>NC_045598.1:25219407-26469407 GCF_009762305.2 Zalophus californianus | reverse complement strand
GCTTTGCTTTTCTTTTTCAAGATTCCTCTGGCAATTCGGGGTCTCTTCTGGTTCCATACAAATTTTAGGATTATTTGTTCCATTTCTTTGAAAAAGGTGGATGGTATTTTGATGGGGATTGCATTGAATGTGTAGATTGCTCTAGGTAGCATTGACATCTTCACAATGTCTGTTCTTCCAATCCATGAGCATGGAAAGTTTTTCCATTTCTTTGTGTCTTCTTCAATTTCTTTCATGAGTATTTTATAGTGTTCTGAGTACAGATCCTTTGCCTCTTTGGTTAAATTTATTCCTAGGTATCTTATGGTTTTGGGTGCAATTGTAAATGGGATCGACTCCTTGATTTGTCTCTCTTCTGTCTTGTTGTTGGTGTATAGGAATGCCACTGATTTCTGTGCATTGATTTTATATCCTGCTACTTGACTGAATTCCTGTATGATTTCTAGCAGTTTTGGGGTGGAGCCTTTTGGGTTTTCCACAAAATCTGCACTCATCTGCAAAGAGTGAGAGTTTGACTTCCTCTTTGCCGATTTGGATGCCTTTGATTTCTTTTTGTTGTCTGATTGCTGTGGCTAGGACTTCTAATACTATGTTGAATAGCAGTGGTGAGAGTGGACATCCCTGCCTCATTCCTGACCTTAGGGGAAAAGCTCTCAGCCTTTCCCCATTGAGAATGATATTCGCTGTAGGTTTTTCATAGATGGCTTTTATGATATTGAGGTATGTACCCTCTATCCCTATACTCTGAAGAGTTTTGATCAAGAAAGGATGCTATACTTTGTCAAATGCTTTTTCTGCATCTATTGAGAGGATCATATGATTCTTGTTCTTTCTTTTGTTAATGTATTGTATCACGTTGATTGATTTGTGGATGTTGAACCAACCTTGCAGCCCAGGGATAAATCCCACTTGATCATGGTGAATGATCCTTTTAATGTACTGTTGGATCCTATTGGCTAGTATTTTGGTGAGAATTTTTGCATCCATGTTCATCAAGGATATTGGTCTGTAATTCTCCTTTTTTTATGGGGTCTTTGTCTGGTTTTGGGATCAAAGTAATGCTGGCCTCATAAAATGAGTTTGGAAGTTTTCCTTCCGTTTCTATTTTTTGGTACAGTTTCAGGAGAATAGGTATTAATTCTTCTTTAAATGTTGGTTAGAATTCCCCTGGGAAGCCATCTGGCCCTGGGCTTTTGTTTGTTGGGAGAATTTTGATAACTGCTTCAATTTCCTTAGTGGTTATAGGTCTGTTCAGGTTTTCTATTTCTTCCTGGTTCAGTTTCGGTAGTTGATACATCTCTAGGAATACACCCATTTCTTCCAGGTTATCTAATTTGCTGGCATAGAGTTGCTCATAATATGTTCTTATAATTCTTTGTATTTCTTTGGTGTTGGTTGTGTTCTCTCCTCTTTCATTCATGATTTTGTTGATTTGGGTCATTTCTCTTTTCTTTTTGATAAGTCTGGCCAGTGGTTTATCAATCTTGTTAATTCTTTTGAAGAACCAGCTCCTAGTTTTGTTGATCTGTTCTACTGTTCTTTTGGTTTCTAGTTCATTGATTTCTGCTCTGATCTTTATGATTTCTCTTCTCCTGCTGGGTTTAGGCTTTATTTGCTGTTCTTTCTCTAGCTCCTTTAGGTGTAGGGTTAGGTTGTGTATTTGAGACCTTTCTTGTTTCTTGAGAAAGGCTTGTATTGCTATATACTTTCCTCTCAGGACTGCCTTTGCTGTATCCCAAAGATTTTGAACAGTTGTGTTTTCATTTTCATTGGTTTCCATGAATTTTTTTCATTCTTCTTTAATTTCCTGGTTGACCCATTCATTTTTCAGTAGGGTGCTCTTTAGCCTCCATGTATTTGAGTTCTTTCCGACTTTCCTCTTGTGATTGAGTTCTAGTTTCAAAGCACTGTGGTCTGAAAATATGCAAGGAATAATCCCAATCTTTTGGTATCGGTTGAGACCTGATTTGTGACCTAGGATGTGATCAATTCTAGAGAATGTTCCATGGGCACTAGAGAAGAATGTGTATTCCGTTGCTTTGGGATGGAATGTTCTGAATATGTCTGTGAAGTCCATTTGGTCCAGTGTGTCATTTGAAGTTTTTATTTCCCTGTTGATCTTTTGCTTAGATGATCTGTCCATTTCAGTTAGGGGGGTGTTAAAGTCCCCCACTATTATTGTATTTTTGTCAATGTGTTTCTTTGCTTTTGTTATTAATTGCCTTATATAATTGGCTGCTCCCATGTTAGGGGCATAGATATTTACAATTGTTAGATCTTCTTGTTGGATAGACCCTTTAAGGAAGATATAGTGTCCTTCTTCATCTCTTATTACAGTCTTTGTTTTAAAATCTAATTTGTCTGATATAAGAATTGCCACCCCAGCTTTCTTTTGGTGTCCATTAGCATGGTAAATGGTTTTCCACCCCTCACTTTCAATCTGGGGGTGTCTTTGGGTCTAAAATGAGTCTCTTGCAGACAGCATATTGATGGGTCTTGTTTTTTAATCCAATCTGATAGCCTGTGTCTTTTGATTGGGACATTTAGCCCATTTACATTCAGGGTAGCTATTGAAAGATAGGAATTTAGTGCCATTGTATTGCCTGTAAGGTGACTGTGACTGTATATTGTCTGTGTTCCTTTCTGATCTATGCTGCTTTTAGGCTCTCTCTTTGCTTAGAGGACCCCTTTCAATATTTCTTTTAGGGCTGGTTTTGTGTTTGCAAATTCCTTTAGTTTTTGTTTGTCCTGGAAGCTTTTTACCTCTCCTTCTATTTTCAATGACAGCCTTGCTGGATATAGTATTCTTGGCTGCATATTTTTCTCGTTTAGTGCTCTAAAGATATCTTGCCAGTCCTTTCTGGCCTGCCAGGTCTCTGTGGATAGGTCTGTTGCCAATCTAATGTTTCTACCATTGTAGGTTACATATCTCTTCCCCTTAGCTGCTTTCAGGATTTTCTCTTTGTCTCTGAGACTCGTAAGTTTTACTATTAGATGTTGGGATGTTGACCTATTTTTATTGATTTTGAGAGGGGTTCTCTGTGCCTCCTGGATTTTGATGCCTGTTTCCTTCCCCACATTAGGGAAGTTCTTTGCTATTATTTGCTCCAATATACCTTCTGCCCCCCTCTCTCTTTCTTCTTCTTCTGGGATCCCAATTATTCTAATGTTGTTTCATCTTACCGTATTGCTTATCTCTCGAATTCTGCCCTCGTGATTCTGTAGTTGTTTATCTCTCTTTTTCTCAGCCTCTTTATTTTCCATCATTTGGTCTTCTATATAGCTGATTCTCTCTTCTGCCTCATTTATCCTAGCAGTTAGTGCCCCCATTTTGGATTGCACCTCATTAATAGCCTTTTTGATTTCGACTTGGTTAGATTTTAGTTCTTTTATTTCTCCAGAAAGCATTTCTCTAATAACTTCCATGCTTTTTTCAAGCCCAGCTAGTATCTTTAGAGTCATGATTCTGAACTCTAGGTCCAACATCGTACTAACGTCCGTATTGAGTAGGTCCCTGGCTGACGGTACTACCTCTTGTTCTTTTTGCTGAGGTGATTTTTTTCGTCTGGTCATTTTGTCCAGAGGAGAACAGATAAATGAGAGAACAAAATGCTAACAGGTTAACAATGTCCCCAGCAAATATAGTGTATACAAATCAGAAAAGACCTGAAACCAGGGGAAAAGAAAGGGAAAGAAAGAAAAAAGAAAGAGGAAAAAAAAGAAAAAGAAAAAGATAAAAGCAGAATAAAACAAAAAAAACAATATGATCAAATATGATCAGGCTAGTGCATAGATCAGTGCCACACACTAGATTTTGGGTGTATTTTGGTCTGTTAGAAGAAAGTGCCTGCTAAAATTTTAAAGGAAGAAAGACTTATATATGTACAAAATAAAGGTTGATATAATGAAGGGATGGAAGATGACTGTAAAGATGAAATTTATAAAAGGTTTTATAAATGGAATTGATAAGAAGTTGTTTGAAAGAAGAAAGAAGATTTAAAAAAAAGAAAAAGAAAAGAAAAAAAAATGGGAGAGACTGTGATCAGGCAGGAGACTAGAACAAAGCCATACACTAGTGATTTAGGGTATATTTTGATCTGTTAGAAGAAACTGTATATCAAAATTTTAAAGAGAGAACAACTTATATATATATGCCAAAAATAAGGGTAACTACTATGAAGGGATAAAATATGACTCTAAAAATGAAAAATAAAAAATGGTTTTTTTAAAAAAGGGATTGATAAGATGTTGGTTGAAAAAGGGAAAAAGAAAAATTCAAAAAAACCCCCAAAAAACAGTTAAAAAATTAACTTTGAAAAGCTAATGAATCATGGTAAAAAAGCCATGAATTCTACGTGCAGTATTCCCCTAGCGCTGGAGTTCTCCCGTTCTCCTTGATCGGTAAACTTGGTCTTGGCTTGCTGGCTGTTCGTGCTGATCTTCTGGGGGAGGGCCCTGTTGTTGTGGTTCCCAAATGTCTTTGCCGGAGGCAGAATTGCCCTGCCCTTGTCGGTCGGGGCTAAGCAAGCTGCTTGGTTTTGCTCTCAGGAGCTTTTGTTCCCTGCAAGCTCTCGGCACAGCTTTGGAGGACCAGGGTGAAAATGGTGGCCTCCCAATCTCTGCCCAGAGGAGCTGAGAACTCGGGGCCCCGCTCCTCAGTGCGCCCCCAGAGAAAAGCAGTCAGTCACTCCAGTCTCCCTGGTCTCCGGCCGCACTCCGCGCTCACCTGGCCTGTGACTGAGCGTTTCTATCTCTGGCACCCGACCCCGAGTGGAGTCTCCAAACCCAGCAGATCCCTGTGGTGCGCTCCCACGCCGCTCCTCCCGGGGGAGGAAGGGGAGTCTCCCCGGCTCTGCTGCTTGTTGGGTCCCTGCTGGAGGAGCAGTGGCCCGACCGGGCCCTGGATCACAGTTTATGGCCACCCGGAGCTGCAAGCCTGCGCCTCGGCTCCGTCTCTGCAGCTGGCTTCCCCGCTCCGATACCTGGGAGCTCTGCTGCACTCAGTCACCCCCGGTCTTTCTGTGACCCCGAGGGTCCTGAGACCACACTGTCCCGCGAGGTTTCCACCCCCCGCTTAGCCACTGGAGTGACGTCCCTCAGCGGAGCCGACTTCTAACAGTTCCGATTTTGTGCTCCGTGGCTCTATCACTTGCCAGAAGCGGCTGACGGAGGCCCCCTCCCTCACCGTCTATCCTCCTGAACATCGCCTCGGATTCACTTCTCCGCACGTCCTACCTTCTAGTAAGTGGTCGCTTCTCTGTTCAGAGAGTTGTTGCTACTCTCCTCTTCGATCTCCTGTTGAGTTCGTAGGTGTTCAGAATGGTTTGATCCCTATTCAGCTGAATTCCTGAGACCAGACGAAATCCAGGTCTCCTACTCCTCAGCCATCTTGCCTTTTGGCCAGTGTTTCTCTTTTTTTTTCTCCCCTTGCTTCTCTATACCTCTGAGGGTTGACACTCTGCCAGATCTTGTCCAAGACTTGTTTGCTGCCATCTTTGTCTTTGTTGGCTATCCCTGCTTGGGACATCTTCCTGTTTCCTCTCCACCCAGGCTTTGTAGTATATTCATTAAGTGTGTAGCCTTTGAATTACACTCTCTGGGTTCACATCCTGTCTCTGTCACTTACGTGAAATAAAATTTATAAAGGTCTTAGCACAGAGCCTGACTTAGAATAAGTGCTCCATAATGCAGGCTGTGACAGTATTATTAACCCTGTGCATCACTTCCTTTGAATGTCACTATTCACTTCTTTCAGGAAGTCTTTCCTAAGTAACATCGACCTCATCTTCCTTGACCCTGCTCACTCACAGGTAATAAAACCTCACTTGGTGGATCTGAGCAGAGTCCCATTAAAGTATTTGTCCCCATGGCTGGGCCTGGAGTGACAAGTGTTTTCTGTTCCTCTTTGGCCCATTATTTAGTAGGTTTTGATGAGTTTCTGGCCAAACTGGTCTGAATCAAGCTTTCTCTGAACATCAGCCACATGCCATCTATCCACCCAACCCACCCATCTATGCATCCATCCATCATTCATCCGTTCATCCATCCATCCATCCACTCAATTATTCAGCAATACTTTTGAATGCTTATTTTGTGCCAGGCACTGTGCTAGGTGCTAGGTGTACCATGCTGTACAGACTCCGCCCCACCTTCACAAAGTCAAGGTCTAGGTAGGAGATGACACTTATACAGACAACTATGACAGAGTGGCAGGTGTTCTGATGAGAAAGGTCCAGGGTGCTGAGATAACCCAAAAACCCAAAGAAGAAGCTCTTAACTCCATCTTAGAAGATCAGGGATGAATTCCCAGAGGAAGCAAGGTCTAAGCTGAGACTCAAAGAATAAGCCAAGTTCCAGTTGAGGGAACTATATATGAAAAGATACTGAAGGAAAAGAGGGAATGGTGTATGAGAAAGCTGGTTGGAGAGAGAGAAGGCGTGCATGTGGATGTGTGTGTGTGTTTGTGCATGCACACCTATATTGCAGGTAGAAGTGTGAGATGAGGCTGGAGAGGCAGGCAGAGGCCAAGATATGCAGGGATGTATATAATGTTTTAAGAACGTTGGGCTCGCACATCACAGGCATGCAATAAATGTTTGTTAAGAAAGTGAGTGGGAGTGTTTCAGTGGGGGAATGGCATGCTCAGATTTATAATTTAGAAAAGTCACACTGGCTCTGGTGTGGAGAATGGGGGATAGCTGGTTTATCAATTGCTGTGACAGAGAGTCTGCTTTGCTTCTTTTCACAAGTATCCCAGTTCCCTGCTGGGTTTGACCTCCCAGCTGAGGTCCTGCTGCCTTGCCTAGTTCTTGCCAGCCCCCCTCCTGGAACTAGGATCCTGCCAGTCCAGGTTAAGTCTCTATAACTGTATGGGAGCCCTGTCTACTTGTTTGGGTCTTTTGCATACCGATATTCTTGTCTACTGGTCTGGGTCAAGCTTGGGATGGCTGCACATCTTTAGACAATACAGTTTGGACCTTTTGCTATTACTTCTTGGGTAGCAGCAATTTTATTCACTCATTCATCTCAAACATTTGCCAGTTATATACTACGTTCCCAGTGATGTCTCCAAGTGGATACCCAATGGTAAGCAAAGTCAACTTGGTTCTAGAGCTCATGGCAATTATGAGAGATGGATCTTAAATAAATATAAATTGAGACGTTTGCTCATGTTCTTCCATAATGTGACCTTACAACTTGCCAATGGCCCACCCAACTCCTAACCATGATTTTTCTGAGATAACTTATCAGGGCTGTGTGAAAAGAAAAAGGGAGAAGAAAGGCAGTCAGGAGGATTTATTCCCAGGGCATCTGGAGAGAGATCATATCTATCCCTATGTCCATATCATGCAGACTTCATCTAGATACAAAGAGGTGGGATTGGGTTTCTGGGGCAAAATTGAGCCTCTTCAGTTCCACTGGGTCTAAATGGAGGGAAAAATAAATAAATAATAAATTGTTCTAACTGTGATTAAGAAAAAGATTAAGGTTCTAACTTTAAGGGCAACCTACTTCAGGTTGGATGGTGTGCCCAGGATCTTGTAGGTATTCTAACAGGTTTAGCCAATGGCATCTCTAGCAGGAGATAGAGAGGGGGATGAGGTTGGAGTAATTCCTCTCCTAGCTTCTCTGTGCAGGATCACCCTGGGCTGGCTGCAGCCATTGTCCTGCTCGTTCGTCCTTCCAGCCTAGGGTTGTTTCTGCTCTGTCCCTTATGGTATCCCTTTGTCTTGCTCCATGCTTTTATAAATAGTCCTTTTATCAAACCTCCTTGAATTATCCTCATGCAAGTGTGCCATTGTTTCCCGCCAGCACCCTGACAGATACAGATGGCAACAGAAAGCCTTTCTGAGGAAGTGACATTTAAGCTAGACTTGTGGGATGAGGGGAGCCAGCCATGTGAGGAACGGGGGGAGTGAGGCTCCCGGCTGAAGGAAGTCGTGTGTGAAACTGGGAGGTGGGAAAGAGCTTATGGTTGGGCTCAAGGAGCAGAGGACAGAAGGGCAGTGTGTCGAGGGTGTGACGAGGGTGGGAGAGGGCATGAGGTGAGATGCAGGAGTAGACAGGGGGCAGAGCATCTGGCACTCTGCCGGCTATTCAAGGAATCTGAATTCTGTCTTCACCGGAGCTGATAGCTGAGGAAGCCCTTGGCCTGACTTCTGTCACCACTCTCCTTGTGGTGGCCCTAATTAGAGATGAAAACAGTGATATTGAACCTTTACCGAACACCTGTTATGTTCCAGGCATTGTTGTACACGGCCATGGGTGCATTGATTCATTTAACCCTTTGACTGCTTCATGAGGAAGGTATTGTTATCTGCATTTCACAGATAAAGAAACAAGATTCAGAGAGATCAAGTAACTCACCCACATTCCACAGCCAGTAAATGGGACAGCTGGAATTTTAAGTCAGTCAGCCTGGAGCCAGGGCCTTACTCTGAACCACTTTGTTAAAACTCCATTAAACACAGAATAGCTAAGTCCTCTGCCCTCACTGTCCCCTTATCTGACGCACCTCAAACAAGTAGTGGTTTCCTGTACCTATCAGTCATTGCTAGCGGTTTTGTATCTCTGTCAATTGTTTAATACATTATGCATATTTATTCTGTCTCTTTACATGGATCACAGGCTCCTTAAAGACTTAGATGCATTCTTTTCATTCTCTACCACCCATAGTACCTTGTAGAGTGGTGAGCGCAAAAAAGTACTCAATAAGTGCTTTTGGGTGCTTGATTTAAATTTAAAGAGTGGGTGTAAAGTAATAGTTTCTGGAAAATAGAAGGTGTTTAACAGATGGAATCTGTCACTGGCACTTTTCAGAAGGAAGCAGGAAAAAAGGAAGTTAGTTTCCTAGGCAATTGTTAACCCCAGATCACACATGAAATCATTGGCTCACCACACTAGGTCATTTTCATGGTGCCTACAGTCCAGGATCTTGTCTTAGTCCAGGATGCTAAAAAACAAATTAGCGAAGAACAGGATTGCTTCCCTAGATGTCAATGTTGCCCTCTTTCAATGATCCAATATATATCTGCAAGTTGGGGAATCCTATTTGTTTTTCCAGCTGCATCTCTTCTTGGGATAATGAGTTCTGTAAGCTTGTTCCCTGCTGTGTGAAGGAGCACTTCCTTTTATTGATCCTGAATTTACCTACTGCAAATTTCAAGTTCCAAGATTCCTCCCCTCCCCATTCCTTTATCTTTCCCTGGAACTAGTATCTGGGGTTAGGGTGAGCAATTTCTTATGCGCCACTCCTACCTTCCATCTATCTTACTGTGCATCTCTAGAGATCTTGAGATTTTTCTGTTTTCATTTTTCTCCATACTTCTCCTTTCATTTCTTTGGCATTGTGGAGATAGTAGAATGGCCTTTCAAAAATAACTGTCCTAAAAATGAAGGCAACCCAGACAGGAAAGGAGCAGAAAATACAGTGTTGAAATTGTCCAATGACTCAAGCATAAGCCCCTTCTTTGAAGCAGAGAAGCACTTCCCTAGGCGTCTGGTTCCCAGGCACCAAGAACCCTGTGTTTATTTCCTGAGTGGTTGGCTTGTTCTCCACCTGATTTCCTACCTGTTCTTTGACCAGGTGGTCACCGGGGATCTTGCTGTTTCCTTGCATGGAAAAAGCTCATCTGCCATGTTTTTCTCCTAAGCAAGACATTTGGACAGAGGAAACATTTTGTGTTGATCATCATGTTACCATGTCAAAATGGCTACATCAAAATGTGAAAATATGTTTTTAATGAGCAGGCAGTATGACTTTTGGACATCTTTGAGCCTCTCTGCCCCTGTGTTTCCCTCCTTTCTAGAATTGTGCTCCATTCCTGAGTCTTATCCCAACTGAGCTCTACTCTGGAACTCTGACCCTGGGCGAACTGTCCAGTCCTGTAAAATCAAAATGTAGGGTGAGGAAGGAAGGTTTGTGAAGAGAATCTGCTCCCCCCCAGAGGTGTGGGCCAGGGTAGGCAATGAAGGAAGTCTTGGAGAGTAAGGGTATAAGTTTCACATATTACTTGGTTAAAAAAACAACAACAGCATACAGGCTAATTTTTTGTTTGACATGAGGATGTCACTGGTATCTAAATGAGTTTGTTTAAGTACTCACAACAAAATTCCATTTACCATGGAACCAGTGGTTCAACCCTGGCTACACATTAGATCCTACTGGAGCTTAAAAAGAAACAAAGCAGTCTCCCTCCCTTTTCCTTCTGCCCCTAATCCAGGTAAATCAGAATCTTTGGGGGTGGGGACCAGGCCTTAGCAGTTTTTGAAAGCTCCCCAGTTGTGACTCTCAAGCACAGCTAAGGTAAAGAACCACTGTCCTGATCGAGTGTACAACTTCTCAACACCCACATGCTATCTCTCAGTCTTTTCTTCAGGAATGTCCACAGCTCCAATGACGGTCAATGGGTGGGGCCAAGAGGCCATGTGGGAGACTCATTTAGGAGCATATTGATTCTGGGCACTGATCAATGAGCGCTGTATTGACGTCGGTTTTTGTTTTTTATTTCTTTATTGTATTTTTAGTATCTGGTTCCATTTTCTGGAATTGCTTCGTGTATGGTTCCTGCTAGGAATTCTTCCTGGTTTATGCCTGAGTTATATAGGGCTCAGTCAAACTCATTTATCATTTACTCATTTATCTTCATTCATCTGCTCACTCATTTAACCACTGATCTGCTAATTCACTTATTCACTTTCTCACTCCCTCATTCATTCATCCATATCTCTGCCTAGCTCATCCATTTATTCCTCCCTTTATTTACTCATTGATTCATTCATTTCTTTTATTTATTCAATTGTTCATTAGTTCACCCATCTACTATCCACCCATCTATCTATTCATTCTCTCACTCATTTGCTCATCCCTTAATTCTGTTAATTTATTCACTTTTTAGTGATTTTCTGACCCTTCAGAAATGAAGTCTCTTGAGCCTGGCTCTGGGGAAACACAGATGGCTACACAGACAGTAAGGTAGTAGTTGGAGGCTACACTTATTTGCATTCTGGGGTCAGGGAATCCTGACCTTTTGCCCTACTTTGTGATCAGATGTCGTGGGAACCTTTTCACTATCCCACTGAGAAGTCTTTACAGTCTAGGGACTCTCCCAGGACTGGACCAGAAAGTCTCCTTTGGACCCAGGTAATGGCTCTGTAATTCCAGCTGGTGGGGAAGGATGGGAGGAGAGAGAGAGTGACATTTTAGTGTTCATGATTTAGGACAAGTCAGCTGCTTAGAGCTACACCTTCTCACCATGGAACATCCTCTTAAATAGTTATAAAGAAAACAGGAAAACAGGAGAAAAACACAATAAAAAGGAATGAAATAGGCTAAAAATGGCATAATGAAAGGAAAATAGAGAAAGAGTCAAAGCAAACTGCTGTACTAAACACAGAATAAAAGATAACACAAATATCAATCCCCAAGGGACCGGTGGTACCTGGTGGGTGCATTCAGCATGACAGACCTGGTAGCAGGCCAGGGACAAGGTGAGCTATCCTTTAGGAGGGGAGAGATTTAGACTGGCATTTTCTTCTGTGCTCTGTGGTTAGAGAATCTGGCTGAGAGTACTTGGGAGAAATGTCTGAACTCTTAAAGCATGCATTTGAAAGAGAAATTTATTATCCATTCAGCAAGAATTTATGGTTCTGGTCCATTGCCTTCTTGCACTGTACCTATAGCGGGGGAAGACAGATGCTTGGACAAGTAGTTACACTCAGGGATGATGAGTACTATGAGGAAGGAAGTACAGGCAGCTATGGGAATGTCTAATGGGAGAAACTAGTCTAAGAAGCCAGGGAAGGTTCTTGGAGAAAGGGAGGTATAAGCGGTGACTTGAAGATGGGGATGCGTGTAGTATAGGGGGAACAGAGTATGTGAGGAGAGGGTAGGAGAGAGCAGGGAACGAAAGCTATCCTGTGTGGCTGGTATGTGGCTGGTATGTAAAGTGCAAGAGGAAAGTGGGAAGAAAAGAGGCAGAGGAATACAAGTGTCATTCATTCATTCATTCGTTCATTCATTCAACAAACCATCATGAAGCATCTACTCTCTGCATGGTCCAGAGCTGGGTGTTGGGAATGTAAAGACAAATAGGACAGTGTCTGTCTTCAAAATCTTCTACTGTCCAGGGAGCTCACATGGAAAACAGCAAAGGAATGGTTAAGAGAAAATTGTCGGGGTGGTCTCTGCCAACTCACTGACTTTGATACATGACTCCCTGTTGTGGTTGAGGGAAGCACAACATTCTTTGCTTTTTGGGTGTGTTATGCCTGCGTGGAAATGCCTGAGCACTGGGCTTTTCCAGCCAAAATGACAGGGTTCCCTGATGGGCCACTAACTAGGCCATCGTGCTGTGTGGTGATTTTGTCATAGGAGGAAGCAGCAGCAGGAGGAGGAAGCCGATGAAAGATGGAGAATTGTCAGGTTGTCCAGATCTGCCACAAGGACAGTAGAGCCTGTTAGGGCTGCTCTTACCAGGAGTGGAGTGGCAATATGGAGACATGGAAGAAACCAAGGACTTATGGGGCATTTGAATGTTGAGGTGTGTGCCAAGTTGAGGTGCCACCAGAGAAAGCTAAATGTCCTGTTTCCTCAAGGCCTTACAAGGTGGCATGTTCCTTGGGGAATTCATCCCTGTCCAGACTTAGGCCAAATCATGTATAGAAACACAGAATTCCATGAAACAGAAATTACTCAAATTTAGGAATACTGATTTATGTCAATGAACTTTATAAGACTCTGGTGTATAACATTAGACCTCATTGAGAAGTGTTACTTCTCAGGGGAATGGTTACTTTTGTGTTCTGACAAGAGCCTTCTCTCTCTGAGGATATATGAGAAGTTAGATTACAATCAGCAGGTACTGTCATGCATAAGCCAGGGTTCAGCGCTGGGAACAGAAATTCTGAATATTTTAAGAAGAAAGAGATCTATTTATTATGAGGAATTAGGTGCTTCTCAAATTTTTGGAAGATTTGGAGGAGAGACTTGAAGCTGGGCCTTTAGGAATGACTTCCAGTAGCAGGGATCCATCAGAAGATCTGTTGCCTTTGATAAATCTGGGTTGTGGGAGCTCAGGTGGTTGACTCTGAAATCACAGAGTCCAAGAGCACACAGCTATATGACCCGTGACTCAGTATCTGCTGCTGTTTCCTGGACACTGAGACATAGTCTGACAAAGGCCTACTGGTGTCTTGACCCCCTTGCTCACAAATGGGAAGATGATGTCTGCTTTACTTTCATCTGCAAATATCTCCTTTAAGTGCATCTGATTGGTGAAACCTATTTCTTACTCAGAACCCAACCTTCAAGGGAGTCTGGGAAATTTAGGTTTAAAAAAATAATATTTCCAGATTTTTCTGGTATGCCCAGGAGAAGGAGATGGGAATGGATGCAGAAAGCCAATGCACCATTTCCATCACACCTGGCACACGTGGAGATCAAATAATAGGATTTAATGATGTGATTTGGAAAGCTGAATTGTGTGAAGCTAAGACATCCTGAAGAACAAAACTCTGCCTTTGACACAAATATGCCCCTGGAAATGGAAGGATCAAGGCCATGGAACACAGTGACCCGAGTGGCATGGACATCCCAGAAGTTCTCCTCTTGTTCTGGGATTGTGGCTGACCAGTTCCTATTTTTGTTCACAAATAGTTCCTTTAGCCATAACACTCCCATCAAATCTTTTACCTGACTTTGCTGATCTTGGAAAATATTTGTAGATTTATTTGTATCATTATGTTGAATAAGCATGACTTGTGGGATGGAATCATAAAGCAACTTTATTTTTGTCTTCAGCTGTCCCAGTTTAAATCCATTCTGTGGGGGCTTGTTCCCTTGACTCTGGATGAAAACTCAGCTGGGCCCCTGACAGCGATGGCTGTTATTAAGCAGTACAAAGTCCCATGAATTCTTTAAGTTCCGACCCTATTTCTAACTTGGTAATTAGAATATGCAGCACTGACTGCCATCTTTCTTAAAGGCACGTCATCTTCCCTCCTCCGATGGGGACTGCTGAGGGCTGCAAGCTTTGGGGAAGGGAGATGTATGGTCGGTGTATCTTCTCCTTTCTTCACCTGGTACTTCTACTCCTCCCCCATCTTGCTAGTCATGTTTCTAACACCTCCGGGATGGGACAGGGGGTGCCAGGAGAGGTAAGAGAAGCAGACAAGTCTCACTTGACTGTTTTCATGGAGGTGATCAGCTTCAACACTCTCTGACTTGGCAGATGTTGAAGGTGAACTCTTTCTCTGATGGGTGCTTTTGTGGGGTGTTGAGGATGCCCACCTCTTCACTGGGGGATCTTTCACCTGCAGATACCAGTCTAGAACACATACATCTTTATTTTGGCTATTTGCTTTCTCTTGGGTACCCAGCAGCAACTGTTTTCTCTTTTTGACAAGACCTAAGATGACCTCCACACTGGCTCACTCTTGCACTTGACTTACTTCAGAGTCTGGTTAAACCTTTGTCATTTCTGTGCTCTGATACACTCTGGAAGCGAGTTACTCCCCAAATTCTAGCCCTCTCCTCTGCGCTACAGGCTGCTGCAGCCAGCCTCTTGACATTTGGATTTCTCAAGTGAGACTACAGGGATCCCATTTAAGTTTTCCAAGTGGTCTCTCAAAGCCACTCTCCTGTCACCCTGGGGTTAGGAGGTAGCATCTATGCATCCATCAGACCAGGCTAGGTTATGCTGAGTTAACAGCATCCAACCAAGGTGCTTAATACCACACAAGTTCATTTCTGGCTCTCAGTTCCCTGTGGCTCCAGAAACCCTGATGGGAAGTTGTCCTCTACGTGTTGATTTGGCATTCCAGGCTGCTTTGGTCTATGGCACCTCCATATCAAAAGAGCATCTACAAAAAAAGTTCTGGAGATGGATAGTGGTGGTGATGGTTGCACAACAGTGTGGATATATGCCACTGAACTGTGTACTTACAAATGGTTCAAATGGTAAATTTTATGTTATGTATATTTTACCACAATTTAAAAAATGTGACATGGGGGAAAAAAGTATTTTTAGTGAAATTCACTTTTGCTTCATGTGAGAAAATGATTGTTACCTTCACTAGATGTTATATATTCCTTCAGATATTGTCAATATTTTCTCTTTTAAGCACTCGTCATACATATTGATGAGTTGAAGAGCTTCAGTAGAATTAAATAATAAGAAAAAATGCTTCTACAGTGGCCACAGTGAGGGAAGAGGGGACTGGAGGGCTGTACTCTTCCATGAAATTTGTTGGCCAAAGCAAATTACACAGTCATCTCTAACTCCAAGGCAGGTGGATGGGGTACGATATCTCTGGTGCCCAGAAGTAGAGAAAAACCTAACGCTAGTGAACAGTAGCAGTGATTACCGCTGCCCCCCCACTCCTCTCCCTGGGAAGGGGTGGGATGCACTGCACAGCTCATACCAAGAAATTCTTTGCTAAAATATTTCCCCCAAATCCAACTTTTGACCTGTATGTACACTTGATGTGATACTGGATTTGACAACCTTCTTTGTAAATTCTACATATGGTCTAGCACCTTCTTTGAAATATGGGAGCCATTGTCTCTCAGTGCCCTGGCTAACACTTTCATTTAAACAACCTGTTATATATTTGTTCATTGTCTGTCTCTCCTACTTGACTGAAGGTCCTTGAGATCAGGGACCACATTTGTCTTGTTTCTGGGACAACCTGTTAGGCTGCAAGCTCAGCAAAGGACATGCTGCAGATTCTCTATAGCTATCATAGACAGGAGGGAGGGAAGAAAGAGAGGAAGGAAGGGAGGTTGGAAGGAATGAAAGAGGGAGAGAGAAACAAACAGGGAAACAGGCTTGAGGTTGGATGCAGAGTCAGGGCTCGCAGACAGAAAGTGAAATTCCAGTATTGGAGCTAAAAAGGAGACAGGGACTCAAAAAGGCAGGGGCAAAAGCCGATCCTACATCCCAGGATGGATCAAGTTAGAAACAGAAATGAAATTATGGTAGAATGGCCAGGATGTGGTGACTGAGTGTGTGAGATAGGGCTCAGTGTTTCTTGGAGAAGGAGTTTCAGGTCCCTTTCTTGCCCTCCATAGAAGGGGGAGAAAAGAGAAAACAGCATTTGTTGAATGCCTACTCTGTGCCAAGTGCTTCCTATTGGTCATCTCATTGAATTCGCACAGTAACCCTGTTTATTAGCCTGGGGAACAGCTCAGAGAAGTGCGGTAGCTTGCCAAAGGTCACACAGCTCATCAATGCAGTGGGAACTCAGGTCTGGGTGTCTGCAGCATTGGGCCTGTCTTCATTACAGACAGATCCCTCTTAGTCCATCCTTCTCTCCCAGAACTCATTTCCAGATAGCCATTCCAATAAGTGGATAGTGTAAGATGCTTGTTTCCCCATTTCTTACCTTCTGAGATGTCAATAGCTATTGTTTGAGGCACAAAGCAACTTTAGGATGAACCTGACTGCCTCCACTCCATTTACGTCTGATTTCAAGCTTCCTCCTCTCACTGAGTCCTTGACCTGCCTCCCACACAGGGCCTCTGGGCTTTTAAGTAGATAGCTCATAGAGTTTTCTGTAGCACAATTCTCTTTGAAAGAAAGAGACACATGTCTGTGTTTGTGTATGAGCGTGTGTAGCATTGCTTATGCTGAACTGTCTGGGGGAGTCTTTCAGATGTGCAGGTGTGACAATGGTGATTGTGTGCTGAGTGTGATGTACGTGTGTACACAAGATTGTTTACAGCTATGGCCCCCACGGTGGCCTTAGCCTAACAGGAGCCTCGAGGTCTGGTTAATGTTCCAAGTGAACTGCTGTGAGGGATCCCCCTCGGGTGTGAAGGCACCGTCATTGATTTCAGTCCTGAGTGTCCAGGGGAGATGAAATGGTGCCCAGTTGCTTGTGCTGAACCCTGGTCTGCTCCTTCAGCTGAGGCTGGACCATGTGTAGGGTTGGACGCACGTGCACCCATGCTTTGAAGGGGTCTGAAGTCCACCTAGCCAGCAGTGCTGCTCTTCTGGGGATCTTCAGGAAGACATGTGTTCTGGGAACCCTTCCTGGGCACCTGGGGGGTGGGGGAGGGCTATCTTTCTATCTTAACCCAGTGGTAGTATTTTACATCTAGTCTGAGTGAAATTTGGGCTATATCAACAGGACTCTAAGACAACCGACTCACGCTTGATGAAAACATAGAATTGTAGTGGATAGTCGTGTTACACTTTTGCTATACCCCACCCCCTTCTTTTGCGAACCAGTGTCCCTTCTAGGGAACTGAAGGAGTGAGGTCTCCCTCCTCTATCCCCTGACTTGAGTGTGATGGAATCTTCCATATGCCACCCCCACATCCGCAGATCTATTCCCCACCCTTCACCCTGCTCTGTGTCTCAGGAAGCAGTTTAACCCCTGGGGACCATGGGCAGAAGATAGAGGGAGGGAGGAGAATAAGGTTTGCACAGTTTCTTCCAATTCATTGCTGTGGGTGTGTTCCCCCGGGATTCACATTTGAACATTCCAGCTTGAGCTCCGTGGGTGCTGTTAGCAACTGACTCCAAGGGTCGACAAACTGCACCTGTGGGTCACATCCAGCCCACTGTGTGTTTGTGTGTAACCCTGGTGCTAAGAATGGTTTTTACCTTTTTTAGTAGTTGAAAAAATTGAGAAGAAGAATAATATTTAGTGATGCATGAAAACTATATGAAATTCAAATCGCAGTTTCTGTAAGTAAAGTTTTATTGGAATACAGCTGTGCTTACATTATGTGTTGTCTAGAGCTGCTTTTACCCTATAGAAGCAGAGTTGAGTCACTGAGACAGAAACCGTGTGGTCTTCAAAGCCTAAAATGTTTATGATTTGGCTTTTCACAAAGTTTGCCAACCTTTGGTATGCTAGAGTGGTTCTCAAACTTGAGGATCAGAATCACAAAGAGGGCTTTTGAAGGCACAGATGGCTTGACCCCACCCCCAAAGTTTCTGATTCAGCAGGTCTGGGGTGGGGCCTAAGCATTTACATTTCTAACGAGTTCATAAAGGTTTGCTGCTGCTGCTGGTCCAGGGACCACGTATGAGAAGTATTGGTATACTGAGTTGGCTTAGGGAAAGCTGGACCTAATGGCCTACAGAGAACGTGATATTCTGGGTTTCAGCAATGACTCCCCTTCTTGCCTCTACAGGTCAATCATAGCACTTTGCTGTTACAAACCCCAGAATATTGACCCTTCTTGTGGTTTCCCTACACTTTCCCCAACCCTTTATAAATAGCTCCTTGATTGAACTCTCAAGTCAGCCAATCTCCGCCAAGATCTTTACTGATACACAGGGCTCTGCCCAGGACTTTAACTCTGGAGCAAATTGTGAAAAAAGAAAGAAAGGAGGAAAGAAAGAAAGACAGGAAGGAAGGAAGGAAGGGAGAAAGGGAGAGAGGGAAGAAGGGAGGAAGGAAGGAAGGAAAAAAGGAAGGAAGGAAGGAAGGAAGGAAGGAAGGGAGGAAGGAAGGAAGGAAGGGAGGAAAGAAGGAAAAGAGAGAACCATGGTTGGCAATTCATTTGTGGTAGCCATGTGGTGTCTAGTGGTAGCAGCAGCTGTGGATAGTGTCAGTGGTTTCCTGCTGTGAGGGCCAGAGCATCCTGGATAGATTATTTCCCATGCTTGGCCCTTGGGGGAGCCCTTGGTTCTTGCTTATTTTCCAACCCTGGTCCCTACTCTCCTAGTAATTTTGTGAGCCTTTAATATCATTCCAAGATATTCTTTTTAAAAAATAAATATAGCCAGAGATGTTTCCAATGCTTGCAACGAAGAACGTTGACTGATAGTCATTCAAGCAGATGTTTGAAATCTGGTCCAAAGCTTTACTTTTTAACCAAATTGTCAGTGTGTGGAGCTCTCTAAAAGGAGCCACCTCAGTTGGCATCTACCCCTTCTGTTCTTTGCCCTTGGCATTTCCCCTT
Source organism: Zalophus californianus (assembly GCF_009762305.2). Taxonomy (NCBI): domain Eukaryota; kingdom Metazoa; phylum Chordata; class Mammalia; order Carnivora; family Otariidae; genus Zalophus; species Zalophus californianus. The sequence goes on along the minus strand of NC_045598.1, from coordinate 26,450,485 downwards.
CTTTGTACTTGGAATGTGAGCTGATGTTGGAGGTATGGCTACCTTTCTGTAAATGTGAGTTAATCATAAGGAAAAGGCCAAGAATATCATAAAAGTCTTCCTCTGGGCCAATGCTAGCCACAGCGTCTTCCTGGCTTCTTAGAGAAGAAAGAAAAATTCCACTTGGCTTAGGTCATTGTTTCTCAGATTATTATTAGCAGCAGAACACAATTCTTTTAGCATTACTTCCTTTCATCTTTGTAACAACCCTGGCTGACATGGAATTTTCTCTTTTTAATGGCGGGGGTGGGGAGTGGGGGTGGGGACTAGGCTCAAAGTAGAGAAGTGACTAGTCCAAGTACATTCAGCCTATACTGAGGAGAGGAGACAGCTGAGAACAATTTCTCATCAATATGTTGTGGCCCTTTTATCTATTCATTCATTCACTCATTCATTCAGCCAGAATTTTCTGAGTTCTTATCTTGGGCCAGACCTGGGTGCAACATTTGAGATACAAAGATGGATACAACTGGGTCACTGCCACTGGGGTCCACTGAAGTGGTCCAAGCAAGGATGATAGAAAGTGGGACAAAGAAGATGGAGAGGAGTGGGCAGATTAAAGAGATGTTTAGGAGGAAGAGTCAGTAGGACTTGGAATGGATTGGTATAAGAGATCCAGGGAGAAGAAGATATTTCGAATGATACCTAAGTCTCTGGCTTGAACACTAGGGAGAAATGTGTGGTCATGACCAGGATAGAGAATATCAAAGAAAAGGCAGGGAATTGGGAGGCAGGTGGGTGAGAGCTGGAGGGCAGGTAGTCTGAGCAGAATGGATTTCTGAGGCAAGGCAGTTCTGGGTGAGCATGAAATACAGGGTGTTGTTGTGGGAATGGTGACTGAGGTGGAGCAGAGGTGGAGGTGGAGGTTGAGGCAGCCTTAACTATTAACTACGAAGAGCACCTTAGCTATTCAACCCCTATAGGGCGGGTCTTGCAGCAGGCCTTCCCGAGGAAATAGCAAAGGAGACTGTGCTCTCACACTGGGTCTGGACAGAGGGCATTGGCAGGACACCCCTCCCCTCCCCAGACTCTAATTCAGTGTTTGATCAATCTCATTAGGAGGAGCAGTTCCATGGGTCTGTAGGACCACTCAATACATGTAAGTGAGCCAACCCCAGGAGTTCCTTCGGGTAACGAGTACTTAAGCCCACCATTAGCCACCATTAAGACCGCACTTACTGTTTAATGATCACCAGCTACAGGGCCTGGTGGGGCTGGACAGATGGAGAACAGGGAGGAACTTCCCCTACAAAGAGGCATTTCAATGCACTTCTCCAGAGACTCCAGAATTGAGGCTGCTTTGTCCCTGGGTATAGGATTAGTTACAATTCACTGGCCTGACTTGGTTGGAATTGGTAGGAATCTATGCTTGATGAGTCTATGGAAGGAAAGAAGGAAGAAAATGTTATGAGAGTCTAATGCTCTGCTTCTCTCTAATTGGTGGGAACCTAAGAGTGTTTCTGCTGTGTGTGTGTGTTTGCACACGTGTGCATTTATGTGTATTTAAGGGGAGTTCTGCTTGGATGAGCCTGGGATTTGGGGTCAGAGATCCCAGTTTGTTAAATCTAAATTTCTCCAGGGTCCATCAATCTGTGGGTATCAGTGAGCTGATTCAGGTTTCACTGCCTTGCATTTCCACCTTAGCTTCCTGTGAAAAGTCTCCCCACATGTGTCTCTGAGCTGTCTAAACAAGGATGCTGCCGGTTCACTGAGCACCATGTCCTCCTCTAGGGGGTGCTGCTGCTCCACTGGGCCTGGCTGACCCCTGTAGACACTTGTGCTGCTCTGCAGGTGCTGGAATCCTCAGGTGCTGCTCTGTTGGCCACTGCAGCCTCTCCCTCTGCACTCCTGGGTAACCTACTGAGCTCCACTGCTGTTCTACCCTGCCTGGCGGTGTTCACCAGGCCCACCTTTGCCTCACTGCTGCTTCACTGGGTAACTGCTGCCATCTCTCGAGGGATATAGCTCTGAGTGCCAGAGCAGAATGATGTCTGCAAGAAGGTGGGAAGAAAAGGAGAAAGCCTTTCTCTCTTTTATGTGGCACTGTCTTGGAGACATCCCAAAGTTCTATAGAGCTTGATGAAACAGTCTTTCCAGTCTTTACTGAAGTATCTTATCATTCAGCAAATACTCATTTCCTTCTCCCGAACCTATATGAAAGGAGTGTATTTCCCAGCCATTAATGTTGGGCTTGGCCATGTGATTTGCTTTGGCTAATGGGACAGTAGTAGATGTAAAACAAGAAAAGGTTTGAAATGTGCGCATGCAGTTGGATTTGCCTTCTTGGGCTTTGGCCGTTGACAGGAGAAGAACATGCCTTCCTAGATAGACCACCCTCCTGGAAGAATGAGAGATATGGAGAACAGCATCAGACACAGCAGACCTGTGGCTTGAGGGGGAACCTCCCTTTTCAACCTGCAGATGCTAGAGAGAGGAATGAATACTTATGGCTGTGTGCGACTGAGGTGTGTGATGGTTTGTCATGCAGAATTATTTAGGCTATAGCTGCCTGAGATAAGCCCTCTTTCCTCCAAGATCCATACAGGTGTCCACGGAAATGGGCTAAGGATGGATTGGAGTTACAGCCACTATGTAGTAATGAGAAATTTTCTTCTGTGCATTGACTAAAACTGTCTCACTGGGTCAGGCCATTTGAATTTGGTCTCTTCCCTCCTTAGGATGAATTCTCTCAAAAGCTCTCATGCAAATGAGCTTCATGAGGGTCATTTATCTGAGTCACGCAGGGTCTCAAGCTGTATATTCCTCTACTTACAAACTTTAAAATTATTAGTTTCCATAAATGCTTCAGAGCAGGGATTGGCAAACTTTTTTCTGCAAAAGGCCAGATCATAAATACTTCAGGCTATGAGGACCACATGATTTCAGTCACAACTACTCAATGCTGCCATTTTTAACTTGAGAGCTGACATATACACTAGTCATGGTTGTGTTCCAATAAAACTTTATTTACAAATGAAGTTTGCTGCCCCCTGCTCTACAGCAAAAGCATGTCAACTCTTCCTGCCATCAACAGGTGGCAACAGTGGTTGGTGTGGTTGTCACTTGATTTATTAGGGAATGTTTAGACTGATGGTGTTTTATAAATGTGCTTAGACTGGTGGTGTTTTATAAACGTTGTTATCATCATGACCAAAAAGTGGAGAAGAAGCGAGGGTCCGTGTTGAAAATGCTAGTTAGAAGAGACATATGATTATGATGGAAACCAAAGTGGCATAATAATTTCAGAAATTGGAAGTGGTGAGAAAATGGATATTGCAAGTGAAAATGGGATACATCTTTTGACAATGGCATGATTGTAAGGGACCAAGAGTGAATCAGGAAACATGTAAAAAATGCTGTGCCCATGCCATTGACAATAATCAGCAAAATAGGATGAGAAGCAATTGAAAAATCAAAGAAGTAGGAAAACTTTTGGATATAGGGCTAGGGAGGAGCAGCATCAGTGGAAGCTCACTAGCCTGACGTGAGCCCAGGAGATGCCTGAGGGGTCCGAGAACGTGACCACAGCAGAAGTGCTACAGCTGCTGTGAACCATGAAGATGCCACAGGCTCAGGGTCCCTACCATCTACACAAGGTCAAAGTGATATTGGTATCGGGCTGCTAAGGACTTCTCTCACAGAGATCTGGAAGGAGGGGCTGGCCTGCCTCAGAGGATTTTCAAAGTTGGAGAACCAGGGATGTTTTGGAAAAAAAACACCTATCAGAGCAAAACAGATTATACGAAACGCCAACTCACTCTTCTATTTGGTGGAAAACGTACCTGGGGATTATAAGCTTAACCTTCACCAGGTTCTTTGGACTTGCAAACAAATGGACTTTCAAATAGCTGTTTGGAACTGAACTTACTGTTCACACATATATACACACATGCTTGTATACCTATGTGTGTGCTTGTATACATGTGTGTGCACACGCACACACACACACAAATAAAGGAGGATAGAGAAAGAGCAGAATCTGTTGCTTTGCAGAGCGCAATCTTCAGGTTGGGGGAGGGAAGGGGAAGCTCTCAGCTCAGCTACTGCTCCTCACTCAGGGGAAGGAAGGAGGATTAAGGAGACAGTTTGCAGATCGAGAGCAGTGATACAGTGGAATGAACATGAGTTTTGCAGTCAGGAAGACTGGGTTTGGTGTCTGAATGTGTCCCTTACTGGTTGGGTGAACCCGGGTGCTATTGTGAGAAGCTTCCAACTTCCTGAAAGAAATACATTTCTGGGACAAAGTGGGGAATGCCTCTGCTTTGGAGAACAGAGGGACAATCTGGGCGGAGTCTTTACAGCATTGACTAAAGGAGGGAAATTCAAGGTGTTAATAATAACACGTTAGATTCTAAGTTGAGATGGTAAATAAAGGATCAGGGGGAAAAGTGAACTGAAAAACAAGTTGATAAAAGGGCAAACCCAGAGAACTTCAGGTGAGAAAGGGGAGGGAGGTGGCATTAGGGGGATTCCCCCCGGAGGAGCAGGAGGTGGGTTGGGAATGGGACACCTTCCTTTGTGGGCCAACGTTGGGCGGCAGTGGGATGGAGGTCTGCTTCTGTTATCCCAGGCTCAACTAGCTGCATTAGTTAAGGTTCTCTTGGTTGCAAGTGATAAAAACCAATTTGAAGGAGTATGAAGAAAGATGTATTTGATTTACTGGAAATATATTCCAGTGTCTCACAGAATTCAAAGAAACATAGAACAATCTAGTTGAATTCATGGACTTCCTCCTGTCCAGGGCAAAGTTTCTCTAACTTTAGACAGAAGAATCCCCTGGTGGGCTTGCTGGACCCAAATCCCTGCAAGAATTGGCATTTCGTTCTTAGGTGATGCCACCACCTGGTTGGCCCAAGAGCATTGCTATTAGCTTCACTCAGCTCTCAACTTGCCACTCTGTCCCCCAGTTCAGATTTTTGAATGGAAAATGGATTGGCCCATCTTGAGCATCTGTCCTCCTATCATCCAATCACTGCATCTTTAGGGACAGCCTAGCGTGATCCCAATGAGTAGCTTCCCAGGAAGCAAAATCCTGGGGGACAACTGCAGATTGCCTGGATCCCTGCCTCTTCTGCTTACTCACATCATCTTTATTTATTTCTTGGAGGATAACAAACCTTAAAAAACCAAAAAACAAAAAACCAAAAAACGACTGCCTTCCTTGGACTAAACCTTAGTTGTGTTTAGAACAGGAAGAACAAGGGAGGTGTTGCCTGCCTCTGGGGAGGCATTGCACACAAGAAAACAGAGAGAAAGCAGGCTCCTGCTGCCATTTGGCACAGTTTCCTTTCTGCCAAAGAACTAGCTCCTCAAAGTGGCAAGGGCACACACCACTTGAGCAGAAGGAGGCTTTCTTAAGTGCAGAGGCTGTAAGAGACACAGAATCATGGACTTAGGGCTGGGAGAGACCTTTACAGATTCATGCCTTTCCTCCACAACTTCTCCACCAGGTAGTTACCCAGCCTCTGCTTGAAACTTTCCAGTGACAGGGAGCTCGCTACCTGTGAGGTCAGCATGCTCGTTCTTTAGGCACTTCTGAGGCTTAGAAAGATGTTCCATATACTGGCCTGTAATCTCTCCTCCTTCAGGCTGGCACTGACCCGTTCATCAGGTTCCTTTGCAGTTGGGTCATTGTGCCAGGCTTGAGCCCCCCCCCAAAGGAACCAGACCAGGGAAGGTATGAGAATCAGGCACCAAATCAGGGCCACTTCAATTCAGAAAAAGAACTAGACTTTTCCTGAGACCCTTCACCTAAAAAACAACACAAAGATTAAATGTGAATGGTACTCAAATTCATAGGTAGTCTGGTAAGGCCCCTTGTGATTGAGCAAGTGTTCCTTAAAGAGGCCTGGAAATGGTGGGAAAGTGGAAGGAGAGCCTGGAAGGGGTATTTTCCTAGTGGTCCAGGGTCGTGTGAATGGCCATCACTTCTCTGTCTCTTACTATGCTTCCTTCTGCTCAGTTCATATTGCATGCACTTGTTTTTATCTTAATGGAGTAATGGGCACCCTCTTCTCCCAGAGTAAGCCTCAGATTCTGATGGGTCAGCAGCTTTGGAAGGGAGTGTGAGGACAGACCACTGGTGGGTCAGCCAGCTCAGCTGTGTCCACTTTGATGATCAATGGAGGAGGCCACAGACTGTGGCCAGATGACCCTTCATATGATTGTGTTGGTGTTTGTTGACAGTTTCTATCCATGAGCACCCTGCAGGCAGGTCTGCCCTGTGATGATGACAAGGAGCTGCAGGTAGGACTGACCAGTAAGCTTGCACCTCCTGCTGTATTGCGCTGTTATGGTTTTCCTGTCTGCTCAGTCTCTGGGGGGCGAAAGAAGACACAGGTCACAGGGATCCCTTGATGTCTGGGCCTCTCCTGATCCTGTGGGTACTTCCGACCTGACGTGTCTTAGCCCAGTCTCTGAGAACTTACGGCTAGGCTGCCAGAGCATCCATTTCACCTGAGTGGACGCTTCTAAAGGGGTGTCCTGGGGCAGACCCTGGCTTCAATTGCAAGGTGCTGGGAGTAGAGTCTGTCCCACCAGGCTGGAGCTGGGGACTAGTCGGCTGGCTGCCCAAAGTGCCTCTGATGTGTGAACATCCTCCTGGCCAGCTGGAAGAAGGAGCCAGGTTTTACCAGGTGTTTCTTCTGGGGAATCTGACCCCCAGCGCCTTCTTAACCCTCCGTTCTCTTTCAACAGACATTCTGTGAGGTGGGGTCTCCCCATGTGGTTAGTGGTAGAACCAGGATTTTAATTCACCTCCTCAGCCTATAAATCCTAAGCTCTTTCCATTTATAGGTTAGTCAGTTTGAATGAGGGTTCACAGGCAGAGATTGTATCCTTACAGCTAAGGGATTACTCAGTAGTTAAAGAAGCCCAATAATGCAACTAATGCTGATAGGAATAATAGTTGTCTTTATAGTAGTGGCAGCAGAAGACACGTATGCAATGCTTTGCATTTCAGAGTGCCTTCTCCCAGCGGTACAAGGAATAGGAACATGGGAATGATTATGACCAAGACTGGTTTTTAGGATCTTAATGGTCTGGTGAGGGGCAGGCAGGTAGAAAGAAAAAAGCAAAACAAAACAGGGCATTAGTATCAAGAAATTTAGAAATGGGACGAGATCATCCCCAAGTTGAAAATCTTTCAGTGGCCTCCATCGTCTTCCAAGATGAAAGCCCAGGTAACATATGGCATCCAAGACCCTTCGCAATCTTGCTCCTTCTTTCCTGTCTGGGCAGAATCATCTTCCATCACTCACTGGCATGGACTTGGTGTTCCAACATCCCAAATGGCGTGTTCCTTGTATGCATTATATTTCATACCTTCCTTGCTCATCCCCTTCCTTTTGTTTGGGACTGCTTTACCCTCACTCCTCCACTCCTTCCCTCACCTCCCCTGTCCCCTTCTCTCCACCACAACCCTGACTCTTCCTGTGCTTCCAAAAAGGGCTTCTCTGTGCTCCAGCAGCCCTAAGTATCATGTGACCAGAACTCTCAGTGCCTGTGTTAATTTTCTGTTTACATAGCTGTGTCCCTCAATCATTCTGAGCAACTCAAGGGCAAAAGAGCCCTTGCTTTACATACTCGATGCCCCGGATGGAGAAGCCAGTGTATCTCTTTTGTGAGCTGAACTGCAGGCCACCTTATTGGAAAGTCCAGCAATTCTGGTCACTGTTGGTTCTTTGGCATTGGTACCTCCTTGGCTCAGGGCAGACCCTGCATGCTTAGCCACTGGGCAAGCCCTCCTCTAAAGTCTGAGGCATTGCAGGCCACATGGCCCATCTGAGCATCTCCAGGCTGCCTCACTCCTCAGGGCTCAGTAAGGTGGACAGCTGGCCACCCTTCAGGCATCTGCCTTACAGCCACTTTGTCTCCTAGTGTTGGTGGGGCTCCCGACAATGGAGTCAGGCTGTGGGTATCCCAGATGGGATGAAAATTTGGCACCCTTCAAATCAACACTCTTCCCAGGTTTGTTTGGCCTCTGTAATGAGGCAGGGGTGCGGGCAGGGGAGGCGTGGCTCTGCTCCCTCCTGTCTTGAGCAAGGTGGCCCCACTCAGCACCACCCAAGGGCCGCAGCTAACCAGACTCAGCCTCCTTCGAAAACACTAAAGCACCTATTATATCTTAAGCATGTCCTTGAGGTTCCACCCCACAACTGGCATATCGAAATCTATCAAAATCTGCGAGCTCAGAGAGTATTTTCCTGGAGAGGCATTCTATGAACATGGTTTTCTCCATTATCATTGAGTACCTACAGATGTCTCTGTGTCTCTACTGCTTTGGCCCAGATTTGATTGACCTGCACCCTTTTCATGTTCTCTGCCCTCCCCTTGGATGCTCACATTGATGGAAGTCTCTGATTTTTTTTTTTTTTTTGCCTTAAGCTCTGCTTCCTGGAGAACCCAGGCAGATCCCTTTGTTTTTTTGTCACTGTATCCCTAGTTATGTAGCCTAGTGCCAAAAAATAGTAGATGCTCAATGTATTCTTGTGACCGTGATCCAGCTTTGGTATTGGGGGGCCACATTGGCATTGGGGGGCCCAAGACCCATTCTGAAGGCTGGAAAGCTATGGAGAGAAGGGAGCACCTGGTGCCTTCTGAGCTGGGTGTGGGGGGAGGGGAGCTCAGAAGCCTTGTATATGGCACATTTCAAAAGGGATTGCTCAGCAAGGGACCTGCTTCCATGTCCCCAGGCCCACCCTGTGAAGGGGGAGTGACTAATTTATGAAGCCCTTGGCTGCTCCCTTTTGCTTGGCCTGGAGAAGTCTTTCCAGACCTTGTTAACCTGAGACAGCCACTCAGCTTCACAGACCTCAGCTCTCAGCCAGGATGTCTCCCAGGTGTTGTCATGGCAATGCTGGAGGCAGGAGTCACTTACCACAACTCTGCTTTGACTGTAAAAAGTAAATGCCTCCTTCCTTTTTCTTGCAGTGTCAGGTGAAATCTTTCCTGCTGTGGGGTGAAGGTGGAGGAAGCACCCCTATGGGTGCAGGTGATTAGACCTGCACGCACCATTTCTGAGCCAGCCTAGGTGGGCTCCTGGGGAGACACGTGCTCAGAACATGTTGTTTGTCAGGGTTAGGAAGCCAGGGGCCACACCACTGACCAATCAGGTCCTCACCCAAACTGGGGACAATTCAAATGATCAGTGCTTCCCATCAAGTCCACCTCTGATGCTAAGGTGACTTAGGAAGTTGTAGAATCAGCTTGTCTATCCCAAGCCAGTGACAGTGGGTTGGGAGGTTCATTGGGAGTCCCTTGTTAACAACCACAGCATTTTCTAACACTTGTGTAAGTATTTACAGGTACCAGGCATGGTTCCAGGGAACATGGTAAGGAGTTTGGATTTACTGCAGATGTGCACGTAAAATGCCTAGCACAGCACCTGGAATATGGAAGCGCTCAATAAACAGGGCCACTGTTGTTCATATCAGACTCCTTGGGCACTAATGCTACCTCCTACCTCCTACAGTCAGTCCCCTTGAGTGCCAATGCCTTCCCAGACTGGCTGGAGGTGATCTCGCCCCTTTGGAATGAAGACATTATTGTCAATCTAAAGGGCCAGGCTGAATGTTATACTCCCTTATGCCTAGTTCTCCGGAGCCCTGCCCTGGCCCCAGCCACTTTGTTGTCTTCTGTGGGAGCTCTGAAGTGTTCCTAGAAGGTCAATATCCATGGCCCCTCTGGGCCAGACCCCTGGTCCAGTGGCCAGTTTTGCGAAGATCCAATGCAGAGAAATCCCCAGCTTGCTTTTGTGTCTTGCCATCAGGCTCAGCATAATGGCATCGACAGTTGAAGTAAGAAATTGGCCAATTTCCTTCAGGAACGTTTGAAATAAAAAGCAGTTTGCCTGAGTGGAGGAAATTGTGAGAGCCCCAAATGGAATTGCTTAAATTTATTGCTGGAGAGTTTTTACATACTGAGCCAAAGACGTATCATTCTGCACTCAGTCTTGGGTTTTCAGGGGGTGCCGCACTGCACCAGAGATGGAGAGGTCTGGGCTGGTTCCAAAGTTGATTTGCAGGATTAGAAACCTCCATCCTATCACCAACCCTCCCATGGGCAGCCTTACATATGCCCCATGAAGGTGGAAAAGATTTGCCTTTGGGGATGGGAAATGTGCCAGCTTTTTCCACTGGAAAGCCAAGAGTGGTACCCGTATCTCAGACAGGATGCTGACCAAGACTTAGCGTCTGTAGCATCAGCCATGACCCTCAGCTGCTGGGCCATCCAACAACTATAGTAGATATAGCTTTTCAGGTGGGGCTCCTAGCCCTTGAATAATGTACTCAGGAGGCAGGAAATGTGGGGGCTTCCAGGGAAGAGCTCTTCCAGTATTTTTTCCTGGATGGGACAAAGTTGTGATCTCAAGTTCTGGAAGACACTGGAGACTTTTATGCAAGTCAACATCAGAATAAGATGTAAATTACTTGCAGAACAGCAGGGGTATGTAGTCAAACCTTGGCCAAGCTGTTGTCGGGCCTGAGACCTAGTCTAATTTGGCACTAGTTTACTGTGTGGTCATGGGCAAGTCAGGCTTCTTCTCTGGACCTCTGTTCCCCTATCTCTAACCACTGAGGTGGTTAGACAAAATAATCTGAGGTCCTGCCTAGCTCCTACAGGTTGTGATCTGTGCCTCCTCAGTGATCAAACCTAAGACCTTATCCCTCTTTACCTCTCTAAATATGACTTTTGTATTTTGTGCACGGGAACATTGAAGACCCCTCAATCACAATGTTCACCTTGGTGTGTTTCCACGTCCTGAGAGGAAGCATCCTGGTGTAGTGGAAAGAATATGGACTGGGGAGTCAGGTGGATCTAGTCCTGGTCCTGCCCTTCCCTTGCTGGATCTTGGATAAGTTACTTGCCTTTTCTGACCCCCATCTCTTTATCTAAGCCTAGGAGTAATGTGAGGATGAAATTAGGCAGTGTCATAAATTGTCAGGGAATAGGCAGGGCAAACAGGTGCTCACCCAAGATGAATTTCTTGCCCCGATCCACGGGGTCCTCATTACCTGCAGCACTGCTGCATGGGAGAGAACCCCACCTTGAACCCCCTTGTATGGGTTTGTAACTCTAAAGAGGGGGTGTTGTGTTTCATGTTACCCTCTGAACAGCTAGAATAAAAGATTCTTGGAGCATGTGATAGATGTGCTTGGTCAAGCTGCTTTGATAAATGGCTCAGGTTGGGGATTGGGTGAGATCTCTGGGATTATCATTAAGTAAAACAGATTAGAGTGAAATTGCCCTCTGAAGAGGGTGGGTCCGATTAACTGCAGGACTTCTGTCTTGCTCAGCAAAGAGACTGAGTGGGGCATGTGAGTTTGGGAGCAGAGATGATTATTCTGAACAGTGGGGGAGAGGGATGTTAATGGGGCTAGTGGAAAGAAGAAAGAGCCAAGATCATCTAAGCAAAAGATCAACAAGGAAATAAAGACTTTAAATGACACACTGGACCAAATGGACTTCATAGATATATTCAGAACATTCCATCCCAAAACAGCAGAATACACATTCTTCTCTAGTCCCATGGAACATTCTCCAGAATTGATCACATCCTAGGTCATAAATCAGGTCTCAACTGGTACCAAAAGATTGGGATCATTCCCTGCATATTTTTAGACCACAATGCTTTGAAACTAGAACTCAATCACAAGAGGAAAGTCGGAAAGAACTCAAATACGTGGAGGCTAAAGAGCATCCTACTAAAGAATGACTGGGTCAACCAGGAAATTAAAGAAGAATTAAAAAAATTCATGGAAACCAATGAAAATGAAAACACAACTGTTCAAAATCTTTGGGATACAGCAAAGGCAGTCCTGAGAGGAAAGTATATAGCAATACAAGCCTTTCTCAAGAAACAAGAAAGTTCTCAAATACACAACCTAACCCTGCACCTAAAGGAGCTGGAGAGAGAACAGCAAATAAAGCCTATACCCAGCAGGAGAAGAGACATAATAAAGATCAGAGCAGAAATCAATGAACTAGAAACCAAAAGAACAGTAGAACAGATCAACGAAACTAGGAGCTGGTTCTTTGAAAGAATTAACAAGATAGATAACCCCCCAGGCAGACTTATCAAAAAGAAAAGGGAAATGACCCAAATCAACAAAATCATGAATGGAAGAGGAGAGATCACAACCAACACCAAAGAAATACAAACAATTCTAAGAACATATTCTGAGCAACTCTATGCCAGCAAATTAGATAATCTGGAAGAAATGGATGCATTCCTAGAGATGTATCAACTATCCAAACTGAACCAGGAAGAAATAGAAAACCTGAACAGACCTATAGCCACTAGGGAAATTGAAGCAGTCATCAAAAATCTCCCAACAAACAAAAGCCCAGGGCCAGATGGCTTCCCAGGGGAATTCTACCAAACATTTAAAGAATTAATATCTATCCTTCTGAAACTGTTCCAAAAAATAGAAATGGAAGGAAAACTTCCAAACTCGTTTTATGAGGCCACAATTACCTTGATCCCCAAACCAGACCAAGACCCCATCAAAAAGGAGAATTACAGACCAATATCCTTGATGAACATGGATGCAAAAATTCTCACCAAAATACTAGCCAATAGGATCCAACAGTACATTAAAAGGATTATTCACCATGACCAAGTAGGTCATTATCCCTGGGCTGCAAGTTTGGTTCAACATCTGCAAATCAATCAGTGTGATACAATACATTAATAAAAGAAAGAGCAAGAACCATATGATCCTCTCAATAGATGCAGAAAAAGTATTTGACAAAGTACAGCATCCTTTCTTGATCAAAACTCTTCAGAGTATAGGGATAGAGGGTACATACCTCAATATTATAAAAGCCATCTATAAAAAACCTACAGTGAATATCATTCTTAATGGGGAAAAGCTGAGAGCTTTCCCCCTAAGGTCAGGAACATGGCAGGGATGTCCACTGTCACCACTGCTATTCAACATAGTATTAGAAGTCCTAGCCACAGCAATCCGACAAGAAAAAGAAATAAAAGGCATCCAATTTGTCAAAGAAGAAGTCAAACTCTCACTGTTTGCAGATATGATACTTTATGTGGAAAACCCAACAGACTCCACCCCAAAACTGCTAGAACTCATACAGGAATTCAGTAAAGTAGCAGGATATAAAATCAATGCACAGAAATCAGTGGCATTCCTATACACCAACAACAAAACAGAAGAAAGAGAAATTAAGGAGTCGATCCCATTTACAATTGCACCCAAAACCATAAGATACCTAGGAATAAATCTAACTAAAGAGGCAAAGGATCTGTACTCAGAAAACTATAAAATACTCATGAAAGAAATTGAGAAGAAATGGAAAAACGTCCCATGCTCATGGATTGGAAGAACAAATATTGTGAAGATGTCACTGCTATCTAGAGCAATCTACACATTCAATGCAATTCCCATCAAAATACTATCCACTTTTTTCAAAGAAATGGAAAAATAATCCTAAAATATGTATGGAACCAGAAAAGACTTCAAATAGCCAGAGGAATGTTGAAAAAGAAAAGCAAAGCTGGCGGCATCACAATTCCAGACTTCCAGCTCTATTACAAAGCTGTCATCATCAAGACAGTATGGTACTGGCACAAAAACAGACACATAGATCAATGGAACAAAATAGAGAGCCCAAAAATGGACTCTCAACTCTATGGTCAACTATCTTCGACAAAGCAGGAAAGAATGTCCAATGGAAAAAAGTCTCTTCAACAAAAGGTGTTGGGAAAATGGACAGCCACATGCAGAAGAATGAAACTGGACCATTTCCTTACACCACACACAAAAATAGACTCCAAATGGTTGAAAGACCTAAACATGAGACAGGAGTCCATCAACATCCTAAAGGAGGAGAACACAGGCAGCAACCTCTTCAACCTCAGCCACAGCAACTTCTTCCTAGAAACATCGCCAAAGGCAAGGGAAGCAAGGGCAAAAATGAACTATTGGAACCTCATCAAGATAAAAAGCTTTTGCACAGCAAAAGAAACAGTCCACAAAACCAAAATACAACCGACAGAATGGGAGAAGATATTTGCAAATGACATATCAGACAAAGGGCTAGTATCCAAAATCTATAAAGAACTTCTTAAACTCACCACCCAAAGAACAAATAATCCAATCAAGAAGTGGGCAGAAGACATGAACAGAGATTTTTCCAAAGAAGACATCCAAATGGCCAACAGACACATGAAAAAGTGCTCAACATCGCTCGGCATCAGGGAAATCCAAATCAAAACCTCAATGAGATACCACCTCACACCAGTCAGAATGGCTAAAATTAACAAGTCGGGAAATGACAGATGTTGGCGGGGATGCGGAGAAAGGGGAACCCTCCTACACTGTTGGTGGGAATGCAAGCTGGTGCAACCCCTCTGGAAAACAGTATGGAGGTTCCTCAAACAGTTGAAAATAGAGCTACCATATGATCCAGCAATTGCACTACTGGGTATTTACCACAAAGATACAAATGTAGGGATCCGAAGGGGTATGTGCACCCGATGTTTATAGCAACAATGTCCACAATAGCCAAATTGTGGAAAGAGCCAAGATGTCCATTGACAGATGAATGGATAAAGAAGAAGTGGTATATATATATATATATATATATATATGAAATGGAATATTATGCAGCCATCAAAAAGAATGAAATCTTGCCATTTGCAAAAACGTGGATGGAACTGGAGGGTACTACGCTGAGTGAAATAAGTCAATCAGAGAAAGACATGTATCATATGACCTCACTGATATGAGGAATTCTTAATCTCAGGAAACAAACTGAGGGTTGCTGGAGTGGTGGGGGGTGGGAGGGATGGGGTCTCTGGGGTTGATAGACATTGGGGAGGGTATGTGCTATGGTGAACTCTGTGAAGTGTGCAAGACTATTGAATCACAGATCTGTACCTCTGAAGCAAATAATACATTATATGTTAAAAAAAACAAACTAATGATGTAATGTATGGTGATTAACATAACATAATAATAAAAAAGTTAAAAAAAAAAAGAAGAAAGAGCCAAGTGGTGGCCCAAAAGAGAAGAGACTTTGGGGAAAGGGTGGAAACCTTTAAGAGGGACTTAAATAAAGCATTTGTGCTGCTCAGATAAGCGTGCATACACAGAGATGGCAACCTTATTTTAGAGATGTTACGTAGAGACACGTACACTCTCACACACAGGCATAGAGTTATCTGGATGCATGTAAGTGAATTCGTGTGTGTGTGCGTGGACATGAATACACATGCTCTCTGGCACTAGATATGGCTGCTGTCTAAGCCTATGGAAACAGTCTGTATTTACCCCTCCTCCTTTTCCCGCCCCGTTAAGCCAGGAGACTGGGCTGGGTTCAGAATTGCTATGTCTGCAGAAGTAAGGCTCAGAACTCTGCATTGGCTTACCAGACTGAGTAAGATGGTGGGAGTACATACAGAAAGCGACGTTTTTCACTCACTTATAACATCGAAGGGATAATAACATTTTTCTGCTTGTAAAGGTAATATGCTCAATCATTACCAAGTGCCAGGCTCTGTGCTGGGCACTGGGACTATAACAATGGGCAAAGAAGGCATGGACTTGACTCTTCTGCCTTCATGCAGCCTATGTTCTTATGATGTAGACAAACATGAAACAGGCCTGGTACATGTGATGGGTGTCATGAAAGGGAACACTTGGGATGATCTGGGGGTGTCTGAGAAAGGGAGGACCACAGCCCTTGAGGACCTGTTTGAAGTTGCAGAGGAGGGAGAGAGTGACAGAGATGAGGCTGGAAATGGACAAAGGCTAGTAAAATATGTTCAAGGATTTGAACTGGATCCTGAAGGCCACGGGGAGCCAGTCAAGAGTTCTTAGCTTGGAGGAGGGGCATGCTTAGCTTTGCCTTCTAGAAAGATCACTGGCTTCAGAGTGTGGGCGAGTCCTTCCCTTTCAGAGCCTCTGTGATGAAAAAGCAAAGCCCAGCCAGGACCCAAGAGCACAGGCCTGGGCGAGGCCTGGCCACACGGAAGGGCCAGCCTCTCTTTCCAGTCACTCTAGCTCACCGTGCATGGGCTGATGCCTCATGGTGGCAACATGAAGTCAATCATGTTAGGGCGTTTGATTTTAATGAACATTTACTGAGTGCCTACAGTTGGCCAGACTGGATTATGTCACGTCATGTTCGCAGCAGCCTTCTGAGGCATGCGAAGAACAAGTGTCATTTTAGAGATAAATGGAGAGAGGAACTAGCATTGTGAGTGCTTTCTACATTCCAGGTAAAGAGCTTGGGGCTGGCCTTATGTTATCCCGTCTGAACATCTGGGAGATAGGAACTGTTACCCTCATTAAAGATAAGGAAGCTGACCTTGGAGGTGAAGCAGTTTATCCAAGAACACCAAGTGAGTGGTGCAACTGGGATGGTCCCCCCTCCCTCAAGTCGTTTCGGGACTGCAAGTCAGGTTCACTCTGCTAGGTCATTTCCTGAAAACAGAAAATCTTCTCTTGCCTAGGAGAGTTGTCCTGGGTCCTGGGTGCTGCTTGGAGACACAATGAAGCTAAGACAAGGCAACTACAGAGGCACAGGCCATCGTCTTGCTTGTCCCTGGAAGGGTGAGCTCTCTCCAGTTCCTTGGGGATGGCACAGCTTCCCTCACCCTCCTATAGCTCCACAGGAGATGGAATTCAGGGCTGCAAGATGCTGGGGTCAAGTGCTCTGATGGGCCCTGACTCACATACTCAGTCATCCCATGTGTTGGCCCTTTTGGGAATTGGGTTGTGGGAAAACACAGATGGGCAGGGACAAATGGCAGGAAGCAGCACAGTGTAGGGAAAAGGCATGAGTTTCAGGGTCTGAACTCTCTGGATTTAGATCCAAGCTCTGCTCTTTAGGAGCCATGGAAAATTTGTACTATCCCAGTCACCTTGCGTCACGTCTGTCCCTGTGTCACTGCAAGCAAGCCTCTTTGTGCCCTAGTTTCCATAGGTAAAACGGGGATGATAACACTTAACTGACAGAATTGCTGTGTGGATTAACGAAATTACACAGTGCATGAGTCCAGTATGGTTTAAGTTCTCTGTTTCTGGCAACACCTTACTTATGAGCCACATCAGCAGGATGAGGACAATGCTACCCTTGGCATAGAGTTTGGGGCAAGGCAGTGCGAATTAAGTGACAAAATGTGTGCAGAGGATCCAGCATAGTGATGACCCACAGCCCAGTATACACAGGGTGCTCAACCCTGGGTCTGCTTCAGTTTCCCTTTTCCTTAGTCTGTGTAAGAGCAAGTGCCAGATGTTTTTATCAACTGCAAATATTTGCTGAGAATTTCGAGGTTGGTCCTTTGCTTTGCCAATCCTTCAGGGAGTAGCTTAGGTTGTATTTGCTGCTTCACTCCCTGTCTCTGCCTTCATGCTGGGCTGCTGGTAGAGCTGTGAAATAATATAATGATTCCTCTCCCCAGATAGCAGTCCCCCCTGCATTATATTACTTTATCAATTACACCGGTCTTTTGAGCAGAGTTCTCCCTGGCTCCATCACAAAGGATAAGGAGGGGTGAAGCCTGCTCTGGCTGTAATTTCAACTGCAGAGCCTCACTCCAGTTATATTTTCAAGTCACTTCAGTAACACTGAGGTTCTCAGAGCCTGACCAGCAGTGGTGACGGGGAGAGGTGGTAGAGCTTGCAAGGTCCTGGTGTTCACACTCCACCTAAGTCTGCAACAAGTTGGTTAAGAGCTCTGCAGTCAGCACACAGGCTGTCAAGTTGGGAACCTTGTGGTTTGGATATCAGTTACCCTCTACTTAAGTCAAGTCCCTTTGTGGTTGCCAGAAGCTGACCTTGACCTTCACATCTCCTTGTAGTTTCCATCCCTTTTTCCTGCTTGCTTTCACAGCACAACTCATGAGCCATCTATTCTGTCCGTACTTCTGTCATTGCCAGGAGGGGTTAAATCTGTTGTTTGTTGATTCTGCTCTTACTCATAGTGCTTTGTTTCCTTGTGTGTTTGGTGTTCTTTGAATGTGAGTTTCCATGTGGTTGATCTTAATAATCAATAAATTGGGGATATTTTCCTCCAGAGAAGACTTATATTTACTTGTGCCAGGCACCAGAAGGTACCATTAACTACAAATATTTTTAGCCTCTTTCAAGACTCTTAGCTAAATTGGTCTCAGGTTCAGCTCTCCTACTGTGCCACTGGCTCAAGGCTCAGTTCCTAGATTGCATCTTTTACTATAACCTCACACCTCACTATTGCTTATAGTTCATGGCCTTCTTCTTCCAGCCCTTTGGAGATTTATCCCATCTCCTGAGAGATCAGTAATGTGGCAAAAACTATGTGTTGTGCAGCATACAGTTGCTTGCAAGTAGAAGATCCTTGCGGTGTATCTCATTGGTCACTGTCCCAGAAGTGGAAGCATCTTCACTATCTTGACCCCTTACTTACCCAGTTTTATTTTTCCTTATAGCACTTAAGAAGCATCTAACATATTACATATTTGTTTATGCCTTTCCTCGCTAAAATGCATGCCCCATGAGAGCAGGAATTTTGACTGGGTTATTCATTGCTATGTCCCTAGTTCCTAAAACAATGTCTTGCATATAGTAGATGTTTCATAAATATCGTTGAATGAATGAACAAGGACTCCCTTCAGTTGGTTCAAGCAGAGGTGGTTATTTTAAGACATGAAGTGATGGGAACTCTCAAGACAATCCAAGAACAGAAGTAGCTGGGCTGGGCTCCAGGAAGATGGGACATAGTGGCTGCTTTTGGATCTAAGATGGTTCTGGATTCTTCTGCTAGCTGCAGAATCCTTCTGCTCTGCACTAATATGTATCAGCTACTCCACATAGCGTCTGCTTCCTCTCTTTCCTTATAATTTTCCATCCCATTTGGCCTTGGTTTGCCATTGTTCCACTCAATGTATTTTTTTTTTCAAATTTTCCCTTAGCTACTAATTGGTAAACTGTATTGATTTTGTTTTGTTTTGTTTTGTTTTGTTTAAGCCAAGCAATACAATTTCTGGCTTGCCCATGGATTTTAAGGAAGATAAAGAGATGGAAACTCTCAAGGCAATCCAAGGACAAGAGGAAGAGTGGGCTGGGCTCCATGAGGCTTGGAAGAAGTGGCTGCTTCTGGATCTAAGGTGGTTCTGGCCTTTGTCCAGGTGTCCATGCTCCAACCCCCTTAAATATGGCAAGTCAGAAAAATGGTCTGGTAAGATAAAACATGGAAGGCGGCCAGCAGAGTTTTGGAAGTAATTTCTAAATAAGGGCAAATAAGGAGACTGCTAAATTCAAAACAATCTCTGAGAGTGAAACTATGAAGACTCAACATTTGACAGAATAAATCAGCATCTTGAGAAGGTAGAGACCCATCTTAAGTGATGACAAAACATCCAAGTCTAATCAAGGGAATGAGGCAGTAGTCTCAGGAAGATGTGATTATGGTGAAGAAAGTTATAGTCAGATCAATTATATTGAACCATGTTTGAAAATAGTATGTTTTATTTATTTTTTCTTTTTTTACATTTTAATTTTTGTTTTTTTATTGTTATGTTAATCACCATATAATACATCATTAGTTTTTGATGAAGTGTTCCATGATTCATTGTTTGTGCATAACACCCAGTGCTCCACACAGAACGTGCCCCCTTGAATACCCATCACCAGGCTAACCCATCCCCTCACCCTCCTCCCCTCTAGAACCCTCAGTTTGTTTTTCAGAGTCCATCGTCTCTCATGGTTCGTCTCCCCCTCTGACTTACTCCCCCTCATTCTTCCCCTCCTGCTATATTCTTCTTTTTCTTTTTTCTTAACATATGTTGCATTATTTGTCGCAGAAGTACAGATCTGTGACTCAACAGTCTTGCACAATTCACAGCGCTCACCATAGCACATACCCTCCCCAATGTCTATCACCCAGCCACCCCATCTCTCCCACCCCCCACCACTCCAGCAACCCTCAGTTTGTTTCCTGAGATTAAGAATTCCTCATATCAGTGAGGTCATATGATACATGTCTTTCTCTGATTGACTTATTTCACTCAGCATAACACCCTCCAGTTCCATCCACATCGTTGCAAATGGCAAGATCTCATTCCTTTTGATGGCTGCATAATATTCCACTGTGTATATATACCACTTCTTCTTTATCCATTCATCTGCTGATGGACATCTTGGCTCTTTCCACAGTTTGGTTATTGTGGACATTGCTGCTATAAACATCGGGGTGCACGTACCCCTTCGGATCCCTACATTTGTATCTTTGGGGTAAATACCCAGTAGTGCAATTGCTGGATCATATAGTAGCTCTATTTTCAACTGTTTGAGGAACCTCCATACTGTTTTCCAGAGGGGTTGCACCAGCTTGCATTCCCACCAACAGTGTAGGAGGGATCCCCTTTCTCCGCATCCCCACCAACATCTGTCATTTCCTGACTTGTTAATTTTAGCAATTCTGACTGGTGTGAGGTGGTATCTCATTGAGGTTTTGATTTGGATTTCCCTGATGCCGAGCGATGTTGAGCACTTTTTCATGTGTCTGTTGGCCATTTGGATGTCTTCTTTGGAAAAATCTCTGTTCATGTCTTCTGCCCATTTCTTGATTGGATCATTTGTTCTTTGGGTGTTGAGTTTGATAAGTTCTTTATAGATTTTGGATACTAGCCCTTTATCTGATATGTCATTTGCAAATATTTTCTCCCATTCTGTCGGTTGTCTTTTGGTTTGGTGGACTGTTTCTTTTGCTGTGCAAAAGCTTTTTATCTTGATGAAATCCCAAGAGTTCACTTTTGCCCTGGCTTCCCTTGCCTTTGGTGATGTTTCTAGGAAGAAGTTGCTGTGGCTGAGGTTGAAGAGGTTGCTGCCTGTGTTCTCCTTTAGGATTTTGATGGACTCCTGTCTTACATTTAGGTCTTTCAACCATTTGGAGTCTATTTTTGTGTGTGGTGTAAGGAAATGGTCCAGTTTCATTCTTCTGCATGTGGCTGTCCAATTTTCCCAACACCATTTGTTGAAGAGACTGTCTTTTTGCCATTGGACATTCTTTCCTGCTTTGTCAAAGATAAGTTGACCATAGAGTTGAGGGTCCATTTCTGGGCTCTCGATTCAGTTCCATTGATCTATGTGTCTGTTTTTGTGCCAGTACCATACTGTCTTGATAATGACAGCTTTGTAATAGAGCTGGAAGTCCGGAATTGTGATGCCGCCAGCTTTTCTTTTCTTTTTCAAGATTCCTCTGGCTATTCAGGGTCTCTTCTGGTTCCATACAAATTTTAGGATTATTTGTTCCATTTCTTTGAAAAAAGTGGATAGTATTTTGATGGGAATTGCATTGAATGTGTAGATTGCTCTAGGGAGAATTGACATCTTCACAATGTTGGTTCTCCCAATCCATGAGCATGGACCATTTTTCCATTTCTTTGTGTCTTCTTCAATTTCTTTCATGAGTATTTTATAGTTTTCTGAGTACAGATCCTTTGCCTCTTTGGTTAGATTTATTCCTAGGTATCTTATGGTTTTGGGTGCAATTGTAAATGGGATCGACTCCTTGATTTGTCTCTCTTCTGTCTTGTTGTTGGTGTATAGAAATGCCACTGATTTCTGTGCATTGATTTTATATCCTGCTACTTACTGAACTCCTGTATGAGTTCTAGCAGTTTTGGGGTGGAGTCTGTTGGGTTTTCCACATAAAGTATCATATCATCTGCAAAGAGTGAGAGTTTGACTTCCTCTTTGCCGATTTGGATGCCTTTGATTTCTTTTTGTGTCTGATTGCTGTGGCTAGGACTTCTAATACTATGTTGAATAGCAGTGGTGAGAGTGGACATCCCTGCCACATTCCTGACCTTAGGGGAAAAGCTCTCAGCTTTTCCCTATTGAGAATGATATTCGCTGTAGGTTTTTCATAGATGGCTTTTATGATATTGAGGTATGTACCCTCTATCCCTATACTCTGAAGAGTTTTGATCAAGAAAGGATGCTGTACTTTGTCAAATGCTTTTTCTGCATCTATTGAGAGGATCATATGATTCTTGTTCTTTCTTTTGTTAATGTATGGTATCACGTTGATTGATTTGCGGATGTTGAACCAGCCTTGCAGCCCAGGGATAAATCCTACTTGGTCATGGTGAATAATCCTTTTAATGTACTGTTGGATCCTATTGGCTAGTATTTTGGTGAGAATTTTTGCATCCATGTTCATCAAAGATATTGGTCTGTAATTCTCCTTTTTGATGGGGTCTTGGTCTGGTTTGGGGATCAAGGTAACGGTAGCCTCATAAAATGAGTTTGGAAGTTTTCCTTCCATTTCTATTTTTTTGGAACATTTCAGGAGAATAGGTATTAATTCTTCTTAAAGTGTCTGATAGAACTCCCCTGGGAAGCCATCTGGCCCCGGGCTTTTGTTTCTTGGGAGATTTTTGATGACTGCTTCAATTTCCTTAGTGGCTATAGGTCTGTTCAGGTTTTCTATTTCTTCCTGGTTCAATTTTGGTAGTTGATACATCTCTAGGAATGCACCTATTTCTTCCAGGTTATCTAATTTGCTGGCATAGAGTTGCTCATAATATGTTCTTATAATTGTTTGTATTTCTTTGGTGTTTGTTGTGATCTCTCCTCTTCCATTCATGATTTTGTTGATTTGGGTCATTTCTCTTTTCTTTTTGATGAATCTGGCCAGGGGTTTACCAATCTTGTTAATTCTTTCAAATAACCAGCTCCTAGTTTTGTTGATCTGTTCTACTGTTCTTTTGGTTTCTAGTTCATTGATTTCTGCTCTGATCTTTATGATTTCTCTTCTCCTGCTGTGTTTAGGCTTTATTTGCTGCTCTTTCTTCAGCTCCTTTAGGTGTAGTGTTAGGTGTGTATTTGAGACCTTTCTTGTTTCTTGAGAAAGGCTTGTCTTGCTATATACTTTCCTCTCAGGACTGCCTTTGCTGTATCCCAAAGATTTTGGACAGTTGTGTTTTCATTTTCATTGGTTTCTATGAATTTTTTAAATTCTTCTTTAATTTCCTGGTTGACCCATTCATTCTTTAGTAGGATGCTCTTTAGCCTCCATGTATTTGAGTTCTTTCCGACTTTCCTTTTGTGATTGAGTTCTAGTTTCAAAGCATTGTGGTCTGAAAACTTGCAGGGAATGATCCCAATCTTTTGGTACCGGTTGAGACCTGATTTGTGACCTAGGATATGATCAATTCTGGAGAATGTTCCATGGGCACTAGAGAAGAATGTGTATTCCGTTGCTTTGGGATGGAATGTTCTGAATATGTCTGTGAAGTCCATTTGGTCCAGTGTGTCATTTAAAGTCTTTATTTCCTTGTTGATCTTTTGCTTAGATGATCTGTCCATTTCCGTCAGGGGGGTGTTAAAGTCCCCCACTATTATTGTATTGTCGTCAATGTGTTTCTTCGCTTTTTTTATTAATTGCCCTATATAATTGGCTGCTCCCATGTTCGGGGCATAGGTATTTACAATTGTTAGATCTTCTTGTTGGATAGACCCTTTAAGTAGGATATAGTGTCCTTCCTCATCTCTTATTACAGTCTTTGTTTTAAAATCTAATTTGTCTGATATAAGGATTGCCACCCCAGCTTTCTTTTGGTGTCCATTAGCATGGTAAATGGTGTTCCACCCCTCACTTTCAATCTGGGGGTGTCTTTGGGTCTAAAATGAGTCTCTTGCAGACAGCATATGGATGGGTCTTGTTTTTTAATCCAATCTGATAGCCTGTGTCTTTTGATTGGGGCATTGAGCCCATTTACATTCAGGGTAACTATTGAAAGGTATGAATTTAGTGCCATTGTATTGCCTGTAAGGTGACTGTTACTGTATGTTTTCTGTGTTCCTTTCTGATCTTTGCTGCTTTTAGGCTCTCTCTTTGCTTAGAAGACCCCTTTCAATATTTCTTGGACAGCTGGTTTTTTGTTTGCAAATTCCTTTCGTTTTTGTTTGTCCTGGAAGGTTTTGATCTCTCCTTCTATTTTCAATGACAGCCTAGCTGGATATAGTATTCTTGGCTGCATATTTTTCTCGTTTAGTGCTCTGAAGATATCTTGCCTGTCCTTTCTGGCCTGCCACGTCTCTGTGGATAGGTCTGTTGCCAATCTAATATTTCTACCATTGTAGGTTACATATCTCTTCTCCCGAGCTCCTTTCAGGATTTTCTCTTTGTCTCTGACACTCGTAAGTTTTACTATTAGATGTCGGGGTGTTGACCTATTATTATTGATTTTGAGAGGGGTTCTCTGTGCCTCCTGGATTTTGATGCCTGTTTCCTTCCTCACATTAGAGAAGTTCTCTGCTATTATTTGCTCCAATATACCTTCTGCCTCTCTCTCTCTTTCTTCTTCTTCTGGGATCCCAATTATTCTAATGTTTCATCTTATCATATCGCTTATCTCTTGAATTCTGCCCTCGTGATCCTGTAGTTGTTTATCTCTCTTTTTCTCAGCTTCTTTATTTTCCATCATTTGGTCTTCTATATCACTGATTCTCTCTTCTGCCTTATTCATCCTAGCAGTTAGTGCCCCCATTTTTGATTGCACCTCATCAATAGCCTTTTTGATTTCGACTTGGTTAGATTTTAGTTCTTTTATTTCTCCAGAAAGGGTGTCTCTAATAACTTCCATGCTTTTATCAAGCCCAGCTAGTATCTTTAAAGTCATGATTCTGAACTCTAGGTCTGACATCGTACTAATGTCCGTATTGAGTAGGTCCCTGGCTGACGGTGTTACCTCTTGTTCTTTTTGCTGAGGTGATTTTTTTCGTCTTGTCATTTTGTCCAGAGGAGAATATATGAATGAGAGAACAAAATGCTAACAGGTTAACAACGTCCCTAGCAAATATACTGTATAGAAATCAGAAAAGACCTGAAACCAGGGGAAAAGAAAGGGAAAGAAAGAAAAAAGAAAGAAAAAAGAAAAAAAGATAAAAACAAAAACAGAACAATACAAAAAAGCAGAATATGATCAAATATGATCAGGCTAGTGCATAGATCAGTGCCACACACTAGATTTTGGGCATATTTTGGTCTGTTAGAAAAAAGTGCCTCCTAAAATTTTAAAGGAAGAAAGACATATATGTACAAAATAAGGGTCGATACAATGAAGGGATGGAAGATGACTGTAAAGATGAAAATTATAAAAGATTTTATAAAAGGAATTGATAAGATAAGTTGTTTGAAAAAAGAAAGAAGATTAAAAAAAAAAGAAAAAAGGGAGAGAATGTGGCCAGGCAGGAGACTAGAACAAAGCCATACACTAGTGATTTAGGGTATATTTTGATCTGTTAGAAGAAACTGTATCTCAAAATTTTAAAGAGAGAACAACTTATAAATATATGACAAAAATAAGGGTAACTACTACGAAGGGATAAAATATGACTCTAAAAATGAAAAATAAAAAATGCTTTTTTTAAAAAAGGGATTTATAAGATGTTGGTTGAAAAAGGGAAAAAGAAAAATTTAAAAAAGCAGTTAAAAAAATTAACTTTGATGAACTAATGAATCATGGTAAAAAAAAGCCATGAATTCTATGTGCAGTATTCCCGTAGCGCTGGAGTTCTCCCGTTCTCCTTGATCGGTAAACTTGGTCTTGGCTTGCTGTCTCTTGTGCTGATCTTCTGGGGGAGGGGTCTGTTGCCATGGTTCCCAAATGTCTTTGCCGGAGGCGGAATTGCCCCGCCCTTGTCGGTCCGGGCTAAGCAAGCTGCTCCGGTTTGCTCTCAGGAGCTTTTGTTCCCTGCAAGCTTTCGGTACAGCTTCGGAGGACCAGGGCGAAAATGCCCTCCGAATCTCCACCCGGAGGAGCTGAGAACTCAGGGCTCCGCTCCTTAGTGTGCCCCCAGAGAAAAGCAGTCACTCCCGTCTCCCCGGGCTCCGGCCGCACTCCGTGCTCACCTGGCCTGTGACCGAGCATTTCTATCTCTGGTACCTGACCCCGTGTGGGGTCTCCAAACCCAGCAGATCCCTGTGGTGCACTCCCGCACCGCTCCTCCCAGGGGAGGAAGGGGAGTCTCCCCGGATCTGCCGCTTGTTGGGTCCCTGCTGGAGGAGCAGTGGCCCGACTGGGCCGCCGATCACAGTTTATGGGAACCCCGAGCTGAGAGCCCGCGCCTCGGCTCCGTCTCTGCAGCCGGCTTCCCCGCTCCGATACTTGGGAGCTCTGCTGCACTCAGGCACCCCCGGTCTTTCTCTCACCCCGAGGGTCCTGAGACTACACTGTCCCGCGAGAGTTCCACCCCCCGCTTAGCCACTGGAGCGACGTCCCTCAGCGGAGCCGACTTCTAAAAGTTCCGATTTTGTGCTCCGCGGCTCTAGCACTTGCCAGAAGCGGCGGACAGAGGCCCCCTCCCCCACCGTCTATCCTCCCGAATATCGCCTCGGATTCACTTCTCTGCATGTCCTACCTTCCAGAAAGTGGTCGCTTCTCCGTTCAGAGAGTTGTTGCTACTCTCCTCTCCTCTTTGATCTCCTGTTGAGTTCGTAGGTGTTCAGAATGGTTTGATCCCTATTCAGCTGAATTCCTGAGACCAGACGAAATCCAGGTCTCCTACTCCTCCGCCATCTTGCTCCGCCCTCCCAATAGTATGTTTTAACCAGCAGGAAGGAGATAGCAAGTGGTCAATCAGAGAGCAAGGAATGGCAGCATCTCTTCTGCTCTAGCCAGGGGAGAAAGGCTAATGCACAGGGTAGCATGATGTTAAGTGTGAGCCAGATAATAGACAGACATTAATTAAATAATTCTCCACATGTAGAAGCTAAATGGTGCTTCAGGCTACTAAGGAAGAGAACAAGGAACAATGAATGTTTAGAACAGTGGATTTGATCTAGGCTATGGGGTCACAAAAGCTGCTTGAGGAAATGATCTTTGATGGGACATCTGAAGGGCATTTGGGAATTGAAATAGGAGAAGTTGGGTATAGGAAAAGTGTTCCCAACCCCAGCAAGTGCCCTGGGTTTCTTGCTGTTCTTCAGTTACATTCAACATTTTCCTGCCTCCAGTTTTTGCATGTGCTCTTCTGTCTGCCTAGAAAGCTCTTTCTCCAGATAACATGGTTGGCTCACTCTTTGCTCAAAGATGATTTCTTCAGAGAGGCCTTCCCTGGCATTCTGACCAGCATAGCAACCGGAGACATTCGTTATCTCCTTTCCCTACTTAATGCTTCTTCACAGCACTGTTCCCCCTGCTTTTGTATACATTGATTTGTTCACGATCTGTCTTCGCTCACTACAACATAAGCTCCACGAGGGCAATGATTTTGTCTCTTTTGTTCACCAATGTATATCCATCCCAGTGTCTAGTATATAGGTTTGCCTCAACAAATATATACTAAATGATTAAATTAAAAGGAGCAAGGTACATCTAGGAATGGAGGAGAGGCCAGTGTGGCTGGACTTCAATGTGTAAAAGGGAGGATGGCAAGAGAAAAGTGAGACAGGTGGGTGAAACCCAGGGCATTGGAGGGCAGTGTAGGCTTTATTCAAGAGTTTCATCTCCATTCTGGGAGCTATGGAAAGTCACTGAATATTTTAAAGTGGAATATTGTGATAAAATTTCCACTTTAGAAACTCTTCCTGGAATCTGTGGAAAGAACAACTTTTTGGGGTAGGGAACATGGAGGGATGGAGACCAGTTCAGGGGCTTTTGTTTTCTAGCCTGGAGCTAGTGCTGCCTTGGACCCAGGTGGTAAAGTGGACATGGAGAAGAAGATGAGTCCACATGATGTGGATGAGGTAGAGTTGGCAGATGTGGAAATAGGTTTGGCAGTAGAGGGTGAGAAGTGGGGAGAAGTCAAGAATCAGTCCCACATTTCTGACTTTTGAAACTACTGGATGGTGGTTTTTTGGCTGAAAACAGAACTTTGGAGAAGGAGTGTATGTAAGGACAGAAGTGGATGGGAGAGAGTTGGAAAAATCAAAGACTATGGCCAGATGCTCAGATGCTGGAATTTAAGATTTCAAGATATTGGCCTGGGAGGCTCAGTCGGTTAAGCATCTGACTCTTGATTTTGGCTCAGGTCATGATCTTGAAGTGGTGGGATTGAGCCCCACGTCTGGCTCTGAGCTCAGCATGCAGTCTGCTTCAGATTCTCTCACCCTCCCACGCTCTCTCTCTCTCTCAAAAAAAAAAAAAAATCTTAAAAACAAAGATATTGGGCAGTTCTAGGAGACAGCCAAGTCCAGGGATGGCCTTGTGATTTGGTGGATGAATTCACTCAAAAAATATTTACTAAGCATCTATTATGTTTCAGGTACTGTTATGGGATATGGGCCTAGCCCATAAAACAAAGTCCTTGCTTTCAACTAGGGGAGTCAGATTAAACTATTATATAGATTTAAAAAAAAAATCTATAATTGCAGATAGTATGCAAAGTGCCAAAGCAAAGTAAAGGGATAAAGAATGGAAAGGGGGATGGGTTATATTTTAGGCAGAATGGTGAGGAAAGGGCCTGGAGGTAACATTTGAATGGAGACCTATAAGATGAGATGATGCAGTTATCTGTGGGAAGAGCATTCCAGGTAAAGGAAACAGTGAGTGCAAAGGCCCTGAGATAGGAAAAGCTTGGTATGCTTAAGCATACCAAGAGCAAGAAGGCCAGCATAGCAGAGACAAAGTGAATGGCAGGGATACCCAGAGAAGAAAGTTTAGAGGAAATAGGCTGAGAGGTCAGGTTGGCCCTTTTTGGTCGACATTTGGAACTTGGAAATTATTCTAAGTGTAATGAGAAACCACTGATGGGTTTTAAGCAGGGGAGTGATCTCATCTGATAAATGTTTTTAAAGGTCACCTTCACTGCCATGTGGTGAGTAGACTGGAAGGGGCAAGAGTGAAAGAAGGGAGTTCAGTGGGGAGGCAATGCGGGAATTGGGGGGTGGTGACCAGGTTGGGGGGATGTGGAATGGATGGGCTGGCTTTGGGCTGCCTTTGAAGGTAGAGCTGCCGGGCCTTGCTGCTGGATCAGCTGTGGGAGAGAATGTGGGTTTTGTCTCCAGCATCTGGGTGAATGGGGGTGCCATTCACTGAGCTGCATTGCATGGAATGCAGACCTTTCCAAGATTTCTGATTGTCAAGTTGCTGGAAAATCACAGGGGTTGCTGACTTCACATGGACAGTGCCTCCTGGCTGAGGCAGAGCAGAGAGGAAGACCTTGAACCAGGGCCGGAGTCCTCAGGGAGGTGGAGATGTGACTTTGAGGCCAGGTGTAGCTGCAGTGAGGAGGGGCAGAGTGCTGAGCCCCCAGGAAGGCATTCCCATTTGAGATGGTAACCGAGGTGAGCAGGGTGGAGAGCTCCTCCTGCCCTCCCACTCCTCTACCCTGGAGGTCAGGGGCCTTAAGGGAGTGAGGCCTGCAGCAGAGATGGCCTCAGTTCCCCCAGGAAGTGGGTAGGGCACCTGGGCAGGGGAGAGGACGTGAGAGTGGGGTGTGCAGGGGAGATCGGTCCAATCCATTAAAGTTTGGTCAGGGCTAATGGTGCATTTTGACATCTGGAGTAGATAAATCTTTAAACACTCTCCTCCACTATTCAATAAAATTATTTTCAGTCCTAATCATGAAATGAAACCAATAATAATAATAGCTAGAAAAGATACTCAGTAAAATGTTATCTGGTATTGAACTTCATATATATCATCACACCAGTAAAAAAGTAAAAATTAATAAAACATTACAGTACAAAAGTTTTAGAAAGTAATAGATTAATGCTTTTTAATTCTATTAATGTATGTTTTGAAAAAAAAGGGGAAAAGCCTATATCTACTTATTGGTCTGTCCCAATAACAAATGATAACATTACAATTTCTGTTTTTCAATGTTAAAGATGGTATCCAAACTCAGCAAGATAGTTTGCATGCGAGCTGAAATTTGCACTTTCCAAACAAAAGATAGTACAGGTTGCAGTTTGTATTCTGTTTCACTGTTTTAAAATTTTATACACAAATAAAAATTCCATGTGGGTGCATAGAAGGACAGAATGGAAGTAACTCAAGTTCAGTTTCTTTGTTTTTCAGAGTATCTTTCCCATCATTGCCTGGTGGTCGTTTATTTAGAAGTTTCTGTTTAAACACAGGGATATATAGTATCATGGGAGGAGGAGACATCAAGTGCACCCGAAGTGAGCTTGAAGGATCCCGAATGGTGGAACACTCTGGAAATGAACATGTGTAGCTGAAGCCTCGCACTCAGGGGCCACCTGTGTGACAGAAGGGACTCAGGATTAATGTCCACGAAGAATACAAAGTCCATTAAAGGATAAACAATAAAAAAGAGCTAATTTGAATATATGTTGTATATATATTAAACATATATATTAAAACTCAACAGTAGCCACAATTATTAGCATTTTTATCAACCAACGAATTTTTCGGGGAAGAGTATTTTATTACTTCGATGTTTAGGACTGTCAATACCTGGTGATAACAGACAAACTTTCAGTTGGTTTTATTACTGTCGGGAGCATCTGTGGTAGACAGCGCATCCCAGTGTTGTCTGCACCGGGGTGGACAGTCCCTGCTGCCCTGCCCCACTACACAGTGAGCCCAGAGCCTGTGTGGGTGCTTAGGGCAAGGTTTGGGAAGGGCAGGTGATGGGATCCACCTGGATTTGGTGGAAGGCGGTTGACAAAGGCCCTCCAGCTTTGGGGTGAGGATTTTTGTCCAAGAGGACCTGCTGGCAGCCTTGGGTGGGGAAATATCCTCCTAAGTTTTCTGTGGCCTCTGCAAGCAGATGAGCTGTCTCTCTGGCAGGGACAGCTCTCATGGGTTCTTCTGCTGAATCTGTCTGTCTTCTTCATCTCTCTGTCCTTGTCTCTGTTTCATTGCTTTCTCAACACTTTTCTTCTGTCCTTCGCTCCATTTTTCTGTCTGTCCCTGTCTCCCCCATCTCTGTGTCACTCCCTCTCTCTGTACCACTTTTCTGCTCCTCTCTCTCTGCCTCAGGGTCCCTCCTAGCCCTGCCTCTGTTTCTGTCCCCACTTTGCTGTCTCTCAGTGTCTCTGTCATGCTAGTTTTTACCCTTCTGGTCTGTCTTTCCTGTTTCTCCACATGTCCCCCCCCCCCCACCCCGGGTGTAGGACATGGGCCTCTTAGTCTCTCTGTTAGGATACTAAGTGAGTGAGGGGAACAGAGGGGGCGTAATTCAAACTGTGCATCCCCACGCTTTGTTGGGACATCCTCCCCTTCATAGAAATGCTCCATCCCTTGGGGGCCCTTCTAAAAGCCAGAGGGTGAGGCTGCCAGAAACGTCTGTTCTTCAATCCCAGGCCTGGTTGTGGGCCTGGGCCCAGCTAACCAGGCCCCACACTGGTGGTTGAGGAGGGCGTTGGTGGCTGGGGGCAGGCAGGAGAGGGACCCGGATAGACATGGGTAGAACAAAGGCAGGTGCAACCAGAGTTTGGGGGCTCAGTTGGAGTCTCTGAGAGACTCTCCTGGGTCTGTGCTCCCTTCTTCTGGCTTGGCCTGGGGAGGGGAAGAGTGCTCACTTTCCAGAGGTGAGACCCTTCCTGACCCTGGTTTTCCCAGAAGGGCTCCTGCCCTGGCCCCCTAGCACCATGGGGACTGAGGAAGCTGAGCAGGCCTTCTCCCTACCCTCTTCTTCAATTCCTCCTCCTGGCCTGCGGGTTTTGTCCAGAGACCATGGGGATTGTCTGCTGCCTCCTTCTCCCCAGATCACACGGTACCCCATCACTTCCCTGCGCTGCTCTGTTCTGGCTTCCCAGCCAGCTGCCCCTCGGCTTTTACTGCAGACCCCCTTTACTGAGACAGAACAAGATTCGGATCCTAAGGGAGAGGGCAGTGGAAACCATAGGCATGGAGAATTCTGGTCACTGGGTGCCTGGGGGAAGGTGCGCCCCTAATACAGATGAATAGACAGAGGTACAAAAAGGTCCCCAGTAAGGTGACTGGAGTCCATTCAATGCCATTACCTTCTTCCCACTCCCTCCACTGGCTCTTTGATGCTCCTCAGGCAGGAGAATGTCTGCTTCAGGGCCTTGCGCATGCGACTTCCTTTGCCTGGAGAGCTCTTCCCCCTACGTATCTGAATGGCTCCCTCTCTCTCACTCCTTCAAGTTTTTGCTCAAATGTCCTTCTTATGAAGCCTTCCCTAACCATTTCATTCTTCCAGAACTCCCTGCTTAATTTCCTTTCCTTGCTTTATTTTTCTGCACAGCTTTTGTCACCGAACACACTACAGAATAAATTATTATTATTTGCCTTTTTCACCAGAGTGTAAGTTCTTTCGGGGCAGGGAATTTTGTCTATCTTGTTGAAGGCTGTATGCCCACCTCCTAGAACAGAGTCTGGCCCTAGGAGGTGCTCAATACATGTTTGTTCCATGAATTGAGAGTTCCTGGCACAGGGTCCTGTACAGAGTGGGGGCTGCCATTGTAGGCCCAGTCTTTACTGAGTGACTTCAGTATCTCCAACTCAGCAGGAGAGCTGGTGTCTCTTGTGCCCCTGACTGGACTGTCCTTTCCCCGACACCAGGAGAAGTCTGGCTGAACTTGAAGGCTCAGCCCACGTTTTCCTCAGTCTCTCCTGTCGCCTAAGCAGATTTGGTTTCTCCCTCCACCTGCTTCCCCCTCACTCTCTGTTAAACGCTTGCTGCTTTTTTTAAAGTTTATTTATTTATTTGAGAGAGAGATAGAGAGAGCGAGAGCGCATGAGCAGGAGGGAGAGGCAGAGGGAGAAGAAGACTCCCCACTGAGCAGGGAACCCAACATGGGGCTGGATCCCAGGACCCCAGGATCATGACCTGAGCTGAAGGCAGATGCTTACTGACTGAGTCACCCAGGTGCCCCTAATGCTTGTCACTCTTGAAAGATCATGTGATTTTGAGCCAACTGGGATTCACATCTTTGTTTCCCCTTTCCCTAGCCATGGACAGATGACTTAACCCCTCAGGGACCTTGGTTTCCTTATCTGCAAAATGGGGTAATGTGATGTAATGTGATGTAGCCCATACTCCTGAAAGAGCAGTTCTCAGCAGTGGCGGGCCTTCTATGTGATGGACCTGGCACTGTAGGCTTAGTCCTGATGGCCATGCTGGTGGAGGTGGTGTGTTCTTGGCAGCAATAGCTCCAGGCCGGGTTCCAGAGGTTGTACCCACCGACTGCAAGCCAAGAGACATAGATGTGACAATGTTTAGCTTGGGTTCTGTGAGGAGGACCCTGCTGTGGGCAGACACCTATGACTGGACTTGCTTGGCTGAAGCCCCTGCCTTTGAGATCCCATGCTCATGGGGCCATAGGAAGAATATGACCATGATTGCCCACCCCGACGTAGTCCCTGACACTTCTATGTGCTGTGCGTGTCCGGTGGAGCCCAGAATGAGGACATCACTACCACATGGTCTGCACTGGCAGGTGAGGCTTGGACACCCATCTGCTTTGCCGCCTTTGGAGTGCCAGATCTCTGGGGGGAACGGAGACTTCTCAGGAGATACAGAACCTCTTCAAGCTTGCCAAGAGGGGTCCCCAGGCTTTACAGAGGGCTCTTTTACCATTTGTGGGGATTAGATCTTAAACAATGCTTCCAATTCTGAGAAGCTACAGTTCTAGGAATATTTATTCTCTACATACAGCAAAATTTTTTTTCTCTTACCTTTTATTGTTGCTCTTGGTATTTGGAAACCGGAAAGCAAAACACTCAGATTTTGTGTACCCAGAGGCAAGTTCCTTCTCCTCTAGAGCCTCTTTGAGGCTGGGAAGGAATTCCTGGTCAGCCACAGGCAGCGGGCTTCTTAGAACATTGATAAATCAAAGGCAGTGGGAATCTTTGGATGGAAGAGAAAAGTGACTCTGGTGTGTATTCAGCCAATTAGCAAAATGTCCAGCAGTTCTTTTTAACTGAGCATCTTCCCTTTAATGATCTTATGGTTGTGCAACCAACAAATATATTTGTTTGAGATTATTTTTTTGATTCATTAAATATGATGTACTGAGTGCCCAGATACTAGGCTGGATACTGAGGAAACAGTGTGCTTGAGACCAGAAACAGAACCTGCCCGTCCAGCACTTGGTATCTAAGGACCAACAGATAATTTTACCAGCAGGATTTCTCCTGGAGGGGGGTAAGGATAAGCCCATGTTTCAATCAGCACAAGGTCAATGAGCACAAGAATCAGAAGCTCACTCAAGTGAGCTCAGCCAAGGGAACTCATGGGCTCTTGTGTGGGATGCACGCTCAGGCCTTGTGGGTCTTGTAAAGTCATTAGGCTGTGCCCCTTTGACACCTTCTACAGTCACATGGTCCTGCTTCTTACAAGGGCCATCCTAACTGCCCCTAAGTGGTGAGCTCAAGTTATTACATCTTTGGGCCTTTCCAGCTTGGTTCCCTACATTGTTGGTGCACGAGGACACAGATGACCTACTCAAAAGGGGTTGTCAAAGAAAGTTTAAGGAGGGGATCGTTTACTAGGGCAAGGTTCAAGGTAAACCAAAGAGGGATGTTGAAGCACCCGGGGGCTGGCAATGTAGGAAATCATTTCCTCTGGTAGATAAGAAGAAGTAAGGAGAGGGAGTGGTGTTACTGAACCTGGAAAGGGCTGTAGCAATGGGAGAAGGGCTTCCTGACAAGAGTCATGGCCTTACGCAGAAAAATTTAGCCGCTGCCAAAACATAGCCTGAAAGGGAGGGAGCTGTGGGAATAGATCCCCTACCTCTCTCTCCTTCTCCTCTTCAGTCTCCTGTTGTGCCTCCTATTGGCCAAGTAAGATTGGAATCCAGGAGGTCAGGGAGGCCAGTTGATATGATCCACAGATTGAGGTCAGCCCTCCAGGACATAGAGTAGGGCTGAGGAGGATAGAGAGTGGACCTGGAGGGGCAAATGGAGGATATCCCTGGGCAACTAATGTGGGCTCCCCATCTCACTTTCAGATGCCCAAGAGAGAATTGAATTGGAGTAGCTCAGGCTCAGGCAACAGTAGAAGGAACTTCTGGGAGAGAAGCATCATCATCTGCATCTTCAAGATGAACAAGCCAAGGGAAAGATGGATGCCCAAGGTAACACAGATAAAGAGTGGCAGGCCATTGTGCCATAAATTACCAAGAACCATGAGCTCAAGTGAGCTACCCTCCCTGGAGATTCTCTTAGGGACATTCTGGCTTGGGCTTAGGAATGCACTTGCTGGGTCTCTCTCCCCAGGTGTTTCTGACGGGTGCTGCATTTAGGTGTCTCTTTCAAAATCATCAAACTTAAGATCATAAAGAGTTACGTATGGGGGCATGTGTGCCCTTCAAAGTATGTTCTCTGCCAGAAGAACTCTGTTCCTGACATTCTGTTGAGTCTACTGTGCACTGTCTGGTCCAGTATCCTGGATTCCCATGATGCTCCTCTCTACCTGCAATCTGAGTCCAGTATTTTTCTTTGCTAGGCTTGCCTAGTGGGTTTTTGGACAACATGGAGTCCCCACACTACTGTCACTGTATCTTCATGAGGGTCAGAACTTGACTCCCCAGGGCCCTTGTTCTTGATGCAGGCATGGGCCATGCTTTCGATTCTGCTGTGTCTGGATTAGCACTGACACCTTGAAGGGACCCACCAACTTTCCAGCCCAGGTCAAAGAGGTCCCAAGAAGCCCCTGAGGAGAACCCTCATCTGGGAAGCCTGTACGTGCTTTCCTGGGAATCTTCAAAAAAAGAAGTTCCTTGTGGTCATATCTTAAACTCTTCTGGGTAGGAAGTTCTGCTGGGTATCTTATCCAACTTCCTTTCAGTCTAATCGAAGCTCATTTTACTTGGCGAGAACAGAATAGTCATTTGAGGTGTGTTCAGAAGCTGTTGTAAACTCCATGGTAAAGAGCAAGGAACAGTGAGAAGAAGCTAGCCAGTGGGTGTAGCAGCCATTCTGGGGTACCAGTTGTGTGAGGACCTGGCCTCCAGCCAGCTGTGTGGACTGGGTCACCATCTGTGTGGGCTGGGGTTCTAGCTGTGTGGACTATATTACCAGTCAGCTGTGAGGACTGAAGTGCCAGCCAGTTGTATGGACCTGAGGGCCAGCTGTGTGCAATGGGGTGCCAGCCAGGTGTGGGTATTGGGTTCTAGCTGTGGGAACTGGACTACCAACCAGCTGTGCAAACCTGGTTCTAGCTGTGTGGACTGGGGTGCCAGCTCACTGTGTAGACGGGGGTGTCAGCTGTGAGATTAGAGGTGCCAGAGTGAGCCTAGTTGAGACTGGACCCCATCTCAGCTGCTCACTGCACGTGCTTCTGTATATGGCACTGATGTTCTCCTCAAGCAGTTTCAATAAATCAAAGTCACTGAATCAAATCATCTTTCTTGCAGAATTGAAGATGTGTTTCTCTGATGCAAAGAGAATAAAATGTTCTTAAGAATAATCAAACCATCATTAGAAATGGGCCAGATTTTTCAGAATCATGTATTCAAGGGAAAGAACGACTATTTATGTTAAGATGATTATTCGTTCATATTTGTTGACTGCCTACTATGTATGGGACATGGTATAAATAATCATACCTAACGGCAGTGATCAGGGGTCAAGATGAAGTCCCTGGAGTTATTCATTTGTACATTCTACGAGTCCTCCATGGCGGAGTCCAGAGGGCTGGGAAGCCTCTCACCTTCATCCTTTCTTCTCATGGGAAGCAATCTTCACCCTCAGTCTATAGGGGCCCTGCCTCCAGAGCCGGTCACTTCAGCAGCAGCCACAGAGGACCCCAGTAGGGTCCTGGCACTGGGGGCCAGAGCCATGGGTTCATAGACGTGCAGCTCACAGCTGAGGAGATCTGAACCTGCCTCATCCAGTCAGCCGGTGTTGGATACTTCCACACTTGTTCCACACCATTCCTGCCCCCTTTCAGCCACACCCTAGGACTTTACCATGTTGCCTTGGGGGAAGTGAATTTGATGGTTGTTTTAAAAAAACAAATCAACAAAGGAGGACCTGTTAATATAGCTTTTCAAAACCCACTGGAAAGATTGATACATACCTAAAGAGACACACACAAACACACATGTGCATTTGATTCTCCTTATTTATGGTTGTTGTGTTCTACAGAGTCGCCACCAACACTGAATTAGTGAATACTGAATCATTGCTTCTACGGTTAGTTTCAGGGTTCAGGGTTAGTTTCCTGTGAGCCTCAGGTCACAACATTTCTGTCAGCTGGTCAATATGTAACCTTGTTTTATGCATGTTTCTGTTTAAAGACACCCTATCTAATATATACTGTTGATTCACTAACATTGAACTCATGGCCAATGCACCATAACTCATGCCAGAATGGAACTCATCTAATGCATGTTTTCTCCCTGAGGCTCACCACAGCCTCCCTGTGCTTAGGAACTAGACAGCTCTTCAGTGCTATGCTTGGGGGCCAGTTTAAACAGCAAAATCACAGACAAAAAGCATACAGATGCAAAAAAAAAAAAAAAACCCAAAAACAACAACCAACAAAAAAAAGAGTGACACAAAACAGACTGTGAAAAGGACCCTTATTTATAGTATGAGAACTAAAATAAGAAATCAGACTATGGCCTGGTTGCAACTCAGCTGGGAACATGCACATTGTGAATATTGATTTTTGGGGTCATGGATAAATTTTATGAAGCAGGCCAATTCACAAACATGGAATCTGTGAGTAATGAGGGTCACCTGTGTATACACTTGCACATATAGCTGTGTACACACACACACACACACACACACATACATACACACGCGCGCGCGCGCGATGATACATTACTCTAAGGCTAAGGACACAGCCTAGAGGCAGAAAACATGGATTAGGAATGACCTAGTACTTCAGAGGTGTGTGAAGAGGAGTTCCTCTAAGACTGTCCCTGTAAGTGGTTTCTTTAAGCATCTGTGAATGACCCAGAGTGGGGAAGTGCACAGGGAAGTTTCT
This sequence comes from Zalophus californianus, assembly GCF_009762305.2. Classification (NCBI taxonomy): domain Eukaryota; kingdom Metazoa; phylum Chordata; class Mammalia; order Carnivora; family Otariidae; genus Zalophus; species Zalophus californianus. The sequence continues at coordinate 26,412,608 of NC_045598.1, read as the reverse complement.
AAATTTGCAGTTCTATGGAGCCTATTAGGAGCTGAGTCATAAAGCTGTTAGGCTAGGCTCTGGGAAGACCTCAACTCTTCTCAAGTGGATAGAAAACAGTAACACAAAGAAGGACCAGGTATAAATGTAGCACATTTAGAAATGAATAGTTATAAAAAAAAAGGTCCAGGCCTTGGGATGGCCCTGGGGGTGGGAGGTCAGTGGAGACCCTTAACTCTGGTGTGATATGCTATAAAGGTCAAGGCAGCCAGTCTCGGTTGAAGCAACACCCCATCACCCACCCAGATTCCCCAAGTTGTACACCTGAGAGACACCCTAAACTACCCTTCCTTTTAAGATTTGTGAGTCTACTTTTCTATCTCTTTAACCGGGATGTTGGCCATTCTCTGTACCATCTCAAACTGGAGGTGACCAGTACTATCCCCTAGGTGTGGCGCATGAGCATTATGTAAGAGGGAAGAACATTTTTGATTATGTTTCCAGGGCTATGCAACAGGCCCCAGGCCCCGGGTAGCTGGGTGGATAGAACAGTTGAGTGAAAATCGTCTTCACTCAATATTTTTTTCTTGTAATTATCCAGGTGTAACAACCAGTGGTCTATCATTATCTTTCCTATTAAGTTGGATCACTTGGTGAGAAATAATGATGATGATAGGCTCTTAATGATGGCTACCATGCCTAAATACTTTAGGTGTTGGGCCAAGAGTTGTTTTTAATTTTTAATTTTTATCAGAATACAGATACCTGGTCTCTCCCCCAAACATTTTACTTTGAAAAAAATTTTTAAATGACAGAAATGTCACAGATGTTCAGAAATTCACTAAATTTCACTAGTTACATTTGTCACATTTCTTTATTTTCGTGTCCATTTATCTTTTTTTTCTGAATGATTAAAAAGAATTGTCACCGACGTTGTACTGCTTTACCTCTAAATACTTCATCATGTATCTTCTGAGAACTAAAGTTGTTCTCCTATATAAACATAATACCTTTATCATAACTCAGAGATTCACATTAACTCAGCAGTATCATTTCACATGCAATCCATATTTAAATTTCATGGACTTAGTTTAGAAGAATAAATATCTATATAAGGCTTTGAAGGGAAGGCAGCACTTTACTTTCTCTGGATTCTTTCTCCCCCAAGGCAACTCTTTCAGCTATTTTCTTTCAGTATTAACTCCATAATTCCAAATAACATGTTTAGTCTACTGTTTTTTTTTTAAATTTACTTATCACTTATTAACGTCTTTGTATGTAAGAAGATTTAGCTCTCTTATCTCCCACAAACACATTTCCTCCCATCCTCCCAAAATGATTATATCATCATCTTTTGGTAATATTAGTATTCAGTATTTATTTTATTATGATATTATTCTCAGCTTGAGATACACGGTGTACCATGATTATATTTCTTTTCTCGCACAACTTTGTTGTTTTTCTTGGGTTGTAATTGCCCTGATTTGTCATTTACTTGGTTTTCTATGTACCTATCACTATTTCATCCTTGAGCTCTCTGGCAGAATTATACTTTTCTTTTAAATATGTTGACATATATAAAATTATGTATTGGTTTAATTCCTTTCTTGGTCTCCCTGCTCTAATTTGTTCTGTCATTCATCTATCATCCTGGAACTTCTCTTCATCATCGAATTGGGAATTCCTTTACCTTTCTCCTGTATTAAATTCTTTATTTCCTGAATCCTGGGCTTCATCTTTCTTGATTTACTCCTTGTCTCTGTGGAGAACATCCTTCAGTGGCTTTCTGAGTAAAGGTTCATGGGGAGGCAATAGTTTTGAGATCTTGTATGTGTGAGATGATTTTTTGTATTGTATCCTCATACTTTATTAATAGTTGGGCTGAATATAAACTTGTGGGATAGAAATCATCCGTCTCTCTACCCCCTCAGGATTTTGAAAGCATTTCACCACTTTTTCTAGCTTGCAGTGCTGATGTTGAGAAGACTTTTGTTGTTCTTCTTCCCGATTGTTTGAATATCAGTGAGTGAGGGATGTTTTCCATCCTTTGTTCTGGTACTTGTTGACCCTCTCAATCTGGAAACTCATGTCTGCATTTATTGCTTCGATAATTTCCCCTCTTGGTTTCTCTCTCTCTGGAACTTCTGATATTCAAATATTAGCTCTCCTCATAGGAGTTATAATCTTCTTATACTTTCTTTTATTTTCCATCTTTTTGGAGTTCTGTGCTTGTCTTTGGAGGTTCCCTTGATTTATTATTACAACCATTCCATTGAATTGTTTATTTTTGTCATATTTTTAAATTTATTTATTTATTTAGAGCAGGGGGAGGGGCAGAGGGAGAGGGAGAGAAAGAATCTCAAGCAGACTCTGTGCTGAACACAGAGTCTGAGGTGGGGCTTGATTTCACAACACTGAGATCATGACCTGAGCCAAAATCAAGAGTCAGATACCTAACCAACTGAGCCACCCAGGTGCCCCTATATTTTTAATTTTTAAGAGCTCTTTTTATTATTTCTTTTTAAAATAATTATATATTATTGTTTAAGGATACAATATTTTCCTCTATATCCCTAAGTATATCAGTTATAGGGCTGTATGTTTTCCCTTTCTACACTGTTGCTATTTCCATGGTATTTTTTCCTGTTTGTTTATGTTAGTCTTCCCTCCCACAATAGAGTGGTTCCTCAAATATCTGGTGAAACTTGATGCCCTTCATATTTAAGAGGGAGGCGCCAAAATGCTCAATGGAAGCTCCATGTATGCAAGTTTATCCATTGGTGATTTCCTCTAGCATGACCTGGCAGGATGTGGGTGTTCAAGTAGGAGCCTGTAAATGCCAATACCATAAAGTCTCTTCTCTTGGATAGATCAGTTGCTACCCATTCCAGCCCCATGGCCAGCCATACCCTGCTCTCCCCACCCCTTCCCCCACCCAAGTACACATGGCCCTGCAGCCATGCTGCTTCTCCCTACTGATACCAAGGAGTGAATCGTTATAGGTCTCTGTGTGGATATTTTGCTGGAATACATCTTCTCACTCCCCAACTCCTCTACAGAGCAAACTCTTAGTTCCCTAACAGAGTCTGTTAGAATCACTTCTTTTGTCTACACACCTCTTTTGTCTTCCTCCTGCTCCCCACTCCAGGACAGAGTTAGCCTCTCCATGCTATCTGCCCTCATGGTTCCCTGTGGCTCCTAATGGGCAACCTACTCTACAACATTATGATTTTCTTCTTGTGTGTCCCCTCCACTAACCTCAATTTCTTTTGAAAGCAGAATCTTTATTCTGTTACCTGGTTCTGGTCTGGCCAGTTCCTTTAGCAATAGTGACACCTTGGCATCTTGAGGGTAATACAGAGAAAATAGAGACACTGTGATTTCCAGAAATCAGAGAGATTTTATGGACCTGCTATCATCACAGGCAGCTAAACTCAATTCAAAGGGCTACATTTTGATCAAGACTTATACAAATTTTTAAAAGCCTACCCCCACCCCACATTTTCTTAGTTTCCTCTCGTGACAACAAGTAGATATACTCACATCATCATTTGTCTACTACACCTTATGTCCAGGGTGGACTTATTATCTGGAGAGACAGGAGGAAAATGCCCACAATAAGGACCTTTGACCTCTCTCTGAAGACATCCGTCTGGGGAGGTATCAATCAGTCATGAGCATAAAGTCTCAGATGAGTTGGGTTCTCCCATAGTCTCTACACCTGTGTGTCTTGCATAACTATCATCAACAGATCAGGAAAATGTCAACATCATATGAATACATATAAACTAGGGCAGGGCTGACAATTACATTTCATCTCTAGTGCAATTCCACCCGATGAGGGGTGGCTGCCTGAAGTGCTCATTAAGGGTTCTGAGGCCTTAACGAGGGCTCGGTATGAAAGAGTCCCTGTGATCAATTAGTGGTGTCTGCCATGGGCAGTTATTCACCAGCCCCAGAACCAGGAGAAAGATGAAAGTAAAATGTTCTTAGACAATGTTTCCCAAACTTCATTGATGATAAGAATTACCTGGACATACTTGTTAAAAATAGATTCCAGGGGCGCCTGGGTGGCTCAGTAGGTTGAGCGTTTGACTCTTGGCTTCAGCTCAAGTCATGATCTCAGGTTCCTGAGATCAAGCTCCGTGTCAGGCTTGGTGCTCAGTGTGGAGTCTGCTTGTTCCTCTCCCTCTGCTCCTCCCACTGCTCTCCTCTCATAAGTAAGTAAAATCTTAAAAAAAAAAAAAAGACTCCAGACTCTTCCCCAGAAGACTTGGATTCAAAAGGTCTCAAGTGAGGCCTGGGAATACCGCACATGGTAAGTACCCATGTGATTCATACCATCAGGCTAGTCTAGAAACACCATTCTAAGGGAGGGTGGGTTTCCAGGAATCCCAGCTTAACAGAGGGGGAAATGCAGGAAAATGGAGCAACAGAACCCAGTCCTGGGGAAAGAAAGGAAGAATGGCTAACCCAAGTAGACAGGACTCCAGACCCGTACACTTAAGCAAAGGATTTGTATGAATCCCCCAATCCTAACTGAAGCCCCTAAACATATTTGGTGTTGAAACCCATGGACTAGCACTGTGTGTGGCCTGCAGTAGGCATAAATCAATGACTGAAGGATAAGCAAATCATTAAGTTTTAGAAATACACATCTCAGTATCCTGTTTAACTTCCACATGTTCACACTCAGATCCCTGTGTATTGCTTTTGTCACCTCTATTCTCAGATGACCTAGTGATGCCCCAGAGGAATGGTAGATATAATCCATAAGAAGTTACAATGACCTGTGTTTGTCAGTCAAGAAAACCAGAGGTTGAGCAGGAGTATGGTCTCTCTCTTTGCAACATAAATATCTTCTTAGCAAACTCACTAAGTTCTTGACAAGGGAGCCCCACATTGAATGTAGTCTGTTTAGACAAACTTCAATAAATCACATCTCATCAGTGAGGAATCAGTTCCTAAAACCAGTCCCCTTGCCTCAAAAAACAACAACAACAAAAAAAGAGAGTTCCTATAAACAGGCATAGTTAATGTGGATACATAGCCCCTTTTTCAGTGTTCCAACATCAACAGCATGTACTTGTGCTCCAGTGAGGAAAAGTTGGGTCTTAGATCCATATTTGATGAAGAATCTATACATATATTATGTAACAAAAAGAGAATGTTAACATTTACTGAGCTTTCTATTTTAATCATTTTATGTATTATTTTATCCTCTCTGGCTATCACGAGGATATATTATTATTATCTGTATTTCATAACTGTGAAACAGGCACAGAAACTATAGGTTATTTGTCCAAGATCACATAGCTAATATGGTGCCCATATCATTTACTTATTGCATAACAAAGGACTCCTGAATTTAGCAGCTTCAGGCAATAAAATTTATCTCATATGTTCTCTGGGTCAGAAATCTAGGTGTGGCTTGCCTGGGTCCTCTGGCTCAGGGCTTATCACAGGGATGCCGTCAGGGTGTCTGCCAAGACTACAAGTCAGCTCAAGGCTCAACTGGAGGAGGATCCATTTCCAAACTCATTCATGTGGCTGTTGGCAGGATTCAGGTCATTGAGCTTGTTGGACTGAGGGTCTCTCTCAGTTTCTTGCCATGTAGACATTTCCATGAGGACAGCTCAAAATATGGCTCTTGGCTTCTATCTGGGCAAGCAAGAGAAAAAGTGAGAAAGAGTAGGCAGGATGGCTGCTAGAATCTTTCTGCAAAACAGTCTTGGAAGTGATACCCTATCCTTGTTGCTATATTCTCTTCAGAAGAGAAGTGAGTCATTAGGTTCAGTCCTTACTCAAAAGAAGGAGATTACACATGGCATAAATTCAGCTAGCCAGAATCACTGGGGGCATTTTAGAATCTGCCTACCACATTGACAGTGATCTAGGCAGTGAAGCTTCAGAGCCACCTTCCTAACACCAGAGCTGTTGTCCCATAAGATGCAAAGGATTGGTGAACACAAATCAGGGAAAAGGTTATTCTCTTCAAGGGAAAGAAGATGGGATATGGGAGGAGCATATAAGTAGATGCAACAATACTGGTGATATTCTAAGTGGGTAGTCCCATGATTACCATGGTATACAACTCACATGTTGGTTACATGTATTTTTTTGGATGCACCAAATTTACATGATGATTTATTTTTTATTTATTTATTTATTTTTAAAGATTTTATTTATTTATTTGAGAGAGAGAGTGAGAGAGAGAGAACGCGCACATGAGAGGGGGGAGGGTCAAAGGGAGAGGCAGACTCCCTGCTGAGCAGGGAGCCTGATGCGGGACTCGATCCTGGGACTCCAGATCATGACCTGAGCCGAAGGCAGTCGCTTTACCAACTGAGCCACCCGGGCGCCCATGATGATTTATTTTTAAAAATAATATATTTACTTATTTCCTTATGGAAAGGGACAAGAGCAAATGCCAACTCTGAAGAATAAAGAATCCTTGTGTGCTTGGTGACATGCAACAGGACTGCTCATGAGAAGTAACTGGGGAACTTTTAAAAAAAATTAATATTTATTTTTTAGAACTATTTTGGTTTACAGAAAAATTGAGCAGAAAGTACAAAGAGTTCCCATATACCCCCTTTTTCCATCTCCTGTTTCCCCTATTATTAACATATTGTATTGGTGTGATACATTTGTTACAATTGATGACCCAGTATTTATACATTATTTTAAACTAAAGCCCATAGTTCACATCAGGACCCACTCTTTGTCTTGTTCAGTTTACAGGTCTTCACAAATGTATAATGGCATGTATCCACCATTATAGTATCATACAGAATACTTTCACTGCTCTAAGAAGCTTCTGTGCTCTACCTATTCATCCCCGTTTCCTCAAACTCCTGGCAACCACTGATCTTTTTACTGTCTCCATAGTTTTGTCTTTTCCAGATATCATTTAGTTGGAACTATGTAGTAAGTGGACTCTTTAAGACTGGTTTCTTTGACTTAGCAATATGCATTTATGGACTGTCCATGTCGTTTCATGTCTTGATATCTTATTTCGTTTTTATCACTGAATAATATTCCATTGCTTGTCTATTCCATGGTTCATTTATCCATTCACTTATTAAAAGGCATCTTTGTCATTTGGGCAATTATGAATAAAGAGGTTATAAGCATTTGTGCACACATACATTTTTAACTCATTTGGGTAAACACCAAGGAGTACAATTTTTGTATCGTATGTTAAAAGTGTGTTCAGTTTTGTAAGAAACTACTAAACTGTCTTCCAAAGTGCGTGTATCATTGCATTCCCACCATCAATGAGTGTTTCTATTGCTCTAATCCTTTCAGTGTTTTGGATTTTCCCCATTCTAATAAGTGTGCACTGGTATCTTTTCCAATTTGCAATTCCCTAATGACATGTGAGGTTGAGCATCTTTTCATACGCTAATCTGCAATTTGTGTATCTTCATTGGTGAGGTGTTTGTCCAGGTCTCTTGCCCATTTTTAAATTGGGTAGTTTATTTATTGTTGAGTTTTAAGAGTTCTTTGAATATTTCAGATACAAATCATTTATCCCAGTATATGTTTTGCAAATTGTGGCTTGTGTTTTCATTCTCTTCACAGTGTCTTTTGTAGAGCAGAAATCTTTAATTTTAATGAAGTCCAAATAATCAATTTTTTCCCTTTATGGATTGTGCTTTTGATGTTATATCTAAAAGGTCATCTCCAAGCCCAAGGTCACCTGGGTTTTCTCCTGTTAACTTCTAGAAGTTTTATAGTTTAGTGCTTTATTTTTATGTCTATGATCCATTTTGAGTCAATTTTTGCAAAAGATTGAAGTCTGTGTCTAAATTCTCCTTCCTCCCTCCCTCCCTCCCTCCCTTCTTCCTTCCTTCTTTCCTTCCTTCCTTCCTTCCTTCCTTCCTTCCTTCCTTCCTTCCTTCCTTCCTTCCTTCCTTCCTTCTTTCCTACCTTCCTCTTTTCTTTCTTTCTTTCACATGTGGATATACAGTTTTTCCAGCATGATTTGTTGAAAAGACTATCCTTTCTCCATTGAATTGCCTTTGCTCCTTTGTCAAAGATCAGTTGGCTATTTCTGTGAGGATCTATTTCTGGGCTCTCTATTTTGTTCTATTAGTCTATTGTCTACTCTCTCACCAATACCATGTCGTTTTGATTACTGTAGCTTTATGAAGTAAGTCTTTAAGTCAGGTAGTGTCATCCTCTGACTTTGTTCTTTTCCTTTAATACAGTGTTGTCTATCCTTGGTCTTTTGCTTCTTCATAGAAACTTCAGAATCAGTTTGTTGAAATGTACAAAATAACTTGCTTGGATTTTGGCTGGGATTGTGTTAAATCTATAGGTCAAGTTGGGAAGAACTGACATCTTTTTTATTATTATTATTATGTTATGTTAATCACCATACATTACATCATTAGTTTTTGATGTAGTGTTCCATGATTCATTGTTTGCGTATAACACCCAGTGCTCCATGCAGTACATGCCCTCTTTAATATCCATCACCAGGTTAACCCATCCCCTGTCCCCCTCCCCTCTTGAACCCTGTTTGTTTCTCAGAGTCCATAGTCTCTCATGTTTCATCTCCCCTCCTATTTCCCCCCCTTCATTCTTCCCTTCCTGCTATCTTCTTCTTCTTTTTTTGTTTTAACACATAATGTATTATTTGTTTCAGAGGTACGGGTCTGTGATTCCACAGTCTTACACAATTCACAGCGCTCATCATAACACATACCCTCCCCAATGTCTATCACCCAGCCACTCCATCCCTTCCACCCCCCTCCACTCCAGCAACCCTCAGTTTGTTTCCTGAGATTAAGAATTCCTCATATCAATGAGGTCATATGATACATGTGTTTCTCTGATTGACTTATTTCATTCAGCATAATACTTTCCAGTTCCATCCATGTCGTTGCAAATGGCAAGATCTCATTCCTTTTGATGGCTGCATAATATTCCATTGGGTATATATACCACTTCTTCTTTATCCATTCATCTGTCGATGGACATCTTGGCTCTTTCCACCGTTTGGCTATAGTGGACATTGCTGCTATAAACATCGGGGTGCACATACCCCTTCGGATCCCTACATTTGTATCTTTGGGGTAAATACCCAGTAGTGCAATTGCCGGATCATATGGTAGCTCTATTTTCAACTTTTTGAAGAACCTCCATACTGTTTTCCAGAGTGGCTGCACCAGCTTGCATTCCCACCAATAGTGTAGGAGAGTTCCCCTTTCTCCGCATCCCCGCCAACATCTGTCATTTCCTGACTTGTTAATTTTAGCCATTCTGACTGGTGTGAGGTGGTATCTCATTGAGGTTTTGATTTGGATTTCCCTGATGCCAAGCGATGTTGAGCACTTTTTCATGTGTCTGTTGGCCATTTGGATGTCTTCTTCGGAAAAATGTCTGTTCATGTCTTCTGCCCATTTCTTGATTGGATCATTGGTTCTTTGGGCGTTGAGTTTAAGAAGTTCTTTATAGATTTTGGATACTAGCCCTTTATCTGATATGTCATTTGTAAATATCTTCTCCCATTCTGTCTGTTGTCTTTTGGTTTTGTTGATTGGGGAAGAACTGACATCTTAACAATATTGAGTCTTCTTAACCATGAACCATGATAATTTTAAAACAGCTTTATTGACTCATAATTCACACACCATGTAATTAACTCATTTAAAGTGTAGAATTCAATTTTTTTTAGTACACTGAAAGTTTGTGTAACCATCACCACTATCTAATTTTATTTTATTTTAAAAGGTTGTATTTATTTGAGAGAGAGAGAGCAGGGCGAGGGGCAGAGGGAGAGAGAGAAGCAGACTCCTTGTTGAGCAAGGAGCTTAACTTGGGGCTCAATTCCAGGACCTGAAATCATGAGCTGAGTCAAAGGCAGATGCTTAACTGACTGAGCCACCCAGGTGCCCTACCACTATTTAATTTTAGAAATTTTTTGTGTTCCTCAAATAAACTTAATGCCCATTAGCAGCCACTCCTTATTTTCTCCCACCCCTGACTCCAGCCCTGGGCTCGCATTAATATACTTTCTCTAAATACAGATTTTCCTATTCTGGACATTTTACATAAATGGATATTTCATATAAATATAATATGTGGTGTCTGTGACTGGCTTTTTTCACTTAGCATAACGTTTTCAAGACTCATACATGTGGTAGGTAGCATTTATCAGTACATTACTCGTTCTTACTGTGGAATAATATTTCATTGTATAGATATATCAGATTTTATTTATCCATTCATCAGTTGATGGACATTTTGATTGTCCCCACTTTTTGGCTATTATGACTAATGCTGCCATGAACATTTGTGTGAAATTGTTTGTGTGGATGTATGTTTTCATTTCTCTTGGGTATATGTCTAGGAGTGGAATTGTGGAGTCACATGGAAACTTTATATTTAACATTTGAGGAGCTGTCAGTTTTCCAAAGTGGCAGCACCATTTTAAAATCCTACCAGCAATGTTATGAGGGTTCCAGTTTGGAACATCCTATGCGGGCATCCTTGCCAATGTTTGTTATTGCCTGTCTTTTTAATTATGGCCATCCTAGTGCATGTGAAGTGGTATCTCGTTGTGGTTTTGATTTGCATTTCCCTAATGACTAATAATGTTAAACATCTTTTTATGTACTTATGGGACATTTGTATATCTTCCTTGGAGAAATGTCTATTTGGATCCCTTGTCCATTTAAAAATGATTTTTTAAAATTGTTTAGTTGAGTTTAAAAAATATTCTGAATACACATCCCTTATTAGATATATAATTTGCAAATATTTTACTTTATACTGTGGGTTATCTCTTCACTTTCTTGGTGGCATCATTTGCAGCACAAAGGTTTTTAATATTAATATAGTCCAACGTACATTTTTATTCTTTTGTTGCTTGTGCTTTTGGTATAGGATTTAGAAACCACTATTTAACTCAAAGTCACAGATTTACTCCTATGCTTTTGTCTAAGAGTTTTATAATTTAGCACTTATATTTAAGTCTATGATCCAGTTTGAAAAAATTTTTGTGTGTAAGTGAGGTAGGGGTCCAAATTCAGTATTTGCATGTTTCTATCCTGTTGTCTTAGCTCTATTTGTTGAAAGATTGTTCTTTCTCCATTGAATTGTCTTGGCACTTTTATTGAGAGTCAATTGGCCATAAATGTAAAGGTTTATTTCTAGACTATCAGTTCAATTCCATTGAGCTATATTGCTATCCTTATGCCAGTACCACACTGTCTTGATTACAGTGTAATTTTGTGGCAAGTTTTGAAATCAAGAAGTGTGAATTCTTCCAAATTTATTCTTTTTCAAGATTGTTTTAGCTATTCTGGATTCCTTGGATTTCTACATAAATTTGAAAATCAGCTTTTCCATTTCTGCAAAAAAGTAAGTTGGGATTTTGATAGGAATTGTGTTAAATCTGTAGATGATTTGGCAAATATTGCCATCTCAATGATATTAAGATTTCCAATCCATTAACATGGGATGTCTTTCTATTCATTTAGATCTTTTTAAATTTCTTTCAACAATTTTATGGCTTCAGTGTATAAGTCTTGCACATTTTTTGTTAAATTTATTCTTTATTTTATTATTTTTCATGCTGCTGGGGCGCCTGGGTGGCTCAGTTGGTTAAGCGACCGCCTTCGGCTCAGGTCATGATCCTGGAGTTCCAGGATCAAGTCCCACATCAGGCTCCCTGCTCAGCAAGGAGTCTGCTTCTCCCTCTGATCCTCCCTCCTCTCATGTGCTCTCTCTCTCATTCTCTCTCTCAAATAAATAAATAAATAAATAATCTTTATTATTTTTCATGCTGTTGCAAATGGAATTGTGTCCTTAAATTTATTTTTCAAACTGTTTATTGCCAGTGTATATAAACACAGCTTATTTTTATTTATTTTTTAAAAATTTTATTATGTTATCTTAGTCACCATACATCATTAGTTTTTGATGTGGTGATCCACGATCCACTGTTTTCATATAACACCCAGTGCTCCATGCAGTACGTGCCCTCCTTAATACCCATCACCGCGCTAACCCATCCCTCCTTCCCCCTCCCCTCTAAAACCCTGTTTGTTTCTCAGAGTCCACAGTCTCTCATGGTTCATCTCTCCCTCCAGTTCTCCCCCCCTCATTTTTCCCTTCCTTCTCTTAATGTCCTCCATGCTATTCCTTATGTTCCACAAATAAGTGAAACCATATGATAATTGACTTTCTCTGTTTGACTTATTTCATTTAGCATAATCTCCTCCAGTCCCATCCATGTTGATGTAAAACTTGGGTATTCATCCTCTCTGATGGCTGAGTAATATTCCATTGTATATATGGACCACATCTTCTTTATCCATTCTCTGTTGAAGGGCATCTCAACTCTTTCCACAGTTTGGCTATTGCGGACATTGCTGCTATGAACATTGGGGTGCATATGGCCCTTCTTTTCACTACATCTGTGTCTTTGGGGTAAATACCCAGGAGTGCAATTGCTGGGTCATAGGGTAGCTCTATTTTTAAATTTTTGAGGAACCTCCACACTGTTTTCCAAAGTGGCTGTACCAACTTGCATTCCCACCAACAGTGTAAGAGGGTTCCCCTTTCTCCACAACCTCTAGGAACTACAGAACACTCATGAAAGAAATTGAAGAAGACACAAAAAGATGGAAAAATATTCCATGCTCATGGATCGGAAGAATAAACATTGTTAAAATGTCTATGCTACCCAGAGCAATCTATACCTTCAGTGCCATCCCAATCAAAATTCCAATGACATTTTTCAAAGTGCTGGAACAAACAATCCTAAAATTTGTATAGAATCAGAAAAGACTCCGAATCACCAAGGAAATGTTGAAAAAGAAAAACAAAGTTGGGGGCATCATGTTGCCCAATTTCAAGCTATATTACAAAGCTGTGATCACCAAGACAGCATGATACTGGCACAAAAACAGACATATAGACCAACGGAACAGAATAGAGAACCCAGATATGGGCCCTCAACTCTATGGTCAAATCATCTTTGACAAAGCAGGAAAAAACATGCAATGGAAAAAAGACAGTCTCTTCAATAAATGGTGCTGGGAAAATTGGACAGCCACATGCAGAAGAATGAAACTCGACCGTTCCCCACACCATATACAAAGATAAACTCAAAATGGATGAAAGACCTCAATATGAGAGAGGAATCCATCAAAATCCTAGAGGAGAACATAGGCAGTAACCTCTTTGACATCAGCCACAGCAACTTCTTTCAAGATACACCTCCAAAAGCTAGTGAAACAAAAGCAAAAATGAACTTTTGGGACTTCATCAAGATAAAAAGCTTTTGCACAGCAAAGGAAACAGTCAACAAAACAAAGAGGCAACCCACAGAATGGGAGAAGATATTTGCAAATGACACTACAGATAAAGGGCTGGTATCCAAGATCTATAAAGAACTTCTCAAACTCAACACCCAAAAAACAAATAATCAAGTCAAAAAATGGGCAGAAGATATCAAAAGACACTTCTCTGAAGAAGACATACAAATGGCTAACAGACACATGAAAAAATGTTCATTATCACTGGCCATCAGGGAAATTCAAATCAAAACCACATTGAGATACCACCTTACACCAGTTAGAATGGCAAAAATGGACAGGGAAAGAAACAACAAATGTTGGAGAGGTTGTGGAGAAAGGGGAACCCTCTTACACTGTTGGTGGGAATACAAGTTGGTACAGCCACTTTGGAAAACAGTGTGGAGGTTCCTCAAAAATTTAAAAATAGAGCTACCCTATGACCCAGCAATTGCACTCCTGGGTATTTACCCCAAAGATACAGATGTAGTGAAAAGAAGGGCCATATACATCCCAATGTTCATAGCAGCAATGTCCGCAATGGCCAAACTGTGGAAGGAGCTGAGATGCCCTTCAACAGATGAATGGATAAAGATGTGGTCCATATATACAATGGAATATTACTCAGCCATCAGAGAGGATGAATACCCAAGTTTTACATCAACATGGATGGGACTGGAGATTATGCTAAGTGAAATAAGTCAAGCAGAGAAAGTCAATTATCATATGGTTTTACTTATTTGTGGAACATAAGGAATAGCAGGGAGGACACTAGGAGAAGGAACGGAAAATGAAGGGGGGGTAATTGGAGGGAGAGATGAACCATGAGAGACTGTGGACTCTGAGAGACAAACAGGGTTTTAGAGAGGAGGGGGGAGGGGGGATGGGTTAGCACGGTGATGGGTATTAAGGAGGGCACGTACCGCATGGAGCACTGGGTGTTATATGAAAACAATGGATCGTGGACCACCACATCAAAAACTAATGATGTATTGTATGGTGACTAACATAACATAATAAAATAAAAAAAATAAAAAATAAAATAAAGATAGTTTGACTTTTCTCTTTTCAATGTGGATGACTTTTATTTCCCTTTCTTGCCTAATTATACTGGCTAACACCTCAGAACCCCCAGTGCAATACTGGATAGAAGTGGCAAGAGGGGACATTCTTGTCTTATTCCTGATATTAGGAGAAAGGCAGTCAGATGTTCGCCATTAAGTGTTTGCTAACGATGAGCTTTTCTTAGATGGTTTATCAAGTGGAAGAGGTTTCTTGTATCCACAATTTCTTGAGTGTTTTTATTATGAAAGGATATTGGACTCTGTCAAATCCTTTTCCTGCATCTTTGGAAATGAGTTTTTGTTCTTTATTTTATTAATGTGGTGTATTGCATGAACTGATTTTCCGATATGAAAACAATGTACATTCCTGGGATAAATTTCCCTTGGTCATGGTGTATAATCCTTTTCATATGTTGCTGGAATCAGCATGCTAGTATTTTGTTAAATATTCAAGTATATTCATAAGAGATATTTGTCTGTAGGGTTTTTTTTTTCTTCTTGTGATGTCATTGTTTTGTTTTGGTAGCAGGATAATATGGGCCTTATAAAATGAGTTGGGACGTTTTCTTCTGCTTCTGGGAGACTTCATGAAGGGCTGGTGTTGATTCCTCTTTGGGTATTTGGTAGAGTTCACAGTGAAGCCATCTGGGCATGGGTTTTTCTCTGTGGGGAGTTTTAAAATCACTAATTCAGTCTCTTGTTACAGATATATTCAGAATTTCTATTTCTTCTCGGGTCAGTTTTGATAATTTGTGTTGTTCTAGGGATTTCACATTTCTTCTAATTTATCTGATTTTTTAGCATTCAGTTATTCACAGGATTCCTCTAAAATTGTTTTTTTAAATTTTTTTATTGTTATGTTAACCATCATACATTACATCATTAGTTTTTGATGTAGTGTTCCATGATTCATTGTTTGTGCATAACACCCAGTGCTCCAAGCAGGACGTGCCCTCATTAATACCCATCACCAGGCTAACCCATCCCCCCAGCCCCTCCCCTCTAGAATCCTCAGTTTGTTTTTCAGAGTCCATTGTCTCTCATGGTTCATCTCCCCCTCCGATTTACTCCCCTTCATTCTTCCCCTCCTGCTATCTTCTTTTTTTTTTCTTAACATATATTGCATTATTTGTTTCAGAAGTATCTGTGTTTCTTGTATCTTGTTTCAGATCTGTGATTCAACAGTCTTGCACAATTCACAGTGCTCACCCTAGCAAATACCCTCCCAATGTCTATCACCCAGCCACCCCATCCCTCCCACCCCCCCTCCACTCCAGCAACCCTCAGTTTGTTTCCTGAAATTAAGAATTCCTCATATCAGTGAGGTCATATGATACATGTTTTTTTCTGATTGACTTATTTCACTCAGCATAACACCCTCCAGTTCCATCCACGTCGTTGCAAATGGCAAGATCTCATTCCTTTTGATGGCTGCATAATATTCCATTGTGTATATATATCACTTCTTCTTTATCCATTCCTTTGTCGATGGACATCTTGGCTCTTCCCACAGTTTGGCTATTCTGGACACTGCTGCTATAAACATTGGGGTGCATGTACCCCTTCGGATCCCTACATTTGTATCTTTGTGGTAAATACCCAGTAGTGCAATTGCTGGATCGTATGGTAGCTCTATTTTCGACTCTTTGAGGAACCTCCATACTGTTTTCCAGAGTGGTTGCACCAGCTTGCATTCCCACCAACAGTGTAGGAGGGTTCCCCTTTCTCCGCATCCCCGCCAACATCTGTCATTTCCTGACTTGTTAATTTTAGCTATTCTGATGGGTGTGAGGTGGTATCTCATGGAGGTTTTGATTTGAATTTCCCTGATGCCGAGCGATGTTGAGCACTTTTTCATGTGTCTGTTGGCCATTTGGATGTCTTCTTTGGAAAAATCTCTGTTCATGTCTTCTGCCCATTTCTTGATTGGATCATTTGTTCTTTGGGTGTTGAGTTTGATAAGTTCTTTATAGATTTTGGATAGTAGCCCTTTATCTGTTATGTCATTTGCAAATATTTTCTCCCATTCTGTCGGTTCTCTTTTGGTTTGGTGGACTGTTTCTTTTGCTGTGCAAAAGCTTTTTATCTTGATGAAATCCCAAGAGTTCGTTTTTGCCCTTGCTTCCCTTGCCTTTGGCAATGTTTCTAGGAAGAAGTTGCTGTGGCTGAGGTTGAAGAGGTTGCTGCCTGTGTTCTCCTTTAGGATTTTAATGGACTCCTGTCTCACGTTTAGGTCTTTCAACCATTTGGAGTCTATTTTTGTGTGTGGTGTAAGGAAATGGTCCAGTTTCATTCTTCTGCATGTGGCTGTCCAATTTTCCCAACACCATTTGTTGAAGAGACTGTCTTTTTTCCACTGGACATTCTTTCCTGCTTTGTCAAAGATCAGTTGACCATAGAGTTGAGGGTCCATTTTGGGCTCTCTAGTCTGTTCCATTGATCTATGTGTCTGTTTTTGTTCCAGTACCATACTGTCATGATGATGACAGCTTTGTCATAGAGCTGGAAGTCCGGAATTGTGATGCCGCCAGCTTTGCTTTTCTTTTTCAACATTCCTCTGGTTACTAGGTTTCTCTTCTGGTTCCACACAAATTTTAGGATTATTTGTTTCATTTCTTTGAAAAAAGTGGATGGTATTTTGATGGGGATTGCTTTGAATGTGTAGATTGCTCTAGGTAGCATTGACATCTTCACAATGTCTGTTCTTCCAATCCATGAGCATGGAACGTTTTTCCATTTCTTTGTGTCTTCCTCAATTTCTTTCAAGACTGTTTTATAGTTTTCTAAGTACAGATCCTTTGCCTCTTTGGTTAGATTTATTCCTAGGTATCTTATGGTTTTGGGTGCAATTGTAAATGGGATCGACTCCTTAATTTGTTTCTCTTCTGTCTTGTTGGTGTATAGGAATGCCACTGATTTCTGTGCATTGATTTTATATCCTGCTACTTTATTGAATTCCTGTATGAGTTCTAGCAGTTTTGATGTGGAGTCTTTTTGGTTTTCCACATACAGTATCATATCATCTGCAAAGAGTGAGAATTTGACTTCCTCTTTGCTGATTTGGATGCCCTTGATTTCTTTTTGCTGTCTGATTGCTGTGGCTAAGACTTCTAATACTATGTTGAATAGCAGTGGTGATAGTGGACATCCCTGCCGCGTTCCTGACCTTAGGGGGAAAGCTCTCAGCTTTTCCCCATTGAGAATGATACTTGCTGTAGGTTTTTCATAGATGGCTTTTATGATATTGAGGTATGTACCCTCTATGTCTATACTCTGAAGAGTTTTGATCAAGAAAGGATGCTGTACTTTGTCAAATGCTTTTCCTTTTTTTAAAAATTTTTTTATTGTTATGTTAATCACCATATATTACATCATTAGTTTTTGGTGCAGTGTTCCATGATTCATTGTTTGTTCATAACACCCAGTGCTCCATGTAGAACGTGCCCTCCTCAATACCCATCACCAGGCTAACCCATCCCCCTCCCCCCTCCCCTCTAGAACTCTCAGTTTGTTTTTCAGAGTCCATCATCTCTCATGGTTCGTCTCCCCCTCTGACATACTCCCCTTTTCTTCCTCTCCTGTTATCTTCTTCTTTTTCTTTTTTCTTAAAATATGTTGCGTTATTTGTTTCAGAAGTACAGATCTGTGATTCAACAGTCTTGCACAATTCACAGCGCTCACCGTAGCACATACCCTCCCCAATGTCTATCACCCAGCCACCCCATCCCTCCCACCCCCAACCACTCCAGTAACACTCAGTTTGTTTCCTGAGATTAAGAATTCCTCATATCAGTGAGGTCATGTGATACATGTCTTTCTCTGATTGACTTATTTCACTCAGCATAACACCCTCCAGTTCCATCCACGTCGTTGCAAATGGCAAGATCTCATTCCTTTTGATGGCTGCATAATATTCCATTGTGTATATATACCACCTCTTCTTTATCCATTCATCTGTCGATGGGCATCTTGGCTCTTTCCACAGTTTGGTTATTGTGGACATTGCTGCTATAAACATTGGGGTGCACGTACGCCTTCGGATCCCTACATTTGTATCTTTGTGGTAAATACCCAGTAGTGCAATTGCTGGATCGTATGGTAGCTCTAATTTCAACTGTTTGAGGAACCTCCATACTGTTTTCCAGAGTGGTTGCACCAGATTGCATTCCCACCAACAGTGTAGGAGGGTTCCCCTTTCTCCACATCCCCGCCAACATCTGTCGTTCCCTGACTTGTTAATTTTAGCCATTCTGACTGGTGTGAGGTGGTATCTCATTGAGGTTTTGATTTGGGTTTCCCTGATGCCAAGCGATGTTGAGCACTTTTTCATGTGCCTGTTGGCCATTTGGATGTCTTCTTTGGAGAAATGTCTGTTCAAGTCTTCTGCCCATTTCTTGATTGGATTATTTGTTCTTTGGGTGTTGAGTTTGATAAGTTCTTTATAGATTTTGGATACTAGCCCTTTATCTGATATGTCATTTGCAAATATTTTCTCCCATTCTGTCGGTTGTCTTTTGGTTTTGTGGACTGTTTCTTTTGCTGTGCAAAAGCTTTTTATCTTGATGAAATCCCAATAGTTCATTTTTGCCCTGGCTTCCCGTGCCTTTGGCCATGTTTCTAGGAAGAAGTTGCTGCGGCTAAGGTCGAAAAGGTTGCTACCTGTGTTCTCCTTTAGGATTTGGATGGACTCCTGTCTCACGTTTAAGTCTTTCAACCATTTGGAGTCTATTTTTGTGTGTGGTGTAAGGAAATGGTCCAGTTTCATTCTTCTGCATGTGGCTGTCCAATTTTCCCAACACCATTTGTTGAAGAGACTGTCTTTTGGCCATTGGACATTCTTTCCTGCTTTGTCAAAAATAAGTTGACCATAGAGTTGAGGGTCCATTTCTGGGCTCTCAATTCTGTTCCATTGATCTATGTGTCTGTTTTTGTGCCAGTACCATACTGTCTTGATGATGACAGCTTTGTAATAGAGCTGGAAGTCCGGAATTGTGATGTCGCCAGGTTTGCTTTTCTTTTTCAGTATTCCTCTGGCTATTCTGGGTCTCTTCTGGTTCCATACAAATTTTAGGATTATTTGTTCCATTTCTTTGAAAAAAGTGGATGGTATTTTGATGGGGATTGCATTGAATGTGTAGATTGCTCTAGGTAGCATTGACATCTTCACAATGTTGATTCTCCCAATCCATGAGCATGGAACGTTTTTCCATTTCTTTGTGTCTTCTTCAATTACTTTCCTGAGTATTTTATAGTTTTCTGAGTACAGATCCTTTGCCTCTTTGGTTAGATTTATTCCTAGGTATCTAATGGTTTTGGGTGCAATTGTAAATGGGATAGACTCCTTGATTTGTCTCTCTTCTGTCTTGTTGTTGGTGTATAGGAATGCCACTGATTTCTGTGCATTGATTTTATATCCTGCTACTTTACTGAATTCCTGTATGAGTTCTAGCAGTTTTGGGGTGGAGTCTTTTGGGTTTTCCACATACAGTATCATATCATCTGCAAAGAGTGAGAGTTTGACTTCCTCTTTGCCGATTTGGATGCCTTTGATTTCTTTTTGTTGTCTGATTGCTGTGGCTAGGACTTCTAATACTATGTTGAATAGCAGTGGTGAGAGTGGACATCCCTGCCGCGTTCCTGATCTTAGGGGAAAAGCTCTCAGCCTTTCCCCATTGAGAATGATATTCGCTGTAGGTTTTTCGTAGATGGCTTTTATGATATTGAGGTATGTACCCTCTACCCCTATACTCTGAAGAGTTTTGATCAAGAAAGGATGTTGTACTTTGTCAAATGCTTTTTCTGCATCTATTGAGAGGATCATATGATTCTTGCTCTTTCTTTTGTTAATGTATTGTATCACGTTGATTGATTTGCGGATGTTGAACCAGCCTTGCAGCCCAGGAATAAATCCCACTTGGTCGTGGTGAATGATCCTTTTAATGTACTGTTGGATCCTATTGGCTAGTATTTTGGGGAGAATTTTTGCATCCATGTTCATCAAGGATATTGGTCTGTAATTCTCTTTTTTGATGGGGTCTTTGTCTGGTTTTGGGATCAAGGTAATGCTGGCCTCATAAAATGAGTTTGGAAGTTTCCCTTCCATTTCTATTTTTTGGAACATTTTCAGGAGAATGGGTATTAATTCTTCTTTAAATGTCTGATAGAATTCCCCTGGGAAGCCATCTGGCCCTGGGCTTTTGTTTCTTGGGAGATTTTTGATGACTGCTTCAATTTCCTTAGTGGTTATAGGTCTGTTCAGGTTTTCTATTTCTTCCTGGTTCAATTTTGGTAGTTGATACGTCTCTAGGAATGCACCCATTTCTTCCAGGTTATCTAATTTGCTGGCATAGAGTTGCTCATAATATGTTCTTATAATTGTTTGTATTTCTTTGGTGTTGCTTGTGATCTCTCCTCTTTCATTCATGATTTTGTTGATTTGGGTCATTTCTCTTTTCTTTTTGATGAGTCTGGCCAGGGGTTTATCAATCTTGTTAATTCTTTCAAAGAACCAGCTCCTAGTTTCGTTGATCTGTTCTACTGTTCTTTTGGTTTCTAGTTCATTGATTTCTGCTCTGATCTTTATGATTTCTCTTCTCCTGCTGGGTTTAGGCTTTATTTGCTGTTCTTTCTCTAGCTCCTTTAGGTGTAGGGTTAGGTTGTGTATTTGAGACCTTTCTTGTTTCTTGAGAAAGGCTTGTATTGCTATATACTTTCCTCTCAGGACTGCCTTTGCTGTATCCCAAAGATTTTGAATAGTTGTGTTTTCATTTTCATTGGTTTCCATGAATTTTTTTAATTCTTCTTTAATTTCTTGGTTGACCCATTCATTCTTTAGTAGGATGCTCTTTAGCCTCCATGTATTTGAGTTCTTTCCGACTTTCCTCTTGTGGTTGAGTTCTAGTTTCAAAGCATTGTGGTCTGAAAATATGCAGGGAATGATCCCAATCTTTTGGTATCGATTGAGACCTGATTTGTGACCTAGGATGTGATCAATTCTGGAGAATGTTCCATGGGCACTAGAGAAGAATGTGTATTCCGTTGCTTTGGGATGGAATGTTCTGAATATGTCTGTAAAGTCCATTTGGTCCAGTGTGTCATTTAAAGTCTTTATTTCCTTGTTGATCTTTTGCTTAGATGATCTGTCCATTTCCGTCAGGGGGGTGTTAAAGTCCCCCAGTATTATTGTATTGTCGTCAATGTGTTTCTTCGCTTTTGTTATTAATTGCCTTATGTAATTGGCTGCTCCCATGTTAAAGGCATAGATATTTACAATTGTTAGATCTTCTTGTTGGATAGACCCTTTAAGTAGGATATAGTGTCCTTCCTTATCTCTTATTACAGTCTTTGTTTAAAATCTAATTTGTCTGATATAGGAATTGCCACCCCAGCTTTCTTTTGGTGTCCATTACCATGGTAAATAGTTTTTCACCCCCTCACTTTCATTGTGAGGGTGTCTTTGGGTCTAAAATGAGTCTCTTGCAGACAGCATGTCGATGGGTCTTGTTTTTTATTCCAATCTGATAGCCTGTGTCTTTTGATTGGGGCATTTAGCCCATTTACATTCAGGGTAACTATTGAAAGATAGGAATTAAGTGCCATTTTATTGCCTGTAAGGTGACTGTTACTGTATATTGTCTGTGTTCCTTTCTGGCCTATGCTGCTTTTAGGCTCTCTCTTTTCTTAGAGGATAACTTTCAATATTTTTTGTAAGGCTGGTTTCGTGTTTGCAAATTCTGGTAGTTTTTGTTTGTCCTGGAAGCTTTTTATCTCTCCTATTTTCAATGACAGCCTAGCTGGATATAGTATTCTTGGCTGCATATTTTTTTCGTTTATTTCTCTGAAGATATGCCAGTCCTTTCTGGCCTGCCAGGCCTCTGTGGATAGGTCTGTTGCCAATCTAATGTTTCTACTATTGTAGGTTACATTTATCTTCTCCCAAGCTGCTTTCAAGATTTTCTCTTTGTCTCTGAGACTCGTAAGTTTTACTATTAGATGTCGGGGCGTTGACCTATTTTTATTGATTTTGAGAGCGGTTCTCTGTGCCTCCTGGATTTTGATGCCTGTTTCTTTCCCCACATTAGGGAAGTTCTCTGGTATAATTTGCTCCAATATACCTTCTGCCCCTCTCTCTCTTTCTTCTTCTTCTGGGATCCCAATTATTCTAATTTTTCGTCTTATCGTATTGCTTATCTCTTGAATTCTGCCCTCGTGATCCAGTAGTTGTTTATCTCTCTTTTTCTCAGCTTCTTTATTTTCCATCATTTGGTCTTCCATATTGCTGATTCTCTCTTCTGCCCTATTTATCCTAGCAGTTAGCGCCCCCATTTTTGATTGCACATTAATAACCTTTTTGATTTTGATTTGGTTAGATTTTAGTTCTTTTATTTCTCCAGGGGGGTTTCTCTAATAACTTCCATGCTTTCTTTAAGCCCAGCTAGTATCTTCAAAATCATGATTGTGAACTCTAGGTCCGACATCGTACTAATGTCCATATTGAGTAGGTCCCTGGCAGATGGTACTACCTCTTGTTCTTTTTGCTGAGGTGATTTTTTTCTTCCTGTCATTTTGTCCAGAGGAGAATAGATGAATGAGAGAACAAATTGCTAAAAGGGTAACAACGTCCCCAGCAAATATACTCTAAACCAATCAGAAAATACCTGAAACCAGGGGAAAAGAAAGGGAAAGAAAGAAAAAGGAAAAAACAAAAAAAAGAAAGGAAAAGAAAAAGATAAAAACAAACAAAAACAGAACAAAACAAAAAAAAAAAACCAGAATATGATCAAATATGATCAGGCTAGTGCATAGATCAGTGCCACACACTAGATTTGGGGTGTATTTTGGTCTGTTAGAACCAAGTGCCTCCTAAAATTTTAAAGAAAGAAAGACTTATATATGTACAAAATAAGGGTTGATACAATGAAGGGATGGAAGATGACTGTGAAGATGAAAAGTATAAAAGATTTTATAAAAGGAATTGATAAGATAAGAAGTTGGTTGAAAAAAGAAAGAAGGTTTAAAAAAAAGAAAAAAAATATCCTGTAGTTGTTTCTCTCTGTTTTTCTCAGTCTCTTTATTTTACATCATTTGGTCTTCTATATTGCTGATTCTCTCTTCTGCCTCATTTATCCTAGCAGTTAGTGCCCCCATTTTGGATTGCACCTCATCAATAGCCTTTTTGATTTCGACTTGGTTAGATTTTAGTTCTTTTATTTCTCCAGAAAGGGTTTCTCTAATAACTTCCACGCTTTTTTCAAGCCCAGCTAGTATCTTTAAAGTCATGATTCTGAACTCTAGGTCTGACATCGTAGTAATGTCCGTATTGAGTAGGTCCCTGGCAGACGGTACTACCTTTTGTTCTTTTTGCTGAGGTGATTTTTTCGTCTTGTCATTTTGTCCAGAGGAGAATAGATGAATGAGAGAACAAAAAGCTAACAGGTTAACAATGTCCCCAGCAAATATACTCCATACAAATCAGAAAAGACCTGAAATCAGGGGAAAAGAAAGGGAAAGAAAGAAAAAAGAAGAGAAAAAAAAGAAAAAGATAAAAACAAAGAAAAACAGAAGAAAACAGAAAAAACAGTATATGATCAAATATGATCAGGCTAGTGCATAGATCAATGCCACACACTAGAGTTTGAATGTATTTTGGTCTGTTAGAAGAAAGTGTCTCCTAAAATTTTAAAGGAAGAAAGACTTATATATGTACAAAATAAGGGTTGATACAATGAAGGGATGGAAGATGACTGTAAAGATGAAAATTATAAAAGGTTTTATAAACGGAATTGATAAGATAAGAAGTTGTTTGAAAGAAGAAAGAAGAAGATTTAAAAAAAAAGAAAAGAAAAAAATGGGAGAGACTGTGATCAGGCAGGAGACTGGAACAAAGCCATACACTAGTGATTTAGGGTATATTTTGATCTGTTAGAAGAAACTGTATCTCAAAATTTTTAAGCGAGAACAACTTATATATATATATATGCCAAAAATAAAGGTAACTACTATGAAGGGATAGAATATGATTCTAAAAATGAAAAATAATGTTTTCTTTTTAAAAAAATGGATTGATAAGATTGGTGAAAAAGGGAAAAAGAAAAATTAAAAAAAACAGTTAAAAAAATTTACTTTGAAAAACTAATGAATCATGGTAAAAAAGCCGTGAATTCTGTGTAGTATTCCCCTAGCGCTGGAGTTCTTCCGTTCTCCTTGATCAGTAAACTTGGTCTTGGCTGGCTGTTTGTACTGATCTTCTGGGGGAGGGGCCTTTTGCCATGGTTCCCAAATGTCTTTGCGGAGGTGGAATTGCCCCGCCCTTGTCAGTCCGGGCTAAGCAATCTGCTCGGGTTTGCTCTCAGGAGCTTTGGTCCCTGCAAGCTCTCGGTACAGCTTTGGAGGACGACAGTGAAAATGGCGGCATCCCAATCTCAACCCCGGAGGAGCTGAGAACTCGGGGCCCCGCTCCTCAGTGCGCCCCCAGAGAAAAGCAGTCACTCCCGTCTCCCCGGTCTCCGTCCGCACTCCGTGCTCACCCGGCCTGTGACCGAGCGTTTCTATCTCTGGCACCTGACCCTGCCTGGAGTCTCCAAACCCAGCAGATCCTTGCGGTGTGCTTCCATGCAGCTCCTCCCGGGGGAGGGAGGGGAGTCTCCCGGGCTCTGCCGCTTGTTGGGTCCCTGCTGGAGGAGCAGTGGCCCGATTGGGCTGCAGATTACAGTTTATGGCAACCCCGAGCTGAGAGCCGGTGCCTCGGCTCCGTCTCTGCAGCCTGTTTCCCCGCTCCGATACCTGGGAGCTCTGCCGCACTCAGGCACCTCCGGTCTTTCTTTGACCCCAAGGGTCCTGAGACCACACTGTCCTGCGAGGGTTCCACCCCCTGCTTAGCCACTGGAGCGACGTCCCTCAGCGGAACCGACTTCTAAAAGTTCTGATTTTGTGCTCTGCAGCTCTATCACTTGCCAGAAGTGGCCGACGGAGGCCCCCTCCCCCGCCGTCTATCCTCCTGAATATCGCCTCGGATTCATTTCTCCGCATGTCCTACCTTCCAGAAAGTGGTCGCTTTTCTGTTCAGAGTGTTGTTACTCTTCTTATCTTCCATCTCCTGTTGAGTTTCTCGGTGTTCAGAATGGTTTGATCCCTATTCAGCCGAATTCCTGAGACCAGACGAAATCCAGGTCTCCTACTCCTCCGCCACCTTGCTCCGCCCCCTCATAATTGTATTTATTTCTGTAAAGTCAGTAGTGATATCCTGCTTTCATTCCTGATTTTAGTATCAGGTTTTCTCTTTCTCTTTTTTTCCTTGGTCACTCTAGCTAAAGGTTTGTCAACTTTGGTAATCTTTTCAAAGAACCAAATTTTTGCTTTTCATTTTCTCTATTTTTTTTAAATTTTATTTTATTATGTTATGTTAATCACCATACATTACATCATTAGTTTTTGATGTAGTGTTCCATGATTCATTGTTTGCATATAACATCCAGTGCTCTATTCAATACATTCCCTCTTTAATACCCAACACCAGGCTAACCCATCCCTCCAACCCTTCCCCTCTAGAATCCTCAGTTTTTTTCTGAGTCCATAGTCTCTCATGGTTCGTCTCCCCCTCTGATTCTGCCCCTCTTCGTTTTTTCCCTTCCTACTATCTTCTTTTTTAAACATATAATGTATTATTTGTTTCAGAGGTACAGGTCTGTGATTCAACAGTCCTACAAAATTCACTCCCTGTTTTATTTTTTACACGTAATCTTTATTATTTCTTTCCTTCTTGCTTTGGGTTTAGTTTAGTCTCATTTTTCTAGTTTCTTAAAGTGGAAGACTGGGTTATTTATTTGAGTTCTTTCTTATAGTTTTGAATATAGATGTTTACAGCTATAAATTTCCCTCTGAGCTTTACTTTAGCCACATTCTGTGCATCTTGGCATGTTGTGTATTCATCTTCCTTCATCTCAAAGTATTTTCTAATTTTCCATGTGATTTCTTCTTTACCCTATTGATTATTTACTAGTATGTTGTTTAATTTCCATATATTTGTTCCCAAATTTTCTTCTGTTGTTGATTTCTAATTTAATTCCTTATGGAGGCTTGTTTTGTGGTCTAGCAGAATGGCTATCCTGGAGAATGTTTCACAGGTGCATGAGAAGAATGTATATTCTGCTGCCATTATGTGGAGTGTCCCATCAATGTCATTTAGATCTAGTTGGTTTATAGTGTTGTTCAAGTCGTTGTCTTCTTCTTCTTTTTTAAATTGAGCTTCTTCCTAGTTGTTCTATCCATTAGTGAAAGAAAAATATTGAAGTCTCCACCTGTTATTATTGAATTGTCTATTTTTCTCTTCAATTGTCTCAGCTTTTGCTTCATGTATTTTGGGTCTCTGTTGTTAGATGCATGTATATTTGTAATTGTTATGTCTTTCTCAAGGGCTGATTTTTTTTTCATTATAAAATGTCCCTTATTGTATCTCCAGTAAGATGGAACCTCTTCCCTACAAGAGAACTGAAATAGAACAGTTGGTCTCCCCGTGGTCTTGGCCTGAGTGCCTAGAGCCGAGCTTCTGCCCTATGAATGAGGGCAGAATGAGGGAAGGGAGATTGGTCCTCTCTGTGGCATCAACCAAAACAGGACTTCTGCAATCTGGGGCTGGGGGGGGATGGGAAATGCCAAGAACCTACTTTTGCCAAGATGAAACAGTAGCTCCAGACTGGGAGCTGAGGGGAGAGGAAGCCCTCTTCTTCTCGGCCACACTGAGCTAGAGTAGAGCTCCTAATATATGGAACTGGAAGTAGGGGACAAGGAAGGGATTTATGGCTCAAATGCCAAGATGTTCTCCTGGAGATTTAGTAGATTTTCTTAAAAGAATGTTTCTCCTTTTGCTGTATGCCCTCAGAGAAGCTTTAGACTTTAAGTAATTTTTAAAAAATAAATTTCATCAATTAGAGAATGGTTTTGCTGGAGAGAGAGTCTGCCAAGCTCCTTCTACACCTTTCAGGAAGTCCTGCCCCTCCATGTGAAATTTTAAGAGTAAACAGGACTAGGTGTAGCTTGCTAGGGCTGAATGCCACCCAGAAATTCTTAGCTGTTGAGGTTGCCATGACCAGAAATGAGGAAAAAACAAAACATAATCCTTGGCAGCACCAAATTATAAAGAAATAAGAGTTGGCTGCTGAGTGGCCACATATTTGCCTTTCACTTCTCTGAGAAATCAATCTCATTACTCAGCAACTCAAAATTATGGCAGCAATAAAAGTGCAATTGCATTTGTGTGAAGGCCTAACCTAGCCTAGTGCCTCAGATTGCTTCTAAGCTCTGTGGGGAAATGCCAAAGCAGGAAGCTGATCAGCAAGAGGCCATAGATTAAAAAAAAAAATCTAATTATGTAGTTAAAAGGGAAAGTGGAGCTTGATAGAAGTGAATAAGTACATTCCCAAATTGAGTGTCTCTTGTCAGAAGAGAACCTAGTTTGTGGTGGGCTGATATAGGATGGGGAGGTCTCAGATCCGGTGGTTAGACATGTTTCCTGGACAAGGGTGACCTTTGCTGTGTGAATGAGGCAATTTTGGGACTGCACCTGAGGATGGGGGCTGGTTCAAGAGAACTAACCATATCATTAAAGGTTAGAACTTTTGGTCCCACCCCCTCTGACCTCTAGGGGAATGCAGAGGGGCTGGAGGTCGAATTAGTTACAGTGGCCAATGACTTAATCAATCACGCCTATGAAATGGAGCCTCTAATAAGAACCCTAAAGGAGTGGGTTTGGAGAACTTCCGGGTTGGTGAACATGTAGAGGTGCTGGGAGAATGGCACACCCAGAGAGGACATGGAAGCTCCACACCCCTTCCCATGCATCTCATTCTGTGCATTGCTTCCTTCTGGCAGCTCCTGAGTTATATCCTTTTATAATAACCTGGTAACCTAGAAGGTAAAGTGTTTCTCTGAGTTCCGTGAGCCATTGTAGCAAATTAATTGAACCCAGGGAGGGGTTCATTGGAACCTCTAGTGTATAGCTGGTCAGTCAGAAGCATAAGTGATAACCTGGATTTTCAACTGGCTTCTGAGGCAGGGGGCAGTTATATAAGATTGAGCCCTTAACCTGTGGGATCTGAAGCTATCTCCAGGAAGATAGTGTCAGCATTGAGTTGAATTATGGGATACCCGGTTGGTGTCTGAGAATTGCTTGGTAGTGTGGGGAAAAACCCCATACTGGAATTGTGAGCAGAAGTATAATTAGTTTCCTGGAAGTTCAGGCAAAGGGTCAAATATGGAAGTTACAAAGTTCTGATAATCAGAAAGGAGGCCACAAGCCATTTTCTCAGGGCAAGGTTTTACCCCCCTTTCCTCTGTTAACATTGGCCTTTGATACCTTGGTATACTTGAAAGTAGAAAAAGACTAGTTTAAATTGCCCTTAAAAACAGGACAGAAATCTCGCAGTGAATATTTATAAAAGAGCTTTGCTAGACAGCATCTTGAAAAGTGAAAATAAAAAGTATTAAAATAAGTTTATTTTATTGTACACGTAACACAATTGAAATCGCAGGTGCAACTGCCCACCTGCTCTTTGAATGGATAGAGTGAAGCATGGGCTGAATTTTGGGTGGAATTCCCCAACAAAAGTATATGATAGAATGAAATATTCTCAAATTCATGTTTGACTTTTGCAGCATGATCATCAAAAGGGTTATTTTTTTTTGCAAAAACTCTGAGCATTTTATCAATTTTCTCAAGAGCCTCTCTTATTCCTTTGATATTCAAACTGATCTCTTTCAAAGTCTTTGTGGTATCATCATCCTTGCTGTTTTTCCCCTCTTCAGCTGTTAACTGCTCTAATGCTCCCAAATATGTATTTGTCACAACCTTTGCACATGATGCCAGCAGTTCTTCAACTTCACTCTCATGGACTTTATGAAATTCTGCCCCCTTCCACTGCAATATTTGTGATTATGCTTTGCAATCAGTTTGCATTGTATTCCCAGTGTATTGATCATCTGTCAACCAGTGAGAGAGCAACAAAGGTGTCTATGGGATAGGAAATAATAGACCCTGGTGTGAATGGGGGAGGAATGGGAAGGAGGGAGGGCTAATATTGTAAGTGGAGACTTTTGTTTCTCTGGTAAACTTGTAAATGTTAAGTGTTCAGGTAATGAATACTTGAATAAAGGCAAACTTTGTACTAAACTCTTAAAGTGTTTCTCACATGGCCCCTTACAAAAAGAACTACAAAATTAATGAAGCGGTAAGCAATATGGGTAATAGCAAAATTGGTGGCACATTTTACATGGCTGTTTCTTGTAACCATCTCTGATAAAAGTTGGGGCGGAGCATCCAAACATAGCACATAGAGGTGAGGGGCTGACCTGATCTGGCCCAATGTGTAGTTTCCTGCATTAGTTTTCTGATGCTGTATAACAAGTGACCCCAAACTTATTGGCTTAAGACAACAAACATTTATTATTTCATAGTTTTTGTGGGGGAGAATTCCAGGAGCAGCTTAGCTGTGGGTCAGCCAGGGCTACAGTCATCTGAAGATTGCCTGGGTCTGGAGGGTCTGTTTCTGAGCTCACTGACTTGTCTTTTGGCAAGAAGCTTCAGTTCCCTGCTAGGTGGATCTTATTGTAGGGTTTCTCATGACATGGCTTCCACCAGAGCATGTGATTCGAGAGAGAGAGAGAAAGTGACAAAGACAGAAGCCACGATGTCTTTGCAACTTGATCTTGGAAGTCACATACCATCATTTCCACAGTGTTCTATCACCCTATACAATGTGGGAGGTGACTACACAAGGATGTGAATGCCAGGAGGCAGCAGACGCTGGGGCAGTCTGGGAGACTGGCCACCATACTGCCTGTCAGTTGATTGGCTGTAAGGGAGAAGCAGTTTTAATATAGCAAAGGACTGGGAAAGGGAAAGGTGTGAAGAGGAGGGTAAAGGGAGGGAATAGACAGAAAGAACTTATGGAGTAAGAGGTGGGGACACTGGGGCAGGGCTGCCTCATACAGTTATGCTCGTGCACTGCACTACTTTAGGAGGTTCTGTTTACATAGACCAGTCAGAGCCCTGAGTGGAGGTGAGCACAGGCTCTTCTCTGCAGAAGTTTGACATGGAAGGGGCCTTATTGTAGTGAACTCTTAATCATGCAGAAATGACCCAGATGTCTCTGGAAACTGGGTTTGTGTAAGCTCACTCTCTGTGTAGATTAGGTGGGAGGTGCCTGCCCAGTGAGGAGGGTCTAACTGGCATCTGTGAGCTCTTGGCTGTAGTATGACACTCCCTTCTACTAAGGGAACTAGTGGAGGTGGGTATTATGTGGGTGTCACAGGAGATCCTGGCTCCATTTGGGGATGGTGACATGACTCGCTAAGCAGGAACAGCAGTGAGGCAGAACTGCTTTTTTACTTAGCGTCTGCAATTCCATTTACACCTCTGTCAAGAACAAGGGTTGACAGGGACACGATGACTTTGGAATAAGCCCCAGAGTTTCATAGAGGGGAAGTCAGAAAATATCAAGCTTTATTTCTGGAATCATTAATGACTTTCTGTGTTGCTCTGTGTTATGGGTTGAATTGTGCCTCCCCCAGCCCCCAAATTCATATGTTAAAATCCTAACCCTCAGTACCGGAGAATGAGACTGTCTTTGGAGTTAGGGTCTTTAAAGAGGTAATTACATTAAAGTGAGGTCATTAGGGTGGGGCCCTAATCCAATATGACTGGTGTCCTTATAAGGAGAGAAGATTAGGACCCGGATAGGCACAGAGGGACGACAGAGAGAAGCAAGTGAGGACACAAGAGAGAAGGCGGCCATCTGTAAGCCAACCACCTTGATCTGCTGATCACCTTGAACTCAGATTTCTAGCCTCCAGAACTGCTATAGTTGAAGCCACCCTGTCTGTGATACTTTGTTATGGAGGCCCTAGCAAATGAGTGCACTCTGGAGAAGTCTTTCTCCTCTCTGTGTCTTGGTCTTGCAATGCTTAAAATAATGACAACTCCTTGTCTTGGGTGCTTGCACATAATGTGTATTGCACATATGGATGCTGCTGACCCATGTGGTGCTTTTATGCAAATTAAGAAAAGACACCCCTTCTTCTAGGCAGTTGCCGTCCTACATTAGGTCCTTGTCTTGGTGAAGGGAACATGGGTGAGATTCCAATACTCCCTCATTGCTAGGCTGGGTGCATTTGTGCTGGGCACAACCTGCATCTATGCAGATGAACCTGTGTATTCGAGAAGCTCTGGATCCTCAGGATGCAGGGTAGGATGCCGGCTCTGGCAGGGAAGCCAACCATGCAACTCTTCTCAAGGGGAAAAGTTGAGATGACATCTCTTTCTCCTCATTGCCCTTTCTTAGAGCAAACTCAGTGGAAAACTTCTGCAAATGATGCATTAAACTTTTAGATTTACAACATACTTTGCA
The DNA here is from genome assembly GCF_009762305.2 of Zalophus californianus. NCBI lineage: Eukaryota > Metazoa > Chordata > Mammalia > Carnivora > Otariidae > Zalophus > Zalophus californianus. The sequence goes on along the minus strand of NC_045598.1, from coordinate 26,380,850 downwards.
AGTCTACTGTACCTTAATAACATAACACACCAAAAGGTTGGAGAGAGCTCCTTTAAAACATTTTATGAATTCATGGCTCTGTACTCCCTGTCTCATTCTCATTCTCAACTACAGATACTTACAAACCCAGAAATTTACATATTCATATATAGAGAAATGCCACCTAGCTCTCTATATAAATACATTTTAATATCACTTTGAGGAAATTTGTAGACCTGGCTACCTTGTCACAGATTAATGAATATTTGGTTAGATGAAACTGGCTCTTCTTGACAAATTTTCTCCTCCTAAGCCACAAGCTCAGGAGATGCCATAATTCTCTTCCCATTGCATGGTCTTCTCAAGGAAGCTCAGGAAAAGGAGTCAAGCCAACTGAACTTGGGTGTGGCATGGCCACTGATGTCTGGGGCAAAGTGTTGAGACCCATCTACAGTATCTACAGCTCTGGTCCTAGGGCTTTCCCCAGAACAACAGGAGGCCACTCTGCATGTGCTGGGGGAGCAACAACCCCTGGGAGCAGCCCTCAATTAATGAATGATGGGAGTTTGTATATAAAGTCCCCCAGCTACTTTGCTGGGAGGAGTGTGGATAATTTTGAGGCATGCGTTTTACAGCATTTCCCAGAGTTTCCTCATGGGATTATGTAGCCGTCCCTCAACGGGGGAGTGAGCTTATTATCACACACATTTGGCTGCCTTTCTTTCTCTGGATCACTTCCCACTCCCCCATAGTGTTTCTGGTCCTCCCCCCATAAATTATTAGAACTTGAACCCTGTCTCAGGGTCTACTTCTAGGGGAATGTGAACTAGCCCCTCTCTTTTTTGTATTATAAGAGACTCAGCTTCAAATTTCAGATAGAGTTAGTTAATTGCTCAAAGAGCTTGGCCAGAGTGGTTCCTTTCACCAATTTGCTGCTATAGGGCACTTTGAAGGCTCATATCCTGAAACACAACCAGTGTGTTTTGCAACAACCTGATAGGGTAGATATTATTCCACTGATAAATTCTCAAGGTAGATAGAGCAATCAAGTTCAGAAATTGGAGGGATGGAAAGGGAGTTTGCAGATATTGCACACCTGTTACATTCTAGCTTCTTGATATACTTAAAAAACTTACAATTTTGAGCTAACAGAAAAGTTTCAGAAATAAGATAAAACATTCTTTTTTTATTTCTCACCTTGCTTTTATCATGCAAAGCCACAGTATGACACATAGACACAGAAATACAGACGTGCATATTTGCATGGGTTGGTGCACATATCTCCATCTGATGACAGGGCCTAGAAGCAGTGACACCTCAGTAACAATGAGCACATGTAGCGCTCAGTTCTTGGCCTCTAAGCACCATTCTCCATTAAAAGGAACTGACATTCCTAAAAGAAGTTGCTGATGCCAGGTGTGAGGAATTGTACATTTAAAATGAACTTGGAACATCTGGAAGCTTGTTGAAAGAAGTCTGGAGTCAACCTGATGGGGCCTCTAATAGTGAAAGCTAGAACAATTTGAGGTGCAAAAAAATTAATACTGGTACTGGATTTAAAATCAGTGAATAAAATATATACAATAATTTAAAAAATTTTCTCAACAACCATGAAGTGGATTAGAGACCATCCCCAGTTTATAAATTCTTGAGGTAATGGAGGAGTGAAGATTCAAATTCAGGTTCCTATAATACCCAAACTCCACTATACAACACACCTTTTCCATTGTAGCAAGGCAAATAGCATCACTCAATGCATTAAAACTCTTGCTTCTACTTTGAGTTAAGCAACACAGAAGCTCTCACCCTAATGAGAGAGGGTTCTTTTTTTTTTTCCTCCACCTTTCCAACTTCTCAGCAAAGCGTTAAGTCCTGTAGGCCTCCTGACTTTCTCACAGAGTTCACTGTTTTGTTCACTCTGCTGGCTTAAATCAGAGATCACTGGAATGAGCATTACAATGATCTCCCTTTTCAAAGTCCACAGGTGCTTCTAGGTGTTTTAGAGCAAGACTTCCATTCTGGTGCACAACTCAGATAAAGTCTCAAGTTCTATCTGGGGAATTCTGGGGCATGGGAGGGAGTTAAAATAAGAAGTAAGGAGGGCAGAGGGGTGGAAATGTGATCCTTAATCCTTACAACAGTCTGTGGATCCATCCTTAATCACCCCTCTGTGCTTTGATGCCTTCCTTGATAGCATAGGTTCCAAATCCCTCATTTGTTCACATTTCCTTGGGAGGGGGTGGCAGAGAGAGCTCAGCACGCCACACTGCTATAAAATTAACGAAGGTGATGAATGGCCTCAAACAGCAAGGAAGGGAAGAAACAGCATTTCTTTGCCTCTTTCCCTTGGCTGTAGATAAATTGCATCTGTCGTGGCTGGGGCCGTGGAGCTTTAGCTGTGATGTGGTTGGGGTGGCTATCTGCCAGACCCCTCCCCCTCCCCCACAGCAAGGAAACTGACCCTGTTGGCTAATTTTAAAAGGAAAAAAAGGAAGAAAGGGTCCAGTCTACTTAACAGCTAAAAGCTCTGACTCTCCAGAGACTGGAAACCTTCACCTCCACGTTGGGCAGCTTTTCTCCTGTGCACTGTAAGGAACATTTGTCCTTCACTGCACTCATGGCTGGATTTTTAGAGGGTTAAATGCAGACAGGTCCAGAGGCAGGGGGGGTGGGTGAAATGACCTCTGACAGGCTCTTTCTTGCCATAGGTTAAGACTGCATGATGATTTTTTACAGATTTATTGAGGTATAATTGATACACGAAAACTGTACATATTTGATGTAATTTGATAAGTTTCAACATATGCATATGCCTGTGATACCATAACCACAGTCAAGGTGATAAACATACCCAACACCTCCAGAACTTTCTTGTGTCCCTTTGCTTTTTTTTGGGTGTGTGTGTGGTAAGAGCACTTAACATAAGATCTACCCTCTTAATTTTTTAAGTGCATGGCACCATATTGTTGACTATAGATACTATGTTGTACAGCAGCTCTTTAGAACTTGTTCATCTTGTATAAATGAGACTTTATATTCACTGAACAATTTCCCCTTTCTCCCTCTCCTAACCCCCACCCATCCTTTGGCAACTATCAATCTATCTTCAGCTTCTGTAAGTTTGACTATTTTAGATTCCTTATACAAGTGGAATCATGCAATATTTGTCTTTCTGTGATTGATTTATGTCACTTAGCATAATGTCTTCCAGGTCAATTCATGTTGTCATAAATGATAAGATTTCCTTCTTTTTTAAAGCTAAGTAATATTATAGTATATGTGATAACCACATTTACCACATTTTCTTTATCCATTCCTCTGTTGATGGGCAATTGTGTTGTTTCCACATCTTGGTTAGTGTGCATAATGCTGCAATAAGCATTATAATGCACAGAAGACCTACAAATGGCCAACAGGCATATGTGAGGGTGCTGAACATCACACTGGTCAGAGAAATGTAAATCAAAACCACAACGAGATATTGCATCACATTTGTTAAGATGGCTATTATTTTAAAAATTCAAACAATTAAAATATAACAAGTGTTGGTGAGGCTGTGGGGAAATTGGAACCCTTGTGCACTGTTGGTGGGAATGCAGAATGGTACAACAGTCTGTGGAAAATGATAAAGAAATTCCTCAATTTTAAAATTAAATTAAATTAAATTTTAAAAAATTAAAAATAGAACCATTATGTGATCCAGCAATCTCACTTCTGGGCATATGTCCAAAAGAATTGAAATCAGGATCTTGAAGAGATACCTGCATGATGGCTTTTGAGTTCCAGCTCCAAAGCAGTCTGTGATAAAGCTCTGTTGTTTTAGACCTGTAAGGGGGAAGTGGTGATATCAGTTGATTCTGCCCATTGCAATCTCAGTTGGGCCAAAAACCTGGGAGTCACTCTTGGTTCTTCCCTCTTTTCCATTCCCTATGTCCAGTAGGATTGCGTGTCTTGATGCTTCTATCTCTTTAACATCTCCTGTGTGTGCCTCTCCTCTCTTTCCAGGGCTCCTGCTTTAGGGTAGTCGGCTCCTCCCTGCCCTAATCAGTGCAAGGGTTTCCTGGTGATCCTCCCTGCTTCCACTCATGTCCTCTATAATCCATCCTCTAGACAGCTGCCAGAGTAAGCACACATCTAGGTACACATCTCCTCCAATTAAAGCCTTTCCAGGGCCACCATTGTCATGAAGATAAAATCCACATTCTACTGCATAGTGCATAGAGTCTTGTATGACCTGGCCCCTGCTTGTCTCTCCAGCCTGGTCTCTCCCTGATTGCTCTGCACCAAACCCTGGGAATATTGAAGCTCCTTGTAAGCCCTTACAAAAGACTTGCTTTTTCTTGCCTTCAATAAGATGCTTGAACATGTTTCCAACTTCTTCCCCTGGAGGACTCCTATTTGTTGTCCGAGCCTCAGTTCTAGTGTTGCCTCCTCAGGGAAGCCCTCCTAAGGCTGGATTTAGAGGCGTTCCTCTGCTGGCATACGGAAGCCTCCTTCTGTTACCCACCTCGCAATCTCACCAGACCCCTGAATAATGAGGCTCATATCTGCTGGACTAGCAGAGATGTTCTAGCACATGAGCTGACTGTTCAAATCCTTATACCTGCCCTCTGTTTAGCATCTTCTTCTACAGATGATGCTGCCAAGGCCCAGAGCAGTTAAGTAACTTTCCCAAGATTACAGAGCTTGTAAGTGACAAAGGCAGGCTTGAATCTAGGCCACATTCTTGACCCCTTGGCTGTGCCACAGGTATTAAGTGACTGGCAGGAAGTCTTGCTTTCTCACAGTTTTGCAGTTTTCCTTTGAGAAGCTGGGCTGAGCTTCAGCAGCTGTGATCAGGGTTGAGAGTTGCCCCTGAACTGGGAGGATTAAGGTGGGGAGGGGCCAATTATGCCTCAAGAGAGGGCCACCTGTTTTTGTAAATAGTTTTATTGGGACACAGCCATGCTCATTCATTTACATATTGTTTCTGACTGCTCTGGTTCTACGGTGGCAGAACTGAGTAATGGGGAAGGCATTATGGTCTGCAAAACCTAAATATTAACCATCTAGTCCTTTAAGAAAAAACCGGCAGATCCCCATCAGACAATCCCAAACAGCTAGTAAGCAGGAGCGCTGCAGTGGGGATGACAACCTCTCAGGCTCTGGAGCCTGTGCACCGATTTCCACAGCCTCTCCCCTGCAGCCAGGTGCAGGGATGGGTAAGGCACAATGGCAACATAGCACGGAAGGCAGTAAGGGCTCTAGGAGGAGCTCTGTCACCCGCATGGCTCCTTCTTCCTTGCCCACCTGTGTTTTCTCCTCTGCACTAGGTGTCTGGTGTCTTAGCTGAGGTTGTTGGTCTATAGAACTCATGGGCTAGGCAGCTGAATCTCCATCCTTGCACTCAGTTTTTCCTGGAACAACTGGTCTTCTTGTCTGGTGCCAGCTCTTGCTCCACCCCCCACCCCAAGCAGGTACCAAGAATTCATGCCCACATATCCTCTGGCCGGCTTCCTTTCCCAGGGTCCCACTCCAGGCTGGTTTCAGTGCCACAGATGGAGCTGGTTATAAAAGTGCATCAATAAATGGAATTGGCAAAAGATAAAATCCCCAGCGTGGAGAAGACTCTGTGTGTGTGTGTGTGTGTGTGTGTGTGTGAGTGTGTCTGTGTGTGTGTCTTTCTCTTTGTCTGTCTAGCAGGGGTGCTGGAAGGTAGGAGTGGGGGGGGAGAGCTTTGCAGAGAGGGAGAGAGGGCAAAGGCCCCAGGAAGGGAGGGTTGTGGAGGGCTGTCAGCAGCAAGAAGGGTGATTTAAAATCAATTTTCCAGCCAAGAAGAATCACTCTTGCCAGGGTGAAATATAATATGAAATAGGAAAGAAGGCAAGCTTGGGCCCTGCCATGATGTGCCTCGGGCCTTCCTGCTTATGAAGCAAATAAATAACCTTCTCCATAAGGCAGCCAGCCCAGCTCCGTTATCATAGCAACGGCTGATGCCGGGCGCAACCATGCAGGTTGCCAGACTGGGGATGCCAGGTTCAAGATGGACAAGAGGTCCCTGAGGGTTGCTCTGGCATTCCTTGTGAGTGTCTTTAGCATCAACCATCTTGGGTACCAGACTCACTGTGAACTCACCATTCGGTCTACAGTTCTGATACCAGAATTCTTTAGATTGAAAGTGCCAGAAACCCAATTTGATTCAGTTTATGCTCCAAGGGGCTCTATTGACTCGAATTTCCAAATCTCAGGCCAGGCAGGGCAGAATTGAGTGTCACACACTCAAATGCTATCAGGGCATGACTTCTGTTTCTCTGAATGTCAGCTGGATTTTCCTACATGGGCTTTCTCCACTGGGCTGGGGTACTAAGCCATTGGCTACTCCTGGACTCATAAATCTCAGCTTTCATCACTAGAGAGGAAAAGACTCTATTTCCTTGGTTCTAATTTGAAATTCCAGGGAAGAGCTCTGATTGGCCTAGCATTGACTCATGGCCTCTTCTGCATCCAGGTTCCACTAAAACCCAATGGCTGAGGTTGGGGGAGGGATATGACCCAAAAGAAGTGGGCATGTGGTTTTCAGAAGAAAGCAGTGGCTCGTCATACAAACCATGATGTCCATCACGGTGGCTGGGTTCTGGCCCTAGTCCCTGGCCCACCCCATCTCCCAGCAACAAAGTCCAGCCCTTGGGTCTTGAAAGCGCTGTCTACTCTTCCTGCCTTGGCTTCTCCAAACCTTGTTTTCCCCTCTGCACCTTGTGGTCTCACTTCCGGTCCTTCCACCTCATGGAAAATCTTCCTTGAAATTTATGACAAGCTGGATTATTAGATGACATCAGTGGTCTTGTCTCATTCTCTTGGCCTCCCTGCAGGGTCTGTGTGGTTATCAACTGACTGCAGCTTTGGGACGTTCTCCCTTCCTTCTTGTATCTGGGAAAGTGCACTCTCCTGCTCTCCACCCCCCTCTCTGACCACTCCTTCTCTGGTCCTTCTTTGTGAGCCAATCCCATAACGATAGGGTTTCCCACAAGTGCTGCCCTTGTCTCTTCTTCATCTTGCCACCCTACTCTAGTGATTTCAGTTAGTCTCAGAGCTACCTTAATAGAAGCCTAGTGTACAGGGAAAGGGGGGTGATATTCCTGCTCTGTGGACAGACCCTACTGATGGTAACATTCTCAGTTCAGGGCAGCATATTTATAAAGGAGTTTTGAAAAATTAGTATGTGCTCAAGGTCATAAAGAGGATAGCAAGAGACTTAATACTGGGTCATATGGGAAAAAAAACAAAGGGAAAGAAATGTTTAACCTGGACAGAAGAAACACTTCTGAGCTCGAGAGGCTGCTTCTAGAGAGTGGTCCATTTTGTCGCTCCAGTGGTGGGATGGGGGGTGGGTCTCAGAGCAATGCCAGAAATAACAGGGTGGCCAGTTTCATGTCTGTCCTTAGGGTTAGCCCAGGCTTCAGCACTGGGATGAGGGCCTTGAACAAAAGACTGGGTTGTTCCGTGTGAGAGAGAAACCCGCCCCTCCATTCTGGAAACATGCAAGAGGAGACCGGGCAGCCATCATTCAGGACACACTGGAGGGGTGTCAGGCTGGGTGGGGGCTTTGACTCCCTGATAGTTACAAGTCCTTTCAATTTCTAAATCACCAGGGCTCTCTGGCTTAGGGATGAGATTTTGAAAGAGGCCTGGGTCCTCTGGCTGAAGGGTGGTATCTGTGAGTCACTCCTCCCCTAGGTGATCTGGTTCATTCAGTGGCCTTGGGGAGATGCCTGTGCTCAACCACATCCTCCACCAAAACTCAAGGGGCCTTTCTTCTCTGTTCAATTGTCCTAGTAGTATTTATTCAGGACCTACTATTGGCTAGGCAGTGTTTTCGGAGCTAGCGACAAGGTGTGTGTAACGACAGTAATAGCACTTATATAGCGCCTACTGTGTGCTGGGAATATCAAGGTAAATGGGTCTCACCAAGTCTCCGTCCTCATAGAGTTTACATTTTAGCAGAGGAGACGGGCATTAGCAGGTAAAGACACTATCACTGTGATAAATGCTATGGGAATACACTTGGGTGGTGGGAGGAGCTAGAATGGGGATTAGCGTGGGCAGAGAGAGGGAGGCTACTTGGGAAGGGTGTTTGGGGGAGGCGCCCCCTGCCTGCAGGACACCTCTGCCTCGGGCCCCAACCCAGCCTCCACCGGGGAGCTCAGACTGCTTTAGGAAAGGACCAGACTCCCCACTGAGGCCAATAAATAAGAGATTCCTTGAAAGTGTCTAAACACACAGAAAATACTCTAAGACTGAATATCCAAAGAGCATAATGGATTTTATTTGCCTCCCCTTTTTTTTCTTTTTTTGTACCAGAAAGAGGTTTACCCCAGTCTGTGTATATTGGTTGGGGAAGGGGCTGCACGAACTACTGCGAGCTCATCCACATTCTTCCCGATTTGTCACCTTCCCACTCACCTACTCAGGACCCCTCTGAGCTTGGAGGGACTCTTGCTGGAGAAGAGTTGTGCACAGTGCAATGGGTGTAGAGGGGATGTGGGAGACAGTACCCAGAGGATCACTGGCATTATCTTTGTACATTTAAAATTCGAGTTTATGGGCTTTGTCTCTTTAGCCTGCGGTTTCCTCTTTGTGGAGCTTACAGTTTTATTTGCGGGAATAAAAGTCAGTGGCAGCTGATGCGGCCCTCTGGAGTTGGAAGCAATAACCATTGTGGGCAATGCAGCCAGGAAAATAATCATAATAATAAGCAGCAAAGAGGGAGACAGCTCTTTGAAGGTGGTTGATGAATGGCTATAGACTCAGTAACACCTCCCCACCCCCTCCCTACCCCCCATCAACTCCCCCCCTCAAGCTTCCCTGCAGCCCTGCAAGAATCCCAGTAAAAAATGCAGCACACAGAGAGACTGGTAGACGGGAAGGAAGCTGAGGAGGCTTGTCCAGGGTTCCTGCAACTGGAAGGCTAAAGTAGCTGCTGGGATGAGTGGGTGTGCCTGGAACAGGGAGGGAAGGGAGATGAGGCTCTCTGAGCCTTGGTTTCTCCATCCATATAATGGGAAGGGCTCACCTGCTTGACAGTTGGTGGCATATAGAATATGTAAAGCATCTAGCATGGAGCCTGGCACATAGTAGACCCTCCATAAATACTAGTTCCATAACTTTCCTCCCATCCCAAGGCTGAGGGATACTTTTTAAATTATTTATTTATTTATTTGTTTGTTTGTTTGTTTGTTTGTTTATTTATTTATTTAAACAGAGCCAGAGAGCACAAGCAGGGGGAGCAGTAGAAGGAGAGGGAAAAGCAGGCTCCCTGCCGAGCAGGGAGCCCCATGTGGGGCTTGATCCCAGGATCCTGGGATCATGACCTGAACCAAAGGCAGACGCTTAACCATCTGAGCCACCCAGGTGCCCCATGTGATACTTTTTTTTAAGAGAAGAAAGAGGAGAAACCCAAGGGGAAGCAGTTGGGTTAGATCTGGCCCCTTGAACATGCCCACTGGAAGGGATGTGAAGGAGCCACCAAAGACTAGTGAGATCCCTCCCCTCCCTACTCTATCTCCTCTGCTTCTGACTGCCCTGCTCTCCCTGCCCAGTGCTCTCTGCCTCCCAGTTCTTGGGCTTGTAAGGTTTGCATCCATTCTGCCAGCCTCAGCCCATCTGTCTTTCTCCTGTGTCCTACATCCCCTGCTCCGCTGTGCATGGGGCCGTGCTTACTATGATGTGACCAGACACACCATTTCTTTCTTTCAAGGGGGCCTAACATTGTTTGAACTCATACCATGTACTGGATACTGTATAAGTCATGTCATAGCATTATTTTTCTAATCCATAACACAATATTAAGAGGTAGGCATTGAGCTCTGGGTTCTGGAAGAACATTGAGCATTGGGTTCTGGAAGAGTGAATGATTTTGCTGAGAGTGAGTGAGGGGTCTGTAACCCAGGGCAGTCAGACCTCAGAGACCATGATCTTTTTATGGCACCAGGTTGCCTCCAAAGGAGGTGAAAAGACCTGAGCTCTAGTAGGCATTCAGCTAGTAAGCTGAGCTGAACCCACCTGACCCAGCAGTAAGATCCTAGGCAGACTTCCCACCCAGTGCCCAGGCTCTGGGACCCTCTTGGTGGGAAACATGGTAAAGAGTGTTTAATTGAATCCATCCTTCTACCACCTTTGTGACCTCTGCTTGGACACTGGCAAAGATGGGGGAACTCACTCCTGCCAGTGACCAGGATGTTGTAATTCAGCAGTTCTCAGAGGATGGTACCCACAAGTGCAGCTTCGGCATCACCTGCAAACTGGTTAGAAATGCAAATCCTTGAGCTCCACCCTAGAATCAGAATCAGAAACCTTGAGGGTGGGTCCAACAAACTGTGCTTTAGCAAGGCTTCTGGGGGATTCTGATATTGATGAAGTTTGAAGCCCATTGTCTTAGTGGAAAGGAAAAAGGCTTTGGGGTCAGGGAGAGATGGGCTCACCACCCTGGTACCTACTATTTGTGTGACTTTTGGCAAAGTAGCTGGGAGGGTTTTATAACAATTATAAACGTTTATTAAACACTGTGGTAGACTGAATAATGCCCTCTCTTCCCCCAAAGATTTCCCAATCTCCAGAACTTGTGAATATGTTGCCTGATAAGGCAAGATGGACTTTTAGGGGTATTGATGTGGGGAAATTATCTGGGTGGGCTCAATTTAATCACAAAAGTCCTTATAAGAAGAAGGCAGAAAGATCAAAGAGAGGGGAAGGTAATGTGAGGACAGAAACAGAGATTGGGGTGATGTGGCCATGAGGCAAGGAATGCCAGCAACCTCTAGCACCAGGAAGAGGAAAGGAATGGATTCTCCCCTGGAGCCTTCAGAGGCGCCGGCCCTGCCCACACTTTGATTTTAGTCATGTAAAACTCATTTCATACCTCAGACCTCCAGAAGTGTGAGGGATAAATTCGTTGTTTTAAGCCATGAAGTGAGCACGGAGGCCAGCCTCGGGAGAGCTGTCTGGGAGCTATGCCCAACAAGAATGCCCTTCCTGGCCAGGTGCCAGGGCTCCCCCTGAGGTTCCCATCCATCCCACAGTGAGAACCACATTCTGGCTCTTCTTGCAATGTATACACGTGTGTGGGCTGCATTTCATTCATGCCAGAATCTGACACATGGGCAGAATTTTTGTAGTAAGCATATGGCTGGGAACCCTCAGATAGCATGCTCAGTGGGGACCCATTTTGAACCAAAATTTTGAGTGGAAGCATAATTCAGCAAAGAAATGAAAACTGGGATATGCACAGAAGAGCTCTTAGCCTTCAAATGTAGAACATCCAGTGTGTGCGTGTGTGTGTCTAGGTGTGTGCGATGCATGCTTGAGTGTGTATGCTGGAGTATATCTGAATGTGTGGCCATGTGTGAATTGCATGAGTCCTTGTGTATTGGGAGATGGGTCAAGTCTGAGGGTTATTGTGAACCTCTGCATGGGTGCATGGTTTCAGAGTCTGAGTGTGGCATAGGTGTGTCTGAGTGTGTATAAGCAAGTGTGTCCTGAGCATGTTTTCATGAATGCAGGGGAGCGTGTCACATGTGAATAGTAGGGTAGAGTAAAGATATGTGCATCTGGGAGTGAGAGCCTCTGGGAGTGTGAATAGTGAGAGGGGTCTTGTGACCATGCTTGCTTGGGTGTGGGCTCACATGTGTGTGCATGATGGTGTGAATGAGTGTGTGAGTGCTCTGCACCTCCATGCTTCTGCATCTCACTGAATGCTCTTCGCTAAACAGACTCAAGGTTGCCTTTCCAGCCCCTGTTTGCAGATCCTGGTGTTTTATGACCACGCCTCCTGGGCACAGTTTCAATGATGCCCAAACAACAAGGCCGTTCAGCGAGAGATCCTGACAGATGGGCCAAAAGTTTCTTATCTCCCAGCCCCAGGGTCGTGCAGCTGAATTTAGATCCTTCTTTTAGCAAGAGTGCTCTCAGTGGTTCTCCCAGAAGGCCTTGTGACTTGGGAAACTGCTGTGCACACCAGATCCATGAAGGCTGTGCCTCTCAGCTGCCGCCTGCCAGCAAGCAAAGGAACACAATCTTTATAAATTCCCTCTGGACTCGGTCATCAGAGGCTGGGCCTGGGGTCCCATCTCTCCATCACTGCTCTCTTGCTCTGCAACTTCTTACAATCCACTAAAATGGTATGTCCCAGGTTCCTTCATCTGGAGAGGAAAAGATCAGAAAAGATCACAAGGCTGCTTCGAGGAGGTGAAGGCTTTGACTTGGACACTCGTGTCCCATTTGAGCATTTTGCAAACAGGATGGGAACAGCAAACGGGTTACACGTTTTTCTAGCCAATGCCTAGAGAGGACCAGAGTCTGGTCCTGGACCAGTAGATCTAATGGAGCGTTGGAGCTTGAAACTGCGGTGAGTTTGAGAGACCTGAAGCAGGGAGCGTGGGATGGAAGAAAGTGATGGAGAGGAACAAGCGCTATGTGCCCACCAGAGCAGCCAGGTCATGATTCCTTAGGCTCTTTTGCAGCTTATAAAGTGCTTTCACAAACAGCATCAAACTTCACAGTCAACAATCCTGGGGAGTAGCATTATTTGCGTTTTATAGGTGACAAACCCAAGACTTAGAGAGGTTAAGTGACTTGCCCACGGTCACAGAGCTGTAAACTGCTGGACGGGGACCTGAATTTGGGAGAACAGGACTCTGCCTTGGCATTAAACATGTGCCTTAGGCAGCTTGTAAAAAGTCACTGGTGGCTTGTTATGGTGCCATGTCCTCCCTCCACAGACACATCCAGACTCCATCCCTGGGCTTTTTCTTCTATCACATGGGGTTTTTCTGGAATAATCTCTCCTGAGCTCCCAAATCAAGACAGAAGTTGTCAGGAGCTACAGCTGGGATAGCTGCTGTGAGTGTGCTCTGAGCCAGGTATGATAAGGTGGTGGATAAGAGGAAAGAAACTGTGGCGTTTGTTTACGATCTGCTGCAGGAGGCAAGCCTCAGACACCCGTCACTGTCTTGCTGGGTGACAGTAGGTAAGTCATTTGTTCATTTACTCTCCTTGACAGGGCCATCTGTTACTTTGGCTCTGGAGCAGCTACTCTTCCCTTGTAGCGCTCTACCCCAGCTTTCTGTGGGGGACTCTCTCCTCCCTCCCCACGGGGCGCTCTCCGTGGTGCTTTACGACCGACCGGCTGTCCGGAGAGAGCCCGCGACTCAGGTCGGACTTGTCACCCCATTGTGCTCACCTGGCCAAGAGGACTGGCTCAAGGATGGCATGGGACCCAGGCAGAGCCAATGAGAGGTAAGGAGGCTTGTCAGGACCCATCAGAGGGGGGCGGTGCTCGATTCTGGGCTGGACGCAAACTGGCAGAGAATCTGGGAGGCGGTGCTGCATGGGGAGGCTGAGGCTGCGTGAGCAGTCAGCCTCCAGATGGAGCTCGAGAAAGGAGCGAATGCCTGAAGAGGACCAGAGTCTGGCTGGAGCCAGAGCTCAAGTTCTCATGGCATTGTTTGAGCCTCTGAAACCAGTTATGCTAAACCTGAAGCTGGCATATTAATTAGTGTGCAGACTAAGTGCTATAATGAAGAGACTGACGTATGCAGTGTAAACAAAACCCAGTTTCCTCTCAGGTAACAGCCCAGTGATCAGGGGTCCAGGGACGACAGGATGGTCCTGCATCCTCAATTCATGGCTTCTATCTCTAGGTCCAAGGCAGCTGTCCCAGTGCTGAAAGTATTTTTTTTTTTAATTTTTAATCAACTTTGTTGAGGTATGATTTACAACCAATATAATCAGCTTATTTTAGCCATCCAGTCCCATGATTTTTTAAATAATTTTTTATTGTTATGTTAATCACCATACATTACATCATTAGTTTTTGATGTAGTCTTCCATGATTCATTGTTTGTGCATAACACCCAGTGCTCCACGCAGAATGTGCTCTCTTTAATACCCATCGCCAGGCTAACCCATCCCCCACACCCCTCCCCTCTAGAACCCTCAGTTTGTTTTTCAGAGTCCATCGTCTCTCATGGTTCGTCTCCCCCTCCGATTTACTCCCCTTCATTCTTCCCCATCTGCTATCTTCTTCTTCTTCTTTTTTTCTTAACATATATTGCATTATTTGTTTCAGAAATACAGATCCGTGATTCATCAGTCTTGTAAAATTCACAGTGCTCACCATAGCACATACCCTCCCCAATGTCTATGACCCAGCCACCCCATCCCTCCCATCCCTCACCACTCCAGCAACCCTCAGTTTGTTTCCTGAGATTAAGAATTTCTCATATCAGTGAGGTCATATGATACATGTCTTTCTCTGATTGACTTATTTCACTCAGCATAACACCCTCCAGTTCCATCCACGTCGTTGCAAATGCCAAGATCTCATTCCTTTTGATGGCTGCATAATATTCCATTGTGTATATATACTACATCTTCTTTATCCATTCATCTGTCGATGGACATTTGGCTCTTTCCACAGTTTGGTTATTGTGGACATTGCTGCTATAAACATTGGGGTGCACGTACCCCTTCGGATCCCTACATTTGTATCTTTGTGGTAAATACCCAGTAGTGCAATTGCTGGATCGTATGGTAGCTCTAATTTCAACTGTTTGAGGAACCTCCATACTGTTTTCCAGAGGGGTTGCACCAGCTTGCATTCCCACCAACAGTGTAGGAGGGTTCCCCTTTCTCCACATCCCCACCAACATCTGTCATTTCCTGACTTGTTAATTTTAGCCGTTCTGATGGGTGTGAAGTGGTATCTCATTGAGGTTTTGATTTGGAGTTCCCTGATGCCGAGCGATGTTGAGCACTTTTTCATGTGTCTGTTGGCCATTTGGATGTCTTCTTTGGAAAAATGTCTGTTCAAGTCTTCTGCCCATTTCTTGATTGGATCATTTGTTCTTTGGGTGTTGAGTTTGATAAGTTCTTTATAGATTTTGGATACTAGCCCTTTATCTGAGAGGTCATTTGCAAATATTTTCTCCCATTCTGTCGGTTGTCTTTTGGTTTTGTGGACTGTTTCTTTTGCTGTGCAAAAGCTTTTTATCTTGATGAAATCCCAATAGTTCATTTTTGCCCTGGCTTCCCTTGCCTTTGGCGATGTTTCTAGGAAGAAGTTGCTGTGGCTGAGGTCGAAGAGGTTGCTGCCTGTGTTCTCCTTTAGGATTTTGATGGACTCCTGTCTCACGTTTAGGTCTTTCAACCATTTGGAGTCTATTTTTGTGTGTGGTGTAAGGAAATGGTCCAGTTTCATTCTTCTGCATGTGGCTGTCCAATTTTCCCAACACCATTTGTTGAAGAGACTGTCTTTTTTCCACTGGACATTCTTTCCTGCTTTGTCAAAGATCAGTTGACCATAGAGTTGAGGGTCCATTTCTGGGCTCTCGATTCTGTTCCATTGATCTATGTGTCTGTTTTTGTGCCAGTACCATACTGTCTTGATGATGACAGCTTTGTAATAGAGCTGGAAGTCCGGAATTGTGATGCTGCCAGCTTTGCTTTTCTTTTTCAATATTCCTCTGGCTATTCGGGGTCTCTTGGGTTCCATACAAATTTTAGGATTATTTGTTCCATTTCTTTGAAAAAAGTGGATGGTATTTTGATGGGGATTGCATTGAATGTGTAGATTGCTCTAGGTAGCACTGACATCTTCACAATGTTTGTTCTTCCAATCCATGAGCATGGAACATTTTCCCATTTCTTTGTGTCTTCTTCAATTTCTTTCATGAGTATTTTATAGTGTTCTGAGTACAGATCCTTTGCCTCTTTGGTTAGATTTATTCCTAGGTATCTTATGGTTTTGGGTGCAATTGTAAATGGGATCGACTCCTTGATTTGTCTCTCTTCTGTCTTGTTGTTGGTGTATAGGAATGCCACTGATTTCTGTGCATTGATTTTATATCCTGCTACTTACTGAATTCCTGTATGAGTTCTAGCAGTTTTGGGGTGGAGTCTTTTGGGTT
Organism: Zalophus californianus; assembly: GCF_009762305.2. Taxonomy (NCBI): domain Eukaryota; kingdom Metazoa; phylum Chordata; class Mammalia; order Carnivora; family Otariidae; genus Zalophus; species Zalophus californianus. Next base: position 26,364,930 of record NC_045598.1, on the reverse strand, counting down.
TTCCACATACAGTATCATATCATCTGCAAAGAGTGAGAGTTTGACTTCCTCTTTGCCGATTTGGATGCCTTTGATTTCTTTTTGTTGTCTGATTGCTGTGGCTAGGACTTCTAATACTATGTTGAATAGCAGTGGTGACAGTGGACATCCCTGCTGCATTCCTGACCTTAGGGGAAAAGCTCTCAGCTTTTCCCCATTGAGAATGATATTCGCTGTAGGTTTTTCGTAGATGGCTTTTATGATATTGAGGTATGCACCCTCTATCCCTATACTCTGAAGAGTTTTGATCAAGAAAGGATGCTATACTTTGTCAAATGCTTTTTCTGCATCTATTGAGAGGATCATATGATTCTTGTTCTTTCTTTTGTTAATGTATTGTATCACGTTGATTGATTTGCGGATGTTGAACCAGCCTTGCAGTCCAGGGATAAATCCCTCTTGGTCGTGGTGAATAATCCTTTTAATGTACTGTTGGATCCTATTGGCTAGTATTTTGGTGAGAATTTTTGCATCCATGTTCATCAAGGATATTGGTCTGTAATTCTCCTTTTTGATGGGGTCTTGGTCTGGTTTGGGGATCAAGGTAATGCTGGCCTCATAAAATGAGTTTGGAAGTATTCCTTCCATTTCTATTTTTTTGGAACAGTTTCAGGAGAATAGATATTAATTCTTCTTTAAATGTCTGATAGAATTCCCCTGGGAAGCCATCTGGCCCTGGGCTTTTGTTTGTTGGGAGAATTTTGATGACTGCTTCAATTTCCCTAGTGGTTATAGGTCTGTTCAGGTTTTCTATTTCCTCCTGGTTCAATTTTGGTAGTTGATACATCTCTAGGAATGCACCCATTTCTTCCAGGTTATCTAATTTGCTGGCATAGAGTCGCTCATAATATGTTCTTAGAATTGTTTGTATTTCTTGGGTGTTGGTTGTGATCTCTCCTCTTCCATTCATGATTTTGTTGATTTGGGTCATTTCTCTTTTCTTTTTGATGAGTCTGGCCAGGGGTATATCAATCTTGTTAATTCTTTAAAGAACCAGCTCCTAGTTTTGTTGATGTGTTCTACTGTTCTTTTGGTTTCTATTTCATTGATTTCTGCTCTGATCTTTATGATTTCTCTTCTCCTGCTGGGTTTAGGTTTTATTTGCTGTTCTTTCTCCAGCTCCTTTAGGTGTAGGGTTAGGTTGTATATTTGAGACCTTTCTTGTTTCTTGAGAAAGGCTTGTATTGCTATATACTTTCCTCTCAGGACTGCCTTTGCTGTATCCCAAAGATTTTGAACAGTTGTGTTTTCATTTTCATTGGTTTCCATGAATTTTTTTAGTTCTTCTTTAATTTCCTGGTTGACCCATTCATTCTTTAGTAGGATGCTCTTTAGCCTCCATGTATTTGAGTTCTTTCCGACTTTCCTCTTGTGATTGAGTTCTAGTTTCAAAGCATTGTGGTCTGAAAATATGCAGGGAATAATCCCAATCTTTTGATACCATTTGAGACCTGATTTGTGACCTAGGATGTGATCAATTCTGGAGAATGTTCCATGGGCACTAGAGAAGAATGTGTATTCCGTTGCTTTGGGATGGAATGTTCTGAATATGTCTGTGAAGTCCATTTGGTCCAGTGTGTCATTTAAAGTCTTTATTTCCTTGTTGATCTTTTGCTCAGATGATTTGTCCATTTCAGTTAGGGGGTGTTAAAGTCCCCCACTATTATTGTATTGTTGTCAATGTGTTTCTTTGCTTTTGTTATTAATTGCCTTATGTAATTGGCTGCTCCCATGTTAGTGGCATAGATATTTACAATTGTTAGATCTTCTTGTTGGATAGACCCTTTAAGTAGGATATAGTGTCCTTCCTCATCTCTTATTACAGTCTTTGTTTTAAAATCTAATTTGTCTGACATAAGGATTGCCACCCCAGCTTTCTTTTGGTGTCCATTAGCATGGTAAATGGTTTTCCACCCCCTCACTTCCAGTGTGGGGGTGCCTTTGGTCTAAAATGAGTCTCTTGCAGACAGCATATTGATGGGTCTTGTTTTTTAATCCAATCTGATAGCCTGTGTCTTTAGATTGGGGCATTGAGCCCATTTAGATTCAGGGTAACTATTGAAAGGTATGAATTTAGTGCCATTGTATTGCCTGTAAGGTGACTGTTACTGTATATTGTCTGTGTTCCTTTCTGGTCTATGCTGCTTTTAGGCTCTCTTTTTGTTTAGAGGACCTCTTTCAATATTTCTTGTAGGTCTGGTTTTGTGTTTGCAAATTCCTTTAGTTTTTGTTTGTCTTGGAAGCTTTTTATCTCTCCTTCTATTTTCAATTATAGCGTAGCTGGGTATAGTATTCTTGGCTGCATATTTTTCTCGTTTAGTGCTCTGAAGATATCTTGCCAGTCCTTTCTGGCCTGCCAGGTCTCTGTGGATAGGTCTGTTGCCAATCTAATGTTTCTACCATTGTAGGTTACATATCTCTTCTCCCGAGCTGTTTTCAAGATTTTCTCTTTATCTCTGAGACTTGTAAGTTTTACTATTAGATGTCGGGGTGTTGACCTATTTTTATTGATCTTGAGAGGGGTTCTCTGTGCCTCCTGGATTTTGATGCCTGTTTCCTTCCCCACATTAGGGAAGTTCTCTGCTATTATTTGCTCCAATATACCTTCTGCCCCCCTCTCTCTTTCTTCTTCTTCTGGGATCCCAATTATTCTAATATTGTTTCGTCTTATCATATCACTTATCTCTCGAAATCTGCCCTCCTTATCCTGTAGTTGTTTCTCTCTCTTTTTCTCAGCCTCTTTATTTTCCATCATTTGGTCTTCTATATCGCTGATTCTCTCTTCTGCCTCATTTATCCTAGCAGTTAGTGCCCCCATTTTTGATTGCACCTCATTAATAGCCTTTTTGATTTCGACTTGGTTAGATTTTAGTTCTTTTATTTCTCCAGAAAGGGTTTCTCTAATAACTTCCACACTTTTTTCAAGCCCAGCTAGTATCTTTAAAGTCATGATTCTGAAGTCTAGGTCCAACATCGTACTAATGTCAGTATTGAGTAGGTCCCTGGCAGACGGTACTACCTCTTGTGTTTTTGCTGAGGTGATTTTTTCGTCTTGTCATTTTGTCCAGAGGAGAACAGATGAATGAGAGAACAGAATGGTTACAGTTTAACAACGTCTCCAGCAAATATACTCTATACAAATCAGAAAAGACCTGAAACCAGGGGACAAGAAAGGGAAAGAAAGAGGAGATAAAAAACAGGAAAAAGAAAAAGATAAAAACAAAAACAGAACAAAACAAAAAAAAAACAGAATATGATCAATTATGATCAGGCTAGTGCATAGATCAATGCCACACACTAGCTCTTGGGCATATTTTGGTCTGTTAGAAGAAAGTGCCTGCTAAAATTTTAAAGGAAGAAAGACTTATATATGTACAAAATAAGGGTTGATACAATGAAGGGATGGCAGATGACTTTAAAGATGAAAATTATAAAAGATTTTATAAACGGAATTGATAAGATAAGAAGTTGGTTTTAAAAAGAAAGAAGATTTAAAAAAAAAAAGAAAAAAGAAAAAAAGGAAAAAAAAATGGGAGAGAATGTGATCAGGCAGGAGAATAGAAGAAAGCCATACACTAGTGATTTAAGGTATATTTTGATCTGTTAGAAGAAATTGTATGTCAAAATTTTAAAAAGAGAACAACTTATATATATATATATATATATATGCCAAAAAAAGGGTAACTACTATGAAGGGATAAAAATATGACTCTAAAAATGAAAAATAAAAAATGTTTTTTTTTAAAAAAAGGGATTGATAAGATGTTGTTTGAAAAAGGGAAAAAGAAAAATTAAAGAAAAAACAGTTAAAAAAATTAACTTTGAAAAACTAATGAATTATAGTAAAAAAGCCATGAATTCTATGTGCAGTATTCCCCTAGCGCTGGAGTTCTCCCGTTCTCCTTGATCGGTAAACTTGGTCTTGGCTTGCTGGATGTTCGTGCTGATCTTCTGGGGGAGGGGCCTGTTGCCGTGGTTCCCAAATGTCTTTGACGGAGGTGGAATTGCCCCGCCCTTGTGAGTCTGGGCTAAGCAAGCTGCTCCGGTTTGCTCTCAGGAGCTTTTGTTCCCTGCAAGCTCTCGGTACAGCTTTGGAGGACCAGGGTGAAAATGGTGGCCTCCCAATCTCTGCCCGGAGGAGCTGAGAACTCGGGGCCCTGCTCCTCAGTGTGCCACCAGAGAAAAGCAGTCACTCCTGTGTCTCCGGTCTCCGGCCGCACTCCGTGCTCACCCGGCCTGTGATCGAGCGTTTCTATGTCTGGCACCCGACCCCGTGTGGAGTCTCCAAACCCAGCAGATCCCTGCGGTGCGCTCCCGCGCCGCTCCTCCCAGGGGAGGAGCTCCTCCCCGGCTCTGCCGCTTGTTGGGTCCCTGCTGGAGGAGCAGTGGCCCGACTGGGCCGCAGATCACAGTTTATGGCAACCCCGAGCTGAGAGCCCGCGCCTCGGCTCCGTCTCTGCAGCCTGTTTCCCCGCTCCGATACCTGGGAGCTCTGCCGCACTCAGGCACCCCCGGTCTTTCTGTGACCCCGAGGGTCCTGAGACCACACTGTCCCGCGAGGGTTCCACCCCCCGCTTAGCCACTGGAGCGACGTCCCTCAGCGGAGCCAACTTCTAAAAGTTCCGATTTTGTGCTCCGCGGCTCTATCACTTGCCAGAAGCGGCGGACAGAGGCCCCCTCCCCCGCCGTCTATCCTCCCGTATATCGCCTCGGATTCATTTCTCCGCACATCCTACCTTCCAGAAAGTGGTCGCTTTTCTGTTCAGAGTGTTGTTACTCTTCTTATCTTCGATCTCCTGTTGAGTTCCTCGGTGTTCAGAATGGTTTGATCCCTATTCACCTGAATTCCTGAAACCAGACGAAATCCAGGTCTCCTACTCCTCTGCCATCTTGCTCCGCCCCCTGTCCCATGATTTTTGACAAATGTGTACAGTCATGTAACCACCACTACAGTCAGGACATAGAACATCTCCATCATTCACTGTCAATCCCCTACCCCAACCCCAGCCCCAAGAAACACCAACCTATTATCTGTAACTATAGTTATGCGTTTTCCAGAATTTCATATAAATGAAGGCATACAACGCTAATCCTTTTCATCTCGCTTCTTTGACTTAACACAATGCTTTCGAGATTCATCCATATTTTATCTGTCCTTTATTGTTTGTCTCTTTTTATTGCTGAGAAATAGTCCATTGTATGGATCTATTCTAAGTTATTTTTCCATTCACTGGTTGGTGATCATGTGGTTGTTTCCAGTTTTGGTCTGTTATAAATAAAGCTGCTACAAACACTTGAGTAGAAGTTCTTGTATGGATATTTGTTTTCATTTCTCTTGGATAAATACCTCAGAATGGAATTGCTCCATTGTAAGTTGAGTGGATGTTGAACTCTGTAGGCTCCCGTCTTGCTCTTTTCCAAAATGACTGCACAATTTTATATCTCCATCATCAATATGTGAGAGTTTCAGTTGCTCCACATTTTTGTCAGTGTTTGATATTTTCAGTTTTTAAAAGTATGATGATTATCTTTAGCCATTCTAATGGTTACGTAGTAGTGTCTCATTGTAATTTTAATTGTAATTTCCCTAAAAGTTACTATCTTGAACATCTTTTCATGCTCTCATTTGCTCTCCATGTCTCTGGTGTTCAAATCTTTTTGCCTATACTAAAAATGAAGCTTCATCCATACCTCCCACCATATGAACAATGAACTCAAAATGGATCATATAGATTTTCAGCTGTTCCAGCACCATCTGTTGAAAAGACTGTCCTGCCTCTGTTGGATTTCCTTGGCACTTCTGTTGAAAATAAATTGACCATCTATGTAGGGCCTATTTCTGGACTCCCTTGTGTTCAATGCTTCTACATGTCTATCTATTTACATACCACAGTTCTTCATTAATGTAACTTTATAGTAAGTCTTGAAATCAGGTAGTATGAATCCTCCCACTTTATTCTTCCTTTTCAGTATTATTTTAGCTATTATATTTCCCTTGATTTTCTATGTAAATTTTAGAAATAACTTGCGGATTTCTACAAAAATTATGTTGGAATTGTAACTGGAATTGTGTTGACTCTGCTGATCAATTTGGAAGAATTAAAATCTTAATAATATTGAAACTTCTAATCCATGTATGTGGTATATCTCCCCATTTTTAGGTCTTCCTTGTTTTTTTCCATTAATCTTAAATAATTTTCAGCATGTAAGTTTTGCACATATTTTGTTAGATTTATATTTAAATATCTTAGATTTTATGGTGCTATTGTAAATGATATTTTAAAATATAATTTCTATTATTAGCTACTAGTGTATAGAAATATGATTGATTTTTGCTATTTTCCTTGTATCTTATGACCTTGATAAACTCGCTTATTAGTTCTAGTAGCCTTTTTTTTTGCTTTATCACACTGCTTAGAAATTGTGAGAATGAAAATTTTTGCCTTGCCTGCCTCTAACTTGAGAGACAAAGCATTCAATCTTTCAATATTGAGCCTGTTAGTTTTTGTTTTTTCACAGATGCCCTTAATAGTTGAGGAAGTTCCATTTAATTCCTAGTTTGTTGAACATTTAAAAAAAAAGATTTATTTATTTATTTTAGAGAGAGAGAGAGAGTGTAAGTGGGGAGAGGGTTAGAGAGAGAAGGAGAGAGAGAATCTCAAGCAGACTCCCTTCTGATCTTGGAGCCTGACAAGAGGCTCCATCTCGTGACCTTGAGATCATGACCTGAGCTAAAATCAAGAGTCAGACGCTTAACCAACTGAGCCACCCAGGCGCCCCTGAACATTTTTTATTAGGAATGATGTTGAATTCTTTTTTTTCTGAATCTATTGAGATGATCATAGTATTTCTTCTTTAGGTTTGTTGATACGATGAATTATATGATTGACTGTTAAACCAATCTTGCATTTCTGGGAAAACTTCACTTGGTTATAAAGTGTTACCCTTTTATATGTTACTGGATTAGATTTGTTAATATATTGTTAAGGATTTTTCCATTTGTAGTTATGAAGGTTATTCTCCTATACTTTTTGTCCCCATAATATCTTTTTCAGATTTTGATATTAGGATAATTTTGATCTCAGAATGAGTTAGGAAGTGTTTGTCTTCTTTGGCATTTTCTGAAGGAGTTAGTATAGGGTTAGTATTATTTTTTTTTAAGTTAAATGTGTAGTGGAATCAGCTGTTAAGCCATTTGAACTTGGAATTTTCTTCGTGGTTAAGTTTTAAACTACAAAGTAAAATTCTTTAATAGATATAGGACTTTTTGGGACAAATGCTTTCTTTTGAGTGGGCTTTGTAGTTTGTGTCTTTCAAAGAATTTGTTCATTTCATCTAAGTTGTTGATCTATTGGCATAAAGTTGTTCATAGTATCCTCTTATCCTCTTTTTTTTGATGAGTAGCACATTTATTTTTTGCTTAAGGTCATCACTGACTCTTTTTCTTTTTTTGGCTGTTATTTATTTATTTATTTATTTATTTTTTCATTTCAGCATTTAAAAATTTTTTATTGTTATGTTAATCACCATACATTACATCATTAGTTTTGGATGTAGTGTTCCATGATTCATTGTTTGTGCATAACACCCAGTGCTCCACACAGAATGTGCCCTCTTTAATACCCATCACCAGGCTAACCCATCCCCCCACCCTCTCCCCTCTAGAACCCTCAGTTTGTTTCTCAGAGTCCATCATCTCTCATGGTTCGTCTCCCCCTCTGATTCCCCCCCTTCATTCCTCTTATCCTCTTAATGTCGCTAGTATCTGTAGTAATGCCCTCTTATTCTTTATATTCGTATTTATGTACCCACTATTTTCTCTTGATCATTATAGCCCAAGTTTATTAATTGTATTGCCCTTTTAATTTTATTGATTTTCTTTATTTTTTAAAATTTTATTTTTCATTGGTTTTGGTTCCTATCTTTTTTGTTCTTTTTCTAGTATCTTGAGGTAGAAGCTCAGATTGTTGATTTTACACTTTTCTGCTTTTAATATAACTATTTTAATGTAAATTTTTCTCTATGCACTACTTTATCTGCAACCTACACATTTTGATATGTTGGGTTTTTATTTCAATTAAGTTCAAAACAATTTCTTCTTTAAAAATTTTTTTCTTTTTAAAATTTATATTCAATTAGCCAACATATAGTACATCATTAGTTTCAGATGTAGAGTTCAGTTATCCATCAGTTGCATATAATACCCAGTGCTCAACACACCACATGTCCTCCTTGATGCCCATCACCCAGTTACACCATCCCTCCACCCACCTCCCCTCCAGCACCCCTCAGCTTATTTTCTTATAGTTAAGAATCTCTCATGGTTTGTCTCTCTTTCTGATTTCTTCCTTTTCAGTTTTCCCTCCCTTCCCCTATGATCCTCTGCACTGTTTCTTATAGTCCACATATGAGTGAAACCATATGATAATTGTCTTTCTCTGATTGACTTATTTCGCTCAGCATAATACCCTCCAGTTCCATCCACATCGATGTAAATGGTAAGATATCATTCTTTTTGATGGCTGAGTAATATTCCATTGTATACCACATCTTCTTTATCCATTCATCTGTTGATAGACATCTGGTCTCTTTCCATAGTTTGGCTATTGTGAACATTGCTGCTACAAACATTAGGGTGCAGGTGCCCCTTTGGGTCAATATATTTGTATCTTTGGGGTAAATACCTAGTAGTGCAATTGCTGGGCCATAGGGTAGCTCTATTTTTAACTTCTTGAGGAACCTCCATACTGTTTTCCAGAGTGATTGTACCAGCTTGCATTCCCACCAACAGTGTAAGAGGGCTCCCCTTTCTCCGCATCCTTGCCAACAGTTGTTGTTTCTTGACTTGTTAATTTTAGCCATTCTAAGTGGTGTGAGGTTTTGATTTGTATTTCCCTGATGCCAAGTGATGTTGAGCATTTTTTCATCTGTTGGCCAATTGTATGTCTTTTTTGGAGAAATGTCTATTCATGTCTTCTGCCCATTTCTTGAGTGGATTATTTGTTTTTTGGGTGTTGAGTTTCATAAATTCTTTATAGATATTGGGAACTAGCCCTTTTTCTATCTGATATGTCATTTGCCAATATCTTCTCCCATTCTGTAGGTTGCCTTTCAGTTTTGTTGACTATTTCCTTTGCTGTGCAAAAGCTTTTTATCTTGTTGAAGTCCATGCTCACCACTGTTGTTCAACATAGTACTAGAAGTCCTAGCCTCAGCAATCAGACAACAAAAAGTAACAAAAGGCATTCAAATTGTCAAAGAAGAAGTCAAACTCTCACTTTTCACAGATGACATGATACTTTACATGGAAAACCCAAAAGACTCCACCCCAAAATTGCTAGAACTCATACAGGAATTCAGCAACCTGGTAGGATATAAAATCAATGCACAGAAATCAATTGCAATCTATACACTAACAATGAGACAGAAGAAAGAGAAATTAAGGAATGGCTCTCATTTATAATTGCATCAAAAACCATGAGATACCTAGGAGTACTCAAAAAACTACAGAACACTTACGAAAGAAATTGAAGAAGACACAAAGAAATGAAAAAACATTCCATGCTCATGGATTGAAAGAGCAAATATTGTTAAAATGTCTATGCTACCCAGAGGAATCTACACAATCAGTGCTATCCCTATCAAAATAGTGTCAACGTTTTTCACAGAGCTGGAACAAATAATCTTAAAATTTGTATGGAACCAGAAAAGACCCTGAATAGCCAGAGGAATATTGAAAAAGAAAACCAAAGTGGGTGGCATCACAATTCTGGATGTCAAGCTGTATTACAAAGCTATAATCATCAAGACAGTATGGTACTGGCACAAAACCAGACACATAGATCTGTGGAACAGAATAGAGAACCCAGAAATAAACCCTCAAAATAATTTTTAACATCCTTGTAATTTACTCATTGACCTGTGTGGTATTCAGATGTGTTGTTTAATTTCCAAGTAGTTGAAGTTTTACATACATCTTCCTATTATTGATTTTTAGTTCAATTTCAGTGTGATCAGCCCTTTTAAATTTATTATGGATTGTTTTGTGGCATGGAACATGATCTATATTTGTGAATATTTGTATGCTGCAGTTGAATGGAAAGTTCAGTAAAGGTCAACTAAGTTAAATTTGTAAGTGAAGTTAAAATCTTACTGCTTTTTTTTTTTTACCAGACTGGTGTATGGAAATCTCCAACTATATCTGTGGGTTTGTCTTTTTCTCCTTTGAGTTATATCAGTTTTCCCTCATGTATTTTGAAGCTGTAAAAATAGGTGCATGAACACTCCTTATTGTTATATTATCTTAATTAATTGATCTCTTTATCACAATTAATTGCTATTTTTTTTGCCCCTGGAGTATTCATTGTTCTGGAATATTCTTTATCTGATATTTATATAGCCACCCAAACTTTTTTCAATTAAAGTCTTCGTGGTCTAACTTTTTCCATCTTTTGATTTCTAACATATCTAGGTCTTTACAATTAAAATCAAATTGTTTTAGGCAACATATTATTGGGTGTTGCTTTTTTATTTAAGTTGATGATTTCTGCCTTTTAAATGGAGTGATTAGTTCATTCGAATTTAATAAACTTGTCAATATGGTTAGATTTAAATCTGCCATTTTGTCAATTTGTTTTCTATATGCCTTGTTGTTCTTTATTCCCTTTTATTCTTTTCCTATCTGTTTTTAGATAAAATATTTTGTTATAATTCCATTTTATTTGTTATCTTTGCTTATTAGTACATATCTATGTTTTTTTTAAATTTTACTTATTATTTTAAGAGTGCATATATTTACCTATCACAGGCTACTTTTAAGTACTATTATGTCACTTCCCATATAATGTAAGAACTCTTAGTCTTTGTGCTACAGTTGTCATACATTTTACTTTTATATGTGATATAGGTCAGAAATTCATTTTCATTGTTTTTGCTTTAAAAAGTCAATTATCTTTTAAAGTTATTTTTAAAATAACAAAATAAATAAATACTAAATAATAAAAGTATTTTATAGTTATCTATATATTTACCATTTCTGGAGATCTTTACTCCTTTGTGTAAATCCAGATTTACTTCTGTTGTTTTCCTTCTGTCTGAAGGGCTTTCTTTAGCATTGTGTAGTGCTCATTAGTTGGTAATTAATTTTTTATGTTGTTATATGCCTGAAAAAGTCTTTATTTTACCTTCATTTTTAAAGAGATTTTTATTTATTTATTTGACACAGAGAGAGAGAGAGAGAGAGAGAGAGCATAAGCAGGAGGGAGTAGCAGAGACAGAGGGAGAAGCAGACTCCCTGCTTCTTGGGACTTGATCCCAGGACCTTGGGATCATGACCTGAGCCAAAGGCAGACGCTTAATTGACTGAGCCACCCAGGGGCCCCTTAACTTCATTTTTGAAAGATGCGTTTGCTGGCATAATGACATTAATTCAGTACGTTAAAGATGAAGTTCCACCATCTTATAGCTTGCATTTTTCTACTGAAGTCTGCTGTCATTCTTAATCTTTGTTCCTTTGTACATAATATCTTCCTTCCTCTCCGCTCTATAGCTGATTTTAAGTTTTTCCTTTTTTCACTGGTTTTAGGCAATTTGATTATTAGGCACTTTGGTATAGTTTTCTTCATATTTCTTGGTATTCTTTTTTTTAAAAGAATTTTTATTTATTTTTGACAGAGAGAGGGAGAGCGTACAAGCAGGGGAAGCAGCAGGTAGAGGGAGAGGAAAAAGCAGGCTTCTCGCTGAGCAGGGAGCCTCATGTGGGGCTCGATCCCAGGACCCTGGGATCATGACCTGAGCCGAAAGGCAGATGCTTAACCGTCTGAGCCACCCAGGCGCCCCTGAGCTTCTTGATCTATGGCTTTTCTTCAAATTTAGAAAAAAATCAGCTATTATTTCTTCCTCTATTTTCCTTCATATATTTTCATACATTCCTCCTCATCTCCCCAATTTATTTATTTCTTTATTTAGACGACTCCAGAATGTTATACTTCTTGCTATTTTTTCACAAATCACCAATTCTTTTTTTTAAAGTCTTTGTTTTCTTCCTGTGCAGCATTTGAGATAGATTTTATTGTTATATCTTCAAGTTCACTGATTTTTTTTCTTCTGAAGTCTAATTTGTTGTTGCTCTTACCCAGTTTACTTTTTATTTCAGTACTGTACTTTTCATTGGTAGAAGTTTCATTTGAGTCTTTTAAATATCTTATATTTCTCTTTTTATGTGGGTTTTCCTTTTTGTATTTCTGAGCATATTTATAAGATTTATAATAAGTATTTTAAGGCCCTTCTTCTCCAAAATCCATAATATCTTGTCATTTCTTTTTTTTTAAAAGATTTTATTTTATTATTTATTTGAGAGAGAGAGAATGAGAGATAGAGAGCACGAGAGGGAAGAGGGTCAGAGGGAGAAGCAGACTCCCCGCAGAGCAGGGAGCCTGATGTGGGACTCGATCCTGGGACTCCAGGATCATGACCTGAGCTGAAGGCAGTTGCTTAACCAACTGAGCCACCCAGGCGCCCTATCTTGTCATTTCTGGGTCTTTTTCCATTGATTGATTTTTCTATGGATTATGAGTCATATTTACTTGCTATTTCCATCAAAAGTTTTTTAACTTTTTTTAAAGATTTTATTTATTTATTTCACAGAGAAAGACACAGCAAGAGAGGGAACACAAGCAAGGGGGGTTGGGGGAGGGAGAAGCAGGCTTCCCACTGAGCAGGGAGTCCGGTGTGGAGTTTGATCCCAGGAACCTGGGATCATGACCTGAGCTGAAGGCAGACGCTTAATGACTGAGACACCCAGGTGCCCCAAAAGTTATTTTAACTTTTGATTCAAATCTAGAAGTTGGGTATATAATATTCTTGAGTGCTAGATTTTTGTTTTTCTTTAGAGTTTTGAAATTTTCTGGTGTACATTTAAATTATTGAGGATCAATTTATCCTTTTGAGGCTTTCTTTTAAACTTTATTCTTGAAAGTACAGGGCAGCTTTTATTTTAAGACTAATTTAACCACACAACAAAGGCCTGAACCTTCTGAGGATTCTACTCATGATCTCTCCACTCCATATTTTGGGAATGTATGCTATTCTCAGCCCTGTGTGAAATTTGACCATTTTTGGCCTACTGGTTATGAGTGGTTCTTTTTCTAGCCTTGAGGAGTCTTAATATATGGACTCAGAGATTAGTACTCAGCCAAAAACATAAAAGGTACTTTTTGTAGATGTCTGGAGCTCTTTCTGAGTGTAGCTTCCTCTTTTCAGACATTCTGTCCCACAAAATCTAGCTCATTTGTTCAGCTTCCCCAATTTCTTTTTTTTTTTTATTATGTTATGTGAATCACCATACATTACATCATTAGTTTTTGATGTAGTGTTCCATGATTCATTGTTTGTGCATAACACCCAGTGCTCCATGCAGAACGTGCCCTCTTTAATACCCATCACCAGGCTAACCCATCCTCCCAGCCCCCTCCCCTCTAGAACCCTCATTTTTTTTTCCTGAGAGTCCATAGTCTCTCATGATTCATCTCCCCCTCCGAATTTCCCCCCTTCATTCTTCCCTTCCTGCTATCTTCTTCTTCTTCTTCTTTTTTTTTAACATATAATGTATTATTTGCTTCAGAGGTACAGATCTGTGATTCAACAGTCTTGCACAATTCACAGCGCTCACTATAGCACATACCCTCCCCAATGTCTATCACCCAGCCACCCCATCCCTCCCACCCCCCACCACTCCAGCAACCCTCAGTTTGTTTCCGGAGATTAAGAATTCCTCATATTGGTGAGGTCATATGATACATGTCTTTCTCTGATTGAGTTATTTCACTCAGCATAATACCCTCCAGTTCCAGCCACATTGTTGCAAATGGCAAGATTTCATTCTTTTTGATGGCTGCATAATATTCCATTGTGTGTGTGTGTGTGTGTGTGTGTGTGTGTGTGTGTGTGTGTGTGTGTGTGTGTGTGTGTACCACATCATCTTTATCCATTCTTCTGTTGATGGACATTGTGGCTCTTTCCAGTTTGGCTACTGTAGCTTCCCCAATTTCTGTTCAGTCTTCTCAACTCAGGAAGACCACTGGGCTCCTCGATATACCAAATTCTGGAAGCTGCCTCCAGATAGTAAGCAAGTGCTACCATCTGCTAACCTTGCTCATGTCCCGTCTCTCAGGGATCACAGTCCTGTGGTGTCTGTTGTCCAATATCTTATAAAGGTTGTCTTTTATATTTTCTCTGTTTTTCTAGTTGTTTATGGTGAGAAGGCAATTTATCTACAAAAGAAGCAAAGGTCCTCAAGGGGAAGAACTTTAAAGGGCAGGACTCTGAAGTTGCTTATCTAACTTCTTAATATTTGATTGTCAGAACTTAGGCATCAGGCAACACCTAGTTATAATGATGGCTGGTTAATGAAGTCTGTCTGAGTGACCAGGTGCCCAGTTAAAATTGCATTACTATGGAGGAAGAGGGAACCACATGTTGTTGTTACTCCTGGCCTTTTCATTTATGTGCACCAGTTTGTGTTTGAGTATTTGTCCCTTGTAAGTTAGAGTCCTGGCTGATAGAATTAGTCAAGAGAGGGAAACAAATGTTCAAAAATAAGGAGACATTTAATTTTTACTTAACCTTTTGAAACTTAGTTTTCCTATCTGCAAAATTGGGATATGTTATTATTCATCTCTCTGGTTCTTCGGTTTAATGATTTCATGAATGAGAAAGCCTTGTGTAAGCTGTCTAGTACTATACAACCATGAATTATATTTATCAGTCTTTTCCTAACCCCCAAGTTCAGTTTGTTTTCTTCACCTATTATACACTCTTAAAACATCTGGTACTTGTTCCTACAGTTTATCTCAATTGTAATAAGTATTCATTTGCATAATCATTTGCTTGCGGCTTGTAATCCTCAATAGAGTGAAAGATGCACGGGGGATGCTCAGGAAGTTGCTGTTTTTCTTGTTCACAGCTGTATTGCCAGCCCATTGCACAGTGACTGGCATTTGTTGAGTTTTCAAAAAGTATTTAAGTGAATAAATGTTAACTATATGAGATGACATATTGTTTTCTGACCTCTAGGGATAACTCAAGGCTCCTCTACAGTCCTGTACTTCACCCAAAGAAAAGTCAGGATAGAAGGTACAGATATTTATCAGGTCAGGATGCTTGGGAGTCTGTGGGAAGGGGGCAGATGGGCAGCTTCTTATGAGAACAGATAAAGAGTAAGAGTAGTTGTATCCATATGGCATATCTTCTGAGATTATAATCTCTCTTTGGTTTGCTCTTGGAGTAGTTATCTCCTGTGGAGCTGGTGCACTAAGATGGGCCTGGAGCTACCTCCTGTTTAGAAGATATGCCCATCTTAGGAAAGACTCATATTCCAGGACTTCAGAAGAAAACTTTCTCTTCTTTAGGTCGAGTTGAGTAGTAACACTGTGAGATCAGTCAGGATTAGGGTCCAAACATGGAATGTAAGATTATTTTCAGAGTATATCCCTTCCTTGAATGATCAATTTCTCCCTCTCTATCTCATATCTCCTATTTTCAAAACCATCCTTTGACCTCAATCTCCCTCAATTACAACTCCGTTTATTTGCTTCCTTGTACAGCAGACTTCTTGGAGGATTGCGTCCGATCACTGCACCCTTATCCTCATTTTCCCTTCCTCGCCAACAGCACCTGCCAGCATTCTTCCCCTACTACCCAATGACTCTTGTCAAGGTCATTGATAAAATTTAATGGTCACCATTTTTCTTTCTAACTTGTCCTATAAGCAGTATTTGACACAGATGATTATCTCTCCTGCTTGAATCACTTTCTTTTCCTGCCTTCCATGATACCACAATCTCCTTGATTGGTTCCTCCTTCTCTATCTTCTCTTTATTTATTTATTTAAAAAGATTTTTTATTTATTTATTTGGCAGAGAGAGACACAGCGAGAGCAGGAACACAAGCAGGGGGAGTGGGAGAGGGAGAAGCAGGCTTCCCGCCGAGTGGGGAGCCCAATGCGGGGCTCGATCCCAGGATGCTGGGATCGTGACCCGAGCCGAAGGCAGACGCTTAACGACTGAGCCACCCAGGCGCCCCTCTATCTTGCCTTTAGATTTTGGAATATCACAGAGTTATGTTTTCTCATTTCTCTAATCACATACTCTTTAGGTGACCTCATCCAGTTCCATAGATTTAAGCTGTACCTATATGCTGATGACTCGTGAATATTTATTTGTAGTCCTGTCCTTCCCATGGAACTTCAAACTCCTATATCTGACTGCTTACATATCCAAATGGGTATCCAATAAAGTCTTTTCAAACTAAAAGTGGCCCACATAAAACTTTTGTTTTGTCCCTCAAATCCTCCCCCTTCTTCCTCATATCGAAAAACTGGAAACATGTCCCAAATTGAGGTGTTATCCTTAACTCCTTTCTTTCACTTCCCAAATCCAATTATCCAACTAATAAGCAAGTTGTGCAGACTCTACCATCTACCTATTTCTTTTTTTTCTTTTTTTATTTTTTTAATTTTTTATTGTTATGTTAATCACCATATATTACATCATTTGTTTTTGGTGCAGTGTTCCATGATTCATTGTTTGTTCATAACACCCAGTGCTCCATGCAGAACGTGCCCTCCTCAATACCCATCACCAGGCTAACCCATCCCCCTACCCCCCTCCCCTCTAGAACCCTCAGTTTGTTTTTCAGAGTCCATCATCTCTCATGGTTCGTCTCCCCCTCTGACATACTCCCCTTTTCTTCCTCTCCTGTTATCTTCTTCTTTTTCTTTTTTCTTAAAATATGTTGCATTATTTGTTTCAGAAGTACAGATCTGTGATTCAACAGTCTTGCACAATTCACAGCGCTCACCGTAGCACATACCCTCCCCAATATCTATCATCCAGCCACCCCATCCCTCCCACCCCCAACCACTCCAGTAACACTCCGTTTCTTTCCTGAGATTAAGAATTCCTCATATCAGTGAGGTCATGTGATACATGTCTTTCTCTGATTGACTTATTTCACTCAGCATAACACCCTCCAGTTCCATCCACGTCGTTGCAAATGGCAAGATCTCATTCCTTTTGATGGTTGCATAATATTCCATTGTGTATATATACCACATCTTCTTTATCCATTCATCTGTCGATGGGCATCTTGGCTCTTTCCACAGTTTGGCTATGGTGGACATTGCTGCTATAAACATTGGGGTACATGTACCCCTTCGGGTCCCTACATTTGTATCTTTGTGGTAAATACCCAGTAGTGCAATTGCTGGATCGAACGGTAGCTCTAATTTCAACTGTTTGAGGAACCTCCATACTGTTTTCCAGAGGGGTTGCACCAGCTTGCATTCCCACCAACAGTGTAGGAGGGTTCCCCTTTCTCCACATCCCCGCCAACATCTGTCGTTCCCTGACTTGTTAATTTTAGCCATTCTGACGGGTGTGAGGTGGTATCTCATTGAGGTTTTGATTTGGATTTCCCTGATGCCAAGCGATGTTGAGCACTTTTTCATGTGCCTGTTGGCCATTTGGATGTCTTCTTTGGAGAAATGTCTGTTCATGTCTTCTGCCCATTTCTTGATTGGATTATTTGTTCTTTGAGTGTTGAGTTTGATAAGTTCTTTATAGATTTTGGATACTAGCCCTTTATCTGATACGTCATTTGCAAATATTTTCTCCCATTCTGTCGGTTGTCTTTTGGTTTTGTGGACTGTTTCTTTTGCTGTGCAGAAGCTTTTTATCTTGATGAAATCCCAATAGTTCATTTTTGCCCTGGCTTCCCGTGCCTTTGGCGATGTTTCTAGGAAGAAGTTGCTGCGGCTAAGGTCGAAAAGGTTGCTACCTGTGTTCTCCTTTAGGATTTTGATGGACTCCTGTCTCACGTTTAAGTCTTTCAACCATTTGGAGTCTATTTTTGTGTGTGGTGTAAGGAAATGGTCCAGTTTCATTCTTCTGCATGTGGCTGTCCAATTTTCCCAACACCATTTGTTGAAGAGACTGTCTTTTTGCCATTGGACATTCTTTCCTGCTTTGTCAAAAATAAGTTGACCATAGAGTTGAGGGTCCATTTCTGGGCTCTCAATTCTGTTCCATTGATCTATGTGTCTGTTTTTGTGCCAGTACCATACTGTCTTGATGATGACAGCTTTGTAATAGAGCTGGAAGTCCGGAATTGTGATGCCACCAGCTTTGCTTTTCTTTTTCAGTATTCCTCTGGCTATTCTGGGTCTCTTCTGGTTCCATACAAATTTTAGGATTATTTGTTCCATTTCTTTGAAAAAAGTGGATGGTATTTTGATGGGGATTGCATTGAATGTGTAGATTGCTCTAGGTAGCATTGACATCTTCACAATGTTGATTCTCCCAATCCATGAGCATGGAACGTTTTTCCATTTCTTTGTGTCTTCTTCAATTTCTTTCCTGAGTATTTTATAGTTTTCTGAGTACAGATCCTTTGCCTCTTTGGTTAGATTTATTCCTAGGTATCTAATGGTTTTGGGTGCAATTGTAAATGGGATAGACTCCTTGATTTGTCTCTCTTCTGTCTTGTTGTTGGTGTATAGGAATGCCACTGATTTCTGTGCATTGATTTTATATCCTGCTACTTTACTGAATTCCTCTATGAGTTCTAGCAGTTTTGGGGTGGAGTCTTTTGGGTTTTCCACATACAGTATCATATCATCTGCAAAGAGTGAGAGTTTGACTTCCTCTTTGCCGATTTGGATGCCTTTGATTTCTTTTTGTTGTCTGATTGCTGTGGCTAGGACTTCTAATACTATGTTGAATAGCAGTGGTGAGAGTGGACATCCCTGCCGCGTTCCTGACCTTAGGGGAAAAGCTCTCAGCCTTTCCCCATTGAGAATGATATTCGCTGTAGGTTTTTCGTAGATGGCTTTTATGATATTGAGGTATGTACCCTCTATCCCTATACTCTGAAGAGTTTTGATCAAGAAAGGATGTTGTACTTTGTCAAATGCTTTTTCTGCATCTATTGAGAGGATCATATGATTCTTGTTCTTTCTTTTGTTAATGTATTGTATCACGTTGATTGATTTGCGGATGTTGAACCAGCCTTGCAGCCCAGGAATAAATCCCACTTGGTCGTGGTGAATAATCCTTTTAATGTACTGTTGGATCCTATTGGCTAGTATTTTGGTGAGAATTTTTGCATCCATGTTCATCAAGGATATTGGTCTGTAATTCTCTTTTTTGATGGGGTCTTTGTCTGGTTTTGGGATCAAGGTAATGCTGGCCTCATAAAATGAGTTTGGAAGTTTCCCTTCCATTTCTATTTTTTGGAACAGTTTCAGGAGAATAGGTATTAATTCTTCTTGAAATGTCTGATAGAATTCCCCTGGGAAGCCATCTGGCCCTGGGCTTTTGTTTCTTGGGAGATTTTTGATGACTGTTTCAATTTCCGTAGTGGTTATAGGTCTGTTCAGGTTTTCTATTTCTTCCTGGTTCAATTTTGGTAGTTGATACATCTCTAGGAATGCACCCATTTCTTCCAGGTTATCTAATTTGCTGGCATAGAGTTGCTCATAATATGTTCTTATAATTGTTTGTATTTCTTTGGTGTTGCTTGTGATCTCTCCTCTTTCATTCATGATTTTGTTGATTTGGGTCATTTCTCTTTTCTTTTTGATCAGTCTGGCCAGGGGTTTATCAATCTTGTTAATTCTTTCAAAGAACCAGCTCCTAGTTTCGTTGATCTGTTCTACTGTTCTTTTGGTTTCTAGTTCATTGATTTCTGCTCTGATCTTTATGATTTCTCTTCTCCTGCTGGGTTTAGGCTTTCTTTGCTGTTCTTTCTCCAGCTCCTTTAGATGTAGGGTTAGGTTGTGTATTTGAGACCTTTCTTGTTTCTTGAGAAAGGCTTGTATTGCTATATACTTTCCTCTCAGGACTGCCTTTGCTGTATCCCAAAGATTTTGAACAGTTGTGTTTTCATTTTCATTGGTTTCCATGAATTTTTTTAATTCTTCTTTAATTTCTTGGTTGACCCATTCATTCTTTAGTAGGATGCTCTTTAGCCTCCATGTATTTGAGTTCTTTCCGACTTTCCTCTTGTGGTTGAGTTCTAGTTTCAAAGCATTGTGGTCTGAAAATATGCAGGGAATGATCCCAATCTTTTGGTACCGATTGAGACCTGATTTGTGACCTAGGATGTGATCAATTCTGGAGAATGTTCCATGGGCACTAGAGAAGAATGTGTATTCCGTTGCTTTGGGATGGAATGTTCTGAATATGTCTGTGAAGTCCATTTGGTCCAGTGTGTCATTTAACATCTTTATTTCCTTGTTGATCTTTTGCTTAGATGATCTGTCCATTTCAGTCAGGGGGGTGTTAAAATCCCCCACTATTATTGTATTGTTGTCAATGTGTTTCTTTGCTTTTGTTATTAATTGGCTTATATAATTGGCTGCTCCCATGTTCGGGGCATAGATATTTACAATTGTTAGATCCTCTTGTTGGATAGACCCTTTAAGTAGGATATAGTGTCCTTCCTCATCTCTTATTACAGTCTTTGTTTTAAAATCTAGTTTGTCTGATATAAGGATTGCCACCCCAGCTTTCTTTTGGTGTCCATTAGCATGGTAAATGGTTTTCCACCCCCTCACTTTCAATCTGGGGGTGTCTTTGGGTGTAAAATGAGTCTCTTGCAGACAGCATATTGATGGGTCTTGTTTTTTAATCCAATCTGATAGCCTGTGTCTTTTGATTGGGGCATTTAGCCCATTTACATTCAGGGTAACTATTGAAAGGTATGAATTTACTGCCATTGTATTACCTGTAAGGTGACTGTTAACTGTCTGTTGTCTGTGTTCGTTTCTGCTCTTTGCTGCTTTTAGGTTCTCTCTTTGCTTAGAGGACCCCTCTCAATATTTCTTGGAGGGCTGGTTTCGTGTTTGCAAATTCTTTTAGTTTTTGTTTGTTCTGGAAGCTTTTGATCTCTCCTTCTATTTTCAATGATAGCCTAGCTGGATATAGTATTCTTGGCTGCATATTTTTCTCGTTTAGTGCTCTGAAGATATCTTGCCAGTCCTTTCTGGCCTGCCAGGTCTCTGTGGATAGGTCTGTTGCCAATCTAATGTTTCTACCATTGTAGGTTACATATCTCTTCTCCCGAGCTGCTTTCAGGATTTTCTCTTTGTCTCTGAGACTCGTAAGTTTTACTATTAGATGTCGGGGTGTTGACCTATTTTTATTGATTTTGAGAGGGGTTCTCTGTGCCTCCTGGATTTTAATGCCTGTTTCCTTCCTCACATTAGGGAAGTTCTCTGCTATAATTTGCTCCAATATACCTTCTGCCCCTCTCTCTCTCTCTTCTTCTTCTGGGATCCCAATTATTCTAATGTTGTTTCGTCTTATCGCATCACTTATCTCTCGAATTCTGCCCTCGTGATCCTGTAGTTGTTTCTCTCTCTTTTTCTCAGCCTCTTTATTTTCTATCATTTGGTCTTCTATATCGCTGATTCTCTCTTCTGCCTCATTTATCCTAGCATTTAGTGCCCCCATTTTTGATTGCACCTCATCAATAGCCTTTTTGATTTCGATTTGGTTAGATTTTAGTTCTTTTATTTCTCCAGAAAGGGTTTCTCTAATAACTTCCACGCTTTTTTCAAGCCCAGCTAGTATCTTTAAAGTCATGATTCTGAACTCTAGGTCCGACATCGTACTAATGTCCGTATTGAGTAGGTCCCTGGCTGACGGTACTACCTCTTGTTCTTTTTGCTGAGGTGATTTCTTTCGTCTTGTCATTTTGTCCAGAGGAGAATAGATGAATGAGAGAACAAAAGGCTAACAGGTTTACTACGTCCCCAGCAAATATACTGTATACAAATCAGAAAAGACCTGAAACCAGGGGAAAAGAAAGGGAAAGAAAGAAAAAAGAAAGAGAAAAAGAAAAAAAAAAGAAAAAAAAGATAAAAACAAAAACAAAACAATTCAAAAAAGGCAGAATATGATCAAATATGATCAGGCTAGTGCATAGATCAGTGCCACACACTAGATTTTGGGCGTATTTTGGTCTGTTAGAAAAAAGTGCCTCCTAAAATTTTAAAGGAAGAAAGACATATATGTACAAAATAAGGGTTGATACAATGAAGGGATGGAAGATGACTGTAAAGATGAAAATTATAAAAGATTTTATAAAAGGACTTGGTAAGATAAGTTGTTTGAAAAAAGAAAGAAGATTTAAGGAAAAAAAAAAAAAGGAAAAAGGGAGAGAATGTGATCAGGCAGGAGACTAGAACAAAGCCATACACTAGTGATTTAGGGTATATTTTGATCTGTTAGAAGAAACTGTACCTCAAAATTTTAAAGAGAGAACAACTTATATATATATGCCAAAAACAAGGATAACTACTATGAAGGGATAAAATATGACTCTAAAAATGAAAAAAAAAATTTTTTTTTTTTTAAAAAAAAGGGATTTATAAGATGTTGGTTGAAAAAGGGAAAAAGAAAAATAAAAAAAAGTCAACAAAAATTAACTTTGATGAAATAATGAATCATGGTAAAAAAAAAAAAAAAAAAAAAAAGAAGCCATGAATCTATGTGCAGTATTCCCCTAGCGCTGGAGTTCTCCTATTCTCCTTGATCGATCAACTTGGTCTTGGCTTGCTGGCTGTTTGTGTTGATCTTCTGGGGGAGGGGCCTGTTGCTGTGGTTTCCAAATGTCTTTGCCGGAGGCGGAATTGCCCCGCCCTTGTCGGTCCGGGCTAAGGAAGCTGCTCCAGTTTGCTCTCAGGAGCTTTTGTTCCCTGCAAGCTCTCGGCACAGCTTTGGAGGACCAGGGCGAAAATGGCGGCCTCCCAGTCTCCGCCCGGAGGAGCCGAGAACTCAGGGCCCCACTCCTCAGTGCGCCCCCAGAGAAAAGCAGTCACTCCCGTGTCCCCGGTCTCCGGCCGCTCTCCATGCTCACCCGGCCTGTGATCGAGCGTTGCTATCTCTGGCACCCGACCCCGCTCGGAGTCTCCAAATCCAGCAGATCCCTGCAGTGCGTTCCCGCACCGCTCCTCCCCGGGAAGGAAGGGGAGTCTCCCCGGATCTGCTGCTTGTTGGGTCCTTGCTGGGGGAGCCGTGCCCCGACTGGGCCGCAGATCACAGTTTATGGCAACCCCGAGCTGAGAGCCCGCGACTCTGCTCCGTATCTGCAGCCGGCTTCCCCGCCCCGACACCTGGGAGCTCTGCCGCACTCAGGCACCCCCGGTCTCTCTGTGACCCCAAGGGTCCTGAGACCACACTGTCCCGGGAGGATTCCACCCCCCGCTTAGCCACTGCAGCGACGTCCCTCCGCCGAGCCAACTTTTAAAAGGTCCGATTTTGTGCTCCGCGGCTCTAGCACTTGCCAGAAGCGGCCGGCGGAGGCCCCTCCCCCGCCGTTTATCCTCCCGAATATCGCCTCGGATTCACTTCTCCGCACGTCCTACCTTCCAGTAAGTGGTCGCTTCTCTGTTCAGAGAGTTGTTGCTACTCTCCTGTTCGATCTCCTGTTGAGTTCGTAGGTGTTCAGAATGGTTTGATCCCTATTCAGCTGAATTCCTGAGACCAGACAAAATCTAGGTCTCCTACTCCTCCGCCATCTTGCTCCGCCCCCCCCATCTACCTATTTCTTTCCATCTCCAGTATCTCCCCTAGCTCAAGCTTCTTTCATTTCTCACCTGGATACTGCAGTGTTCTCATAACTGGTCTTCTTGGTAGCCAGAATGAGATTTGTAAAGCACAAATTTGATCATGTCTGTCCCTCTTTAAACTTTCCTCTTCTCCCCGTAACATGAGAACAACATTTGACATTTTATCCTGGCTTTCAGAATTTCATGTGATATGAACCCTGCTTACCTTTTGGTGTGCACACTCCACCACTTTCCTCTCCCCTTTTCCACTGTGCTCTTGCCGTATTAGTTTGATCTCTGTTACTCAAACTTGCCAAAGTGGCTCCCACCTTTGGGACATTTGTGCTGTTTCCTTTGCTTAGACTGATTTCCCTCCAGTCTTATCATGACAAGTTCCATCTTCTTTCCTTACCTTAGTCTAAACATCAGCAACTTAGGAAGATCCACTAAGTATAAATTAGCCATCTGGTTTTTAATCCCTTCACTCTATTTTACCTTTCTACATAACATCTTTTACTATCTGATATCGATCTTGCTATTTTTTTCTGTCTCCCTTTTTCTTCCCACTATACTGTAAGTTTGAGAGTAGGGACATTATCTCCCTTGTTCACGGCTATAACTTGAGTACTTAGAATCACTCATAGCACAATAAGTGCTTGCTGAGTGTATTAATGTAATTGGACCACTTATTTGTTTTAGGACGGGTTGCCCAAGTCTGCCCTTACCTAGGCAGAAGGGCTTCTCATAGGACCCTTGGTCCAGCTGAATTCACCAGAAGATCATAATGAGGTCCAGAGCCACTAACAAAAACCATGATTTTGGTGATCTCTGACCGTGGTTTGCCTCCCTCACAAACCTATGGCAGCAGTACATGCCTGGTGGAAGATTTGGGGCACCATTTCAATGAACATCTGGCAGAGTCAGCAAGGTTTACAGATCCTGGTTTGTTGCCATCACACCCTAATCCCTGACTACCTCCTGACTGTACTCACCTTTGTTAGAATTGACTGTATTCACAGTGTTGAAGTACAGTGGATAATCAGAGAAGGGAAATATTAGCTTGGTTTGCAATTTTCATGGGCCATGGTATGATTAGGATAGATGGTTGCAAGAGTGAAGAGTGCTGACAAAGGTGTAGTAATGGGAAAAGCAGTGTTTCTGTGGGAGAGTGCGAAGACTTCTGAAATACTTGGAAACACTGAATCAATTTTTTAAAGTTTTGGGGATGGGATTTGAGGATGTAGGGTAGAATTGAGCCATGTGCAATACTTGGTTTCTTTTAATAGCCTCTAAAAAATTATTATTATTATCCCATTCATTAACCTTCTTATCCTGGGCAGGAACGCCCTAGTCTACCTTGGAACTGAAAGGTAGCTTTTAAAATACTAGAGAACTCACTCTCACACAAGGAAGGCCATTTAAACTTTAGAAGACTGGTTATTAGAAATACGTTCCATACACTGAGCACAAATTACCCTGAATTGGCTGTTTAATGGTCCTTGTTTTGCTCTCTGGAGCACCACAGGGTAAGCCTAAAACTCTCCTCCCTGACAATCAGTTAATAATGGACTGAATTACGTCCCCTCCCCAAATTCAAATGTTGAAGCCTTGGTCCCAGTGTGAATATATTTGGAGGTAGGGCCTTTCATTAGGTTATTAAGGTTAAACAAGATCATAAGGGTGGTGTCCTTATAAGAAGAGAAAGAGACACCAGGAATGAATGCACAGAGAAAAAGGCCCTGTGAGGACACAGCAAGGAGGTGTGTCCTTGCAGATCAACCAGTCTTGCAAACCACCTGCAAACCAAAGAGACAGGCCTCCTGAGAAACAAACCTGCCAGCATCTTGACCTTGGACTTCTAGCCTCCAAAACTGTGAGAAAATAAATTTTTATTGTATAAGCCACCCATTCTGTAGTATTTTGTTGTGGCAGCTCTAGCAGTCTTTGTACACCCCAGGGAACAGAAAAGGCTCTTTGTAAACTTCTCTTATTCAAGCAAAGTGGCTTTAGTTTCTTCTACTGCTCCTCATTAGAACAGAAAAGCCCATTAGATGAAAAATAATGAGTAGAACAGAACATAATTCCACAGTGAAATATGGTGGGCATTGGCCAGAGCAGAGGGTCCATCGCCTTACTTGTTCTTTAGACATTATTTTCATAATAATACAACTGAAGACTAATGCTCTGACAGTTCTGGACTCAGATAAACCTCTCAGACAACTTAATCCACTCACTCAAAGGATTTGCTCACAAGTTCATTGGCATTGTGCATTAAGTGCCTGACTTAACATTGGTCTGATTAGATTTCATCATGTTAGATTTGCTTCATTTTTCAAGCCATCCAAATACACTCACTTCTGCTCCCAACTGCTTGTTATCAGAAAATCAGTGCCTTTCTTCAGACATTTCATAAATATGTTGATTGGGTAGGAGTCAAGAACTGAACCTGATATTATTAATGATAACAGTAACAACTTATATCTGTATAGAACTTTACAGGTTATAGAGCTTTCTGCCAGTTTAGGGATCCTGGCAAAATAGGAAATGAGTTTCATCTTTCATGACCTTTTCTTTGTGAGTTGCTCAGTATGATGAAAAAGGACCAGGAATCAGGAGTGCTAGTCTTAGCTTTGAAGACACATTACCTCTCTTAGCTTTGATGCCCATCTGTGAGGGAAGGGAAAGACTGGTTGATCTGCAAGGTCACTGTATCTTCAATACTTTCCATCCTGGATAGCCACCTAGCATAACACTTTCCTTCATTTAACAGATCTATAGATATAGAAAGACTTACATATGTAAAGTCCCTTTCAAACCAAACACCCCTGGTTCCTTAAATAAAGCTCTGTTTGGTAAATCCACACTGATTCCCAAGCTTCTTGCTGTGTCTCCAAAGCAGTCACAAAACTTCTCACTAGCTGATCATTTGATGAATGCACCTTATTCTTCCTTTTCTAAATGAACTACCTTCCTCCATCTGCAGTCATCGGCATCCCACACTTTCTCCTTGATACCTCATAGAAAACAGTGGTTTAGTGACTGCATCTGTAAGTCTTCCCAAGACTGTGGGGTGCAGTTCCTCCAGCAGAATTTTTTTTGGCTTTGCAAGAGCAGCCAGGTGCTCTCCTGCTCCCTGTTCACCCATTGTGAGTGCTCCTCTTAGCTTTTTCATCTGCACATTTGATATTCACATCTGTCATATCTTTATTCAAGGTGCCAACAAAAATGCATTATGTATGACTTGGTCTGCTCAGAAAATGATCATGTTTTGTATATTTAGGGATGTAAGAGCTTGTAAAGGAGCAAAAAATTGGGGGGAAATGTGTTATTTCTTGACAAACAAAAAGTCTTCAAAAAATAATATTTTGGTTTCATTTCTGTCAATCCATATATCCACATCTCAATCTAGAGCACATAGTGCCTGAAGGGAATGAGAAGGGGTTAAAGCTGGATGGATGATGTGCAGCCAGACAGAAGTTTCCTAGAGAACATGGCCAAGAAATTCTGGTTACATACAGTGGGCAGTGGGTAACCACTTGAAGATTTTAAGAAGAAGAGTGATGCAATGATGGCATGCTTTCTACTTGTCTTTAGATAGTCCTGATCAAACCAGTGGACTTTCCTGAATTCCCACAGCCAAACAGATGTACAGTTTGGCACTTGGCATTTCTTTATTGAGCAGCAGAAGCTTTCAAAGTAGGTTTTTGCAGCCTGTGTGTGTGTGTGTGTGTGTGTGTGTGTAATCTGTTAAAACACAGATTAATGTGATCTACCCCCAGAGTTTTTGGTTTAGTCGGTCTGACATGGGGCCTGGGAATTTGTGCAATTAACAAATTCCTAGGTGATATTGATGCTGCTGGTCCAGAGACACTCAAAGAACCACTCCTTTAAAGAATCACATATGGGTCTTCTTCTGAACTTTCTTCACTAATGGGATGCAGGCAGCAGCATGGGGCCCAGGAGTGACATCTAAGAATAATTACATCTTTGCCCATGGCAGGACCCAAGGCTGCATGTTGGCATATTTCCAGACATTTTTCCTGGGGTGGGGGGCTGCCTTCAGAGGATAGGTTTTTGTAGCCCAAATCACTGGAATTTGAGGTTATGGTCCATCTATTATAGACTGAATTTACCCTTCTCAATTGAATGGGCCAGCTCATAGATGTAACACTCATTGGATCATCTACATCTTCCCAGGGTGTTCCAATTATCCTGGGAAGGATATAGATTAGGTACCAAGAAGAATCTACCTATAATGAGAACTTAGAATGCACTTAGGGGACACAAGAGAAGTTATGGTATCTCTTGTCTGGGCAAGAATTGGAAACAAGTTAGATTTTCCTCAGTGTAGACTAAGTTCAAATTTTAGAATCAGAGGGAACATGGTTTGAATAATTTTTTTCTGCCTCTTTTTTTAGATAATTTGCCTTGGAAAAGTTGCTTAAGCTCTTTGAGCTTCTGATATTATATATATAAAATAGGGATTATCAGGGCTTTTTGTAGAGTTTAAGCAAAATAAAGAGTGTAAACTGTTTGGCACCTTGCCTTGCTCATAGTAGATGCTCAACTAATGTTAATTATCTCCCTTCTAATGTCCTCCTCCCACCCTATAATAGAAGCCACTTTACTGCTGGATATTCTGATTATTTGGAAATATAGCAGGAAGGAAAACAAAGGCAGGCTTGGAAGGAGAGAGTCATTTTCAGAGTCAGCCCCATTGCCACCAATTTGGAGATTAAACTTTCTCTGTGGCTTGAGAACATCAACGTGGTAAGGGGTTTACCTACACACTGAAGAGAGAAATTGACTCTGCAGGGGGCCAGCTGGGTCTGTGCTGGGTACCCCTGGGAATCTGCTTCCTGCTGGCAGAGGGGACCCAGCAATAAGTATGTTGGGCTTCAGCACCTTGAACAGGGTGCCAGAGTCCCAGGTTTGTGAGCTGGGCACTCACTAGGCCTGGGTAATGATCCATGGCAGTCTTGTTAAACGTCTTAGGGTTCCACATATTTCTGTAATTATTCAATCATTTGGAAGTTTTGAGTTTCTAATTATTAGACACAAATTAAAATATCCTCTATAATTCAGTTCCCTCCAGGCCTTGAACTAGTGGTCCTGGGTGCAACAGGAGTTGCATCATCCTTTTAGTGAATGGTGGATAATCATAGTTGCAGCCAGCTTTCTCATAATTTCTCCATGTATTTTACCTCCAGGACTTCTTTTTGCCATCAGATGCCTAACCTGTCACACTGATGTGCTCAGTGATAAATGCCAGATGCTCCTCATTCTAAGTCTGGCCCTTAGTCTAAGGTAATATTTTCAATCCTGGCTGCATATGAAAGTCACCTCATGAGCTCTTAAAATACCTATGTAAGGTCCCACTCCAGAGAAAGTGATTTAATTGGTCTTAGGTGAGACGTGGGCACAGTATTTGTTAAGTACTTCTTAAGTACTCCCCGTTAATCTTAATGTGCAGCCAAGGTTGAGAACCATCACTGGTCTAGAGATGGACTTCTGTATCCCCTAAGACCCCACCAGACTTAATCGCAACTTCCTACTCGTGATTCTGTTGGGATGTAGACTGAACCCAGTTTCTAGCTTATTGATTTTCAGCACAGACAAAGCCAAGCCCGGCATTACAACCTCATCTTCCCCATGTTCGTAGAAGCACTGTTGGTGACAGCAGGGAGTTTTAGGCAATCAAGACACTTGTCACTAAATAACTGATAAGAAAATGTAGAGGATGCATTTATGGACTATGGTGTAGAAGTTAGAACAACAAAATGGGTATATACACAGCAACATGAATAGAACTGTAAGAGAGTGATAAAAAAAAAACAGGAAAAAAAGCATGAAATCGGTAGCACATGCCACTTATGTACATTTAAAACTCATTCACAAAGCAATATTACAGATTTTTCATGGAGACATTTCATATTCAAGGGCATGTACCAAACACAGTATAGTAAGTGCTTATGGGAAATGCGACTGGAGAGAGAGGATGGAGCGGCAAATAATAAAATAAAATCTAGCAAGAGCAGAACTTTAAACAGGCAGATGCTGATGGTATGTGCTATGAACCGAGGAGTATGATTAGCTGAGCCCTCTGCTCCTTCCAAAGGCAGA
This sequence comes from Zalophus californianus, assembly GCF_009762305.2. NCBI lineage: Eukaryota > Metazoa > Chordata > Mammalia > Carnivora > Otariidae > Zalophus > Zalophus californianus. Next base: position 26,335,157 of record NC_045598.1, on the reverse strand, counting down.
ATGATTGAATGAGAGAGGGAGGGAAGCAAGCTCTGACTGTTCACAGGTAGGAGCCGGAGAAGCTAGAGAGAAGAATGAGACCTTGGGAACCAAGAAAGAGAACCAGGAACCTGCCCTAGGCTAGAAAGAAAAATCTAGCTTTATTGCTCCCCACAATGAATTGGCGGAGGAAATGAAAGAGGCTTTCTAAGTTGGAAATAAAGGCATTTACAAAAGCCCTGAGGTAGAAGGGGAGAAATTTAAAGATTGGAGCTGAGAAATTCCATTTCTAGACCTGGAAGGGAATTTTAAGTGGGAGACCCAGGGATATTGTTGCTGTTCGGGTGAGAAGTGGATGGGTTCTGGTCCTCCTAACATTCTGACTTTTAGAACAAAGGAGTTTCCAGAAGACTGGATAGACTAACCCCATGACTAAGGTCTCCTTTTCAGACTTTCCCAGATAGTGACCTAATCATTGAATAATCCAGTGAAGATTCATGCAATGAGCCTCTACCATTCCCAGAACAGAGAATGTAAAAGTGAGGCCAATCCCTAGCTTCAGATAGGGCCCATATAGATGCCAAAAAGCATTCTTTGCTTTGCCTTGAACACTGAGCTGGGGCTGTGCTGAATTTCTTGTAGCCCTGACACCAGGAGATCACCTCCTATAGAATGAGAAATGCAGTGATTCATTCATGTCAACCCAGAGAAACACATGTCTTTCCATCTGGGTTACTGATAAAGAACAATGACTATATTAAATAATACACTGAGGAATCACATACTGAGCCTGTTTTCTCTTAGGAGTGTTACACAAATACCATCAACTTACAGTTGGGAACAACTGGTACATCAGATCAGACTTGTGTACCAGCTAGATCAGGTCCTGCTGCAGGTAGGTGGGACATGGAAACTGTAAAATCAAATTTAGACCCCAAAAGGTAGGGCAAGGAAGCTGGTGTTTGGGGGAGCCATCCTGGCTGGCCCCTGACTGCACTGGAGTGGCTCTGAGAGCAGTTATCCTGGTAGAGCAGCTCTCATTTTGCATTTAAGATTGTCCTCCTGAAAAGGTCGTGTGTAAATCAAATTTAATAAATCAAATTCTACACTTCAAACCTTGGGGAAGCTCACTCTTCAAAGGAAGTTGTGAGTGAATCCCTTTTTAATAGAAGTAATCAACTCTTCATTTATCTGATTTGTAAGGTAAGATTTTTATATATCATATTTTCTTAAAGTGATCAGCAGAGTTTTTCTTTGTTGGTGATAGAAAACCCAACACAGAATGATGTTAAGCAAAAAACAACAATGGCAAACAAATTATAGGCACCTGTCATGAGAAGTTTAGGGGTATACTGGCTTTAGACATGGCTGGATTCAGGACCCAAACAATGACACTAAGATGTTGATTTTTCGAATCTCTCACACCTGTCTTCTCTTGGCTTTGTTCTCAGGCTCTACCTGGGTGAAGCAGTTGCAGCATCTTATCCTGCCAGGTTGAAGGCCAACAAGGAAGATTACTTGCTTTTTTCCTTCAGCAGTCTTAGAATTGGCTCTGATTGAGTCATCTGTCCATCCCTGAATGAGTAAGGAGTGAAGACCTGATTCACTTAGGCCTGGTCACATGGGGCTCTACACAAACCACATGGGCTGAGAGTAAGCCAAAGAAAGGGGAGAAAAGAAGGAAATCAGAAGAAATGGGGGACAATGTCAGGGAAGGGGGACATAAACTCAACTCCTCCCCCTCCCTCACTTTCACACTCAATCCATCACCAAGCTCTCCTGTCCTAGAAATATCTCACAAGGAGTTATATGCACAGCACCTGCATCAGAACCTCTTGGAGGTGCTTGTTGACGTGCAGATTTTATGGTCCTACTCCAGATGAAGCGAATTCTATTATCCTGGAGTGGGTCCTGGAATCTGCAATTTTGGATCATTTCCCAGATTTTTAAAAAAATGTATGCTGACTAAACGTCAGCTTCCCAACACTGTTCCGTACTTTCCACGTCCACAGTAGCTGCCTTGGTTCAAGACCCACTGTTTCTCCACTGGACTCCTCCAGGTATCCCCTTATGGGTCCACAAAATCTTCTCTATTAGCCACAGACCCCTCCTCTGCCATGTCTGCTCATGCTAAATAGACACGATTTCCAAAATCTAATGCTGGTTTACCTCTCCAGCCCCCTGTCTTATGAGATCTTCTCATTGACCCTGTTTAAATTTTTTATTGTTATGTTAATCACCATACATTACATCATTAGTTTTTTTTTCTCTTTTTTTAAAAAATTTTTTTTTTTTTAATTTTTTATTGTTATGTTAATCACCATATATTACATCATTAGTCTTTGGTGCAGTGTTCCATGATTCATTGTTTGTTCATAACACCCAGTGCTCCATGCAGAACGTGCCCTCCTCAATACCCATCACCAGGCTAACCCATCCCCCTACCCCCCTCCCCTCTAGAACCTTCAGTTTGTTTTTCAGAGTCCATCATCTCTCATGGTTCGTCTCCCCCTCTGACATACTCCCCTTTTCTTCCTCTCCTGTTATCTTCTTCTTTTTCTTTTTTCTTAAAATATGTTGCGTTATTTGTTTCAGAAGTACAGAACTGTGATTCAACAGTCTTGCACAATTCACAGCGCTCACCGTAGCACATACCCTCCCCAATGTCTATCACCCAGCCACCCCATCCCTCCCACCCCCAACCACTCCAGTAACACTCAGTTTCTTTCCTGAGATTAAGAATTCCTCATATCAGTGAGGTCATGTGATACATGTCTTTCTCTGATTGACTTATTTCACTCAGCATAACACCCTCCAGTTCCATCCACGTCGTTGCAAATGTCAAGATCTCATTCCTTTTGATGGCTGCGTAAAATTCCATTGTGTATATATACCACTTCTTCTTTATCCATTCCTCTGTCGATGGACATCTTGGCTCTTTCCACCATTTGGGTATTGTGGACATTGCTGCTATAAACATCGGGGTGCACGTACGCCTTCGGATCCCTACATTTCTATCTTTGGGGTAAATACCCAGTAGTGCAATTGCTGGATCGTATGGTAGCTCTAATTTCAACTGTTTGAGGAACCTCCATACTGTTTTCCAGAGTGGTTGCACCAGCTTGCATTCCCACCAACAGTGTAGGAGGGTTCCCCCTTCTCCGCATCCCCGCCAACATCTGTCATTTCCTGACTTGTTAATTTTAGCCATTCTGACGGGTGTGAGGTGGTATCTCATTGAGGTTTTGATTTGGATTTCCCTGATGCCGAGCGATGTTGAGCACTTTTTCATGTGTCTGTTGGCCATTTGGATGTCTTCTTTGGAAAAATGTCTGTTCAAGTCTTCTGCCCATTTCTTGATTGGATTATTTGTTCTTTGGGTGTTGAGTTTGATAAGTTCTTTATAGATTTTGGATACTAGCCCTTTATCTGATAGGTCATTTGCAAATATCTTCTCCCATTCTGTCGGTTGTCTTTTGGTTTTGTGGACTGTTTCTTTTGCTGTGCAAAAGCTTTTTATCTTGATGAAATCCCAATAGTTCATTTTTGCCCTAGCTTCCCTTGCCTTTGGCAATGTTTCTAGGAAGAAGTTGCTGTGGCTGAGGTCGAAGAGGTTGCTGCCTGTGTTCTCCTTTAGGATTTTGATGGACTCCTGTCTCACGTTTAGGTCTTTCAAATATTTGGAGTCTATTTTTGTGTGTGGTGTAAGGAAATGGTCCAGTTTCATTCTTCTGCATGTGGCTGTCCAATTTTCCCAACACCATTTGTTGAAGAGACTGTCTTTTTTCCACTGGACATTCTTTCCTGCTTTGTCAAAGATCAGTTGACCATAGAGCTGAGGGTCCATTTCTGGGCTCTCGATTCTGTTCCATTGATCTATGTGTCTGTTTTTGTGCCAGTACCATACTGTCTTGATGATGACAGCTTTGTAATAGAGCTGGAAGTCTGGAATTGTGATGCCGCCAGCTTTGCTTTTCTTTTTCAACATTCCTCTGGCTACTAGGTTTCTCTTCTGGTTCCACACAAATTTTAGGATTATTTGTTTCATTTCTTTGAAAAATGTGGATGGTATTTTGATGGGGATTGCATTGAATGTGTAGATTGCTCTAGGTAGCATTGACATCTTCACAATGTCTGTTCTTCCAATCCATGAGCATGGAACGTTTTTCCATTTCTTTGTGTCTTCCTCAATTTCTTTCATGAGTATTTTATAGTTTTCTGAGTACAGATCCTTTGCCTCTTTGGTTAGATTTATTCCTAGGTATCTTATGGTTTTGGGTGCAATTGTAAATGGGATCGACTCCTTAATTTGTCTCTCTTCTGTCTTCTTGTTGGTGTATAGGAATGCCACTAATTTCTGCGCATTGATTTTATACACTGCCACTTTACTGAATTCCTGTATGAGTTCTAGCAGTTTTGGGTGGAGTCTTTTGGGTTTTCCACATAAAGTATCATATCATCTGCAAAGAGTGAGAGTTTGACTTCCTCTTTTTGATTTGGAAGGCTTTAATTTCTTTCTTTCTTTCTGCTGTGGCTCAGACTTCTAATACTAAGTTGAATAGCAGTGGTGATAGTGGACATCCCTGCCGCGTTCCTGACCTTAGGGGGAAAGCTCTCAGCTTTTCCCCATTGAGAATGATATTCGCTGTAGGTTTTTCATAGATGGCTTTTATGATATTGAGGTATGTACCCTCTATGCCTATACTCTGAAGAGTTTTGATCAAGAAAGGATGCTGTACTTTGTCAAATGCTTTTTCGGCATCTATTGAGAGGACCATACGATTCTTGTTCTTTCTTTTGTTAATATATTGTATCACGTTGATTGATTTGCAGATGTTGAACTAACCTTGCAGCCCAGGGATAAATCCCACTTGGTCATGGTGAATAATCCTTTTAATGTACTGTTGGATCCTACTGGCTAGTATTTTGGTGAGAATTTTTGCATCCATGTTCATCAAGGATATTGGTCTGTAATTCTCCTTTTTGATGGGGTCTTGGTCTGGTTTGGGGATCAAGGTAATGCTGGCCTCATAAAATGAGTTTGGAAGTTTTCCTTCCATTTCTCTTTTTTGGACCAGTTTCAGGAGAATAGGTATTAATTCTTCTTTAAATGTCTGATGGAATTCCCCTGGGAAGCCTTCTGGCCCTGGGCTTTTGTTTCTTGGGAGAGTTTTGATGACTGCTTCAATTTCCTTAGTGGTTATAGGTCTGTTCAGGTTTTCTATTTCTTCCTGGTTCAATTTTGGTAGTTGATACATCTCTAGGAATGCACCCATTTCTTCCAGGTTATCTAATTTGCTGGCATAGAGTTGCGCATAATATGTTCTTAGAATTGTTTGTATTTCTTTGGTGTTGGTTGTGATCTCTCCTCTTCCATTCATGATTTTGTTGATTTGGGTCATTTCTCTTTTCTTTTTGATCAGTCTGGCCAGGGGTTTATCAGTCTTGTTAATTCTCTCAAAGAACCAGCTCCTAGTTTCGTTGATCTGTTCTACTGTTCTATTGGTTTCTATTTCATTGATTTCTGCTCTGATCTTTATGATTTCTCTTCTCCTGCTGGGTTTAGGCTTTATTTGCTCTGTTTTCTCTAGCTCCTTTAAGTGTAGGGTTAGGTTGTGTATTTGAGACCTTTCTTGTTTCTTGAGAAAGGCTTGTATTGCTATATACTATCCTCTTAGGACTGCCTTTGCTGTATCCCAAAGATTTTGAACAGTTGTGTTTTCATTTTCATTGGTTTCCATGAATATTTTTTTCTTCTTTAATTTCCTGGTTGACCCATTCATTCTTTAGTAGGATGCTCTTTAGCCTCCATGTATTTGAGTTCTTTCCGACTTTCCTCTTGTGATTGAGTTCTAGTTTCAAAGCATTGTGGTCTGAAAATATGCAGGGAATAATCCCAATCTTTTGGTACTGGTTGAATCCTGATTTGTGACCTAGGATGTGATCTATTCTGGAGAATGTTCCATGGGCACTAGAGAAGAATGTGCATTCTGTTGCTTTGGGATGGAATATTCTGAATATGTCTGTGAAGTCCATTGGTCCAGTGTGTCATTTAAAGTCTTTATTTCCTTGTTGATCTGTTGCTCAGATGATCTGTCCATTTCCGTCAGGGGGGTGTTAAAGTCCCCCACTATTCTTGTATTGTTGTCAATGTGTTTCTTTGCTTTTGTTATTAATTGCCTTACATAATTGGCTGCTCCCATGTTAGAGGCATAGATATTTACAATTTTTAGAACTTCATGTTAGATAAACCCTTTAAGTAGGATATAGTGTCCTTCCTCATCTCTTATTACAGTCTTTGTTTTAAAATCTAATTTGTCTGCTATAAGGATTGCCACCCCAGCTTTCTTTTGGTGTCCATTAGCATGGTAAATAGTTTTTCACCCCCTCATTTTCATTGTGGGGTGTCTTTGGGTCTAAAATGAGTCTCTTGCAGACAGCATATCGATGGGTCTTTGTTTTTTAATCCAATCTGATAGCCTGTGTCTTTTGATTGGGGCATTTAGCCCATTTACATTCAGGGTAACTATTGAAAATAGGAATTTAGTGCCATTTTATTGCCTGTAAGGTGACTGTTACTGTATATTGTCTGTGTTCCTTTCTGATCTATGCTGCTTTTAGGCTCTCTCTTTGCTTAGAGGACCCCTTTCAATATTTCTTGGAGGGCTGGTTTCGTGTTTGCAAATTCCTTTAGTTTTTGTTTGTCCTGGAAGCTTTTTATCTCTCCTATTTTCAATGACAGCCTTGCTGGATATAGTATTCTTGGCTGTATATTTTTCTCGTTTAGTGCTCTGAAGGTATCATGCCAGTCCTTTCTAGCTTGCCAGATCTCTGTGGATAGGTCTGTTGCCAATCTAATGTTTCTACCATTGTAGGTTACATATCTCTTCTCCCGAGCTGCTTTCAAGATTTTCTGTCTCTGAGCCTCGTAAGTTTTACTATTAGATGTTGGGGTGTTGACCTATTTTTATTGATCTTGAGAGGTGTTCTCTGTGCCTCCTGGATTTTGATGCCTGTTTCCTTCCCCACATTAGGGAAGTTCTCTACTATAATTTGCTCCAATATACCTTCTGCCCCTCTCTCTCTTTCTTCTTCTTCCGGGGTCCCAATTATTCTAATGTTGTTTCATCTTATCGTATCGCTTATCTCTTGAATTCTGCCCTCGTGATCCAGTAGTTGTTTATCTCTCTTTTTTTCAGCTTCTTTATTTTCCATCATTTGGTCTTCTATATCGCTGATTCTCTCTTCTGCCTCATTTATCCTAGCAGTTAGTGCCCCCATTTTTGTTTGCACCTCATCAATAGCCTTTTTTATTTTGACTTGGTTAGATTTTAGTTCTTTTATTTTCCAGGAAGGGTGTCTCTAATAGCTTCATGCTTTTTTCAAGCCTAGGTAGTATCTTTAAAATCATGATTCTGAACTCTAGGTCCAACGTCGTACTAACATCTGTATTGAGTAGGTCCCTGGGAGACAGTACTACCTCTTGTTCTTTTTGTTGAGGTGATTTTTTTCGTCTTGTCATTTTGTCCAGAGGAGAATAGATGAATGAGAGAACAAAATGCTAACAGGTTAACCACGTCCCTAGAAAATATACTCTAAACAAATCAGAAAAGGCCTGAAACCAGGGGAAAAGAAAGGGAAAGAAAGAGAAAAAAAAAAAAAGAAAAAGAAAAAGATAAAAACAAACAAAAACAGAACAAAACAAAAAAAAACAGAATATGATCAAATATGATCAGGCTAGTGCATAGATCTGTGCCGCACACTAGATTTTGGATGTATTTTGGTCTGTTAGAAGAAAGTGCCTCCTAAAATTTTAAAGAAAGAAAGACTTATATATGTACAAAATAAGGGTTGATACAATGAAGGGATGGAAGATGACTGTAAAGATGAAAATTATAAAAAATTTTAAAAAAGGAATTGATAAGGTGCTTGAAATAAAGAAGAGGATTAAAAAAAAAGAAAGAGAGGGGCGCCTGGGTGGCTCAGTTGGTTAAGCGACTGCCTTCGGCTCAGGTCATGATCCTGGAGTCCCGGGATCGAGTCCCGCATTGGGCTCCCTGCTGAGCAGGGAGTCTGCTTCTCCCTGTGACCCTCTCATGCTCTCTCTCTCTATCTCATTCTCTCTCTCTCAAATAAATAAATGAAATCTTAAAAAAAAGAGAGAGAGAGAAAGAAAGAAAAAAAGGGGGAGAGAATGTGATCAGGCAGGAGAGTAAAACAAAGCCATACACTAGAGATTTAGGGTATATTTTGATATGTTAGAAGAAACTGTGTCTCAAAATTTTAAAGAGAGAACAACTTATATATATATATATATATATATCCCAAAAATAAGGGTAACTACTATGAAGTGATAGAATATGACTCTAGAAATGAAGAATAAAAATTTTTTTTAAAAAAGGGATTGATAAGATGTTGACTGAAAAAGGGCAAAAGAAATATTAAAAAAAAACAGTTAAAAAATTAACTTTGAAAGACTAATGAATCATGGTAAAAAAGCCATGAATTCTATGTGCAATATTCCCCTAGCGCTGGAGTTCTGCCGTTCTCATTGATTGGTAAACTTGGTCTTGGCTGGCTGTTCTTGCTGATCTTCTGGGGGAGGGGCCTGTTGCCGCGGTTCCCAAATGTCTTTGCCGGAGGCAGAATTGCCCCGCCCTTGCCGGTACGGGTTAAGCAATCTGCTCGGGCTTGCTCTCGGGAGCTTTTGTTCCCTGCAAGCTTTCCGTATAGCTTTGGAGGACGACAGTGAAAATGGCGGCGTCCCAATCTCAACCCTGGAGGAGCCAGAACTCGGGGCCCCGCTCCTCAGTGCGCCCCCAGAGAAAAGCAGTCAGTCACTCCCATCTCCCTGGTCTCCGTCCGCACTCCGTGCTCACCCGGCCTGTGACCAAGCGTTTCTATCTCTGGCACCCGACCCCGTGTGGAGTCTCCAAACCTAGCAGATCCCTGCGGTGCACTCCCGTGCCACTCCTCCCGGGCGAGGGAGGGGAGTCTCCCCAGATCTGCCGCTTGTTGGGTCCCTGCTGGAGGAGCAGTGGCCCGACTGGGCCGCGGATCACAGTTTATGGCAACCCCGAGCTGCGAGCTCGCACCTCGGCTCCGTCTCTACAGCCGACTTCCCCGCTCTGATACGTGGGAGCTCTGCTGCACTCAGGCACCCCCGGTCTTTCTGTCACCCTGAGGGTCCTGAGACCACACTGTCCCGCGAGGGTTCCACCCCCAGCTTAGCCCCTGGAGCGACGTCCCTCAGCGGAGCCGACTTCTAAAAGTTCCGATTTTGTGCCCTGCGGCTCTATCACTTGCCAGAAGTGGCCGACGGAGGCCCTCTCCGCTGCCGTCTATCCTCCCAAATATCGCCTCGGATTCACTTCTCCACACATCCTACCTTCCAGAAAGTGGTCACTTTTCTGTTCAGAGAGTTGTTGCTATTCTTTTCTTCGATCTCCTGTTGAGTTCGTAGGTGTTCAGAATGGTTTGATCCCTATTCAGCTGAATTCCTGAGACTGGACAAAAATCCAGGTCTCCTACTCCTCCGCCATCTTGCTCCGCCCCCCGAGATCTTCTCATTGACCCTGGATCCCAGCCATTGTCATGCCCCCTCAGCAGTTCCCTGGACTTCCCAGGTCCCTTTCCCACATTCATCTCCACTGCTCCTGAGCTTCCCTCTGCCTCCAATGCCATTCCCTTTTCTCTCCATCAGGCAAACTCAAGCTTCAGCATTAAGCCCAGCTCAACTGCAACCTTTGTGAAGCCCCTCTGTTCCTTCCCTCCACTCCCCCTTCCCTATCTCATTCTCCCAAAGAACCCTGTTTCTATCTCTTCTACAGCAGTTTACATGCTCTCTGGAACTTACAAATTTACATGTCTGTCGTTCCCTCTGGTCCGACAAAGGGGCTCAATAATATGTGTTAAGTCTTAAAAACAAACCATACAGCTCAAGATATTGACAAGATATGTGACTTTGAGCAAGTCTCCTCCCTTTCCTGAGCCTCAGTTTCCAATTTGTAAATGCAAATATTCATACCTACTGCATAGGTTTGCTGATGGGTTCAGTCGAGATAATGAACAGAAATCTCTTAGCACAGTGCATGGCAACATAATTAGTACAACGAATGCTAAATTTAAAAAATTAACCTTCAAGTCAGGGAAGCAAAATCCCTCAATCGTACATGTAAATTCATATTTATATAACATTAAGCAACTGTTTCTTAAAACCACATTATTCAAACTAACCCTGTTGAGATCTGCAGGTCAAATCTGAAATGGGGCAGATGGACTCTACGCCTTAAGCTACTTTCCCATTCCCTGGGAACTTCACACCCTTCTTTATCTTTCCCTGAACTTTGGTCAGTTTTAAGTCCATCCCTCTGAAATAATCACCTTCAGTCCATGGAATGCTGACATGGGAGTAATGCAGTTCCCCACAGTGCAATTTCTCTGGACCATGGAAATGTTTTGGTTCCATGAGAATGAGGAAAGCTAAGGGTGCCTGATGGTGGACAGCCAGTTCAGAAGTGGCAGCCTTGAGCTCGCATAAATGAAAGTCATTAAAGCTGCCTGAAGTGACAAGATTCGTCCAGGAATCCGAATGAAATGATGATAAGTGTAAGAGAGATAAATATTTCATTAAATGAGCAGTAGGATGAATCTCAAGAAATTTAGCCCCTCTTCTGGTGACTCTTTCCCGCTTGTTTTATAATCTGCCTGACATTGTCACTCCCTTTTACAATCATGCATCTTGCACTTGGCATGTAAGAGGATATGCAAAAGGTATTACAAACAGAAGTTGGGAAAAGCATAGACGGTTCAAGAACAAATGACTCCAAATTCCTAATTATCTGCAATGCCCACAACAATGTGGCAGGCATGGGGGATATTTACATGTTGCATATTTGATGTATGAAGAGTACCCAGCACAGTAGCTAGTGTTTTGTAGCTATTCACCAATGTTGATTTCCTCCCTTCTTTTCATCCCTTGTGGAGTTTAGTGGGTAGGGGATGAACGGGTATGTATGTGTGTGTTTCCACATCCGTGCAAGAGGATGTAAGAACATAATTTCTGAGTCCTTATGGATTGTCAGAATTTAGAGTATAAATCACAGCACTAACCTGATCGTGTTTGTCTAGCCAACATGTTGGTCCTATTGTAAATGCAGCACACCTCTAGGCCCAGGGAATATGAAGTTTAACAAGAACACAGAGGGCAAAATCCTTGCCTTCTGGGAACTCATGATTAGAACATAAAAATAGACAAGTAAATAAACAAAACACAAGATTAGGCTCCCTTGAAGCCAGAGATTAGTTCTTAGGCATTTTTGTTTCCCTAGCACCTCTAGGTTGTTTCATGACCTTCATAGGATTAAGGGACTATTAGTTTTAGAGACCTGCCTTATTTAAAATCAAATACATTATAATGTCACTGCCACATTAAATATAATTTTTATATAACCATATAAGAGTTATGCTGAAAAGCAGTTGACAGGTTGGCATAAAGTTATTCTTTGTAGACTTTCAAGTAGATGCTTGTTGATTTAATTTTGCAGTCTTTGTATTATGGAGATGATATTAATTATTTTCAGGTCTCGAATATTTCCAGGAACCCTTGAAAGGCTCTTGGGTCCTGAAAACTGCTTTGATAGTGTCTAACAGATTGTACAGCCATGTAAACGTCACACTGTGCATGGCACCTAATGAGTTCTTCATAAATACTTAATGAATGAATAAATAGATTGAGGATATCAGATAATGAATAAATACCATGTGTTAGAGAGTCCAGTTCCAGGAAGCAAGGAACTTTTCTTATGGCTCTGGATTCCATTCCAGATCCCAGTTGATCTCTTTGAAAACAGAAATCTTTGGTTGCTAAGGGATCATGGTGGCTTTGGGCAAATTTCTCCTTCCTATTGGAAAACTAAAAAAGGCTTGTCCTAGAGGGATTTTTAGCAAAAGGCATGGAATGATCCAGGATACACAGGGTGCAGTTAAGCATTGTGGAAATAAGCAGATACTTTTGTCTGAGTTCAAAATGAGGGGTGATAGTGTGGTACAAAGTCAGAAAACCTAAGGCACTAGAGATGACAGGGAGGAGCATGACCCTTGGGGTTGGATGGCCTGGGTTTAGATCCTGGCTCCAGTACTTCTAGTTGTGTGCCTTTGCAAATCACTTAACTTCTCTGCAGTTTATTATTATTACTATTATCATCATTATTTTAATCTAAAGAAGGGGACTCATTACAGAACCTATGTCATAGGGTCGTGATGAAGACGAAATGATTTATGTGAAATGCTTATCCCAGTGCCTGACATGTGGTTGGCATCTCTAAACTTCATTCATTATTTTGATTTGCTTTAGTGCTGTCAGAAATTAGCAGGATGATTTTGGGCAAGTCTGTATCTACTTGGAGGCTCTGGTTTCCTTTCTTTTGTACTAACGGATCAGCCAGGTATCGAAGACCGGATGATGTCACTGGAGGTGGCATGAAGTCAGTGGCATGTGGAGCCAGATCACACCAGCTCACAGGAGCCTGCTGTTAAATTTTCAGGAATTCTGTAAGCTGATTATGAAATGCAGCCATTAAAAAAAATAAATTATATAAATTGATACTTAACTATATTTCAAAACAAAGATAACAAATACTAAAAACTCACCAATTTCTAATTATTTCTAATAAATATTTCTAATGATTTATATAATTTCTAATTGTATTTAACATAATATATAGTCTGTTTTACTATTATTGATGCTCTTGCAGTTATTTATTTATGTCTGTTGTATCTTTATGATAGAAACACCATATGACCTTGTGTTATTGTGTGTCTCTTCCCAACTCCATGTTGGAAACCATTACCCTGGCATGGGGGGCAGGGCGGAGTTGTGGTGGGAGTATTTACACCATGAAAATTAACAAGTGCCACAAATGTGGGCTTTTCTTCCTCCTGAAAAGCCAGTTGTTAAACATTTACCAGTATGCCACTACTCAGAGTGATCCATAAAATAGTCCTCATTTCTGTCTTGCGCCAATGGATTTGTGATGCCTTCTGGGTCCATCTAGCAATGCTGCATGAGACAGAGCCATGCACTGAGCTCAGTAGGAAGATCCTGACCCTCACCCAGCTGCTTATGGATGCACCATCCTTCTCCAGCCTGCTCCTGGGCCAGCACCACACGTCTCACTGAGTTACAGACACAACTGTCTACATGCTCTTTCTTGAATCAGCTTCAAGACCCTGTTAGAAAGAGAAAAGAGATTGGGCCTGTTGGAATTTTTCTAATGTGGATTTTAAGAAAAAGTGGCACTACATTTTCTCTCCCGTGGGTACATGGTGACATTGCCTTTGCTGAACATGTATGTAATCAATCAACACCCTTTGAGCATCTCTGCTGGGCTGGCCCAGGCCCTGCTAAGCATTCAGTGAAGAAGTGGCAATGGAAGAGGCTATGACCTGGCCTGAAAGTAGGTCACAATCCAGTGCGGAGACACACATAAATAAACAGCTACAGGAGACTGTAAGTAATGTCCCTGGGAGAGGAGGCAGCACAGGGTGCTGTGGGAGCCAGGAACGGGGGATAACTTTCCAGCATGTGTATGTATAGAGGTCACGGTCAGTAGGAGATAGCAGGAAAGGGAGTTCTGGAGACTTCAGGGCAGGGCAGCTGTGTCAGTCAGAGCTCTTAGCTGCAAACACATGAACCCATCTTGGCTCATTGAACAGCAAAGAGATTTAAGAAAGGATATTAGAGAGCTTGGGGAATTTCTAGGAACGCCTGGATTTTATACATTCATGAGCAACACCCAAAATGACACTGCAGAACTGGCTGAGTGGAGACATCATGGCTGCTGCCCTGGGCATGAGGAGCCCATGACCCACCCTGTGGATGCCAGGCATTGGATGTGCCCATCAGACTCCTGCTGCTGATGTCTGGCTGCAGTTCCTGCTGCCACCACCAGACCCCACATAGTCCCTGATTCCAGAAGTCACAAGCTTTTGTTCAAAGCCCAGTGTGATGTGTCTGGTTGGTAAAACCCAGGTCACATCTCTGTGTCCTAGCTATAGGGTAAGCAGAGAAAAATATGGCTTCTGTTAGGGGATTTGGAAGATGGGTAATTCTCCAAATGTAGGAAAGTCGTTCAAAGATCTAGTCAGTCCAAATAAAGACACATACCCATTATAATGTAACCCTTTGGCTGGGTTTTGCAGGAAGTATAGAAGAATGTCCGACTTACAAGATTTTTATACAGCATGCTAAACATAGCAGGCAGAATATTCAAAGGCCTGGTGGCCTGGGGAAGCTGGCACAGACAGGTAATTTTAAATATTTCAGTCTGGCTGGAGTGAAAGTCCTATGGGTGTGTGTGCATGTGTATGTGTCTGTTTGTCTTTCTTCTGGTTGCCTTAAAGATTTTCTTTCTTTTTTTTTCTTTCTGTACTTGTTTTCCTCTTTATTATAAGCCAATACCAAGTCTTATTGAAAGCTCTATCAGAAAAGATTTCTTTTGCTTTTAAATTTTCATTTATTCTTATACATGAAAAGTCTTTTTATTTCATAAGACAATAGTTTATATCAAACTAAACATGATGGATAGAATCTCCACAATCAGTTTACATAGGGTTCTGTACACAATCATATATTAAGCCATTTTGTAAAAAAGGAAAATAATTCAAAGAAAAAAATAACCATAATAATAGCTGACACTGAACACTTACTTTTTGCTAGGTACTGCTTCATTTTTTAAAAAAGTTTTTATTTAAATTCCAGGTGGTTAACAAATAGTGTAATACTAGTTGCAGGTGTACAATACAGTGATGCCTCACTTCCACATGACACTCAGTGCTCATCAGGACAAGTGTACTCCTTAGTCCCCACCACCTATTTTCCCCATCCCCCACCCACCTCCCCTCTGGTAACCATCAGTTCGTTCTCCGTAGTTAAGTGTCTATTTCTTTGTTTGCCCCTCCTTTCCTCCTTTGTTTCTTTTGTTTCTTAAATTCCACATATGAGTGAAATCACATGGTATTTGTCTTTCTCTAAATGACATTTTGCTCAGCGTTATACTCTCTAGCTCCTTCCATCTTGTTGCAAATGGTTAAAGATTTTATTTGTCTTTTTGGCTTCACTATAATGTACTGAGGTGTGGTTTTCTTCATATTCATTATGTTAAGGGTTTGCTGGGCTTCTTGGATCTCTAGGTTAATTTTTTAAAGTCAAATTTGAAAAAAATTGTTATTATGTATTTACATATTTAAAAAATATCTGTTATCCCTCTCTGCTCCTTTTGGGACTCCACTTATATGCATGTTAGGTCATTTTATGTTAGCCTACATGTAACTGATGTTCTGTTTAGCCCTTTTCTCTCTGTGTTTCAATTTGGGTAATTTCTACTGACTTGATTTAAGTGTACTGTTCATTACTTCTGTTGTACCCAATCTGCTGGTAAGCCCATAAGATTAACTTTTAATTTCAAATAAATTTTCAGATCTATGATTTCTACTTGGTTCTTTCTAACTTTTAATTTTTAATATTTCCATTTATTTCCTGATATTCTACCTTTTTCTTGTATTTTATTCATTTTTTTCCTGTAAATTATCTAATATGTTCATACTAGTTATTTTATAGTCCTCTGTGAGTCTACTTCTATTTGACTATTTTTCTCTTGATTATGTACCACATTTTTCTGCTTTTCCCAAAACTTGTAATTATTTTATTTTCTGCCAGAATATTACATATAAAAAGAGTGGACACTAAGGTATAATTTTTGTATATGTACTTGTTTGTTATTGCAGACATCACAAGACTTTTTCTCTGTCAGGTAAAATTCAGAACTGAACTGAGCTAGGACTGGAACACAGCTTTAATTAGATTACGTTTGCCTCCTATATCAAATGAGACCAAAGATGCATCTTTTTGCCTTTCATCTGTATCCTTGACATTGACCTTGACCAAGGGGCTGATCTCCCTGAAATTTCAGAATTTTACTGGAGAGGGAGTTGGGCTGCAGGTTCAAATAGATTTGGATTACTTTTGGATTAAATTCCAGCAAAGCTGTGAAAGTCCAAGAAACACAAAGTTGTGCAAACTTCTCTACTTTCCAGCTACATTTCCTCTGGTGGCTACTCAGCAAAATTCCTAAATGGGACAAGTGATTGATATTTATGTTTGGGACTCTTCCCAGATTCCCAGATTTCTTGCCTTCAGGTATGGAAGCACCATTACTTTACACTCACCTATGAAGGGCTCATTCCTCTCTGGAATTCAATTTATCAAGGCTTCCCTGCATCTACTGCTCTTTGATAGTTTCATAGCATATTTATTTATTTTTGCTTGTTGTTATCATGGAAGTTATAGGTCTTTTACATACACTTACATACTAACCAGAAATAAGAATGCATTATCCCCCCATTCAGACTATTATTTTCCCTTGGCAGAACACCCTTTGGATTTCTGCTTTGAAGGGAAGCCTATGAACCTGAACACTCAGAGATCACTGCCTTCCTATGTATCAGCCACTCAGGAAAACCTCACTCTCCTCCCCTGGTCTTCCCACAAGGGCGGCAGCTACCTTTGTGCTAGATGTTATGAGATAGGCTTGGGAAGATGCCCAACTCTCAGTGATTTCAGAGCATCCACTCTATACACTTTCAGATACTTCCCTTTTGTACTCAAAGATACATTTAGGTAAATTTGTAATTTCCTCTTTTGTGATTGAGTTAATTGTTAAATGTCCTATGAGAGTTTTCTATTTAAAGGAAGCTTGTGGTTAATCCTTTCATAATATGAATAAAGAGAGTAACAAGTCACCTCCCACTCCTAGACACCCATCTCCATTCCAGCTGTTGAGTATAACATAAAGAGCTTGGACATTGCAGTCAGATAGGTCTGAAATCAAACCCTCTTCCAAAACTGTATTTGTGTGAGATCTTAACCTCCGTTTGCCTCAGTTTCATTATTCATTCAAGTTGTTCTTATTGTTCTAAATATTTTTCCTTTCTATCTTCCCTAGTTAGATTCTACTCCTCTTTCTGATCTCAACTGAAGGGTCATTTCTACAGAAAGGACGTCTCTGACCTCCTCAACTAGTTCAGGTATGCCTAGTTTACATTCTTGGAACCTAGACACCTCTCACTTGTAACACTTGCCACAATAATGAATTTAATTTATTTATGTGATTTATTTGTTTAGCATCCTCTTTCAGCCTAGAACACAAGCCTCATGAGGGCAGGACCATGTATGTATGCCCAGTGCCTAGCAGAGTCCTTGGCAAAGAGTAGGTGTTCAAAGAACAGACTCCAACACTGAGAATAATGATGCTTGCCTCTGCAGTGCTCTTGTGAGGGCTGACTTAGCGAATAGAAGGGCATTTTAGTTTGGACCTCTCTGAAACAGGGATTTAGATACAAAAAGTTTATTTGGTTGTTGAGCCCAATGAGGACAGTGAAGGGGTGGAAGAGTGAGACAGTGGGAAGTGTAAAACCAATTGAGGGCAAGTTTATGAGTGGGTTCTCACTGTGGGAAACTGGGGCTCAGTCGTGCTGGGGATTTTCTAAGAAACTATGTAGAACATACCTTGGATTTTTCCAACTGGGTTATTTATTCACTGCCTCCTGAGCTTCATTGTTTGAGGGTCATTCCTGGAGCTTCACCTGCCAGGCATTCACTCCCTGGTCTCCAGAGAACAACCTCAGGTTGAGAGGTGTATGAAGCCAGGAACCGTGTGTAAGGGAATTGTCTTCAGGTCACCTCTGGGGTGGGTGGGGTTCCTTCAGTGACCACTGCATAGGGAATGCTCTCTGTGCAATGCAAATGCATATTAAAGCTACTTCCAGAAATTCCACCTGCTACCATTTCCCATACCTTCATTGGCTCTAGCAGAACTGGGCACAGTTATGGGGCTTATGCCAGGGCTTCAGAGTAGGCCTGCCTTTACCATTGACAAAAGGTGTCAGAACAGAGGGACAGGTAGATTGGTGCCATGAGTCCAAGCTTCACCCTACCCTGGGGAAACTCACCTCTCAGGTTTATCTTGGGACTGTTGGGGAGCACAAGCAAAGTCACCTTGGTGTGGTTATCTGGGAGGAGTGAATATTGATCCAACCCTTCCCTAGGATACAAATACATAGCCTGTGACCAAGGCAAGTCCTACTGTTTACCCAGAGCATCCAGCCCAGCTCAGTCCAGGCCTTGAACCTAGTAGGTGCATCATAACTGCTTATCGAACGAACACCGAATTCACCCCAACTGAGGCAATATCAGAAGCAGGAACATCTCAGTAAAAATACACGAATATTTTAAAAGGTTAGTGGCAATAGGAATGATTTGTGACAATAAAAAGGCTCTGTCTTGGAGAGATGAGATGGCATGATCCTAATCCCCCGAATATGAAATTAAGGTTTCTTTATTTTCACAATGAGATGAGAATTTCTAGAACATTTGTGCTGCCAAATTTTAGCTCTGATTTAAAGCACCTTTATCACAAATTCTGGCTGAGCATCGCTTTTTAGAATGTAGAGAGCTGATTCAGCCCTCCCTCCTGAAAAGGAATAGGTAAGGGTGGGGTGGGGGAGAGGGCAAGAGACAGAGGGAGAGAGGGAGAGAGGGAGAGAGAGATTTCTTTTCCCCAGCTTTGGGAACACTGATGTGCGTTCATAACCTTATGTATGTCTTCATTCATGGAGCACATGTGTCTCTCTTTTGGCAAGAAGGAAAGAAGGGTTTCTTCTCTGGCTTGCTCTCTTTCCTTTCGCGTCTGTCTTTTGACCTCTGTGTGTCTCTACTTCCTTGTCTATCTGCCCATTTCTTTTGGATGCTTTCCTGTCACAGTCCATGGATCTGCCTGCCACTCCTTTTCTGCTGCTTTTTCTCTCTTTCTCTTTCTCTGGCGTCGATCTTCCCTCGTCTCACATCTATTGGCATCTGTTTTTCCATCCTTCTGTGGTTGTGTCTCTCTACTACTGTTCATCCCTTTCCTTCCCTTTCCCTCTCTTCCCCAGTTTCTCTCTCTCCTCCCCTCTCTCCCCTCCCCTCCCCTTCCCTCCTAGTCCCTCCTTCCTCTTCCCCTCCGGTTCTCTTCTCTCTGAATTGAAATGCAGACATCAATGCACACACACACAATTTCTTTTTTTCCCATTTTTTATTGTTATGTTAATCACCATACATTACTTCATTAGTTTTTTTTAAAGATTTTATTTATTTATTCATGGGAGATGGAGAGAGAGAGGGAGAGAGAGAGAGAGAGAGAAGCAGAGGGAGAAGCAGGCTCCCAAGGAGCAGGGAGCCCGATGCAGGACTTGATCCCAGGACCCTGGGATCATGACCTGAGCCAAAGGCAGACGCTTAACCATCTGAGCCACCCAGGTGCCCAACATCACTAGTTTTTGATGTAGTG
Organism: Zalophus californianus; assembly: GCF_009762305.2. Lineage (NCBI taxonomy): Eukaryota > Metazoa > Chordata > Mammalia > Carnivora > Otariidae > Zalophus > Zalophus californianus. The sequence continues at coordinate 26,315,793 of NC_045598.1, read as the reverse complement.
TTCCATGATTCATTGTTTGTGCATAACACCCAGTGCTCCATGCAGAATGTGCCCTCTTTAATACCCATCACCAGGCTAACCCATCCCTCCACCCTGTCCCCTCTAGAACCCTCAGTTTGTTTTTCAGAGTCCATCGTCTCTCATGGTTCGTCTCCGCCTCCAACTTACTCCCCTTCATTCTTCCCCTCCTGCTATCTTCTTTTTTTTTTTTTTCCCTAACATATACTGTATTATTTGTTTCGGAGGTACAGGTCTGTGATTCCACAGTCTTACACAATTCACAGCGCTCACCATAGCACATATCCTCCCCAATGTCCATCACCCAGCCACCCCATCCCTCCCACCCCCCACCACTCCAGCACCCTCAGTTTGTTTCCTGAGATTAAGAATTCCTTATATCAGTGAGGTCATATGATACATGTCTTTCTCTGATTGACTTATTTCGCTCAGCATAACACCCTCCAGTTCCATCCATGTCATTGCAAATGGCAATATCCCATTCCTTTTGATGGCTGCATAATATTCCATCACACACACAATTTCTTAAAACAAGCACAAAAGTTTTAAATTTTATCAGAAGGAAAGTGAAATATCTTCAATTTACCTCCTTCCTCAAAAAAATAAATAAAATAAAATAAAACAAGGAGAAAACATCTAAATTACCTTGCTTCCTCCTTCCGTGACCCTGGATAAGGCCCTCCGAGGACACGCAGAAAAGGGCTTCTTTGTTCCTTGTCTGACTTTGATGGGCAATCTCAGTGTATGTTTTTTTTGTTTTTTTGTTTTGACTGCTCGCTCCATTCCAGGCTCTGGACCCAGCTATTGGAGGTCTCCAGGGAGCCCGTCCAGTGACCAGGGTCCACTGGGGTATGTCCCAGGACTTGGGTCATGTGGATGAGACTCCCTAAAGACCCAGGGCTCCTTACGTCCACTCTGTTCTGCAGAATCACAGCACAAATCACCAGTGTTCGTTTGCGGCAAAAAATGCTGAGTTAAATGAATTGTTTCAAATTAGTGGTGTTACTTCTGCCTGCCATTCTGCATTGAAGTCCAAGTTTCAACACCTACTAGCAAGTGGCAGGCAAATTCCTTTACCCTTTGGTGCCTTGGCTTTCTCAACGGTCAAATGAGATGATACTTATGTTGAAGGGTTGTTTTTAGAATTCGATGAGGTGATGGGTGCAGAGCAGTTGTCATAGAGCTACGGCTGAACCGCAGATACAATAAGGAGAAGCCTGTCCTGTCTGCTGCACACGGTCGTTTCAAGTGTTAAATGAAGCGATGGTGGAGAATGTGCTTTGCAAAAAGGACCATGCATTACATAATGTTTACTCTTGTTATTAAGAAGATAATTTTTTAAAAGATTTTATTTATTTATTTGAGAGAGAGAGAATGAGAGATAGAAAGCACGAGAGGGAAGAAGGTCAGAGGAAGAAGCAGACTCCCCGCTGAGCAGGGATCCCGATGTGGGACTCGATCCCAGGACTCCAGGATCATGACCTGAGCCGAAGGCAGTCACTCAACCAGCTAAGCCACCCAGGCGCCCAAGAAGATAATTTTAATAGCTAACATTTATTGAGCACTTACAATCATACCCTTAAAAAACCCTCCGAGGTGGGGATTATTCTTCTGTGACGGATGAGAAGGAGGCACAGAGAAGTTAAACGATGACCAAGTCACACTAAATAATAAAACGTATTTATGAAGCACTTACCATGTGCCAGGCACTGTGCCAAGGCCCTTACGGGCATTATCTTATTTCATTTTCATAACTTCACTGAGGCAGTTATTATCTCCGTGTTTTTTCTTTTTAGATTCAAAAACCAAAGTTTAGAGAAGTTAAGGCATTTGCTGCAGCTCGCGTGGCCAGGGGCAGGGTCTGTCAGATGCCGAAATTTGTTCTTGAAACTTCTTGCTCTTCCAACGGACAGCTCCTGGAGGGTACAGCCGGGCCTGTGTTCGGTCTCTTGCCTCTGTGTGGTGGCAAGGGGGGAGCAGGGGCGGGTGGGGCAGGGTTCGCGGTGTCCCAGGCAGCGGGCACTCTCGCCTTAGGGCCCGCAGGAGGTGAGGCAAGCCCTTTGGGTTCTTTTGTTCGTTTTCCTCCCCTGTTCCTCTTGTCCCTCATCTTCCTCTCCCTAAGCCTCCCCTCACTCCTCCCCTCTTTCTTTTCCTCCTCTCCTTCCCTTCTGAGCCTCTTCTAACTTCTTCTCTTCCTCTGACTTTTCCTTTCCCTTCCATCCCCCACCTCCTCCTCCGCTAACTCCCGGCCCAAAGAGCAAAGCTGCCTGCTGTTGCCATGGAAACCCTCAGCCGCTGCTACAGCCTTTTCCTGTCTCTCCGCTGGCCTAGGACCAATAAGAGAAGCCTGATGGAGTGGCCCCACATTTCCTTCCTCTCCTCCTCACAGAGGCCCCAGAAACCCCCTGTCCTCTCCTGAAGCCTGAGCCAGCTGTCCCTGGTGCTAGGGGCAGAAACACAAAGGGTTATCAGGAGCTCAAGGGCGGTCTCGGGCATGGATCGGGCAGCAGTGACCTTCACTAACACTATCAGCCTCACCCTCAAAAGACTACCAAACATCTCTGGGAACAATACAGTGAAGAAAGAATGACCTCTAGCACCCAACTGTGCACAGAGGTCTCCATAAACCTGACTTGTGCCTGCCTTCAGCTAAGTGTCAAGTTGCGACCAGAATTTAGAGGGTCTATGCATGATCTCCACTCCTGCTGGGTGACTGAGAACTTCACTTTGTATCTGTCATGGGGAGAGGTCCCAATGAGCCTATGACCCTCCAGGGCACGGTGGGAGCCCAATCCACTGGTCATGCAGGCTCTCCTGGCTTCTCTTTCATCTCCCTGCAGGAAACACTCTCTGTGGACTTGCTCTTCTCCAGGGAAAATGGTTTAAACTTGGGCTTGTTCTCTGCATCTGCTGCAGCCACCCACCAACTTTCTCACCATGGAAGGGAAATTCAAAGGACCTTGGCCTCTTTCTTCTTCATTCCTCACACTCCTGAGTCCTCTGTGGCTTCGTTGTTTTGATTTTAGAGAACATATTTCAATCACCAGTTATGTGCCAAAATGCAGTGAGCTGGTGTAAAGGCCATCTTTACAACCAAATGGGTTACTATTTTGCAAAGCAGGGAGCTTGGAATGTCCTCTCCTTTGCCTATTCCACTGGAGTGGAGTTTGCCTGGTTTATCTCCCTGCCCCCAGGACCATGTCTGTATTAACCAGCTTTTGCTGTGGCAACACCCTCTGCTCCCTCCTGCCAAATCCCAGTGGTGTTTACAAGAGCAAACATTTATTTCCTGCTCACATTATGTGAGGGCTGCTGGTCAGCAGTAGCTAAGCTGGATTCTTCTGGGCTCTGCTGAGCTTGGCTCAATTCCACAGGGTTCCTCTTACTCTGGGACCTTGGCAGAAGGGGTAGCTCCCATCTGCAGTGTGCTGTCCTCATGGCAGAGGACAGAAGCTCAAGGGAGAAAGAGGTCAACCAGCAAGCCCATTGAAATGTTCTGCTCTGATGTGGGCTATGTCAGATCTGCTGGCACACCAGTGGCAAAGCAAGTCACATGGCTCAGCCTCAAGTCAAAGGGGCAGGAAGTAAGGCTGCCCACAGGAAAGTGTGACATGGACAGGGAGGGAACAAACAAAAACAAAGAATAAAGGCTACTACAATGTCGAAACAATCCCTGACTGGAGTTAATCTTTTGCCAGGATTCTTCTCATTTTACTTTGAACAAAAGAACTGAAAGAACAAAAAATATGTACACACTGGGAGTCAACCAGACATGCACTGAAATCTGCCTTCCTCTGCTTACTGCTGTGGAAGGCCAGTCGGCTAATCTCTCTGAGCCTCAGTTTCTGCATCTGTCAAGGGGGGATAATAACATGGTTTCACATGGCTTTTGTGGGGATTAAGTGGGACCATAGAGTGCTTGGCACATGCTAGATGCTCAGCAGATCATAGTCGGTACCATTATTAGTACTAGTGAATATTAAATGTGAATAAATTACTTTCATCAAAATAAATAACTGAGATATACCCAGATGTTTCCTTCTTTTTCCTAGTTACCCAATGTAGGTCATAATCCTTGGCCAGGAGCCATTAGTGAGTGGTAAGAATAGCCAACGCAACCAGTTATGCTGTCTGAAGGGTTTTAGTTATGCCAATTCAATCTTTACAAACCCAGGAAATTTTTCTACTATTATCCACAGCTTTTGGGTGATAGCACAGAGGCACACAAAAGGAGGCTAGAGAGGTGGCTTGCCTATGATTACGTGGTTTGCTAGTGGCAGAGCCTGGACTTGAACCCAGACAGCTCAGCTGACAGTACATGCTCTTAACTCTCTTGCCATGCTGTCTTTCAGCTCAGCTGGTGGCCAGTGGATAAACAGAGTCATAAAAAAATGTGTGGCTGTCAATGTGATGCTAAGTCTAGCTCATTGGACTAGGAGAAAATTTGGGAAATGACCTGGATTCAATATTTATTTGGACATAAAATAAAGGAGCTACTGGGGGTAAGAGCAGGGTGCAGAGTCTGTGGGACAACCCCTAATCAGTTCAAATGGAGCATGATCGCAGTGGGAGGTGAGGGAGACTTCCTAGAGTAGGGGGTGATTCTTTCATTCAGGAGCCCCAGGTCTTGCTCTCCAGCTAGACTGGCTGTCCTTTGGAAAGCAGGTCTCTGAGATTCCAGTTTTGAAATGGCCTTGTGAATCCAGCCCCAAGCATCAGCCTGCTTGGCCAGAGCCCTTGGGCTGGCCTCTTCCCCTTGCAGGCCAAACACTGCTCCATTCTGAGTCAGGCACCCTCCTTAGATTTCACCTAGGTCTCCTTTGGGGAAGAGGGCCTGGACTTGATACTAACCAATGGGGGAATAACATTAGCTCAAATTCATTCCTTTCAGAATCCAGACTCCCCATCTCTGATCTGTGAGGAAAGCACTGATTGTCCACCTTCACTTCCACCTCTAAACTGGGAGAGGACTTGGTTAGAAGGAATCATCTACGTGTTTTCTGGGCTAGATATCTCCTTGCTCCTTACTGGGTAGACCCTGTTGTCAAGAATACCCTCCATATCTGCTCCTGCTCCACCATCTGCCTAGGCTTTGAACCAGTAAGGACCCAACCTGGAAGAACATCAGGAGCCCCTTGCCCAACAGTCAGTAGGGCTTCCACTCATCAGTTGCTCTTAGGTCTGCTATGTCCAGGGCACAGGGGCGTTTAGCCCACTGTGTGTTCAGGGAAGCATCAGACTGAGGGTTCACTAGCCTGCACCGTGAGTCTAACTGCCTTCTGTCCAGCTCCCTGTTTCTGATTTTACCTTGGGGCTGGTTGTTCAAGCCCTTTATATTGCTACTTTATATACTTTACATCTTACTTATTATATATACCTTCTTTCTGACCCGTGTATTGTTTCTGCTGGATCTCACATGCACTCAGGTGTCCCTCTCAGATCTATAACTTAGGTGCCAGTCAGATGCCCGAAAGTGCTGCCACCTAGAAAACTCACCCAGACTCCTTGGGTATGATATGACATCAATCAGACTGTATCTGACCACACCTCCTGGAATAAATGGTTTGGGCTGCTAGCCTCTTCCTTGAGAGAGCCAGCTCTCTTGTCCTGGGTAGTTTCTCCAAGCAAAGTCTCTGCAAGCTTTTCTCTCCCCCACATGGGCTTTTGGGATTCCCCATGGCTCTGCCAAGATACATAGTTGTATCATCTCCTAAGATGGAGCGTTTCTTGGATGATTAAATTGTCAAATTTAACAAGAACGAGACATCAGGTTTTACCCATCAGATTGGCCAAAATGAACATGATTGGCAATGCTTAAAAAGGGTGTAAGGAAACAGATATTCTCAGCATTCGTGGGAGTATACATTAGCACACTTTTCTACTTCTTTTGGAGGGTGGCTTGAAAATACATATCAAAATTTTGACCTCAACAATTTGCCTTCTAGGAATTTATAAGGGAATTAATCGGATAACTTTTCAAAAACATATATGTAAGAGAACGCTCCTTTCAATGATGTTCCTGATAGCAGAACAAGATATGGGATTTGTTAAATAATTTATGCGACATCCATACAAAAGAATGTGGTGCAGCTGTTAAAGAGCTTGTTATAGAGTCACATGCATTGATATGGAAAGATATCCATGCCATACTGCTGAGTAAAGAAGCAATTTGCACAATAGCTTGTCTAAGATAATCCCAGTAAATGGATTTCATATATATATATATATAAATATTTCATATATATATATAAATATTTCATATATATATATTTCATATATATTTATATATATATTTATATATATTTCATATATATAATCTATAATATATATAGATTTCATATATATATATATGATATATGTATTTCATGGAGCTTACAGTCTGGGGTTGGGGGCTGATGGACACATACAAAAAACAGAAAAAGACAATTATGCGATTTCATGGTATATAAAGGTCATTAGAGAAATGCAGGAGGAGCATCTAAGAGACCCAGGGAAGACTTCCCGAACAGAGCGGCAACTACGCTAGGAACTGAAGGAAAAGAGGCCTGGTGGGGGAAGATGCAGAGATCCAAGCAGAGGTATCGGGCAAATGGTTGGGGCTGTGGGCCTCAAATCATAGCTGTGACCTAGGCCTTCTGCTCTAATCACTGAGCTCACTGGTCACAAGCCTCAGAAGATGCAGAAAACTTCACTGGTCACAAGCCTCAGAAGATGCAGAAAACTTCAGTGATATGAGTTCCATGGTTGGGCCACTGGGCAACAGGTAGACTTGGATGGGAGCATTGAACTTTGGCCTTACACCCCTTGTTTGAGGCAGAGAAAGGTTCCATCTTCTTGAAGTGACTTTCCAAGTTCTCCTTCCCTTGCTTGCCCTGCTGTGCCCTACAGCAAAATGACACTTAGTCACACAATCCATTCCATAGTTAAACTTGCACTTTATTAAAATTGCTCTGAATAACTCTGGGGGGAAAATTGTATCCATCTCCATTCATCTTCAATGGCTTTTACACCTCACTCGACACAACTGTCTCCTTTGATTAAATCTCCATTAGGGCTCTGTTCCATATTCAGCAGCTCTATAAGCCAATTAACCCACAGTTCCATAGGTTAGGACAAAGAGCAGTGCTTCTTCAGAGAGAGAGAGAGAGGAGAGAGAGGAAGGGAGGGAGCAAGAGTGAGATCAGAAAGAGAAACTTATCTTCCCAGCTAGGGCTGTGGTTAATCAGTGTTTATCATCATGCTCTCATTTCTCCACACTTAATCTAAAGGAAATGGCAGGGACATCTCCAGCAAGATACAATGTCAAGCCCAGGAACTCTGAGCTTGGCTTATCCATTAAGCCAGACTCCAAAGAACAGTTGCTAATTTCCTGAACCAAACGGGTGCTTAGGATTGTTCTTATCCCTCTCAATCCCTTCTTCTCCTTGCTGAGCCAGAATCCCCAAGCACGCTCACCCCCAGGCTCAGCCCCCCGACATCCTGCCCAGGTCTGCATGTTAGAAGGCCAATCTCTACTAGCATGTCTAGTCTAGTCTCATGGCCCAGGCCATGGGACAGGAGGCTGGGGCCTGGGTATCCACAAATCACCAAGTCACTGCCTGTCCATGAACTCCCCTCCTCATCCCCACCTTACTGGAGCAGATGTTGAACTGGCTTCTATTTGGAGACTTGGCCTGTGCTTGAATCCTCTGGAAGGGCTGGAACCCCTACAAACCCCTGACTCCCAGTCTGGTTGTCAGGGTCCCTCTTCCTACTTGGTCCTGTTTGTTCCTTCCCCTGGGGGATGGACCAGTTCCCCACTCCTGGCCATGGGATGGAGTTCTGCTCTGAGGGGGCAGCATCTGTGCACATTTTGGCATTGCCTGAAGATGGAGAAGCCAACTGATTCTCAGTACCCCATTGACTGTGTGAATGCCACTTATCTGGGGCCCTAAATGCTTCAACAACCTGGATCCATGGCTGGGCTGAATGAAGTGACCTTGAGCAAGAATTTGTGTGATGTCTTGTGCTGAGGCCAAGTGCTCATGGTTAAAATGAGATGACTCATAAACAAAAGGCAAAGATAGGATTGGAGGTCAACCCAAGCCCAGGATGAGGGAACAAGCTGATTCAGACCGGAGTCCATCCAGCTGCTTGGAATGGATCCATTAGCTTCAGGCTCTGCCTACCTCATGTCAGGAATAATGGGAGAAGAATCTGCCTAGCAGACTGTCCAAAGCTTTCTGTCCTTTAGCAAATGGCCTTGGGAAGACACTTTTAACAGTTTTGTATAGAGGTGAGGTTTTAAGGCAGCCAGAGGCCTGAAGGTGGCATCTCCCTGAGAACTCTAAAGGGGCCAGTAGAAGGGGTTGCATGAGCATCTAGAGTCCTTCAGCTGAGTCTTCTGACCCCATGGTGGAAGCCCAGCTCTTGTTCCTAGCCTACTAGGGATCTATCTGTTCTTCCAGGGCCACGTAGACTTTTTCTAGGCCTTCCTTGATTCATAGTGGTTTGCCTGCAGAGGCAGGGCTCTGATCCTGGCTTGCTGGTCACCTCTGCTCTGCCCCCAGGCTCTGCTCTGGATCAGGGCTCTTTTTTTTTTTTTTTAAGTTTAATTTATTTATTTGAGAGAGAGAAAGCAAGCGCGGGAGAGCACAAAAGGGGGCAGGGCAGGGGCAGAGGGAGAGGGAGAAGCAGACTCCCCGATAAGCAGGAAGTCCAAAGCAGGGCTCGATGTGGGGCTTGTCCCCTGATCCTGAGATCATGACCTGAGCCAAAGGCAGATGCTTAACCAAGTGAGCCACCCAGGCATCCCTGGATCAAGGCTCTTCAGACACTGAACTTGTCTGCAGTTGAGGGCATGTGTATGACCCTTTCCTTGGGGCTTGGGCATTTTTTCCCCTTCACTGGAATAGCACAGAGGAACCCCTCTTCTTTTTCAGCCTTAGGTCTCCACTCACCTAACCCCCCGGGACTGATGGAGTCTAGACATTACACACCGGACCCCCACAGTTCAAGTCAACATCCTCCTGGAACCTGTTCTGTGTGCTGCAGATGCCCATGAAATCAATGAGCTCAGAGACAGCATTAGCACATGTACAGCTTCCAGAATGAAAGAGGTGACTCCATGCTGAACCTTCATGTGGATGGGCTTGGCTGCCATACGTACCTAACCTTCTGTCTCAGCTCTGTGGCACAACAACTGTGTGATCTTTGACAAGTTCATTTATCCCTTTGAGCCTCAGTGTTCTCAGCCATAAAATGGAAAGAAGAATATTTGTTTCACAGGATTGCAGTGAAGATTGAATGAGATTGTATACGTTATCTGGCACTCGGTAAGTGTTTGATAAATGATAGCCATTTAGTGGGGATGGCAGAAAGACTCAAAACCACTTTTATCAGAATGTTCTGGAGCACTGGATGATCAGCCTAGAAAAATCTACGGTAAATATGATGGGAATTTTCAAATACTAGTGCTGCCTCGGTGACAGGGATTAGGGTCAGTAGAGTGCCTGGTGTGGTTGCCATCCAGAGAGGATCACTTTTTTTTTCATTTTAATTTTTATTGTTATGTTAATCACCATACATTACATCATTAGCTTTTGATGTAGTGTTCCATGATTCATTGTTTGTGCATAACACCCAGTGCTCCACGGAGAATGTGCCCTCTTTAATACCCATCACCAGGCTAACGCATCCCCCCACCCCCCTCCCCTCCAGAACCCTCAGTTTGTTTTTCAGAGTCCATCGTCTCTCATGGTTCGTCTCCCCCTCCGACTTATTCCCCTTCATTCTTCCCCTCCTGCTATCTTCTTCTTTTTCTTTTTTCTTAACATATGTTGCATTATTTGTTTCAGAAGTACAGATCTGTGATTCAATAGTCTTGCACAATTCACAGCACTCACCATAGCACATAACCTCCCCAATGTCCATCACCCAGCCACCCCATCCCTCCCCCCGCCACCACTCCAGCAACCCTCAGTTTGTTTCCTGAGATTAAGAATTCCTTATATCAGTGAGGTCATATGATACATGTCTTTCTCTGATTGACTTATTTCACTCAGCATAACACCCTCCAGTTCCATCCACGTCGTTGCAAATGGCAAGATCTCACTCCTTTTGATGGCTGCATAATATTCCATTGTGTATATATACCACTTCCTCTTTATCCATTCATCTGTCGATGGACATCTTGGCTCTTCCCACAGTTTGGCTATTGTGGACATTGCTGCTATAAACATTGGGGTCCACGTACCCCTTTGGATCTCTACATTTGTATCTTTGTGGTAAATACCCAGTAGTGCAATTGCTGGATCGTACGGTAGCTCTATTTTCAACTGTTTGAGGAACCTCCATACTGTTTTCCAGAGGGGTTGCACCAGCTTGCATTCCCACCAACAGTGTAGGAGGGTTCCCCCTTCTCCGCATCCCCGCCAACATCTGTCATTTCCTGACTTGTTAATTTTAGCCATTCTGACGGGTGTGAGGTGGTATCTCATTGAGGTTTTGATTTGGATTTCCCTGATGCCGAGCGATGTTGAGCACTTTTTCATGTGTCTGTTGGCCATTTGGATGTCTTCTTTGGAAAAATGTCTGTTCATGTCTTCTGCCCATTTCTTGATTGGATTATTTGTTCTCTGGGTGTTGAGTTTGATAAGTTCTTTATAGATTTTGGATACTAGCCCTTTATCTGATATGTCATTTGCAAATATTTTCTCCCATTCTGTCGGTTGTCTTTTGGTTTTGTGGACTGTTTCTTTTGCTGTGCAAAAGCTTTTTTATCTTGATGAAATCCCAATAGTTCATTTTTGCCCTTGTTTCCCTTGCCTTTGGCGATGTTTCTAGGAAGCAGTTGCTGCGGCTGAGGTCGAAGAGGTTGCTGCCTGTGTTCTCCTTTAGGATTTTGATGGACTCCTGTCTCACGTTTAGGTCTTTCAACCATTTGGAGTCTATTTTTGTGTGTGGTGTAAGGAAATGGTCCAGTTTCATTCTTCTGCATATGGCTGTCCAATTTTCCCAACACCATTTGTTGAAGAGACTGTCTTTTTTCCATCAGAGAGGATCACTTTTTAACAACCATCTCCTCTGTACAACAAGATTATTCTCAGTGATAAATGTAAAAAGAAACGAATAATAACAATGAGCACAAAGGAAGAGAAGACTGAAAATTTTCTTTTATTAAACTTCCTAGATACATAATCGTACCAGTAAAAGAAATACAGCAAATATTATGGAATAGAAAAGGAAGAAAGCAATAGATTAATATTTTTTATTATGTTGGTGTAGCTTTTGAGAATAGGGGCAACATATATACAATATGTTACAGTAAGAAATAATAACATTACAGTTTTATTTTCCTGATTAATTCTTTAGTTTAAAAACAGTTAACAATTAAAAGAGTATGAGTTTCAATTTTAAAGATATTATTCAAATTCAATGCAGATGAACTAAAAATTGCACTTACCGAACAAAAAAATACTGCACCTTGAATTTTTCACTGTTTCATTGTTTTAAATTTTAAATGCAAATAAAACTTCAAGTGGTCATATAGAATGTCAGAAGTGAAGTAGCTCACTTTCTATTTTTTTGGTCTCTACCATTATTGTGCTTATTTCTAAAAATGTACAATTTAAACACAGGGAAATGCAGTAGCTCAGGGGTTGGAGACATGGGCTGGAATCGAAGTGAGCTGGAATGAATGCAAACCTTAAGAATTTATTCTTGAAATGAACACAGGTAGCTGAGTTTGTATGTGTTGGCCAATTGTGTTACTGGAATTTTTCCAAATTTTTAGTGCCCATGTAGAACACAATGTTTATCAAAAGAATAGCAATCAGAATGTGCTAAATGGGTGCTTATTACGTATAAATCATTATTATTAAAACTCAACAGTAACCATAACAATTACTTAGAACTTGACCAATAAAAGCTTTTGTCAAGGAGGAGTATTTTACCACTGATGTTGTTCAGAATTGCCGGTGATGTTGATAAGAAAAGGCAGAGGGCCTTTTAGTTGGTTTCATTATTGTTTTTGCATTTTCTGCAGACTGGGTTCCCTCTTACTTTGTGCCCCTGGGCGCCCAGCCCTCCGACACACCCTGCTCCTGAGGTGCTCTGAATTGAGGGCCCCATGAAATGCTGGACTCAGTGGGAGGAAGAGTGTTCCAACTGTCAGGGCTCTGTGAGATGGAGTGGCCTGCCTTGGGAGCTAGTCAATCTCCTATCACAAAAGGTGCTCAAGCATAAGATGACCTTTAAGGTCTTTCCAACTTGGGGACTCAGTGACTCCATGAATCAGGAATGACAGAGCCTCCTTCAGTCTTAGGGAGAGCTGAGGACTTAGCAGCGTCTGAAGCTTGGGTACCAGCCATGTTTTGCATTGGCACAAAGCCCCAAAACTCTAGAGTTGGCTTTGCCCCCCTCCTGGCCACAGTCAGAGACCAGACAATTCCTGACTCCTGGTCAGAGGGAAGTGGGACAGGCTGGAGACTCTTGCAGGACTGTCATATGGAAGGTGGCAAGTGGAATGGCCTGGGTGGGGCTTCTTTCCAGACTGAAGTTCTTCCCTCTGTCTGGAGCTCCTCCTCCTCACCTCAGCCTCAGGAGGACTGGTGTGTACCCTGCTGTTTGCACCTGGGATGGATAAAGCAAATTTGGAGAAGGAGTAGCAACCCTTAAAGTCCCATCATTCTGTAATCCCCCTGTGGGAGACTCCCATTATCTCTCTAGTACAAGGTACATTATTAATGGATTATGCCTATAGCAGGAAAAGGTCATTTTTTAATGCTTTTAATGATTCCAGCCTGGATTTTCTTTCCAGAGATAGTATATTCAAGGCTCTGGCTGTGAATATCAGCAGAAAATGGATCACAACCAGGAGAGGCACCCAAATGTGTCTGCCTCATCCTGGGGAAACATACCCAACCGAGTAGTCACTCAGCAAGCATTTGCTGACACTTCTCTGGGTCACATGAGGTACAGAGCCCTGGAAATCTGGAGATGTGGAAGCAATCTGTGCATTCAAGCTACCCACAACCTGCCCAGGGCAGTGAGACCTGCAAACAAACAAAAGACCACAGTGCAAGCTGATAAATGCGCTGATGGAGGTGTGGGAAAAGTGCCATAGGAGCTCAGTGGATTGGTTACATTGGCTTTGTTCATTGAAGGAAATGAAAACGGATTCTGGCTGGAGTCAGTGAAAGACACTGGGATATCTTTGGAAGTCAAGGAAGATCTTGATCACTAAGCTTACAGGACAGAATGGCTCTGGGCAACGCAACAAAGGGGGTTCGTGGATTCCTGTCCTGTCTAGAAAGTGGCAATTGTGGATTCTCTTTCAATGACACCTCCCACCCGGCAGCCCCACTCCACCCAGTTTCTGTGTCATTCAGTTAAAATCCCAAATCCCGGGAGAAGGGCTCTTATTGGTCCAGCTTGGCTCAGGTTTTGTCCCCTGCATATTGGAGCAGTTCCCAGAGTATGTTTTCTGCAGGCTCAGAGAAGGCTTTTGGAGGTTCTTCCATTAGCATTAAACCTTGGAGGACTGGGCCAGGCAAAAGGAAAATAGTATGTGCAAAATCCTGGAAGATTTAAAGATCGTGGCAGATGTGTAGAACTTTGCATATCTCTATATTAGATAGGCCACCCTAACACAGTGCTTGAGAGTGTAGCTTCTGAAGTCAAACTGCCTGGGTTTAAAGCCTGCCTCGACCACCTACTAACCTTGAAACCTTGGGTTAGTTGTTCAATGCTTTGTGTCTCAGTTTCCTTATCTGTGAAAAGGGTTGCCAATAAGATTTTTTCATAGATTGGTGGTGGAGATTGAACAAATCAATCCATGTCAAGGATGTGACTCAGTGCCTGGCACATAGTAAATGTCCATTAAATGTTAATTATTATCATGAATGGACCATTGAGTGGGAGAGAAGGAGGAGGAAGTGAGGAAGGTCAGCTAATAGACCAAATCCCTCTGGCCAGTAGTCTCCAAAGAACCAGAGGTCCACTGGGGTGTGGGAAGAAAAAAATCTTTCTTTGTTTTTAGTTCTCATTTTGAAAATGACAGAGAATTTAGGCATTACCAGTACTTACTAAATGGAGTAGCATTGTTACCCTCACCTGACCATTCATCAGACAATTGTGTGTCTTCTAGGGTGCGTGAGGTCCTCTGAGGAAGGAGTGGGAGCTCCCCCCTGCTGAAGTCTGCAGAGGCCACCCCCTTTCCCCCAATTCACCTTCAGCCTGATGAGTCACATAGCAACTGACATGACCTGGCAGAGTATATTTTAAATGGTAGAATCTTTCAATAGTTTGCAATGAGAGGGGGACTGATAGTGTGCAACTCAGAGGGTCTCTTGCTAGCTTGTTGAGCTTAATGATTAGAGATATAATTTTCTTTTACAGAAAGACAAGTTTTCCAAACTTGCTGACCTTTCGGTGATGACAGGTAGCTCTTGTTATTAGATATTTTCAAAAAGTAAACATCTGTAATCTGCCCTTCCAAGATAAAAGTGAGAAAGGAACTGTTTTTTGAAAGAGGTTTACACGAAAGGAAGAACATTTAAAAATTGATGTTTGAAGTGTTTCCACCATTATGTGATCTTATTGCCTATAATATTGTCAGTGTGTCATTTGCAAAAACTGTCACATCTACGCTCTGTAAAAACTTGGAAACAGGATTTTTTTTTTAAGTGTTCAAAAATCTCCCAAATAAAAAATTCTAGAAGATTTTGAACATGTTTGTTCAAAATGTAAAAATGTCACACGTTTTGATTTGTTTGCAAAAACAACTGATTGACATATGGAATATCGTCCTACTAGGCAAATGCCCACATCTTCTGTAATAATTGGTACCTGGGATTGGAAAAATGAGTAGAATATGTAGAAAGTGTAGCCAATAATGTACTTTTCCCGTTTTGATCTCTGTCCTTGGGATGCCTCTTTTTCAGCCTATAAAGTCACTAAAACCATGTACAAAATAAACATGCTCTCCACTAGACCTTAAAATGATGATATCAAAAAGTGTTAAACTAAGAATTTTTAAGTAACAAAGCATTTACAATGAACAAACTACATGGTTCTTCTTTTACTTAATGGTACACAATTTTTACATGTAAAATATTTTATAATTTTCAACTTCCTATATTTAACCCTTAAAAGTATTCTGCTGGTTGTACAAAATTTCCACAATACATTAGCATGCCACATGCCAAGTGTATAATTTGTAAATAAATAAATAAATAAATAAATAGATTAATTAATTTATGGTGAAGTTGCATCCTCAGAAAGTTCTTACTGATGGTGTGTTGCTCATGAAATTTGGAAACCTCTCCTATAGGCAATGGGGACATCTTAAGGGGAATTAACATATGAAGGTGACATGGACACATCTGTGTTTTAGAGAGGGAAGTTTGGCAGCAGGGTGGAATCGGAGAGACCATGGAGAAGCCCGCTCGGATAACTTCAGTGCAAGATGAGGAAGGTCTGAACTCAGGTCAAGAAAATGGGAGGGGAGAAAGACTAGAATTGGAATGGCTCTTCCCCCTCAGCTCTGCCTGCCTAAGTCAAACATGCTCTATTCATCAGTCAAATCTCAGCACCAGTCAGTTACTCCAGGAAGCCTTCCCTGACCTCCCTGGACTGGCTTGAGTACTTCTCTGTGTTCCCATAATACCTGTCCTTTTCATAATATAGCTCTTCTCACACGATTTTGCAATTTTTCTCTTTAGTATTCTGTGTCCTACTCATCCACTATCGATAGCCACTGGAAGGCAGAGAACTGGTTCCTGACTTTTACTTCTGACTTGTAGGAGGTACTCTATTCATACTTCTGAGTGAACAATGCAGAATTTGATATGATTGCTTGGATGTGAGGAACTAAAGAGAGGTTGGGAAGTTCTGAGATCAAATCCTTCAAAACAGTTTATACTAGATCCATGGATACTTTTTCTTTGCCTTCTTGGTGTTCTCAAACATTTTTAATTAGCTGCTAACTTAAAAAATTTGGAGATTTTATGTTAATGTCTAGACTTCTAACTTCTTTTAAAAAATCAGAAGAGCAGGCAACTGGGTCCAGCCACTCTCCAAATTGGCAGCATCAGCTGGATTGGTGAGCTGTTGCACCACCTGACTGGGGCATGTACTCCATTCATCTGAGTTACTTGTCTGGTCCCGTTGGGCATTTTAGTTGGTCATATCTGCTTTAAAGAGATGTGCATTTAAAAAGTGGCAATGCTTGATCCAAGAAAGAAAACTATTAACTGGGACCTCTCACCCCTAAAATTGTACTATAGAGATCACTTGTGAATCAGACAGATCTGCTGATATATACTCCTTGCTATTTGTAACTATTCTTGCTTCTCATGGAACTTCCAAAGTAAAAATTGTTTCCTCCCTCCTAAAGAGAGATACCTTTATCTAAATTCTTTCCTTTTCTAAGTGAGCTGGCCACTTTTTGAGTCTTCTAGTGGTATGGATCTCTCAACTCCAGGATTCTCTGGCTTCTACCCTAAAATAAGAGAACAAAAGATCAGGGAATAGAAGACTCTCTCTTTCATCATTCTCTGTTACAGAGAAGTCAATGACCCAGCCTGAATTTTCCAGAAAGGAGCACTTGACATACAGGCTTATGTCTATGAGCACTTCCTTGAGGAATACAATCCCAGACAGCAGAAGTGAGGGACAGGGGAAGGATACAGAGAAGGAGAGAGAGTCAATATGAAGATGCATTATTAAGTTGATCATCACCATGGTTGACTAGTTGGTTGATCCTTCAGGATTATCAACAAACTATATGAAATGCATCT
Source organism: Zalophus californianus (assembly GCF_009762305.2). Lineage (NCBI taxonomy): Eukaryota > Metazoa > Chordata > Mammalia > Carnivora > Otariidae > Zalophus > Zalophus californianus. Next base: position 26,298,994 of record NC_045598.1, on the reverse strand, counting down.
TAAGACCGTGTGTCCAGGGATAGAAAGAAGAAAGTATTTATATATCATCTTCTTGTCATCCATTGGTCAAAAGTTGACCCCACAGGACATTAACTCTGCTACACTTCTGGATTACAGAGGCATAAATACTGAGTGTGTTTCTGCAGTATCCCACACTACAGCATCAATAGAGAACACCCAGATGGAAGGCAAATAGTACATGGTGTGGGCCTGAGATACGGCACTCTTTAAGTTTCCCTCTGCAAAGCTGGTTAGGGTTCTGAGGGGGTATCAAGACAATTAGGATCTCTCCCATCGATGACTCTATGGCAGACAACAGGAGAGTCAACATAGTCCTTGCACAAGTGGATGTGTACTCTTGTCCTTCCCATGTAAAGGTAAACTTCTTTTAAACATCCTCACTGATAAATATCCAGAAAAATTCATTTGATAAATCAGTGATCATATACAAATGCCAGATAACATGTTGATCTGCTCAGTAAAGATACCACATGACAACTGTGTTAGGGCAAACTCCTGGTTAAGTTTACTTTCATCTGCCAGAATCCATTTGATTTTTGTATGAGCCACAAAGTAGAATTGCAGAGGGAAACACCGTTATGTCTTTTGTGTTGGCACTGATTTCAGCAATATTTTTCAAGGATGCAGGATGGCATCTGATTTACTGCTGTAACTTCAAAAATGGGGTAGCAGTTTTAGGGGCTTCCATTTGGTCTTTTTTACCATAGTGAGAGTCAATTTACAGGCAAGAGGGCCAGTGTGAGGGATATTTCAGCTGTTATGTATATCTATTCTAATTATAAACTTGGGGTTTGGGGAAATAATTACATGGCAGGCCTAGAATCCAGGACCCATTGGCTGTCCTATGAGAAAGACCTAGACCAGAACTCCATTGATCACCTGCCTTCTGATGTTCTCTGCTTTAACTGGAGAGCATAATAGTGTTTCAGATCATGTGTCAGTATCACCTCAGTCTCCGCAGCCAAATAGTCATCTAAAGGTCTATTTCCCTTTTCCTCAGTGTGCAGTTAACCTAACAAATAGCCATGAGTCCTTTGGGAAGTGGTCAGAGATATGTTTCCTATATGTATGTGCAAAAGCAGTGCACCATCCTTCCTCAAGGGAACTTGACCTCTCCTTCAATTAGTAGATCTTGGTGGCAGTGGCTGGTATCAGGCTTCTGCTCATAAAAGTTTTGATTTTTAAAAAAAAAATCATACAAATGAAGGCATATATTAGTTGTCTGTCCATCTATTTGCCCTTAAAAACATCTTGAGATATTAGGCATCAGCACAAATCCATGTGGATCAAGGCACACTAATTGCCATTCTAGTCTTGCAGCTCATAATGGAATTATAGTCATCTTGCCTTTGATGGTTAAGTGTTGACACTTGGCTTCTGATATGCTAGGGTCTCATCATCCTCACTGATCCTGAAGATTCAAGTTCCATGGCATTATCTTTCACTGTCCACCCAGGCCTAAAGAGGAAGACCACAGTGTCTCCAAGATGGTAATGCTACCCTTGCCCCATGCATTCCTCATTGTTCTATTGGAAAGATGAGTATTAAAGAGGGCACGTGTTGTGATGAGCACTGGGTGTTATATGCAACTAAGGAATTGTTGAACACTACAACAAAATGGTATGTTGGCTAACTGAACATAATAATAATAAAAAATGAGAGTACCTTCTGGCTCACCCTGGGGGCAGTGGTAGGTTCTTATTTGGCACATTATTCTAAAATTCCAAACTTTCTGAGCATTCAGACCCCTTCTCTGATACTATGCCAGGCCAAGTTCAGAACCTCCATCTTGTTTATTGTAGGCTATAGTCAGGTCCAAGCTTCAAGTAGTCACTCCAGTAGAATATTAGGACTGGTTCCATGTTTCCTGCCAGAATATTAAATCCCAAGGCACAGGTGACTCCCCCCATGTCAATAAATTCTCCCTTATTTCACCTATAACCCCAGTTTTCTCCTCTCTAACATCTTCCATATCCAATCCCACACATGTTCTCAAATTTCTGCTTCTGCATACAATCTGAACACTGATATTTCCTTCAGGAGCAGGGACTGTGCTTGAAGAAACTGTGCTGAGACCTGACCGCAGTTATTGGTCTGGAGGCCGTGAGAAGTATAAGGGGCAGATCTTGAGAAGGACAAACTTTATTTTGCAAGCACTTGCATTGGGTAAGGTTACTGCAGCATCTCCAGACTGGGAGGCTGTTGTCCTGAGACAAAGGGGAAGGGGTACTTCTGCCAGTCTACAGGGCTCAGGGGAATCTGGGGATTTAAGATTCTCAGGTTGTCCACTCAAATGGCCCATCCCACATCTCAAGTGTCCGTTCCTTTTCCATTAGGGCCACAACTTTGACAGAGGAAACCTATTAAAGCTATGCCTTCAGTGTCCTTTGCAACACTGTCACCCTTTCAAAAGATGCTGTCCAGGATTTTGGCCCAGTGTGTCTCATGGCCACAGGAAATGAAAGTCTCTTTGAAGCTTTCATAGAGGCTTTCTGGTTTGAATCGGCGATTGGATATCATGAGTGTTTTCCTGTCTTATTTCAAGGTGTTTAATGTGGCTAACAAAAGGCTACACTATTCTGTAACCTGTATAATTAGTATTTTTTCTAGACATTCAAGTGCTACAGCCGCCATAACTCATGCTCACCTTCCAACTGGCTTCTCATTTCTATCATCAGCTTCAGGTAGAAGTCTTAGCTATTGTGATACCACTGAGTGCCAGGGGTCATCACCCCTCCACTTAGCACTAGCACAAGAGTCCTTACTGCCGTGTGACTGGTGAGTGATCCAGCACTAAAAGCCTATTGTGAGGGTCTGCACTCAGGGCCACTGTGGAAAACAATCATCTTAGCTCAGAACCCTCAAAAAAAAAGTCTGAGATAAAGGCTTACCTACAAGTATTTCGTGGGTGACCGACCCCAGGGAGCAGAAGTAGAGAGTGAAGCAGGGTGGGAGAGTATGAGCCATTACAAGGATGCATTACCTCGGCTACAGCCATAAGCAGCTGGCTGCTCAGTCTCACAAGACCATCTGAAAAGTCCTCTGAAATGTGTCTTGGACAGTGTACCTAGGGATAGAAGGGGGACATTTATCCACTGCTTTCTATCACCCAGAAAGGGTGTCAAAGGTTTGTCTTAAGGGGGATGAATTCCCCTGCACCTCTAGGTTGTGCATATGTGGGGTGCTGAGCAAGTTTCCCACGGTATCCCACACCTAGGTGTCACAGAGGAGTCCAAGGGAAGCAAGTGAGAGATGCATGGTGTGTCCAGTCAAAGTGCTATAATTTTGCACCTGCATAAACCTGGCCAAAGCCTGTGCTCACCTGGTTGCAGGGGCAGGGGCTGGGATCAGAGGCAGGTGACGCCAGGAGGGTCTGAAGTGGTGCAGACAGGTGTCTGCTGGTCAGCCTGGCAGGGGCTTGTGTAAGTGAGCACCATCTAGGATTGGCAGTGGCACAGCATGGAAAGATTGTCTCTACCTCCCAGGCTGTGAGGATCACTTTGAAAGGACACATGCAGGGAAGGTATGTGTGTGTGTCTGTGTGTGTGTTTGCTTATACGTGTGCACACGGTGGAGAGGCAAGGACAGATGCAGAGGTCTTTAAAGGTGCATTTGCCTTGTGTCTGAAGACCCAATCAGAAGGGTCCTTACAAGGGTGTTTGGGTGGCTCAGTTTGTTAAGTGTCTGCCTTCGGCTCAGGTCATGATCCCAGGGTCCTGAGATAGAAACCCACACTGGCCTCCCTGTTCAGGGGGGACCCTGCTTCTCCCTCTCCCTCTGTGGCTCCCCCTGCTTATGCTCTGTCAAATAAATAAATAAAATCTTATAAAAAAGAAGGGTACCTACAGAGGGATGCTCATTAAAGAAGTCCCATTTCCTAGTAACAGGATCACCCAGTTGAAGTCACTTAGCACGGAGAGAGTGGAGTTTTGTTTACTGTTGCTGCTGCAGCAGCTGCTTTCAGAAGTGGAGTCATACGTCCAGCAGTTTTCCTTCTGCCCAAAGCAATTAATCACAGCTGTGAATAGAACCTGGCTGAGAAGGATAGACAGAAGGTGGTCCGATGTCGATGCTGAACTCTTAGAAATGCTTTTCTTGGAAGGGTCTTTGTTAAGTAATGAGATCTGTCTCTCGGCCTCCAACCACGCAGATACTTCTGAGGGGCAGCAGACTTCTGTTATGTGACGGATAAAATGCTGGATTCATGGTGGGGAGTAAGGGGGTAGGTGCGATTGAAGAACAAGACACTGTCTCATGTGAGGTGTGGGCCCTGGACTAAAGACCAGGAGACTGTCTTGAGCTGGAATATGCTCTTGTTTTGGCTCAATCTGCATCCGTCATGGGGCCTCTGGGAATCATTCTCCCAACCGGCAGTTGTCTCATCTCTAAAATGAGGTGTTGGATAAAGAAGATGTGGTTCATATATACAATGGAATATTACTCAGCTATCAGAAAGGATGACTACCTACCATTTCATTGACATGGATGGACCCGGAAGGGATTATTCTAAGTGAAATAAGTCAATCAGAGAAAGACAATTGTCATATGGTTTCACTCATGTGGAACGTAAGAAATAGCACAGAACATCATAGGGGAAGGGACGGAAAACTGAATAGGAGGAAATCAGAGAGGAAGAAAAACCATGACAGACTCCTGACTCTGGGAAACAAACAGGATTGTGGAAGGGGAGGTGGGTGGAGGGATGGGGTAACTGGGTGACGGGCATTAAAGAGAGCACATGATCTGACAAGCACTGGGTGTTATACGTAACTAATGAATCATTGGACACTGTATCAAAAACTAATGATGTACTATATGTTGGCTAATTGAATTTAAATAGATGAAAAAATAAAATAAAATAAAATGAGGTGTTGGACTGTGTTGGTGGCTTTCTTCCTTTTCTTCCCAGTGGCACATGGCACACAAATTGTCAACACTCACATAATGATAGAGATCTACCCATCACTGAGCACTTCTTTTGTTCCAGGCAAATATTGAACATGCTTTGCACATTATCTCATTTAATGATCATGAAAACCTTCACGGAGAGGTTCTGCTTTCAACTCTATTTTACAGATGAGAAGCCTGAGATTTTGGTAAATAGCCCAAGGGCAGTGTCTCATCAGTCTGGGCTGCTGTAACAGAACACTGGAGACTGGATGGCTTAAACAACAAGCATTTATTTCTCTTTGTTCTGGAGGCTGGAAGTTCAGGATCAAGGCAGAGGCAGATCCAGCATCTGGCGAGAGCTCTCTTCCTGGTTTGCAGACTGCCCACCTTTCACTGTATTCTCCCTTAGTGCAGAGAGATCACCTCCTTCTGCCTCCTTCCTAAGGGCATTAATTCCATTCACCCTAGGACTGAATCACCTCCCAAAGGCCCCACCTCCAAATACCATCTTACTGGGGCTTAGGCTTCTGCCTATGAATTCTGGGGGAATCCAAAAATTTAGCCCATAGCAGCCAGAAAGCTGGTAAGTAACACAAGTAACACGAAGGTTCCTTGAGCTCAAGTTTGTCCTCAGACATTTTGACGCTATGCCAGATTGCTGGGTCAAAACTTTGGAAGGCTGCTTCTGATGTAATTGGGCAGTGCTTCTCAATTTTTAAAAGCCCACTGCCCCTTTTTGTTAGACATAAAAATCTCACACTGCTCCCAGAGATTCCTGTGTGTGCCCCTGAAGTGGAGTGCAGACTTGGTGAGAATCGTTGGGCCCAATCATCTCCAAAATCATTTTAAAGCCAGTAATTCAATGAGACAGTTTGCACAAAGCAGAGTCCTTGACAGAGACAGTCCTCTGTACCTGGCAACTTTTGTGGCCTTTGCTAACCGCCTCCCCATCACCTCTGTCCCCCTTCCCTCTTCTTAAAGGACCCCACATCTCCCATTTGTCCAGCGGGGTGGGTTTAACCCACTTCCTACTCAGGAGTGGGCCCCAATTGGCTGCATCTCATGGACATCCGCACACCATATCTTTCCAGTGATTTTTTTTTCAGGGATGGGCATGTGACCCAAAATGGTCCAATCAGAGAAAATCCCAGGATTTTGTTCAAAATCTCATACTTTTAATAGGCATGAATATTATCTATCACCAGGTATATAATAAAATGTCTAAAGGAAAGAACTGGAAAACATTTTCACTCAAATGGAAGGCAATGAACCCATGAGGAAATAATACGGATCTTGCAAATGGAGTAGGAAAACAAGATTAGGGGGTCTTTTCCCTTCTCTTTCTGTGTGTCTGCCTCTGCCCCTTGGCCCTCCTAACAGCTGATCCCACCAGCCCTCTCACCCATAGATGGAGTCCTCATGTCTCCCCAAAGATCTCAGGCCTGTCTGAGCCTAAGAGGGAAACACTTAAGAAGCCTGGCTTCCCCTCAGTCCTGGGGGGTGTGGAGTTGGGGTGAGGAGCAATGATTAATCACTCTTAGGCCACCTGCTAGTTTGACTCAGGGACCCAGAGCTCCCCCAGAGCCCCTGAAATGTTACCAGAGCCACAGATTATTTCCTCTGGAGCTCCCAAGGTCCTTGCCATGGTTCATACCATCCTCACCACTACAACATACATCTAGGCTTCAGTCTGGAGCCCCTTTGAAATAAGTTTCCAGGAGTTTTCCTGGTTCCCCAGATCCTGAGAGGCTTGGAGTCTGGCCTTGCCCGAGGCCCTGGTCCGGAACTGTGCCCAGTGTTTGCTGCACGTGGACAGAGCTCCCTGAGGATGGATGCCTGCCTGGATGTCAGCAAACTCCAACCCAGGGCTTCTGGGACACCCCTATGCTTGCACCATGACTAATGGCTGGGCCCTGAGTAGTTGTGTTCTCTCCCTTCCCCAACCTCTGCATCCCATCACCTGTAGTTCCAGACTCTCCCACCCCACCCCAGGCCCTGTAGTAGCTCACTATGGATAAACAGAAAGGCTTGCACGCGGTGGTGGGTATAAGCTGTCTCAGAGGCACGGAGATCGGGGTGGGGTCCGAGCATCGCTAGTTCTGAAAAACAGGGGGCTAGCGCAGGAAGAAGAAATGCTTTTGGAAAGGTGATAGAGGCTGGTTTGGGGAGCAGGCGTGGGCGGTGTGGGAGCGGGTCTGAGCTGACAGCAAAATTTTTCCTGTTCCCCTGGCTTCAAGATGACAGTCTTGAAAGATGACCTGATGCAGTGGCTGGTCAGCTCGAGTGCTTTATTTTCATTTCTTATTCCCAATCAACAATTGCACCGCTTTTATTAGCAGTCAGTGCTCTGACAGTAGTGCTGACCGCACGGGGCTTGCGGCAGTGAGTGGGAGGAAGGCACAGGGAATGGGCGGGGCCGGTGGGAAGTGGGAAGGGCCAACGGCGAGTGGGAAGGGCCAACGGCGAGTGGGCGGGGCCTGCGGTGAGTGGGAGGGATGACTCGCCCACAGAGGGTGAGCTGAGTGCGAGGAGGAGGAGGAGAGGGAGGAAGAGAGGGAGGAGGAGGGGGAGGGGGAGGGGGGGGGGGGGGAGGGGGGAGGAGGAGAAAGAGGTGGCAGAAACGTGAGGGACACTGTTTCATTCCATTAGCCCGGAAAAGAGAGCCAAGGCCTGCAGGGCTGCTCAGTTGGGGAGCTGGACAGGGGCCTGGTGAGTGGGGTGCGGCTGTGGGAGACTGCCTCAGCATCCACCCCCTTCCCTGGTCCCCGAGTCTCAGGCTGTCATGGTCTCAGAGGGGACTGTTTCCTCCAATGTCTGCAGCAGGGTGATGTTTCTAGAATGATTTCTTTTTCTCTTTCCCTAGGATGGAGGAAGGAGAACAGACACATTCTGATCCGGGACAACAAAATCCCGTTCACGTATCTGAGATGGAAAAGCTAAAGGGTGAAGGGGACATAACCTTCCCCCTTCAGGAGCTGGGGACCCAGATTGCGGCCTAAATCCTTAATAGGTCTATTATTTCATGGTCATAAATGGATCCCTTATTCTGGTTATAGCCTGAAAATGACCACTTGGGGTCTGAGCAGAAATTCAAATTCCTATTTTGCTGTAGAGCCGTTAAAAGAATGAACTTGGGGTCAGGCCTCCCCGCGTCTGAACCCTGGCTCTGACCCTCACTAGCTGAGTGGCCTTGCCCAAATAATTCAACCTCTCTGACCCTGAGCCTTTTTGTTAGGGAAATGGGAGGTTAAATGAGATCCAGGAGGCAAGCTGCCAGAAGGGCCCTGTGCGTCCATGCTTCAAAGACTGGCAGCGTTCACACCCTTGCTCTGCCAGTTCCTGGTGGTGTGTGACCTTAGGCGAGTTGCTAGGTCACCTAATCTCTAGCCTGGGTGTTCCCCTCAGGTCCCTGTGAGGGCTCTATGTCTGTCAGGTACTTAGAATAGGGGCTGGTTCCTCATGAGTTCTGAGTTTAGCCGATTTAGCAATCTCCTGACTTCATGCGTGGTGTAGCGGGATATGTGGTGGATACAGCAGCAACCATGACATCATTGTCTAAGATATTATTATCCAGGCTTGGCATCAGGAAGGGAGAGGCCAGCTGTCCTCATTATAGTGTTCTAGTAGCAAAAAAAGTTTGCCGCCCCTGCCCTAGAGCCTTACATCACTGACTGCTAGAAATGGGGTCTTTTTAAAGAAATGCAGACTCCCAGGCTCACTCCAGATCTACTGAATTAGAATCTTCATTTTCACAAGGTCCCCAGGTGATTGTGTGGAGTTTAAATCTTGTGAAGCACTGAACTAGAGCATCTCTGAGGGAAGGGTCAGACGTGTTCCTGGCGCTCCCTCTGAGGTGGTGCCTTCCTGTGAGCCTCTGGTACCCTCCATGCAGCCTCTATCCCTCCTTGTTACCATTGCCAGGGTCCCTGACTGTCTCCCCTGCTAGCCTGTGGGCCACGTGGGGCCAAATCGGCCTCAGTCTCCACTGAGGGACGGTATGTACAGTGATTCAGAACACCGGCTTTGGGCCTGGATTGTGGGGCACCCGTCCCATCTCTGTCACTTACTAGCTGTGTGACTGTGGGCGAGTTATTTTACTTCTCTATCCCTCGGCTTCTCTATGCATAAAAGTGGGAAAATAACAATCGCCCAGGGGTGTTGTGATGAGTAAAAGAGTCAGTGAGTGCCGGGCATTAGGCATTCAGTAAGAGTTAGCTCGTCCTATTGTTGCCGTTGTCATCATACCCCTAGTGCCAAGCCCAGTACCGGGCACCCAGTGAACACTCAATAAACATTGAATGACTGAATGAGGGATCTCAGCTGGGTGCACATTAATGTGTTTCACACCCTGACATGGGCAAAGCTCTTTCAGATGTCGGACATTGAACTCTGCTTCTGTTGTGTAACTTGAATTCCCCGGGGAAGATGAGCGATTGGGAGCAGACTTTCTGTGTCCTCTGAAAAACAACCTGCTGAATGTGCAAGACCACGCTGGCTTCGGTCTTCAGGGCCAGGTCAAGGAAAGAACAGCATTTTAAAAAATATGGTGATTATGGTTTAGGGAGGCAGCCCTTTTAAGCCAAGTAAGTATGATCCAGGAAAAACAAATGCTGCTCATTTATATTTAAGGCAAAGGCAGGGGGCAAAACATTGATGCAGCTTGAAAGCATCCTCTTGCTCTTGAACAAGATATTGTACTTTCAGAATTTTGTCTTTTTTCACCCAGGATCAACGGCTGGAGGAGGGAAATGAGAGGCTCTTATAGTGAGTCCTCGGCTTCTACTTCCGTATCCCCTTCTTGAAGTAATTGGAAACATAGATTTCTGGTTCTGTGCCCTCCCAGGCAGCTCGGCCACCAGGGAATAGCACAGAGTGTGTTAGAAATGGTAGAGAATGTTGGAGGCACACCATTTCCAGACAAAAGCACAAGCTGCAGAGAGATAGTGAAATCGTCTTACCGTGGGCTGCTTCCGTATCCATGCTCTTGAGTCATCCTTGCAAGCTTGGACACCTCTGTTCCTCCTAGCCTGAGACAGTGGTGACTCTGGACCTGGTTTCCCCAAGAAATTTGAGCTGAGGTTTCCTTGCTGTGTCCTCTACCTGGTTGTGAGAGATTTGAGGGTCATTATCCTATGTGATTCATCACTGTGTTCCTGCAACTCTGGACAGGGCGTGACACATAGTAGGTGTCGGTAAATGTTAACCTGAATTGAATTTAGCCAAGGATCTGCAGCCCTACAAAGAGAGGACACTTCTTGGAAGCCATTGTGGGTAAAACTGAGGGGCAGGGACTGGAAGAGAGGGATTCCAGAGTGATGACAGTAAGAGTTTGCCAGCCTCTGAGCGAGGCCCGTAACATACATTATCTGTCGTCCCCACATTACAGATGAGGAAACTCAGAGAAGTTAAGTAACTTGTTCAAGATTAAACAACTCACAACTCAATATGTGGTGGAGTAAATGCATGCACGTTTTTTCTATTTCCTTTATTTACTCCACTACTGATAGTACTTAAACTGTAGACTAGAACTGACAATCCAGGTGACCTGGCACGAGAGGGCAGAATCTCTGTGTTTGAAGTGCCTGAAAGTCCCTCAGTTGTTGAGGAGAAGGAGCAGTCCTGTGGCAGAGCTCCAGTAAATGGGAGGAGCCATGAGCAGGTGGATGTTAACTCATTGTGAGATCTTTCCGATAATGAAAGTAGAGCCACAACTGAATCAATGCATGTGATTGAATAACTTTAAAAATTGTGTTCCGGGGAACTCCAGGCCTATCAGATCCCTGGGGCAAAAATAGTCTGGGGGAGGTAGAATTCTGATATCAAATAGTTTGAGAAGCTGCATCCAATATTCCTTCTTGAAGATTCACGATGCACCTTCGCCGGTTAAATACTCAGAGACATCCCGAGAGAGGAATGATTGACTTCCTTAAACCCAGTGTTTCCCACGTTTATTGGACTTGTGAACATGTGTTTCAAGGAACGTTTTTTACATTCCACTGAAATCTGTTGGGGAAGGTTGGCCTGGAATACACTCTCTGTGCTCCTTCTTGCCCTGTGGCCAAGTGAGTATGCTGTGGAGCTCTGTGACAGAAAAATCCCACTTAGCCTATTTGTAATGATTTCCTAAATTCGACAAATAACCTCATCCAAATGGCCGACGTGATAAGCTCCCGGGAGGAAAAGGTGCCGGAGGAAGTGCCATGTGCCCAGCTGCACGTGGGCACCTCCAGCAAGGTGGTGTTGATAGCGATGTTTTTATTGAGTGTTTGCAATTTTCATCCCACAATTTTGTCTTAAGCCACAGATAAAATTCACATCCACGTTTCACTCAAGATAAACCTAACATAATAATAATACAAAAAGATTAATTCTTTGGGGAAAAAGAGAGGGAAAAATGGCCTCAGCTTAAAAGGAAGTCAACGCTCAAGATGGGATTTCTGCAGTACTGCACTCCACACTGCCATGGGGATCTGTGTGTTGGGCTCGTTAACACAGGCATGTCTGTGCATGTACCACAACATGCTCCCCCACACATACCCACAAGTGTGACTGCCAGAGGTCCATTTTAAAGCTCCTAACCTCAAAGTCCAGTCCACCCCTTAGGACTCACTGCAGTCTTTTCTCTGTGACCACGTAAGAATCACTAACTTTTCTACGTCATCTTGGAGAGTGTACTGGTTAGCTATTATCACAATCTGCTGCATAACCACTCTCCCCGTCCCCTCCCCCCCCCAAAAAAAAACCCCAGTGGCAAATGACAATAAGTATTTTTGATCTGTAGCATCTCATGTCTGCAGGTCAGCTGAGGATTGACTGATCTAGGCTGGGCTTTGCTGTAGGTTGTGGGTTTGGTTCAGATCTGCTTTGCATGTGTCTCATTCTTCTGGTTCCAGAAGAACTTGGGTATGTTTTTTAGGATTCCTCTTAAGGCCTAGGTTTTGATTCATAACATTGTTACTTCCACCCATGTTCCACTGGCTAAAGCAAGTTTCATGACCAAGCCCAAGATCTGTGGGGTAAGGAAGTGTATTGGAGGTCAAGTGCATGGAGGTCAAGGGGAAAGGAGCCAATGTTTTGTGAACAACACATGATACACTAGAGAGGGTTTGTAGTCATATCCCTGACTTAGGTGCTTGGTTAGATACCTGTGTACCCTAGGAATTGTGTTTCTGTGTCTATCAGAAATGATAACATTGGAGCTGAGTCTTGAAAAGCTGAGGTTTCCTCCAACACCTCTGTGATGCCTTCTGTTCCCCACAGCAGTACTGAAGGAAAGCTGCAGTGAAATGTAAAGTGTATGGATGGACTGGCAGACATAACCATGCATCCTGGCTCTGCTGTGTGCAGGGGACCCTAGCAAGCCCTTTATGGTCTCTTAGTGTTGGAGTTTATGAGTCATAATAAATCACACCCCTCCCTCCTCAAAGTCCTGAACTAAATTCGGCAAATAACCGAATAATAAATAAATAAATAAATAAATAAATAAATAAATAAATAAATAAATAACTGAACTGATTTAGAATTATACATGTTAATTTGATGGGGATGAGAATACTCACTTTTATAACTGGCAAAGCTGAATTCAAGAACAGCTTGGATCTGAAGCTGAAGTGGTTTTCTTGATACCTTCCTTTATAGTTGGACTCTGAAACCCACCTGAGGGTAGTTCTGGGCCTTCAGAACATATTTTTAGCTAGATACATGGGGAACTGTGGCCAGGAGAGAGGCCACTGCTGGGAGGGATGTTTACACATTAGAGAAACATGGACCAATGGGTGTCAGCCTCTTGTCATCTTGAAAATCATGCCAGTCTCTCCTCCACCCACATTAAGGAGGATGTGAAGGGTGGAAGGAAAGATGGAACCATTTCCCTTCCTCCACACCTCCTCTGAGTGGGAAGCCATTTCTGTTGCATGGAACAGCAAGAGTTGGGGAGAAAGGAAGAATGTCTCCAATGACCCATAAAATGAGACTGATTTTATACAGAAAGGGCTACCATTGAGTCAGAAAGCATAGGCCTTTCAATGCCACTTGCTGCAGATGAGCCACTGCACCATGTCTAGCATGCCTATAGCAGCTCTCTCTTGCTCCCAAGTTCAGATGGGGAACATTCTACCTCCATCCCAAATTCTTCATCCCAAATCTTAACCCCAGTCTTCCCCCATTTCCAACTGAACAATGCCACCTGTTTTTGGTGAATTCATCCGTATATGCTCGCCACCTCCCGGGATGGAGCCCATACCGGTCAGGAGACTTGAATTTGTTGTGTTAAACCAAATGCCCTTTTACACTCTCCCCTCTTATCTTGGATGCTAGTTTGTTATGCAGACAATCAGAAGCTAGAAATAAAGCATGGTGACTGGTCAGAGAGTAGAGAAGGTATCGTTAGGCTGAGAGTAAACTTCCTGAGTTTATGAAAAGTTACACAGTTGGCTGGGCGCTTATACACATTCTTCTGGGGCAAGACACTGAGTGAAGTGGAGCCGGAGGGAGATCCTGGGGAAAGGATCTTGCATTCATGAGGACGATGGTGTCATTATTTACAGAGTTACATCTGATGATCCCAACAACCCAAGTTGAGTGGTTAAGAGCACAGCCTCTGGAGTAGCTTACAGGTTTCTTCATATAACAGTTACATGACCTTAGGAAAATCTGTGTCCCAGTTTCCTCATCTGAAAAATGGTAATAAAGGAGGATATTAACAATACTTCCCACATGGTGTTACTGTGAGGATAAAGTGACTGAATGCACATGGTGGGCAACTTCTGAGATGGCTCCACTGATCCCTGCCTCCAAGTATTCACATCCTTGTGGATTCCCCATCACTTGAGTGTGGGATGGACCTAGTGACTTGCTTCTAATAAGAGAATATGGCAAAACTGATAGGGTGTTGCTTTGAGATTCAGGTGCAAGAGATTGTGACTTTCATCTTGCATACCTTCTCTCACTCTTTAGCTTGTTCTGATGGAAGCCACTGCATGTGTGAGCTACCCAGTGGAGAAGCTCATCTGGGAAGCACCTGAGGCGGCTTTTGGTCAATAGCCAGCTAGGAACCAGGCCCTTAGTCCAACAGCCAGTGAGGAACTGAATCCAGCCAACAGCCAAGTGAGTGAGGTTGGATCAAGATTTTCTTTCTTGAGCAGTGAAATGACTATAGCCCCCCCAACACCTTAATTGTGGCCTGTGTGAAACTCTAAAGCATAGGACCCAGCAACGTCATGCCCATGTTCCTGACCCACAGAGACTGAAATGATAAATACTCATGGCTTTGTAATTTGTTAGACAGCAATGGATAATATAACACATAACACATACACAATTCTTAGAGCAGTACTTAGTGTATAGTAAGTCCTCAGGGAGATATTAACTGTCTTTATTATTAGTAGCTCCATTTCACAGATGAGAACAATGAGGCTCAGAAGGAGGTGACATGCCTAGAGTTGCACAATGAATATGTGGTAATGTAGGGTATCCACCCTTGTTCTATCTCTCTCCGAAGTCAATGCTCTCAAAGCATTACTATTTGAAAGATCTAGCTCGTGAGGGTCCCTAGCAAAAGTTATTGAAGAAGAGAAGGCAGATTTGCATGGGAAACTCTGGAGAGGAGAATAATTCCCTAAAGTTGCAGAGGGCCTGTACCTGAACTAGGGAGAGCTATGGCCAGCCCTTTAGGGGGTCTACATAGGGGAGAAGGACCGACTCCTGCACTCAGACTTAGTTAGGGGCTAGGCACATGGGAGAACTGATGCATGGCTGAGTCTGTTCCAAGGGTTAGTAAGACCATGTGGACCAAGGGATGGCACTCTGGTCTCTCCTTGCCTTCTTTCATTCCCTCCATGAGTTCATGAATACAGTACCTCAGTTAAGTCCCATCCAGAGAAGTCCCATCCGGGCAAAGACCATTTTCATTGCCATCTTGTCATGGTACTGACAATAATGATGAATCATATTAGCTGATTAAGGGGCAGTTATAACCACTTGGGACATCATGTTCTTTGAGCGAAGTGACTACTGGGAACATCAGTGAGATCTCTCAGGTTGTATGAGCAGCAAACACAGGAAGCCTGCAGAGAGGCAGGTGAAGCAGCTGAGTTTTGAGGGAGTGGGTGGCAAGAAGGGTGCCAATTCAAGCTTTGCCACACAAACACCCAAAGAATCAGACAGATACACAGAGGCACACAGCCACTTTATTTTTTTTTAACTTTTTAAAAATTTTATTTTATTACGTTATGTTAATCACCATACATTACATCATTAGTTTGTTGATATAATGTTCCATGATTCATTGTTTGCGTATAACACCCAGTGCTCCATTCAATATGTGCCCTCTTTAATACCCATCACCAGGCTAACCCATGCCCCCACCCCCTCCCCTCTAGAACCCCCAGTTTGTTTCTCAGAGTCCATAGTCTCTCATGGTTCACACAGCCACTTTTATTAATACAAACATACTCCCAGACACCCAGCCACACTTATAGGCATACCTACAGAAAGACACACACCCTTAGATATCCAGAAAGAAAGACAAAAATGCTCAGATAAATGTCCAGATGTAATAGAGGAACATTTATACACCACAACTCATGTTTCCAAGAAGGGGAAGACATTTTTATTGCACCATCCAGGAGAGGAAAGTATAGAAGAAAGTCTTCATGCTTTTGTCCATCCCTCAACCATTTTTCCCCCAGAGAAGTTACTTATTTGATTGGTGAGTTTGGGAGAAGAACTGAGCATGCTCAGCTTAGCCCCTCCTAGGGCTTCTCTGTCTTCTGCCCTGGCTGCTTGTAGAGAGGTAACAGCATTCTGGCCAGTTCTCTGGTACTGGGTAGCCTCTCAGGGTTGGCTTCACCCCTCTGGGGAGTTGACTGATGTGACCAGCACTAAACAGATAAGTCCATCTAGCTCAGTGGCAAAGGATTTGCAAACCCATTTGGCTACAGATCTAAAGCCACATCTTCCACTTGACTTTACTTTGTAGAGTTGACATTCTGATCTCCACCTTCTGTCTCATGGGTCTTATTTCTCAGTTGGTTTCAAAATCGGGATTCCCTGGGTTCCAATACTAGACATTCTCACTGATAGAAAAAAAAAACAGACATAGACAGATGTTCAAAGACACGAGCGTGGACACGTAGATGAGATGGTACCTTCATGGTTATGAGAACAGTTCTTAACCCTTGCTGGGCATTAGAATCACTTGGAAGATTGACAAATGCATGCTGATACCTAGGTTCCACCCCAGACAAACTGAATCAGAATCCACTGTGCGAGGGGCCTGAGCAGTGGTAATTTTAAAATTTCCTGTGATTCCAACAGGCAGCAGCCCCATCTCCTAATGCTCAAAGGCTCACACAAACTTTTGCCTCTATGGGGAGCCTTAGCGGTCCCCACATCCTAATCTTTCTTCTCTGACATCACCTGCTCCCAGGTGCAGCTCCAAATTTCACTCCCACAGACAGCCTGGAGATTCCAGTAGCAGCTGAGCTGAGGGCTGTTTATAAAATTACAATGGCCTGTGGCTGATGCCATTTCAAGTCTTGTGACTCTTCTGATGGACCAGGAGGACCTTCTCACCACTCTTCCCAACCCTGCCCCAGGGTCTCCAGCATACGTGAATGCTTGGGAAAACTTGGTCTCATGGTATTATGTGTCTTGCTCCAGCCTGCTTCCCACTACAGCTTTGTCTCAGGTCCTTTGTGGTGCAGGTGCCTGGGATGTTGAGCAGAGAATGGCCCCAGTGACAGTGGGCAGTCTGCTCTTCCTGCAGCCAACAGCACTTTCCTTGCAGTGGATGGAGGCCAAACTTCTCTGCCAGCAACCGAGAGGGCAAGGCCAGGATGGTGGCTCCAAAATGGGGAACTTCCCTGGCGCTGGGCCTAAAGCTGCCCAGCTTCCTTCTCTGCCTTTCTCTATGCATCAGAAGTCATTGGCATCCCAAACAGGAATCTGGCCTTCTCCACCTGCCCCTTGCTCTAGGCTCAGAATTCTCAAATTTGTGTGTATCAGAATCACCTGGAAGGCTTGTTAAAATACAGATTGCTGGGCCTCACTTCCAGAGTTCCTCATTCAGTGGGTTTGGGGCAGGCCTGAGAATCTTCATTTCTGACAAGTTCCCAGGTGATGCTGAAGTTGCTGGTCCAGGAACCACACTTTGAGAACCACTGCTCTATGCTGTTTCTCCTCCCACTTTTGAGTTACCTTGTTGTTGTTGTTGTTTTTCTTCTGTCATGTGAAGATTCAGGGCACAGCAGGGGGCCCTTAAGTCACTTCAACTACAATGTTGATCCTGATCAAACTTCTCCTTACTGACCCTTTACTATGAGCCAGACACTGCGCTGAATGCTTTACATGCATTATCTTCCCAAATCTTCCCAACTACCCAACTAGTATTCTTCTGTTTTACCCACAGGGAAACTGAGGTTAGGTAACCAATCCACGGTAGTGGAGTTACTAAGTAGTTCAGCTGAGACTGGAACCCAAGTCAGTCATGGTTTTAAGATATCCATTCATTCATTCGTTCACTCATTCGTTCATTTATATATAACAAATACATTTAACAAAAATATATTAAGCATCTTCTATGTTACCAGCACTGTTCTAAGTCCTAATGAAACAGCAAGGAATAAGGCAGAGCAGACGGCTGCTTTCATGGGCCAGTTCAAGAGGAAGAGAGAAGACATAGCTAGTAGATAAAAAATGCATGTGGATTTTGGTCAGCTGTTCCTTTGTGGTCCACAGTGAGGGAGGACCTGACTCAGTATGTAGTCAGGGTTCGGGGAAGGGTTTCTGGTGTGGGAGAAGGCAGTGTGGTCCTCGGCACCCGCTCCATGCTCCCAGCTGAGGCCAGTGGGTAGGAGCCTGTGGTTCTTGGAAGCAGGGCAGAGCCTGGGGCAGGCCCAGCCTAGGGATTAGCAGTGATCACCCCTAACCCCCAAAACAAATCCAGCCCCCTCAGAGAGCCACTCAGTTCCCTCCATATGAAGGGGTCCTTAGCCCTTTGGTAAACCTCAGCCCCAGTCCTGGTGGTATGGCTGGGTCTGGGCAGAGATCATCTGATACTCACTGTGTAAAGAGAAATGGTTTATTGAGCCACTTCACTGAACTCATTCACAGGGTGAGCAGGTGAGGGGGTCTGACATGAAGCTTATTTTAGAAAGCAGCCATCAGCCTGATCTTTATACAACTCGTATTGAATACCCATGTGGATGGCATGCTAAACTGTCCCCTATTGGTTACAAATACCATCATCACAGCCACTGTCTGACTCCCCATCATTTATCGATATGTGTCCTCAGCTTACTGTGGTTGTCAATTTAATTCAGTGTCAGGCGTCTGCTGCTTGGGGGCTCCATGAAGGCACTGAATGGATCTTAAAACTCTTAATTTCTGCAGTACCCGGCAGAGTGCCTGACACTTAGATTTCAGTAAACATTGGATGGATGGATGGTTGGATGGGTGAGTGAATGAATGAGATACTCCCTGCCCTCTGTCTGTCCCTGCTGGCCTAGGTCTGCTTAGCTACAGACACTAATGACCTCCAGCATACAGGTTAAGCCTCTGACTTAGCCAGGCTGCATCTGAGGAGCCCAGTCACACCAGCAGGAGGAACTGGGGTGAGCTCCGTTGCTCTCAGTGTGGTTTCTGGAGGGGGAGGAGTGGCTGGTCCTGAGTCCTCATCAACCTTGAGCTGCTGCCCCCTCCTTTTCCACTGTATGAGTACATGCCTGCCTCAGTTTCCCAGCTGTCTGCCAGTCCCCTGTGTGGACTGAAACTTGCCTTGAATCTCCACCTGTCTTTCTAGGATCCTACCATCCTGCCCAGCTCTTTCCAGCCCCCTCGCTCAGGGGCTGAACTCTGCCACTGTAATTCCAGCTGCAGGATGGACTCTCTGGGATCACAATGCCCCTGGGCTCCTACTGCTTCCGTCTGGATGGATCCATCATAGCACCTCCAGCCTGAAACTGCCACACTTCTGATCCCAGCACTGGCACTGACCATGAGTCACTACCCTTGGCCTGCCAAGTTAGGCACCTGAGATGCCAGCCCCATGTCATTCCGATTCTTCTCCCCTTTCCTCAGTGACTCACTGAAGCATTGGCCTCCCTGGGTCTCTCCAAGTCAGGATACCTCCTTTTCTCACCTTTTCTCTTTCCCGAGTCTCCCTCTGGGTCTGGGAGGGTCTGATGAGCATCTCCTTCCCTCTTTCTGCTCACTCTGGGTCAAGCCCTCTGCTTCCCACCCCCCCCAGCACCCTATCATTCTGAGGCTGTCAACTGCCCCCTCCATCCCTTCCCCCTTCTCCTCACGGCTGCCTCTGACCAGACTCCCATGGCCTCCCTGAGCAATAAGCCATTTCAGACAAAAATCCGATCTTCCCAGCATCTAATGTATTCTACTAATCTGCTCACAGGTGCCTTTGTTGATCCTGGTGAGAAAACTTGCTTTAAATATTTTAAGGAGCAGTTAATATATTAGTTAACAGCGCAGCTTCTGGTGTCAGACTGCTAGGATCCAAATCCTGGCTCTGTCATTTTCTAGTCGTATATCCTAAGGCAAGGTAATGAACCTCTCTGGAGATTGGTTTTCCCATCTGTAAAACGGGGATAATAATGATACCTGCTGTTAGGGCTTTTGTGAGAATAAAATGAGCCAATATGTGTAAAATGTTACCAAAAAGATCTAGTGCATAATAAGCACTCTGTAAATGTTAGCTATTGCATTACACACACCGATTGTGGCCAAAGAGCTGTTTATTTATCCATTTATTCAAGATACAGTTATTAAGAACCTACTATGCATCAGGCTTTACAGAACAATCAAAGATAAAGGAGACACCTCTGGAGCTCCCAGTATGAAAGGAAGCAGGCCTAGACTCAAACCATCCAAAGGGATATGGGTATGTGTGAGCAGGGTAGACAGGGGCAGACATACCAGCCCTCCCGGAGGGATGCACACAGGGCTGCTACATGGGGGTGTGTTGGGAGATCTCAGTTATATCTTGTCCTTGAGGCAGTCTTGAAGGAGAGGAGTCCCCAGGTCTGTGACAGGAGACCAGGCTGGAGAGGAAAGCACTTCTCAACTGGGGACGCACGAGGCACTGTCCCCCAGGGCTCCAGGATTCACAGACCCTACAGCTTGTCATGGTGCCCCAAGCAGCAGGGTATCTTGACTGGCAGGGGCCTGTGGGGATAATTTGACCAAGATGTTGGTGTCACTAGGAGTGTGTGGAGAAAACCTCCTGAGTCAGTGGATATTGGCGTGGGGGGTCTCGGCTACCCCAGGATGGGGCTCATTTCCTCTCCAAGGTTTTCTTCTGAAGGCCACAGCCATACTTTTCCCTGCTCTCACCCTCCTGCCCCAGCACCAGAAAGGGCTTTCTTTAATCTGCTTCTCATCATCTTTGTTGAAACTTGAGCTCTTGCAGGGTTTTTTTCCCCTTGGAATTTAGTGGAAAAACAATGACTACTGCTTGCCTCTTCATTTTGTCCATGGTTTAGGTCCTATCCCTTTGCAGAGTTTGCCTTTGCCTTCTGCCTTCCCCAGTCAACCCGCTTCTGTCCACCCCCACAGCGCCGCCACCCCAGGATCATCCCCAGGGGGCTCCCAGGAGAGGCCCGGAAGACTCGCTCTACCCTGAGGCTGATTACAGTTACCCGGCAAAACAGTCCTAACCACCAATGGTACATCGCTACCTTCGCTTGTAGAGAAGGTATGAGATGTTCTACCGCCCAAATAAACTGAACAGACAGAAGACAAATGTCTCAACAGAGAACTCACAAACACTCAGGACTTCATTATCCTGAGATGCCCTTAAGAGATTCCAGACATCTGGTGGGAAACAGTAAAAGCCTGCAATGACCCCATTGTGAGAAAATGAAGCCTGCAGTCAAGGGTAGACCACCCTTTCTAGAAGCTCTTAGTGGAAAGAGGAGGATAGGGTGGGGGCTTAATAACAGATTGAAAGCAGGTTTTCTTTCTTGCGGGAGCCTGAAGGGAGGGGCCCAGAGGAGAGGGGTATTGAAGGCACATGAGTGGGCATGGGTGGTAATCAGTGGATGAGCTCCCTCAGGACAGGGATGCATGTGCTGGAGGCTAGCCCTGGAGAGGGGACATGAAGGAGGCCACCACTCTAAGAGGAAGTACAGTTTATGGAGGGCTCACTGTGCCCCAGCCTTCACGCTGAGAACTTCACACAGATCATGTCCTTTTACGCCTCAGACAGGTGTTGTCATGTCCTCATTGTCAAATGAAAAATCTGAAGGTCAAGGAGGCTAAGTGACTTCCTCAAGGTCCCAGAACGAAAAAATAACAGCCAGGAATTCAGAGTTCACATTCGCAACACCGCTTTATCTCTGTTTACATGTTGTGCTTCTTACGTGAAAATAATAATCACTGTTTACATTATTCAGTTCATACCCTGTGCTAGACACTGTTTTATATATGCTAAATCCTCATTTCCTCCTCAGCAGCTATAAAGTGGAGGGTGCGGCTGCTATCGTGTTTTGCACAAAAAGCGAATCGCCTAAGGTCACATAGCTAGAAAGAGGCAGTACCTGCTCTTGACGCTGATGGACAGACTCCAGAGCCCAGCACTTTACTCACGCTCCTCTTGCTGCCCCTCTCCTTCAGTGAGAGCATGGTGTGAAGGAAGATGGGAGAAAAGGTGGGGAAATTCCCACCTGGTGGCCTCCATGTTTCCTTGAAGGTCAAGGTGGGGGAATCCCTTGGAAGTGGTGTGGGGTTCGGGGGTAGGCTAAGGGGGAAGGGAGGTGGTAAGGCTTCAAGAGAGCAGGAATCTTGGCTCAGGGACCAAAGAGCTGGCGGCAAGGCAGACCCAATGGAAATTGCTGTGATTATCTCAGCTTGAAATTCCCTTCAGGGCCTCAGCAGAGAGCTCAGCCTTGGGCCTGAGCTGGGCGCCCAGGGATGGAGATCATGTGGTCCCAACTCTGAAACTCCAAGAGCTGGTGGGCCCTATGTTAGCTTTAGGAACATCTGATGGATGAAATGGACTGTGCATGTAGAAGATGCCTGCAACGAACTGAATGAGTCTCCTTTCCTCACCCAAACTTCTATGCTGATGTTCTGATTCCCAATGTGGTGGCATTTAGAGGGGGAACATTCGAGAGGTGATTGGGTCATGAGGATGGAGCCCTCATGAATGGGACTGGTGTCCATAGAAGACATGCTAGGCATGATCATTCTCTCTATGTGAAGATATAATGAGAAGTCAGAAGTCTGCAAACAGGAAGAGGACACTCATCAGAACCCAACCATCCTGAAACCTTGATTTTTTACTTCTTGGCTTCAGAATTGTAAGAAACAAATATTTATCGTTTAAGCCACCCAGTCTGTGGTATTTGTAATAGCAGCCCAAACTGACTAAGACAAAATCCCATGGAATACAAGAGATTGTTAGTTCTGGAGAGAGATCCCCAAGAATGTGCCCTAGGGACATTAATGGTAGATGTTTATCTTGGCACAATTGACCACTGGACATCTTTAGCTTCAGGGAACTGCCTGGGTATAGGCTTTCCAATGCCAAGTATTTGTGGTCTTTAAAGCCTTGGGAGCTGAGCCTTCAGAAGAGATCCTGGTATGAAAGGTCCAGAATTAGTCAGATGACCACAGCCCCTCCTCCCATGTCCTACCAGTCTCTCTCTGCCTTGACTCTTTCTCCAGGGGCTGACCCTGGCTACTGGCCTTGACTGGTATACCTATTGGTCTCTCTGTCTCTCTCTCTGATGATCTCCTCTCATTGGCCTTGGTTCCTCCATGGCTCTATTTCTGGAATCATGAACAGAACTTGGTTCAGAATTGGCCACTCCACAGCCCAGGAGTGTTGTGGCTCTCTATGTTCCCTGCACTTGAAACTCACTGCCATTAGCGTCCGGTGTCCAAACAGACAACAAACTGCAAGGCTCTAAGAGGAGGCACTCAGGTCAAGTTTGATCCAGTAAGATGCAACCTGTGCACAGATATGGATAGATGTGAGGATGGCAGCCTTTTATTCACAGCTATCCTCTAGGATAAAAGCCTGAGGGGGGCTCCTTGCTCAGTTCTTGTCAGCTGGAAGGACAGCAGCACTCAGCCTCGTCCTTGAAAGGAATCTCAGATGCAATGTCCAGAGGCAGCTGGCTTAGGGATGCATCCAGAGAGCTCAGAGGACTCATTAGAGCATCATCTTGCTCTGAGAAGTTGTTAAAAGTTCATGGTGGGGGATGGCTTTATTGCACCCCACTGAGAATTCCTACCCTTTCTAGATGCACACTATTGGGAATGAAGAATTTTATAGATGGTATAAGAGCTAAACATTCTGAGCATTATTTAAGTCTCACATAGTTGTGCTCTTTGGACCTATAGAAACCCAACCTTGTGCTGACTGGGTGGCGATCTGAGGAATCGTGCTGGGGCAGAATTAGGGGACAAACAGACATCCTAACGGTAACAAGAGCAGGAAGATGAAGAGTATCAGTAATTTATGGAGCTTCTATATTCCAGGCACTCTGTCTAGCACCTGCAGTAGGTTGAATAATTGTTTCCCAAAATGTCCAGGTCCTAACCCTTGGAACATGTTAATGTCACCTTCGATGGCAAAGGGACTTTGCAGATGTGACTGAATTAAGGATTGTGAAATAGGGAGATTGTTCTGGATTGCCTGGGTGAGCCCTACATGTAGTGTAGGAAAGCAGAAGGAGAGTCAGCTCAGAAAAGAAGATGTGACAACAGAAGCAGAGACTGGAGTGATGCGGCCACAAGTCAAGGAATGCCTGCAGCCACCAGAAGCTGCAAGAGGTAAGGAATGGATTCTCCTCTGTAGCCTCCAGAAGGAACCAACTTAGCTGACCCCTTGACTTGAGCCTGGTAAGACTCTTCAGGTGCCTGGCCTCCAGGACTATCCGAGAATACATTTCTGTTTTAGGACACTAAGCTTGGGTCGTTAGTTACAACAGCAGTTGGGAACCCATGTAACACCTTCTATACCTTCGCTCACTCAACCCTCATCTATCCTTAGCATTAGGTACTCTTCCAATCTCTATTTGCAGATGAAGCTTGTGACTCAGAGGGGCTGAGAGGCTTGCTCAAGTTTACAGAGCCAGCAAGTAGAAGAGCAGGAAATCAAACTCAAATTTATTTCCTGAGCTCCTGTTCTTCACCATGAGTCTATATGACTTGCAGCTACAACTCAGTATCAGCCATGGCAAAGGTGGCTAGGAAATCAGGCAGTCCCTGCCAGGTAGTGCTAAGAAATCATGGAGTTGTGACTGAGGCTACTTCGCGGAGGGTTCTTGCATGCAGTCACTGTCATGAGAGAAGCTTCCAGAAGGGAAGGGGGAGGAGCAGTTACAGGTGTCATAATCAGATATTGCAAGGGGTGGGGGGAGAAGTGGGTGGGAGTCAGCTATGGGGACACACAGGTAGTTGGGATGCCAGGCAGAGCAAAGCCAGGGGTAGAGGTGCTGATCTGGAGTTTGCTACCCCTCAAAAGCGTGTCAGGCATCAGAATCTCAGTGGGCCTCTCAGTTGTGACCAAGCCAGTGTTAAAGGTGTTAGTTCCTGGGAGAGCCCACCGCAGGATGGGGTTGGATGTGTGTGTGACTGCAGTCCTCAGGTCGGACAGGCATGGTGCTTCTCATCCAAAGGAGGCATTGCCCAGTCCCTGCCTGAGGGGAGAGAGAAGCAAGACACCAGTCCCAAGCCCTTGGAAAGGCGAGGAGTGGGCAAGGGCTTGGACCTCAGTCAAGGTGCTGGGCCAGCCAACCAAGGTTGAACCCGGCCGTTTGGGCTGAACCCATTCTGCAGAGGCTGGGAAAGCTGTGACTCATGGCGCAGGCAGGTGCCCAAGGCTCATCTCAGACCATCAGACTCCCCCCAGCACTGGGCCAAGTTCAGCACAAGCTCAGCCTGCAAGGGACAGGCTGGAGCCGAGGTTCTTCAACGGTAACCAGCTCTGCTCAGGACCAGCTCAAGGAGAATTCCACAATTGAGTCGGTGGGGGGAGGGTGGGGAGAGGGCAGACTGGCAGCAGAGTCCCCTCAGAGCTAACTCCTGGTGTGACCATTCAGGAAGGCCCAGAAGGTCCAGGGCACTGCCTCTCAAGTGTGGTCCCCAGACGAGTAGCATCAGCATCACTTGGGAATTTGTTACAAATGTAGATTCTTGGGGCCGTCCCACACCTCCTGAATCAGAAACTTTGGAGGTGGGCACAGCAATCTGCGTTTTAACAAGCCCTCCAGGTGATTCTGATGCAGGCTGAAGTTTAGGAATCCTGGCCTAGAGCACCAACTAGGATATCATTGGGTTCCCCTAGGAATATTGGGGTCATAGCCTAATCCTTTGCATTTTCTCCCCATGCCACACAAGTGGCAGATTTTTCAAAGCTGTTCAGAGCTGTATCCAAAGCCATCCTCTGTATGAAAGGAGCCTTTTCTTCCCCTTTCAGGGATGTGAATTCATATCAGGAGATGAGTATCTCCTTTCACTGGGGCTTTTGAATTATACAGGACTGTGGGAGGAGTTCAGGGGATCAGATATTAACTAGACCTTGAAATATATTTTTCCAAATGGATGCGTAGTCTTTATTTAAATAGAAAGCATTTCTGGTTAAATTTGGTAGCTCATTTGTAGGAAAACCAGTGAAAACCTGACTTCTGGGAGTCTCGATGATTTAAGCCCTGCTAATATTAGCTGCCGGTTGAATCACAGGGAGAAAATCGACAGATTCATTCTCCTGGGGGCAGGGAGGAGAGGGAGCTCCCAGCTGAGCCAAGAATCCGCAAGTGTGTGTCTGGGTGATTAATGGCATCAGACCTCAGTGCCCTCCTTAGCAGTCCAGCCAGTGGCCTCAGGGAACCCGGCAGCATTGGGCTTGTTTATGTGAAGCGGCTCCCTGAGCAGTGTTGGGGACAAGATGTAGTGTGGGGGGGCAGTCACAGAGGAGACCAGGTGAAAGAAAGCGTCTCCATGTTCCCTCCCCAGCTGAGCCTGCAGCCTCATGTGCCATGAAAAAATGATGACTTGACTTCATTAAAGCCTTGTCATCTTTCCCCTACTGACGGCTTGAAAAGAGCACTCTTGCCTGAGCAGAACGGGATCCCAGAGGCCACTGGGGGCATGGAAATCACAGACTGAACATTCAGAAAGAAAAATCCTTTTGCCCATGTTAAGCAAATGCTGATTATTAAAATGAAGGGGGTGGGGGAAAATGTCTTCTGAGTGTCGGCAGTTTTGGGGCACATACCCAAGCACACCAAGTCATCAGGCCCCTCCTCTGCTCTGGCCACTTAGTGGAGGATTCTTGGGCATGGTCACTGTCACAAGAGAAGCCCCCAGAAGGGAGGGAGGAGGAACCATTACAGAGATCATAACTAGCAAACACCTTGCTGGTCTTGCCTGGTGTCGCAGCTTCCCTGACACGATCTTGCCTGTTTTGATCTGATTTTACTCCAGCCCACATGTTTCAAGTCCTTGATATCTAGTGAGCATCTAGGAGGCCGTGTGGTGGGCACAGCCCCACGTGTGACCAGCCTGATGCCTTCTTTGAAGGTGGTATCATTACTTCCATTTTGCAGAAGCTGGCAGATGGGAAGAGAGGTCATTTGTTCAAGGTGACCCTGAGAAGGCACCAAGTCTGGGCATAGGCCTGTCTAACTCTGGTGGGCCTTCAGGTCATAGAGATATGGAGGAAAGCTTAGAGAGTTTCTGCCTTGTACTGAACCCCAGATATTCAATGCCTTGCTGGCGGCCACTCAGTTGGTTAGTGGAGAGACCAGAACAGAACCCTGATCTCTGACACGTGCCTGGTGATCTTCTGATTCATTCGTTCATCAACTTAAAAAATATTTTCTAACTTCTAAAAAAATTTTTTAAACAATATATGCATACGGTTAAAAATAAATCAAGTAACAAAAGGCTTATAGTGAATAAGAGCAGTCCCTTTACAATCTCCCCAGAGGAGAGCATTTAAAACACTTTCACATATTTCTTTAATTTAACTTTAAATCTGTATTTCTATGTTTATGCTTAAACTTGTATTTTGTGATTTGTGGGGTTGGGAGAATGTAGCTTTCTTACAGCAGCTCTTATCATCCTCACCCCCCAACCCCACCAAACCATTTAGTCCTATCATTGTTTTTACTTAGATAAGTGATCAGAGTTTATTGCAACTTTATTTTCCTTCTTGAAGTTTTTGCTTTTTCTTAGTTTCTTAGAGTTGCCTAGTATTTTCCTTGCATCCTTCTCTATGTATATTTCTTTAAAGTTAAAAAAATCAATCAGATCTATCATCAATCAGATATCATCCACATATCATTAGTTTTTACAAAAATTCCATCATGTCACATATTTTATCATCCCCTCCCCCTTTTTTATTCCTGAGACCTCTACTGTGACGAATTCTTTCCTATCGATTCCAATTGTGCTGGTTAATTTGTAGGCCTCCTGCACAGTTATCCTCCAGGGACTTCTTTTACTCCTGTCTTGGGTTGGATCTACCATTTCTTAATTGTCCGTATTACTCTTTTCTTGGCTTACTCCCTAATTTTGCTGGAGCACACCCTCCAGGACCTTCTTAAGGAAGGGTGTGTGAAAAGTAATTTTTTCTGGAGGGCGGAGCAAGATGGCGGAGGAGTAGGAGACCTGGATTTCCTCTGGTCTCAGGAATTCAGCTGAATAGGGATCAAACCATTCTGAACACCTACGAACTCAACAGGAGATCGAAGATAAGAGTAACAACACTCTGAACAGAAAGCTGACCACTTTCTGGAAGGTAGGACGTGCGGAGAAGTGAATCTGAGGCGATATTCAGGAGGGTGGATGGTGGGGAGGCGGGCTCTGTCGGCCGCTTCTGGCAAGTGATAGAGCCATGGAGCACAAAATCGGAACTTTTAGAAGTCGGTTCCACTGAGGGACGTCACTCCAGTGGCTAAGCGGGGGGTGAAACCCTCGCGGGACAGTGTGGTCTCAGGATGCTCGGGGTCACAGAAAGACCGGGGGTGCCTGAGTGCGGCAGAGCTCCCAGGTATCGGAGCGGGGAAGCCAGCTGCAGAGACGGAGCCGAGGCGTGGGCTCTCAGCTCGGGGTTGCCATAAACTGTGATCCGCGGCACAATTGGGCCACTGTACCTCCATCAGGGACCCAACAAGCGGCAGAGCTGGGGAGACTCCCCTTCCTCCCCCAGGAGGAGCGGCGCGGGAGCATATCGCAGAGATCTGCTGGGTTTGGAGACTCCACACGGGGTCGGGTGCCAGACATAGAAACGCTCGGTCACAGGCCAGGTGAGCACGGAGTGTGGCTGGAGACCAGGGAGATGGGAGTGATTGACTGCTTTTCTCTGGAGGCGCACTGAGGAGCAGGGCCCTGAGTTCTCAGCTCCTCCGGGCAGAGATTGGGAGGCCACCATTTTCACCTTGGTCCTCCAAAGCTGTACCAAGAGCTTGCAGGGAACAAAAGCTCCTGAGAGCAAACCGGAGCAGCTTACTTAGCCCGGACTCACAAAGACGGGGCAATTCCGCCTCCGGCAAAGACATTTGGGAACCACGGCAAAAGGCCCCTTCCCCAGAAGATCAGCACGATCAGCCAGCAAGCCAAGACCAAGTTTACCGATCAAGGACAATGAGAGAACTCCAGCGCTACGGGAATACTGCACATAGAATTCATGGCTTTTTTTTTTTTTACCGTAATTCATTAGTTTTTCAAAGTTAATTTTTTTAACTGGTTTTTTTTTGAATTTTTCTTTTTCCCTTTTTCAAACAACATCTTATCAATCCCTTTTTTAAAAAAAAAACATTTTTTATTTTTCATTTTTAGAGTCATATTTTTATCCCTTCAGAGTAGTTACCCTTATTTTTGGCATATATATATAAGTTGTTCTCTCTTTAAAATTTTGAGATACAATTTCTTCTAACAGATCAAAATATACCCTCAATCACTAGTGTATGGCTTTGTTCTATTCTCCTGCCTGATCACATTCTCTCCCTTTTTTTTTCTTTTTTCTTTTTCTTTTTAAATCTTCTTCTTTCTTTTTAAAAACAACTTCTTATCTATCAATTCCTTTTATAAAATCTTTTATGATTTTCATCTTTACAGTCATCTGCCATCCCTTCATTATATCAACCCTTATTTTGTACATATATGTCTTTCTTCCTTTAAAATTTTAGCAGGCACTTTCTTCTAACAGACCAAAATATGCCCAAAAGCTAGTGTGTGGCACTGATCTAGGCACTAGCCTGATCATATTTGATCATATTCTGCTTTTTTTTGTTTTGTTCTGTTTTTGTTTGTTTTTATCTTTTTCTTTTTCCTGTTTTTTTTTCTCCTCTTCCTTTCCCTTTCTTGTCCCCTGGTTTCAGGTCTTTTCTGATTTGTATAGAGTATATTTGCTGGAGACATTGTTAACCTGTTAGCACTCTGTTCTCTCATTCATCTGTTCTCCTCTGGACAAAATGACAAGATGAAAAAAATCACCTCAGCAAAAAGAACAAGAGGTAGTACTGTCTGCCAGGGACCTACTCAATACTGACATTAGTACAATGTCGGACCTAGAGTTCAGAATCATGACTTTAAACATACTAGCTGGGCTTGAAAAAAGCGTGGAAGTTATTAGAGAAACTTTCTGGAGAAATAAAAGAACTAAAATTTAACCAAGTCGAAATCAAAAAGGCTATTAATGAGGTGCAATCCAAAATGGGGGCACTAACTGCTAGGATAAATGAGGCAGAAGAGACAATCAGCGATAGAGAAGACCAAATGATGGAAAATAAAGAGGCTGAAAAAAAGAGAGATACACAACTACAGGATCATGAGGGCAGAATTCGAGAGATAAGCGATACGATAAGATGAAACAACATTAGAATAATTGGGATCCCAGAAGAAGAAGAAAGAGAGAGAGGGGCAGAAGGTATATTGGAGCAAATAATAGCAGAGAACTTCCCTAATGTGGGGAAGGAAACAGGCATCAAAACCCAGGAGGCACAGAGAACCCCTCTCAAAATCAATAAAAATAGGTCAACACCCCGAGATCTAATAGTAAAACTTATGAGTCTCAGAGACAAAGAGAAAATCCTGAAAGCAGCTCGGGAGAAGAGATATGTAACCTACAATGGTAGAAACATTAGATTGGCAACAGACCTATCCACAGAGACGTGGCAGGCCAGAAAGGACTGGTAAGATATCTTCAGAGCACTAAACGAGAAAAATATGCAGCCAAGAATACTATATCCAGCAAGGCTGTCATTGAAAATAGAAGGAGAGATAAAAAGCTTCCAGGACAAACAAAAACTAAAGGAATTTGCAAACACAAATCAGACCTACAAGAAATATTGAAAGGGGTCCTCTAAGCAAAAAGAGAGCCTAAAAGCAGCATAGATCAGAAAGGAACACAGACAATATACAGTAACAGTCACCTTACAGGCAATACAATGGCACTAAATTCATACCTTTCAATAGTTACCCTGAATGTAAATGAGCTAAATGCCCCAATCAAAAGACACAAGCTATCAGATTGTATTAAAAAACAAGACCCATCAATATGCCATCTGCAAGAGACTCATTTTAGACCCAAAGACACCCCCAGATTGAAAGTGAGGGGGTGGAAAACCATTTACCATGCTAATGGACACCAAAAGAAAGCTGGGGTGGCAATCCTTATATCAGACGAATTAGATTTTAAAACAAAGACTGTAATAAGAGATGAAGAAGGACACTATATCCTACTTAAAGGGTCTATCCAACAAGAAGATCTAAAAATTGTAAATATCTATGCCCCTAACATGGGAGCAGCCAATTATATAAGGCAATTAATAACAAAAGCAAAGAAACACATTGACAACAATACAATAATAGTGGGACTTTAACACCCCCCTAACTGAAATGGACAGATCATCTGAGCAAAAGATCAACAAGGAAATAAAGACTTTAAATGACACACTGGACCAAATGGACTTCACAGACATATTCAGAACATTCCATCCCAAAGCAACGGAATACACATTCTTCTCTAGTGCCCATGGAGCATTCTCCAGAATAGAGCACATCCTAGGTCACAAATCCTAGGCATCCAAATTGGCAAAGAGGAAGTCAAACTCTCACTCTTTGCAGATGATATGATACTGTATGTGGAAAACCCAAAAGACTCCACCCAAAACTGCTAGAACTCATACAGGAATTCAGTAAGTAGCAGGATATAAAATCAATGCACAGAAATCAGTGGCATTCCTATACACCAACAACAAGACAGAAGAGAGACAAATCAAGGAGTCGATCCCATTTACAATTTCACCCCAAACCATAAGATACCTAGGAATAAATCTAACCAAAGAGGCAAAGGATCTGTACTCAGAAAACTATAAAATACTCATGAAAGAAATTGAAGAAGACACAAAGAAATGGAAAAACGTTCCATGCTCATGGATTAGAAGAACAAACATTGTGAAGATGTCAGTGCTACCTAGATCAATCTACACATTCAATGCAATCCCTATCAAAATACCATCCACCTTTTTCAAAGAAATGGAACAAATAATCCTAAAATTTGTATGGAACCAGAAGAGACCCTGAATAGCCAGTGGAATGTTGAAAAAGAAAACAAAGCTGGCGGCATCACAATTCCGGACTTCCAGCTCTATTACAAAGCTGTCATCAACAAGACTGTATGGTACTGGCACAAAAACAGACACATAGATCAATGGAACAGAATTGAGAGCCCAGAAATGGATCCTCAGCTCTATGGTCAACTGATCTTTGACAAAGCAGGAAAGAATGTCCAGTGGAAAAAAGACAGTCTCTTCAACAAATGGTGTTGGGAAAATTGGACAGCCACATGCAGAAGAATGAAACTGGACCATTTCCTTACACCACACACAAAAATAGACTCCAAATGGTTGAAAGACCTAAACGTGAGACAGGAGTCTATCAAAATCCTAAAGGAGAACACAGGCAGCAACCTCTTCGACCTCAGCCGCAGCAACTTCTTCCTAGAAACATCGCCAAAGGCAAGGGAAGCCAGGGCAAAAATGAACTATTGGGATTTCATCAAGATCAAAAGTTTTTGCACAGCAAAAGAAACAGTCCACAAAACCAAAAGACAACTGACAGAATGAGAGAAAATATTTGCAAATGACCTATCAGATAAAGGGCTAGTATCCAAAATCTATAAAGAACTTATCAAACTCAACACCCAGAGAACAAATAATCCAATCAAGAAATGGGCAGAAGACAGGAACAGACATTTTTCTGAAGAAGACATCCAAATGGCCAACAGGCACATGAAAAAGTGTTCAACATCGCTCAGCATCAGGGAAATCCAAATCAAAACCTCAATGAGATACCACCTCACACCCATCAGAATGGCTAAAATTAACAAGTCAGGAAACGACAGATGTTGGCAGGGATGTGGAGAAAGGGGAACCCTCCTACACTGTTGGTGGGAATGCAAGCTGGTGCAACCCCTCTGGAAAACAGTATGGAGGTTCCTCAAACAGTTGAAAATAGAGCTACCATAGGATCCATCAATTGTACTACTGGGTATTTACCACAAAGATAGAAATGTAGGGATCCGCAGGGGTACCTGCACCCCAATGTTTATAGCAGCAATGTCCACAATAGCCAAACTGTGGAAAGAGCCAAGATGTCCATCGACAGATGAATGGATAAAGAAGAAGTGGTATATATCACAATGGAATATTATGCAGCCATCAAAAGGAATGAGATCTTGGCATTTGCAACGACATGGATGGAACTGGAGGGTGTTATGCTGAGTGAAATAAGTCAATCAGAGAAAGACATGTATCATATGACCTCACTGATATGAGGAATTCTTAATCTCAGGAAACAAACTGAGGGTTGCTGGAGTGGTGGGGGGTGGGAGGGATTGGGTGGCTGGGTGATAGACATTGGGGAGGGTATGTGCTATGGTGAGCACTGTGAATTTTATAAGACTGATGAATCACGGATCTGTACTTCTGAAACAAATAATGCAATATATGTTAAGAAAAAAAAGAAGAAGAAGAAGATAGCAGGAGGGGAAGAATGAAGGGGAGTAAGTCGGAGGGGGAGACGAACCATGAGAGACGATGGACTCTGAAAAACTAACTGAGGGTTCTAGAGGGGAGGGGGTAGGGGCATGGGTTAGCCTGGTGATGGGTATTAAAGAGGGCACATTCTGCGTGGAGCACTGGGTGTTATGCACAAACAATGAATCATGGAAAACTACATCAAAAACTAATGATGTAATATATGGTGATTAACATAACAATAAAAATTATTAAAAAGAAATGTAATTTTTTCCAAGCTTTTGTGTTTGAAAATATTTTTATTTTGTCCTCACACAATTTCTAGTTTGGCTGAATATAAAATTCAAGGCTGAAAGTAATATTTATTTCAAAATGTTATTGCACTAATTGTTTCATTGTCTTCTAGCTTCCGGTTCTATGCTTGGGAAGTTAAAGACCATTCTAGTGATCTGTCTTTTACATACAATTTTTTTCTCTTTGGAATCTCCTAGGATCTGTTTCTTTTTCTTTTCTTTTCTTTTTTTTTTTTAAGATTTTATTTATTTGACAGAGAGAGACACAGCGAGAGAGGGAACACCAGCAGGGGGAGTGGGAGAGGGAGAACAGGCTCCCCACGGAGCAGGGTGCCGGATGCGGGGCTCGATCCCAGAACCCTGGGATCATGACCTGAGATGAAGGCAGACGCTTAATGACTGAGCCACCCAGGTGCCCCTAGGATCTATTTCTTATCCCTGATATCCTGAAAATTTATATAATCTCTGAGGTAGAAGATGCAGTCTAGTTCCAGGAAATATTCTTAACTCAGTTCTTTGACAATTTCTTCTTTTTCCTCTGTTCTCTCATTCTAATTTTTCTTTTTGTCAGATATTGGATTTGCTGATTGGTTATCTAAAGCTCTTGCATTTTCTTCCATATTTCCCACCTCTTTTGTTCTGCTTTCTAATCAATTTCATTATCTTTATCCTCCAAAGCTTTTATAGAATTGTCATATTTTTTCTTTTATTCTTAATTTCTAATGGTTCTTTCCTGTTCCCTAATCGTCTCTTTTTAAATAAACCCTATTCTTCTTTAATGGAAGAAGTATCTTCTCTTATGGCTCTAAGGGTACTAATTCTGTTATTTTAAAGTTTTCTTCTGAGTCTTGCATTATCTCTATTTTCTTTAGTTCTTTTTTCCCCCATTTTTGACATCAGAATTGTTTCTTAAAATTTTTAAAATTCTTTCAATGATACGTTGGTGCATTTTTTCAAGTGTCTAGTAATCCTTTGTGCCCATTCATGAAATAGGTACTAAATAGATGATTGAAATCTGTGTGCAGGGCTGGGGTGGGAGGATTAAGAACTGGTAGGTTTTCACCATAGGACGATCAGATGCCAAACTGACTTTCTTTTGGAAAGTTTCAAATGACAGTGTGTGAGTCTTCTCTTTGGGGCCCTTCCACTTAGCCAGAAAAGAACTTTTCAATACCTTGCCTGGTTGGCATCGTCCTGGCTTCTAAAAGGTTGGACGTGGGACATGCGGTAGGGGCCAGGGGATATCACCTTTCCATGTGCAGCTTTAAAAAAATATTTTTATTGAAAAAAAATATTTTTATTGAGGTATAATTTATGCATAGTAAAGTGTAAAAATCTTAGCTGCATATTAAGTGAATTTTTATATTTCTACCATTCTGAAAGTTCCTTCATGCCTCATGCATGCACAGGTTGTTAATTAATTCCTGTTTTCAGTATTGTACCTGGCTCCCAGCCTCCCCTTCCCCTACATCCAATGCCCCTGAATCCTGTCTGTTCCCATTTTCCTTCTCCAGAGAACAATCTTCTCCTTACCACTTCCAGGGTATAGCTGTAATGGATGGAAATTTGACTTTTACTGGCTTAAGCAAAAATAGTCTTCCATATGACTAGAAGTTCAAAAGTAGGGAGCGCTCAGGATACAGTATGGATCAGTGGTTCAATGATGCCATATAGAATTTAAGAGTTTTTCAGGCTCTTTGCTCTCTTCAACATCTGATTCAGATGAATTGATTCCCTTCATGACCATAAAACTGTGCCAAAAGAAATGAGCTATCCCTTTACTACTCAAAGTATGGTCCTTTGACCCGTGACATCAGTATTACCCAAAAGCTCGTCATAAATGCAGAATCCAAAGCCCTGTTCCAGACCTACCAACCAGAATCTGCATTTTAATAAGATCCCCACATGATTCATAACGCACATGAAAGTTTGAGAAGTCCTCAGTTATACATGTCCATATCCAACTGAAGAAAGTGAGAGAAAATGTCTCTCTGTTAGTGCTTTTCTTCTATTGTATTGGGTCAGCCTGCATCATGAGCCTACCCCTAGAGCTCATGTGACCTGTCTTGTGCTGACTGGTTCAGACTAATCAAGTTTCATCTGCTAGACCTGGGATCGGGTCTCCCCTTGAAACACATGCTATGTGGAAGAGAGGTTGGTCTAACAAGGCAGGGTTCTGTTGGGAATGAGGAAATGGAAATGTGGACAGACTCTTCACATCCCACTAGAGAGTCTGGTTGCCAAGTGTATCCACTTGGATCTCTGTGTGCAGCCCTGAGCTCCACCTAGGCTCTCCATGGTACCCCGTGCCTCCGAGCCCTGACCTGCCTGGGGGCCCTCAGGCAGAGCACATGAGCTGTCTTCTCTCTGCTCCCATAGGTAACAACCTCTGGAAGGACTTGCAGGCATAGCTTCCTCCTCCCTGATGAAACACCTACCGTACCTCCTTCCACTTTACATCCTCTACAACTTCTTGAAATCTCCCATTTGTTGCTGTTCTTCCCCCTGTTCTTTTTGTCCTTTAAAAGATTTTATCATTATTATTTCAGTGGGCTCTAGAGAAGTAGAGGAGTTGGTGTTCAATCCACCATCTTCCACCAAAAGACTTCACCGCGGAAGGGGTTGATAGAGAACACTATGCCACACCCATGAACATGATTCACCTATGAAAGTGACAATGTCCCTATCTACTGATACGGAAAGTGTCACACAATATATTGTTGAGGTGGTGAGGGTGGGAAGCGATTTCAAAGCAACAAGTAGAGGACATGTCTACTTTTGTCAAATATCTATTTGTAGCCAGAATGTCTCAGACTTCACCAGCCTGGGAGAACATAGCTCAACTAATGCTGTAAATTACGGAGGCTCCAAATCTTGGTTTTGCTTGATCTCAGGGACAGAGCCTCTCTCAAAGTATCATCTGGCCATTTCTGAGAGTCTTCCAGGGCATGGCCTGCCCACGTTGTCCTGCCTCTTCTTCCCTGCAAGCGCCAGGATGCAGGTCCAGCTCTCTATCTGGGACTGGTGACCTTCTGCTGGCCCCCGCAGTACCTCCAGGCTGGCCTTAAGGGGGCCACCACTGCCCTTCTCTTTACCATTCTAACTCCAGCCCGGAAGAGCTCTCCCCTTCGTTACACAGCACAGCTAGGACTAGTCTCTGACTGTTCACCAGATTTGGGGAATCAAGTTCCAAAAGGAACCACCCCTCAGAGCAAAACTGACAAGTCCCACCAGAAATGAGTGCTTTCAGTCTCCCAGCCCAG
Source organism: Zalophus californianus (assembly GCF_009762305.2). Classification (NCBI taxonomy): domain Eukaryota; kingdom Metazoa; phylum Chordata; class Mammalia; order Carnivora; family Otariidae; genus Zalophus; species Zalophus californianus. Next base: position 26,262,517 of record NC_045598.1, on the reverse strand, counting down.
GCCCATCCTTGGGCTCCCCTAGGGACCCGCACTGCCTTGTTGCCACCTCTACCAAGCTGGAGACCATCTCCCTCCCCACCGGAAGTCTCTGTGCTGTCCCGGCCTGTGAGGTGCGTCCAGTTGCCCCAGGATGTGGGGAGAGGGACACAGGCCTCTGAGGCTCACCTGTAAGGCCCGAGCTTGCTTTCTGTCTCGGGATCGTTCTTCCCTGGCGGACGGCACAAATGCTCATTTCTCCGTCAGTGAACTGGGTGGGCCCTGTCTAATGGCCTCCAAGTGGACAATGGCAGCGAGTACAATAGTCCAATATCAGTTCATTCCCCCAGAGCCGCAGGAGGGAGGTATTTGCTTAATGTTTTGTTCAAAGGGTTTTCCCAAAATAAACAGTTTACTCTTAAGGTCAATTCTAGTTTCTATCACTTTCTGGACAAAAACTGTTTGTATCAAAACTTTAACCGTCAAGGCTTAAAAAAAAGCCTTAGGTCCAGAATTTTAGCTTGACATTTATTTATACACGTGCATGTAGTAAGTATGGCAGATTTGCACAGAAACATGACGAAGGGTGGTTATTTCAGAATAGTGAGATGGAGAGTCATTTTTCTTAATTTTCCTTTGGCTTATCTGCTTTTTCTATAATAAACATGTATTATTTGTGAAATGTTTTCAAAGTTAAAAAAAAAGATGATGAGCCACGCTGTTCATGTTCCTTCAACCAGATCCTTAATAAAGATGCTAAACACACCAGTTCTGGGCACTGCCTGTCAATGGCCATGCGCCCATTGACCAGAGAATCCATCACCCTTACATTTCCCCACCAGTTAACCTTGCAGTGAATTTCTGTCTGTTACTGTGTCCCAGCAAAGGTGACTGCATTTTCAAAGAAGAGTAGCGTCAGCCAACCTGTATTCTAGAATCTGAGTAGGAAAAGGGCCACTAAGATGGAAGCAGTCTTTTCTGATGGTCCCCCAGGTGTGCCTCCCCACACCCCTGTCCTGCGAAGAGCCACTAGTGGTAGTCATAAAGCCCTGAGGAGAGGACCAACTGGGGTGGGCTCAAGGCTGTGACAACACAGGAGGCAAAGCAGAGGTGGCCCAGGTGCCAGGAACAGAGCTGGACCTCATCAGGTGTGACTCACAGGAGGCTGAAGGAAACCCCTGGTGCTGCCAAAGGGTCTTCAGGACCTAGGGCATCGGAAACAGAGTCCATGAACTCTGTGAGTCCCTAACTCTGTAGTTGGGGGCTTCGGTTGTGGGATCGGAGGACAAGGCTGATGGTGCTTAGATGCTCACGCTGGGCTCCCTATCCCGGATCCTTGGTGGGGTGATGGCTCAGCAAGGTGTACCCTGGCACTGTCATGGGTGTCTCACGAACTTGACCCCTTGGGGTGTCATCCCAGCAAAGGGTAGGTGAGAGTGCAGTTGTCTCCTTGGAACAGGACCCCAGCAGAGCTGGGGAGTGAGATTCAAGGTCCACCCCACCCTCCTCCTCCAGCAGAGGGATCGCCCGCTGGGCCAGAGAGCAGGGATTCAGGGCAAGATTCCTTGCCTTGGGAGAGGGGTGTAAACCCTGGGGCAGAACAGCAAAGCAGAAGCTGATGCTAGAGATTGCTCTATAGGGCTGGTGGTTACAGGAAGGCAAGTGACCAGGAGGTGTCTAGGAGGTGAGGCCTGTCCCAGGGCTTGAGGTCTGCCAACTGAGTGAGGAAGGTGTCTCCTGGCATTCTTGAGCCCCAGGATTAAGGCATTAAGAGTGATTCCAATCTCTACCTCACGGGTGGGAATGGGGCTTCCCATGTATTCTCAACCCCGTGGACCAGGCTGAGCTGATTCATTTACTGAGCATCTCTGTGCCAGACACTGTTCCGAGTGCTGCACACATACTGACCTGTGTGATCCCACTCCAACCCCACAGGACAGGGAACGCCGTTAGCCTCACTGAAACCCTGAGGACACAGGTGCAGAGATGGTGAAGAAAACAATGTGTTGCTCACACAGACAGACAGTTCCACCGTGTTCTCTGCATCTTCCTCTGTCCTCACTTCTCCTGACCTAGAACTAATGAAACGGGAACAGAGCTGTCCTGTTCCTGTCCCCTTGAAGGGACCATTCATTCTCCTCCCCGGTGACAGTTTTCCACTGCAAGCACCATGTCCCTCTACCTGAGCGCCTTCTCCCGTCGCAACGTGCTTGGCCAGAGGGCAGGACTGCCGGGGAGTTAATAACACCCCTGGGAACCGTCCTCAGCCAGCCCCTGGAAAGGATGAGTAGCTAAATGCCCACTTTCTTCGCCCTCAGGTGTGACAGCTCTGAGGCATGTTCCCCACAGTCTGCCAGAGGTTCCCTGAGGTGCTGAGGTCCAGTTGCCCACACCAGAAAGCGTGTTGGCTTCCTTTTCTTCCCTGTGTTATTCCCTACTCTTCTCTTCTCATCCCATGTAAACGACTTGCTCCTAAATCCTTGTCCCAGAGTCTGGTTCTGGGGGACCCAGCCCCATCCACCTGCTCTTCATTATGCCTGAGCTTCAGGACTGCTTAGACGCCATCCATTGGAGTTGGCGTCTTTCTTTCCAGGTGCATTCTCAGAGGGTGTGGGAGGATGGCGGAGGCACAGTTTCTGGGGACCTGTCAGCTCCGTCCCTGAGTTGAAAGGAACAATAGAACAATGTGCTGTCAAAGGGAGCTGCCGCTTTACTCCTCAAAAGGCAGATGCAGAAGCGTCCCCTTCGTTACTTGTCTCTTAGAAACACCAGTTCACATCTGATCTAGGCAGTCTGTGGAAGATGTGTAAAGATGAGGGTGTAAAATTCTGCTCTGCCATTCAGCAATTTGGGAACAGCGTGCCGCCTCTCTACTGCACATAATTTGACCGGGAGCTCAGGACGACAAAGCCCAAAGGAACCGGAGTCAGTCTTCCTCTTCTGATCTTCATGGGAACTTGCAATAACAAAGAAGGACTTGTGGTCGGAATCAGATTTGCTCAGTTACTCCGAGCCTCAGTTTTCTTGCCTTAAACGGGGAAATAACGATGTACGTAGAGCATTGTTGATGCAAGACTGAGAGCATGTGGCCCACAGGATGTGTGTGTGGTTCTTTCTGAGATGGTTCAGCAAGGCTGCCAGGTTGAGAGGTCCCACCACGGGAGGTCAGGGCGAGCTGCAGTCAGATGGCTTTGAGGAGTGAGAGAGGAAGGCTGTGAAATTGGGATCAGTGGTATTGAAAAGCTCCGCCACTGCTGTCAGATTTCCCTGAAGTTAGTGATGGCAGGACATGTGGTCAGATCACCTAGAGATTGCTCATACTTCAGCTGCTTGCAAGGTCAGACCGATAGGGTAGCATCAGTGTATGAGTGGGCGTGGGTGTGCGAGTGTGCATGCAGTGGGGTGGTGGAGCATGAGCCTGGCCCTGGACTTCCACCGATGGATTGTCTAGTTCCCCGAACTGTTACCCTTAAAAATAAACCTGCCAGGGGCACCTTGTGGCTCAGTTGTTTGAGCATCTGACTCATGGTTTCAGCTCAGGTCATGATCTCAGGGTCGTGAGATCGAGTCCCATGTTGGGCTCCATGCTCAGTGGGGATGCTGCTTGAGATTCTCTCTCCCTCTCCCTCTGCCCGCCCCCCCACTCTCTCTATCAAATAAATAAATAAATCTTTTAAAAAATAGATCTACCAGTAGTTTGACCAGCAAAAAATGGGTTCATTTGGGAATAGCAAAGAATTATAATTCTGGGCAAGCAAGCTAAGGCAAAACCATAGATAAGTCCAACAAACAAAGGAGAGGAACATACTTTATGGAGAAGGAGGAAGTTGGGAGGGGTTGTTTTGAACAAAAGTCCATGGGAGAAAAGCAAGAGTTCAGGATGATGATGGTTTCTCATTGGCTGAATTATAGGGGTTGTCAGATTCTTATAGGAGATACAATGTATAGCTTTCCCTGTTGGGCCTATATTTGATGATTCTTTCCCACTGAGATTCTTCTGTTAGGGTCTGTAATTGACAATTTTTCCTATAATTGACATTAAGTGGTAGGGCTCCTCCTTCCAGCCTCCCCTTCTAGCCTCCCGGGTCCACTTTAGTGAGGTTTCCCTTTATTAAATTTAACATTCACATATCCCTCCTGTCCCCCTAGGGAGTCTCTGGGGGCCCATACATTCTCCTCAATGGCTGTGGAGTTTTTCCCACTACAGCCCTTGGGTTTAAGTGCTACTAGCCCCATCATGACCCCAGTCATCAGGCTCCTGTGCTCATTGCCTCTGACTGCTATATGAATGCCCATCTTGCTCTCAATGGTGCGAGTGCTCCTTATGTTCCAACATTTCTACTGGACTTAAACTCATAGGTCCGATTGGTCCTTTTTTTGAGGAACTTGGGGAAATTTTATCCAGGCCTGGGTTGGAAGACACTGTGTGGTACCACACCAGATCCAAAGTACTGTCTCCAAATTTAGCCACAAATAGCTACATTTTAAATACCTTTCTATTTAAATTAAAACAACACTTCCATTTCAGATATATATTTCTAGATCTAGTTAATATCTGACCCCTTGAACTCCTATACAAATCTAAGTCCCAGTGAATGAAGATACTCTGTCCCAAGATTCCCAGCTCTGGGAGGGTGACATGTAAGAACCAAGAGGGTTTTTGTCTTCTGCCTTCTTGTTAGGTTTGGCTAATGGGGAACACCAGTAGGAGATCCCAGGGAAGGAGGAAAGTAAGGAGGGTGCTATTTTCCCTTGCTTCTCTCCTTGTGGTGTCATCATGAGATAGCTGACACCATGAAAGAAAACCATAGCTCTTTTGGCCTCCAGACTCCTGTACGTGCCCTCTCCCCTCATTCCTTCAGGCCTGGGGTCTTACACCATCTTTCATGGTGTCCCTACACCTTGCCCACCCCCTTGTAAACTCTCCTCACTTACCCAAGCTGAGCATGCCACCTATTTTCTGCTGGGACCCCGACTGGTACACAGAGCCCAGGCATTTTGACTAACTGAGAATCTTAGTCACAGGATACAACCTTGGGTTCCAGTGAGGGCACGGTTTATTCCAGAAGATTCTCTACAAAGAGCTCACAACTCCTGTGCCCAGCACCTGAGATGGTAATGTTAGGAGTTAGTTGGACAGTTAGGCAGTCAGGGGCAGGGTTCCCAACAAGAAAATATGGAAATGGGACAGCTAAGGTAAAACAGCACTGACGTCCTGTTCTGCAGGTTAGATAGAACCGTACTAACATTTTGATCTGCAACCTTTGCAGAAATGACTTCTGCAAAACATCCTAAAATAAGACAGTTAACCACAAAAGCATTTGTCAATATCACAGGCAAGGGGCAGTTAAGACTTAAGCCCTCAGACGTCAGCAAAAAAAAAAAAAAAAAAGGACCATCAGCACGTGAATATTAACCTAATAGGTAGACAGATACATGACCAAAGCCCTGATTGACACAACTCAGCACACCCTGATTGCTTAAGACAGTTCCACAGAAGAACTTATAAAACCCCCTAAACTTAGAAACTCTGGGGGCAACCCACTTGGGCCCCCTCCCTCTCCAGGAGCTTTATAGGATTGCTCAATAATCCACTCTTCATCTGGTCTACCTCTTCATCCTTCCAAGTGGCATGACAAAGAACTGTGGGCATTAAGGGAACACAAATCCTGTAACAGTGAGATAATGAGACCCTGACTGTATAGTTAATGAGATTATGTCTTCACCAGTCCATGATCACTTAGGGCCTTCAAAAAAAAAAATGGTGTTCATCGTTTTTCTCTTTATTTATATTTCCTTCCCTACAGATATCAGTTTCCAGAAAAGGGAGCATCCTAAGCCCTAGAACCTGGGAAGAGGATACACTTTTGGCATTTTTTTTTTTTTTAAAGATTTTCTTTATTTGACAGAGAGAGACACAGCAAGAGAGGGAACACCAGCAGGGGGAGTGGGAGAGGGAGAAGCAGGCTTCTTGCCGAGCAGGGAGCCCGACGCGGGGCTCGATCCCAGGACCCTGACCTGAGCCAAAGGCAGACGCTTAATGACTGAGCCACCAAGGTGCCCCACACTTTTAGCATTTTTATAACACTTAACAAAATGAATGGTTCTCTGTTAGTATTTTCAATCAATTTTATTTATTTTCTTGTATGTCTCTTTGAAAAGCCATTTTTTCAATATTTTTTTCTTTTCTTTCTTTCTTTTTTTAAACCAGAATTGCTGTGAGCTATCCCCCTGGAATCTGGCTGGAGGTTGCTTGTGAAATTGGCATTTTCTTTTTAAGATGTAACTTTTCTTTAAAAAAAAAATCAATAAGCCCATTGTGATACTTTACTAGAGATTAGATCAGCTTTTCTTTAATAAATATTAGCTTTTACCTCAGGATACCTCAGAGTGATAGTGGGACGTTGGGAGGAACTTGGGCCTTGAGGTATTGTATCATGTTCTGAAGATCCTGAAAAGAACTGTCATGTTTCCTGCTTTGCAGGTGGAGGGTGATTTAGGGCAGCAGGTCCCAAGCGCCGTCCGTAGATTCCAGTGGGGCTGGGATGGCATCTCACCTGGCTTGGCATGCTTCTCTGATCCATTCCTGCCTGTGCCCGGGGGGTCGAATCTGGGCTCCAGGATGCACTGTGCTGGGTGTAAACTGGAAGGGCCCCTTCCTGCCGCCCTGGTGAGGCCACAGCCTCCATCAGGGAGGAGGCAGGAGCCTCAGTTTCCCCATCTGGATATTGAGGCCAATATTTCCACCTCACAGGTTGTGTCTTAAGGAGGTCAGGTTTGCATATTACTGAGCATATGGCCCACAGTTAGTACTCACTGAATGTTTTCTATTACCACTGTGGTCACGGTGCTTTGAAGATAGATCCTCACACTGACAAATTTATATCAAGGACAAAAAAATTGCCATGTGACATCATAAAATAAAATTCCACATTATCACTTTTCCACAACCAAAAAAAATTTTAAAGCCCAACCTTTGGAGGGGGGTGAGATATGTTAATCTAAGTTTGCTAGTTGTTTGTTCTTCGAGAGGACTGCCGTTTATTCTGATAATATGTCCTCTTGGTTTTGCAGTTAAAGTATCCGTGAAATGATTGTAATCATAGATTTTTAAACATAACCTTGTTTGCCAAAATAATAAAAAAAAGTCACACTTTTTAAAACTCTGATGTAGAGGTGGAGGGCTTGGGGTTTCTGCAGTGTCACGTGGAGGGTGACAGCGAGGGAGGGGGGATGAGGCTGCCGCGGGCCAGTGGCTGTTCTCAGGAGTGAGTGTGTAAAACTCCGCGAAACCTTGAGCCGAGCCCCCTGCATCTTGGGTACTGGGGATGTTCTACACTGTCCTAGAACGAGCCTATTCACAGTGGGGAGGAGCATGGAAGGGAGCCAGCATCCCAGCATCCAGTTAGGCCTCAAGTGTTTACTGAACACCTACTACGTGCCAGCACTGTCCTAGGCAAACTCTCCGCCCTCCTGCAGTTCACATTATCGTGGGTCCATCCGCCTGATCCTCCAACAACCTTGGTGCGACGGGTAGAAGGCCTCCATCCTCAGGGTGAGGAAACAAGCCAGGGAGGGAGAGGCACCAGGAGCTGCAGCCCGCTCTGGTGTAGGGCGTGTGTCTGTCTCCAAAGGAGCCAGTGCCTCCTAGTGGTCACCTCCAGGGGCGCACCCTGCGACCTGGATACCTGTTTCCCAGGTGAGCGTGCACAGGTTGGCCTCGGGAGCTGAGCTGCATTATGTGCTTTTCCCTCCAGAGCTGTGGTGTCAGCAGAAGCCATGGGCCCTGATGAGAAGTCCGCACTCCATCCTGTAAGCCAGTCTTGGGTAGCGACAGGCTCCAAGCACAGCTCTGCCAATAGCCGGGTGACCTTGAGGCCGTCTCTTATCCTCTTCTTTACCGGGGCCATAATATTACTCCCTTGCAGAGCCTTAACAACTCTTCATAAAATAGCATATGTGGAAGCACTGAGCTCATTGCCTGGCAAATATAGTTGCTCAATAAATGTTAGCTAAATTGGAAGCTGAAAAATTGAAGCAGAGGCACGGAGCCTAATTCCTGAGCCTGGAGACCTCATCTGGCTCATTGATTTGCCTTTAAGCGAATGATTTTATATGCCAGGGCACACACCAGGATGGTGTAGGGAGCCCAATTTAGCAAGCTGGTTTTATCTGGTGTGGATGTGATCTGTGATTGAATTCAGGCGCGTTTCCGCACAGGGATCCACAAGCTCCATAAACGGATGGCTTAGCACACACACCTGTGGCTTGTGTGTACCTCCATGCCAACCTCATTGGCACTTCAGTGCAAGGTGGGCCCTTCCACCCTTCCTCAAGGAGCCAAGCACCTTCCCATCTCCATTGCCTCCACCACACTTAAGATGACAGCCTGATGCCCTCAGTGAACAGAGAGCTCAGTATCTTCAAAGGTGTTCATTCCTCTTTGGATTGAGGAGCAGGCAGTCAGGAAAAGCCCCCTTGGTAATGTCTTCAGATGTTGACGAGGATAGCAGTGGTGGTGCTGGTGGGACTCCCAGCCTAGGCTGTGGACTTCATTGTCTTGATGCAAAATATAGGCGGTGCTAACCACTGGGTCAACCAGGAGTCAGTTAAGGGACGGTTTCTTTGGATAGAAGGTCATGCCCTCTTTCCTAATGGGGAAGCACAGAGAAAACAGGCCCAGCCAGTAAGTCCTTTGGGCCGACTGGAAAGGAGGAGTGCCTCCTGTGCACAGCTTTGGATCCTGGGAGCAAGAGCCGGAATGGTGTCCCTGGGACAGAGGGCCAAGGCCAGAGACAGTTGTCCAAAATGAGTCATCAAGCAAGTGTGCTGGAGGTGGGTGTCAGGTGCAAGGGTCCAGAGGGGCGCTCTGCACTTGGACATGGGAAGCCCCCATTGCCAGCTCCTGTCTACTCCAGGCGTCGAGTGCAGCAAAGGTCTGGCCGTGGACCTGGCCACAGGTCAGAGTGGGCATGGTGACCACACAGGGTGAAGGGGGAGGTCCCTGGACTCCTCCTGGCAGAGGCAGGATGCAGACTGGAGGTCAGGCTGCTCACAGGGCCCTGGCTGAGGGGACAGCAGGGAGGTGAAGACCCGACAGAACAAGATGCGCAGTGTAGGCTGAGTCCTGGGCCCTGGTGAAGACCCGGAGGCTGAAGGGAGCTCAGAGCCTCTCTGGGTCTGGCTGGCAGCGGGTATGTTCCAGCCCCCGGGTGGCCTCACCCTCAGCCCATGTCTGGCCTTCCAGTCTCAGGCCGCCAACGCCTGAACCCAAATGACCAATGTGTCACACCAGCTGACGGCCAGGCAGTGTGTTCCAACAGACTCTGACGTCCACACAGCTGGTGGTTTGGGGGAAATCTTTGGCTAGAGCCATGTAACGGGGTACTGTTGGTAGACTCATCATTTGTCTACTGATTGTAGCTCTGATAAGAGAAGATTCCTTCCCCTCCTTTGACCCAGCAGAAGGCCCCCTCCTCACCCGGCCCAAGCAAAGCAAAGAACTGAAGCAATTAGCCAGATCATTCAGGCAGAAGTCCCACACTGCAGCTATTGAGATGGGGAAAATGCTAGTAGCACCTTCCCTTCAGAAATCCTACCTCCTCTATTTCGTAGCTTTTTTGAAGAAAAAACAAAAAACAAAAAACCCCAGACCTATTGTGTTAAAGTGACTCTGGAGTTTGACTCAGCTGGGCTCTCACTGTGTGCCCCCCAGGATTCTACATGGGCCCCAGCCTTCCCCACCCCTCCCAGGATGATTACAGCACTGAGTTAAAATTGAACAGATTAATAAATAGACTTCCATCTTTGTACTACACAATAAACAGCATTGGAGAGAGCACAGGAAAGGATTACTGGATACAAAACCCAATCAATCCAGTTGGAAGGGAAGGAGTCTCTGCTGGGACAGCAAAGGAGTGTCAGAAAACACCTGGAGGAGAGGAATGGCTGCAAGTGCAGAAGGTCCCACTGGGGACCTCAGCTCACCCCTCCATGAGCAGAGGTTCTTGCTGGTCCCTGTTCCTCCTTTCCCTGAGGAGCAGCAGACTGACATGTCCACAGCAATATCCACACCGCCCCTGAGCCCATGCTGACCTCCCCACTTCCCTGCTCCTGGGTGAGTTCCTCCAGCCAGAGAGGCTCAGGCTCAGGCTGTGTTCCTGGGCCTCCTGTATCCAAGGAGCCATGCCTTCCTCCTCCTCCACCTGTGTGCCTGGCCTGCACACTGGCTTCTGCCTTGGGTCTCCGTAATGTCCTGTGCATGCCCCAGTGCATCTAGACCAATGCCCAGCATGGAGAGATTTTCTTTTTTGGATGATGAAGGAGCATGCATGAACAGGGGACTTCTCTGTGTCCCTGTCAAGCCTCAGTATGGGGGTAATCGTTACATTCCGAGCAGGTAGTAGGAGTGCTGGGCTTCGAAATCCATCCTAGGCACACAGGATCCTGGGCTGATGGCAGCATCACTAAGCCTGGATCCCCCTGCTTGTGGGGTTCTCACCCAGGCTGGATGGGGTTGAGATGGGCTAAGGGCCTGAGTGGGCAAAGCCTGCTGGGTTATCTGAGTCTAAAAAGAAATAGGAAGGCGGTGGGGAGGAGGGAACAGACAGCAGGCTGCTGGCTGATTATACAAGTGTGATCCTGTGGATTGTAGTTGGGATGTGAGCCAGTGTCAGCAGCTCTTACTAGGCCAGCTTTTGCCAACACTTACTTCATGTCATACCCTCATGACACGAAGGAGTCATCCCAGATTCCCTCCCGCTTGGAACTTGACAGACTGCGTTGGTTGAATTTATTTCAGTCATCTTTTTGTTTGCTAATTCTGGAGGTGTCCATTTGCTGGTACAAAAATACAAATCCTTGTACTAGCATGATCAAATTTAACTCAATATGACAATCACCAGCCTGATGCAAGCATTTCCTCTTTCTAATCCACAAGGTCTCATAAGGAATTAATTTGAAAGTATGTCGTGTCTTTGGAGTTAGATGCTGAGCCTGAGCACATGCCCCTAACTTCCGTGTGACCTCTGCACTGGTGTGGCCTGCGGTGTACAAACAGGAGGAGGATGCTGTGTCAGCCCAGCAACAAGGGGACCAGTCCACAGGCTGGATGTTGGGCTGGCTGGAACCATCTCCTTCATACTTTCAGCCTTTTGATCTCAGATCCTGGTGCTTGGTTGCTGGCACTCACACTTGCTCTGGTCCCTGCAGTTGCGTGGTTCCTCTCATCTGTGTGTGTGTGTGTGTGTGTGTGTGTGTGTGTGTGTGTGTGTGTGTGTGTTTCAGGATTCAGCTTTGGCTTTGTTCTCAGCTTTGTACAGTTTTTTGGTCTTGACGTTCTCAGGTCTCAGGTAAGATACTCCATTCTTCCCTTGCATTGACCGCAAGGTAAGAACTACTCAGAGCCTCTCTCTGTCTGTGGCCCTTCTGGGCTATTGGAATGGCAGAAAGAGCACAGACTTGGGAGTTGAATGAGCATGACTTTGAAGCAAGGCTGTGCCTCCTTATCGCCCCAGGGATAGGGCACTGTACCCTGCCCCCATGGGCATTAAGAACTATTGTGCCTAAACAGATGACCCCACTGTTCTGTTGTCAGGGCTTCACTCTGGTGGGTAACGGGATTGGGAAGGATGGGTTCTTGGTTTTCTTTACCCGAAATAATGGACGTCTACTGCTTTTGTCAACTTAGTGTTCCTTCCCCTCTTATCATGACCACATTGTCTTCTCACTTATCAGTTGCTGTCTAACAAATCCTTGTAAAACTTAGTGGCTTAAAACAACCATGTTTTGTAATGTCTCATGATTCTGTGTGTTGACTGGGCTCAACACGGTGGTTCTTCTACTCCTGGTATTGGCTGGGCTTTAGTCACCTGAAACTGATCTGGCTGGGAGGTCCCAGGTGCTCACTCACATGCTAATAGCTGGTTCTGGCTGGGAGCTGCACACTCATGGGGGCTGTGGGGCCCAGCACTTTGCTCTCCTCCACAAGGCCCATCTAGGTGGCATAGGCTCCTCATAGTATGGTGCCTGGGTTCCAGGCAGGAACATCCCAGTGCCTGAAAGCAGAAGTTGCAGGTCTTTTAAACCCAGCCTTGTAGTAAAACAGCACCATGTCTGCTCCATCTTATTAGTCAAAACAAGTCAAAACCAGTCCTGATTCGTGGGGAGGAGAAATAATCTCCACCTCTCAATCACAGGCAAACCAAAGAAGTTTGGACCCTTTTGTCTACCATACCTTCCTTTGGAAAACTGCCTGGTGGAGCTGCTAGTCAGAGGTTTAGCCATCAGAGGTCTAGCACCCTGGCCATAAAAATGGACAATTTGTCCAGGTCTAGACAATCAAAGTTCCCTGTCCATACTTCCATCTCCACAGGCTCCACCATGACAGTTGGCTCAAGAATGGGCATGTGGCCCAAGTTGAGTCACCCACACTTCTTCCTTGGGATCTAATATATGGGCAACACAGGAGACAAGTTTCCCTCTTTACTGTAGGGTTGGGTAGCTGGGATGACGTAAGCCTGAAGCTACCCACAGCCAGAGTGCATCTCCAAGCCATCCATTAAGGAAGCTCATTTGCCTAAAGGCAACAGTGAAGCAAATGTTCAGAAAATAGTAGGAGAGAGAGAAAGGGGGTGGGGAGAGCTAGTGAGAGAATGGGGAAGATAAAGAGGAAAATGACAACGATGATGACAATGTCATCATTTGTTGAGACCTGGAGTCCCCAGACTTCCAGTTCTATAAAGCCAACAAATTCTCAATTTTGCTAAAGCTAGTTTGAGTTAGTTTTTATCACCTATGATCAAAAGTGTTCTGGCTAGGAGAAAGTCACTCATTAAGGTTTGATTTTGCCTCTAGAAAATGATAGCAATTGTAACCAGAATATACTGAGCTTCTACCTAGCGCCAGGCACTGTGCTGGGCATGTGCCATACTTTTCTTCAGTTAGTGTTCATCAGAACCCTGAAGAGCATGGGTACAATAGGACCCATTTTACAGATAACGAAACTGAAGCTCCGATAGCTTCAGATCCTATTCAGTGACTAAACGGTGTAGCCATGTTTCCAACTTTTTAAACAACCAAACTTATTCTGCCCACTACTCTGCTTTGCCCCAGGTTGGGTATGCGGACCAGCCAGATAAGGCCTGATTAAAGTCAGCATGACTTTTGGGACTAGTGAGCCAACAGTACAAAGGCATTGTGAGAAAAGGGGGAATCTCTTGGTCCTTTTAAATTCTCCTTCTCTGGGGCACCCTTCAAAATCACTAATTCATGGACAGAGTGCAGCACAATCAGGCCATAGATAATTCTCACATTTTAGGAAAGGAGCATCTCTTTATATTTCTGGTCCTAACAAACTGCAATTGTTGAGGAAGAGGAGAGGGAATCAATAGAGTGTGAGACCCCCACCCTGGTTCTGCCCCAAGTTCCCAGGGTCTCCTGCTCCTGCATTCTCAGCTCTCCTGCAGGAGTCACATCCCATCTGTTGTTTGCAAGTCACTCTGACAATTGTCAACCAGATGGGTGTCTAACAAGGAGTAGGCATAGCAGAGCAGATTAGGGCAGTTTGGGGATTGGACTGTATGCCAAATGCAAAAACAACTTCGCTACCTTCATCTGAAACATTTATTCCAATACCCATTACCCACAGGGGTCAGCTCGAGGCCAAGATGCTGGAGCTGTTAAATGTCTGTGTACAAGGAGCGTCGTGCATTTCTGTACTATTTACTGGGCACCTTCAATGTGCCAGACTTGACCAGCAGTGAACCTTCGATGCTGCTTCTTTTATTGGGGGTTTATTATCCAAAATCTCGTCCCTAGGCTGCCTGCCCTCTGGCCCGAGGCAAAGAAATCTGCAGAATTCAATTTGCTTCCTGATGGAAATGGACTTGAGGGCCTTGTGAAATATATAAATGAGCACACACCTGATGGCGTGCAACATACCTTTTCCTGTTGTTCTTGACTCTGCCTGGGCTTTGCTCAACCTGTCCAGATTAAGGCAGCTTTTAAAATGACACATGCCAGACCTGAGATCCCAGAGATGCAGTAGCTGCCCTAAAGCCTCATTGGCAGGGCAGGAAATGATACTCTTGCCCTAACTCGCCTGCCTTCCCCCTCCCCCATTTCATAGTCTGGGTTCAGGTATGGTCTCCTTCACTCCAGGTTCTCTCACTGCACTTCAGAATAACCTTCAGGGCTCCAAGACCTGGAGCAACTCTTACTTGACAAGAGATGTTAAAAATGTAGCTCACAAAAGACATCAGCGGTAACTGACCCCAGGAGAGGACTCTCCCCATTTGGGTGACAAGAGTGGGGACCAGCCTTCTCTCGAGAGGAAAGGGTCCTTTCTGGGCAATCTGGGAAACTAACTTTTGGGCCTCCTGGGACGCTGGCCTTCTTCCAGATCCCAGTGGCCCCACTGCTGCTGCTGGATCGTGCTTTCAGGCCTTTCCTGTATCTCCCAGTACATGCAATGCACCCAAATAGTGCCCAGAACTCTGGACGCCACCCCTCACCCCTTTTCATCCCATCCTCTTTGGACTAGAATCCTTAAAGACCAAGGCTGAACTTGAACTTGCCCCATGCCCCCAGACATGTGATTAGATGGATCACAGCCATCTCTCTACTGTCTTCGAAGGCCCCCTCCTCCTGCCTCAGAAGGTTGCCCTGGGCTGTGCAGCACCCCACTCAGTACCACCGTCCCACTGCACAAGCCCCCACTGACCCCCACCTGCTCACCGCTAGGCCTCGGTCACACATGCCAGTCAGGAAGGTGTGTCAAACCTCAGGAGTCTCCTTCTCTATGCCAAACTGTCCCCTGGCACTTGCATTTGGAAGCCTCTGCATCATCAGGGTGGTGGGTAGGGCAAAGCCAGGTGTGGGGACGTGCAGATCAGGGGGAAGGGTTTGGGGCTGGGAGAGAGAATATGCCAAATGAACTCTCAGTGTGGGTCTGTTGAGCAACAACCCTGTGGGTAGATGCACCAGGAGGGAAAGAAGGTCAAGTGGATTGCTGAGAGCAGCCTCAGACAGGCTGCACCCGGAACTGGAGCAGCTGCGTGTGGGTAGGGCAGCAGACATGGAGCAGAGGTGTGGTGGGGGGCTGAGCAGGGCTCGCTGTCTTCTGGGTATTGGGGAGCTTGCTCAAGGAAGCAGCGGTGCTAGGACCCAAGGAGTGAGGTTGGGCCCAGCAGTCACAGTTCAGCTCCTTCATTCCAAGAGGGGCTCTCTCGTCCCCTCCTCTTTAAAGCCCTATAAAATACCGTAACACAGCCTTGCTGCCAACTCCTTTGGCATGAGCTTTTGCCTCGCAAAGGTACCAGTGGGAGATACCTCTGTAGGCCTGTAGGATGGCCTTTTTCTCCTGCATCAAGGACCACACCCTGGGTCTGGTGGGAGTGCCCTGAAATGCCCCAGGGGTGGCCCTGCCTCCTGTCTGCACAGAGCACAGAGACTCTGATGCCTCTTGCAGGCCGTGTCTGGTCCAGAACTCCCTAGAGACCACTGAAGGCTTCCAGGCCTGCCCGCCGCCTCCCACAATGTCCACGTTTTGTTGCCCCAGGCTTTTTGCTCTCCTACAGCTTCACTCATTATTTCTTCGCTCAACAAATGTGGTACATACATTCTAAAGATGTGGTGGAGCTACAGCAGTGAACAAGTCAAACAAGGTCCCTGTCCTTATGGAGCTTACTGACTAATTTGGAGCAGACAAGTAATCCCATAAAAGCATAAAGGACAAGTACTCCGGTGAGAGAGCACGGGGGCTCTGGGAGCACCTGGCCGGGGCGTGTGTCACTTTCCTAGGACTGCAGTAACAGATTACCACAGTTAGGGGCTTTAGAACAGTAGCACTGTAGTCTCTCATCGTTCTGGGGCCAGAGGTTCAAAATCAGCTGTTGGCCAAGCTGCGTTCCCTCGGAAGACTCTAGGGGAGGCTCCTTTTGTATCTTCTTAGCATCTGGTGGTTGCTGGCCACTCCTGGTGTTCCCTAGCTCCCAGGTGCACCTCTGCTTCCGTCGCCATGTGGCCTCCTCCTTCTGCGTCTGTGTCTATATTTCCCTCTTCTTATAAGGACGTCACTCATCAGATTAGGGCTCATCCCACTCTAGTGTGACCTTATCTTAACTTGACTACTTCTACAAAGACTATTTCCAAATAAGGTCACATTCATAGGTACCGGGAATTTAAAGATTTGAACATACTGTAGGGGACACAATTCAACTCACGACAGGACCTTTAGTGTGGACTTGGATCATCAGGGCAGGCTTCCTGGAGGAAATGAAATTAATCTTTGAAAGCAAGTGGGAGTTAGCCAGGTAAAGAAGGAGGAGGGACCAACATGTGTGAAGTTCAGGGGCAGGAGAGGGTTTGGAATACTAAGGCTATAAAGGGCACGCCTTCTGGCTGGGGCAGTCATAGGAAGTTGGAGTGACCTGGATGGACCTCGACAGGGGCTGGCTGGTGCAGGGACCTGTGTCACATGTTAAGGGGTTTGGATCCTGGAAACCCTGAATCTTCAGAATGGGAAGAACTTCAGAATGGGAAGACACTGAAAACTTTCATGCAAGAGACTGACATGGTCATATTTACATTAAAGAGACATCTCTCTTGGAGCTGCACGGGGAATCGATGGGGGAGGGGCAGCCTGGGAGTGGGGACCGGGGGCAGGGGGAGCCTGTGTCACAGTCCGAGGTAAAGAAGACATTGACTTGGACTATGGTCAAGACACAGGAAATGGAGAGAATCGGATAGAGTGGGGAGGTATTTGCAACAAGACTGTATGACTGAAGGCATATGGGGGCATGAAAGAGAAAGCCAAACGAGGATTTCAGGCAGGCCTCTAGCCCAGGAGATTTCCAGAGAGTCTAGATTATACTTCCCAGGGGAGTTTATGCCAAGAAGGAGGGGGACCTCCACATAAGGAATGAACATAGTTGTCTCAGGCTTTGATGTAAAACGCACACAGCATTTACACAGTGTGGAGCGAAATGCCCAGAGGGCAAGGGTCCTGTCTGCCTTCAGAGAAAACTGTAGTCAGGTTTCTACCAACATGGGGCAAGCACAAATTGTGATCTTATTTGGAGGAAGAAAGCTTCAAAGGGGAATGGTCTAGTGCAGGATACTACCTTTAAGATGGGGGCTGGGACAGGGACTCTGAATGGGCAGGTAGGGAGCAGAAAGAAGGGGCTCTGGGCCTCCATCCTGCCTGACCTTTCTCTGGTCTCTGGAGGTCATACCATCCTCCCATCCCCTCTGCCCTCCCCCTCCCCCATGCTCTGGATTGATGATGATTTCTATGCCCTCTGCCCCCAGCTGGCCTGACCTGGCTGCTCCTGGATTGCAGTGTGTAGGTCTGTCCAGCCCCCCGGAAGCTGCCAGCAGGCCTCCCAACCTGGTCCCAGGTACTCACTGTTGTCCCGATAGTGGCCTCAGCAGCTGCTGATCCAGCACCTCTTCCATCAGAAAGCAGCTGACCAAGGAACATGGAAATGAAGTCACATTTCCCATTCTGAGAATTCGTGGGGTTTGGGGACACTAGGCAAAAACCCCAGGAGAAGAAGGTCTGCTGTTTATGAAGCCAAGCACTGTGCTGAGCCCTTTGCAGGCATCATCTCGTTTGACCTCCATACCCAAGTATTGTTGTTTCCATTTTACAGATGAGGGGATGGAGGTTTGGAGAGTGAAGTGACCTTCCAACAGCCACACGACTAGCCCAAGGTCACACAATTAGTTTGTGGCAAAGTCAAGACTGAAACCCTGGACTGTCTGATTCTGAAGCCTGTGCCTCCAGCCCCTCTATTGCCTGCCTCCCTGCACCTGACTGTGGCCCCTCCCCCAGGGATCTTTGTGGCACCTTGTCGCCCATGATCCCCACAGCCACAGATAGGATGGTCCCACCCCAAGCCGTCCCCACTGTAGACCCACTTGAGATGAAAAACAAACAACAGATCTCAGATATGGAAATTAGGTTTATTACATTCATTACCATAAAAAGTCTGTGTGAGGCCTTCTCTTGTTTTATGGGCTTTTTCCCACTTTATCCTCAGCCTTCATGCCTATCCCTTCTCCTTCCCTTGGTATTCATTCCAGTGTGTTTTGATATATGGCCTAACATACTCATGGATCCTTGTTAAAATATAACGTTGTTTTGTGGTGTGTATGTGTTTTTAATTTACACTAATGGTATTGTGCCATAAATCTTGTTCTGTTTCTTACTTTTTTTCCCACTCTGCATTACGTTCTAAAGATCTATTCCTGTTGCTCTTTATATAGCTAGTTCACTGCTTCAGGTGCATCCACCCCCTTTCTCTTGTCCATTCTGCCAGGCTTCAGCTGACCAGAAGCAGCACGAGGATGCTCATTCTGGTACACATGTCTCATGAATCTGGTCAGGAATGTCTCAAGCTCTACACCCAGGAGAGGATTGCTGGGTTATAGACTTTATACAACTTAGTTTCGGTAAATATTTCCATAACACTTTCCAGAATGTCTCTACCAATTTATGCGGGTACTAACAAGAGTTCCAGCTCTCTATTTTTTCTCTAACCCTTGGTTTCATCCACCTTTCTAAATGTGTAACTCCCTTGAGATAAGTTGGCACCCAAGGGAGGGGATTACAAGATCAAGGGATTCAGCTAGTTGCCTACCTCAGGATTGGTTGCTGGCCTGTAGAAGTGTCCATGCACTGGCCTCCCACTGCCTGCCCTGTGGCATCTGTGAATGTCCTGACTTACCTAGCCCTGTTTAACCAGAGTCACCCATCAACATGGGTAGAACTCAGAATTCGTTGGGCAGTCTGGTGTTCTCGTGTCTGGGGATATGCCCACCATATTGGTCTTCCTCTTGGCCCTCACTAAGTTGGCTCCCAGTAGAACTGGACTCCTTCCTCATTTCTACTGCCAGTCCTTCAGGGCCAGACTTACTGCTGCTTCAGTTTCCCTAGTCCTCTTGATCTCAGCTACTTCCCGCCCCCGCCCCCCCCCCCCCCCCCGCACCACCAACCTGCCTAGGGAGCAATCCCAGCATGCTCTCCTCCCTATGACAGATGATTATTTGCATAAGTAACAGAGTGACCTGCTAAGGAACTTGTTTTTGGCTTTTTACTGTGGCAAGACGTTTCCCTGGGGGAGACTCAGAGAAAGGAACAGTGCTCCTTCACCTACACTCCACCCTCTGGGAAGCATAGAACACTCCTTTGTGTTTCTAAGGTTGTGTTTCTTCCTGATTGACCATCAAGTTCCACTGAGGAGTGGAGAAGTAGGTAAGTCCTCTGTGTCCTAGATTTGACAAAGGACATGGTCTAGGCTGAAAGACACTCAAGGGCTGATGGTAGATTCCTGAGAGCCAGGTTGGGAATCTACAAGGGAATCATGTGTAAGAGGAAGAGAAACCAAAGAAGCTGACCTTTAGAAAAAGAATAGATGAAGCAGAAGAGCAAGGAGAAGCAGAGACAAAAGACCATGAGGAATCTGAGAGCAGAAATAGAAATGGGAAGAATCCTGCTTGATACCTATATTGGTTAACAGTTGCTCCCAGATGCTGCATAACACACAACCACAAAGTCTCAGTGTCATAGGCCAAGGATTCATGCAGCCTATGCTTCTTTTGGTCAGCTGGGATGTGCAGATCTAGGGTGGGCTCGGTTGATACTGGCTCAGCTTCACATGTCCCTCATTTTCACCCTGGGACTAATGGGCTGGCCCAGGCATGTTGTTCTCATGGCCATGGCAAAGCACAAGACAACAAGTCTAATCAGGCACATGCTTCTGGAAGCTTTGGGCACATGATGCTTGTCCTGATTTCATTGGCCAAAGCAAGTCACATGGCAAAGGGCATGGCAATAAGGGAGAGGTGAAGATTTGGGGTCATCAGTCCACCCTTCCATGCAAACTTCCAGTTCTTGCAAGAGCTACTTGTATTCCCTATAGTTTAGTTCATGAGCAGGCCTTTTCTCCCTTACAGCCAAACAATTCCCAGTCAAGGTGGAGTGTCAGGATATAGCTTAGGTAACCAGTTTGACTCTCTTTGCATCCTTCTTATGGCTGAGGGCATGGGGCCAGAAGACACTCTAGACTCTTGATAAGGAAAACTGATGGATTTGACCAGACAGAGAGAAAAGATCGAGAAAGCAGGGTTGTCTCTGGGAACTTGCCCAAGTCACCACATGCAGAGGAGTCTGGTAGACTCCACCCCTCCTGGCAGGGATGCTTTCAGTGACATTGTCTGCAGAGGTGGGGTATAGTGAGCACAGGGACAGGGCTTCCAGGCAATGTGGTTCTCAGCATCAGGTGGAGTGTCAGACAGGGAGGTCTCTCTGGGCCAGTGTGAGAGCTTCCAAAAGGATGTTTGTCTCAAGGAAGGAAGAGGGACTGGTGTGAAAGTAGACCCAGGGGTCAGAATCCAGCTGATCAGGCTGCAAGTCAGCTTGAGGTTCAAGTCTGACAGAGAGCTGGGGTAAGAGCCAGGCACCAAGCCCATGATAGAGGGCAGTCCCATCAAAGGGCAAAGCAGTGAGAAAGGCTCTGGCTCCATGCTTCCACGGGTGCCTGAAGCTTTGTCTGCCCAGGCTTAGAAATGGGGCAGTTGATGATTCCCAAACCCAAGGAAGTTCCTTCTAGACCCAGCTCCTGTTGGTTCAGGGCCATGGGGTGAAGCTTTCAAATGCGTGTGTGTGTGTGTGTGTGTGTAGTTTTATCATCATACTTCAGTGGGCTTAGCACAGGTAGGTACCACAGAAGCAAGAACCGGAAGCCTAGAAATTTAGGCGAGAGCTTTCTCTCCCTTCTTCCACCTTCTAGGAGGATGGGAGCAGTCTGGGCTGCCCCAGCTGCCTGCTAAAACTGCTTCAGAGTTATTGGTGGTCCCAGGGGCCCTATCCCTCACTTACAACAACTGCTCAGGAGCCATATCCTTGGGACGTTTATGGGTGATGAGGATGTATGACCCAGAACAAGTGTGACTCCCTGACCCACCATTGAACTGGCAACAGGAGAAATGAAATCAATTCTGGTAACCTGAGCAGTAGGAGAAAGCCGGCTAGAGTAACGGGAAACTGTCAAGGTCATTTTCTCACCCACACAACAGGGAAGAGGAGAAAAAACGAGCCAATAACAACGCAATGATTGTGTATTGATGCCCACTATGTGGCAGGTCTTGCACTGAATAATGGGATATGAAAGTGCATGAGGGACGGTCCCTGAACTGGTCTTGGTCTAATTGACATTGAAGGGGTACACACAAACACAAAAATAAAACATGCCACCAGGGGAGAAAAGGCAGAGTGCTGTCTGAGCCTAGGTGAGGCAAGAGCAGTGGGCTCAGTCAGGGAGTGTGTATCTGTCAGCACAAGCTAGGTTATGCTGCAGTAACAAACAACCCCAATATCTTGGTGGTTTCAAGCAAAGGTCTCTTTCTCCACTGTGGGTTGGTGGGGCTCTCTGCTCCCCATCATCATTTCTGCTCTGGGACCCAGGTTATCAGAGTAGCCACTATCTGGAATGTTGCTATACTTGCCATGCCCCAGGGAAAGTTCCTAGAGAGTGTCACATGGCAAGCAGGTGCTCGGGCCCAGAAGGGACACGTTTCATCCTGCTCAAGAACCCCTGGCCAGAACTTGTCACAGGGCCTCAAAAACAAGAAGCCCAGAAATGTGATCCTATCATGTGCCTGGCATGTAGGAAAAATGAAATATCTGATGAGCTGCACTCATGAGTGCCACAGATTGTTGGAACTACTTCTCAGAGGAGGAGACACTTGAGATGGGGCTTAGAGAAGTAGACAATGAGGCAGAGACTAGGGAACAGTGTTCCAGGCTCCTAGGCTTCACGGAGACGTAAAAATGTGAGACGTGCTCCAGGAACCCTGGGGACACAGCGAAGTTGGAACCTGGGGCAGTGGGTGGGGGAAGGAGATGAGGGTGAGGGGGCCTCAGTATGAAGCTTCCTGTGAGTCTTGCTTGGGAATTAGGAGTTTAACCTCCAGCAGTGTGCAGGCAGCAGGCATCATTCAGCAGCCCAGTGCTGGGGATGCTTAAAAGGGAAACACCCGGGAGGATTTGGGGAGAGCTATATTGGGCACTGAGCTTCCCAGGCAGGGGCCTGCAGTCAGCTGGCCTCAGCCTTCATTGTCTTTGTTTCCCTGGATAATGCTTTTTATAACTCTGTAATATCCAGAGCTCTGCTGTTTGGACTGGGGTGCAGTTAGACCGCCTGAGCTGGGATCCTCAGAGTGAATGGAACTGTGGTTTTTGTTGTACTCTGGTGACAACACGTATGAGTGATAGCACGGATGCCAAGAGCTGGAGAGCTCCCAGATGTTGCCAGAGGTTGTTCCCAGCAAGGGTTGTACATCGCAAGTCGCCACAAGATAAGAGTGAGCAGTATGATTTTGCGGTCAGACTTCTGAGGACAAATGTCTCTGGAGAGGATATAGAGCTGCATTTCCAAGTTGCCACCGCCCATCTCTCTAGATAATTCTCCTGTCACCATCAATGGAGGAGCTTGGTGGGAGGGAACTTTGAAAGAAGTCGGGATGCGGGAAGGGCTGAGCCTAAAATACCTTTGTTGAGTGCCTAGAGCCATGTTTGAGCATTGTGCGTTCACAGGGGGTGCCCCCTGTGGGGGAGCCCTTATCACCCTCCCTGTGCCCTGCTTTCTCAGAGGGGAGAGGACTTCATTCCTGGTCCCCAAGACAGGTAAGTGTTGGAGAAAGCTCTCTTGGTTTCTCTCTTTCTTGCACCATTGTGCTCCCTTTTGTAATTGTGTACTTTCTGGCATGACGTGCGTGAGCTGACGCTCACAGGTAGACTTTCTCCTTCCTCAGGGAAGCCCCAGCTCCTCTTAAGGCCTTTCAACTGATTAAGTCAGGCCCACCCAGGTCCTCTGGGCTGATCCCTCTTACTTCTAGTCAACTGATTATGGACTTGAATCACATCCACAAAATACCTTCACAGCAACACCTCAATTACTGTTTGGTGGGATAACTGGGGATTGTAGCCCTAGCCAAACTGACACACAAAACTGACTGTCCCAAAGGGCTTTGTCTATTTTTCTTATACCAGAGACTCTGATATGTCAGAACATTCATGAGAGATGTATGCACAGGCCTTTGGCTTTGCTTGTTGGTGGCCACAAGCTCCAGAACTGGGTTTTCATAAAGTGCCACCTGAGGTAAGGAGGAACCTGGCTGCAGAATCATGAATGGCTTGTTAGAAGTCTACCCCGAGGTCCGAAAGAAGGATTTACATCGCCTCCAGGCAGAAGCCCCAAAGAACTGGGCTCCCACGTTGCCTCCGGTGTAACATGGGGATCCTGATACATACTTCAGAGGGTGTTTCTGAGGATTAAATAAGCCGGCAGTGACTTGTAAGCTGTAATGCGCTGCACAAATGTATCAGCTTCATGTTCATACAGATGAGAAAATAATTCCTAAGTACTAGGCTCCAGTTCTAAATGTCTTCCCCGATAAGACTGGTGTTCCTCTTCTATTATTAGTCATCTGTAGCTGTATTGTACGCTAGATTCCAACAACATAATAACAAAGCTTAGCTTTAAAAAGCATGGACCGGTATTCTAGAAACTTATGTGAAGCTATTTCAAGAAGTGTGGTAGAAATGACATTTATGTGACTCGTTTTGTACATAATCTTGGAAAACGCCCACTTATCTTCTCACGTCTAACTGAAATGTCACCTCCTTGGTGAGGGTTGTCCTCATCTCCCCAGGCCTGGTTTATGGTCTTCATCTGATGATGACCACTGATGATGACCATCCAAACACAGACTTGACCCCTTGCTGCTTGCCTCGGCTGCCCCCACCTTGAGGTCACCTCCAGCCTTCACACTCATCCATCACCCATGTTCCTGCCTGCTGGTGTATTTGGAGTCCCACTCCTTTTGATGAGGGGGGGTCTGGAAACCTGTTCCCAGCATGCCTGATGTTTGTCGTCCCTGAGGAACGGAGCCCTGGTACCCAGGGTAATGTTGAGACCGCCCCCTGTGGTCTACCATGTTTTAGGCACTGGGCTGAATGCTTCAGGTGGATTATTTCAGTTATTCTTTTACACAATACTAATAGCAACTGACATTTATATTTTGATCTACACACTTCTATTTCAGGTAACTTTCTTAAAACTTGCCACATATTAATTTATGTAACCCACATAATAAATCTACAAGTAGGTACTATTATCATTCCATCGTATAGGTGGTAAAATTGAGCTTAAAGTTCTTGCTCAAAGTCATACAGATTGGTGAGTGACAGTCGAGTTCATCTAACTCCACAGCTGGTGTCCTTAACCACTACCTTGTATCGCCTCCATTAAAACAGCTTAGAAATTCTATTTCAGTCTCTGCCACTCCCACACACACATGCACACACGCGCGCACATGCACACACACACACACACACACACACAAGCCACTCAGGCCCCTAAGACATTGCTGTTAGTTTGGAGTTTGTGGTAGCCTAGACCTGGTGATCTGGGCTCCTCCTGGTCTCCTGGCTTAGCTGCACCTCCCGCCCCCTGTCAGCCCTCCAGGAGCCACAGAATCCCAGTGACTCCTTGCGTGCCCGTGACATTGGCCCAGGCTTCTATTCTCCCTTTTACTTCACCGTACTGCCTTTATTTGATTATGTCCATCTCTTCACTGACCCGTGAACTCCTTTAGGGCAGAGACTGCATCTCCACCTCCCTCTCCTCAGATCCTGACTCAGAGGAAGGAATGCCAGAGTGAGTCAATCTGCAGCAACCCTTTCTTTGGCACAGGGTGGAAATAACACCGACGAAAAAGGTGAAGGGGACCAGAGGGGGCTGGAGGTGCTGGAGAGCAGAGTCTGCCACCCCACCGAGAGCCGGAGGCACTTGGGGGGCCAAAGAACTCACACCAGGACCCCAGCTCTGCCAGTCAGGGGCATGACAAAATGTGGCTGACAGCACCCACACTTCTGCTCAAGTATCACTGTCTGATTGCTCTGCCGTTCGCATTTATTGAAATTCACTGCTATTTCTCAGGAAAGAATGACAAAAATACCAACAGACCCACCTTAGATAGCTTGGAGGAAGGAAATGAGGGAGGAGAATGAGAGGAAGAAAGGAGAGAGCACAGAGGGAAGGAGAGAGAGGCGTGAGAGGAGAAGATGGGGAAAAAAGCAAAAGCAGGGGAGGTGAGGAAGAGAATATTTCAAAACAGCCTTCAAGAGGCTCCGTGGCTTGGCTGTTGAAACCAACAATCACACGTTAATGGGATCTAATCTCATCTCCACCACGTGTCTCCAGAGTCTCAGTTTTGTCTCCTGTAAAATGGGCAGTAACAAATCTTTCCCCACTCTAAAATCTGCCGTGAAGGAGGACTTAGGTATGATCTCAAGGATGTGTGTTTCCTCAAGACCTCCCTCCCTCCCAAGAAGGCCACGAATCTTGTATCTTTTGCTGGATTTGAGAGAGCTTTGCACAGAGATAGATTTACTCACCTGACTTCTGGGGGGCTGTGGAAGGTAAATCGGCCTCACGCTGCTCCTGGTTTAGGAGCGATGGGCACCCGGCTCATTGGACCGCAGCTCCTGGGGGCTTCATGTTAGGATAAGGGTCTCTCAGCAGGAGGAGCAGCTCTGAAAGACAGCGAGGCTTGAGGGGATGCACTGGAGCTGTTAGGTGTCTTAAAAATTATTGAGGATCCCAAAGGGCTTTGTTACGTTCATTACGTTTATTATATGTACCATATCAGAAATGAAAGTTGAGAGCATTTTAGGACACCAGAATACACAGGCACGTACTCCCTCAGCTCTCAGAGTGGTGACATCATCAAACATTCAGTAGGTGCTGGAGAACTCTGTATGGTTTGGAGGGAAAGGCAAACAGCATCTTAGCGTGGTTATGAAGAGGTTTTTTTTTTTTTTTTTAAAGACTATTTATTTATTTGAGAGAGAGAGAGAGAGAGCACAATCTCAGGGGATGGACAGAAGGAGAAGCAGACTCCCTGCTAAGCCGTGAGCCTGATGCGGGGCTCGATCCCAGGACCTTGGGATCATGACCTGAGCCGAAGGCAGACGCTTCACTGACTGAGCCACCCAGGCACTCTTGAAGAGTTTTGATCTCACAGATACTCTGGATATCCAAGGGTCCCTGGACTCCCCTTTGAGAACCTCTGACCTACACACAGGATGGTGTACCTGATGGAATTCCTGCTGTAACTCCTCAAGCCCCCAGACAAAATAGTAAGACGCTGAGCAATGGAATCAAGACCATGATTGGGTTTCTCGAGCTATGGGTATTCGTAGATGTGCAGACAAGTCAAGATGGCTCACCCAGCCAGAGGAGCAAAACTGGAGGGACCCAGGAAGAAGAATGGGCAGGAATTTGCAGAGAAGGCACAGGGAGGGCCCTAGGTCCATGTGAGCTGTGGAATTTGGGGGTTTGGACCCCATTTGTGTAAATGTGCCAGAAGCAGAAAGACCCCATGTATCATTGAGGTCCCGGCTTGTTGTTGCCACCTGAGGGCTTGCCCCCTCCAACAGCCTGTGTCCCCGGGCTGTGAGGTCAGTGTCTGCCCTCAGTCCCCCTACTCCCCTCACTTTCTCCGTGCTAGAGGAAACAAGAAGTGGCTGCAATCAAAATGAAATGTCAAATTTTTTAAAACCAGAGGAATAGCTGTAATTTGCAAGGAGACAGAATGCAATTAGCATACACTTGTCAGAACGGGAGCTGGTTTTGTGAGCGCGGTATAAGACGGGGGCTGATTCCTGCCATTCCATTTGCATCTTGCCCCATTACTGGCCAAACCAGTACAATAAACGGGAAGCCAGTGGGGAGCATTTATGAGCAGCATGGCATGACCCTTGAGCTTCTTCATGGAGGAGAGAGAGGAAGTAAGTGCCTGCCTGTGCCTTTCTGCTTGGAGCAAGGCCCCAGCCTGGGATCCTTCAGCCCCCTGGCCCAAGCACTTTGTGTAACCTTTGCTTTCCGGGTCACAGCTTTGGGGCAGAAGGCAAGAAAATCAGGGCAGATGGTCAGTAGCAACAGTGTTAGCCTGGTCATCTAGATGAGGTCCCAGGGGTTGGGAAATCACCGTTCCCTGGCAGGTCCCAGGGTGGCGGTTTCTGCTGGGGCCACTGCTCTTCGCTATACAACATTTGTCTGCCCCTACCTGACCTTGAGGTTGCCACAGAGGCTTGCTGCCCAAGCCAGTGCTTCTCGAATCCTTGCTGCTGTAGCCTCTCCCTGCAGGTTCTGCAGACCCTTGGGTCAGACCAAATTCCCTGGCGGGGCCGGGGGATGGGGACTGCCGGCCTCCCAGACTCTTATGCATGTGTCCCCCTTCTTCCTCCCCCCCTCCTGCTAGAGTCTCTTCCCTGGGCTCCATTGAAGGACACGGCAGCTGCACGTGGAGCCAGCACAGCCCACGGATACAGCTGAAGCGCGGTTTTATTTTTGCTCCCATTCTCCCCTTAAAATGTATGCAGGGAGGACCATTTCTTGCTTGAGGATGAAATCTCCGTCTCAGGCAGGGCCCATAATTTTCTACTGGCTGTTCGGTAATAAAAGGATCTCTGGTCACTTTTAACCACAAATACAGTCTCAGTTCAGTAATTAAAATGGTCTAGTTCTAGATAATAAAAATTCTGAACTTGCTTTAATGCCAGTCCCCCTCCCCCCGCCGCCCCTGCCGCCCCTTCCAGCTTGGCCCATGACAGAGGTCCTTTGCTGTAGAGCAGCGGCGCGGTCTTTGTCTAGCTTCAAGCTCAGCGTTTCTCCCTCTTTTCCAGCTGAACTGGGAGTTGCTGAGGTTTCTGACCCTTTCTGAGGCTAGCTTGGGGCAGGCAGGATGGGGAGAGGGCACGGGTTTTCAGGTGGAGGCAGTTCTTTCTCATGTAGACCCCTCAGCCTCTGGTTTTGCAGGGTCCCTGCCACACAGCGTCACCTCACTGGAGCCCCTTTGCCTGGATCTAGATGGACCCTTGGCAGAATCTGGACAGCCCCAGGCTTGTATGCTCTGCTTGCAGAATGATGTACAGACATTTGGGGGGAGCACCCTACTTGCCTCCTTACCCATGTGTCTTGGTGGGAGTTGACTTCATCCCAACCCCAGCCGTGGGTCCTGTGGGCTTAACCCAATCAGCTTTCTCTGTCCCTCTCTCCATGGGGACTGGCTAAGCTCTGGGAACCTCGCCAGTAAGAGCAGAGTAGGGGGAGGAGACATGAGCTGGGATTTTGCATGTGGTCTCTGTTCTGTACAAATGATCCAAATCAACAACCTCTCTCTTCCTAGACAGCGAGGTAAGAAGCAGTGAGGTCTGGACTTATGACAACCATTTTGCTACCATAGGGTGAGAGGGTGGGGCTGCCAGGGGATGACCACGTGGACCTAGGATGAAGCCAAGACCGTAGAAAGCATGTGCCTTGATGGTGAGAAACCAGGGCCTGGTGATGTCATTTAGTCACTAGTCAGGCTTCCCTAATGCCAGGTGCTCAACAAGGGGATCCAGGTAGCAATTTTGTCCCCAGAGGACATTTGGCAATGTCTGGAGGTCTTTTGGTTGCCACAACTTGGAGGTTACTACTAGCATCTACGGGTAGAGGCCAGTGATGCTGCTAACCCTCCTGCAATGCACGGGACAGGCCCTCACAATGAAGAATCATCTGGCCCAAAATGTCACCGGTGCTTGTCAGTAATCCGTTGAGAAAGTCTGGTCTAAAGCCAGAACTATATCTGGACTTTTCCATTATATGAGCCAATGTGTTTCCTTTATTTTTGAATCAGTTTGAGTTGGTTTTCTTAGGATTTTTTAAATAGAAAGAATCTTAACTGATAGTTTTCAAAAACAACACCACCTCTTCTTTCCTCCCCAAACTCTCTCCTCTGTGCCTCTCCTTGGCCTTGCGGATTTCCTCTTGGGTACACTGACATAGCGACTTCTTCTGCCTCCTTGTTGGGCCCTTTCAGAAATGAAGTCCTGCCTATCACTGCACCCCTGTCAAAAATCCCATCTCCTCAAGTGTTAAAGATACTTGGGTGAAAGCATTTACAATTTTGCTTAAAAATTTCAAGGTTGATATTTAAAATTTTTTATTATGAAATATTTCAGCCCTACAAAATGTGCTCATTTCCAACTTACTGTGTCCTCTTCCCCAATAGCACCTTCCTCTCCTTCCCCAAGAGAAACTAATATCCTAAATTTGAGATTTACCTTCTCATGCGTAGTTTTTGCTCTGTATCATCCATTTATGTACTCCTAAGCAATATCGAATATTTCTTTGACTCTTTTATGTGCACTTATATAAAATGACATTATATTGTATGTGTTCTCTTGTGGCTTGTTTTCTTTGTTATGTTTCTCAGAATCCTCTAGGCTCTTAGGCCTTTAGGTATCTTTGGGTCTTCCAGGTCTGCATCGTGCTCCATTGTGGGAATTTCTAAATCCATTTGCATGGAAAACACCTTCCAATTTTTCACAAGTAGAAAGGATGCTGTTCAGAAGATTCATGAGCCCATGTTCTGGAGCACATATACAAGACCTTCCAGTGGATCTGGCTGGGAGTGGAACTGCTGAGTTATAAGCTATGTGCCCCTTCAGCTCTACTTACTGCTGGTCTCTGATTTTTACTTATGATGTCTACATTGTATAGCTGTGTTGGAGGACACAGATTTTTCTTGGTCTTCATCCATCCTGACACTCCTGAGATTCATGGGGTCTTTGAGTACAAAGAGTGTATGAATAAGTGTGGTAGAAAGAATAATGGCCTCTCAAAGATGTCCACATTCTAATTTCTGGAACTTGTGAATATGTTACCTTACATGGCAAGAGGAACTTTGCAGATGTTAAATTAAGGATCTTGAGATAGGAACTTTATCTTGGATTGTCCAGGTGGGCCCAATGTAATCACAAGGATCCTTATAGGAAAGAGGCAGAGGGATTAGAGTCAGAGAAGGGGGTTGGAGCGGTGCAAGGAGGGGCTGTAAGCCAAAGGAGGTGGATGGCCTCTAGGGGCTGGAAAAGGCAAAGAACAGATAATCCCTGGAAATTTCAAAAGGAACACGGCCCTGCTGACCTATTTTACACCTCTAATCTCAGGAACTGTAAGATAATGCATTTGTGTTTTTCAAACTGCCATGTCAGTGGTGATTTGTTATAGCAGCTGTAGGAAACTAATAAGCAAGGCAACTCAGAATAAAATCCAGAAGGAGAAGCTGGTCTCTAGTGACTCCACACACTTACTATTGTGCCTGATTTACAGTAGATTTTTAACAAATACCTTCCCCATTCCCTTCTCCCCATTTTCAATCCATCCCCACTGCTGGCTCTTCAGGCTTATCTTCAGGTTCTAACAAGGGGCAACCTCCTGATTCGGGTTCTAATTGTGAGGACACCTAGGAGAGTGTTAGGAGCTCTAACCCAAGAGAATCATACTTATTACATGTCAGATGCTGACCAAGGTGCTTTCACATGGTATCTCATTTAAGCTTCACAACAAGGATGTAATAATAATGATGATAATAATAATAATAATAATAATAATAATAACAACTACTTACTACTGAGACCTGAGGTTCCAGGCTCCATTCAAAGAGTCAGTTTAACCATAGAGCTGGGCATGGTTGTCCTTTTTTTTTTTTTTTTTTTTTGCTGAGAAGGAAATTAAGGAAGGCTAAGTGACTTGACTGAGACCTCAGAGCTAGCATGACATAGAGCAAGTGTTGTAACCCAGATTCGTATGATCTCAGAGTCTCTGCTTCTTTTATGACAACTCGCTGAGAAAACAGCCATGAAGGTTTCCCTCCATAGCAC
This sequence comes from Zalophus californianus, assembly GCF_009762305.2. Classification (NCBI taxonomy): domain Eukaryota; kingdom Metazoa; phylum Chordata; class Mammalia; order Carnivora; family Otariidae; genus Zalophus; species Zalophus californianus. The sequence continues at coordinate 26,231,763 of NC_045598.1, read as the reverse complement.
TCAGATCCAGTCTTCTTCCTGTCAATTCCACATGTCTACCAGGAATCTCCACCCCTCAAATCCAAGAGATACCTGTGTCTGTGGCCATCAGTTATGTTTGCTGAAAGAGGAATATGTTCCTGCTGTTACTAAAGCATGTTGACAGGACACTCCCAGACAAATACAGTAGCGACTTCAGAAGATGCAATGACTCTTCCTCAGTTCCAATTCCCCTGCAAACATTTCCTCTTCCATCTACTGATGATAACCTTCTGGTCTGCCTCCTCCCCAATCAGAAGCAACTAGCATAGGGTATCTGTAAGCAAACTCTGGTGTGTTGTTGTCAACCTGTTCATGTGTTTGTGTGTGTGCTTGTGCATGCACATATGTAAGTGCATGACTCCTGTATGATGGCTGGGTTTGGCCAAAGATTTCAAGCACAGAGATCACTGCAGTCTTTGATCTGTTGATGAAGTTTGGAGAGAGGAGTGGGGCTGTGAATGAATGAGGAAGCCCTAGTGGCCATTACAGTTTCCTGGCCATGGCAGTACTGTGGGCCAGGAAAATAGCTCATCTCTGATCAGGCAGAAAATGGGTTTAAATGGCAACTCAGTTTACCAAAAAGAAACAGATTTTTAATTATGTCCTCCAGATCCACTGTCCTCTCCCCATAAACTCCATTGTTCCCTCCCCCAGATTTATTCTTTTCTTCCTGAACACCACTTGTGCTCAGAGACTATTTCCCCAACTTTACTTACAGGTAGTTGTGATCACATGACTAGGTACAAGGCAATGGAATGTGAGCAGAAGTGATATGTGTAACTTCTGAGTCATCTCCAATGAAGACAAGTTGTCTTTCCTGGATGTGGCTCTATTTCTTCCCTTCTTGAGATCTGAATGCTAATGTGCCAATGAATCCAGCTTCCACAATGCAAATCAGAAGGTCCTATGAGAAGAGCAACAGGATGGAAGGGGTCTGGGATCCTGACTGACTTCGTGGAGCACAGGGGCCCATCAGCCTAGACTGTCTGGACTGTTATATAAGTGGGAAATAAACTTCTACTTTATTTAAACCACTTTGTCTTGGGGTGTTTTTGTTATAGAAGCTGAGTAGTTTTACCTTAACATCTACATTATACACAGCACCAAAAGAGAGATTACCCAGGCTTCATACTTGCAGAAAGGATTAAAATTATTTGAGGAAGTAAGCCTTGACTTTTGGCTGCATGGGTTACAAATTGGATCATTCCTCCATCTCTACTTTATCTTGACTATATAGTACAATTGCATTCTAAATTGGGGTTAATTTCTAAAGTTAGGGCATAAGATAAAAATGATTACTATTCAAAATATACTTTAGTACTCTTAGTATGTTCAATGCAGCAGTGTTTTCTTCCAGCTTTGAAATGTGGTTGTTTTTGGTTAAACTCAATGAAGACTAACATTTAGGGACCTTATTGTATGAAAAATACATTTTTTAATATGCTTACTTTTTTTCTTTCTTTCCAACTTTTTCCTTCTTTCTAGTGGGTAGAATCGAATGCACCTAAGTTTAATGTGTGTATGAAGCAATTCAGTATAAACACTGGTGGCCAACAGCTTGGCTGCCAGGAATGAAGTGGACTTTGAATGCTGGAGGCCAGAGAGCTCCCAATCCATCTGGTTTGCTTCAGGTGCAGTCCTGCCTTGGGTAGGGAGCTGGACACAGTGACTTAATGAGATTGCTTTGAGCAAAGACAGGCAGCTCCCGGAGTAGCAGAGGAAGCAGTTGCTTGCATGGGTAATTATTTCTCTCTTTTTCCATCCTCTCCAACATCTATCCTAACAGTAGTCTGATTTACACTTGGAATTCCACAATTAGAAATCTCTTTACTCTGACTCAATGCATTAATAGGTATTTCAACACACATCATCAGAGTGTTTTCTATTTTCATCATTTACACATCATTTTTGCAGGCTCAGCTTGTTTATTAGATGTTCACTATGGATAATTGATAGAGAAAAATATATCACCCACACTCCCATCACCCTTCCCCAACAACTACATTCATTTTAATTCAATAGCTTCAGTCTTTGTCCAAATGGATATATTTTTCCTTACTTGTAATTATATCAGACATACTGTTTGATATTTGACCTTTTTATTTCAAAATTTATTGCCTAAACCTTTCTATGTAGCTACATCTTTGTAATTATAGTTTTAAGAGTTTCACAAAAGTCTGTGGAATTTATGTACTATATTTTACTGCACAGCTGCTGCACCTATAATGGAGAGAACAATCCACTTCTCAGAGTTGTTGAGAGGATTACATGTGGTGCTCAGCCCAGTACCTTGTATATCACAGGATTAGTGGAGAATATAGTTTTGGGACCCAGACTTCCTGGCTTGGAATCCCAGCTTCACCTCTATCTAGCTGTATAGCCCTTCAGAAGTTACTTAACCTTTCTGTGCCAGTTTCCTTAGCTATGAAATGGGAATGATAGTAACTCTAGATCACAGGTTTGTCATGAGAATTCTATAAATAAGGACTACATGTGTTAATCGTCATTTTTATTGTCATAGGTTTTATTTCGATCCAATATACTCCATCTTTGCCAAAGCCTGGGCACCAATCCTTTCAAGTAATTCAATTTCATGTCTTATTGCTTTATCTAAAACTCCCACAATAATAGTAAACTATTATAGGATTATTTGGCATAATTGTTCTGTTGCTTAAAGTTGATGTGTTTTTATGGTTATCATTAAGCATACAGTGGGGATTTTGTGTACAATGAGTATCACTTTTTATATAAAAAGGGGACATTTTTATTCTTTTTGTTAGAATTCTTAACATAAGGAATAGCTGTTAGGTTGTATCAAAGGCTTTGTATCACCTCTTAAAACAGTCATGTTGTTTCTTGCTTACCTATTGAAAGGATGTGCTTTTGTTCTTAGTTAAATGTACTCGGTTAGGTTTCTTTATCATATAGTCTATTTATTATTCCCTTCCTTTTGATGTCCTTTAGGTTTTTGTTCTTGTTGTCCTTTTCCTGTCTTTGTGTATAGCCTCTATACATATATTGAATGGTGAGAAAGTTTACAAGGGCCAAGTGAGGTGACATGAAAAGTTCATAATAGCCAAGTGAGGTCACATGAAAACAACTTCTATTAACTTTTGAACATTGACATTCACAGATGACTAGGAACTAGGTGACCAGTTAAAGGAATTTAATGCATTTTGAATGCTCATTTATTTAATATTTGAAAATAAGCCTTAGCCTTCCTTCAGTATATAATGTTAAATATTTCATCTATTTTGAACTTAAAAGGATTTGTTGTATGTGGTTCTGTGACTGTTATAAGAATGGACTTTTGACAGAATTTGCTTATACTCTTGGACTCATAGGCAACACTGTGTGACTCTTTTAATTTTTTTTCCAGGATTCATTAAGTGTTGTATCTGGTAGGAATATGATTATTAATTGTGTTTACAATTGAATATATACATAAATAATAAGATAGGCAATATTAATAACTATTAAGATCTTCTAGAACAGCATATGTTATGCCAAGTATGGCTGATAAGAATAGATTTCCTCATTATAAACCACCTTTATTTTGCTGCAATAAATTATACATGCTTCTGGTATATTATTCTTGTAATGTAGGGCTGATTTATTGATACTTTATTTCAACACTTTTATCTGCATTCAGATATTGTGTTGGCATAGATTTTATTTTGTTATAATGTCTTTATCAGATTTCAGGCTTTGTATCGTTCTGACCTCATAGATTAATATGAGCACTCTGCAATTCTTTTCTTTGTTTTGGAACAGTTTATAGCACACAGAAATCACTTGCATTAGGAATAATTTGCAGCACATCTCTATGACCCTTGTAAATAATCTTCTATTTAAGCCTAACAATGTTTTCCATTATTTTCTTGCATCAAGCTTGGAATGCCATGTTTTTAAAGATGTCCCCCCTCCATTTTACTGAGGTTTCAAATTATCTGACAATTTGTCATAATATGCCTTTATAATTAAAAAAATATTTTATATTGGTTGTTATATCAGCTTTCTGGTATTAATTAATTTGAATTTGTTTTTGATTAGCTTTGCTAGTTTAGCTTTCTTTATTTCATCATTTACTTATTTTTTCCTTTCTTTCTTCCTTTGGGGTTCAGTTGCTATTATGACCCTACCTCCTTTCCTTAGCCACCAATGTCTGGCTGATGCAAGCACAGGTCTTCCAAAAGGGAGGATTAACCATTATATTCTTACTCACTAGAAATGCAACTAAGAGACCCAAAGACTGTGATTGCTGGCCGTAGGGAGCCGAGCTACAACGTCAGAGTATGTATGAACGAATATTGACACCAGCAAAGCCACATGCAAACTGAAATTGAGGGCCAAAAGGATACCAGTCTGAGCTGTGGAAGTTAGTAGGGAAAAAGACAAAGATGGGCAGACTAAAACAGAGATTAGGGACCAAGTAGCCCCAGGGAGAGGAGGAAGAGAAGCTAGCTGCTTTTGTTCTTCCAACCCCTTGGGGCCTCACTTTATTCCTCACCATGAATTTCCATGAGGATCTCCATTTTTTACATAATTCCATTTTGTCCTTAAACTAGAATTTCTGTTTCACGCATCTAGACACATCTTAAGATTTTCTTATGCTTTTAAACTTAATGCTTATTTGACTTACTTGATTTTTTTAATAATAGAAGAATTTTTAAATTAAAAGGCTAAAGTGATACAAATTCATCATTTCTCACACTAATTATTCAGATGTATTCATACTCCATGATTCTTTGATAATCTTTGCTTTGCCCATTTTCCCATATGCCTAGCAGCCAATACTGGGACAATTTCTTCACAAAACGATTGTCTTGAGCTTCTCCCAAATATGCAGGGTACCAGATTCTCATCTCATTCTCTCTCTTTCTCTCTGGATTACAAATCAAATTAAGCAAAAATCTTATCAGTATCTCAGTGAATATATATCTAAATCTACATAGAAAAGAAAAAAGAAAATATACAAAAATGTTATCAGTGGTTATCCACAGTTTTTATTTTCTTGTTTGTTATTTTCTATTTTCTGCAAACCATAAGAATACATTATTTTATAATCAGATAAATGTAATTATATGATACTAAAAAATGAACAGTTAATTTTCTCTGAGTCTGAATTTGCTGTACTACAGAAGTTTTTATATAGTGTTTTTATTTTCATTGATTTCCACATTTGCAATTATCTGACCTTAATGCAATTTTGCAAAGGATTTCTTTCTCTTGCAAGCTTGAAAAATGTTTTGTCTGTTCTAACTTATATTACTAATAGAGTATTGTTTACCCGGCCACCAGACTTGGAGGAAATAGGGTCACAACACTTGTTACTGTTGACTGCATCTGTTCTCTTAACTGGTTCTGACCTGTCTTTCCCAGGCACTGAAAGAACAAAGATGATTGATGCAGGTAACTTTGTTCTTTCATTGTTTTCAATAATTATTTGTGTGGGGCTTACCAGGTACCTGTCTCTGTTCTAGGGTCTGAGGATACATCTTAACAATACTGAGTCTTCCTATCCATGAAGGTGGAGTGTCTCTCCACTTATTTAGATCTTCTGGATTTCTTTAATCAGAGTTTTGTAGTTTTCTTCATATAGTTCTTGTATCTATTTTGTTAATTTAATCTTAAGTATTTCATTTTGGGGGGGTGCTAATGTAAATGGTATCGTATTTTAAATTCAAATTCCGATTGTTCATTGCTTACATGTATGAAAGCAATTGACTTAGGTATGTTAACCTTGTATCTTGCAAACTTTCCATAAATGCTTACTAGTTTCAGTTTTTGTTGGGTCTTTGGGATCTTCTACATAGACACTGTGAACAGTGACAATTTTGTTTTTTCTTTCCCAATCTGCATACATTTTATTTCCTTTTATTTTTTTATTTCATTAGCTAGGACTTCTAGTATGAGTTGAATAGATTGGTGAGAGGGGAATTTCTTGGGGTGCCTGGGTGGCTCAGTTGATTAAGTCTGCCTCTGGCTCAGGTCATGGTCCCAGAGTCCCGGGATGGAGCCCTGGATGGAGCCCTGCATTGAGCCCTGCACTGGGCTCCCTGCTCAGCGGGGAGTCTGCTTCTTCCTCTGACCCTTAACCCCCTGTGCCCTCTCTCTCAAAAAAATAAATAAAATATTAAAAAAAAGAGAGTGAGAAAGGGGAAATTCTTGCTTTGTTTCTGCTCTGGGGGACATCATCTGGAATCTCATCATTAAGTATGATGTTAGCTGTAGGTTCTTTGTGGATGTTATTTATCAAGTTTAGAAAACTCCACTTTATTCCTACTTTTCTAAGGATTTTGATCATGAATGAACATTGGACCTTTATTTTCTTAATTTTTTATTGTTATGTTAATCATATATTACATCATTAGTTTTTGATGTAGTGTTCCATGATTCATTGTTTGTGCATAACACCCAGTGCTCCATGCAGAATGTGCCCTCTTTAATACCCATCAGCGGGCTAACCCATCCCCCTACCCTCCTCCCCTCTAGAATTCTCAGTTTGTTTTTCAGAGTCCATCATCTCTCATGGTTCGTCTCCCCCTCTGACTTACTCCCCTTCATTCTTCTTACTCCCCATCCTTCCCCTCCTTCTTCTTTTTCTTTTTACTTAACATATCTTGCATTATTTGTTTCAGAAGTACAGATCTGTGATTCAACAGTCTTGCACAATTCACAGGGTTCACCATAGCACATACCCTACCCAATGTCTGTCACCCAGCTACCCCATCCCTCCCACCCCCCACCACTCCAGCAACCCTCAGTTTCTTTCCTGAGATTAAGAATTCCTCATATCAGTGAGGTCATATGATACATGTCTTTCTCTGATTGACTTCTTTCTTTTTTTTTTCTGTGCTCCCTCCTTTTATTTTTCAAATTTTTTTATTGTTATGTTAATCACCATACATTACATCATTAGTTCTTGATGTAGTGTTCCATGATTCATTGTTTGTACATAACACCCAGTGCTCCACGCAGAACGTGCCCTCCTTAATACCCATCACCAGGCTAACCCATCCCCCCACCCCCTCCCCTCTAGAACCCTCAGTTTGTTTTTCAGAGTCCATCGTCTCTCATGGTTCATCTCCACCTCCGACTTACTCCCCTTCATTCTTCCCTTCCTGCTATCTTCTTCTTTTTCTTTTCTCTTAACATATATTGCATTATTTGTTTCAGAAGTACAGATCTGTGATTCAACAGTCTTGTACAATTCACAGTGCTCACCATAGCACATACCCTACCCAATGTCTATCACCCAGCCACCCCATCCCTCCCACCCCCCACCACTCAGCAACACTCAGTTTGTTTCCTGAGATTAAGAATGCCTCATATCATTGAGGTCATGTGATACATGTCTTTCTCTGATTGACTTATTTCACTCAGCATAATACCCTTCAGTTCCATCCACGTCGTTGCAAATGGCAAGATGTCATTCCTTTTGATGGCTGCATAACATTCCATTGTGTATATATACCACTTCTTCTTTATCCATTCATCTGTCGATGGACATCTTGGCTCTTTTCACAGTTTGGCTATTGTGGACATTGCTGCTATAAACATCGGGGTGCATGTACCCCTTCGGATCCCTACATTTCTATCTTTGGGGTAAATACCCAGTAGTGCAATTGCTGGATTGTATGGTAGCTCTATTTTCAACTGTTTGAGGAACCTCCATACTGTTTTCCAGAGTGGTTGCACCAGCTTGCATTCCCACCAACAGTGTAGGAGGGATCCCCTTTCTCCACAACCCCACCAACATCTGTCATTTCCCGACTTGTTAATTCTAGCCATTCTGACTGGTGTGAGGTGGTATCTCATTGAGGTTTTGATTTGGATTTCCCTGATGCTGAGTGATGTTGAACACTTTTTCATGTGTCTGTTGACCATTTAGATGTCTTCTTTGGAAAAATGTCTGTTCATGTCTTCTGCCCATTTCTTGATTGGATTATTTGTTCTCTGGGTGTTGAGTTTGATAAGTTCTTTATAGATTTTGGATACTAGCCCTTCATCTGATAAGTCATTTGCAAATATTTTCTCCCATTCTGTCGGTTGTTTTTTGGTTTTGTGGACTGTTTCTTTTGCTGTGCAAAAGCTTTTGATCTTGATGAAATCCCAATAGTTCATTTTTGCCCTGGCTTCCCTTGCCTTTGGCGATGTTTCTAGGAAGAAGTTGCTGCGGCTGAGGTCGAAGAGGTTGCTACCTGAGTTCTCCTTTAGGATTTTAATGGACTCCTGTCTCACGTTTAGGTCTTTCAACCATTTGGAGTCTATTTTTGTGTGTGGTTTAAGGAAATGGTCCAGTTTCATTCTTCTGCATGTGGCCGTCCAAGTTTCCCAACACCATTTGTTGAAGAGACTGTCTTTATTCCATTGGACATTCTTTCCTGCTTTTTCAAAGATGAGTTGACCATAGAGTTGGGGGTCCATTTCTGGGCTCTCTATTTTTTTCCATTGATCTATGTGTCTGTTTTTGTGCCAGTACCGTACTGTCTTGATGACGACAGCTTTGTAATAGAGCTGGAAGTCCGGAATTGTGATGCCGCCAGCTTTGCTTTTCTTTTTCAATATTCCTCTGGCTATTCGGGGTCTCTTCTGCTTCCATACAAATTTTAAGATTATTTGTTCCATTTCTTTGAAAAAAGTGGATGGTATTTTGATGGGGATTGCATTGAATGTGTAGATTGCTCTAGGTAGCATTGACATCTTCACAATGTTTGTTCTTCCAATCCATGAGCATGGAACGTTTTTCCATTTCTTTGTGTCTTCTTCAATTTCTTTCATGAGTATTTTATAGTTTTCTGAGTACAGATCCTTTGCCTCTTTGGTTAGATTTATTCCTAGGTATCTTATGGTTTTGGGTGCAATTGTAAATGGGATCGACTCCTTGATTTGTCTCTCTTCTGTCTTGTTGTTGGTGTATAGGAATGCCACTGATTTCTGTGCATTGATTTTATATCCTGCTACTTTACTGAATTCCTATATGAGTTCTAGCAGTTTTGGGTGGAGTCTTTTGGGTTTTCCACATATACTATCATATCATCTGCAAAGAGTGAGAGTTTGAAAGTCAGGAATCGACAGATGTTGGAGGGGATGCGGAGAAAGGGGAACCCTCCTACATTACTGGTGGGAATGCAAGCTGGTGCAACCACTCTGGAAAACAGTATGGAGGTTCCTCAAACAGTTGAAAATAGAGCTGCCATACGATCCAGGAATTGCATTACTGGGTATTTACCACAAAGATATAAATGTAGGGATTCGAAGGGGTACGTGCACCCTGATGTTTATAGCAGCAATGTCCACAATAGCCAAACTGTGGAAAGAGCCATGATGTCCATCGACAGATGAATGGATAAAGAAGAAGTGGTATATATACACAATGGAATATTATGCAGCCATCAAAAGGAATGACATCTTGCCATTTGCAATGACGTGGATGGACCTGGAGGGTATTATGCTGAGTGAAATAAGTCAATCAGAGAAAGACATGTATCATAGGACCTCACTGATATGAGGCATTCTTAATCTCAGGAAACAAACTGAGGGTTGCTGGAGTGGTGGGGGGTGGGAGGGATGGGGTAGCTGGGTGATAGACAGTGGGTAGGGTATGTGCTATGGTGAGCCCTGTGAATTGTGCAAGACTGTTGAACCACAGTTCTGTACTTCTGAAACAAATAATGTAAGATATGTTAAGAAAAAAGAGAAAGAAGAAGATAGCAGGAGGGGAAGAATGAAGGGGAGTAAATCAGGGGGAGATGAACCATGAGAGACGATGGACTCTGAAAAACAAACTGAGGGTTCTAGAGGGGAGGGGGTGGGGAATGGGTTAGCCTGGTGATGGGTATTAAAGAGGGCACATTCTGCACGGAGCACTGGGTGTTATGCACAAACAATGAATCATGGGACACTACATCAAGAACTAATGATGTAATGTGTGGTGATTAACATAACAATAAAAAATTTAAAAAAATAGAGTGAGAGTTTGACTTTTTCTTTGCCGGTTTGGATGCCTTTGATTTCTTTTTGTGTCTGATCGCTGTGGCTAGGAACCCTAATACTATGTTGAATAGCAGTGGTGATATTGAATATCCCTGCCGCGTTCCTGATCTTAGGGAAAAAGCTCTCAGCTTTCCCCATTGAGAATGATATTTGCTGTAGGTTTTTCATAGATGGCTTTTATGATATTGAGGTATGTACCTCGATCCCTATACTCTGAAGAGTTTTGATCAAGAAAGGAATGATGTACTTTGTCAAATGCTTTTTCTGCATCTATTGAGAGGATCATATGACTCTTGTTCTTTCTTTTGTTAATGTATTGTATCACGTTGATTGATTTGCGGATGTTGAACCAACCTTGCACCCAGGGATAAATCCCACTTGGTTGTGGTGAATAATCCTTTTAATGTACTGTTGGATCCTATTGGCTAGGATTTTGGTGAGAATTTTTGCATCCATGTTCATCAAGGATATTGGTCTGTAATTCTCCTTTTTGATGGGGGTCTTTGTCTGGTTTTGGGATCAAGGTAATGGTGGCCTCATAAAATGAGTTTGGAAATTTTCCTTCCATTTCTATTTTTTGGGCCAGTTTCAGGAGAATAGGTATTAATTCTTCTTTAAATGTCTGATAGAATTCCCCTGGGAAGCCATCTGGCCCTGGGCTTTTGTTTCTTGGGAGATTTTTGATGACTGTTTCAATTTCCTTAGTGGTTATAGGTGTGTTCAGGTTTTCTATTTCTTCCTGGTTCAGTTTTGGTAGTTGATACATCTCTAGGAATGCACCCATTTCTTCCAGGTTATGTAATTTGCTGTCATAGAGTTGCTCATAATATGTTCTTATATTGTTTGTATTTCTTTGGTGTTGGTTGTGATCTCTCCTCTTTCATTCATGATTTTTTGATTTGGGTCATTTCTCTTTTCTTTTTGATAAGTCTGGCCAGGGGTTTATCAGTCTTGTTAATTCTTTCAAAGAACCAGCTCCTAATTTCGTTCATCTGTTCTACCGTTCTGTTGGTTTCTATTTCATTGATTTCTGCTCTGATCTTTATGATTTCTCTTCTCCTGCTGGGTTTAGGCTTTATTTGCTGTCTTTCTCTAGCTCCTTTAGGTGTAGGGTTAGGTTGTGTATTTGAGACCTTTCTTGTTTCTTGAGAAAGGCTTGTATTGCTATATACTTTCCTCTTAGGACTGCCTTTGCTGTATCTCAAAGATATTGAACAGTTGTGTTTTCATTTTCATTGGTTTCCATGAATTTTTTTAATTCTTCTTTAATTTCCTGGTTGACCCATTCATTCTTTAGTAGGATGCTCTTTAGCCTCCATGTATTTGAGTTCTTTCCAACTTTCCTCTTGTGATTGAGATCTAGTTTCAAAGCATTGTGGTCTGAAAATATGCAGGGAATAATCCCAATCTTCTTGTATCGGTTGAGACCTGATTTGTGACCTAGGATGTGATCAATTCTGGAGAATGTTCCATGGGCACTAGAGAAGAATGTGTATTCTGTTACTTTGGGATGGAATGTTCTGAATATGTCTGTGAAGTCCATTTGGTCCAGTGTGTCATTTAAAGTCTTTATTTCCTTGTTGATCTTTTGCTCAGATGATCTGTCCATTTCCATCAGGGGGGTGTTAAAGTCCCCCACTATTCTTGTATTGTTGTCAATGTGTTTCTTTGCTTTTGTTATTAATTGCCTTATATAATTGGCTGCTCCCACGTTAGGGGCATAGATATTTACAATTGTTAGATCTTCTTGTTGAATAGACCATTTAAGTAAGATATAGTGTCCTTCTTCATCTCTTATTACAGTCTTTGTTTTAACATCTAATTTGTCTGATATAAGAATTGCCACCCCAGCTTTCTTTTGGTGTCCATTAGCATCGTAAATTGTTTTCCACCCCCTCACTTTCAATCTGGGGGTGTCTTTGGGTCTAAAATGAGTCTCTTGCAGACAGCATATTGATGGGTCTTGTTTTTTTAATCCAATCTGATAGCCTGTGTCTTTTGATTGGGGCATTTAGCCCATTTACATTCAGGGTAACTATTGAAAATAGGAATTTAGTGCCATTGTATTGCCTGTAAGGTGACTGTGACTGTATATTGTTTGTGTTCCTTTCTGATCTATGCTGCTTTTAGGCTCTCTTTGCTTAGAGGACCCCTTTCAATATTTCTTGGAGGGCTGGTTTCGTGTTTGCAAATTCCTTAATTTTTGTTTGTCCTGGAAGCTTTTTACCTTTCCTATTTTCAATGACAGCCTAACTGGATATAGTATTCTTGGCTGCATATTTTTCTCATTTAGTGCTCTGAAGATATCATGCCAGTCCTTTCTGGCCTGCCAGGTCTCTGTGGATAGGTCTGTTGGCAATCTAATGTTTCTACCATTGTAGGTTACATCTCTCTTCTCCCGAGCTGCTTTCAGGATATTCTCTTTGTCTCTGAGACTCGTAAGTTTTACTATTAGATGTCGGGGTGTTGACCTATTTTTATTGATCTTGAGAGGTGTTCTCTGTGCCTCCTGGATTTTGATGCCTGTTTCCTTCCCCACATTAGGGAAGTTCTCTGCTATTATTTGCTCCAATATACCTTCTGCCCCTCTCTCTTTTTCTTCTTCTTCTGGGATCCCAATTATTCTAATGTTGTTTCGTCTTATCATATCACTTATCTCTCGAATTCTGCCCTTGTGATCCTGTAGTTGTTTCTCTCACTTTTTCTCAGCCTCTTTATTTTCCATCATTTGGTCTTCTATATTGCTGATTCTCTCTTCTGCCTCATTTATCCTAGCAGTTAGTGCCCCCATTTTTGATTGCACCTCATCAATAGCCTTTTTGATTTTGACTTGGTTAGATTTTAGTTCTTTTATTTCTCCAGAAAGGGTTTCTCTAATAACTTCCATGCTTTCTTCAAGCCCAGCCAGTATCTTTAAAGTCATGTTTCTGAACTCTAGGTCCGACATCGTACTAATGTCTGTATTGAGTAGGTCCCTGGCAGACGGTACTACCTTTTGTTCTTTTTGCTGAGGTGATTTTTTCGTCTTGTCATTTTGTCCAGAGGAGAATAGATGAATGAGAGAACAAAATGCTAACAGGTTAACAACGTCCCCAGCAAATATACTCTATACAAATCAGAAAATACCTGAAACCAGGGGAAAAGAAAGGGAAAGAAGAAAAAAGAAAGAGAAAAAAAAGAAAAAGATAAAGATAAAAACAAACAAAAACAGAACAAAACAAAAAAAACAGAATATGATCAAATATGATCAGGCTAGTGCATAGATCAATGCCACACACTAGATTTTGGGTGTATATTGGTCTGTTAGAAGAAAGTGCCTCCTAAAATTTTAAAGGAAGAAAGACTTATATATGTACAAAATAAGGGTTGATACAATGAAGGGATGGAAGATGACTGTAAAGATGAAAATTATAAAAGGTTTTATAAACGGAATTGATAAGATAAGACGTTGTTTGAAAGAAGAAAGAAGAAGATTAAAAAAAAGGAAAAGAAAAAAATGGGAGAGACTGTGATCAGGCAGGAGACTAGAACAAAGCCATACACTAGTGATTTAGGGTATATTTTGATCTGTTAGAAGAAACTGTATCTCAAAATTTTAAAGAGAGAACCACTTATATATATATGGCAAAAATAAGGGTAACTACTCTGAAGGGATAAAATATGACTCTAAAAATGAAAACTAAAAAAAATTTTTTTTAAAAAAAGGGATTGATAAGATGTTGGTTGAAAAAGGGAAAAAGAAAAATAAAAAAAAAAAACCATTTAAAAAAATTAACTTTGAAAAACTAATGCATCATGGTAAAAAAGCCATAAATTCTATGTGCAGTATTCCCCTAGCGCTGGAGTTCTCCCGTTCTCCTTGATCAATCAGTAAACTTGGTCTTGGCTTGCTGGGTGTTCGTGCTGATCTTCTGGGGGAGGGGCCTGTTGCCGTGGTTCCCAAATATCTTTGCCGGAGGCGGAATTGCCCCACCCTTGTCGGTCCGGGCTAAGCAAGCTGCTCGGGTTTGCTCTCAGGAGATTTTGTTCCCTGCAAGCTCTCGGTACAGCTTTGGAGGACCAGGGTATAAATGGTGGCCTCCCACTCTCTGCCCGGAGGAGCTGAGAACTTGGGGCCCTGCTCCTCAGTGTGCCCCCAGAGAAAAGCAGGCTATCACTCCCGTCTCCCTGGTCTCCGGCCGCACTCTGTGCTCACCCGGCCTGTGACCGAGCGTTTCTATCTCTGGCACCTGACCCCGTGTGGAGTCTCCAAACCCAGCAGATCCCTGTGGTGCACTCCCACGCCGCTCCTCCTGGGGGAGGAAGGGGAGTCTCCCCGGCTCTGCCGCTTGTTGGGTCCCTGCTGGGGGAGCCGTGCCCCGACTGGGCCGCAGATCACAGTTTATGGCAACCCCGAGCTGAGAGCCCGCGCCTCTGCTCCGTCTCTGCAGCTGGCTTCCCCGCTCTGATACCTGGGAGCTCTGCTGCACTCAGGCACCCCCGGTCTTTCTGTGACCCCGAGGGTCCTGAGACCACAGTGTCCCGGGAGGATTCCACCCCCCGCTTAGCCACTGCAGCGACGTCCCTCCGCCGAGCCAACTTCTAAAAGTTCCGATTTTGTGCTCCGCGGCTCTAGCACTTGCCAGAAGCGGCCGACGGAGGCCCCCTCCCCCGCCATCTATCCTCCCGGATATCGCCTCGGATTCACTTCTCCACATGTCCTACCTTCCAGTAAGTGGTCGCTTCTCTGTTCAGAGAGTTGTTGCTACTCTCCTCTTCGATCTCCTGTTGAGTTCGTAGGTTTTCAGAATGGTTTCATCCGTATTTAGCTGAATTCCTGAGCCCCGACGAAATCCAGGTCTCCTACTCCTCCACCATCTTGCTCCGCCCCCCTGCAATTTTCTTGATCTGATTTGGTTTAGCATAATGCTGGCCTCATAGAATGAGTCAGGAAGTGTACCCTCTGCTTGAATTTTCTAGAAGAGACTGTAGAAGATTGGTATCATTTCTTCCTTAAATGTTTGGTAGAATTCATCAGTGGAACCATCCCGGCCTGATACTTTCTATTTTGAAGATTATTAATGGTTCATCCAATGTCTTTAATAGATGTTGGCACATTAAAATTACCTATTTCTTCTTGTGTGAGTTTTAGTAGATAGTGTCTTTCAAGGAATTAGTCCATTTTATATAAGTTAGCAAATTTGTGGGCATAGAGTTTTCATTCCTTTATTTTTCTTTTAATGTTCATGGGATCAGTACAGATGACCCTTCTTTCATGTCTAATATTAGTAATTTGTGCCTTCTCCTTTTTTTTCTTAGTTAATAAAACGGATAGACCTCTGGCTAGAGGTCTATCATTTTTATTAATCTTTTCATAGAAACAGCTTTTGGTTTTGTTGATTTTTTCCCATTGTTTTCCTGTTTTTACTTTCATTGATATCTGTTCTAATTTCTATTATTTATTTTTTTATACTTGTTTTAGGTTTATTTTGCTCTTCTCTAGTAACCTAAGGTGGAAGATTAGACGATTAATTTTAGATAGTTATTCTTGTCTAATATATGCATATATTGCAAGAAATTATCTGCTAAGCATGGCTTTTGCCCCATTCTACAAATTTTGATATATTTTCAGTTTCATTTAGTTCATAATTAAAATTTTTCTCTTAAGATTTCTTTTTTTGACCCATGTGTTATTTGAAAGTGTATTGTCAGGGCGCCTTTTTGGCTCAGTCAGAAGAGCATATTACTCTTGAGGGAATTCTTATGAGTTCGAGCCCCATGTTGGGTGTAGAGATTAAATAAATAAACTTAAAGAAATGTGTTGTTTTCTCTTCAGCATACTGAAGGAGCACCAGGAGAAGCTGGGATACAAGTTAGAAGATGTCACAGTCATCCATTCCAGAGCAATTTGGGGCACCTGGGTGGCTCAGTCAGTTAAGTGTCTGCCTTCAGCTCAGGTCATGATCCCAGGGTCCTGGGATCAAGCCCCACATTGGGATCCCTGCTCAGCGGGGAGTCTGTTTCTCCCTCTCCCTTGCCCCTCCCCCCTGCTCATGCTCTCTCTCTCTCAAATAATTAAAATCTTTTAAAAAATGGAATTTATTAAAAAATAAAACACAATTTTAATAAATACATAAGATTCGATTATGGGATACATGAAAATTTACTCTGCTCATCTTCCATTGTTGGATACTCAGGTTACTTTCCACTTTTCACTCTTATAAACACTTACCACATATATTTATTCTATTAGCTAAATGCACACATTCTTACTTATTTCTTTAGGGTACTTTCCTAGATGCAGACAGAGGGTTTGCAAGTTAATATAAATTTATTAATTACCCTCCAAATTATCCTCTGATCAGCAGTTTATGAATACCCTTTCCATAGCACCCTTATTAAGCATCATCCATCTACTTACCACAGAGTATTATCGTTGCATTTAATCTTTGCCAAGTTTCTAGGCAAACAATGTTATCTCATTGCTTTAATTGGCTATTCTTTGATTTTAAGTGAGGGTGAACATTTCCTTGACTACATTGGTTGACTCTTCCCTAGTCATTACTCCAGTCACAGTTCACCTGTGCTGGCCTGAAGGCTAGACGAGGTGAGGGGGCGGGGCATTTCTATTTCAAGTGACAAATAACCCAACTAACATAATCGAAAATTCCAAGGGTAGAAAAGCCATATTCAGGTCTAATTGGATTCAGGGCTCAAAGGATGTTTCCTGGGCTTCATTTGTCACTGTTGTTTTAGTTCTGGTTTCTACTGTGTTGTTTTTTGGTCTCAGCCTCCTTATGGTACCTCTGTGGTGGCAGCCACTGCAGAACTTACTCCTCTCAGCACCAAGCACAGCTGACAAAAACACCTGCCCCTGCCCTGAAATGTTACCCAAAGCTTCAGGCATCCCATTGGTTCTGAGGGCCGAGCTGCCAATCCTGAGCCAAGCCCTGGGAGTGGGGGCTCCTGTTGCTTTGGATCTGGGGCATGTGTTCTGCCTCTGTGACCAGGGGTAGAGACAGCCTCATCTGAAATGGACAGAGAGAAGGAGGAAAGTGGGGAGTCTCAACTGGACATTGAGGTACTGTCATCACTTTGGGGCAAAAATGGGAAACTTCTACCACAAAGGAAGTAAATAACCCTTGTTTCTCTCTACCCCCTCAGGTTCCCCAAATTCATCAAGGACTCTTTTTCTAATATGTATGGCCCTTGGCAGGGCATGAACAGAGCATGGCTAACCAGCCTTGTCTTCAGTGCAATGCTATGCAGTACATATTTATTGATTACCTACAACAGCCAAAGAAATAACCATGGTGCTGGAAAGGAAGGAGGAAGAGACATCAAGATGTCTTAGACATGGTCTCACCCCCTCAGTGAGTTTTCACTGAAAGAGGCAGACACAAACAGCCATAATTCAAAGTGAGATTGAAGTGAGATCTAAATGCAGGTGAAATGACCCAGGGAGACTAGATAAAGTGGGGGAGGGGGCAATGATCTAGGAATGCTCTGCAGGGGCAGTGCTTGAGCTGAGCCGGTTTTCCATAGGTAGAGAGAATGATGACACCCCAGAGCCCACAGCATTCAATATATGGTTTCTGAACCCTTTCTCACAGAGCTCTGTGCAAATGATGACTTGTAAATTACAGAGAATTAATTGCATCATTTATATTCCCTACAGATCCAAGCCAGATCTGGTCAAAGCCGCTTTAAAGCAAACGGCTCGGCCACTTTCCTCCCCTATGGCAGATGCTGCTTCTTTCAATAATTTAAGCTTATTTGGACCTAATGCCAGGGCCCAACCACCCAGACAGGCACTCGGCTGCTGCCTCGGGTCACCAGGGGCACTGGGAATGCAGGTGAGACAGCACCAGGCTGGCCCCAGCTGTGTTCGGTCTTTTTCTGATTGGGAAAGACTTGTTAGTCAACAACCTTCCTAATAGTTACTGTTTTAAATTTCTCCTGAAATATCAGCAGGAGAAGGCTGCAGGAGAAAAATGGACCTTGAGAAATTATTCACGGACTCAAGGTGCAGCCATGCTCACAGCCATGCCAGGTTGCCTTATCAAAGGCTGCTCTGTCCATTCTCTCTCCCCAGTTCCCATCAATAACCCGCTAACAATGACAAATTGCTACATGACATCCACACTGTGCAGTTGGGGCTAAGCCCCTGATGAGGTGTTTGTAGGAAACCTGACTCCTCTCCTTGCTTTTCTTGTTCATATATCAGAGAGTCCACAAATATTTATGGAGTGCTCACCTTGGGCGGGGCACATAGCGACAAAGGCTGGGAAGGACCCTCCCCTGTGATATTTACATTCTATGGAGGGACACAGACCTAGACGAAGAAAAACAAACTTGCACAGAAGGCTGTGAAAGAGACAGAATGAGCTGGTGTGACAGAGCGGGGTGACTGGGAAGGGGAGACCATGTCTTATCCAGTGGTCAAAGGTGAACCTGGGGAAGAACATTCCAGAAAGAAGACACAAGCCAGGAATGTGGGGGATGAAGAGAGAGGCCTGGGGGCTGGGCTGCTCTGGGCTGGGGGAGGGCTGGAGTCATCCAGCACTCTGCTGTCTTCCTCTCTGCCTTCTTCTGCCTCCTCCCTCCAATCCCCCACTTGTCCCCGTCCCCCTCCCTTGCCCAGGGCTATAGGATTCCTCTCTGTCAGCCCCTTGGTCTAAATCCTCCAAACTCATAGACTTCTGGGAGTCCAAGATATTGTTTTTTTTTTTTTTTTTAAAGTTTGACTCTTGGCAAAGAGCCAGCGCTATTTCCATCTTGTGTGGAAAATATAGAATTACCGTGAATTATATTGAAAAATTAGATTCATTCACTGCTGTGATAATTTATCTCCCAATCTGTCTCAGAGAGTTAGCAGCTGGTGAGAAAATAAAATGTAATTTAGGCAAAAAAAAAAAATCACTTTTAATCTATGTCTGGCAGGGAGAGAGCCTATTAAGTGAGTTTACTCTTTGCCAATCAGGTGGTTTTCTTTAGCACCCCCTCAAATGCAATGTTGTGATGGAGACTAAT
Source organism: Zalophus californianus (assembly GCF_009762305.2). Lineage (NCBI taxonomy): Eukaryota > Metazoa > Chordata > Mammalia > Carnivora > Otariidae > Zalophus > Zalophus californianus. The sequence continues at coordinate 26,212,731 of NC_045598.1, read as the reverse complement.
GGGGAGATGGTTCTCCTTGGATGGGCCCTGCTGATGGGTTGAGAAGTCAGACCCCATCTAAAATTTAGAGCTTCTAACGAGGAGCTCCTCCCAGGGCTCATCTCCCACAATCCTATTGGACTTGCCCCACTAAGAGAAGGATATACTTCATAGCACTGGGGTTTTCCATGACAGTTTCTGCCTTGAGAAAAGAGGAGAAACAGCCCCCAAATTTAAGCCTTATCGATTTAAGGTGTTTGAAATATTCCTCTCCAATTGGTAATGACGGTCATTTTTCTTCTCTGGAGTGCCTGATTATGTGCCCTGGAATGGTCCTGACATCACTGCATGAGTCAGAACACTGAGCTAATCGTGCTCTGCCCAGAGTCGAGTCCAGAACTTCCCGCCTCTGTGAGTCAGCCCTCCCATTAGCAGGCCAGGCGAGGCCACTCGGGAACAGCAGGCTCGAGGCTGTACCTTTGGGGTGGTTGACCAATGCCCCGCCTCACTGCATCCTGCAGTGGCTGAGGAGGTTTCTCCCTCCCCTTACAAGGGCTCCTGGCCACCCTGAACAGAGCAGGACGAGGTTGGTGCAGCCCACCTGCTTCCTGGAGAATGAATCCCCTGGCTGGCAAGACTGGAGGGGCCTGGTAGTAGGCACTTGCTTCTTTTTACCTTTCTTCCTAGCCTAGAATCCTGCAGCCCTGGGGAAATTGAGGCACTACTGAGCAAGAATGTTCTGGACTAGAATCAAGAGATTAGGGATGAAGTGGAGGTTCTGTCATTTGCTTACCATATGACATTGGTGGGGAGTATTCCCTTCTCTTAGCTCGAGCTGCCTCTTCTGTAAAGTGAGGAGCCTGAGCAAGATGGGCACATTCCCTTCAGCTCAGAGTTTATTAATCTGTGAATTCGGAATTCAGGCTACACAGATGTGTGCGCAGCTCCGCTCTTTCCCCACTGGGCAGAGCAGCAACCTTGAATCTGCACTCGAGCCTACTTGGAGTCCTTGCTCAAAAGATAGTGTCTCAGGTGACTTCAGGGAATGGATGGGGGGGCTCTCATTTGGGGAGGGTACCAAGTAGAGGGGCACATCAACTTCTTAGCAGTGGCTTACACACCGGGTGCATCTGACAGAATCACCCGCTGTGTCGACAGTCGGTTTTCTCAAGGAGACTGCAGCAGCCAATGGGACCCTCCTGATTGGCAAAGTGACAGGGAGCCCTGGTGTGGAGGGCCCCCCTAGAAGTCACCTGATCCACCAGGTGTCACTCCGGGCAGAACTATGCCTCATCCAGTTCCCCAAAGATCTCGACAACTTCTTGAACATGACCCTCGAGGTCAGGTAAAGAGAGAAAGGGTTTGATTTAGATTCAGTTTGAACTTGTGAGAAAGCCAGGGTTCTCATTAGAGATTCTACCTGCCCCACCTCCCTCCCTCCCCCCACTGGTCAGGTTGAAATTACCAGTGGAATATCAAAACAGAGGAGAACATACACCGGTGCTGTAGAGTAGGCAGAGCTGATGGAAACGTAGGGAAGTTTTGAAAAAAGAGGGCAGGCTGGTCTGACGAAAGGAGGGCTGCCGGTGCCTGCCAAGGAATGGGCTGTATCTCTTCACGCATTCAACAAGCACTTATTATGTACCAGGTGCTGCTCTAGGGATTGGGGACACAGGTGAGAACAGGGAAGACACATTCTCTGTTCTCATGAGGATTACGTTCCATTCTGGGGAGATGGACAGAAAACTAATAAACAGAGATGTAAACAGTGTATTTCAGAGGAAGAAGCTCCGTGAGACCTAACGGGGAGTGCGAGGGCCAGCAGGGGCCACAGGTTAGCTCTACAGGTGGTGAGTAAAGACTTTCAGGGGACGTGAGCTTTGGGTGAAGATAGACAAAAGGAGCCAGTCACGTGGACGACAAGGGGGATATTCCCAGTGGTTTTGGAGACGGAAGCACCTGCGTGCTGGAGGGAGAGGCGGAGGGCCGAGTGGCTGGGGTATGGGCAGGGAGGGGAGGAGCAGCTCAGAAGAGGGCTAGGAAGGCAGCTGGGCCACGGTGAGAAATCTTGATTTGATTTTAAGAGCGATGGGGAGACACTGAAAGGTTTAAGCAGAATAGATAAGTTGGTTTATATTTTTTACAAAGCACCCAGTCTATGAACAATGGATTTGGTAGCCTCCTAAGTTACAGCGAGAGACCCTGGGAGAAGTCCTCTATTAGCAGCCCCTGCCCCATCTCAAAGGGAAGGCCTGAAGGTGAGGGCAGGCTGTGGGCATGTCAGGGGCTCGGGAAGCATGCCAGGGTCACAGGAGTCTCACTGTGCTGGGAGTCACAAGTCACATCAGTTCCCCTGACTGGGCCTGAGGAAGCAAGGGCCACTGCCCCATTGCTTTGGGACACCTCACCAGAAATAGCCAGACCACCTTTGGGAGCTTAGGTAAAGAGTCCTGAAACACCTGCCTCTCTCTCTCCTTCCTTCTCTCCTCCCTTAAACTGTGGGGTCTCTGATCACCTAGTACATTTTCAGTAAACCTGTTTTTCCCTCTTCTCTCCATCCAGACCTGACAGATTAGAACAGGGGGCCCACCTTGACCATCTCAGCCAGAACTGATCTCACCTCTCAGTACTGAGCGAACCAAACTTGCCCCCGGAAGGACAAAGGGGCAGAAAATAATCAGACACAGAGAAAGAAACGAAAGTTCAAAAGAAGGGGTCCATCTGGAACATCAGACAACATTATGGGAAGAAGCAGGAGATAATTTTAGACAATTTTTAATATTCCTCTCAACGAGATTCAAAATGTCATTGCATCTATGAATCTAAAGCAGAAGCTCAGCCATGAAAGTATGAAGAGAGGACAAATTAGGACAAACGGGGCTAGACAACCATGCAGGGCGAGGGTGGGAGCCTCACCTGAGTAAGAGCTCCACACTCTCTGGTTCTGTGGTCCCAGACGAGTTCTAGATCTCATCAATTTCCTGTAAAAAGGGAACTTAAAATAGTGCTTCTTCTTAGAGAGTCGCACAGCTTAAACCAGATACCACCGTACAATCAGTTCTTAGCACAATGCCAGGCCATCGAGAAGCACCCAACACTGAAGACAAAAGACAGCAGGTTAGAGTCTTCAGAAAACCAAGAGCAAAGTAGAAATCATGTTTAGGGACTCTTCCCTGATTTCTTTTCTTTTTTTTTTTTTTTTAAGATTTTTATTTATCTATTGAGAGAGAGAGAATGGTAGAGAGAGAGCATGAGAGGGAAGAAGGTCAGAGGGAGAAGCAGACTCCCTGCTGAGCAGGGAGCCCGATGCGGGACTCGATCCCGGGACTCCAGGATCATGACCTGAGCCGAAGGCAGTCGCCTAACCAACTGAGCCACCCAGGCACCCTCTTCCCTGATTTCAAAAGAAAAGTAATAAGAAATGAAAATAATAAAGGTTGTTTTTTTTTTTAAAGAAGCTTAAATCACAGGGGCAGTATATTCAAGACAGAGAGGAAGCTGGGTAGGAGAAAAATGAGCAAATGAAGCCGGATTAATTATTTTTATAAAATTATTTTCTGCTATTTCTGCAAATTCAAAGAACCAACTGAGCAAAAGCCAAGGAAAACAGACCCACTAGAAACATCCTCGTGGAAATCTGGAATCACAGAGCAGAGGAAAAAGGTTTGCTGAGTGTCAGAGAAAATAAAAGAGGTTTATTACAAAGGAAGAAAATTGGGCTTGCTTTAGATCTCTGCACAAAACCAAACAGCAGATGAGAGGCAACATAAGAGGAAATGCATGATAGAAAATTCTGATTGTCATCCCAGATTATCATTCCTGTGAGGGCAACAGAAAGGGTTGCTCATACATGAAAAGGCTCAGAAGTATACCTCCCGTGGGCCTGGGATGAAAAAAATCACTTGAAGATATGGCTTAATGCTTAAAAAATGAATTAAATACAGAATTTCAGACTGTGGAAGACATCGTTTGAAGAAGAGGAAAATAAACTATGAGATGGATTAAAGCTAAATGATTATCTTTAATGGAGTTTCACAATATGCAAATATAAAAAAATAAATCTGAAAATAAGTTAATACTAACTCAGATTTGAAACCCTGCATTTTTTTTGCATGTCTCTGATGATTGAGCCTTGTTTGAAGATGTTGAGCGTCTTTTCATGTGTCTGTTGGCCATTTGTGTGTCTTCTTTGGAGCAATGTCTGTGCATGTCTTCTGCCCATTTTTTAATTGGATTATTTTGTTTTTTTGTTTTGGTGTTGAGTTGTATAAGTTCTTTATATATTTGGATATTAAGCCCTTATCACATTTGCAAATATCTTCTCCCATTCAGTAGATTGTCTTTTTGTTTTGCTGATTGTTTCCTTTGCTGTGCAAAAGCTTTTCTTTTGATGCAGTCCCAATAATTTATTTTTTGTCTTTGTTTCCCTCACCTTAGGAGACATACTTACCATAATCAAGACATGGAAGCAACCTAAGTGCCCATTGATAGATGAATGGATAGAGAGGTGGTAAATATCTACAATGGAATATTACTTAGCCATAAAAAAGAATGAGATCTTGCCATTTGCAATGACATGGATGGAGCTAGAGTGTATTATGCCAAGTGAAATAAGTCAGTAAGAGAAAGACAGATATGATCTCACTCATACATGGAATTTCAGAAACAAAACAAAGAAAAAAGAGAATCAAAAAGACAGACTCTCAAATATAGGGAAGAAACTGGTGGTGGCCAGAAGGAGGAGGGTGGGGGATGGGTGAAATAGATGGAGGGGATTAAGAGTACACTTACCATGATGAGCACCGAGTAATGTATAGAATTGTTGAATCACTATATTGTACGCCTGAAACTAATATAACACTGTATGTTAATTCTACTGGAATTAAAAATAATAACAAAAGGTTATTTCAGTTAAGAAAAGAAAAAAACCCTGCATTTCTTTTTAAAAAATTTTTATTGAGGTACAATTGATGTATAACATTACATCAGTTTCAGGGGTACAACATAATGATCCGATATCTGTGTACATTGTGAAATGATCACCGCAATAAGTCTAGTTACCTTCCATCACCACACATAGTTACAACAATTTTTTTCTTGTTTTGAGAATTTTTAATGTCTACTCTCTTAGCAATTTTCAAATATGCAATACAATATTATTAACTCTAGTCACTATGCAATACAATACATCCCTGTGACTTATTTATTTTATAATTGAAAGTTCATACATTTTGACCCTCTTCACCCATTTTGCACAAGTTTCCACACCCCTGCCTCTGGAAAACATCAATCTGTTCTTTGTATCTGTAAGTTTGGTTTGGTTTTAGATTCCACATGTAAGTGAGTACATATGGTATTTGTACTTATTTCACTTAGCATAATGCCCTCAGGGTCCATCCATGTTGTTGCAAATGGCAAGATTTCCTTCTTTTTTATGGCTGAATAATATTCCATTGATATATATGCCATATCTTTATCCATTCATCCATCAGTAGACACTTAGGTTGCTTCCATATCCTGGCTATGGTAAATAATGCTGTGGGGAATGTTGGGGTGCATATGTCTCTTCGCTTTGGTGTTTTGGTTTTCTTTGAATATGGGAGTTCTACTTTTAATTTTTTGAGGAACCCCCATACTGTTTCCCACAGTGCCTGCACCAGCTTGCATTCTCACCAACAGTGCACAAGCGTTCCTTTTTCTCCACGTCCTCACTAATACTTGTTATTTCTTGACTTTTTGATAATAACCAATCTAACAGGTTCTTTTTTGTAGCAGAGAAATGGGGGTGATAAGAAAGAAGCCAAAATTTATTGGGTTTTTCCTCTTTTCAACAAGGAAGTTTTGATAAAGATTTCTCTTTTGATATGAAGTAGGGAGAAGGTGGTCATTTTTACATTTGAGAACAACTTTTCAGGACAAAAACGGTATAAATTTCATCAGACAAGAAGAAGAACAACAACAAAACTTGCTTTTCTGGAGAGCAACAACAAAAGCAGAACAAAGGAAATGATACATAAGCATAAAAACAAAAGCTTGAAGTAACGGAAATAAAATGACCAGTTTTTTTAATTGTGATAACAGCTCTGAATGAGCTAAGTTCCTTTGTTAAAATGAAAAGTCCTCAGTTAAGTGATGAATTGAAGTCCATGCCATTTACATCATAGGAGATTTAAAACCCTGCTCTAGGATGTAAAAGTGAATTAGTGATAAAATATACCATGTCACTGGATAAGCAATCTCAACATTTTAAAGATTCCATTTATTTCTAATTAATTCATAAATAAAATATAATTCTAATAAACATTCAAATACAATTTTTTGGAACTTGGCGAAGTTGTTTTTAAGTTATTCTAGAAGAATACATGTGGGAGAAATCAAAATAAAAATTAAAAAAAAATAAAAATGAAAGCAGTAGAATGAAGGAAACACTTTTTTTTTATATTAAAACCTATTTTAAAGTTGCATTATTTCAGAGAATGTAGTAAGGATATAAAAGTGAAGATATCACTGCAATATCCTCAAAACCCCCAGAACAGACCCACATAAATAAGGCAGCATTTTACATAATTGGGTAAAGAATAAGTTATTCAACACATCATGGTGAAATAAATTGCTAATTATTTGCAGATTAATAAAATTGGATCACTACATCATAGCACATACCTAACTGAAGACCAGATGGATTAAAAAATAATATAAAACTGTAAAGCAACTAAAATAAAATAAATGTAAAACAAGGATAAATGTTTGCTTTATCTCTGAACAAAACAAGGATTGGTAGATCCAAAAGACAAAGGAAGGAAAAAACACATTAGAAGAAAATGTAGGACCTCACTATATTATATAAATATAATCATAATCATAACTACTTCTCTTTTTGAAAAAGCCTATAAATGAAGTTAAAAGAGAATAAGCAAAACTAAAAACTGATGTTTACACATACACACACACACACAGTTAATATCCTGACTATATAGAAATTAATAGTAATTAGAAAAAATATAAGCACCAGACAGGAAAAAGTGGGCAAAATACACAGCCTGATGAATTACAAATAATGAAACACAAGTGGCCAATCAATATGAAAATCAACCAATATCAATCTCATTAGTAAAGAAAGATATTCAAATTCAAACAACATGCCCATCAAATTGAAAAAGATTAAAATGTATACAATTACTGAGAGCTGGAGAGGCTCCAAGAAACAGGCGCTCTTACACCCACGGGTGGAGGTTTTAACAATATACATCAAAATCCTTAAAAATGTTCAGCACCTTGGGTATAGGTAACCTATTCCCAGGAATTTATCCTAGGTAAACGTTCAAGGATTTACACTAAGATTTACCTGCAAGGATGATCTTTACAGCCTTTTAAAGGCAGGTCAAAATTGATATAAGATATGTAATATCTATTTATTGAGCACATGAAATGGCTAGGCGCTCTGCCAAGCCCTCCATACGCATTATCTCCTTTTATCCGCAAACAGCCATGTGAGGTCCCTTCTATCGTTACCTCTATTTTACAGATAAGAAGGCAGATAATTAAAACAACTCAAATGCCCAGCGGAAGAGGAAAAGGAGGGGTACACATATCACGGAACAAAATGAATATGAATGTAGTATAGCCATGCAAAACCATATTTCTCAGAGAATATAAAGGGGCATCACTAAAGACTCACAGTACATTTGTAAGCGCGTGTGCGTGTGCGTGCGTGTGTGTGTGTGTGAACAGGTATCAAACATGTGACCATGACTTTGGGGAAAAATATATATAGAACATATGTATCTCCCTAGGAGCAAGGATAGATTCAGTGAAAGGAAGCAGAGAGGGAGGGGGAAGCAGAGAGGGAGGGAAGAGTGGATGTGGGGAGGAGAGAAAGCTGTTAACACTGGTTTTCTCTCTCTAGGTTATAGAAGGATGATCATATTAATTTTCTTCTTTTTTTATCTGCTGTCTTCAAAGTTTCTTCAATGAACATGCACTTTTCAAATAAAATAGAATTGTATTTAAGGAGGGGCAGATAATTGATGTCATTTCGAAGGTCTTTTTTATAGAAAAAAGGGTTGTTTTCAGATTTACAGCTGAGCCCTAATGGTTTATCCAGGGTTGCTGGGTCACTAAAGTTCTCAGAGCTACCTGATCCTAGAAGAAGAACAGGGATGATTTATTTACCTTGGAATAATTCTACCCTTCAGTCCAGAGAGACTCTGGCTTAAAAGACATTCCTTAGATCACTAAGTCCTCCCTCTGGCTAAGGGTTTTGTTCTGAGGCTGAAACCCTGTGTGTTTTCCAGCTAAATATACATGTCCTGATGTTACATATTGATATGTCTGAATGCTTCCAGATTCATGCTGGCCCGGATGGAGCGACAAATCCACTGATAGTCTCCTGAATTTCCACAAGCTAAGGTTTTCACTATTTGGGAAAAAAATCCCAAGATGTCCTGATCTGGTCATTGTGGCAAGGGGAGTGGGCTACAGAAAGAGGGGCTTCAACGTGGAAGGGGGTGTTAGGTCAAGTCTGGTTGGCTTGGGGAAAGCAGCCACAAGGATGACCACCGGCGGGTGGGTCACACTACGCTCAAGGCCAAAGCCCATAGCCTGGAGGCTCTTTCCAGAAGGACAGAGCATCAGAAATCTTATAGGGGATGGTCATCAGGTCAGAGAAGTAAAAGGCTGCCTCTCTGTCAAAGAAGGCAGAGTGCTGGCAGTGTGTGGTTCTATTTGATCTTTTCATTCACCTACTCATTTATTCATTCATTCCTTCATTCATTCAAAAAACATCAATTGAACCCTTGAAATGTGCCAGGTACTGGAGACATAGGGATGAACCCAAACAGATAAAATTCCGGCATTACTGGAAGTTTATAGCTTGATAGAATTAGATATGCAATAAACATGTACACATATAGACAAACAAGTCCACAAGCGAATAATGTGATAATTTCAAATAGGGGTAAGTGTTCAGAAGAAAATAAAATAGGTTACTGAGATGAAAGGGGCTGGGGGATTACGTTCTAGATGACCATGGAAGGCCATGCCAGGTAACCGCGGAGCCAGGATGAATGCGCAGGAGAAGCCTGCCACCCCAAAAAGCACCGGGTCTCCTTATTTCTTCTAGCTTGGCAATGCCTGTCCATTTCATGTCATGTCCATCTCCTCCGGGAGACACTGGAGGTCTTGGCCATGTCACTGTCTTCCTCCTAGAGTGCCCAGACTGTGCCACACAAACCATCAGACCATTTTCCCAGGGATGTGCCTTGGGTGGCTCTACACACGTGGGTACCACAATGCACACACATGTCCTGCCCTTCCACTAAGCTACATGGTCTGGAAGGGGGGTAAGCTAGGGGTGCATTCTGCTGGTCAGTCTACAGCTGAGGGGTCTGAGTTCTTCCCAGGCACTCGCCCGGATTCCCTCACACAGCTGCCCACTAAGTGGATCTCATTGCCTTGTGCTCTGTACAACAAGAACTGAATTCATTACCTTCCCCCTTCCCAAGCCCACCCTTCTTTGTATGTTTCCCGTTTCAGTGACATCTCAGCATTTATTTCTTAAAGGTCTGTCTCTGGCAGGATCGATGGTGTGGCTGGGGAGTTGGTGCACGGCACAAAGGCCAAGAAGTTGAATGGAACTGAAGCCTAAACCGTACTCTCAGTAATCCAGTCAATCTGGCACAAAGCTGGATTCCCCCAAAGGAAAGGGTGCCTTTCTTTTGTCCAGCCCTGTACCATAGGTTGCACTTGCCAGAGGAGGTAGCTTTCTCTAATTTGTACAAATGTGCCCTTCAGCTTGCTAGGCCCCAGGCCTCCCTTACAGTGTGATCTTTCCCAGCGTATCTTTGTATTCCAAGTCAGTCGATATTTCTTCAACCACCTATGCCTTCGCCAACCTTCAAGGTCATTCTAAAATCCTCCTTCCTCCAGGAAGTTCTTCCGGCACCTGAGCCCACAGTAACCTCTCTCTAGAAACCACAGCATGGGCCACCTGCCCTGCTCCCCTCTCCTGGCCCAAACCTTCCACAAGTGAGTTTTGTCACCCCAACTGAACTGGGAGTTTGCAAAGGCTGGGCCTATGTGCTGAACTTCAGGGCCGTACACTGACTAATGCATGGATCCTGCAAACTCCAAACACGCTGCCTTTCTCTGCACGTGGAAATCTCCTCGTGGCACTATTTCCCAGTGTGGCTTCTGCAAACTGTTGGCACCAGTCACCTGTGTGATCCTTGGCCCATGTTGGACGTACTACATCAGAATCTCTAGGGAGTGGGTCCCTGGAATCTGAAAGATTAAGAACCTCTCAGGTGGTTCCTACACACATGGAAGGGTGAGAACCACTGTCTTAGTCCCATTAAATCTCAGGGAAAAGAGCACCATGAAGTGAAGGACCAGGCTAGGAGAGACGCCATGGGTCACTGTGTGGTGGGTCACTGCTCCTTGCATCTTCCTTACACATTTCCAACCGTCCGAAGAAAGAACAGAGACCTCTGAGTGCTGACTGGAGAACTTTTTGAATTGTATCTTTGATTGAATAAAAGCAAAGTCCAACATCGGATGAGTATGTGGAATGTTTATAATTTGGTACAAGTAATTAGGTGATAGTTGATAGATAGGTAGATAGTTAGATAGAGATGTACAGACACATGTTCCTAGGTGCATAGGATATTGCTGGGGGGACACAGAAGACCGGAGGAATGGAGATTGCCTCTAGGGAGAAGAACTTGTAGGTTAGGGGAGTTGAGAAAAGTTTTCCTCATATACTTTTTACAGCCTTTAAATAAAAACAATAATTGTGAAATACCTAATTTCTCCCATATTGTCATAGCAAACCATTATGCGATGAGTACTATGTGCCAGACACTGGTGTGCAATTTAACAATCCTAAGAAATAGGTACTATAATTCTTCCCTTCTTATCAATAGGAAAACTGAGGTAGAGCTGAGCAAAGCAGTTCTCCCAAGTTCATACCCGTAATGATGGAGGAGGCACTGACACGCGGGCATTCTGACTCCAGAGGCCATGCCGTTGACCACTGGGCTACACTGCCCTTGGGCCTCCAACCCTGGATTGGTCTTTGGGAGAAGTTCATCTGTATCTTGGCCTAGCAGGATCCATAAAATTCCTGACTCAAATATTATCTTCTTTCTCCCCAGCTGTTGGGCCAATCATAATTCCAGGCACAGAACTTAGACCCAAGTGTCGACTATCTAAAAGTGAATGAATGAATCAATGAATCAATCATCAATCAATCAATCAACCAGTCAGTGAAGCGGGAGGCCAATCAGTCATGGAGCAGGTTCTTTAAAAAGGCCGTTAGAAGGGAGACCTCTCCGACAGATGGGGTTAGCCAGGAGAGGGTGAGGGGGGTACATTCCATGTGAAGGTGGAGGAAGCCCAGAAGCACAAGGAATGAAGAGAGCTCAGCGGCTGGAGCGCGTGAGGTGGAGTGGGTGACCAGAAAGGTTGGAGAAGCAGGCAGGGGCCAGCTCGTGCGGGCCTCTACAGAGGATTTTGAAACGTGTCCTGTCGAGGAGGCGGCCATTTATCCCTGAAGGCTGCTTGGAGTTCAGAGGCTCGTGAAAGAAACAGATGGGGGTGGGGATTCTGTCTCTGGCACACACGTGGGGAGCGAGAGGGTGTCCTGGAGTGCCTGGAGGGGGTCTTCGAAAAGAGAATGCTAGAATTCCCTACGGCTAACTCACACGCTGGCTCAGGCCTCCCTCCTGTCCCACCCGCCTAGTGGCCCTGGACTCGGGCTTTTCTCCAGCTGAAATCTCAGCGAAGAACTGGCCTTTCAGGAGATGGCCTCATCCTCTAGGAGTCTGAGTCCTGGGAGCAGTGCTGACAGAGGTGGGGAGGCCAGGCACAGACGTATCAGCGCCGAACAGTCCCTGAGCCTGCGGGGCCAGCCGGGCTTCGGCTGGGGTCATGAGGACAAAGCAGATTGAAGCGCACGGTTGCCCAGGGAGGAGACAGAAGTAGTGGAGCCCATCCAAGTCCACGCGGCCCTTCAGCCTGAAGCACTGCCCTGGCCTCAGCGCTTGACCCAGACCGGAGCCCTTCCCGAGCACCAGCCGCGTCAAGAGGCCCCACAGCCCACATCTTTGCAATCCCCTTGCCCGAGTCAGGGAGCTGGGGCGCAGTTGTAGGTGTAAGACCCGGGGAGAATGCAGTTCGGCTCACTTCCAGTTCTGCTGTAGGTCCTGCAGCTGCAGACACACCTCCTGCTGGGGGCGCGTGGTCAGGGGGATTAGAGTCAGGAAGAAACACTGGAGCTGGACGGTGTTCTATTCTGTTCTATCTTCTATCCGGAAGACCGAATAGAACTTTGAGTGAACGGGGAGAGGAAGGGCATCCGAGGTCTGGGTGGGGAAAGTATAAGCAAAGCCAAGGAGGCATCAACGTCCTCGTGATGTTTCAGAAACAGAGGAGCAGAGTGATTAAGCGGGGAAAACTCTAGAGCCAGACTGCTAAGGTTGGAACCTGACTACCACCACTAGCTGTGTGACCCTGGGCCTGTTACTTAACCTCTCTGTGCCTCCGTTTCTTCATTATTAAAAGAAAAGGCAGTAATAATTGTACTGACTTCATAGGATTGGAGTGGAAAATTTGAAAGTTAATATACATCAAGTGCTTCGAAGAGTGACTGCCATGAAGGACGTAGTCGGCACTAGAAATAGTTGCTGTTACTATTATTGCTGTCGTTGCTGTGGTTCTTCTCTTTGGAGGGCTGCCCGCGGTGGATTCAGAGAGGCTGCAGGTGGACGAGTGCTCAGAACCCAGAGCCGGAGTGGGAATGGCGGACCAGCAAGGATTCCAGCCCTGCTCTTCCACCGAGCCTCCTCCGGAGCAGAAGGCCGGAGGTGCAGTGAAGGGGAGGCTTGCCCGTGCCCAGGCGCTGGACCTGGGGAACCGAAGTCTCCTCAGAGCCGGAGCCCCAGGTTCGACCCCTGCTCTGACCATCTGGCAGGCTCAGACTGTGCTCCAAAGATGACCAGATCAACCACGAATGCCGCCGTCCGTCCCGAGGGCCCGAAGGAGAAAGCGCCAACGTACGTCTTGGTCCAAACCAGACAAACCCACAAACACTGTGGGTCTGCAGGGCCGCCTGGAGGCCTGGGGGCGGTGGAAAGGAAGACAGTGGCTGGGGTTAGGACCCGCCCGCCTCGCGTGTCGCACTGGCCCCAGAAGGAGAGCTGGAGACGTTAAGGGCAGGATGGATGGGGGACCTGACCGAGGCCAAACGGAGGGTGAGGACCAGGAGGGGATCCCGGGTGTGCGTCTCAAGCCCAGAGGGAGGCCCCAGTGAGAAATGGCCCCAGCCAGGCGGAGTGCCTCGCGGGTGACCGTCTCAGTGGGTGGGTCAAGCAGTGGGATGATGCCCCGAATGAGCAGGATGTCAGGGGGAAAGCAGAACACAACTTCTTTTCTCTCACACCTGTCCTTTTAATCTCCGCTTTTCTACCTCTGGGCCTATCTTCTGATCTGGGCCACACGCTCCTTCACCATCAAGGCCTCTGGGCACTTTCCGGCACCCAAAGTATCCTGTTTGTCGCCACTGAAGTGCCCAGTGCGGTATTCTAGTGAAACGCAAAGCTTTCGTTAAAACGGCCTTTCCTTCCTTTCCCCCGTGCGTGGGGTCTGCTTCAGTGCAGTTGGGGCAAGAGCAGGAGGTGAGGGGCTGTCTCCTCTCTTACTCCGCTCACACATCCCCTCCGCCTCATCCAGGCCCAGCGGGGTGCCTCTCACTCCTCCAGGGACAAAGCAGAAAAACGGGAGAGGAAGTTAGGGGAGCAAAGTCTTCCCAGTCCTGCTGCGATCAGAATGGATTCTCTCTGGCACTGACTGATGTCAGTGCCCGCACAAGGACCCTTCTTGGGTAAATTCCTTTTGAAGGTGGCTTCAGGCCAGTGCTCCCCCTGTCTTTGTGACCCGTGAGGAAGCTGGCCCCCATTTCACTCTGCTCTGTGGGTGGAAGAGTAGCTAGTCTCCAGCACAACCTGGCCTCTCTCTTTCTCCTTCACCCCATCAGCCAAGACTTGACCTCTTGCTTTAGATTTCTCAGATGAGTGTTGGACACCAGGTCATTGTCTCCCCTTATTTCCAAGGAACACATATCAAGCTTTCCAAGAGGTCTCCTCAAAGTCCCCTTCCCCACTTGCCTTAAGGTAAGGAGGATGTTCCTCCCATCCCCATGTGGTGGTGGTGGGTAGATGCACAGTGCTCGGACAGCTCTCTCCAATAAATCACTCCGGCTCTCATCCTGCAACGTTTCCAACTGGACCCTTTATGCCCTTGCCCTGGTCGATGAGCTAAAGTTCTCAAAACTGGTTTTTCCCACTCCTTCCCACGTGTATGTCCTGTGTGGGCAGTCATCAGCCTCCTTTCGAGACTGAGAGCTCCTGAGGACAAGATTTGTGTCTATGCACAATTGTCTTCTCAGCTCTCCAAACTGCATTTGACACTTAATTGTTATAGTAGGCAGAATAATGGCTCCTCCAAAATGTACACATCCCAAATCCACAGAGCATGTGAATATGGTAGGATACATGGCAAAAGGGATTAAGGTTGTTAATCCAACCTCGAGAAGCAGGAGATGACTGGATTTTGCACGTGGGTACAACATAATCACAGGGGTCCCTGTAGGTGGAAGAAGGAGGCAGAAGATCAAAGGCTGAGAGGGATTTGAAGATGCAACCCTGCTGGTTTTGGAGACGGAAAGAGCCCAAAACCAAGAAATGAGGGCAAGCTGCCCTCATTTCCAGCTCCCTTGTAGGAGCTGGAAAAGGCAAGAAAGTGGATTCTCCCCTCAAGCCTCCAGAAAGAAACACAGCCCTGCTGATACCTTTATTTTAGCCCAATGGAAGCCAGTTGGGACTTCTGATCTCTTCTGAACTTCTGTTAGATAATATACTTGTGTTGTTTTAAGCTGCTAAGTTTGTGGGAGTTTGTTATGGCAGCCATAGAAAACTAATACAATCGGTGCCTGATAAATATTGGTTGAATCATGATATTATATTGAATTGGAGAATTGTCTGACAAATGGGGAAGGAAGGACAAACATCTGGAGGGCTGTCTCTTCCAAGCCACGGGGAGTCTGTGGAGCTATCCCTGGAAGCTCCACCTGCCCATCTCTGTAGTGACAGGTGTTCGGGTCCCTGTGCTCAGAGGTGCTCCGTCCTGGACAGGGCTGGATTCCCAGTGCCAATCGCTGGTTTGCAAACTTCTCCCTTTCCAGTCTGCCTGCACACCTCTCTTTTCTGCACTGCTGTTGCTATTTTTCAAAATTATAAGTTGATGTATGCACCTACTGGATGTTTTCCTTGCAATTCAGGGAAGTATGATAACATGAAAATAGAAGCCCCCCCATGTATGTGTACACAAACATACTCGCACACACACACCAAGTAATTTGACACACAATGAATCGCGCTGTGAACATTGTTCTGCATCTTGCTTTGTTCGTGTTATATCCTGGAGAGCTTCTCCCATTAATACACAGAAATACACTTCGTTCTTTTGAATGGTTGCATCATAGTCCACTGTACTGTAACTTATTCAACCTCTGCCACAATGGCATTAAGATAGACTGGTGTACAATAGAACTGATTCTTCAATTTTTAATCATGTTCTCCCAGGACCAGACATTCACGGGCATTTTGTGCCTTGTATAGACCCTGAGTACTCATTTACACCCACATTCCACATCAAATATAAATTTTTGTTGTAAAAACTGAAAGGATTTTTACGATTTTGCTTTTGAAATAATTTGACTCTGAGTAACTTATTTAATTTATGGCTGACTACAATTTCTCAGCAATCACCGTGCAGACTCAGGAATTCTCGCAAAGTGAGACAATCTAACCTGCAAATAGTTTGTTAAGTGTGATGACATTTTTATGGATATGAAATTTAATAATCAATGAATGTGACCTAATGCTGCTCTTCACAGACATTTAAATAAACACTTGTTAATTTTTGTTTTGCTGCTTTCTTTTTGTAGTTGGAAGCCAATTGTTGTCTTTGTCAGACCTCCTGTTTTGCTGAGGGTTTTTTTGAGAAGATTGCTTTTCCTAGAGACAATGAGTAGAGTACCCGAGGGGAAAACAGCCCTGTTCCCAGTACCCCTTGGTCATTGGCTGGGCTTGCTCACAAGGTGAGAGGGCAAGAGGGTTGAGGTGTGCCTGGGCAGGAACCTCACGGGGGCCCCAAATGGGTATTTCCCAAGGTCTGAGGCAGCAGATCAGTCTATGAACTGGAATGGGTCATAAAGAAGAACCAGAATCACAGCTAAAGAGTCAAGGGGGATAACCCGAGGCTGGCCTTTTAGGAAGGGAGCGAGACAGATCAGGACTTGCGTGCCCCCAAATTCCTCATCCCCATATTCCAATACTATCTCTGAGAGGCTTATTTTATTCATTGTTATGGGGACAGTCTCCCTCATTTCCCTCCCAAGGGGTGACCAAAGCTTCAAGGCCTGGGGGTCTCTGATTTTATGCTCTGCCTACTGTAAAGCCAGAGCAGGAGATGGATGGGCAAATGAGGGGTCTCCATCAGGAGGTAAATGTCCCGATCTGCATTGCTACATGTGAAAATGTCATACTGATCAGAGCAGTAAGTGCTCAGGAGGGAAGGGCAACATAATGACAGAGACAATTTGGCATCTCATTTGATTTCCTCACACACAAAAAATTAACATTTTTGAAAAGATTGACTTTCTCCATGGAAATTCCTCTCCAATATAAGCACTTGCTCGATGATGGCCTATTATAAATGCTTATGATCATGAGGATGAGATTTCTATAGCATCAGATGCTGTTATTACTTTGAATGAAATCACTGTGAGGACAATTTCAGGTCCCACAAGCAGCTCTTAGGTTTAAGAAGTCCCCGTGGATCAGAACACAATTTTCATAGCTCAGTAACACAGGCAGCCAAGAAGCTGGGCAGAGCCATAGGAAAGGAAGGGAAGCCAAGGGCATGGGATGCTATGTGACCAAGAAAAGAATCAACGAGACAAGGCAAAGATGTGTAATCCTGTCTCTTGGGTTATCCCACCTGGGATAGGGAAGAGCTCACAATGTCAGGCACATACAGTATTTCCTTAGTTTGGTCTTTATAGACTCTCTGGGACTCTCTGGAAGCCTTTTGCCTGGGTCCATGTGTGCACAAGATTTTATTTTTCTTGGCCATCATCTTCCTCCTGTCCACTCTAGGTCACTGCAGTAGTGACTTCTGCACCAACAACAGCAAATGTGTCCTCTTTTATAGCCATGTTTAAGACACCGATATTGCAACGGCTACCAGAGTAGCCACCTATTCTAGATCAAGATTGATGTCGCCCGGTATCGAAGGTGTTTACCCTGGTGCAAGAGAATGCCTGTGGTCCCCCAATACCTATGTATATCTTTTTTCTTAGTAAAAGAACTCCAACTTTTAGCTAGACATATTGTCATCCAGCAAGAAGACCGTATCTCCCTGCTTTCTTGTGGCTACATGTAACTGTGAAAGTAAGTTCTGACCAGTAAGATTTAAGCAGAAATGTTGTGAGAGACTTCAGAACCTCTTGAGATGATGAGGGTATGAAGGCAACCCTCCCACTTACCTTTCCTTTCCTCCTCACTTTGCACAGAATGCAGCAGATGTGATGGGTGGAGCTCTAGCAACCATCTCAGACCCCAGGATGACCCTAAGGATGGAAGCCACATACTAAGGATGATAGAGTCTTGTTCCCTAATGACACCATGGAGCCACCACACCAGCTTGTGCAAGCCACTTTCATTCTGGGTATTCATTCACTCATTCATTTAGAAGCCAAAGCCATTTCCTTCACAGTTATTAAATCAGTTCTTAGAAAACACAAATGGATCTTATCCACCATAATTTGCAACATCATCTTCGTTGTTTTTTTAAATCAAGATATAATTGACAAATAACATTGTATTAGTTTCAGGTGTACAACATAATGATTTGGTATTTGTATACACAATGAAATGATCACTGCAATAAGTCTAGTTAACACCAGTCATCCTCACATAGTTACAATTATTTTTCTTGTGATGAGAATGTTTAAGATCTATTCTCTTAGCAACTTTAAAATCTAAAATATGGCATTATTAACTAGAGTTACCATGCTGTGCATTATATTTCTGGGACTTATTTATCTTATAACTGGAATTTTGTACCTTTTGAACCTTCATCCATTTCACACAACCCCTCCCACCCCCCGACCCTGCCTCTGGCAACCACCAGTCTGTTCTCGGTATTTATGGATTCAGGTTTGTCTTTTCTTTTCATTCCTTTTCTTTTCTTTCCTTTTTTTTCTTCTCTCTCTCTCTCTTTAGTTTCCAAATATAAGTGAGATCAGACACTATCTACCTTTCTCTATCTGAGTTATTTCACTGGGTCTTTGTGTTTTATGTAGTCATACTGTATGCTAACTTAAACACAGCATTTGTTGTAGAAAGTCCTGGTCCTAAAGCTTCTGGAAACCATACAGCAATGGTTCCCTGAGACTTTTCTCACTGTCCATTGAAGTCTTTTTACCCTGTATCTAGATAGGAGTTCACGGAGGCTGAGTGACACTGAATAATAGATGAGGCACTCTGCTATCCCACCCCTGACCACTTACCACAACATCATACACCTCCACCCCATCTTTCCTGGGATAACTCACCTCCCTGCAGACTCCTCTGTCCCCCCTCAAAATAGACTGCTGGTGGACCAGCCCCAGTAGTTGTTTGGTTCTACTTCAATCCCAGGGAGGATACAACTCATGACAAAAACCGTCGAGTCCTACTATAGTCTTTCTCCTATAAAATGCATGTACTCCCCTCATACCTGACCTTCCTTCAGGGTGGTCTCTTTGAAAAGATGAGAGACAGTGGCTTCTTGTAGTCACACTGGGCTTCTCCAGCTGGAATCTCATAGCTCAGCAAGGAGCACAACTGTGTGTGGGGTACTTTCCCCTGTTACGATGGCACAAATTTACCCCTGGGTCAGTGAGTGCTCCTTGGTAGTAACTATGCTAGCTAGATATTTGCTCCACAGGTAGTTTCTCCCTGCCATCTCCATCTTCATGAGAGGAGTAGAGTCTCTCACCCACTGATGCTCAGCTTTGCTATGTGACTTGCTTTGATCAACAGAATATGTGGAGAAGTGATGACATTTGAAGGCTAAGTTTTAAGATAACGTTCCTTCGAAGGAATCCCATGCTTCTGCTTGTCCCTCTTGGAACATCCCACTTACACTGTTAGAAGAACATCCTGGGCTCCAGAAAGATACACATGGAGTAGGGCTTCTCCAACTAACCTATGGCCTGAGCAGAGGCACGCCGACTGACCAATGGACCTGCAGGCTTGAAAATAAATGAGTACTGTTTTAGGTTCCTAGATTTGGGGGTGATTTTTTTTTAAGGTAGCATTATTTCAGTAAAAGCCTAGCCAATACACTACGATAAGAATCCCTCTTATGCCTTACAACATCTTTCAAGTCCCCGGGTGGAAAAAAAATCCTTCGAATCCGTTGGGTGTGAATTTAGACCTGTGAATATGGACAGACTGGACCCATGCCCTCTGGGGTGCTCTAGCTCTTGATTTCTCTCTATCCCAAAAGATAAAAGTTATGGACCCCCAACACCTGCCTGGAGGAGGGCCTCCTCCATCTGATTTGTTGCTGGCCCCTTCCGAGACCTACCACCCGCATATGCTTTCATAAACAGTAGATTCTTTTCAAACCACCCTCCAAAACGTAGCCAGATCTGCCATCTCAGCGCCTCTTCAGAACAGCTTAACTGATCTTGTCAGCCCCGTGCTTACAATCCTGCAACAACTCTCAATAAATAATGAAAGCTCCCATTTCTTAGCTGAAGGGACAAGGCCCTTCACATTCTTGCTCCTTCCTTCCTGGTCTGCCAGTCTATGCCACCCCTACCCCCTCCAACTTTAGAGAGGACCAGTAGTTCCCAAAGGCATCCTGCTGCCCCATACCAATGCACATGCTTTCCACAGCTTGCATGTCCTCCCCTCATTCTCTGGGGTGTGGCTGTCTCAAGGTGACAGTGATATGACTGATGGAAAGATGCCAACAGTCACGGGAAAAGGAAATGACTTTCTTTAATATAAAGTAGGGGATACAGCTAATTACACAGAGCAGGGGATACAGCAGCAGGCCCAGTCCAAAGGGGCAGTAGTTAAGAAAGGGGCAGTAGTTAAGATCTAGTTTAACTGCTGTCACAGAGAGACCCAGATTCCCAATGTGTCCTTCAAACCCAGCTCAAGCCTTGCCTCCTCAGACCTTCCTTGGTCTTCTTTGCCACCCACTGCCCAAGCTCTGGGCCCCTAAGGGACCTACCATACTATTGTACCACTGGTCTGTACAGGTCAAAGAGCCAGTCTGGGAGCTTGGGGAGAGCAGTGATCTGTCGTGTGCTTTTTCATTCCCCAGACATCATCTGGCATATTGCAGGTGCTCAATGCTTATTTGATGAGCAACTGGGCTGTCGAGTTGGGGGTGGGAAAGGAAGCAGCCCAACTAGTTGATATGTGCTACCTGGATGACAAGGGCCTGCCATGGACTTGGAGGTGTGCCCTTGTAGCTGCCTCCCTGCCTCTTGGCTCATCTCCAAAATGCGGCCAAACAATTTTTCATAGCACAGAACCAGCCATGTCACTCCCCTTCTTAAAACCTTCCAAGAGTCCCCATTACTCTGAGGTTAGAGTGTGAACCCTCCCATGTGGCCTCCAAGGGAGGGTTGCCATATTTAGCAAATCAAATAGGACCCCCAGTTAAACTTGAATTTCAGATACATCATAAGTAATGTTGGTGTAATTATGTCCCATGCAATATTTGCGACATATACTAAAAACAAACTTGTTTATCTGAAATTCAAACTGAGTGTCTTGAATTGTACCTGGCAATCCTGTTTGTACATTCTGTGGCCCTGCCTTCTTCTGCATTCTCCACTCTCAATAAGCCTCTGCCCCAATCCTATGAAACCACTTCAGTCCCTCCTTTTCTTCTTCCTTATTTGCTCCTATGAAGATCAAATGAATTAAGACCTACAAAGTACCTAGAACAGTCCCTGTTGTGTTCAGTCCATGGTAGGAGATACTGAAGTTTTGCTGATAGTACCCACCTCGTTGGGCACTCCCACCCCACCTCATTGTCCTATGTTGCCAGGCTAGCTCTTACCCATCTTAGAGTATGCTGGTGATCCCAGATCATCAATCTTCTAAAGAAGCTTTCTCCAGGGGCACCTGGGTGGCTCAGTCAGTTAAGCGTCTGCCTTCGGCTGAGGTCATGATCCCAGGGTCCTGGGATCTAACCCAAAGTCTGGCTCCCTGCTCAGCAGGGAGTCTGCTTCTCCCTCCCTGTCTGCCTCTCCCCCTGCTCGTACTCTCTTGCTCTCACTCTCAAATAAACAAATAAAATCTTAAAAAAAAGAAGCTTTCTCCAACCACACTTTTGGCAAGATTTGGGGGTATATGCCTCCAAGCACCTTGCATTTACCCTATTACAGCTCTTATCACCCTGTGTTATAATTTCTTAGTAGTTATAAGTAGTATAAGTAGTTTCTGTATCAGACTGCAACTTCCAGAGGGGAAGGGATTGTGTCTGTCTTGTTCACATCTCGGCACTTGGTGCCAAGCGCAGCACTTAGCATGGGAGGCGGCACTCAGTACATCCTGAATGAAGAAATGGCACTGTGTGGTCCTTAGATTATTCAGGAGCTGGTTTCCTAGATAACTCAATCCCTTTGTGCTCAAGGTCAAGAGAGAGTCTCATGCTGCCCATTTGGGGTGCTCATTCCCTTTGGGGTACTTATTCCCAGTCCTTGTAGAAAGGAGGCAGAATAGCAGAGCTTCCAATGTGGTTCTATGTCACCGCCTGCAAGCCATGTTTGACATCAGGAAAGTTACTTCTGTGCCCTGAATCCAGTGTCCTCATCTGAGATGTGAGGCCAGTAAATCCCCCAACTGGGTTGGGGGGGTGGGGGACGTGGTGATCAACTCCAGTGATGCTGATGGAAGGGACCAGTGCATAAGCAGGTACTCAGCAAATGCTAGTTTTGTTTCTCTCTCTCCCAGTGGGCTACCAAGGGCCTCTTTCCTTCAGAGGAAATATAAAGTTTGGAAGCAGGTGACTGACACCTGGTAATATATTTAAAGCCGTGTATTTTGGTTTCAGATCAGAACCAAGAAACCCCACACTTTAAAGATGAGAGAGGGAAAATGTGGACGTGAGAGAGAAAGGCCATGTCTAGGGACTTGAGAGAGAGAAAAAAGAGTCTGGCAGCAGCAGTTCAATCATCAAGGTGAAGACTTAAAAGATGATTGATTTTCCTCCTTGATGTCCACGTTTCAAGGGCCTTGTTGGATTCCTCCTGGGAAATCAACTTTGAGGCTCATGTGCTGTACAAAGTCATTTCCTCTGAGCTCTGTTACCAGTGGCTCCTGGGCTCTGGGCAGGGAGGAAACACCAGTCACTGGAGATCGGTAGCCTGACCTTGGGGCCATCCCTCACTCTTCCCCTGTAGCCTGATGGTGTTCAGAGCACTGAGCATGGAGTACCTGGGTTCAACCCACCTGCCTGGGTGTGTGGTCTTGGTTGAGCAGATTCACCTGTGTGACTGACTATTGTTGGATAAACTCCAGGGAGCACCAGTGTGGGGTCTTGAAGAGTAGGGGTAAATAGACAAGATAAGGATGAGCCAGATGATAAGGACAAGTGTCCTTGGGACACTCAAAATCAGCACAAGAGAGCCAATGTTTCCCAAGGCAGAGTTTGAGTAGCAAGCAAGGTAAAGGGGGGTTGAGGTAGGTACAGAGTGAGAAGGGAGTGGAAAAGGTAAAAAAGTCCATGCTTGCTGGGAGATGGGGAAGGCACATGGTGAAGGGTCTGGAAAGCCCAAGGCCCAAGTTTACCTCTCTCTGGTTGAAATGGGCAAATCTGGCTTAAAAGCCTATGGTCAAGGTTGACCAATGTGACTTTGACCCTACAAGGATGGCATGAGGAGTACATGAAGTAATGAATGGGAAGTTCTGTCACACAGGGCTTGGTAAATGTGCTGAGTCAGAAGAAAAATATAAGTCAGGCAGGCAAAGGACCAAAGAATGAAATTGAAATTTATCTTCCCTGCCTCAGATACCGGGGTTCTCTGCTGGACTCTTGGCCACCTTGAGCTCCCTTGACAAGTGTGGCCAGAGCTGACCTGCCCTAGGCAGCAACCCAAGCTAAACCCTTCCCCACCATCAGCTCCTCCAACAGTGTTGGGCTCTTTCTCTGATTTCCTAAGGCAACTAGGACCCGTGGACCAAATCTGACCCACTGTCTATTTTTGCAAATAAAGTTTTATTGAAACACAGCTATGCCCTTTCATTAACATACTGTCTTCGGCTGTTTTCATGCTACAACAGCAGAGCTGAGTCATTACAACAAAGACCATATGGCCTGCAAAGCCTAAGTATTTATGATCTGGCCCTTTACAGAAAATGTTTGCCAGTCCTCAGATTAGATATATAAATGTTTGTGGGTGAGGCCAGACTCAAGACTTCCTGTCCTGCTCAGGCAACACTGTCTTTTGCCAAAAGGCTTTGGAAGACTGCAGCTTGGATTTTGTTGTTCAAATCAGAGGAATAGGAAGGAAGGAGAATTTCAGGGCTGGAAAGAAGGAATGGTAGAAGAGATAGAAGGATGTATGTTGGTCTGACAAAAACTTTCTATCTTGCTCCCAAAGTGAGGAGCATCTGTGAAAAGAGGCAAATAAGATTAAAAAAGTTAAGAGCAAGTTGACTCAAGGTCAGTTCAGTTCTGCCCTCTCGCTGCTGTGTGACCCTAGGCTGTTACTTAAATTCTCTGAGCCTCAATTTCATTTCCTATAAAATAAGAATAATAGAGTGAGAATAATATTTCTCACAGAGTGGAGAGTGACATCACCAATGTGGCTATATAGATTGTTCCTACTTTACTTCCCCTCACAAGAAGAACAACTAAATAACTATTCAAGAACAAGACACCCCTGAGGGAATCTTAGAACATGGGGATGAGGCTGAAGCACTCCCTGCACCACAGAGACCCTACATTTAAAGGGTAAGAGAGGTGGCTACACAATGACTACATTGTACTTCCCCCAGGCCAGCACAGCATTTCAAGAGGTCTCCCCTGAGCCTCCAGTGGGAGACCTGGGGGGAAAACCAGCATGCCCCCAACATTGGGGTTCTCTTTGTAGGAGCCCCTACTCTGATCTCACACCACTGGCATTGCAAGGGAATCTGTGGGGCTCAACAACTGGAAATCTGTCTGTGATGGAGAAGGAGGAAGGGGCTTGGAACAATCAGCCATGGATCTTGGCAGACCAAGTTCATACCTGCAGTGGCCAAGCAGTAATCCAGACTATAGGCTTTGCTCATCTGCACAACCAAGTCAGAAGTGGACTCTGACTGGGGAACATGGCAGAGAGCAGATCTGCCTGATTCAGATCCTCAAATGAGGAGTTTTGCAGGCCGTAGAGCCTGGTGTGCCCATATCAGGTGCTAAGTCACAGCCCCAGTCATTGTGAAGAGTACCTTCTGGCCCCATTTGACCAGAAGGGCTGGTGACAACTCCTGGAAGCTGGGTGGCCCAACAGCTCTCAAGTGGAGAGGCAGGCAGGCAGAGCTAATTGTCCCCAGTACAAAGGGGAGTAGTATTCCTGGACTATGCACAGGCAGGGGAATTAATTCATAGCCAAGGCTGAAGGTAGCTCCTGGCCCTTATCAACCAGAGAGCCTGTTTGGGAAATTGAAAGTAGCCTGGAGCAGCCCCTTCCCTTCCCACCCATCCAGGGGAGCTGTGATACAGCCCCATCCACTGTGAAGGGTATCTTCTGGCCCCTTCTGACCAGAAGGGCTGGTGACAACTCCTGAAAGCCATGTGGTCCAGTGAGGACTTGAGCCTAGAGTTGGGCAGGCAGATATGATAGTTTTCAGAGCAAAGCCAGTGGCCCTGTTCAGTCAGAGAACTTGGGGTGTGGGTCAACTTGAGTTAAGATGACCAACTAAGAGTTTTAACCAGCTTTAAAGCTGCTTCTCCCACTAGCCCAGGCAGGGAGTGTGATTCATAACCTCACTCATCGTTGAACATAGCCTTTAGCTTGTTCTACCAGGGAACCGACCCACAGCACACAGGAAACTCCACAGCCCATTTGACAACCCCTCCTGAGGTGTATTTTGAACAAAGAGAATAGCCCATGTCTTGCTCCATCTGCAGAGCAAAATCAGTGGCTTCACCTGACCAGGAAATTCAGTGCACACTCTGGCCTGATTCATATCCCCAAATGATGGCCCTGAGTTCCATCCTGTTGCCCTGCCAGGCCAGGAAAGTTAACTCATAGCCCCATTTAGTACTGAATATAGTACCCAACCCCAACTATCTAGTAATTAACCTGACTAGAGAATCTAGGCAACCTTGGAGCCCATCCTACAGCCTCAGTTGGTCAGGGAACCAAGCCAGCAGTTCTATTCAACTGTTTTCAGCCAGTGGCACACATCCCCATCCCTGTCCTCAGACCTTCAGCTTTAAAGATGGTGAAAAGAGACAAAGAAGGTCATTATGTAATGATGAAGGGGGCAATATATCAAGAAGATGTAACAACTATAAATATTTATGTGCCCAATAGTGGAACACCTAAATATACAAAGCAAGCACTAACAGAGCTAAAAGGAGAAATAAACAGTAATACAATAATAACCGGGGACTTTAATACTTAACTCTCAACAATGGATAGATCACCCAGACAGAGAATCAATAAGAAAACAGCAGATGTGAACACTATATGCCAAATGGATCTAACAGACATATACGGAATACTCTATCCAACAATAGCAGAATACATATTCTTCTCAAGTAAACGTGAAACACTTTCTAGGATAGACCATATGTTAGGTGACAAAAAAAGTCTTAGTAAATTCAAAAAGATTGAAATCATACCAAGTATCTTCTCTGACCACAATGGCATGAAACTAGACATCAACAGCAAGATGAAAACTGGAAAATTTACCAACACATATAAACAACATGCTCCTGAACAACCAGTGGATCAAAGAAACAATTAAAGGGGAAATAAAGTGGTTTCTTGAGACAAACAAAAATGGAAGCATCCCAGAACTTGTGGGATGCAGCAAAAGCAGCTCTAAGAGGGAAGTTCATAGCAATAAATGCTTACATTAAGAGTCAAGAAAGATCTCAAAAAAATAACCTAACTCTACACCTGAAAGGACTAGAAAAAGAACAAACTGAGCCCAAAGTTAGCAGAAGAAAGGAAATAATAAAGATTAGAGCAGAAATAAATGAAATAGAGACAGAAAAACAATAGAAAAAATTAACCAAATAAAGAATTGATCCTTTGAAAAGATAAACAGAATTGAAAAGCCCCTAGCTAGACTAACCAAGGAAAAAAGAGAAAGGACCCAAATCAACAAAATTATAAATTAAAAAAAAATTACAACAAATATCACAGAAATTAAATCATAGGAGGCTATTATGAACAACTATATGCCAACAAATGGAACAATCTAGAAGAAATGGGAAAAATCTTAGAAACATGCAACTTAACAAGACTGAATTAGGAAAAAATAGAAAATCTGAATAGAACAATTATTAGGAAGAATATGAATCAGTAATCAAATATCTCCCAGTGAAGAAAAGCCCGGGACCAGATGGCTTCGCTGGTGAATTTTACCAAAGCAAACATTTAAAGAAAAACTAACACCCATCCTTCCTAAATTTTTCCAAAAAAATTGAAGAAAAGGAAATACTCCCAAACTCATTTTATGAGTCCAGTATTATCCTGATACCTAAACCAGAAAGGGGTGCTATTAGAAAAAAAAAGCTATAGGCCAATATCACTGATGAACATAGCTACAAAAGTTCTCAATGAAATACTAGCAAATTGAATTCAGCAGCTCATGAAAAGTATTATTCACCATGATCAAGTGGGGTTTATCCCTTGGATGCAAGGATGTTTCAACATACGCAGATCAATCAATGAGATACATTGCACTAACAAAATGAAAGAAAAGAACCATAATCATCTCAATAGATGCAGAAAAAACATTTGACAAAATTTAACATCCATTCATGATAAGAACTCTTAATAAGTCAGGCATAAAAGGAACATATTTCAACATAATAAAGGCCATATATGACAAACCCAATGGTGGAAAGTTGAAAATTTTCTCTCTCAGATCCAGAACAAGGGTGCCCACTTCTACCACTCCTACTTAACGTAGTACTGGAAGTCCTAGCTAGAACGATGAGACAAGAAAAAGAAATAAAAGCTATCAGCATTGGAAAGGAAGAAGTAAAATTGTCTCTATTTGCAGGTGACATGATTTTACATAGAGAAAAATCTTCAAGACCCAACCAAAAAAACTTTGAGTCAATGAATTCAGTAAAATTGCAGGGCACAACATTACCATAAAGAAATCAGTAGCATTTCTCTACACTAACAATGAATTTTCTGAAAAAGAAAGAAATCAATTCCATTTACAATAGCATCAAAACCAATAAAATACTTAGGGATAAATTTAACAGAGGAGGTGAAAGATCTCTACTCCTGAAAATTACAAGACATTGATGAGGGAAGGAACTAAGAAGACACAAATAAATAGAAAGGTATTTGATGTTTATGGATTGGGAGATCTAGTATTGTTCTTATCACAAGGAAAAAAGTTTTTTCTTCTTTTTTTCTTTTTATTGTATCTATATGAGAAGATGAATGTTAGCTGAGCCTATTGTGGTCATCCTTTTACCATATATGTACATCAAACCACCATGACATAGGATTTAAAGCCATACAGTGATAAGTATCAATTATTGCTCAACAAAGCCGAGATGGGGTGACAGGGGGGAGAAAACAAAACTGACCCTACTTTCACCATCCAGAAAAACTACTGCTAATATTTTGAGGTTTGTATCTCATTTGAATGATGTACTTGTTTCTAATGATCATGTTATGGTATATTAAAATTAAACATAGTTTTAAAAAATAATAATAATTCTCACAGGGCAAAATGCATGTGAAGTATTTAGCATGGTACCTGGTACATGGTACATGGGAAGCATTTACAGGATGCCATTATTATCAATATCATCATAAGCAACACTTGAGATGAAGAAAGGGACCTATGTTCCCTTCACTCCCAAGTTCCCAAAAGGGAGCCATTTTTAAGTGTTAGAAATATGACACAAATTGCCTGGGGTACAGGAAACCTGCTATGGAAATTGCAAAGCAGAAATCATCGTTCTATATATTCTGCAACAGTGAAATACTAATAACTATCTATCACATGACAAAATAAAAGTTATGTCTATGCCCACTTGATTGGTGCCACTGCCTGTACCCCAATTTTTTAAATTGGCCAATGAAAGTTACTCAGCTGAGTTCTTGAGTCTGGGACTTCCTGATGAGCACCAGGCGAGCTGCTCCAGCTTCTCCTCCAGCACCCACTGCAGCTCCAGCAGGAAAGCAAGGCTCTGTCCTGCCTGCCTGCCTGCCCGTGCCAGAGTCTCTTGCTGTGGATAGCTCTTCCCAGGCCTGTCCCATCTCCCCACACACAGGCCTTGGCCTCCACATGTGGGTGAAGGATGCTGGGGGAACGGGTCTGAGGTCAGTCTCTCTCTCACCAGCCCCCAAGTGGGGTGCTGGTTAACCAGCTCTCTGGGGAAAAAGAAAGAACTCTGGTTGGTAAGGGTTTGCTGGTGTCTAAGGTGTGAATACTCCCACCATGGCCAATTTCAAGCTGTCAGTGGCTTACAGAATTATTGAGCTAGTGTAAGCCAGCTGCACCACACCAATGTCTTCTTCCTCCACCTCCATGCTGGACTTAGCCCTATTTCCCCGCTCCAGGTACCCTGTTTGAGGGCATTTCTTTTCTTTTTTTTTTTATTATGTTATGTTAATCACCATACAGTACATCATTAGTTTTTGATGTAGTGTTCCATGATTCATTGTTTGTGCATAACACCCAGTGCTCCACGCAGAATGTGCCCTCTTTAATACCCATCCCCAGGCTAACCCATCCCCCCATGCCCCTCCCTTCTAGAACCCTCCGTTTGTTTTTCAGAGTCCATAGTCTCTCATGGTTTGTCTCCCCCTCCGATTTCCTCCCCTTCATTCTTCCTCTCCTGCGATCTTCTTCTTCTTCTTCTTTTTTTTTTAACATATAATGTATTATTTGTTTCAGAGGTACAGGTCTGTGATTCCACAGTCTTACACAATTCACAGTGCTCACCATAGCACATACCCTCCCCAATGTCTATCACCCAGCCACCCCATCCCTCCCACCCCCCACCACTCCAGCAACCCTCAGTTTGTTTCCTGAGATTAAGAATGCCTCATATCAGCGAGGTCATATAATACATGTCTTTCTCTGATTGACTTATTTAGCTCAGCATAATAAGTAATCTCCAGTTCCATCCACGTCGTTGCAAATGGCAAGATTTCATTCCTTTTGATGGCTGCATAATATTCCATTATATATATATATACCACATCTTCTTTATCCATTCATCTGTTGAAGGACATCTTGGCTCTTTCCACAGTTTGGCTATTGTGGACATGGCTGCTTTAAACATCGGGGTGCATGTATGAGGGCATTTCTTAACACCACCTCTGGGAAATTGCCTCTTGGCCCTGGGCCTCCCAGTGAGTTCTTCTAAAGAGTCTGGGCTATTGGAGCTCTGGCCCTGATTCTGGATGGGTCCATACTGTTCCTTAAACCAGAGCTAGCCTCCTCTGTGACCCACGGGGTGACCCACCAGCTCACAAGCTCATCCCATCCTCAAAGGCTCACTTGCCCCTCCCCATCTTTGACCCCACCCAGCCATGACCTTCATTCTAGACTTGGATGCAGCCTCCTCACTGGTCTCCCCTGCCCCAGACATTCTCTCCCCCAATCCATTCTCCCCAGAGCCACCTGAGAAATTGTTCTAAAATGTAAATAAAATTTGATCACCCCCTCCTGTTTAAAAAATCAAAAACAGAACAAAAAACAAAAAACTTTTTGTTTCCTATCATCTGCAGGATAAAGTGAGGAATACTTTTCATTGTTAGAGTGGGATTTTTGTTTTGTCTTATTTGGGGCTCCTTTTTGATCTCAGGTACAAAGGGTCTAGTTATCACAACATTCCTTGCTCTGTGGGATGTTAATGTCATGATCCATAGAAGACCACTCTGATTTAATTTATTTATGCATGCTCCTCTCTCACTAACCCTCTCCTCATTAAAGGCAACCACATGAATATATTTTATGTGTATTCGTGAATTCCTAGGCTACCTTGGAAAATAAGGATTGTCTTAATCTATAGAAGTGGTACTGTGCTAAAGATCTTGTCATATTTCCTGTCTTTTCATTCAGCACTCTGTCAACTTCTGTCCACTCTGTCATGCTTGTACCTGGTTTCATTGCTTCCACTGGTTTTGGAACACCCAGCTGACCTCTGAGAACACCTAGCTGACCTCTGATTCCTCTCCCACAGCTGTATTGCTCTGTGCATTCTTGTGCATATCCCCTGTGGACTGGTCTGAGAATTTCTCGGGGGAACAGTGGGGTCATAGAGTAGATGCTTCCTTAGTTGACCTCCCATCACATTGCCCTCCAGTACAGCTGCACAGTCCGTACCCCAGCGGCCTAGACCACTTCACCATTTGACCCCTGGCCCCCTCTCCAGGCCCTAACCCTTAACCCCATCCTAAGTACTTGCCACTCAAAGTACTCACCAATTCACTGAAGGTGAGTGTTTCTGAAGACTGGTTAGCCCAACTCCCTTATTTTACAGATTAGGACACAAGGGTCCAGAGAGGGGACATTACAGGCTCAAGTTCACCTAGCACAGAATGGCTTAACTAGGAAAGCCTAGGTGTTTTTGATGATTCAAGACTTTTTCCACTTTACTCCAAGGTCAATTTGTCCTCCATTTTGCAGAAGTGGACAAGGGAGTTCCAGAATAATGAAGTCACAAAGTTTGGGTCACATGGGAAATTTTAAGAAGAGGGAAAAATCATGGCTCTTTTGACCCTGGAATTATCTTCCTTCCTGGTATAGAATAAGCAAGAGTTAGATGCTCATGTCAAAGATGCCTGGGGGGTATGCTGGGCTCACTCCAAATCAAGCAAAGCAGCAATAACCAGGGCTCAGATGGCCATGGCCCACCCCACTGTGCTCACCTGTCACCCAGCACCAGGCTGAGGCCTGGATGATTGAATGGGTCTTTTATCGGCCTGATCTTCCTGAGGCTTCAGCTAGGGGTAGTGCATTTAGAGTGCAGTTTGTTTCCATGTAATTGTCAATTACTCCAATGGATCAAAGTGGGTTTGGGAAACCCAAGGCTAAATTTAAAAGTCAGTTTAAGCTTATGAAATTGTTTGGGGACAACACTAATGTAAACAAGCTGCCTCTTTAATACATTTTAAATGAATTTATTTCATTTTTCATGGGGTTTTCATCTCCTGTGTCCCCTCCACCTTCAGGGCATCATCATTCTTACTCTGAAGAAAGGCTGGGAGGGAGAGAATGGAGTAGAGAAAAAAGTGATGTGTGGCTGCCTTCCCTGGGGTGCCTTTCCAAGCAGACCAGCCACAGGGCACCCTGTGGGAGTGGTTTGTTTCACTGAGTGAGGAAGGGAACTCCCCATTTGGACTCGGGGCCACTGGGTACCCACAGATTACGTACCCAGACTGTATCACTTTCCAGCTTCTGTGGCAAGAGGCAGAGAAATGGTCTTCTTTGGTGCCTGTTCTTTATGCAAGAACAGCCACATCCTGCCTCCAAACCTCTGCCTCCCCTCGGCTCCCCAAATCCACCCACAAGTTACAGGCAATTTAACAGGCAGATCTAATCTCACCAAGATTTCAAGGCCATCCTGTCAGTGCATTCTAACTCTGCCTTTCTCTGCCTGTCCTTCCTCAGCCTCCTCTTCTCCCGCCCGCCAAACTGCACCTGCCAGAGGGATCGGAGCCTCTCCCCCATGTGGCCTTGGCACTTCCACTGAAATTCACAATGGAGGAATACAGAGTCTTCAGGCTTTCTGATAAAATGCAATGCAAAATGGTTGAGAGCATGGACCCTGGAGCCAAGAAGCCTGATTTTTATACTTGCTCTCTGAACTTGAGCAAGTTACTTAACCATTCTGTGCCTAGGCTCCCCAGTTGGGAAAATAGGAGTATTAACGTGTGCCTACCTGTTAGCAGGACCTGCCTCATAGGCTTGTTGGTGAGATTTAAATGTGTAACATGCTAAGAACAATGCCTAGTCTATAGTAAGTGTTGTGTCAGTGTTTGCTGTGATGAGCACGATTGATTATTGTAATAATGGTGATTGGGGCACCTGGGTGGCTCAGTCGGTTAAGCAGCTGCCTTCGGCTCAGGTCATGAGCTCAGCGTCCTGGGATGGAGCCCCGCGTCAGGCTCCTTCCTCAGCGGGGAGTCTGCTTCTCCCTCTCCCTCTGCTGCTCCCCCTGCTTGTGCTCTCTCTCATTGTCAAATAAATAAATAAAATCTTTAAAAAAACGGTGATAACAACGATGATGATGGTGATCAGCAGCTTCAGGAGAGGAAGAGAGGTGGGGATTGGTAGAATTGGTTATATTTGGATCCTCTTCCTCCATTTTCTTTGGAGCTCA
This sequence comes from Zalophus californianus, assembly GCF_009762305.2. NCBI lineage: Eukaryota > Metazoa > Chordata > Mammalia > Carnivora > Otariidae > Zalophus > Zalophus californianus. The sequence goes on along the minus strand of NC_045598.1, from coordinate 26,180,091 downwards.
GAGATTCTACAGGAATGCAAAGGAACCTCCAGGAGACAGCCTTCCATTGGCTGGAGTGAGGTCGGGGGTAGGAAGAAGTTCTGGACTTGGAAGGGAGTGGAGCTCATCTCATCCAAGACTGTTGCCCAGATGGCTGGGATTTTATTTTCTTCGGACAGAGAAGGAGCATGCTGCCACGTGAGGTGTTCTAGTTTTTCACTACTCAAAATGTGTCTGATAATGAACAGCATGAGCTTCCCCTGGAAGTCTACCAGCTATGCAGAACCTCGGGTCCAACCCAGATCCACTCAACTGGAATCTGCATTTTAATAAGATGTATTTCAAAGTTTGAAAAGGACTCTTCTTGTCCAAATGCAAGGGAGTAGATTTGGTGGCCCTCCTATGGGGCCCCACTGGACTGTAGGTGCCACGCAGGCAGGGACCGTGTCTGTCTTATTCCCACTGTATCCCTGGCATTTGGCATCATTCCCTTCACTTAGTGAGCACACACAAATGTCTGGGAGAGGGATGGATGAGTGAGTATCTGAAGAGGGGAATGACTGAATGCCTGACTGCTGGGTTCAGGAGCTCTGTTGGCTTGTTTGGGGGTCCTCAGTGAATAGTGCTGGGATATCCCAGCAGGAGGCAAATGGTGAAGCAGATAGATGCTTCTGTAGCACCTAATTTACCACTGAGATTGAGCGAGATTGGCTTGAGGGCCTTGAGACTTTCTGTTTTGTGTAGCTGGGCAGAGCTGAGGCAACCAGGGCCTGACCTCATGTCTACCACATGTCCCTGCTCTCATCCTCAAGTATCCCTGACAAAGAACGAAGAAATCAGGTCAGTATGACATGACTTGTTCTAAATGTGCCTGTACAGCCTGACAGTGAGCCTTGAGTCCTCATCTGGGCACTCAGCGTCCAGCCCCTACACACACTGGATATGCTTTCCTTAGAGAACTCATCCTTTCCAAGGCTTTGAAAATATGAATGACATTTGCCTGTTTCCAGGCTTGCAGCTGCTACCAGACTGGCATGGTTCCTCAAAGATCAACAAATCATGGATGGGCAATCGCGTTTGCAAGTGTTTCTAAATGCCTTAGCACGTCATTTGTCTGGGCCAAGAGGCAAGGGACAAACATAGTAGCTCAGTGTTTGGTTGTAGTGACCTCTTCCTCCTCTTTTGGATGTCTTTTATCCTACTAATATTTGCTCTAACCTTTATAGTCTAAAGATTATGCTAAAGATCTGTCCAAAGGATTGGGGCCGTTTGGATAGCCCCAAGGCTTTTGAAGATCTATGGGCAGCTCAGAGAGAGTCCTGCTGTTTAGGACTCTCTTTATCTTGTTCCCTGCCAGCCCCTTCTGTGATTACTCAACTAGAAGAGAATCTTTAAGAATGGAGGGAGAGGGGAATGTGCTCAAGGTTTGATGTCAAATAGACCACGGCTTGGAGCAGACCAGCAGGGAGTGCTACTCACTGGGCACAAAGGAATCCAGGTCTCCACACACTTGTGAGTGTGAGGTTTATCCTCTCCTCTTACGTTCTGCCCCTGCCCTGCACCTCTCCCATGCTCTGCCTCAAAGCAAAACATTCCTGCTCCCCCTTTGTGACATGAGTTGGTAAGTGTGGAGGACATGGTGATTGCCTACCCCCAGGATCCATTCTCACCCCGCCTTGCTCCCTCCCAATGGAACCCCTAGTTTGTTCTAAATCTACTTTCCCTGTGTTGCCCTGTCCCTTGGGAGAAGTGAACACAGCCTTGGCCTCACATCCTAATGAGTCTAAACGAATCTTGGTTAATCCCACTCTTACTGCCGGGGCCTGGGAATCAGTTCTAGACAGTAAAATGAAAAGGGAGTCTGCAAAGGAGCTTCTGGGAGAGATTCACTTGCTCTTGAAACCGGACCCATGGAAAAGAAGGTATTGTCTTTTTCCCAGTGTCAGCAGGCCTAGGCCTAGATAAGATGCGGGAAATGGCTGCAGGTTTGGGGAGAACCAGACTTAGGAGAAAGCGAAGATATTTTGGATAGCAGACAGAAAGTATAAAGCGAGCGCGGGTCCTTGATGACATCTATGGGCCACTCAGTTAATCAACCTGAGAGCTGCCCTACCTCTGGACTTCTTGTAATATAAGATAATAAAACTTCTTATTGTCTGGAGCTGTTGAGTTGAGTTTGCTGCAGCCAAAAGTGAAAAAGCAAAATGTGTGATTGGATATAGACATCTCAGGAGGAGCTTCTGTGCATCTGTCTTCTTTGTGGTGATTGATCTGAAGAGCAATCCAGCCCTCAGTCTCAAGTTTTATGCCTCCCATAAACACACACACACGCATGAGCATTTCATAGACACTCGCACAGATGCACATGTCCAAAATTGGCCAAGAATTGGAAGCAATTATGTAAATATTCTTATGAGAAGAAGCTAGTTATGCTTCAAGTCTGAAGTACAAGGATCCAGTTTTGTTCAGATCAGGGAAATGAAACACCACCAGGTGGAACTGGGTGAGAACAAGCTAATTAAACTGTGGCATTTATTAGTATCTTGTCCTTGAGCTTGGGCCTAATTGGTGAAAATTTGGAGAGGACTTGGAAGCCATAATTCTGTTGCTAAAGCTAAAACTCATCCTTTTGATGCAAAAAGTCCTTCTCTTGCTCAGAGCTCATCATGTAATTCAAGAGATGTATAAAGTTCTTGTGAGAAAGGTAAAGAAGATGGCACCAAGCCTGCTGCGTTGAACCTCACTCATGCCAGCATGCTGTGGCCCTAAGAATCACCTTGCATCCATCCATCATCTTCAGCCAAGCAAAGGCAGGACCTTAGACCCATCTCAGGAGACAGAGACTTGCACACAGACAGTCTATCATGCAAGAGTGGAGGCATGGGAGGCTCTGCTCTTAGAAACTCCTGAAGGGGATGAATGAGGGAGACAGGATTGGGCAGAGGGGAAGGTTGAGTTAGGGCATAGTAGCTGTGACTGAGATCTCAGCAGATCCTACAGGGTACTCTGGAACTAGAGTGGCCCTTCAAAGTTGGCCTGAACGAAGGCAAGGAGGCTGGGCCTTTGACTTTACTCATAGATCAGTTATGGGATATGGGCTGTCCCTGGAGAAGGCATATTACCTTGAGTGAGGCAGCACCCTTTGAGGGAAGGAGGACACCTCCCAGGGAGGGATTTGAGAGCCATCAGCTGCCTACATTCCTGACCACTTGGGGAGTAAGTGACTTAATCCTATGGGGGCTTTAGGTGGCACACCACAGCATCAACTACACATTTGATGTAGACATTGGAAAGCACTGAGCAGAAATGCCCTTACTCCCCCTCTATTCCCAACACCTTCCAGAATGCACATTGTAGGTACTTTGCAAATATTCTTGGATAAGTAATGATGGACATGCAGGACCCAATTGGGGCAAAGATGAAAGCATCATGTTCCCGTCCTCTCTTCCATCTGTTACTCCCTTCAGAGGAATCACTGTGATCTGCACAGCCATTAGGTATTATTGTTTAAATTGCTTAGATGGGCCTCAAATTAGGGAAGGAAGAATAACCTGGTTCTGGGAGGGTCTGTTAACTATTTGGGAAACAAGTTAAAGCTACAGCATTAGCATAACATAAAACAAAATAAATTTCAGTGGTTAAAGAGTTAAATATAAAATAATTGAAACCATGAAAGAATTAGAGAAAAATTCTAGAGGAATGTTTTTATAAACTTGGGGTGGTTGGGTCTTTCTAAGCATTACCAAGCATTCAAGCATTTCTAAGCAAAAACAATAGAGGAAAAGACTGATGAATTTGATTACTTAAATATAAAATCCTCACTGGGTCAAAAAAACACCACAAGCAAAATTAAAAGGAAATGACACACTGGGGGAAAATCTAATAAACATATATTATAGACAAAAGGTTGATCTATAGGTTGCGCTCTCAGAAGTCAAAAAGGAAAAGATAAGCAAATGGGTAATTGGCATAAGTAGGCAATTCACTAAAGAAAAATTACAAATCGACAATAAACATATGAGAAAACATTCAGCCTCACTGGAAACAAACGATATGCAAATTAAATCAACAACGAGTGTGGGAAATTGGGCATTCTTGGAGCCTGCTGGGGGAGTGTGATTTGGTGCAACCTTTTCAGAGGGCAATTTGACAACATCCATCAAAAGCCTTAAAAATGTGCATACGGATCTTCAACTCAGCAATTTACTTTTGTGAATTCATCTAAATGATCAAAGCAAATATATGTGCAACAATTTATATATAAGTATATTCAATAAAGATTTATGTTAATGAAACCTGGAAATAATCTGCATATCCAACCACAGGCAGTTTATTAAACAAATTATGGAATATCCATACTATGGGATGCTGTGGAGCCATTAAACTGAAGTTAAAGAAGAATACTTACGGACCTGTTTGCAACATATTGCTGAGTAAAAAAAGCAGGCTACAAAACAATATAGATAACACCATAAATGGTGTGTGTTTGTGTACCTAGAAAGATGCATTTTCCAAATATTTTTATTTTTCACTTGGTGGCCAATTACTGGCTTTGTTTCCCTTGTGTTTTTCTGTATGTTGTCCAAATTTTCTGAATTAACCAAGAACTCCTTTTGTATTTAGACAATAAAATGTCGTGAGCAAAATAATTGGATCTGGTAGAATTAGCAAAAATAATGTAATTGTTGGTATTGAGTATCGGGAATGGACCCCGAATTCAAAGGTGAGTCATACTGGTACCTGTCTCATGTTTGAAGTTGAGGACCAACAGCCAGAGAGAAGCTCACCTGAGTTCCACGGAAGATGCCCAGTGTGAAACAATTGAGAGTATAAGACCATTGGTGGTTTGAGGGCAGGGATGAGTCCCACGTATGTCTGTGACCTGAATAAGACTGACAGTGAGTTGAATGAAGGTGTGAGTGAGTAGCATAGTTATCAAGCCTGTCTTCTACCCCTTCCCTCTCATGTGAAGTTGACTGCATATAAAAGGTGAGCCCCATCCTTGCTCCTGCAGGAACCAGCAGGATGCCCTTGTCACCAGGGCAACCTGCTTGTGAGCAGAGGTCGTAGCCCTATGGAGGCCACTTTCCACCTTGGTTCTCTTCCCTGTGCCTGTCCTTCTCTCCCACTCTTGCCTGAGTCTTTCTCTAGGGACTTTCGGTTAGTTGCATGGTAGAGAGAGTTGGCTGCTCTACACAAAGACATTTTGTATTAATTTTGGACCACAGCCACAGCCACAGCCACATGAAACTCCTGAGGCCTCAAATACAGACTGTATTGATTCAGCTTTACTACTGGAGCAGAGGGTGAAACTGTAGTTAAGCTTGGGTGGGTGGGTGGATGGATGGATGGATGGATGGTTGGATGGATGGATGTTACATTAAGGTTACATTAATTCTTAGGACAACTAGTTTCTGGTAAGCTCACTCCATATATATCTGAATTTCATTCAGACTCAAATGGGATCTTGTTAAAATTGGTATGATTCTCCTCTATTTTACAATTAAAAAAAAACCCTGAGGACCAGAGAAGTAAAGGCCCTTGTCCAAAGTCACACAGCTAACAAGTGGCAGAGTTGGGATTCAAACCTAGTGGCCACTCAAGTCTTTTCCTTTTTCACTCCACTATGTCCAAGGAAAGATGTTGGACTCTGTGGTTAATGAGCTACATGACACTGACTTATGCAGGAACTCTATCACTGGCTGTCCCCTGTAGGGTAGGACCTCCCAGACAATGTCGGCACTGCCTGCTTCTCCATTTCACCTTTAGATAGAACAAATCCAAGTTAAAGTTCCCCATGGGTGGCCCATCCCAGCAGTTGATTTGCCTGCCTGTTGGGAGGAGGAAGGCAGCTCCATCTGGCCAAAGCAGATTTCCCCTGATTGTCTGCCAATAGCACAGCTGCATCTGAGAGACCAGCTCTGTGCTGTGAGTCCTCCTGACTCCACAGGCCACCACAGGCTTTCCCAGCTATCTCTGGCTTAGAGGAGCAGCAACCCTGAGCAGCATCTCCATGGGCTTCCAGAGAAGATGGGTCAGCCCTGTGGGGTCATTTCCACCTAGTGGGGCAGGAGCCCTTCAAGGTCAGAGGCTCCTGAGAGGGAGTTGTGCCTGCCACATGGGCTAGAGATAGGTCTCACAAGTCCCAAGCCACAGCCTCTTTGTCCTGCATGTGTGCTTGGCCCCTACTGACAGGCTTCTGACCTAGCCCCTGGTTTCTCCTTCTGCTTCTAAGTCCTGAATCATGGCAGCTTTGCTGCCTGGGGCCTTTCCTCCCCTCCACCAAGATGCCTCCTCCATGCCTGCCTCCAAGCTGGTCTCAAACCCTGTGCTTTTAGCCACTGTCTGGGTCCCACAGACCCAAATAGTACATTTTCACCCTGGCATGATCAGAGCCACCTATGGCTGCCTTATTCCTATTCTGGGGTCAACGCTTTGGGTGTCAACCTCGGCCCAGGTCAGACAAAATCCACTGGACTTCTTGAACTTTGGGGTTTGGACTGCTGGTCCCTCTCTCAAGCCTGAATAGAGTCTCTGCCTTAATTTGCTGCCTGGAAGAGCTCTCTTCAGGGCTTTCAAGTGGACAGAGCTGAAAGCCATGGCATTGACTTCTAGTAGGAGAGTTTGGAGGTGACCTCTTACGAGGAGCAGGTGGGGCATCCATGAACCTACAGCTCTGATTCTGTAGCTGAGGGGCCAGGTGATGCACAGTAATGAATGCTGGGCTAGACTCTGCCCTGCAGGAATCACTAAACAGGAACTGGGAATTGGATTCACAAGATTGCACACACGTGCATGCTTGTGTGCATTTTACTAGAGGGGTTTCCATCACTTTTATTAACGACAACAAACATTTACTCAAACTTACTGTGAGCTAGGCACTCTTGAGGCTCTAACATATTTACTGATTTAATTCTTGTCACGCCCTACAAGGTGGGTACTACTGTTATTCTCATTTTATTCATGAGGAAACTAAGGCACAGAGAGGGTATGTAACATACTCAAGATCACACAGCCAGCAAGAAGTGAAACAGTATTTGAACCCAGGTCTTTCTGAATCTCAAATCCATACCTTTAGCCTCTACATTTTATTATTAAAAACTCAAAGACATGTGTGACCCAACAAAGGCTAAGAGCCTCACACAAGCTGAAAAGGGAGCAAAGAACCTTGGCTGGGTCAAAGGGCTGAGCAAGGGAGTGTTAGAGAAACCAGCATCTGCTTTGCACCAGCAGCACCTGCTAGCAGGTCTTTGTGTACATTTTTCATTTACTCCTCATGACAACCGTGTGCAACAGGCCTCACAAACCCCATTTTACAGATGAGTAAAGCATGGCTCAGGGAGGCACAGTAACCTGCACATGCACAACTTGCTACTAGTACATGGTGGTCAGAGATTCAAACCCAAACTTGCTTGAATCTCAATGCAGGGCAGTATGAGAGGTTTGGTTTATTATTGTGGACTTGCATGCCATAGGCAGGGGTAGTGGCAGGAAGAGAAGGGATCCCTGCTCCTCTTTCTTCGGTCCTGCCCGTCTTCTCTCCTCCTCCACACCCCCCCCACCCCGCCCCATCCACCACATCTATCCCTCTTCACTTGCTGGGGATTAAGTTAGGAAACCAAAAATGAAATGAACACTGCTCCCCCAACCCATCCCTGGAGATGCCGACTTATACACGTCTGACGTTCTTGATGATGTTCTATCGATTTCCCCTCTAATTGCTGCAGCTGGATCTATATTCATTTTCTGTCTCAAACTTCTCCTTTGTTGGTCAATCAGCTAAATGAAGGGCCCATTTCTCTCTGCTCGTGTCCTGAAAAGTCAAAGAAGTTTCAAATGAAGAGCTTTCTTCAGAAGTCAGAGAGGCCGGTAGACTTAGAGACTAAGAGGGTCAAAATGGGGTGGCCTCTTTTGATGAATTGGCAAAGAGCAAGGCTGGAAAAGAGAGGCCTAGGGGACACATTCACTTGACAAGAAGCATAAATATCCCACCTTGAATTCATACATCAGCTGTTTACTCATTCATTCAACACTGTTATGGAGCACCTACCATGGACCAGACCCCATGGTAGGATCCAGAAATCTTCCCGACACAGAACCTGCCCTCATGTGGTTAAATGTGAGATGGATGGACAGGTATCAGTCAAATAATGTCATGAGTAAATAATTTATGCTATAGAAAATGTCTAGGTCAACCTCAAGAACCAGAGGAGAGAAACTCAGGAAGGAAATCAGAATTAATTCAAGCAAGATCCATCTTTTCCTTTGATAACTCAGGAAGCTTTTGAGTTCTACTCAACTCAAGATATACCATGAAGACAGCAAAGAACTGAGGGGGATCTTCAATCTGAATAAGAATTGGTGCCTTTCTCCCAGGAGCTCACTATATTACAGAGAAGCCAGATGCTGGGGCAATTGCACCGGCTTGCATAGTACCTTGGTTGGAGGGTGGAGTGCATGCAGAAATCAACCCTCTTCCTTTGTGATCTGTGTGTAGCTTTGGCCCTTTGGGTAAACGTGTCACTTTCTCTCGGTGGTCATTTCTGACTGTTCATTCTTTGTTCAAGAGGATTTGAGATTCAGTCCCTATTCTTGAAATCTGACCACACCTTTTCTTTCCACTCCATCCATTGCCAGTTACTGGCCTTCACCAGGCCTTCTTCCCTCAACCCTTTAATCATCAGGCCAGGTGAGTGTATGAGTTATATAGTGGCATTAGTCAGGATAAACTAGGCTATGCTGCAAAAACAACCCCAAAATATCAGTGGCTTAACACAACAAAGGTTTGTTTTTTACTCATGCAAAGTCTGCAGCAGGTTCAGGGGCTCTCCAGGGCCATTCCTTCCAAGCAGTGATTCAGGATCTGATGGTGTTCCACCTTGTGACTCTGGCATCTTAACACATGTTTGCCATGGCAGGGGAGAGGGCCAGAGAGTCATTTAGGAGCTTTTACTGCATTTTCCAAAGTGACACATATTATTTCTGCTCACGATCTTGACCAGAATTAGTCATGTGGCACCACCTAACTTCAAAGCTTCCTAGGAAGAAGAAAATAATCAGATATGTTTAAGTTCTAGCCATGTTCACCACAATTGGTCCAGCCTCTGAACAGAGGACTTACTTACAGACATTCTTATCTGGAGCCCCAAACTTTCAACCCATCATAGCCCAACTTATATCTCATCCGTATTTCTTTAAAGCAACCTTAATTCACAGTCTACATCTGTCTTCTCTAGACATATTTCTTAGCCAGTAACTGGTAAGCTATGTTTCAAGCTCATGACTATCTTCAAAAGAAAAGCACATACCTTTCCCTTTCCCTTAGACTACCTCCATGGGGAAAGCTCATGTGCTTGAAGCAATTCTGTTCTTGTTGGGACAGCAGTATTGAGACATACATGAAAGGCAGGATGGCTCAAGTGTCGGGTGAAGAGTTTAGTTTATGAAGTGAGGCACACATAAGTTCAACTGTCAACTCTGCCATTTATTATTTGGGTGACCCACAATGAAATGACTTAATTTCCAACTTGCACATCTGTAAAATGGGAATTGTAATAGTACTAACTCAGAGTGGTTATAATGCCAAAAGAGCTAATGTAGTTAGTAAGGGCTCAATAAGCAGTAACTGCTATTAGTATTATTATAGATTTCTAGAAGTCAACATCTAATTAAGAGTTTGATAGTGTGTTTCAGACTCAATGCTAGAGATTCTGGGAAAAGAGGGGAAAGGAAGCAGAAGCACTTGGAGATCTGAGTTTTCTGCAGCCTCCAAATAAGTTGTTGGGCAATTAAGCTGCCAAGAAAGCCAGGATGGTGAAGGCATGTACCTCAAGAGAAATGGGGCCTGGAGATAGGGGTCGATAAATTCCTGAATATAATGAAGAGGTTAAGGGTACGCCTATGTAACTTGCTTTCTCCATTCTGCAACCTTGAACTTGGGCTGGCTCCAACACTGCTTGAATTAAATATCACCATGCTTGTAAAATGCATAGCACAGTCCCAGGCTTATAGTTGATGCTCAATAAATAATAATTATTGTCATGATGATAATTATGATTCTCATTCTACCCCAATAAGTTGACACATTAATCTGGGAGACCATAACAAAGAAGTTATCTCTAAAGAGACTTATTCTATGATTTGTTGATCTCCACCCACAGCTTATTAAGGGACCCTATTCTAAACAAAACTTCCCTTAAATAAAGTTTAAAACTAAGAAATGTGCTGTTCCAGACCCTTGAGGAGCTTATGGTCTAGAACGAGAGTTGGATATTGTGCAAAGACAAAGTGTGTGGAGCACTTTGTCTTATATTGTGCACATCACTAACATTATCTCCAGACGTCACAGCAATCAAACAAAATAGGTCTTATATTTCCCATTTTACAGATGAAGAGAATTAAGCCTCAATTCCTTTAGTCTTAAAACAAGAAACTTCACTGACTTGCTATGAAGATTAGGCACAGCACCTATGAAAGGCATGGAATGATTCCATGCAGAGTGATGGTACAGAAGATGATGGAGTCTCCAGTCACCAGAATGTGTCTGTGTAGTTGACGTCTCTACTAGGAAGGTATACGGGAGCGGGGGTTGGTGACCTAGGAGTCTGACAGCTAGAGTATGGGAAAAGGGAGGTGTGTTGAGTGAACTCACAGAAGAAGGACGGAGAAATGAAGGAGGTGATATAAAGCATGTCAGCTCATCCCCATGGAGACAAATCTCAGACCCTCAGGGCTGGCAAGTTGAAGGTTTTGCAGGGCTGTGACCTGGTATGAGTATGGGACAGCTTTTTCCCTGTCCCAACCCTCCATCCCACCTCCCCCGTCCAGGGTAGGATAACTCAAAGGTCACACCCAGCTCCTAGTCTGAGATCTAAGGACTGCCTACAACTTTGACTTCTTGTGTTTCCCCCAAGTCTCCTTTGTAACCAACTAGATGCAGAAGTCAATGGGTGGGGGGCGCCTGAGTGGCTCAGTCGTTAAGCGGCTGCCTTCGGCTCAGGTCATGATCCCGGGGTCCTGGGATCGAGCCCCACATCAGGCTCCCTGCTCTGTGGGAAGCCTGCTTCTCCCTCTCCCACTCCCGCTGCTGGTGTTCCTGCTCTCACTGTGTCTCTCTCTGTCAAATAAATAAATAAAATCTTAAAAAAAAAGTCAATGGGTGGGGCAATTCCAAGTTTCCCCACAACCTACCACTCCTTCCCTCTGTATAATTTCAAGGTGTAAGGATAGAATCCTGCCTTTCATTCCCAGTAGCTGCATTCTGGAGTGTGATCTGGTACCATCAGCTTCTCTGCACAGGTTCTGCTATATATTCTCTGCTCCTGAATATACAACTCAAGGTGACATAGTTACAGGACCACAAGGAAGACTTTTGCAAGAATAACAGGGACACATGCTTCTCAAGGTTAGCTGGAAATAGCCACCTGTAGGGTGGAATTTTGGAAGGCCCCTCAGTCCAAAATACTCTCTTCTGTCTGTAAAAGGTCTATAAATTGCACCATCAGAGATATTTCATTTTAATTTAGATTAAGAATCCTTTAAAGTGCAAATATTTCTAATAAGGGTAACACGGTATCAGAGTTCAGACAAAGTCTTAAAAAGGTGAGCTTCTTGATGAGGTCGCCTGTAGCAAAACCTGTAGTCAGAAAGCTGGAGGGTGGAGACAGAGGTCAGCATGGACTTCATAAGGCCAGGACCATGGGAATTTCCTTCCCGGCTTGTAGTAATTTCGGGGACACCCTCTTTCCAGATCACCTCCATCTCTTGTGGGCACCATTGTCTTTAGGCCATCAACCTCTCTGGAGAAGAGTTCTCTAGCACAGACATTAGACAACCAGGACTTCATTCCTGGGGGAAAGTAAAGGTCATTCCTTTGGACAGAGTTAGAGCTTTGCTTGAAGGTTGTGCTCAAGAGATCAAATCAGGACTTAAGGACACTGACTCCCTTCCCGAATTTATCTTGATGATGATCATGATGGAGATAGTAATAGTAAATATAACTAACATTCACTGTATGTTTACAGTGAATATATTTTCCAGTGCCACCATTTCATACACTTCACATGGGTGAACTCACCAAACACCCAGAATAAGCCTAGAAGATGGGTACTATCATTATTCTCATCTCACAGATGTAGTAGCTGAATACACAGAGAGGCAGGGCTTTCCTATGCCACTGCATCACATGAATCCAAGTGTCATTCTCATTGTGGTCCATGTGAATGGTGCTCCCTGGAGTTGTGTAGGGCACAAACTGTGCGGTCAGTCTGGAGTAACTTACCTGAGGTCACAACGCTAATTAAGAAGTGGGCTGAGAACCCAGGAAATGAAGTTCTTGCGTCCCCATTCTTAACCACTACACTTGATAGGACCCTCTTAATCAGGGCTTTCTCTTCAGTTAAGTGTTCTGTGGACATAACAGGTCAGGTAGTATTTTTTTTTCATTCATTTTTAATCGTTATTTGTTATTACAAAGATAATACATACTCTAGCAGCAAATCCAAACATTACAAAAGCAATCAACGCGAAGTCAAAATTTCCTCCCGCAGCCCCTATCTTCACATTCTCCCCTCTGTGGGTGTCTCTACCCCACACACTTCCACCAGTGCCCTACTGACAAGAAATAGGAAGGGAAGAGATAACACTAGACTGATTGGATTAGTATTTGGGGAGAGGGTGTTGATATAAAAGAGAAGGAAATGAAGCTTGAATTTCATGACAACTTTTTGGCACTCAGAGTAGATGTCTCGCCTGGATCTCTCCCATATATGCAACTTTGAGGGGCATATTTTAGAAAGCTTTTGAAGGGGGCTTTCAGAGCCCTTGAATCTTACCACCACCTATTAGACCCCAGCTAGGAGAACAAAGTGAGCATCAGTATATCATACCAAGAGCTAGATGGTTTCTGCTCTCATTTTATGACTTTGAAGATTGTGTGGCTCTTCTGAACACTCCCTTGGCCATAACCATAGCAGCAACTGCAGGGACATTGCTAACTAAGGGTCATTCAGCCTATTAATACTTCTAGTCTTAAAAAGATCTGCATATTTTTCTTTTATCAAAATGAGATCGTACTATATTTGTCTACAGTTTTCTGCTCAACATACTGTTACATGTCGTGCATGTCTCCCCACGTCAGTACAAAAATCCTATGCTTCTTTCTAATAGGGGTGTGGTGACCCTCTGTGCAACGGCACTACGATTTTTTTTTTGTCAGCTTCCTGTTGATAGGTATTTAGATTATTTCTAATTTCCCCTTTTTCACTGTTGCAAGCAATACCATTACAAATGTTCTTACATATATCCTTTCATCTTGCACTAATATTTTTGTATGGAGGAGAATTGCTGTGCCAAAGGATAGGCAATTGGCCAGTTTTAATGATATAACCAGATGGCCTGAGAAACAAAGGAAACACATTCTAATATGAGGATGCAGGCGTAATGGCTTGGAAGTGGTCATGAGGAGTGAGGAGAATGCTGACCTGAGTTTTTGTACCTTAGCAGAATGAGCAGCCTGGACTTGAGAAGACCACAAAGGCAGCAGTGTCCTCCCAGGACATTTCATTCTCTGTTAAGGTTGGGGGTGCAAAGAGTGTTCCGGAAAAAGTCCAAGTATGTAGGGAAGTCTGTTTGGGAAACAGACTGGGCAGGACTGGGAGAGTGGAAGCTGTAAGGCTGGATCGGTGAAGGAGCAGAGAGCCATGTGGGGATGTGAGGGCTGGAGAAGGTAAGAGACTGGAGGGGAGAAAGGGTCTTCCATCGATGAGGTGAATAGTCACAGATGACAAGGCTGTGAGGCTGGGGGATTGTCTGGCTACAAGATTCAAATGGATCTCAAGTCCTAGTCCCTGAATGGTATCCAGAGCTTAGTGACATTTGCAAAATGTGGTCTTAGCACAGTGTCTGTCCTAGGTCTGATTCTCTAGAAATAGAGCCTGCGAGATTTGGGTGCACATGATTTGTTGAGGGAGAGCTCCTTAGGAAATCTTGTAAAGGAAGGAGGGAAGCAGGATAGGGAAGGGGAAAGAGCCAAGAAAATCTGTGGCCTCCAGTAAAGTTGAACCTTGCCTGACCCAAAGGGTGTTCTGGAGTGTCACGTCATAGAGTGGTCATTCAGTGAGACAAAGGGGCCAGGTGTTTGTGCCCTCATGTCAGCCAATTAAGTCATTGGACACCTCTGGAGGAGGTAGTGTAACATCCCAAGCTTCTCTAGGCCAGGAGATTCCTATTAGCCACATATGATGTATAGAGGAGGTCACAGTTATAAGCCATTAGCTAGAGCATTTGCAGCAGCTCAGGGAGAGATGCATGAACAGGTAAAATGATCCGGGAAATCTGAAAGTGCTACCAGCCAGGAAGGGACTCTTCAGGGTCCCGGTCTTATAAAGTCCAAAATGACTTTGCCCTCAAGAGACAGTTGGAGTAATCTATTGAGAATGCCTCCAGGGACATACAAGCTTGACACAGAACGGGGGAAGAGTTCACTCATTCCCAGGAAACTTGCCCCACAGCAGAACAGCAAGAATGCTAGCAGGTGGGAGGACTTAGACTTCCTCAGGTGAATGGCTTGTCAAGGTCTAGCTTGGGCACACTTCAGAGGAACACTTGTTTTGTGAACAGGGCCAGTTCTGACCCAAACAAGACTAAAGGCTGGTGCTGACATGGGACATCTGGACTAGTCATCAGCACTGGCCATCTTTCCAGGGCTGTAGAAGGACGTCCAGTGGAACCTGGAAGTTTTGCAGTGAATTGCAGACAAAGGCAGGGTTAGACACCCTCTTTCCTATCTTCTGCCCACATTTTACCTCACTAGAGCATCTCACACTTACTGATGCCCTACTCCCATCATGGGCACTGGAATTAGACGGACTGGGCATGTCTTCAGATTTGGTCCCTTTCTAATTGAGTGAGCTTAGGTGAGTTACCTCACCTCTCTGAGCTTCAGTATTCTCATCTGAAATACGGATGAAATGGTAATCACATCACTGAGTGGTTGTGCAAAGGAGATACCGAGTATAAAGCACCAAATATATAGTGGATGCTCAATAAATAGCAGTTGTATTTATAGTTGTATCTTTAAGTCATTATTATTTTCATAGTTCTGGAGTGTCTATGCTGGTTCTCTCTTTGCCTATAGGTCTAAAAATAGACAGTGCATAAAAGGATTTCTCCCTGTCCATTACTCAGAGAATCTTGCCAAGCTCTGCTGCCACTTTGTCCATGCCTCATTCATGACTGATCACAAAAGACTTGTGTTTTTATGGTTCACCCAGAACAGAAAGAAGATAGGACCAGATGGGACCAGGACTGAGCAGGTGGCTGTGCTCTGTGCTGGCATCCCAGAAAGGTCTCCATCCATCCTTTATGGGAGTATGGAGAAGTCACGCTGGACTCCCACAAGCTCCTGTGTTGCCTAGGAATGCATTGAGTCGCAAGCAACAGAAAAATTGGTTAAAAGAGGTTTAAACAAATAGGAGTTAGTTTGTTTTTCTCACACCACAAGGAGCATACAGGTGGGAAACTTCTGGAAATGGCTCAGCAGTTGGATTATGAAAGAAGTGCTCTTGGCCTTTGAAATGCTCTTGGTCTTTATTTTTGCATTTTGCTTCATGGTTATAAGATGGTTACAGCTCTGGACATGGCACCCATGCTCAAGGCAGGAAGAAGGAGGAAGGGAGGGAAAGGGAGAGATTGCACTAACCTTGCCTTTTCCTTTTTATCAGAAAGTAGAAGTCTTCCCAGAACCACTCAAAAGACTTCCATGCAGGTCCAACTAGCCTATGTACAAGAAAAACTCACTCCTATGTTTCTCCTATATGGTCACACTACTACCACACTTCACTCCTGCTTACTAAGTGCCCAGGGGCTCTCTCTACACATCAAACCATTCCCCAACACTAACTAAGTGTCTACAATTTAACTCAATTCTGACAGGATCTATGTGGAGTTAGTGTCAGATCCCACAGGTTAAGGGCTCAGTCCCACAAGACCCCTCCCCACCACTTCAGATGCCAATCACAAGTCCCAGGTTGTCATCTGTACTTCTGACCAACCAGTTGTAAATCAGGGTCCCCATGACTCCCTCCTTTAGTTTGACAATTTGTTAGAATGGCTCACAGAACTCAGGGACACACTTACTCACATTTACCAGATTATTATAAAATAAAGGATATGATAAAGATACAGGTGAACAGCCAGAGGAAGAAATACACAGGGCAAAGTCCAGAAGGCTCTTGAGTACAGGAGCTTCTGTCTCTATAAAGGACACCACCCTCCCAGCACATGAATGTGTTCCCAACCTGGAAGATCTCCAAACCCCGTACTTTTGGGGATTTATGGAGGCTTCATCATTTAAACATGATCAATCATCAATGTAATCTCCAGCCCCTCTCTCTTGCCCAGAAGATGGGTTGGGGCTGAAAGTCTCAAACTTCTAATCATGACTTGGTCTTTCTGGTGACCAGCCCCCATGCAGAAGCCAACCAAGAGTCACCTCATTAGAACAAAAGAGACTCCTATTACCCAAGAAATTCCAACAGATTTAGGAGCTCTGTGCCAGGAACCAGAGACAGACACCAGTATATATTTGTTCTTTATTTCACAACCCAAATAAGTTCAAAGGCCAGCATTAATTGCCAGGAAAGCCAGGACTAGAAATGTCACATTTGGATTAGAGACTAATTATGGCTCATCTCCAAGGACGGGGTACATTGCTTTCTGATCAAAATCAGGGTTCAGTGGGCAAGAAAGAAGGAAGGAAAGGATATTGAGTAGGCAGTAAACAGAGTCTTCCCACCTTCACACCCAAGAAAGTCAGTCATTAAGAGTGTAGATTGCTGCAGAGAAGCTACAGCTAATGAGGTACCACACCCAGAGTGTGGGGGGCAAATGCCTTCAAAGCTCTGCCCCAAATCCCCAGATCCCTGAGACATTTTTGTGCACCCAGCTCCCAGGGTGCTTTTGCTCCCCTCCAGATCCTGTATCTCTTTGTTAAAGGGTTGTCATAGGACACAGGAGCTCATTTTGTCTGTGCACGCAGACACCAGAAGGGTATAAACACCAACTCCCTTGCCCCTGATTGGGGCAGCTCTGACATGTGACATGGGTTGTCTTCAGAGCCCCCTTACAGAATTAAGCCCAAGGTACCCTACATCAGATTTTGCTTGAGGTCATACCTTGCCTGGCTTCTTCCTTCATTTGTCTCACCTCCTCATTCCCCTGCTAGATTTTCCTGGAAACCCTTTGTAATAAATTGTTTTCACATGGATCTTCAGGGTCTGCTTTTGGGGGACCCAGCCTCACAACCTGTGACAGTGGTATGATTCAAGTAGTCTGTCCAGAGGAGCAGGGGGAACAGGGAGAGGAAAGAGGGGGACAGGATCCTGGAAAGGTCCAAGCAGTGCATTGGAGTCTAGCTGAGGAGGCTGGGATTTAGGACAAGTCTCCCGGCTCAGTGGTAGCTGTGGGAGAAGAAAGGGAATGGAAACAGAAGCTTGAGTAGAGGAATAGGAACAGCATCACAGGAACGAATCCCAGAGCACACCTCCCAGGCACTGAGTCCCAGTGACCTTGTAGCCTGGGTCAGGCTATGTAGGGCCGGGGCATGCTAAGTCCATGGTACTAGATACTAGCCCAGAGCTCTTGCTGAGCACTGAATGCAAGGAGAGTGCTGACTCACCCCATCCCAACTCATTTTATTTAGGAGAGTATCACAGCCAGGAGCAGTTTTTATACTGCGACCCCCAGGGCCCCT
Organism: Zalophus californianus; assembly: GCF_009762305.2. Taxonomy (NCBI): domain Eukaryota; kingdom Metazoa; phylum Chordata; class Mammalia; order Carnivora; family Otariidae; genus Zalophus; species Zalophus californianus. The sequence goes on along the minus strand of NC_045598.1, from coordinate 26,162,360 downwards.
GTGCTCTCAGCACAGAACTTCCATATATGATTGCGTTTGAACAAAAGGATCTGCCTTTCAACCTTAAGAATGAAGGTGGAAAATCATCATTGAGGTTCAACCCCTTGGTTGAATCTCTAGACAAAGCTAGTTTCTCCAGTACTCTCATATTCCATCTACACCTGTGTCCCCGGAATTTACCAACCTGATAAGTGAGAGTTAAGATACAAATAACACTGCAAGCCATGGCTCAAAGAACCATAAATTCAGAGTGAGGACTGTTCTGCACAAATGAATTATCTTGGGCAATTGAGGTAGGGTAACCAAGCACTGAAGAGTGTGGGCTCTGGGTTCAAATCCTGATTCCAGCACTTACTAGTCGTACTACTAAGTGATAGGGAACGAGCCTCTCTGACCTCTATTCCCCATCTATGAAGGGGGGATAAATAAAATCCATAAAATAAGACCCATACCTATCAAAAATTTGTTTAATGTCATCTGTGAAGATCAGATGAGATGATTTCTGCAAAGCACTTAGCAGAGTGCCTTATACGTAGTATATATAGGTAAGAACCAAAATATTTAACACTAATATGGCACTAGTGCCAACCAATCAGCATGTTGCACTGACCAATCAGGGCAGATCCACTGTTCAATAAGAATGGATGCCTGCTTGAACTGACCTACAAAGCAACATCCGTGGGTTCTCTCTATAACTCTTACAGTAATTTTATAAATGGTGGCCAGCTAGCATGAACCCTTGAACAATTTTGTTTTGCTTCTTGCTATAGAAATTCCAAAATGCTCTAATTTCTTTATCATAGTCAATAAGGACAGAGGACTGCTTTCCTGAGTGAGGGTGACTTTCTGCCTTCCTTTTCCCCTAATATAAGTCTCCAGTGAATATGGAGGGGGGAATCTGAATCACAGCTCCTCAGTCTTAGGTATGCCCTTGTCTGAACCAGAGCAGTGAGAGGAAGATCAGGCATAGGAGCATCCCTTGGGGACTCCTTCAGCTTCTGTGCTGGGAAGCCAACATCTGGATTAAATTTCTCACTGAGAACAGTGTGTTTCACCCTATGCTCTTGCTCAGGATTCAAAGTTTAGGGAGACAGAGTCTGAAAAGATGAACTTTTTTCATGGGTTTATTTTTGACTGTACCAAGGCACTGAGCAAAAAGATCCACCAGAAGGAGATAATTCTCCAAAAGAAAACTGAGAAGGTGTCAGGAAAGGAAGATGCCCAGATCATTGGCCGGCAAAGCGAGGGAGACAGACAGACATGCCAAATGCATAAGGAGACATATGACTCACTCTTTAATGTTCATCCTCTAAGTGTTGACAAGACATCAGTTCACCAACTCACTAGAAACCTTATTACATATACTGTACACTGTTCAACTCCATTCCTTCCAGTAATGATGACCAGAGGAAGGCAGAGAGGTGTCTGTTACCAGGATTTCCTGGAGGTGTCCAAGTCCTGCCCGTTCCAAGTGTGATTTCGTCTTCATGTCCCTTTCAATTGGTCATTCTCATCACCCCTCATAGGTTTCTAACAAATGCCTTTTTTGTGTAAGATACCCCAAACTTTAACTAAAAGACTATGAATAACAGGTTCCCTTCATGCATACAAATATGACATGATAAGTGGACACTCATTGTACATATAATGTCACAGATTGTACAAAAGAAACTCACCCCAAACTCATTTGCCACAATCACACGATGCACCTTTTTGCCTCCATGTCTCACTGCGTTTGCCAACACATTGTCCTCCAACCAAACATCCTGTCTCCTTGCTATAGCCATCTCTTGGGGTGGACATCAAGCTCTGATGACTCCTCTTTGGGAAGTGCCCTAGGTCAGCGGCTGGGTCTGAACTAACTAAGCTGCATTTTTAGGTCTGGCTAAATAAACCAGGAATGGATCTCTGACTCCAGGGGGGCTGATCAGATTCTTCTAAGAATCTGGAATTTTGGACTGAGACACCCAGGGAGGAGATGTTGGTGGAGGAGAGTTTTGTCCATGTATGCCCTCCAGAAAAGAAAATCATAGATTCCTGCCACCAAGGTCTCCCAAACTTCTGGGGTATTGCCATATGTGAGATTTACTTGTTCATCTCTCGCTTGGATGCCTTGAAACAACCAGGAGCCTTACAATAACTCTCTTTTATTTAAACTAACCAGTCCATTTTTGTTACTTGCAACCAAAATAACTTTGTTAACACACTCCCCATTCTCTGTTTCCTCAACACGGCTTTGTCCCTCTTTCCATGAAGCCATCTCTGGCTCACCATCCCCTGGCAGGCAAAATTTAGCCCCTTCCTCTTCCGTGTTCCCATAATACTTGATGCTCACTTGTGCTGCAGCATTTTGTACACTGTTATGTAACCTGTTGTGTATTTAGACACATGGGTTCCTCATGGAAAGAAGAGGCTTTATTTACCCTGGTGTCCCTAAAGCTGGTCTTAGTGCTTACAACGTAATAAGTGTTTATTAAATTCTTCTTGATTAACTGATTAAATGAACGAATAATTAGAGCTAAATTGGAGACAGGCTCCATGAAGAGTTAAATCTTATTTCTTTTTTGTGTGTAGGTGAATACTGCAGAGAGATGTCAGCAGCAAACCTGCTCCACTGAGCTCACATCTCTACCACAATGAACTCTACAAGCTGTCAGAATCCCTTTGTCCTGTTGGAGTGTCTGTTTGTTGCATGTTGCTTGGAATGAAAGGCCATCAGATAGGTGACTAGAGATTCCCTTGGTTGTACAGAGATTTCTTGTTTCCGGAGGGTTTGACCTGGCGGAACTTCTGGCCATCTTATTGGCCCCTGGCTGTCTGGAGTAGGTCCCAGAGGAACAGGGAAGGATGCCTCTCTGCCTGGGGAAGGAGGGCTGACAGGGAGCATCAGAGAGTCTAGCCAATCTCTTTTCGTTCACAAGGATTTGATTCTGACAGGCTTCTGAGAGACCTCCTGGGTCTGACTCTGGGCTAAGATTTAAAGACAACTGCATCATGGGTGAACATGAGTCTCCTGGCAAAGTAAGGATTCCAGAACAACTGCTCTAATGAATATAACTCTGACCCAAGCTGCACAAAGCAAGTGCAGTTATGAAAAAGCAGGGCAAGAGTGGAGAGATGAATCTGATGCTGATCAAAGTTCAAGCACTCAAAACACATGCTAACTGAAAAGTTGGGCCACAAGGCCAACGGTTGGACCTCAGTTGAGCTGCAGCATCTATAAGAAAAATGCAATTTGCCCCAGGGGGCTGTAATTGTGCCATTTGGGCACTGGATTAGGAAGGTAGCAACAGCCTGGAAGGATAAGTTCTCTGAACTAAGGACCTAGGCAAAGGATGGTTGATAATTATGATAAAATAGTAGTGATATAATAACAATCATAACAGCGAACATGCCAGACACAGTTCTGAGTGCTCTTGATGTGTTATCACATTAAATCCTCACAATATACTTATGAGATAAATGCCTCTATTATACAAAAATAAAAACAGCCCTGGACATTACATGACTTGTCTAAGCCTACACAATGGGTCAGTGGTAGACTTGAGAGGCTAACCCAGGCAACCTGAAACCAGAGCCATCACACAGAGTCTGAAGGCCACAGATTCTCTTAGCCACCCTGGGCTCTTTCCTGCCCCAGGGCCTTTGGATATGCCGTTGCCTTTGTCTGAGACATTCTCAATGATGACAATAATAGTGTAACAAGATGGAAAATTTTCCTCCAAGCCTCCGTGCAGCAGATCTCAGGTATTAGCATGGGTTGTGAGATAGGCCAGTCAGTAGAATTCAATAGAAAAAGTGAAAAACTGGCTAAGTGTGGGCAAACAAATTTTAAACTCTTCACCCTTTTGAAAGGTATAGTAGAATTAGGAGAAAAGGGAATTGGGGTGAGAGTATTTTGGAGAGTGAAAACTAACGTATAGTGATTTTAACTTATCCAAAGTTACCCAAAAAAACAGAATTGGTCATATGCCCTGGAGCAGGCTTATATTGACTTTCAGTTTTTGTTTGTTTGTTTGTTTTGGGTTTTTTTTGTGTGTGTGGCAGCTACTAAACTACTATTCATCTAAACCATTTCCTTTTGGGAACCCTCGTGCACTGTTGGTGGAAATGTAAATTGGTGCAACCATTGTGGAAAACAGAATGGAGGTTCCTAAAAAAATAAAAAATAGAAATATCATATGATCCAGTAATTCCACTACTGGATATTTACCCAAAGAAAATGAAAACACTAATTCAAAAAGATATGCTCCCTTATGTTTATTGTAGCATTATTTACAATGGCCAAGATATAGAAGCAATCCAAGTATCCATCAATACATGAATGGATTAAGAAGATGTGATACACACACACACACACACACACACACACACACACACAAAATGGAATGTTACTCAGCTATAAAAAAGAATGAGATCTTGTCATTTGCAACAACATGGTTGGACCAAGAGGGTAAGTGAAAGAAGTCAGTCAGAGAAAAATCAATACCATATGATTTCACTTATATGTGCAATCTAAAAAAACAAAAAACAAACAAACAGAAACCAAACAGATTCAAATACAAAGAACAACTGGTTGCCAGAGGGAAAGGAGGGGAAATAGATAGACTAGATAAAGAGTATTAAGAAATACAAACTTCCAGTTAAATAAATAAGTCACAGAGATGAAAAGTACAGCATAAGGAATATAATCAATAAGACTGCAATAACATTGTATGGTAACAGATGGTGACTACACTTATTGTGGTGAGCATTAAGTATAGAATTAATTAATCAATATGTTGTACACCTGAAATTAATATAATATTGTACTTCAATAATTAATTAATTAATTTTTAAAAGGCTGTCTTAGTCAGTTTGGGCTGCTATAACAAAAGTACCATAAGCTGGATGCCTTATAAACAACAAAAATTCATTTGTTAGTGTTCTGAAAGCTGGAAAGTTCAAAGTCAAGGCATCAGCAGATTGGGTGACTGGTGAGGGCTCACTTTCTGGTTCATAGGCCACCATCTTCCTTCTGTGTCTTTACCTGGTGGAAGGGGGAAGAGAGTTTCCTCTCTTACAAGGGCACTAATCCCATTCATGAGGACTCCAACCTCATGACCTCATCATCTCCCAAACAGCTCACTTCCTATTATCATCACACTGGAGATTATTTTTTAACATATGCATTTTGCAGGGACACAAATATTCGGCCTATAGTAAAGACTATTGAAATAATCCAGGTAGGAGACATCCATTCATGTCTTTGGCCCAGGGTGAAAACATCAGTGGTGGTGAGAAATAGTCTCATTCTGGCTTGATTCTGAAAGGAGAGCCATCACAATTTGCTGACAAATATCCATTTGGATATGGGGGATAGAAGGAGGAGTTGAGATCATTCCAAGATGTGGGGCTTGAACAGCTGGAAGAATCAAGTTGCCATTTTCTGAAATAAGAAAGCTCCAAGAGGAGCTAGTGTGGGGAGAGCTATCAGGAGTTCAATTTTGGGTACTTTAGGTTAGAGACATCCATTAAATGTTCAATAAGTCATGTCTGGGTTGAAGACAACACTTGGGAGTCATCAGCCTAGACGTGGTATTTCAAGCCACAAGACCAGATAGGACAACCTAGTTCAGATGGAGAAGAGAAGTTTGAGACTGCCCTTCAGTGTTGAAAGGCAAGAGAGATAAGAAGGAGCCAGCAAAGCAGGCTGAGAAGACTTCTTGCCCAATAAGCCTAGAGGAGGGTCAGAAACTAAGAGAAGGAAAGGAAGGGAAGAAGGAGGGAATGATCAGCTGTTTGAACCACTGCTGAAAGCCTGAGAGCCCACCTTGGATTAGGCAGCATGAAGGCGCTGGTGACCATGACAAGAGCTATTTGGTGGAGCCATAAGAATGGTCCAGTGGGTTCCAGGGGAATGCGAGGAGAGAACATAGATAGAGCAAGTACAGGCCATGCTTCTGGAAAGCTTTACTGTAAAGGGGAGTGGAGAAATGGGGCACTGTCTAGGATGAGGGAGGTGTAATCAAGAGGGTTGTTGTTTTGTTTTGTTTGTTTTTCTTTTTCTAATCAATCATTGAATGCTTTTGAGATTGGTCAAAAAGAGAAAGAAAATTGATGTGAGGGAAACAGAGAAGATACTTTCAGGTTGACAGCTACTCTCCTAAGGCCAAAAGGGTTGAGAGCCAGTGCCCCAGTGGTGGGAGGCTGGCCTAAGACAGAAGAAAGAGCAAGGTAGCACTTAACCAGCAAAGATGCAAGTATCAATCAGGACGTTAGCCGAGGCATTTGGAATCTGTGAAAGCTACCTTCTGAGTGTCTCCATTTTCTCAAGGAGCTAGGAAGCAAGGTTATAGCTGAGGGTGAAGAGGAGGAGGAACAGAAGGAAGGAGGTGTGAAATGGTTTTCTAGGACACGGGAGAGAACAGGAGCCAGGAGCATGTAGGATAATTACCAGCTTGCACGAAGAATCTATTTGAGATTGGGGACATAAACAGGGAGAGCAGTCAACATGGTTTGGGGTTTTCCTACAGCCATGTTCAGCTGTAAAGTTGCAGGTGTGATGCTAGGCAAGAGGGTGGGTTTAACCCAAGCTGGGCAACGGTGGACAGTTGTGGCAGGGGAGGCCACCTGGTCTGAGAGAGAACTCACTGATGGCACATTTGCTTTGTGTTGTTCCAAAAGGTCTCCTGTACTAGGATGCCTTCATGCTTTTGGAATTTTATGAACTTCAGTCGTAGTAGTTGGGGTTGTTAATGTTTGCTGAGCCCCTCTCTGCCAGATGGCATTCTAAGCACTTACCCGGATTATCTTATTAAACTTCTTGACAACCTTATGAGGCAGGTGCTCTTATTACTCCCATTTTGCTGATGAAAATACTGAGACACACAGAGAGATTAAGATACTTGTCCAAGGCTACACAGGTAATAAACGACAGCATTAGAAGTGGCATCCCAGCAGTTCCTAGAAAGCACAGAGGCTCCACCACAGCACACCTCCCAAGCACCGGTAAATACCACAGAACCCTGGGCTTTGCCGTGTATCCTGGTGGCTCATGCAAAAATCACAGATTTCCTAAATTTGGATACCAGATGGGGAAACATATTCTGATTTATTGCCTAATTTATAAAGGGCTCTAACTTAGCTCAAGTTCTGGAGGCATGCTTGTTTAACAGAGGGATTCTACCCCAATTACAAGAGTTAGAAGAGAAAGGAAAGATGGCTGGTAATTCACAGCCAGCCTGCCTTAATTGTCAGCAAATGGAGGTGGGAGAAAGTTTGCCTCGATTCCTAAACTTCCTCTTGATTAACAATATTGTGACTCAACATCACATCCACACACACCCACAAATGTTTGCATTTTGGCTTTCCAAGGGCGGATGCCATATCCACCATGCTTCTCTTTGAGTAGCCAGGGAAATGACCTTCTCCATCAACCCAGAGATACTAAGGAAGTGCCTCAGCTAAATATTTTAAAAATCAATATATTATTCCCCTAAATCCTATTTTCTTGGATATTCTCAATGCCTGCTCCTTGTGCCCCCAGTCATCTTGCCATTTTAGCAGCTATTTCCAAATCTTTTCCAGCTGCTGGGATCCAGCCATTGCTGCTTCATGAAGGTAACCTGCCTTTACCCTTAGATGTCTGTTCCTGATGGGACAAGTATCTTTTTGGTAAAAAGCATCAAATCTCCTCTTGTGTAAGTGGTTGGAATTATTAATTTTGCTTTCAGCACTCTTAAGAGGATAAACTGACCCACAAGACTCCTATAGGAAGAAGTAGGTCAGGTAGGAAGGGAAGGACATAATGGAGGTGCTTCAGGGCCCACGAAAGAGCACAGAACCCTGGAGCAAAGTCAGCTGGAGATTTAGGTGAGATGGGGTTGGACAGAGCTGCCCCGAGTGGACCATTTATTTCCACAAAGGCCCCAGTGGTCTGCTGGGTGAATTTATGGCTACTGGACATTTTTGATTTTTAAGTAGTTCAGCCCATCAAAATAGGGTGGTGAGAGCTGCCTCCTTCCCTTTCAGGGTTCTGTCTTCCTAGTGGAAATGGCATTAATTGGCACCCTCCCTTGGGCCCAGTCAGTGAAGGCAGGACAGGAAGCTGGAGTCCTGCTTGGTTGGGAATGGAGCAGCCCCTGAGGATAGCCACCCCCACTCTCCCCACAACACTGGCTTCATGGGAACTGTGGGAATGTTGTGGGAAGCACAGAGAGAAGAGACAGATGCAGCTCTAGGTACTCCCAGGTAAAAGAAAACACACAATGGGGGTTGGGAGTGAACTCTGGAGCCTCTGAGGAGCCCCAGGGAGCATACCCCTAGCCTCATGGAGGAGCCAGCTTCCCAGAAGTGGGGCACCCAGTACAGGACCAGACAGCATCAGGCTCAAAAACTCTTTGTGCCAAGTTCAAGGCCTGACAACATAGCCATGGTTCTGACGCCTGTCTTCATGGTGACCTAGAGTGGCTCTCCCATTGCAATTTTTTTTTTTTTTAATGTAGCGAGGTAGTAAATTTCATTGCAAAGAAATTAGAAAAACTAAGATAAAAGGCAAAAAATCCTATAATCTCAACACATAAAGACAGACATGTTCACATTTTCATATCTTTCCACCAAGGCATCTGTGTGCATATCTACACATAAATATATTGTATACAGATGGCTTTGTACTGTATGTACTATTTTGTAACCTTCTTTTTCACTTGACAATGGCATTCTAAGCACCTTACCCGGATTATCTTATTAAACTTCCTGACAACCTAATGAGGCAAGTGCTCTTATTACTCCCATTTTGCTGATGAAAATACTGAGACACACAGAGAGATTAAGATACTTGTCCAAGGCTACACAGGTAATAAATGACAGCATTAGAAGTGGCATCCCAGCAGTTCCTAGAAAGCACAGAGGCTCTACCACAGCACACCTCCCAAGAGGTGTTCAGCTTTCAATGTCAGCACATATAGCTTTACATCATTTTTAATGACTGCACTGCAATCCTTTGGGTAGGTATACTAAAATTCATTTAACCAACCCCCTATTGTTGGATATTTATGCTGCTTTCATTTTTTTTCCTACTATAGACAAAGCTGTAGTGAATATTGTTGGACATACGGTCTGTGCCCTTGAGGAACTCATGGTAGAAGAATTGGGGAGGGGCCTTCCATTGCTTGATTTTATGGCAGGTGGAATAGTGAGTGTTGTTTTTAATGACAACACTGATAATACCAGTCACTTTCATTGAGCATTAACTTCATGCCAGACACCGTGCCAAGGGCTTCACACCTATACATCTGTCATTTAATCCTTACAACAACTCTGTGAGGTTGGGATTATTACCATTCCTATTTTGCAGGAGAGGAAATGAAAGCTCAAAGGAGCAAGTGACTTGCCCAAGGTTTATACAGAGAGTGTGTATTAGAGACAGGATTCAAGCCTAGGTCTGAAGGCTCCAAAGGACAAACTGTAGGCCAAACACTAGACTTTCTTTTGACTGTTACCTGGAACCTTATTCCTGGATTTTAGCCTCAGACCCACTCTCTATCAGGTTCAAGTTGGAATAATAGACCAGCAGTAACAGACTATTTGTGGTAGATGTTTGTTCCCCCTGTATATGCACGCCTTTTTGCACGGTGAGTTCGAAGCTTCTCCCTTTGAGAGTGGTACCTGTCTCTCTGACTCTGGGATCAGCACCAGCCTTTGTGGTTTGCTTTAGCCAGTAGAATGAGGCGGATGAGATGTTGTACCAGTTCCAGGCTTAGACCTCAGGAAGCCCCACAGCTCCTGCCCTCGCCTGGGAACCTGCCTCTGTCATGTGAACGCACTCAGGCCAGACTGCTGGATGATGAGAGCTATGTGGTTCAGTGGCTCTGTGTCCTTGCCGACAGACTAGTTGACTGACAGATGACTGAAGATGCAGGAAGAACCCCAACCAAGCGCAGCACAGCCACCCACCTAATTGTGAGCTCACAATGCTTATTGCTTTAAGCTCACAAGTTGTGGGGTGGTTGTCAGGAAGCAAAAGCTGCTGGGTACCTGGTTCTGTTAGTGTGGGTGATGCGGTCTGTGAGAGGGGGGCTCAGGTGGGGGTCGGGAGCCACGTGGCTGGGCTGGCTTCAGAGAAGAGGTGACAGCTCTTGTGTTGCAGGGTGTGCAATAAATAGCAAAGTCTCCTGAAGCAGAACAGGGAGGTGGGCCTACATGCACAATCAGATAAACCTCACCGCTGAGGCTGCAGGTTGCCAGAGACGAGTCTCCAGAGCCTGAATTAAGCAGAAACCTCCCTCTGGCCGGAAAGGCAGCTAGACGTCATTTACACACCAATGGGAAAAAATAAAACACCTGGTAGATTCCCTGGCAGCCTCTCAAGTGTGCCCTGAGGGCTGGAGCAGAGATAAATTGGATGATGGTCCCCCTTTCAAGTGGAGAATTGGAATTCCAGTCTCAGGCCAAAGTAAAATGTTTCTCCTTCTCCTGCCATCTTCTTGGCCCTGAGGCACCCTGTGCGCTGGGAAATCCCGAAGGGAGAACTTTCCTGCACCCTCTGACAAGGAATGTAGTGCAAAGTGTTTTCCAGTAACCCTTACACACGTGACCTCTCAGGGCTGCTCTTAGCTGTGTCCTGATGAAAGAATTGAGTCAAATAATCTGCCAGAGCGAGGGACTCAACAAATCATTTGTTCGTTCATTCATTCACTCATTCCACAAACACTCTCAAGGGACCTAAGATGCCTGGGAGAAGCTCACAGTCTGGTGGTAAATGCATATCTTGAAAATTCTGTGCCTTGTCTTAACTAAACCTAGGTGGAAAAGCAGGTCGTCCAAGAGGTGGACCAAGAATGGATCCTGCGTACTCTGGGTTGGTGATGGAATCAGTGAGTTCTGTTCCCCAGCATCTGAAGGAGCCTGGAGGCCTGGGAGAGTGAGAAAGGAAAGACCAATGAAGGGGTGTGTGTCCAGATGCTGAAATTGAAGCACTTTGAGGTTTTGGTGTTGCCTAGGAAGACAGCAGGTACAAGGGTGGAGTTGCTGTCTGCGTTCTTGTAGGAAGCCAAGGTGAGAGGTTGGAGTCCTAAGAGCACTCACTGTAAGGGTATTGTAACATCATAATAACAGCAACAATGTTTCACACCTGGAAGTATTTTTTAGCACTCTTTTTTTTAATTTTATTTTATTATGTTATGTTAATCACCATACATTACATCATTAGTTTTTGATGTAGTGTTCCATGATTCATTGTTTGCGTATAACACCCAGTGCTCCATTCAATACGTAGCACTCGTTTGTTAATGGCGTATCATATTGGCCTGGTGGGAGCTGTTGGGGAGCTGGGGAGGATCCTGCCTCCAGGACCTCACAGCCTGTGGGACACATAGGTCTGCAGACAAGTTATCGCATTCCAGTGTAATGGAAAGAAGCCCAAGATGCTCAGGGAACACAGATGAGGGATGAGGGGACCAGGGCAAGTCAGTGCAGGCTTCATATTTGAGTTGGGTCAGTAGGAGTTTTTGGGCGATTAAGAGACATTTCAGGAGGAATAAGGAATTGAACACACTAAGATGTAGCAGCATGAAAAAGCACAGAACACAGCAGTGTCCCTGAGTGTAAGATGAACAGAGTTCAGTGGGAAGGAGGCTGAAGCATGGCAAGCAAGAGCCAGACCAAAGAGATTTATGGGCCAGTTGAAGGAGTCCGGACTTCAAACTGTGGGAAAATGGAGAGCCCTTGAAAGGTTTTGAGCAAAGAGTGATGTGATCAGAGCTGTCTTTTAGAAGGAGTTCTCTGGTAGCTGTGTGGGGATGGTCTAGAGAAGGGTAAGACCAGGGGCAGTTATACCATCTAGGAGATGCTGCAGGAATCTCGCCAAGAGATGATGGTGGCAGATGCAGTGGAAGAGCATTATTGCACTGGTTTTATGAAAAGCTCTGGAGGCAACACTGGGGACTCGAAACCTGCCAGGATCCCTTACCAGCTATGTGATATTGGACAAGTTACTTAACCTCTCTGTACCAGACTTTCTTCATCTATAAACTAGGGATAATAAAAGCAACTACCTCATAGTAGTTGTTCCATGAATGAAATAAAATGGTCCATGTATAGCACTTGAACCACTCCTGGTACACTGCAAATGCTCTATAAGGACTGGTTATTCTCATTTAATCCATTAGATCTGATGATGATTACATGTGGACAATGAGTAGAGGGTGACTCTAGAAGTCTAGACTTTCTTCCACAGAGCTAGTTAGGGTGCTGCCATTCCTGAAAGTTGAGAAATAGGAGAATATTACAAAATATTTACTCTCTTTCAGGAAAATGGAAGTGGTACCCAGTGTACAGAACTAAGCTTCTGCTCTCCACTTCTCTCTGAGCACTCCTAATGCTGTCCTGGTTTTGTGTAAGTAGACTGGACCCCTGCCCGAGACTAGCAGCAATAATGAACATCAGCAGAAATCATCATGCCTACTTATCCTCTGCAAGCCTCACAATAAGCTTGCAATACTAGTGAGACAGGCATACTATTGTCCCCTTTTTACAGATAAATAAACTGATGCTCAATGCCACTGCCCAGGAGAGGTGGCTAAAAAGGGAAACATCCATGAGTCTGATACTCAGGTCTTCTGACTCCCAAATCCAGTATTCTTTCCATGACCCCTAATTGCTACCATCCTTTTGCTTCCTTGTGGGCTTGCCAAAGTCCAAAGTCCATGCAACAGTGCAGAGCCTCACTGAAGCTCCAAACTGTGATCTTACTGTCTTCCAGGGGTGGAAGGGGGTCTTGTAAGTACCAAAGAAAGGGTGGAACAAGAAGGTGCCCCAGTTTTGCTTGAATTTCTGTAGAAGGAATTCAACCCCTTGAAAGCCCTTGTCACAAGCCTGGCTATCTTGAGAGGAGGGAGAGATGGAATACTTAGCCACCCTTTAGAGAGTGGCCCAAAAAAGAGCAGAGAGGGAGGTAAGAACCATTATTCTTTGAGCTCTGTGTTCTAGGTGCCAGACATTCATCATCTCATCGACTGCTCACATTCACTGTGAGATAATCAATATCATTTCCATTTTTCATACAAGGAGACTGAGAGCCAGCAAAGTTAGGTACCCAAATTCTTAATCATTCTGCTATGGCAATCCTGACTTCAGATGGACAAATGAGGACATAAATGCTGTGTTAGGACAGCCTCCTCTCACTTTGAGCACATTTTCTGACCAATTCTGGAAGGTATTCTACCCAAATCACTGTTTTTCTGAGGACAACCAGGTTAATTAGGTACTGTTAAAGGGGCTTTAAGGGATAGCCAGCATCAACCCAGATTTTCCTGGATCTTGACACCATAATCTCAAGCTCTGGGCAATTCTGCTATTGACATTAGCTTAAGGGCGGAGCAAGATGGCGGAGGAGTAGACCTAGATTTCATCTGGTCTCAGGAATTCAGCTGAATAGGGATCAAACCATTCTGAACACCTAGGAACTCAACAGGAGATCAAAGAGGAGAGTAGCAACAACTATCTGAACAGAGAAGCAACCACTTACTGGAAGGTAGGACGTGCGGAGAAGTGAATCCGAGGCGATATTCGGGAGGATAGACGGCGGGGGAGGGGCCTCCGCCGGCCGCTTCTGGCAAGTGCTAGAGCCACGGAGCACAAAATCGGACCTTTTAGAAGCCGGCTCCGCTGAGGGACGTCGCTCCAGTGGCTAAGCGGGGGTGGAACCCTCGCGGGACAGTGGGGTCTCAGGACCCTTGGGGTCACAGAAAGACCGGGGGAGCCTGAGTGCGCCAGAGCTCCCAGGTATTGGAGCAGGGAAGCCGGCTGCAGAGACGGAGCTGAGGCGCGGGCTCTCAGCTTTGGGTTGCCATAAACTATGATCCGCGGCCCAGTCGGGCCACTGCTCCTGCAGGAGGGACCCAACAGGCGGCAGATCCGGGGAGACTCCCCTTCCTTCCCGGGGAGGAGCGGCGCGGGAACGCACTGCAGGGATCTGCTGGGTTTGGAGACTCCACACGGGGTCGGGTGCCAGAGATACAAACGCTCGGTCGCAGGCCGGGTGAGCACGGAGTGCGGCCGGAGACCAGGGACAAGGGAGTGACTGCTTTTCTCTGGGGGTGCACTGAGGAGCGGGGCCCCGAGTTCTCAGCTCCTCCAGGTGGAGATTGGGAGGCCACCATTTTTGCCCTGGTCCTCCAAGGCTGTACGGAGAGCTTGCAGGGAACAAAAGCTCCTGAGATCAAACCTGAGCAGCTTGCTTAGCCCGGACCGACAAGGGCGGGGCAATTCCGCCTCCGTCAAAGACATTTGGAAACCACAGTAACAGGCCCCTCCCCCAGAAGATCACGAACAGCCAGCAAGCCAAGACCAAGTTTACCGATCAAGGAGAACGAGAGAACTCCAGCGCTGGGGGAATACTGCACATAGAATTCATGGCTTTTTTTTACCATGATTCATTAGTTCATCAAAGTTAATTTTTGTTAACTGTTTTTTTTTATTTTTCTTTTTCCCTTTTTCAACCAACATCTTATCAATCTCTTTTTTAAAAAAAAAAAACATTTTTTATTTTTCATTTTTAGAGTCATATTTTATCCCTTCATAGTAGTTACCCTTATTTTTGGCATATATATATAAGTTGTTCTCTCTTTAAAATTTTGAGATACAGTTTCTTCTAACAGATAAAAATATACCCTAAACACTAGTGTATGGTTCTGTTCTAGTCTCCTGCCTGATCACATTCTCTCCCTTTTTTCTTTTTTTTTTTAAATCTTCTTTCTTTTATCAAACAACTTCTTATCTTATCAAGTCCTTTTATAAAATCTTTTATAATTTTCATCTTTACAGTCATCTTCTATCCCTTCATTGTATCAACCCTTATTTTGTACATATATGTCTTTCTTCCTTTAAAATTTTAGGAGGCACTTTTTTCTAACAGACCAAAATACGCCCAAAATCTAGTGTGTGGCACTGATCTATGCACTAGCCTGATCATATTTGATCACATTCTGCTTTTTTTGTATTGTTCTGTTTTTGTTTTTATCTTTTTTTCTTTTTTTTTTTCTCTTTCTTTTTTCTTTCTTTCCCTTTCTTTTCCCCTGGTTTCAGGTCTTTTCTGATTTGTATACAGTATATTTGCTGGGGACGTTGTAAACCTGTTAGCATTTTGTTCTCTCATTCATCTATTCTCCTCTGGAAAAATGACAAGAAGAAAAAAATCACCTCAGCAAAAAGAACAAGAGGTAGTACCGTCAGCCAGGGACCTACTCAATACAGACATTAGTATGATGTCGGAACTAGAGTTCAGAATCATGACTTTAAAGATACTAGCTGGGCTTGAAAAAAGCGTGGAAGTTATTAGACAAACCCTTTCTGGAGAAATAAAAGAACTAAAATCTAACCAAGTCAAAATCAAAAAGGTTATTGATGAGGTGCAATCCAAAATGGGGGCACTAACTGCTAGGATAAATGAGGCAGAAGAGAGAATCAGCAATATAGAAGACCAAATGATGGAAAATAAAGAGGCTGAGAAAAAGAGGGAGAAACAACTACAGGATCACGAGGGCAGAATTCGAGAGATAAGTGATTCGATAAGACGAAACAACATTAGAATAATTGGGATCCCAGAAGAAGAAGAAAGAGAGAGAGGGGCAGAAGGTATATTGGAGCAAATAATAGCAGAGAACTTCCCTAATGTGGGGAAGGAAACAGGCATCAAAATCCAGGAGGCACAGAGAACCCCTCTCAAGATCAATAAAAATAGGTCAACACCCCGACATCTAATAGTAAAACTTACGAGTCTCAGAGACAAAGAGAAAATCCTGAAAGCAGCTCGGGAGAAGAGATATGTAACCTACAATGGTAAAAATATTAGATTGGCAACAGACCTATCCACAGAGACCTGGTAGGCCAGAAAGGACTGGCAAGATATCTTCAGAGCACTAAATGAGAAAAATATGCAGCCAAGAATACTATATCCAGCTAGGCTGTCATTGAAAATAGAGGGAGAGATAAAAAGCTTCCAGAACAAACAAAAACTAAAGGAATTTGCAAACACGAAACCAGCCCTCTAAGAAATATTGAAAGGGGTCCTCTAGGCAAAGAGAGAACCTAAAAGCAGCATAGATCAGAAAGGAACACAGACAACATACAGTAACAGTCACCTTACAGGCAACACAATGGCACTAAATTCATACCTTTCAATAGTTACCCTGAATGTAAATGGGCTCAATGCCCCAATCAAAAGACACAGGCTATCAGATTGGATTAAAAAACAAGACCCATCCATATGCTGTCTGCAAGAGACTCATTTTAGACCCAAAGACATCCCCAGATTGAAACTGAGGGGGTGGAAAACCATTTACCATGCTAATGGACACCAAAAGAAAGCTGGGGTGGCAATCCTTATATCAGACAAACTAGATTTTAAAACAAAGACTGTAATAAGAGATGAGGAAGGACACTATATCCTACTTAAAGGGTCTATCCAACAAGAAGATCTAACAATTGTAAATATCTATGCCCCGAACATGGGAGCAGCCAATTATATAAGGCAATTAATAACAAAAGCAAAGAAACACATTGACAACAATAAAATAATAGTGGGGGACTTTAACACCCCCCTAACTGAAATGGACAGATCATCTAAGCAAAAGATCAACAGGGAAATAAAGACTTTAAATGACACACTGGACCAAATGGACTTCACAGACATATTCAGAACATTCCATCCCAAAGGAACGGAATACACATTCTTCTCTAGTGCCATGGAACATTCTCCAGAATTGATCACATCCTAGGTCACAAATCAGGTCTCCACCGGTACCAAAAGATTGGGATCATTCCCTGCATATTTTCAGACCACAATGCTTTGAAACTAGAACTCAATCACAAGAGGAAAGTCGGAAAGAACTCAAATACATGGAGGCTATAAAGAGCATCCTACTAAAGAATGAATGGGTCAACCAGGAAATTAAAGAAGAATGAAAAAAATTCATGGAAACCAATGAAAATGAAAACACAACTGTCCAAAATCTTTGGGATACAGCAAAGGCAGTCCTGAGAGGAAAGTATATAGCAATAGAAGCATTTCTCAAGAAACAAGAAAGGTCTCAAATACACAATCTAACCCTACACCTAAAGGAGCTGGAGAAAGAACAGCAAATAAAGCCTAAACCCAGCAGGAGAAGAGAAATCATAAAGATCAGAGCAGAAATCAATGAAATAGAAACCAAAAGAACAGTAGAACAGATCAACGAAACTAGGAGCTGGTTCTTTGAAAGAATTAACAAGATTGATAAACCCCTGGCCAGACTGATCAAAAAGAAAAGAGAAATGACCCAAATCAACAAAATCATGAATGTAAGAGGAGAGATCACAACCAACACCGAAGAAATACAAACAATTATAAGAACATATTGTGAGCAACTCTATGCCAGCAAATTAGATAACCTGGAAGAAATGGGTGCATTCCTAGAGATGTATCAACTACCAAAACTGAACCAGGAAGAAATAGAAAACATGAACAGACCTATAACCACTAAGGAAATTGAAGCAGTCATCAAAAATCTCCCAAGAAACAAAAGCCCAGGGCCAGATGGCTTCCCAGGGGAATTCTATCAAACATTTAAAGAAGAATTAATACCTATTCTCCTGAAACTGTTCCAAAAAATAGAAATGGGAGGAAAACTTCCAAATTCATTTTATGAGGCCACCATTACCTTGATCCCAAAACCAGACAAAGATCCCATCAAAAAGGAGAATTACAGACCAATATCCTTGATGAACATGGATGCAAAAATTCTCACCAAAATACTAGCCAATAGGATCCAACAGTACATTAAAAGGATTATTCACCACGACCAAGTGGGATTTATCCCTGGGCTGCAAGGCTGGTTCAACATCCGCAAATCAATCAATGTGATACAATACATTAACAAAAGAAAGAACAAGAATCATATGATCCTCTCAATAGATGCAGAAAAAGCATTTGACAAAGTACAGCATCCTTTCTTGATCAAAACTCTTCAGAGTATAGGGATCGAGGGTACATACCTCAATATCATAAAAGCCATCTACGAAAAACCTACAGCGAATATCATTCTCAATGGGGAAAAGCTGAGAGCTTTTCCCCTAAGGTCAGGAACGCGGCAGGGATGTCCACTCTCACCACTGCTCTTCAACATAGTATTAGAAGTCCTAGCCACAGCAATCAGACAACAAAAAGAAATCAAAGGCATCCAAATCGGCAAAGAGGAAGTCAAACTCTCACTCTTTGCAGATGATATGATACCTTATGTGGAAAACCCAAAAGACTCCACCCCAAAACTGCTAGAACTCATACAGGAATTCAGTCAAGTAGCAGGCTATAAAATCAATGCACAGAAATTAGTGGCATTCCTATACACCAACAACAAGACAGAAGAGAGACAAATCAAGGAGTCGATCCCATTCACAATTGCACCCAAAACCATAAGATACCTAGGAATAAATTTAACCAAAGAGGCAAAGGATCTGTACTCAGAAAACTATAAAATACTCAGGAAAGAAATTGAAGAAGACACAAAGAAATGGAAAAATGTTCCATGCTCATGGATTGGGAGAACCAACATTGTGAAGATGTCAATGCTACCTAGAGCAATCTACACATTCAATGCAATCCCCATCAAAATACCATCCACTTTTTTCAAGGAAATGGAACAAATAATCCTAAAATTTGTATGGAAGCAGAAGAGACCCCGAATAGCCAGAGGAGTATTGAAAAAGAAAAGCAAAGTTGGTGACATCACAATTCCGGACTTCCAGCTCTATTACAAAGCTGTCATTATCAAGACAGTATGGTACTGGCACAAAAACAGACACATAGATCAATGGAACAGAATCGAGAGCCCAGAAA
Source organism: Zalophus californianus (assembly GCF_009762305.2). Taxonomy (NCBI): domain Eukaryota; kingdom Metazoa; phylum Chordata; class Mammalia; order Carnivora; family Otariidae; genus Zalophus; species Zalophus californianus. Next base: position 26,143,507 of record NC_045598.1, on the reverse strand, counting down.
TGGACCCTCAACTCTATGGTCAAGTCATCTTTGACAAAGCAGGAAAGAATGTCCAGTGGAAAAAAGACAGTCTCTTCAACAAATGGTGTTGGGAAACTTGGACAGCCACACGCAGAAGAATGAAACTGGACCATTTCCTTACACCACACACAAAAATAGACTCCAAATGGTTGAAAGACCTAAACGTGAGAAAGGAGTCCATCCAAATCCTAAAGGAGAACACAGGTAGCAACCTCTTCGACCTCAGCCGCAGCAACTTCTTCCTAGAAACCTCACTAACGGCACAGGAAGCCAGGGCAAAAATGAACTATTGGGATTTCATCAAGATAAAAAGCTTTTGCACAGCAAAAGAAACAGTCCACAAAACCAAAAGACAACCGACAGAATGGGAGAAAATATTTGCAAATGACATATCAGATAAAGGGCTAGTATCCAAAATCTATAAAGAACTTATCAAACTCAACCCCCAAAGAACAAATAATCCAATCAAGAAATGGGCAGAAGACATGAACAGACATTTTTCCAAAGAAGACATCCAAATGGCCAACAGGCACATGAAAAAGTGCTCAACATTGCTCCGCATCAGGGAACTCCAAATCAAAACCTCAATGAGATACCACCTCACACCCTTCAGAATGGCTAAAATTAACATGTCAGGGAACGACAGATGTTGGCGGGGATGTGGAGAAAGGGAAACCCTCCTACACTGTTGGTGGGAATGCAAGTTGGTGCAACCCCTCTGGAAAATAGTATGGAGGTTCCTCAAACAGTTGAAATTAGAGCTACCATTCGATCCAGCAATTGCACTACTGGGTATTTACCCCAAAGATACAAATGTAGGGCCCCGAAGGGGTACGTGCACCCCAATGTTTATAGCAGCAATGTCCACAATAGCCAAACTGTGGAAAGGGCCAAGATGTCCATCGACAGATGAATGGATAAAGAAGAAGTGGTATATATACACAATGGAATATTATGCAGCCATCAAAAGGAATGAGATCTTTTCATTTGCAACGATGTGGATGGAACTGGAGGGTGTTATGCTGAGTGAAATAAGTCAATCAGAGAAAGACATGTATCCTATGACCTCACTGATATGAGGAATTCTTAATCTCAGGAACAAACTAAGGGTTGCTGGAGTGGTCGGGGGTGGGAGGGATGGGGTGGCTGGGTGATAGACATTGGGGAGGGTATGTGCTACGATGAGCGCTGTGAATTGTGTAAGACTGTTGAATCACAGATTTGTACTTCTGAAACAAATAACGCAACATATTTTAAGAAAAAAGAAAAGAAGAAGATAGCAGGAGAGGAAGAATGAAGGGGAGTAAGTCAGAGGGGGAGACGAACCAGGAGAGATGATGGACTCTGAAAAACAAACTGAGGTTTCTAGAGGGGAGGAGGGTAGGGGGATGGGTTAGCCTGGTGATGGGTATTAAAGAGGGCACATTCTGCATGGAGCACTGGGTGTTATGAACAAACAATGAATCATGGAACACTACATCAAAACAAATGATGTAATATATGGTGATTAACGTAACAATAAAAAAATTAAAAGACATTAAAAAAAAGGGGGCTTTAAGGAGTAGCAAGAGTGGGGAAAATGTTTTTTTTCATAGGCTCAATATGTATGTGTCTCTAGCTTGAAGGGACATTTAACTGGAATGGAACATATTAACTGCCAAGAAATGTGGTAAGTGCTTTACATACAACATTTCATTTAATGCCCCCAAACAACTTTATGAACTGAGGTCTATTATCATCATCCCATTTTCTAGCTGAGACACCTGCAGCTCAGAGAGGTGGAGTAACCTCTTGCTCCAAAGTCATACAGTCAGCCACTCAATGGTAGAGCCCAGTCCGTGTTCTTAACTGGCCATTTATGCTGCCTTCTGAAAGAGAAGGTAATACCCCTGTTAGTTACACAAGAGTGTGGGCATGGGGCATAGACTGCCCAGGACATGTGGATCCACTTGGAGTCCAGAGGGCAATCCCTGAGGTTAATTAAATCTCTGATATGAGCCTAGAACAAGAGTTCTCAACTTTGGTTTTCATCCCTAAATAGGGATCCACAAGCTAAGAACCCTGTATCACCCCTCACTGGGCTTCACAGACCCTTGCTTAACAGGTGGACAGTGATCACTCACAGGTTAATGGCATAGGCCTGTAATGTGAAAGACCTAAGATTCTGGTCCTACCACTTATTAGCTCTTTGACCTTGGATGAGGGATTTATTTGGTTTGGTTCTCAGATTCCTCAACTGTAAAACACAGCCAATAACAACACCCATTGTTCTGGTTACCATTGCTTTGTAACAAACTATCCCAAAACTTAACAGGTTTAGAACAGCCACTCATAACTTTGTGGGTCAGGAATTGGGGAAAGGTGAGGATGGGCAGATCTGCTTGGGGACTCTCATATGATTACAGTCACATGTCATCTGGGGCTGCTGGCGTGTGAAGGCTCAACTGAGCTGGACATCCACAGCTGGCAATTAGTGCTGGCTGTGGGCTGCAAGCACAGGTGGGCTGCACTTTGGAGTGCTTACACATGGCCTCTCTAGCTTCACAGTCTCAGGGTTGAACTCCTTACATGGCAACTCAGAGCTCCAAAAGGGAGACTCCTCTAACAAGGGGAAGCCACACCCCTTTCTATGCCTGAGCCTCAGAAATCACACAGTCATTTCCACTGCATTCTATCGATTAAAATGAGTCACAGGGCACCCAAGTTCAAGGGCAGAGAATTAAACTCTTCCTCTTATTGGGGGAATGGTAAGGATCTTGAAAAGCAGGTGAAACAGGAGGTATTGTGGCCACCTTTGGAAAATATCATCTGCCAGCCTTGTATTATGGAATTGTACACAGATTAAATAAGACACTGCATGGAAGATACTTAAGACAATGCTTGGCAAATAGAAAGTGCTCGTAAAGGTTAGCTATTGTTAATGGATGTCACATGTTTGTGAGATGTGTTTCAACATATCAGGATGGTGGAAGGGGTTGAAGAAAGACTAAAATTGATTCAAAGCAATGGCAAGGAAAGATTTCCCCAAGAGGAAGAGTCTTAATCATTTAGCTAATCAATGGCCCAAGGAAAGATAAAAGGGAGAGTAAAGGAGTGGGTATCAGGTTTATGTTGGCTGAAGGGCTTGAAGTCTTGGTGAAGGGAAGTGTAATCTGGGAGCCAGGCAGGAAGTGTTGAGAACAAGAGCAGGACTGACAGGCTGAGGTGAGTGGGAGTAGCACATCCCAGACTCATGGTGTGTGAAAAGAGAAGACAAATCTAGGAGGGAAAAAGAGTTGACCAGCCCTGGAAGGGAGTCCAACATGCAGTTTGGAGCTGCCTAGCTTGGTCCACGGAGGTTGGGCTTATGTCTGGGCTGGTCCTCAATGACAAAGAAGTTGGCCTGTAAATGTGTTCACTTCAGGGAATAGGGGGATGGACTGGAGGTGTCTGCCTCCTGGTTTCCTAAAACATTTGCTAACCTAGGAACTCTAACAGAGAGTGAGGGTGGCCATATCTGAATTTCCTGAGAAGATCTGAGAAAACACTTCACTGTTTTATTATTGCTTTTACAATAAAATCCAAACTCCATAGCATAGCCTTCAAGAATCATCTGGCCTCTGCTAGTTCTACACTCTCATCTTGAACTTCTCTCCTCTACTTGCTAGACTTCAGTTCCATTGAACTTCTTTGGGGTGCTTCAGCTCTAAACTCCTTCTCATCTCAGAACCTTTATACCTGCTGTTTCCTCTACTTAGAATGGTCCTTCTTCCTCCCCTTTACATGACTGGCCCCTTTTCATCCTCTAGACCTCAGCGGGAACCTTGTTTCCCTTCATATCATGTATCACAATTTTGTGTATTTACGTACTGGACTATTTTCTTGTTTACTGCCTCCTTTCTGCCAGACTGTGAGCTATATGTGGGCAGGGCAATGACTTACTTTCACTTTATACCCCTAGCACCCAGTCAAGATCCTGGTACTCAGCAGCTATTTAGCGACTATTAGTCGTGAGAAAATCTATAACCTCACGGTGGCTGAGCTAAGGGGTATGGACTTTGTTCACTCTGCAGCCACAAAGCTAGAATAGGTTAAAATGTACTAGAGTGTTGGAAGTGGTGGCAGCCATGAACCTTCATGTAGAAACCTATGGGATTGAGGGGCTGAAGTGTTTTTGTTCCTAAGGGTGAAGACCTTTTCAAGGCAGCTGTGCATGAAACTAGTGTCCTTCTTTTAGTGTGTTTCTTTTGAGATGATTTTCCACAAAATCTGTGGAATTTTTCTGTGTGGATCAATTAGAGCATTTACTGATGTCAGACAATGAAAACCATTGTTACTCAATGTGCAATTGCTACCAAGAACAGAGTGTAATTTATAGTCTGCCCCTTGAAATGGGCTCTGGTGGGGGCCTGACATCAGCAGCACAGGCAGGTTAGACTGCTCTCCTTGGTCCTGAAATGTCCTGTCTTTATATTGTGTCCTCACAAACACATGCATCTCAAAATATGTAAAAGAATACAAATTTACATGTGTATGTGTGCACACACAAGCACAACCCTATAGACACAAATACATCATAAACTTATCCACATGCACTCTCATGAATAGTGAGACAGCAAGACTCATTTGATATGTATGCATTAAGCTTCTGCTGTATTTACGCCAAGAACTCAGACGGTCTAGGCCCTTTTTAAAAAAAACAAAGGACCATCGCATCTCCTGAGGTAGATTGTTTGCAAATCTGCAGTTATTTCCCTCCACCCCTGCTGGCTGCAATGTGAGTTTGCACCTTTTCCCATCTAGAAGGAGAATCTATTTCAACCTGTGAGTCTGGGCTTATCTTATGAATTTCTTTAGCCAACAGGATGTGAGAGGAGTGAGATTGCACCAGTTTCAAGCCTGCATCCCAAGAGGCTTTGAACACTCCCATTTCCCCTGCTTGGAAACCTGACCAGCTGCCATGTGAACAAGCTGAGGCATTCCTGCTACAGGATGAAAAACCACATAGGGCAGAGATGAGCCATCCTAGCTGAGCCCCTTCTGGACGAGTCAGTCCCCATCAGACAGCAGACACGTGAGTAAGTGCTGCTGTAAATGGCCTGGCCCAGCTCAGACCAGAAGGGTTGTCTAGCCAATCAGTGGACTTATAAGTAATAATAAATGGTTTAAAGTCACAAAGTCTAAAAGTCACAAAGTTTGGGGTAGTTTGTTACTTTAAAACAGAATCAGATATACTTCCTTACATGAAGGATAGAATCTGAACTATTCCTGAAAGTAGTATGTCCTTACCAGTCAGATGTCTATGTAGGACCCAGAAACATTTCTACTACTGATGATAAAGCCCCAATAGGATGTGGTCAAAGAGCACTGCTTTGGAAACAAGGAGATTTAAATCTTCATCCTGACTTTGCCACCAACTGACTGTGTGACCTTGGGCAAGTCACTTGACATCATCTTGAATCCTTTATAAATTGAAAGAGCAAGTTTAGCTTATTTTAGGCCTCCAGACTCTGACACACTTTCTGTGGTCCCATGATTTTCAGTCTCTGCTACTTTCATCTGCAAAGCAAGAAAAGATAATTCACAATTCTTTCTGTCTTGCAGGATAATCCAAAAGGATGAAGTGTTATTTCCTTGGTGGCACCTCTGCTTCCAGACACTTTCAAGAATTTGAGTGTCTATGCAGCAGGAACAGACACCCTGAGATGCTGGCTTTGTGATAATTCACTAGGTTTTATCAACATATGTGAACACACAGATTTTCAGCTAATATTAGAAGCTGAAATGGAACTGGTGAATGTGATCCCCAGGCAGTCTCCACCACATCTCCTGAAAGAAGTGCAAGCATCCTATTGAAATATGCATCCTGCTCCCTCTTCTTTTCTCCTGGGTTCCCACTGTAGGTTAATAAAACTTTATTTGTGAGGTGAGATTGGTTTCCCAGGCCCAGAGAGATCCTGGACAGGCAAAAACATACGCACACCATGATTGGAAGAGAAGGTTGCTTGGAGCTCTTTGCTTGCTTCTGAGCACACTTAGATCAGTACAAACGTTGAGTGGGGTAAAATTATTCCTGTGGAAAGTTCCAAATGAGCTCTAATAATCTGATTGAAAATTGGTTTCAGAAATGGTATTTAGGGAGTGCCATAGACTCCAAAACCTGGAGTCTGGCTCAAGACAGTGTCAGTGACTAAGGAGATAGCATGGCAGGCAGATGGTGAGGTTGTAGGACAGGGCCAGGCATTCCTGGAGAGAACACAAAAATCAAGGCCCACAGAGAGCAACCAGCCAGTCAAGGACCATGCAGATATGGCCAGCCAGCATCAGCACCCAATAGAGGATAAAACAAGGAAGGTACCTTGTGCTGGCAGTGTTTAAAGACAAGACGAATAGTGGATTGTTCACATTTTTTTTTTTTTTGGCTGTGTATCACAGAAAATCCACCCCCAAGTGACTTAATCTGAAAGAATGTGGTGGATCACAAAACTGAAAAGGTCAGGGAAAAAGACCGTTTTCAGTCATGGCTTCATGCGGGCATTGAAACAACATTACCAGGACCCAGATTTCTCTGTCTTTCTGTTTGGCTCTGCTCTCCCCACTGTGTTGTCATTGATAGGCTCCTACTTTATGAGCACAATGAGGCTACAATTGCACTAGATCTTTCATCCTCTATGATCTGTAATGGGCAGGAAGGTAGAGTCTCTCTCTCTCTCTCAACAGAGTGCACCAAGTTCTGGGTCTGACTTTTGTTGGTCCAATTAGGCCACATGATCATACTTGTATCAATCCCAGTGCCTAAATTATGTCATACACTGATTGGCTTAGGCTGATCAGGGCCTACCCTGGGACCTGGCAGGCACCAACCCTATCCAAACCACAGAAACCTAGACAAGAGAAAGAGTAGCTCCCCAAAGGAAATTCAGACCCACAGGCATCCATGACAGGCAACTATGGATAGAAATATGGAACAGAGGGCCCCTGGGTGGCTCCGTTGGTTAAGCGACTGCCTTCAGCTCAGGTCATGATCCTGGAGTCCCAGGATCGAGTCCCGTATCGGGCTCCCTGCTCAGCAGGGAGTCTGCTTCTCCTTCTGACCCTCCCCCCTCTCATGCTCTCTATCTCTCTCTCTCAAATAAATAAATAACAGCCTGAAAGTTGAAGATTTTCTGAAAAAGAGTAACAGTTGTTGCAGGCAGGCAAGGATCTAGAGAGCTCCTTCTGGATTGGAGGGCTCTGGGGTCATAGGACTTCAGATCTCCTGGATATGTATCCAGAAGAGGGCTCTCCCAGCCTAGGTTGGATACTGTAAGACAATATATCTGAAACTATAAAACCATTCAAATGGAACTGATGTTTCCAGGGACTAAAACTCAGAGTAAAGATAAGCTGCCATGAAAGGAAACAGTTTTGACTTAAAAAAAAAAAATCTAGACATATTTTAAGGCATATCAAGCAGAGCTCTGATTCTTTTGTTCATTGTGTATACCCCAAATGCAGCCTGCAGATGCAAAGGTCACTTTTAAATTATCATAGCTCCAAGCTCCTACCTGCTGGATTACAACATGTATAAAACAGGATCATAGTTTTCACTACAACTCCCTCACACTGTTACTTAAACCCAAAGCAGTTCTGCTTATCCCCTGAGTCCTCAATATCTCTCAACAAAACAATTCAATCAGCTGTTGGCTTTAGCCCTCTAGCCAGTGATGCTTAAACCTGGCATCTGGAAAAACTAAGGAGGAACAAATATTGTGGCATCTCTCCCCTCTGTTTCTTTCATCTCTATCCTGCACCTGGACTACAATAAACTGCTGTCTTCCTCCCATAGCTTCTCAGTAGATACAAATAAATATAAGTGGGTGATGGTTTATTCATTTAACTAATATTTATTGAGTACATAATATAGTAGGTACTTGAGTTTACAGTTTAGTAGGAATGACAGAGAATGAAAAAGTAAAGATGTGTGTGTGTGTGTGTGTGTGTGTGTGTGTGTGTGCATAACTAGTGATAAGTGCTATTAAAAACTGGGAAATAATGTAATCCATCACATCAGCTACCTAAAGAAGAAAAATCATGATCAGATCGACAGATGCAGAAAAAGCATTTGACAAAATCCAACACCGCTTCATAATAAATACTCTTAACAAAATAGGAAGAGAGGGGAATCTCCTCAACTCATTATAGAACACCTACAAAAATCCCTTCTGCTAACATCACACTTAATGATAAGAAACTAGATGCTTTTTTTCTAAGACCAGGAACAAGGCAAGGATGTCCCCTCTCACCACTCATTTTCAACTTCATACTGGAAGTCCTATCTAATGCAATAAGACAAAAGATAAAATGTATACAGAATGGGAAGGAAGATATAAAACTGTCTTTGTTTGTAGATGACATGATTGTCTCTGTAGACTATCTCAGAGACTCATTAACAACTAAAAACTGGAACTAATAAGTGATTATGTCAAAGTTTCAGGATACAAGGTTAACATACAAAATCAGTTGCTTTTATATAAACAAGGAATGAACAACTGGAATTTTGACATTTAAAACACAATATCATTTACATTAGCACAAAAATTAAAAGTTTGATATAAATCTAGCAGGATATATACAAAATCTGTATGAGGAAAATGAAAAAAAAAACTCAGTAAAAGAAACAAAAGATCTAAACAAATGGAGAGATATTACATGCACATGGGTAAGAAGAGTCCATATTGTCAAGATGCCAGTTTCCCACAACCTGATACACAGATCCAATGCAATGCCAATCAAAATCCCAGCAAAGTTATTTTGTGCATATAGACAAATTGGTTCTAAAGTTTATATGGAGAAGCAAATGACCTAGAATAGCTAACACAATATTGAGAAGAACAAAGTCAGAGAACTGATACTAACCAACTTTAAGACTTGCTATAACGCTATAAAAAACAAGACAGTGTTGATTGAAGAACAGGCAAATAGATCAATGGAACAGAACAGAGACCAGAAATAGACCCACACAAATATAGTCAATTGATCTTTAATAAAGGAGCAAAGGCAATAAAATGGAGAAAGGAATAGTCTCTTCAACAAATGGTGCTGGAACAACTGGACATCCACACAAAAAATGAATCTAGACACAGATCTTCTTTCTCATAGCTGAATAATATCCCATTATACATATATAATACAAAAATATGTATTATATAATATTTATCTCTACATGTGTATTATATATATTTCTGTATATATAGAAAAAACCAATGAAGCAAAAACTCATTCTTCAAAAAAATCAACAAAATTGATAAACTTCTAGCAAGACCTAGAAAAATAAAAACAGAAAAGATACATGAATTACCAATAGTAGAAATAAAACAGAAGCTATCATTGCAGATCCTGCAGACACTAAAAAGATAACAGAAGAATATTATAATTTGGTACTCATAAGTTTGACAACATAGAAGAAATTAACCAATTCCCCCAAAGCAATAAACTACCAAAACTCAGCCAAAAAGAATAGGCAATCTGAGTAAGTCCTGAAACTAGCAAAGAAGTTGAATTCATAATTACAAAGTTCCTGAAAAAGAAATATCCAGGCCCAAAGGGTTTCACTGGAGAATTCTAGCAAACATTTAAAGAAGAATTAACACCAATTTTACACAATCTCTTCAAAACATAGGAGATTGGTAAGCAGGATAATGATGCTGGAACCTGTTAATGTTACTTTATAGGACAAAAATGACTTTATTAAGAATGCTGGGAGGGGGGAGATTATCTTGGATTATCTGGATAGGCCCGATGTAACCACAGGGGACCTTACAAGTGAAAGAGGGACGCACTAGGGTCAGATTCAGAGAGAGGTTTGAGGATGCTATGCTGTTGGCTTTGAAAATGAAGGAAGAGGACATGAGCCAACATCTTATGTTTAACCCAGTGAATCTCCCTTCAGACTTCTGACCTCCTAAACTGTAAGATAACAAATTTCTTGTATTACTTGTGTTAATGTGTTACAGCAGCAATAGGAGACTAATATGAATAGAAAATTAACACAGAGAAAACATTTCTTAGCTCATTTTATGAGGCAAATATTGACACCAAAACCAAACACAGTACAAATAAAGAAAATAGGCCAATATATCTCATGAATTTAGACACCAAAATCTGAAAATATTAATAAACTGAATCCCACAATATATAAAAATAATTACATGCCTATATATGTATTGATATTACCAATATATGCCATGCCATTATCAAATGAGACTTATTCTAGGTATGCCAGGTTGGCTCAATATTCAAACCTCAGTGTAACCCATCATGCAAGCTAAAAAAAGAAAAATCATATGATCAAATGAACAGATGCAGAAAAAAAACTTTTGACAAGATTCAACTCTCATTTATGACAAAAACTCTCAGAAAAACAGGAATAGAAGGAAATTATTTCAACTTCATGCAAAGCATCTTCAGAAAACCTACAGTTAATATTGATACTTATTGGTGAAAGTTTAAATCTTTTCTCCCTAGGATTGGGAGCAAGACATGGATTTCCATTCTCAATACTCTTACCAAACAGAGCTGGAAGTTCTGGCTATTGCAATAAGGCAAGAAAAAGGAAATAAAAGGAATACAGGCATGGAAAGGAAGACATAAAATCTCTGTTTGCAGATGACATGATCAAATACAAAGAAACTCCCAAAAAATCTTCATATAAAAAAAACCCTCCTAAAACTAACTAGTGAGTTCAATAGGTTGCAGGATATAAGATCAATACACAAAGAGCAATTGTATTTTTCCATACCAACGTATACACCTATGAACATGCAGAGATCAAAATTAAAAACACATTAACTTTTAAAAAGGAAAAAACACAATACTTTTGCTCCGAAGAAAAGAAACTACCTAGATGTAAAATTAATAAAGCATACAATCTGCATACTCAAAATTACAAAATGCTAATGAAAGAAATAAAAATCCTAAATAAATAAAGATATATACCATGTTCATGGATTTCGTTTCAACATAATAAAGATGTGAATTGTCCCCAAATTGATCTATAGATTTAATGCAATTCTTATAAAAATTTCCTGCAAATATTTTAATAAACATAAACAAGATTATTCTAAAATTTACATGGAAAGATACCAGTCTTAGAATCGCTAAACAATCTTTTTTATTGTTATGTTAATCACCATACATCATTAGTTTTTGATGTAGTGTTCCATGATTCATTGTTTGTGCATAACACCCAGTGCTCCACGCAAAACGTGCCCTCTTTAAGACCCATCACCAGACTAACCCATCCCCCCAACCACCTCCCCTCTAGAAACCTCAGTTTGTTTTTCAGAGTCCATCGTCTCTCATGGTTCGTCTCCCCTCCGACTTACTCCCCTTCATTCTTCCCCTCCTGCTATCTTCCTCTTCTTTTTTTTTTTTTCTTAACATATATTGCATTATTTCTTTCAGAAGTACTGATCTGTGATTCAACAGTCTTGCACAATTCACAGCGCTCACCATAGCACATACCCTCCCCAATGTCTGTCATCCAGCCACCCCATCCCTCCCACCCCCCACCACTCCAGCAACAATCAGTTTGTTTCCCGAGGTTAAAAATTCCTCATATCAGCAAGGTCATATGATGCATGTCTTTCTCTGATTGACTTATTTCACTCAGCATAACACCCTCCGGTTCCATCGACGTCGTTGCAAATGGCAAGATCTCATTCCTTTTGATGTCTGCATAATATTCCATTGTGTATATATACCACTTCTTCTTTATCCATTCATCTGTTGATGGACATCTTGGCCCTTTCCACAGTTTGGCTATTGTGGACATTGCTGCTATAAACATTGGGGTGCACATACCCCTTCGGATCCCTACATTTGTATCTTTGGGCTAAATACCCAGTAGTGCAATTGCTGGATCGTATGGTAGCTCTATTTTCAACTGTTTGAGGAGCCTCCATACTGTTTTCCAGAGGGGTTGCACCAGCTTGCATTCCCACCAACAGTGTAGGAGGGTTCCCCTTTCTCCACATCCCCGCCAACATCTGTCATTTCCTGACCTGTTAATTTTGGCCATTCTGACTGGTGTGAGGTGGTATCTCATTGAGGTTTTGATTTGGATTTCCCTGATGCCGAGCGATGTTGAGCACTTTTTCATGTGTCTGTTGGCCATTTGGATGTCTTCTTTGGAAAAATGTCTGTTCATGTCTTCTGCCATTTCTTGATTGGATCATTTGTTCTTTGGGTGTTGAGTTTGATAAGTTCTTTATAGATTTTGGATACTAGCCCTTTAACTGATAGGTCATTTGCAAATATTTTCTCCCATTCTGTCGGTTGTCTTTTGGTTTTGTGGACTGTTTCTTTTGCTGTGCAAAAGCTTTTTATCTTGATGAAATCCCAATAGTTCATTTTTGCCCTGGCTTCCCTTGCCTTTGGCGATGTTTCTAGGAAGACGTTGCTGCGGCTGAGGTCGAAGAGGTTGCTGCCTGTGTTCTCCTTTAGGATTTTGATGGACTCCTGTCTCACGTTTAGGTCTTTCAACCATTTGGAGTCTATTTTTGTATGTGGTGTAAGGAAATGGTCCAGTTTCATTCTTCTGCATGTGGCTGTCCAATTTTCCCAACATCATTTGTAGAAGAGACTGTCTTTATTCCATTGGACATTCTTGCCTGCTTTGTCAAAGATGAGTTGACCATAGACTTGAGGGTCCATTTCTGGGCTCTCAATTCTGTTCCATTGATCTATGTGTCTGTTTTTGTGCCAGTACCATACTATCTTGATGATGACAGCTTTGTAATAGAGCTTGAAGTCCGGAATTGTGATGCCGCCAGCTTTGCTTTTCTTTTTCAATATTCCTCTGGCTATTCGGGGTCTCTTCTGGTTCCATACAAGTTTTAGGATTATTTCTTCCATTTCTTTGAAAAAAGTGGATGGTATTTTGATGGGGATTGCATTGAATGTGTAGATTGCTCTAGGTAGCATTGACATCTTCACAATGTTTGTTCTTCCAATCCATGAGCATGGAACGTTTTTCCATTTCTTTGTGTCTTCCTCAATTTCTTTCATGAGTATTTTATAGTTTTCTGAGTACAGATACTTTGCCTGTTTGGTTAAATTTATTTCAAGGTGTCTTATGGTTTTGGGTGCAATTGTAAATGGGATCGACTCCTTGATTTGTCTCTCCTCTGTCTTGTTGTTGGTGTATAGGAATGCCACTGATTTCTGTGCATTGATTTTATAGGCTGCCACTTTACTGAATTCCTGTATGAGTTCTAGCAGTTTTGGGGTGGAGTCTTTTGGGTTTTCCACATACAGTATCATATCATCTGCAAAGAGTGAGAGTTTGACTTCTTCTTTGCCGATTTGGATGCCTTTGATTTCTTTTTGTTGTCCGATTGCTGTGGCTAGGACTTCTAATACTATGTTGAAGAGCAGTGGTGAGAGTGGACATCCCTGCCACGTTCCTGACCTTAGGGGAAAAGCTCTCAGCCTTTCCCCATTGAGAATGACATTCGCTGTAGGTTTTTCATAGATGGCTTTTATGATATTGAGGTATGTACCCTCTATCCCTATGCTCTGAAGAGTTTTGATCAAGAAAGGATGCTGTACTTTGTCAAATGCTTTTTCTGCATCTATTGAGAGGATCATATGACTCTTGTTCTTTCTTTTGTTAATGTATTGTATCGCGTTGATTGATTTGCGGATGTTGAACCAGCCTTGCAGCCCAGGGATAAATCCCCCTTGGTCATGGTGAATAATCCTTTTAATGTACTGTTGGATCCTATTGGCTAGGATTTTGGTGAGAATTTTTGCGTCCATGTTCATCAAGGATATTCGTCTGTAATTCTCCTTTTTGATGGGGTCTTTGTCTGGTTTTGGGATCAAGGTAATGGTGGCCTCCTAAAATGAGTTTGGAAGGTTTCCTTCCATTTCTATTTTTTGGACCAGTTTCAGGAGAATAGGTATTAATTCTTCTTGAAATGTTTGGTAGAATTCCCCTGGGAAGCCATCTGGCCCTGGGCTTTTGTTTCTTGGGAGATTTTTGATGACTGCTTCAATTTCCTTAGTGGTTATAGGTCTGTTCATGTTTTCTATTTCTTCCTGGTTCAGTTTTGGTAGTTGATACATCTCTAGGAATGCACCCATTTCTTCCAGGTTATCTAATTTGCTGGCATAGAGTTGCTCATAATATGTTCTTAGAATTGCTTGTATTTCTTTGGTGTTGGTTGTGATCTCTCCTCTTCCATTCATGATTTTGTTGATTTGGGTCATTTCTCTTTTCTTTTTGATAAGTCTGGCCAGCGGTTTATCAATCTTGTTAATTCTTTCAAAGAACCAGCTCCTAGTTTCGTTGATCTGTTCTACTGTTCTAGAATAGCTAAACAATCTTGACAAAAAAGAATACATTGCGAGAAATTACCCAACATTAAGGCTTACTATATAGCTGCAATAATCAAAACAGTGTAGAATTGATGAACATGCAGATGAATCAGTGGAAAATAATAAAGGATCCAGAAATAAAGCCACACAAATAAGCCCAACTGATTTTTGACAAAAGTGCAAAAGCAATTGAATGGAGGAAAATAGTCTTTTCAATATTTAAACACAAATTAACTCAAGATGTATCATAATTTAAATGGAAAATGTAAAGCTCTAAAACGTTTAGCAAAAAAACATATGAGCATGTAAATCAAACCATAAACTTAGACAGTGATGTATGTCAATTACTTCTCAATAAATCTAGGGAAAAAATCTTCTTTCATCTTTAATCTATCAATTTTATATCTAGTAATTTGTTCAAAGTAAATAAAGAAAAAACTGCCTGCATTCATATTTAACTATTAATATTAGCAGATTATTTTAAAACAATCTAAATACGCAGTAGGTAAGTTGCCAAATAAAATTTATTGCATCCATGCATAGAAAAAAAATGTGAGGATATTTTCAGGATCTAGGGCTAGGCAAAGTGTTTCTACACTTGACATCAAAAGTATGATTCCTAAAAGGAAAAACTTGATGAATTGAATCTCATCAAAAGTTAAAACTTTTACAGGGCACCTGGGTGGCTCAGTCAGTTAAGCATCTGCCTTCAGCTCAGGTCATGATCCCAGGGTCCTGGGATCGAGCCCCCCCTGTCGGACTCCCTGCTCAGTGGGGAGCCTGCTTCTCTCTCTCTCCCTCTGCTGCTCTCTCTCAAATAAATATATATCTTTTTTTAAAATTTAATTATGTTATGTTAGTCACCACACAATACATCATTAGTTTTTGATGTGGTGATCCATGATCCATTGTTTTCATATAACACCCAGTGCTACATGAAGTCCATGCCCTCCTTAAGACCCATCGCCAGGCTAACCCATCCCCCCTCCCCCCAAAATTAAAATTTTTGCTCTGTAAGAGGCCACGTGAAAAAGATAAAAACATACGGGGCGGAGCAAGATGGCGGAGGAGTAGGAGACCTGGATTTCATCTGGTCTCAGGAATTCAGCTGAATAGGGACCAAACCATTCTGAACACCTACGAACTCAACAGGAGATCGAAGATAAGAAGAGTAACAACACTCTGAACAGAAAAGTGACCACTTTCTGGAAGGTAGGACGTGCAGAGAAGTGAATCCGAGGCGATATTCGGGAGGATAGAGGGTGGGGGAGGGGGCCTCCGTTGGCCGCTTCTGGCAAGTGCTAGAGCCGCGGAGCACAAAATCGGAACTTTTAGAAGCCGGCTCCGCTGAGGGATGTCGTTCCAGTGGCTAAGCTGGGGGTGGCACCCTCGCGGGACAGTGTGGTCTCAGGACCCTCGGGGTCACAGAAAGACCGGGGGTGCCTGAGTGCGGCAGAGCTCCCAGGTATCGGAGCGGGGAAGACGGCTGCAGAGACGGAGCCGAGGCGCGGGCTCTCAGCTTGGGTTGCCATAAACTGTGATCTGCGGCCCAGTCGGGCTACTGCTCCTCCAGCAGGGACCCAAGAAGCGGCAGAGCTGGGGAGACTCCCCTTCCTCCCCTGGGAGGAGCAGCGCGGAACCGCACCGCAGGGATCTGCTGGGTTTGGAGACTCCACACAGGGTCGGTTGCCAGACATAGAAACGCTCGATCACAGGCTGGGTGAGCATGGAGTGCGGACGGAGACCGGGGAGACGGGAGTGACTGACTGCTTTTCTCTGGGGGCGCACTGAGGAGCGGGGCCCCGAGTTCTCAGCTCCTCCGGGTGGAGATTGGGAGGCCACCATTTTCACCCTGGTCCTCCAAAGCTATACCGAGAGCTTGCAGGGAACAAAAGCTCCTGAGAGCAAACCTGAGCAGCTTCCTTAGCCTGGACCGACAAGGGCGGGGCAATTCCGCCTCCAGCAAAGAGGTTTGGGAACCACGGCAACAGGCCCCTCCCCCAGAAGATCAGCACGAACACCCAGCAAGCCAAGACCAAGTTTACCGATCAAGAAGAACAGGAGAACTCCAGCGCTCGGGGAATACTGCATATACAATTCATGGCTTTTTTAACATAATTCATTAGTTTTTCAAAGTTAATTTTTTTAACTGTTTTTTTTTTGAATTTTTCTTTTTCCCTTTTTCAAACAACACCTTATCAATCCGTTTTTTAAAAAACATTTTTTATTTTTCATTTTTAGAGTCATATTTTTATCCATTCATAGTAGTTACCCTTATTTTTGGCATATATATATAAGTTGTTCTCTCTTTAAAATTTTGAGATACAATTTCTTCTAACAGATCAAAATATACCCTAAATCACTAGTGTATGGCTTTGTTCTATGATCTGCCTGATCATATTCTCTCCCTTTTTCTTTATATTTTTTCTTTTTTCTTTTTCTTTCTCAATCTTCTTTCTTTTTAAAAAACAACTTCTTATCAATTCCTTTTATAAAATCATTTATAATTTTCATCTTTACAGTCATCTTCCTTCCCTTCATTGTATCAACCCTTATTTTGTACATGTATAAGTCTTTCTTCCTTTAAAATTTTAGCAGGCACTTTCTTCTAACAGACCAAAATATGCCCAAAAGCTAGTGTGTGGCACTGATCTATGCATAAGCCTGATCATATTTGATCATATTCTGTTTTTTTTGTTTTGTTCTGTTTTTGTTTGTTTTTATCTTTTTCTTTTCCCTTTTTTTTTTCTTCTTTCTTTCCCTTTCTTGTCCCCTGGTTTCAGGTCTTTTCTGATTTGTATAGAGTATACTTGCTGGAGACATTGTTAACCTGTTAGCATTCTGTTGTCTCATTCATCTATTCTCCTCTGGACAAAGTGACAAGACGAAAAAATCACCTCAGCAAAAAGAACAAGAGGTAGTACCGTCAGCCAGGGACCTACTCAATACGGACATTAGTACGATGTCAGACCTAGAGTTCAGAATCATGACTTTAAAGATACTAGCTGGGCTTGAAAAAAGCGTGGAAATTATTACAGAAACACTTTTTGGAGAAATAAAAGAACTAAAATCTAACCAAGTCAAAATCAAAAAGGCTATTGATGAGGTGCAATCAAAAATGGGGGCACTAACTGCTAGGATAAATGAGGCAGAAGAAAGAATCAGCGATATAGAAGATCAAATGATGGAAAATAAAGAGGCTGAGAAAAAGAGAGCTACACAACTACAGGATCACGAGAGCAGAATTCGAGAGATAAGTGATCCGATAAGATGAAACAACATTAGAATAATTGGGATCCCAGAAGAAAAAGAAGGAGAGAGAGGGGCAGAAGGTATATTGGAGCAAATAATAGCAGAGAACTTCCTTAATGTGAGGAAGGAAACAGGCATCAAAATCCAGGAAGCACAGAGAACCCCTCTCAAGATCAATAAAAATAGGTCAACACCCCGACATCTAATAGTAAAACTTACGAGTCTCAGAGACAAAGAGAAAATGCTGAAAGCAGCTCCGGAGAAGAGATATGTAACCTACAATGGTAGAAACAGTAGATTGGCCAGAGACCTATCCACAGACACCTGGCAGGCCAGAAAGGACTGGCATGATATCTTCAGAGCACTAAACGAGAAAAATATGCAGCTAAGAGTACTATATCCAGCTAGGCTATCATTGAAAATAGAAGGAGAGATAAAAAGCTTCGAGGACAAACAGTACCAAAGACTGGGATCATTCCCTGCATATTTTCAGACCACAATGCTTTGAAACTAGAACTCAATCACAAGTGGAAAGTCAGAAAGAACTCAAATACATGGAGGCTAAAGAGCATCCTACTAAAGAATGAATGGGTCAACCACAAAATCAAAGAAGAATTAAAAAAATTCATGGAAACCAATGAAAATGAAAACACAACTGTTCAAATCTTTGGGATACAACAAAGGCAGTCCTGAGAGGAAAGTATATAGCAATATAAGCCTTTCTCAAGAAACAAGAAAGGTCTCAAATACACAACCTAACCCTACACCTAAAAGAGCAACTCTATGCCAGCAAATTAGATAACCTGGAAGAAATGGGTGCATTCCTAGAGATGTATCAACTACCAAAACTGAACCAGGAAGAAATAGAAAACATGAACAGACCTATAACCACTAAGGAAATTGAAGCAGTCATCAAAAATCTCCCAAGAAACAAAAGCCCAGGGCCAGATGGCTTCCCAGGGGAATTCTATCAAACATTTCAAGAAGAATTAATACCTATTCTCCTGAAACTGTTCCAAAAAATAGAAATGGAAGGAAAACTTCCAAACTCATTTTAGGAGGCCAGCATTACCTTGATCCCAAAACCAGACAAAGACCCCATCAAAAAGGAGAATTACAGACCAATATCCTTGATGAACATGGACGCAAAAATTCTCACCAAAATACTAGCCAATAGGATCCAACAGTACATTAAAAGGATTATTCACCATGACCAAGGGGGATTTATCCCTGGGCTGCAAGGTTGGTTCAACATCCGCAAATCAATCAACGTGACACAATACATTAACAAAAGAAAGAACAAGAGTCATATGATCCTCTCAATAGATGCAGAAAAAGCATTTGACAAAGTACAGCATCCTTTCTTGATCAAAACTCTTCAGAGCATAGGGATAGAGGGTACATACCTCAATATCATAAAAGCCATCTATGAAAAACCTACAGCGAATATCATTCTCAATGGGAAAAAGCTGAGAGCTTTTCCCCTAAGGTCAGGAACGCGGCAGGGATGTCCACTCTCACCACTGCTATTCAACATAGTATTAGAAGTCCTAGCCACAGCAATCGGATAACAAAAAGAAATCAAAGGCATCCAAATCGGCAAAGAGGAAGTTAAACTCTCACTCTTTGCAGATGATATGATACTGTATGTGGAAAACCCAAAAGACTCCACCCCAAAACTGCTAGAACTCATACAGGAATTCAGTAAAGTGGCAGCCTATAAAATCAATGCACAGAAATCAGTGGCATTCCTATACACCAACAACAAGACAGAGGAGAGAGAAATCAAGGAGTCGATCCCATTTACAATTGCACCCAAAACCATAAGATACCTAGGAATAAGTCTAACCAAAGAGGCAAAGGATATGTACTCAGAAAACTTTAAAATACTCATGAGAGAAATTGAAGAAGACACAAAGAAATGGAAAAACTTTCCATGCTCATGGATTGGAAGAACAAACATTGTGAAGATGTCAATGCTACCTAGAGCAATCTACACATTCAATGCAATCCCCATCAAAATACCATCCACTTTTTTCAAAGAAATGGAAGAAATAATCCTAAAATTTGTATGGAACCAGAAGAGACCCCGAATAGCCAGAGGAATATTGAAAAAGAAAAGCAAAGCTGGCGGCATCACAATTCCGGACTTCAAGCTCTATTACAAAGCTGTCATCATCAAGACCGTATGGTACTGGCACAAAAACAGACCCATAGATCAATGGAACAGAATTGAGAGCCCAGAAATGGACCCTCAACTCTATGGTCAAGTCATCTTTGACAAAGCAGGAAAGAATGTCCAATGGCCAAAAGACAGTCTCTTCAACAAATGGTGTTGGGAAAATTGGACAGCCACATGCAGAAGAATGAAACTGGACCATTTCCTTACACCACACACAAAAAGAGACTCTAAATGGCTGAAAGACCTAAACGTGAGACAGGAGTCCATCAAAATCCTAAAGAGGAACACAGGCAGCAACCTCTTCGACCTCAGCCGCAGCAACGTCTTCCTAGAAACATCGCCAAAGGCAAGGGAAGCCAGGGCAAAAATGAACTATTGGGATTTCATCAAGATAAAAAGCTTTTGCACAGCAAAAGAAACAGTCCACAAAACCAAAAGACAACCGACAGAATGGGAGAAAATATTTGCAAATGACCTATCAGATAAAGGGCTAGTATCCAAAATCTATAAAGAACTTATCAAACTCAACACCCAAAGAACAAATAATCCAATCAAGAAATGGCAGAAGACATGAACAGACATTTTTCCAAAGAAGACATCCAAATGGCCAAAAGACACATGAAAAACTGCTCAACATCGCTCAGCATCAGGGAACTCCAAATCAAAACCTCAATGAGATACCACCTCACACGTCAGAATGGCTAAAATTAACAAGTCGGGAAACGACCGATGTTGGCGGGGATGTGGAGAAAGGGGAACCCTCCTACACTGTTGGTGGGAATGCAAGCTGGTGCAACTACTCTGGAAAACAGTATGGAGGTTCCTCAAACAGTTGAAAATTGAGCTACCGTATGATCCAGCAATTGTACTACTGAGTATTTACCCCAAAGATACAAATGTAGGGATCCGAAGGGGTATGTGCACCCCAATGTTTATAGCAGCAATGTCCACAATAGCCAAACTGTGGAAAGAGCCAAGATGTCCATCGACAGATGAATGGATAAAGAAGATATTGTATATATATGCAATGGAATATTATGAAGCCATCAAAAAGAATGAGATCTTGCCATTTGCAATGATGTGGATAGAAATGGAGGGTGTTATGCTGAGTGAAATAAGTCAATCCAAAAAAGACATATATCATATAACCTCACTGATATGAGGAATTCTTAATCTCAGGAAACAAACTGAGTGT
This sequence comes from Zalophus californianus, assembly GCF_009762305.2. Taxonomy (NCBI): domain Eukaryota; kingdom Metazoa; phylum Chordata; class Mammalia; order Carnivora; family Otariidae; genus Zalophus; species Zalophus californianus. The sequence goes on along the minus strand of NC_045598.1, from coordinate 26,122,514 downwards.
TGCTGGAGGGTTGGGGGGGTGGGAAGGATGGGGTGGCTGGGTGATAGATATTGGGGAGGGTATGTGCTATGGTGAGCACTGTGAAATGTAAAAGACTGATGAATCACGGATCTGTACTTCTGAAACAAATAATGCAATATATATGTTAAGAAAAAAAAAGAAGAAGAAGATAGCAGGAGGGGAAGAATGAAGTGGAGTAAGTTGAGGTGGAGACGAACCATGAGAGACGATGGACTCTGAAAAACAAACTGAGGGTTCTAGTGGGGAGGGTGGTGGGGGGATGGGTTAGCCTGGTGATGGGTATTAAAGAGGGCACATTCTGCGTGGAGCACTGGGTGTTATGCACAAACAATGTATCATGGAACACATCAAAAACTAATTATGTAATGTATGGTGATTAACATAACAATAAAAAATTATTAAAAAGAAGATAAAAACATAAGACTGGAAAAAACATTTGCAAAAGACATATCTAGCAAAGGACCAGTATCTGGAATATATAAAGAACTCTCAAAACTCAACATTTAAAAAAAAAACTAAAAAATAAGCAGAAGACAGAACAAATATTTCACCATCGAGGAAATGCAGATGGAAATTAAACCCGCAAAGATGTTGAATGTCACCAGCCATCAGGCAAATGCAAATTAAAACCACATGAAATATTACTATGCATCTATCAGAATGGCTAAAATTAAAAATAGTGGTGGGGTGCCTGGCTAACTTGGTAGAGCATGTGACTCTTGATCTCAATGTTGTAAGTTTGAGCCCCACGTTGGATGTAGAGATTACTTAAAAATAAAATCTTAAAAAAACTAAAAAAATATTTTGTGTGGAACAATGATAGACCTATTCTCATGTTGGCTTAATCAAACTCTTTGATGAAAAATATTCGAAGGACCCAAATCTGTAGCAAATTCCATGGCAGTTTTAACCTTGAAGCTGCATTGTAAATAAACTGGGCATTCTTGATATTTGAATATGGAACATGTGCACAGGGAAAGGAAATAAACATTGCATTTTATAAGCACTGTATTGTTAAGTGAAAAATGTAATGTCTTAAATAAAACATTATTTTTATTTAAGTAATTAAATAAATTATTTAAGTAATTAAATAAATTATTTAAGTAATTAAATAAAACTATATTTAAAATTGGCACAATAAATAAATATATAAATAAATAAATACTGTAGCAACACCAAATGCTGGTAAGGAAGCAGAAAAACAATCATCATGCATTGCTAGGGGAATATAAAATGGTACAGTCATTCTGGAAATGTCTGGCAGTTTCTTTAAAAACTAAACATGCAATTAACATAAAATCCAGCAATTGTAATCTTGGGCATTTATCCCAGAGAAATGAAATTTTATGTTCACACAAAAACATACACATGAATGTTCATAGGACCTTTGCTTGTAATAGCCAGAAACTGGAATCAGCCCAGAACTTCTTCAACACATGAATGGTTAAACAACTGTGTTACATGCATACCATGCAATACTACACAGCAATAAAAACTAGTAATACATACGTGGATGAATCTGCAGAGAATTACGCTGAATGAAGAAAGCCAATCATAAAATGTTGCATACTATATGATTCCATTCATATAACATTTTGAAATGACCAAATTTTAGAAATGGAAGACAAATTTGTGGTGGCCAGAGGTTAGGAAGGGGAGGTGAGGAGATGGGGTGGGATGGGGAAGTGGGTATGGGTATAAAATGGCAACATGAGAGACTTTGTGGTGTTGAAATTGTTCAGTATCCAGGTGCTGGATACAGGAACTTATACAAATGATCAAGCTATATGGAACTTAATGCATACTGTACACACACACACACACACACACACACACACAAGTAAAACTAGGGAAATCTGAAAAGATTGTTGGATTGTATCAATGTCCCTATCCTGGTTGTGATAATATACTGTTTTGCAAAATATTACTACTACTGGGGAAACCTGGGCAAAAAGTGCAAGGGATCTCCCTGTATTATTTCTTATAACTGCATATGAATCTATAATTACCTCAATAAAAATTTATATTAGAAAGTCAATTAGCAAACAGTAGACCTAAACTCAAATTTATTAATAATTATGTTAAGTATACATGGATTAAACATTTCAGTTAAAAGGCAGATATTTTCAAAATGAAAATCATGGCCTAGCTATATGCTGTCTATAAAATATACACTAAATACAAGGATATGAGGGGTGCCTGGGTGGTATAGTCAGTTAAGCATCCAACTCTTGGTTTCAGGTCTGGCCCTGATCTCAGGGTCATGAGATCAAGCTCCACACTGGGCTCCACACTCAGTGCAGAGTTTGCTTGAGATTCTCTCTCCCTCCCTCCCTTTGTCCCTCCTGCCCATGCTCTCTCTCTCTCAAATAAATAAAGAAATCTTTAAAAAAAATAAATAAATACAAGGACATGAATAGTTTGAGGTTTTTTTTTAAAGGGAAACAATTTCCCATGCATAAACATATATTTAAAAGGTGAAATGACAGTATAAATATCAGACATAATAGACTTTAAGACAAGGAGTATTACCAGAGATACATTTCATAAGATTAAAGCATCACTATTTTAGGAAAACATAAGAAAAATAAAATACATGCACCTGATAATAGAGCTTGAAAATACAGGAAAGAAAGATTGATAAAATTAAGGGGAGAGGAGTTAGGTAAGATGGCAGAGGAGTAGGAGACCTAAATTTTGTCTGGTCCCAGGAATTCGGCTGGATAGGGATCAAACCATTCTGAACACCTACAAACTCAACAGGAGATCGAAGAAAAGACTAGCAACAGCTCTGAACAGAAAAGCAACCACTTTCTGGAAGGTAGGACGTGCAGAGAAGTGAATCCGAGGCGATATTCGGGAGGATAGACGGCGGGGGAGGGGGCCTCCATCAGCCGCTACTGGCAAGTGATAGAGCAGCAGAGCACAAAATCAGAACTTTTAGAAGTCAGCTCCACTGAGGGACGTCTCTCCTGTGGCTAAGCGGGGGGTGGAACCGTTGCTGGGACAGTGTGGTCTCAGGACCCTCGGGGTCACAGAAAGACCAGGGGTCCCTGAGTGCGGCAGAGCTCCCATGTATCAGAGCGGGGAAGCCAGCTGCAGAGACGGAGCCGAGTCCTGGACTCTCAGCTCAGGGTTGCCATAAACCGTCATCCGCAGCACAGTTGGGCCACTGCTCCTCCAGCAGGGACCCAACAACTGGCAGATCTGGGGAGAATCCCCTTCCTCCCCCGGGAGGAGCAGCATGGGAGCGCACCGCAGGGATCTGCTGGGTTTGGAAACTCCACATGGGGTCGGGTGCCAGAGATAGAAACGCTTGGTCACAGGCCAGGTGAGCACGGAGTGCGGCCGGAGATGAGGGAGACGGGAGTGACTGACTGCTTTTCTCTGGGGGTGCACTGAGAAGCGGGGCCCCAAGTTCTTGGCTCCTCCGGGGTAGAGATTGGGAGGCCGCCATTCCACTCTCGTCCTCCAAGGCTGTACGGAAAGCTTGCAGGGAACAAGAGCTCCCGAGAGCAAACCCGAGCAGATTACTTAGCCCGGACCAACAAGGGCGGGGCAATTCTGCCTCCAGCAAAGACATTTGGGAACCACGGCAACAGGCCCCTCCCCCAAAAGATCAGCAAGAACAGCCCACCAAGACCAAGTTTACTGATCAACAAGAACAGCAGAACTCCAGCGCTAGGAGAATTCTGCACATAGAATTCATGGGTTTTTCCCCATGATTTTTTAGTCTTCCAAAGTTAATTTTTTTAAACTTTTTTAAAATTTTCTTTTTCCCTTTTTCAAACATCTTATCAATCCCTTTTTTATTATTTTTCATTTTAAGAGTCATATTCTATCCTTTCATAGTAGTTAACTTTATTTTTAGTATATATATATATATATATATATATATATATCAGATGTTCTCTCCTTAAAATTTTGGGATACACTTTCTTCTAACAGACCAAAATATACCCTAAATCTCTAATGTATGGCTTTGTTCTAGTCTCCTGCCTGATCACATTCTCTCCCTTTTTTTTTATTCCTCTTTCTTTTTTCAACCAACTTCTTATCTCATCAATTCCTTTTATAAAATCTTTTATAATTTTCATCTTTACAGTCATATTCCATCCCTTCATCGTATTAACCCTTATTTTTGTACATATATAAGTTTTTCTTTCTTTAACATTTTGGGAGGCACTTTCTTCTAACAGACCAAAATACACCCAAAATCTACTGTGTGGCACTGATCTATTCACCAGCCTGATCAATTTGATCATATTCTTTTTTTCTTTATCTTCGTCTTTTTTCTTTCTTTCCCTTTCTTTCCTCCCGGTTTGAGGTCTCTTGTGATTTGTTTAGTGGATATTCTTCTGGGGTCATTGTTACCCTGTTAGCATTTTGTCCTATCATTCATCTATTCTCCTCTGGACAAAATGACAAGATGGAAAAAATCACCTCAAAAAAAGGAACAAGAGGCAGTACTGACTGCCAGTGACCCAATCAATACAGACATTAGTAAGATGTTGGAACTAGAGTTCAGAATGACGATTTTAAAGATACTAGCTGGGCTTGAAAAAAGCGTGGAATTTTTAGAGAAACCCTTTCTGGAGAAATAAAAGAACTAAAATCTAACCAAGTTGAAATCAAAAAGGCTATTAATGAGGTGAAATAAAAAATGGAGGTTCTAACTGCTAGGATAAATGAGGCAGAAGAAAGAATCAGCGATATAGAAGACCAAATGATGGAAAATAAAGAGGCTGAGAAAAAGAGAGATAAACAACTACTGGATCATGAGGGCAGAATTCGAGAGATAAGCGATACGATAAGACGAAACAATATTAGAATAATTGGGATCCCGGGAGAAAAAGAGAGAGAGGGGCAGAAGGTATTTTGGAGAAAATTATACCAGAGAACGTCCCTAATTTGGGGAAGGAAACAGGCATCAAAATCCAGGAGGCACAGAGAACCCCTCTCAAAATCAATAAAAATAGGTCAACACCCTGACATCTAATAGTAAAACTTACGAATCTCAAAGACAAAGAGAAAATCCTGAAAGCAGCTCAGGAGAAGAGATATATAACCTACAATGGTAGAAACATTAGATTGGCAACAGACCTATCCACAGAGACCTGGCAGGCCAGAAAGGACTGGCATGATATATTCAGAGCACTAAATGAGAAAAATATGCAGCCAAGAATACTATATCCAGCTAGGCTGTCATTGAAAATAGAAGGAGAGATAAAAAGGTTCCAGGAAAAACAAAATTAAAGGATTTTGCAAACACAAAACCAGGCCTATAAGAAATAATGAAAGGGGTCCCCTAGGCAAAGAGAGAGCCTAAAAGTAACAGACCAGAAAGGAACACAGACAATATACAGTAATAGTCACCTTACAGGCAATACAATGGCACTAAATTCATATCTTTCAATAGTTACCCTGAATGTAAATAGGCTAAATGCCCAATCAAAAGACACAGGCTATCAGATTGGATAAAAAAACAAGACCCATCTATACGCTGTCTGCAAGAGACTCATTTTAGACCCAAAGTCACCTCCAGATTGAAAGTGAGGGGGTGGAAAACCATTTACCATGCTAATGGACACCAAAAGAAAGCTGGGGTGGCAATCTTTATATCAGAAAAATTAGATTTTTTTTAAAAGATTTCATTTATTTATTTGACAGACAGAGACAGCGAGAGAGGGAACACAAGCAGGGGGAGTGGGAGAAGGGGCAGACCTCCTGCCGAGCAGGGAGCCTGATGCAGGGCTCGATCCCAAGACTCTGGGATCATGACCTGAGCTGAAGGCAGATGCTTAACGACTGAGACCCAACAAATTAGATTTTTTTAAAAATTTTTTTACTGTTATACTAATCACCATATATTACATCATCAGTTTTTGATGTAGTGTTCCATGATTCATTGTTTGTGCATAACACCCAGTGCTCCACGCAGAATGTGCCCTCTTTAATACCCATCACCAGGCTAACCCATCCCCCTACCCTCCTCCCGTCTAGAACCCTCAGTTTGCTTTTCAGAGTCCATCGTCTCTCATGGTTCGTCTCCCCGTCCGACTTACTCCCCTTCATTCTTCCCCTACTGCTATCTTCTTCTTTTTCTTTTTTCTTAACATATGTTGCATTATTTGTTTCAGAAGTACAGATCTGTGATTCAACAGTCTTGCACAATTCACAGCACTCACCATAGCACATACCCTACCCAATGTCTATCACCCAGCCACCCCATCCCTCCCACCCCCCCACCCCTCCAGCAACACTCAGTTTGTTTCCTGAGATTAAGAATTCCTCATATCAGTGAGGTCATAGGATACATGTCTTTCTCTGATTGACTTATTTCACTCAGCATAACACCCTCCATTTCCATCCACGTCATTGCAAATGGCAAGATCTCATTCCTTTTGATGGCTGCATAATATTCCATTAACACCCCATCAAAAAGGAGAATTACAGACCAATATCCTTGATGAACATGGATGCAAAATTTCCCACCAAAATACTAGCCAATAGGATCCAACAGTACATTAAAAGGATTATTCACCACGACCAAGTGGGATTTATCCCTGGGCTGCAAGGTTGGTTCAACATCCGCAAATCAGTCAATGTGATACAATACATTAACAAAAGAAAGAACAAGAACCATATGATCCTCTCAATAGATGCAGAAAAAAGCATTTGACAAAGTACAGCATCCTTTCTTGATCAAAACTCTTCAGAGTTTAGAGATAGAGGGTACATACCTCAATATCATAAAAGCCATCTATGAAAAACCTACAGTGAGTATCATTCTCAATGGGGAAAAGCTGAGAGCTTTTCCCCTAAGGTCAGGAACACGGCAGGGATGTCCACTCTCACCACTGCTATTCAACATAGTATTAGAAGTCCTAGCTACAGCAATCAGACAACAAAAAGAAATCAAAGGCATCCAAATCGGCAAAGAAGTCAAACTCTCACTCTTTGCAGATGGTATGATACTGTATGTAGAAAACCCAAAAGACTCCACCCCAAAACTGCTAGAACTCATACAGGAATTCAGTCAAGTAGCAGGATATAAAATCAATGCACAGAAATCAGTGGCATTCCTATATAGCAACAACAAGACAAAAGAGAGACAAATCAAGGAGTCGATCCCATTTACAATTGCACCCCAAACCATAAGATACCTAGGAATAAATATAACCAAACAGGCAAAGGATCTGTACTCAGAAAACTTTAAAATACTCATGAAAGAAATTGAAGAAGACGTGGAAAAACGTTCCATGCTCATGGATTGGAAGAACAAACATTGTGAAGATGTCAATGTTACCTAGAGTAATCTACACATTCAATGCAATCCCCATCAAAATACCATCCACTTTTTTCAAAGAAATGGAACAAATAATCCTAAAATTTGTATAGAACCAGAAAAGACCCTGAATAGCCAGAGGAATGTTGAAAAAGAAAAGCAAAGCTGGCGACATCACAATTCCGGACTTCCAGCGCTATTACAAAGCTGTCATCATCAAGACAGTATGGTACTGGCACAAAAACAGACACATAGATCAATGGAACGGAATCGAGAGCCCAGAAATGGACCCTCAACTCTATGGTCAAGTCATCTTTGACAAAGCAGGAAAGAATGTCCAATGGCCAAAAGACAGTCTCTTCAACAAATGGTGTTGGGAAAATTGGACAGCCACATGCAGAAGAATGAAACTGGACCATTTCCTTACACCACACACAAAAATAGACTCCAAATGGTTGAAAGACCTAAATGTGAGACAGGAGTCCATCAAAATCTTAAAGATAACACAGGCAGCAACCTCTTCGACATCAGCCACAGCAACTTCTTCCTAGAAACATCACCAAAGGCAAGGGAAGCAAGGGCAAAAAAGAACTATTGGGACTTTATCAAGATAAAAAGCTTTTGCACAGAAAAAGAAATAGTCAACAAAACCAAAAGATAACAGACAGAATGGGAGAAGATATTTCCAAATGACGTATCAGATAAAGGGCTAGTATCCAAAATCTATAAAGATCTTCTTAAACTCAACACCAAAGAACAAATGATCCAACCAAGAAATGGGTAGAAGACATGAACAGACATTTTTCCAAAGAAGACATCCAAAGGGCCAACAGACACATGAAAAAGTGCTCAACATCGCTCAGCATCAGGGAACCCCAAATCAAAACCTCAATGAGATACCACCTCACACCAGTCAGAATGGCTAAAATTAACAAGTCGGGAAATGACAGATGTTGGTGGGGATGCACAGAAAGAGGAGCCCTCCTACATTGTTGGTGGGAATGCAAGCTGGTGCAGCCACTCTGGAAAACAGTATGGATGTTCCTCAAAAAATTGAAAACAGAGCTACCATACAATCCAGCAACTGCACTACTGGGTATTTACCCCAAAGATACAAATGTAGGGATCCGAAGGGGTTCATGCACCCTGATGTTTATAGCAGCAATGTCCACAGTAACCAAACTGTGGAAAGAGCCAAGATGTGCATCGACAGATGAATGGCTAAAGAAGAAGTGGTATATATATACAATGGAATATTATGCAGCCATCAAAAAAACCCATGAAATCTTGCCATTTGCAATGACGTGGATGGAACTATAGGGTATTATGTTGAGTGAAATAAGTCAATCAGAGAAAGACATGTATCCTATGACCTCACTGATATGAGGAATTCTTAATCTCAGGAAACAAACTGAGGGTTGCTGGAGTGGTGGGGGGTGGGAGGGATGGGGTGGCTGGGTGATAGACATTGGGGAGGGTATGTGTTATGGTGAGCACTGTGAATTGTGTAAGACTGTGGAATCACAGACCTGTACCTCTGAAACAAATAACACATTATATGTAAAAAACGGAAGGGAAGAATGACGGGGGGGAAATCGGAGGGGGAGATGAACCATGAGAGACTATGGACTCTAAGAAACAAACTGAGGGGATAGGTTAGCCTGGTGATGTGTACTAAGGAGGGCACATATTGAATGGAGCACTGGGTGTTATATGCAAACAATGAATCATGGAACACTACATCAAAAACTAATGATGTAATGTATGGTGATTAATACAACATAATAAAAAAAAGTTAAAAATTATGTTTATAATGGAAAGGTCTAGTAGTCACTACCTTAATCAGTGAACAAATTTAGCAATACCAATAGCAATACCCAGCAATACTGGGACAACTTCTTTTACTTATATAATGACATATTTAATGCTTTATGTTATGCATAGTATACATTTGCTATAATAAGTACATATCATTTTATTTTTACCAAAAAAAAAAAAAGTCTATGCTACCCAGAGCAATCTATACCTTCAATTCCATCCCAATCAAAATTCCAATGATATTTTTCAAGGTGCTGGAACAAACAATCCTAAAATTCGTATTGAATCAGAAAAGACCCCAAATCGCCAAGGAGATGTTGAAAAAGAAAAACAAAGCTGGGGGCATCATGTTGCCCCATTTCAAGCTATATTACAAAGCTGTGATCACCAAGACAGCATGGTACTGGCACAAAAAAAGACATATAGACCAATGGAACAGAATAGAGAGCGAAGATATGGACCCTCATCTCTATGGTCAAATAATCTTCGACAAAGCAGGAAAAAATACGCAATGGAAAAAAGACAGTCTCTTCAATAAATGGTGCTGGGAAAATTCGACAGCCACATGCGGAAGAATGAAACTCGACCATTCTCTAACACCATACACAAAGATAAACTCAAAATGTATGAAAGACCTCAATGTGAGACAGGAATCCATCAAAATCCTAGAGAAGAACATAGGCAGTAACCTCTTTGACATCGGCCACAGCAACTTCTTTCAAGGTACATCTCCAAAAGCTAGTGAAACAAAAGCAAAAATGAACTTTTGGGACTTCGTCAAGATAAAAAGTTTCTGGACAGCAAAGGAAACAGTCAACAAAACAAAGAGGCAACCCACAGAATGGGAGAAGATATTTGCAAATGACACTACAGATAAAGGGCCGGTATCCAAGATCTATAAAGAACTTCTCAAACTCAACACCCAAAAAACAAATAATCAAGTCAAAAGTGGGCAGAAGACATGAAAAGACACTTCTCTGAAAAAGACATACAAGTGGTTAACAGACACATGAAAAAATGTTCATCATCATTAGCCATCAGGGAAATTCAAATCAAAACCACATTGAGATACCACCTTACACCAGTTAGAATGGCAAGAAATGGACAGGGAAAGAAACAACAAATGTTGGAGGGGTGGTGGAGAAAGGGGAACCCTCTTACACTGTTGGTGGGAATGCAAGTTGGTACAGCCACTTTGGAAAACGGTGTGGAGGTTCCTCAAAAATTTAAAAATAGAGCTACCTTGTGACCCAGCAATTGCACTCCTGGGTATTTACCCCAAAGACACAGATGTAGTGAAAAGAAGGGCCATATGCACCCCAATGTTCATAGCAGCAATGTCTGCAATAGCCAAACTGTGGAAAGAGCCGAGATGCCCTTCAGCAGATGAATGGATAAAGAAGATGTGGTCCATATATACAATGGAATATTACTCAGCCATCAGAGGGGATGAATACCCAACTTTTACATCAACATGGATGGGACTGGAGGAGATTATGCTAAGTGAAATAAGTCAAGCAGAGAAAGTCAATTATCATGTGGTTTCACTTATTTGTGGAACATAAGGAATAGCATGGAGGACATTAAGAGAAGGAAGGGAAAATGAAGGGGGGGGGAAATTGGAGGGAAAGATGAACCATGAGAGACTATGGACTCTGAGAAACAGACAGGGTTTTAGAGAGGAGGGGGGTAGGGGGGATTGGTTAGCCCCAGTGATGGGTATTAGGGAGGGCACATACTGCATGGAGCACTGGGTGTTATATGAAAACAATGGATCGTGGATCACCACATCAAAATCTAATGATGTATTGTATGGTGACTAACATAACATAATAAAATTAAAAAAAATGAAGCCAAGAGTTTGAGAGTAAAAAGAAGCATTAAAGTGTAAAAAATTTAGTAACAAGGAGGTTGCTGGTAACCCTGCCCAAATCAATTACATTTGAAGTGGTGGTAGCTGTATTAAGTGCACTGAGTAAAAGAATAACTAATAGGGAGTCGAGCAAATATAAAGTAAATGCAGTCATCTCTTTCTAGAACCGTTACAATGAAGAAGCCAAGAGAATGGGCAGAGGAGGTTTGCAAGAGGGAGAGCATGAAGTAGGCTTCTTAGAGAGTGGAAATTGAGGTACCAGGAAAACCTATAGGCTTGCTGGCCACTGCTGAGGGTTCTCCTAAGATAGGCTGATCTTCCTATGGGATCAGCAGGATATTTCTTAGTATAAGTCTCAGTGAAGAAAGGGGTAAATTAAAAAATGAAACAAAGATAACCTGGTCAGCATGGATGTGTACTTGGATGCAGACATGGAGAACAAAATGGCTGAGTTCACCTGCAGTTGGAGTTTTTCAGAAGAGTATGTTAAATGAAGAGATGAACAAGAAGGTGAGGCTCTTTACAAGGGGGTGATTATAGCAATGGACCACAAAGTCTCAGTGATAAAAGAAGGGAAGTGATGACCAAGGGGAACTAGTGGACAAAGGAAAAGATACATGTGTTGGAGGAGGTGAGAATCAATCATTGGGTTTCAGAATGATCAGTGGGAGCACTTGAGAAAATAAATATGGAGTAGGGTGCAGTCAGAGGGCAGGGTGCTGGAGTTATAATTTTGGAGGTGGCAGTACTATTTGGGCTGGATATTTTAGAGTCCAGGGGGCAGCCTTGGGCATCAGTTTTGGAGGAGGAGTAAGTGTCATGGAGGATGAGGAGGTACCAAAACCCAAAAGATGAGTGTATTAGTTTGCTAGGGCTGCCATCATATAACACTGCAGACTGGGAGGCTGGGATTTGTTTTCATGGCAGAAATTTATTTTCTTAGCATTCTGGAGAGTCTGGAGGCAGGTTTGGTTATTTCTAAAGCCTCTCCTTGGCTTGCAGATGGTTATTTCCTTACTGTGTGCCCATATGATCATCCCCCAGTCTCTATATTTATGTGTGCACTAATCTCCTCTTCTTGTAAGGACACCAGGCGTATTAAACCAGGGCCCACCCATATGACCTTATTTTACTTTATTTGCCTTGTTAAATACCCTATCTTGACAAAGATTCTCTCCTTTAACCAAACTTTACTCTTCTGAACTCTCTTCTCAAAAAGGTCCTTACTTTGGGGCTTCCATGCTCATCTCTGCATTGTCCAATTTTTAAAAAAAAATTTATTGTTATGTTAATCACCATACATTACATCATTAGTTTTTGATGTAGTGTTCCATGATTCATTGTTTGTGCATAACACCCAGTGCTCCATGCAGAACGTGCTCTCCTTAAAAACCATCACAAGGCTAGCCCATCCTCTCACCCCCCTCCCCTCTAGAACCCTCAGTTTGTTTTTCAGAGTCCATCGTCTCTCATGGTTCATCTCCGCCTCTGATTTACCCCCCTTCATTCTTCCCCTCCTGCTATCTTCTTTTTTTTTTCTTAACATATATTGCATTATTTGTTTCAGAGGTACAGATCTGTGATTCAACAGTCTTGCACAATTCACAGCACTCACCATAGCACATACCCTCCCCAATGTCTATCACCCAGTCACCCCATCCCTCCCACCCCCTCCACAGGCAACCCTCAGTTTGTTTCCTGAGACTAAGAATTCCTCATATCAGTGAGGTCATAGGATACATGTCTTTCTCTGATTGACTTATTTCGCTCAGCATAACACCCTCCAGCTCCATCCATGTCGTTGCAAATGGCAAGATCTCATTCCTTTTGATGGCTTCTGCATTGTCCAATTTTAGCAAGAATCCTGCTAAGTCACTTTAACCAGAATGCTCCACCATCAATGTCTGATCACCTTTAATATCTAATCTGATTCCTCATCCTCCATCATCCTCAGGTGATATCGGATTACACTGGCCTGCCTCCAGTGAGAATCTCATTAGGTCTTTTAGGCAGCCCCGCCCCCCCTTACCTCTCTGGCTTCACCTTAGTAACTTTCCATTCACAGACCACTCCCCGCTCCAGCTCCTTGGCTGTAAAATCTCCACTTTTCCTTGTTGTATTAGAAGTTGAGCTTGATCTATCGCCCCTACTCCAAAACCCCAGTGTGGCAATCCCTATACCTAGTGATAGTCCTCCTAAAAACAGTCTGCCTTAGTGTTCTTCAACAAGTGTCAAGAATATATATTTTTTCTTTTTTTTATAATTTTATTATGTTATGTTAGTCACCATACAATACATCATTAGATTTTGATGTGGTGATCCACGATCCATTGTTTTCATATAACACCTAGTGCTCCATGCAGAATGTGCCCTCCCTAATACCCATCACCAGGCTAACCAATCCCCCCACCCCCCTCCTCTCTAAAACCCTGTCTGTTTCTCAGAGTCCATAGTCTCTCATGGTTCATCTTTCCCTCCAATTTCCCCCCCCTTCATTTTCCCTTCCTTCTCCTAGTGTCCTCCATGCTATTCCTTATGTTCCACAAATAAGTGAAACCATATGATAATTGACTTTCTCTGCTTGACTTATTTCACTTAGCATAATCTCCTCCAGTCCCATCCATGTTGATGTAAAAGTTGGGTATTCATCCCCTCTGATGGCTGAGTAATATTCCATTGTATATATGGACCACATCTTCTTTATCCATTCATCTGCTGAAGGGCATCTCGGCTCTTTCCACAGTTTGGCTATTGCAGACATTGCTGCTATGAACATTGGGGTGCATATGGCCCTTCTTTTCACTACATCTGTGTCTTTGGGGTAAATACCCAGGAGTGCAATTGCTGGGTCACAAGGTAGCTCTATTTTTAAATTTTTGAGGAACCTCCACACCGTTTTCCAAAGTGGCTGTACCAACTTGCATTCCCACCAACAGTGTAAGAGGGTTCCCCTTTCTCCACCACCTCTCCAACATTTGTTGTTTCTTTCCCTGTCCATTTCTTGCCATTCTAACTGGTGTAAGGTGGTATCTCAATGTGGTTTTGATTTGAATTTCCCTGATGGCTAATGATGATGAACATTTTTTCATGTGTCTGTTAACCACTTGTATGTCTTCTTCAGAGAAGTGTCTTTTCATGTCTTCTGCCCACTTTTGACTTGATTATTTGTTTTTTGGGTGTTGAGTTTGAGAAGTTCTTTATAGATCTTGGATACCGGCCCTTTATCTGTAGTGTCATTTGCAAATATCTTCTCCCATTCTGTTTTTTCCTTTAAAAATTTCCAAATTAGGGTGCCAGGGTGGCTCAGTCAGTTGAGTGTCTGACTCTTGGTTTTGGCTCAGGTCATGATCCCAGGGTTTTGAGATTGAGCCCTATTATCAGGCTCTGTGCTCAGTGAGGCATCTGCTTGAGATTATTTACCCCTCCTTCTCCCTTCCTCCCTGCTCCTGTCCCTGCTTACGCTCTCTTTCTCTCTCTCTCTCTCTCTCTCTTAAATAAATAAATAAATAAATAAATAAATAAATAAATAAATAAATAAAATATTTTTAAAAATATCTCTAAATACAGTCACATTCTGAGGTACTGGGACTTAGGACTTGGAGGGGGAAACGCATTTAGTCCCTAACATCAGGGTTTTAGGTGAGTCATTTATGTGGACCTTAGGCTACACAGCAACTAGGACATAGAGGAACATAAAGAACCAGGAGCTAAGTCTTCAGTGAATGAGGGGGAGTGACCAGGCCAGCAGTGGCAGCAATGCGTGTGAGTGTTTGAGAGGAGCGGGGTATATCCTCATGCATGAGTCTCAAAGGAGGGATGACTTTTGAGAAGAGGGACAGAAGTGGTCTGGAAGTAGCCAAAGAGTCAAGGAGAACAATCAGGCTTCCCCCAACTGGCCCTGGGGCATCTGGAAATACAAACCTGAAAATACAGTTTCCACCTGAGAGGGCTACATAAGCAGGGATAGGCTCAGGCAACAGCATGTTTTTACAAAGGCAAGAGATGGACAGGATGTTGGGAGAAGGGGCTGAGGATACAGGGGAGTTAGCCAATCAGAGCAGGAGGCTACATTAGTGGTGTCTGAGTCCCAGCCTACAGTGTCCACACATTTGTGTATGGGTGTGTGTGTGTGTGTGTACATTCCATCTATTTCAAGACCACCAATCAGCCTTTCCCATCTCCAAAGCCATAATTCTTATTGTCTACTGCCTATGTGGGACATTTTCACCACTTAAATTGGTGGCTGAAAGAATCACACTTACTCAATGGTAACAGTGGGCCACCTGTGAAATGGCAGCTGACTCTCCAATTGAACTTTCAAATCCATTTGTCAATTTGTTCCTGGTGAGTAGGGCCCCCAAGAGCTCACACAGTCAGCTTTCTCTCCATTATTCCAAGGACAGCTTGAAGTTAGAGAATCACATCTTGGGATTTGGTGTCTCCATTGGCTTCTCCCATGAAAAGGATCCAATTAAAGTGCCAAGGGCTGAAATGCTTCTTTATTTCATTGATGTAAGGCCAGGTGATTCCTCCCTTCAGATTTGTACATTGATGTTCAAAATAAGAAGTCAGCTGCATGTAGTGGCTTAAACTAATCCTACAAGATACATTTAGCCAAATAAGCATGTGCAAATGCAGAAATTTGAGTTTTGAGCTGGAACATCTGAAGGACAGGATGTGCCTGCACGTTTAGTACATTTTACTCTGTGGAATGAGCCAGGCACTTTACTAAGATGATGCATTGCTGAAAACTGTCTAGAAACAGAAAAATGAACCTGAGCCAGGACAGGCTTGGCTTAAACAGACAGGAATCCAAAATGAGGACCTTAAGGAAATGGGCTGAATTTGAATTATCTTAATCACTAGGAGGAAAAAAAATCAGGGCTTTTTTTTTTTTTGAAATTGAATATGTGAGAATATCGGGGCACCTCTCTTTAAATAATAATAAAACCATCATGTAAATAATTCTATTTTCATTCATCCAACCAAGATTTTTAAAAAACCATTTTGTCTTCTGTCCTATACTAGAAGCTGAGGATATTGAAAAGAACAATTTCTCTGCCTGAGGATCTCCCAGTCTAGGGGGAAGACAGATAGTTACAGATGGTATGAATTGCCATTTGTCAATGGTCTAGACCAGACCCTGATTTCCAACCTATAGACAGAATCCTGGGGCGGAGAGCATCCTGATTTGCAAAGTTTTACCACACCAGGCATTTTCTAGAAAAAAAAATTATTTCACACATACATATGCTACTTTAAAGGTGAGTGGATAAAGTTATGATTAACAAAAAGAAAAGCTTTTCTGAATTCATGAAGTTTCTTGCCATTATGTAGTTTTTAATCAATGGATATTAAAAGTATAGCTACATCTGGAAGAAGAGGAAATATTTTGAATTTCAAAGAGGGGCTTCAAGTGAGGAAGAGCTGAGAACCAGGGGTCTTATCACCAGCATGGGACCTCTGTTTCCAGTGTAATCCCAGCCCAGTGGGAGTGCAGGACTAGATGTTTCCTCTGATTCAAGACTGATCCCCAACCTAGGTTCCAGATTCCATGCCCCTCTCCTTAGGGTAGGACTCTAACTCTGCTGATTACCTCTTCAATTTGATATCTTCACTCTCTTCTTACCAGAGCTTTCTCTTATCCATATTCATGCTCAAGTCTCTTTATCTTTACAAGAATATTTTCTATCATGTTAGTTCCACAGACTTTTATTGGGATTGTGTACAACCTCATCTGGAATATCAGAGAAAGACTCCCTGAGATGGTAGAAGTTGACCTCAGAAAAATGAGTAGGCATTAGCCAGCAGGCAAAGGAGCAGGGGTAGAATAGGTATTCCAAACCTTTCATTTTATCTCCTAAAGTGTCTCTCAAACCATTTGCTTTTCTCCATCTCCAAAACCAGCTAGTGCAAACAGTCATTAATTCCTGCCTGGATATTTTAATGTCCTTATAACTGGTCTAACTGTGGTCACTCTTGCCTCCTGTCTGCTCCATACTACAGTCAGAGTGGTCTTTTCAAAATGTGATTCTCCCAAACTTCTTGCCACCAGCACCTCCAGAGCCCCAGTGGCCCAGCCTCTGCCTGACCCTCCTGCCTCACTGAACATATCTTATTTCCTCACTCCTTCCTCCCTAACCTACACTGGCCTCACAGTACTCTGTCCTTGCTCCACTTGCTCCCATCCCAAGAAATTTTCACATGATTCTTCAGCCTCAACTCAATGGTAAGGAATTTGATTTCATTTTAATAGTGATGGGAAGTTTTGAAAGGATTTTTGAGCAGAGAAATGACTACATATGATCTGGCTTACATTCCTGAAAGAGCAGCCTGGCTACTGTGTGAAGAGTGAGTTTGAGGGAGCAGAGGATGAAGCAAAGAGACCAATGGAGAGGTTATTTCTGAGGAGAAATCATGGTGGCTTGGACCCAAGTGCTGGCAGTACAAATGGAGAAAAGTATTCAGAATTGAAATATATTGGGAACTGGAACCAATAGAATTTGGTGATGGATTCAGTGACAGAGGGTGAGGGAAATGGGGTTTTCAAAGATGATTCCTAAGAGTTTGGCTTGAGCAATTAAGTGGGTGCTGGTTTCATTTACTGAGAGCCTGTAGAAGGGACAGATATGGAGGCTCACTGTCCCACCTCTACTGAGCACCTGCTCTTTCCAGCTCTTTTTGGATTGTGAGTTGTTAGGGTAATTGGGATGTGGAGTTCTCGATTAGCAAACTGAAAGGCATTGTGAAGTTCACTCCTTAGAGATGAACTTGAGATGTTACCTTGCTAACCTGTGACACCAGCATTCATTTCTCTCTATACCAACTCCCCCCTGTCTTTCCTTTCTTCCCTATCCAGCCTAGATCCCATTTCTTGTCACTTCAGCCTCTCTCTTACTAAATACCCTTGCCCCACTATTTCCCCAATTCAACTTCTGGCAAAACACCAACTTGGATGAATCCAATTATTCCCCATCTCTGGTTGCTAAGCACTGCTGGAAATCCACACAGATTGGTATCACTGTAAATCACTGGTGCCACTCTGAATTTATGGTCTCCAACTCCAAATGGACCCTCCGTGCTGCCTGGCAATCCTTCTCTATTTCCCCTGTCAGCTTTCTCTCATTCTTCACAGTGGCTATTTCAGATTTTAACCATTTCTTAAACCCTACTTCCCCTTCTTTCTGAGCAGATGAAGTCACTCCTACTTCACAGAGAACGTACAAGCCGCCAGAATGAAGAACTGCCTCAGCCTTCTCCCATCAACCTATATTCTTACTTGAGTCTAAAACTATCCTTTCTTATCCCTCTCCAGTTACATGTCTCTTCCTGTATCTAAAAGTAATACTTCAGCTGGCTCTCATTCCCTTTTACTTTTTAGGAATCTTCTTTATTTATCCCCACTCTTCCCTGTATTGTTCAACCATTCCTTTACCAGCTCCTTTCCAATGGCGCTGAAACTTGCTCAGGGCTCCCCTATATTAAAAAAAAATTTTTTTAAAGAATCTATTCTTCTCTCTATTCCTTACTACCAGATTTCTCTTCTTTCTTCTCATTAAAACTTTCTGATAATATTGTCAACACTGTTTTTTTCTCCAATTCTTATTGCCCACTCTCTACACAAACCATGGAAGTCTTGCTTTCACCATGAACCTGCCCTCACCATTGTCACCAATGATCTCCATTTGGAATTCCAATGGTCACCTTCTGGTCACTATGTTCCTTGGAGTCTCGGCAGCCTCAATGCTTTTCACCACATCTCCCATCTAGAACTCTCTCTTCTCCCTTGCTTTCTGTGAACCACACTCTCCTGGTTTTCCTGTGACCTCTTAGGTTACTGCTCAGTCTTCCTCTTTTTGACCTTGAATGACAGAGTTATGTGCTGGGCTTTCTTCTCTTTTTCTTCTGTACCTTAATCTTGGATGTACTCTGTGGTAGATTATTTGCAAAAAATGGTACCGATTTTCTATCCCTCCTTGTATCTATACTCTTTGTTATGTAACTTTGCAACTCCTGTGAAGAGATAGAATCTATTTCTCTAGTTCTTGAACCTAGACAAGCCTTGACTTATTTGACCAAAAGAATGTGGCAAACCAATATTGTGCCGGTTCCAAGCCTGGGTCTCACTTCCATGTGAGCAGACCTGGGCTGCCTTCCTGGACAATGAAAGTCCTATGACCCAGTCGCCTCAGCCAATAACCAACCAAGCAGCTGGTGAGTGAGGCCAGCTGACACCAGTCAGCCTCAGCCAATCTGCCAGCTGACCATAGACACATGAGCAAGCCCATCTGAGATCAGCTGAGCCTGGCCCAGATCACAGAACTTATAAACTCATGAACAGATACACATGGTTGTTTTAAGCTACTAAGCTTTGGAGTGATTTGCTATGTAAGCTAACTGATATAGTTTCACTCCCTTTTATGCCTCAGTGGATATCTTTATGTTGGTAATTTCCTAGACTACATCTCTAACATAGATCTACTTTCCTAAGTCCAAATTCACACTTATACTTACCAAATAGACAATAGCATTTATCCAGCTTTATATATATGTATATAATATAGTTATAATAATATATTTTATATATAATATGTATGATATATATATATATAATTTTATCTAAGTCCAGATACAATGCAATGCTACACACATTTCTCTTCATCTTTTCAATCCCCCCAATGTGGTGGATTTTGTCCATTACTCCATCTTACAGAAGAAAAGAAATAGAAGCAAAGGGAAATTAATAACATGTGCATGATCTTACAGCATAAATTGGTAGGTCTAGGATTTGCACACAGGTCTGTCAGACTCCAAAGCTGATGATTGCCACCACTATATTGCCTTCCCCCGCTACTTGCATTCCAAGGACATACCACATTCTCATATCTCTCATTTTGCTCATGTTGACTTTCTCCCTTAGGTATTTTACCCTTCTGCTCTTCCTGTTTTACCTTCTGTTCTTATTGGTTAACTTCTCTGGCTTCCCCTCAGAATGGATTAGGTGACTCCTTTCTCAGCCACCGTAGCACCCCCTGCATACCTCTACCTACTCTTATGGTATCATATTGAAGTTGTGTCTCTGTCCCTAGATTGTGAACCCCTTGAAGACAGGGATTCTCACCCCAGGAGGGGATCCGATGGGCATCAGATTGATTTCACCCAGCCAGAAACCATGATCGAATATATTCTAAAATAATAGTTGCTTAGATATCACCTTGGCACAGCCCAAAGTCAGATAAGTAGAACTGGAATACCTAAAACAGCTCCAAATGCCAGCTATTCATATAGAAATGGAAATTTCAGTCCATTTGACAATTTCTAAGACAGTGGGTCTTAGACTGAACTTTTCACAGACAAAGAATTTACAAAGCCACTCACCCCAAACTCTAATACATGGCTTGAAGACAAACTGCAAGCAGATTACAAAGTTCTTCCTCTTCTTTCTTCTGTCAATAGACACTTTCCCATGAAAGCACACTCTAGAAGATGCTGGAAATGAGTGATTTAAGGAATGGAATGAGTCATGCTGGCCATATCTTGGGCAATGCAAGATTCAAATGGCTCCAGAAGGGCACTTTGCTTTTGACAATAAGAGCAAACCCTCTCTAGGCTGACCTGGACTTCCCCAGAGACCCTGTCTCAGAAGCTGCTGTCATCAAGCTGGGAAAAGAAGATGCCATATAGTATAGGCCCATCAATTCCACTTCAGGCATCTTTGATGTGATGAGACAGTAATGAAAAAAGCTGCCTTCGAGAGAGGAGAATCTTTAGAGAACAGAATCCTGGGTTCTAGCAAATGTCTCAAGCAATTAAAAAAACCATTTCAAAGTATAAAGGGTGCAAAAACTGATATGGTGATATAACATGTCTAGAATACATTTTGCAAAGTTTCTCAGAGAAGCATCTACCTTTTAATCCATGTAGCTTTTTAGAGCTTTCTCTTAAAAGTCCTAGATTCTAAAATTAAGCACACACCCATGAAGAACTATGGAGTCAGTATAATCATGTGGGGCTTTGGGTTAGTTTGTCCTGGAGTTAGTGGTTTTTACATTGTAATAATGGCTTCGTATTATTTTGGCATGTAGATGTGTTATACATAAGTGGAGAATGACTAGTGATGTATGCACAGTGATGTGAATGTATTTAATACCACTGTTCTGTATACTTAAAAATGGTTAGAGAGGTCAAGTTTATATTATGTATATTTTACTACAATTTTAAAAAAATTAATAAGTTTTGAAAAAATTCCCATGCATGCTCAATCACTCTCTTCCTTCCAAATGGCTGAAGTGGAGACAACTTCAGGACAATCTTGGAAGCCACTGAAAATATTGAAAATGACAGTCTCTATAAGCATGGTTACAAGAACTAGAAATAAGTTTCTATCATATTAGAACTATTAAACATATCAGGGTCTGTATTAATTATCTATTGCTGTGTAAAAAATTGCCCCAAACTATAGTGGCTCAAAACAACACCACTTATTATCTCACAGTCTCTGTGGGTCAGGAATCTAGATACAGCTTAGTGGTGTCCTCTACTTCAAAGTCCCTCATAGGCTGAAATCAAGATGTCAGCTGGGGCTATAGTGATCTCAGCCTCGCCTGGGGAAGGAAGTACCCACTCCCAAACTCACCCGTGTGATTGTTGGCAGGATTTATTTCGTTGTGTGCTGTTGGCCAGAGGCAGCTCTCAGTTCCTGGCTATGTGGACCTCTCCATGGGGCAGCTCACAACATAGCAGCTTGCTTCATCACAGCAAGCAAGCAAGAAGAGCCAGAGAGAGTGAGCAAGACAGAAATCACCATCTTTTATAAACTAACCTCAGAAGTGACATCCCGTCTTTTTTGCTGCATTCTACTCATTAGAAGCAGGTCACTAGGTCTGGCACACACTCAAAGGGAGGGAATTACACAAAAGTATGAAAGCCAGGAGACAGGGATCTTTGGATGCTATTTCAGAGGCTTCCTACTACAAGGTCTATTTGTTACAGCAGCTAGCCTATACTGTTACAAGAAGCCTAATGGAGCAATTTGCAGCTTTGGTATTGGTGAGAGTTTTGAAGATTGTTTGAACATTTTACCCCATGCATCCTGCTTATTCCTGGGAGCAGAAGCAGAAATACCCAATTTCAGGTTATTCATAACTGAAGAGATAAGTGATGACATTTCAAAGAGGACTGAGTTTTCCTGGCATGATTAACAGCAGCATCATACCACAGCTGACCAAATCTAAGACCAAATGGAGAATTCATTTCTTCTCACTGCCAGAGGCTCCCTTTTCCCTACATCCAGTGACTAAAATCCATGACAGCAGGATTTTCCCCACATTGGTGGCTTTGCCTAATACTTTGGAAGGTGGAGAAGAGCACATTGGTTTGGCTTTCATAAACTCTGGATCGAGGAAGGGCTGGCCAGACAGCTGCCAGATGCAAGGATCTTCCCTATGTGTATAGTTCAACTTAATTGCTCATCTGGCTAAGCCCCATCCCTCTCCAGATGTTGTATCACGGCACTGCCGGAATTGCTGCTTTCAGCCTCCTTTCATCACCCTCATTAAGCCAAAATAATAAGGCAACATGTTAGACACGATGATCAAGTTTTAATTAGACTTTGATAAACCCAATGTGAATTTGGTCTCGTCAGGTGCAACATTTTTGACAAGCGGTGAGGACAGCGAATCATGAGATGGTTTTGGTATAAATAGCAGCTATGGTTTCAATCTCATCTATGTGGAGGGAAGCCAGGGATTGGGTATGTGCATAACCATAATAACCCTTTACATTAGAGGAACACTTTACAGTTTGCAAAGTTCTTTCAGCCCTTTGCTATGTGATTGCGTGGGCTGAAGCTCATTTGGCAGCAAGGCATCCAGGTCCAGATGGGGAGAAGAAGGAAGAAGCTAACATTTAGTCGGTTCCTAAGACATGCCAGGAACTGTGATAGGAGTGTCTTATATGGAATAGAAGTCAAATGTCTCACCCTGAGTCTCAGGACTTAAGGATTGTTAGGGTGAGAGTGACCACCCAGGGTCTGTTCATTTCCTTTGTAGGACTCTCTTCACCACTTCATGCAAACAGTCTTCCAAAGCCAACTTAGAAGGCAGCTATTGCAGAGGCAGAGCCACAGACTTAGAGCTGAAAGTGCTCTTAGAGATAGATCCAACCTTTTCACTGTACAGATGGGGAAACTGAGGTACAGAAAGGCAAAGGCATGCACCCTGGTCGCAGAATGATTTGGGGGCAGAACCAGACAAAAACTTAAGCCTGACACTGTCACTCTTTCTAATTCATTTGATTCAGTTTGATTCAACAAATATTTGTGAGAACTGTGCTGAGTATTCTTTTAGGGATATGCCAGTGGATTAAAAGAGATAATCCATTCTGGGGGATGGGGAACAAAGAGTAAACAATAGATAAGTAAATTATAAAGATGTGAAGAAAGACTGAGTGCTATGGTCAAAATAAAAAGGTGGAGCAGGATAAAGGGGACTGAGAACAAAAGAGATGGGCAAGCTTACATTTAACACAGGATGGTTAGGGTGCGTCTTTTTGAGAAAGCTTACAGAGAAAGCTTCCTAAAGGAAAAGTTTCCCGTTCATTCACTTATTCATTCGTTCAGAATTTACTGAACAGTTACTTATGTCCAGTCTTTTGACAGGGTGGGCAGTGATGTCAGTAGAACCCAGCCAATCATCTCTCTCAAAGATCTCTGTTGAATTCCCAGGAACACCACTGTGGTCTGAGGCACTTTTTGCTAACAAATGGCATTCCACAAGCTTATGACCAGTGAAATGGCTTCAGTGCTCCTAACTCCTTGTACATGGCACAGAACATCTGGTCACAACATGCAAAGTTTGATAGCCAAGTTGTGGTTGGGCCTGGAAGGGACAAGGTATTCCCAGCTGTGGTGGGGAGCAAGCAGTTTGTCTGCAGGAGCCTTCTTCTCCTCCCTAATGCACCACACCTTGCATCCCTACAGGTCTCTCTGGAAAATGCCCCACCTAACCTTTGTCTGCCTTTTTCCTTCAAAATTTCCCTAGACTGGATTGAAGCCCTGTTTGAAACCCCAGGGTGACAGCTAATTACGCCTGTAAGCTAAATGAACTTGTGGATTCCTGTGTCTTTTCCAGTCTGCTAATTGGAGTCTACTGACCCCAGATCATTCATTTTCTCCCTCCTTCTAATTTGTTTAAGTAGCATTCCAGAGATAAGTGGTCTCTGTCAGAGGCCTTCATGTTACACTATGTGAGAGCAATCATCTTTTGCGTTTAGACAGAATTTCACAATTGACGAGGCACTTTCATATCCATCATGTTATTCGAACCCCACAGAAGTGTTGGGTCATTATTCCTTTTCTTTTCCCTAGATTAGTAAGCCTACACTCTTAGGAACGAAAGAGTTTTCCAACCTCACACAGCCATTGAAACACAACTGGATGTCCTGTGCTGTTTCTAAAACCCCAAACCGGCTGGCCCTGTGAACAACATTTGGTGACATGCCAGATGGACAAACTAGAGGTGGCCCAGCCTCAAGTTGAATGAAAAAGTAATAGAGAAAACAAGATGAAATCTAGGAGCAGTAGAGGATAGTATTTCCCAAACTTCATTGTGCACAAAAATCTGCTGGGGATCCTGTCAAAATGCAGATTCTGGGTCCATAGGTCTGGGAAGAGCCTGAAGTTCAGCATTTCTTTAAAACTCTCAGGTGATGCCAATACAGCTTGTCCTCAGGCTACCCTTTGAGTAGCAGGAGGTTGATGTAAGTCCGCACACTGAATCATCTGATTGGAAAGAGCTCAAATCCCAGTTCTGCCCTTTAGCTCCCTGTGACTTCAGGCAAGTCTCTTCACCAAGCTGAAACTCAGGGTGGTTGTTCTTTTTTCTCCCCAAACTCAACAATAGAAAAGTGGCATAGTGTGCACTCAAATTAGTCTTGAAGAAGATCTTGATCGATCAATGGCCTGAGACTGTCAGGTAGGGTTATGCATGGTGTGCTCTGCACCCATGGGAAGGTGGGTGTCAGCTGAAATCCAGCCCACATTCCACTCACCATGCAGAGCCCCCTGCACAAGGCTACGTCTACACAAAGAAGGGAGCATCGTTTCTTTCATCTACATAAGGGCACCATGCAGACCAGTGGAGACCTTATATAGTTTGCCACCATCCCTGTCAACTGCTCATGGTCTAATTGATCTGCTTTTATAAGGCTTAATCTAGTTGCCAGGTTTCTTGTTTACATTTACACTGTCTCTTTCTCATTCAGATAATGACCTCTTTGACTCCTCTTCCAGGCCTCTATTAAGTCTCACCCCCATAAATAGCTTTGTGGTGGGGTCCATGTTCATTCATTACCGTTCATTTGTTCAAGAGCAAATATTTATGTGGCATCCTCTGTGTGCCCGGCATGGTTCCAAGTACTGAGAATATAGTAATGAACAAAAACAGACAAAGCCCCCACCCTTCTGGAGTTACCATTCCTAAAGGGAAGAGACAATCAAATAATGTTTAAGATAATGGCAGGCAATCATATGCATAGTGAGGAAAATAAAGCAGGAGGTGACATTTGAAGAGAAACCAGGAGGTGAAGGAGTGAGCCTTGTGGGGTGGTGGTGGAGAAGTGCAGTTTGACCAGAGGGACAGTCTCTGCAACAGATCTTAGAGCAGCAGTGTGCTTGACAAGGTCAGCAAAGCTGCAAGAAGGCCAGTGTGCTGGGAGCACTGCGGGTCAACAGGAGCATTTGGGTCAAGTGGAGAACTTTGGGTTTTATTCTAAACACAATGGGATAACATTTAAGAATTTTGTGCCATGACCATTGTTGTTATGCCCCTGCATGAACTGCCCTCCAGTTT
Organism: Zalophus californianus; assembly: GCF_009762305.2. NCBI lineage: Eukaryota > Metazoa > Chordata > Mammalia > Carnivora > Otariidae > Zalophus > Zalophus californianus. The sequence goes on along the minus strand of NC_045598.1, from coordinate 26,096,665 downwards.
AAATGTTTTAAAGAGTTTGGACTGTGGAAGAATTCATTTATCAAATTCAATGTATGTATCTTGAGTCCCTACCATGTGCCAAGTACTTTTCCAGGCCCCAGTCTAGGTCCTGGCAATATTGGCAGTGAGCTAGATAGGCAAACTTACATTGTTTTTTAATTGAAGTATAATTAACATACAATGCTATATTAGTTTGTGATGTTACTCTCAGGCATACAACATATTAATCCAACAATTCTATCCACTAGTCAGTGCTCACCTTGATAAATGTAGTCATTGTCTGTCACCATCCGTTATTACTATATTATAATATCCCCTATGTTGTACTTCTCATCTCCATGATTCACTTATTTGACAACTGGAAGTTAGTACCTCTTAATCCCCTTTAACTATTTCACCCATCCTCCCACCCACTTCTTCCTGGCAACACCAGTTTGTTCTCTGTATTTAAGAGTCTGTTCTTTTGGTTTGTTTATTTCTTTGTTCATTTGTTTTGTTTTTTAGATTCCACATATAAGTGAAATCACATGGCATTTTTCTTTCTCTGTCTGACTTATTTTACTTAGCATAATACCCTCTAGGTCTACCCATGTTGTTGTAAATGGCAAGACCTCCTACTTTATGGCTGAGTAATATTCCATTGTATATATGTACCACATCTTCTTTAGCCATTCATCTGTTGATGGACACTTGAGTTGCTTCTGTATCTTAGCTATTGTAAATAATGCTGCTATAAGCATAGGTGTACATTTATCTTTCAAATTAGTTTTTTTTGTTTTCTTTGGGTAAATATCCAGTAGTGAGATTCCTGGATTATATCAATGCGACATGAATGTCCATACTGCTCTCTTCCTAATGAGATCCACATGGGGAGGAGGGTGAAATGACACTGTTTAACAGAGCCTCCCTCTCTTTAGATTTGCAGATTGGGTTGGGTGTGAAGCCAGAAAGTGCTGAGGGACACCCTACTACCTACACACCAATGTTTTGTGTTGGTGACTCTTGTGGAAATCAAGAACAAGAGGTTGATTCCATGTTTGGGTTAATATAATGAAAAGCCTGTGGGGCTGAGCTTTCTGAGGGACCTGGCATTGACCTTGGGTGTGGACATAAACCTTGGGAATGCACATAAATTCTGGGAAGAAAAGGGCCTGGGACAGAAAGCTTGATGTTGCTTGTATTTGCATACATGTACACAAGCATCCGGCCAAGCTGTGCTTGTCCTTCAAGATCAAGCTTACAAAAATCATTTCCTTTACAGGATCATCCTTAGAAATCTTTATCACTTCTGCCTTCCAACAGGTGTCTCACCTGGTAACAAAGCTTCCAGTGCCTATCACAGAACTTAGCTCATAGCACTCAATAAATACTTGCTGCGTGGTGGATGGATGGGTGCATGGATGGATGGATGGACAGATAAAGTGATGCCCACTGGGGTATAGTTTCATCTCAGACTAGTTTGTTGGTTCCAAAGCGTAAGCCTGTGGGGTAAGGAAGCCTGCAGGAAAGATCTGAGACTGATTAATCTTTTTCTCCTACAGCACCTAGACTGTGGCCTTATACATAATAAGAGTCCAATAAGTGTGTGCTGAATGAAAGAAGATAAGATTTGACCAGAAATATGAGCCCAAGGGTTCGGTTTTTCCCATGAAACTTTAATGCCAAAAAGGATTTCTGCATATGAAATTCATCCTTCTCTGTTCACCTTTACATAATTCAAGCAGCATGTGGTTCCTTGGAGACTTCTTGGACATTAAGTTCTCTCTCAACAGTCCATGGATTGAACAGCTGCACTTAAGCAATTACCATTGATTTGTCATCACGAGGAGGGTATGGGAGCTGTGGGAGGAAGGGCATGGAAATGAGAGCCAGGGACAGAAGGACCCAGCGGTTGAGAAACACAGGGACTGCATTTGTGGAGGCAGGGAACTTGGAGAAGTCAGTGTCCCTGGAAGTGCCAAAATGCTGGACAAGGCCATTAACACACCCCAGAGGCACGGGAGCCTTTAAGCTATTTCTTGGCATCCTTGTTTCTTTCCCCCTGATCAGTATCTAACTCATGCCCCTCAACATCTGCTTGACAAGCACATTTCAACAAGGGAAGACAGAAAAGGGAAGAGGTCAGAGAAGCCGTCTTTGTTTTGCAGTGAAAACCCAGGAGATGATGAGGAAAAGCCTCGAGGCACTCTGAGATGAGAGTCCCCTGGGAGCTGTCAGAGGGGTGGGAAAAGGCTCAGGCAGAGTTTGCACGCTCCCCCATCCTCAGCTCCCAGAAACGCCTGCACTGGTGATGGACAAGGAGAGAGGACCTGGTGAGCATGGATGTCTGGATAAGGTCAGGTCCAGGGCAGAGATGACCAGGACTGCAGAGCAGCAGCTGACTAGGACCTTCCCAGAGGACAGATAGTAAAGGACTTCTGTAAGGGCCCAGAACTCAGAATGTGGAAGCCCTGAGAAAAAGAGGCGTGATCTCCCTCCTCTGACTCCACCTCATTGAGAAGGAAATTCCCTCCAGTGGAGGTGGGGGGAGAGAAGAAATCCCTCAGCCCCTCCCACTGCATTGTGAATTAGCTAACCCCTCTCGAGGACACAGACACCTGGAGGAGAAGAAATGGGGAGAAAACCAGCATTCCACATCCACCCCACTCTGAGGCAAGCAGCTTCACAGACCTTGTCTTGCCAAACCCTTACCACAATCCTCTGAAACAAGTCCTGTGACTCCCATCTATGGTTTGTTGAATTGTGGTCCCCCCCAAAAAATAGGTCGTTGTGGTGTTATTTGGAAAAAGGGTCCTTGCAGATGGAATTAAGTTAAGGGTCTTGAGATGAGATCATCCCGGATTGTCAGGTGGGGGCACTAAATCCAATGTCCCATGTCCCTATAAGAGACAGGGCAGCCCCTAGCAGAGCACTCCTAGGCCTGCTGGTCTGTGGCGAGTGGCGGACGCTGGTCTCTGTTCCGCCGGATGGGGTTTGTTAAGGTTGTCAAGAATAAGGCTTACTTCAAGAGATACCAAGTGAAATTTAGAAGAAGACGAGAGGGTAAAACTGACTATTATGCCCGGAAATGCTTGGTAATTCAAGATAAAAATAAGTACAACACACCTAAATACAGGATGATAGTTCGTGTAACCAACAGAGATATCATTTGTCAGATTGCTTATGCCCGCATAGAAGGAGATATGATAGTTTGTGCGGCTTATGCTCATGAACTCCCAAAGTATGGTGTGAAGGTTGGCCTGACAAATTATGCTGCAGCATATTGTACTGGCCTGCTGCTGGCCCGCAGGCTCCTAAATAGGTTTGGCATGGACAAGATCTATGAAGGCCAAGTGGAAGTGACCAGAGAGGAATACAATGTGGAAAGCATTGATGGTCAACCTGGTGCCTTCACCTGCTATTTGGATGCAGGGCTTGCCAGAACTACTACTGGAAATAAAGTTTTGGGGCCCTCAAGGGAGCAGTGGATGGAGGCTTGTCTATCCCTCACAGTACCAAACGATTCCCTGGTTATGATTCAGAAAGCAAGGAATTCAATGCAGAAGTACATCGAAAGCACATCATGGGTCAGAATGTTGCAGATTATATGTGTCACCTAATGGAAGAAGATGAAGATGCTTACAAGAAACAATTCTCTCAATACATAAAGAACAATGTAACTCCAGACATGATGGAGGAGAGGTATAAGAAAGCTCATGCTGCTATATGAGAGAATCCAGTTTATGAGAAGAAGCCTAAGAAAGAAGTTAAAAAGAAGAGGTGGAACCATCCCAAAATGTCTCTTGCCCAAAAGAAAGATCGGGTAGCTCAGAAGAAGGCAAGTTTCCTTAGAGCTCAGGAGCGGGCTGCTGAGAGTTAATAAACCGAACCACAATTTTCTATGAAGATTTTTCAGATAAAGACAATAATAAACTTATTCATCAAGCAGCTGTCTGTGTTAAACTCTTATTAATGAAACTGTTGGAAATAACCTGAAATAAAAAAGCGGAGGAATTGAAAAAAAAAAAAAAGAGAGAGAGAGAGACAGGGCAGAAGACACCAACACAATGGGGAAGGCAGTACAAAGATGGAGGCGGAGGTTGAAGCAATGCAGCCATAAATCAAGGAACTGGGGCCTCCAAAAGCTGGCAAAGGGAAGGGAGAATCCTCTCCTAGATGCTTCAGGGGGAATTGCAGCCCTGCTCACACCTCGATTTCATGTTTCTGGCCTCCAGAACGATAAGAGAGTAAGTAGGTTTGTGGTCATTTATATAGCGGCCATATTATATCACTATATTACTTCATAGATGAGAAAATCAAGGCTCAGAGAGGGTGAGCAACCTCTCTAAAGACATCTGGCTCCAACGGGATGGTTCTGGGTTACAGACTTTGGAGTAGAGCAACAACACCTGCAGAAATAAGTCTAGAAAGACCACCTGGATACACTTCCATAGTCAAAAAGTTGGGGACCACTCTGTTTTGAAAATTCTCTCTGCTAGTGTGTGTGGTAAAAGCTCTCAGAAACCTGCTGACCCATCCCTTCCTCAGCAAGATCGGCCCTCACGCTACAGAAGGTTAAGACCTCATTGGCTATTCCTTCTCATAGTACCTTCCCTGGGCTTCCCTTCTTTGCACTTACAATCACAAGCCTGAGTAAATGCATATTTGGAGCTTGTTTTTGTCTAATGTCTTCCTCCCCAACCATTCCACAAGCTCCATGAGAAACAGGACTGTGTCCAGTTTCTTCCCCATGGTGCTCCTAGTTCTGGGCCCAACACTTGGTACAGGGCATGTGCCCATTAATATCTGCTAAAGGGATGATCAAGAAAAAATTGTTTAACTTTACTTGACCTAAGGTTTTCCAAACTTACTTAACCATTTAACCTGTCTCCCTATAGCACCTGAGAATATCAGATTTGGGGAAAGGTGGGGGTTTCTGCCAGCAAGTTGGATTGATGACACTGTTTTCCCCTGAGGCAGGCATGAGTGCAAACCTCTCCATCCAAAGGGTCTCTTGGCCCAAGGAGAATCTGCTCTCTCCTTGGGAAAGAAACACATTCATAAGTCAATGAAATCCAATGATAAGACGTAAGGGATTCGCAGGGTGAGAAGGAACAGACAAGGCAATTTAAAGTCTATAGTGAAAAACAAACATGATACTAGCCAGGAACATTCTGAAATTTAAAGGAAAGAATAAATAAAAATGACAAGTCTTGCCAGATATTAAGACATAATAGAAATCTATAATACTTAAAACTGTTTGGTACTAAGATAAGCCAGGTGAGTAAAGGAAAATAGAATCCAGACAGAAATCCAAGAACACACAGGAATTTAGTATATAATGAATATGGTGTTTCAAATGAGGCAAAAGGATTCTTCACTGAGGAGTGTGAAGACAACCAACTTGCCATATGGAGAAAAGTAAAGCTGGATCTTGTCTTCACTTCTCATGTCAAAGCAAATTCCAGATGGAGCAAAAATTCCAACATAAAAAATAAACCCATAAAAATACTAGAAAGGAACATGGAAATTTTTTTTTATGACTATAGAGTAGAGACAGCCTTTCTAAGCAAGACACAACCTCTTAACTGAAAAAGTAAAGAATTGGTTCATTTGAGTAGAAAAATTAAAATTTTAGAACTTTGAAAAGTACTATAAGTAAACTCAGAAGTCAACCAACAAACTAGGGGAAAAAAATATCTGACAAACAAAGGCCTGGTTTACTTAATATATCAGAAGTTCTTATAGATCAATAAGAAAATGACAACCTGACGGGAAAAAGAAATGGACAAAATCCAAACCAAAACAAAAAACACAGACAACTCAGAGAAAAAGACCTGAGGATGGCTAATAATATAAAGATATTTAAAGCACCTTTTATAATTAAAGAAATGCACGTTTAAAATGACAAGTTAGGGGCGCCTGGGTGGCTCAGTCGTTAAGCGTCTGCCTTCGGCTCAGGTCATGATCCCAGGGTCCTGGGATCGAGCCCCGCATCAGGCTCCCTGCTCCGCGGGGAGCCTGTTTCTTCCTCTCCCACTCCCCCTGCTTGTGTTCTCTCTCTCTGTGTGTCAAATAAATAAATAAATAAATAAATAATCTTAAAAAAATAAATAAAATAAAATGAGAAGTTATTTTTTTTTTATCTCTCAGGTGAGCACACTTCAGAAATGCGATAAGACACAGTGGCAACAGGAGTAGGGAAATAGGTACCATAAGGCCTGTTGGTGGAACATAAATTGGTGCAGGCTCTTTGCTGGGGAATTTGGCGACATTTTTCAAAATGACAAGGGTGAGTCAGATGCTCAGTGGATACCGATTCCTGCTTCAGCAGTGCTTGGCTAAACCCTGGCCAGCCACTCTGGTGTCCCAAGGCCACCTCTCCTCTGCCACCTGCTAGGATCCACATACTCCCTGAACTACCACCAGCACTGGAGACCTCCCTCTAGCCCAGATCAACCTGGGGTTCTGTGCCTCCTGCATCTACTGTCCTTGTCTCAGCACCCTCCCCACCCCCACCGGAAGTGGAGTAGTAGCTTTGGAGAACTCTGCCATATCTTTTCTTCTCAGATCCCATTAAAAGAGAGAACACACTGAGAAATCACAGGGACTGAAGACCCTGCAATGTGGCTGAACTTTCTTCAGAGCACCAAGAAAGGAGCCTATAGCCAATGGGAATGGCTCACAATGTGCATTTACATTTGAACAAGAGTGTGAATTTGTTATTAACAGAAATGGCACAACTTGGCTGTAGACCAAATGATCCCCACTTTGTGAATTCTCTGAGACCCTCACCTGAATAGATGTGATCCATCAAAGAATGGGGTGACCATTGAACCAACTTCTCCACCATGGAACTAACTTCCATAAGATGTGGCCCAGGAGTCTGGCATAGTACAGTATCTTTTCGACAAGCACATCTTGAGAGACAGTGACAGTGGGAGCTAAGCCCCAGGCTTCCCTATAGCCATGGGGGTGGCTTCCCAGTGCAGTGCATTTGCATTGCTGGGTCACCTTTAACTTTCTGTACGCTGTACCAAAATATCTACCATGTTTTCTTTGAACATTTCCACTCTTGCTTCCATAAAGGAATCTTGTACCCCTTTGTCAATACAAAAGGTATACAATAAAAAGGCCCATCCTGTTTTACTGCAGGTCAACCCCACCTTAACTCTAAGGGAAGGGAGATCTATTCCCTGAAAAGTGAGGTATGCCTTCAGGTATGCCTGTTCTCTCAACCCAACAGTCTAGAGCATAAAATTGGGCTCTTATTTAGGTTCATCATCCAAATGTGCTTCAGCAACTGAGCTCCCAGCAAGGAGAGGGTGGGGCTGTTCTGCTCTAGCCAGACCTCTAACATACAACCTGGAGGCAGAAACCCATTCCTGGGACACATGTCTCCATTACCAGCTGCCCTTGACGTGTGAAGTATAGTCTGCAGGGAATACCCAGCACCATCTCCTGGAGTCCTGAGTCATACCTCCTGCATGAACACTGCCTCTTGGAGTATTTACAACTGACATCTGGAGTATCAGGCACCACTTCCTAGAGTGCTAAGCTGTGCCCTCAGGAAAACCAGATACTACCTGCTAGAGTCAACAGCCTGACAAACACCCCCTGCAGTCCTCAGTGCTGTTCCCTGGGGTCCTGAGTGCTCTGCTTTGACTGCTGATGGCTGGCTGTCTAGAGCACAGAGCTCTGCTTGCCTGGAGTTCAGAACACTTCAGTCCTGAGCCCTTGCTGCTGGGGACCTGAGCAGGGCCCCCAAGTACTACTGAACACTACATGCGTGGGCCACGGAGTTGAGTGTGCTGAGGGTTTTGAGTGCTCTCTCTTGCAGACAGGATCATTGTACCTGGAACACTGGAAAGGACCTCCACCTAGCACCACCACTTCATCATGAATGACCACTGTTTCAGACCAGGTTTCTTTCTTCCTGCCATCTGACCTGCTCTTTAGCATCTTCCCCAGGACAGCTCTACCCCATAACACAGTCACATATTTATTGAACACATACTGTGTGCTACCAATCACAGGATTGGTAGTAATAACAGAAGATGGGACCCACTTCCTTGACCCAGGGCTTGCTCAAATGCATGCAGGGTGGTCTGGCAATTTTCTGAGTTGCTCAGAGTGAGTTTAGCAGCCAGGATATAGATCTTGGCTGGCCAAGCTCCCAGAAAGCCGAGGACTAGAAAGATGGATTGACTTCATTTCAGGAGAGGCCAGAAGATCTCAGATTGGTTGTGAATGTTGATAGATTGGAGCCCAAGATGTGCCAATTTAGTCTCAGTGTGGATTAGGGAAACCCATGCACGTCCTACGGGTCAGAGGCTAGACCAGAGGGTGTCCAGGTTATGCCACAGTACCCAAGACCCTGTCTTTCTCTTGTCTTAGCCTCTGCACTGCCCACTCCTTCCCCCAGCAACAATTCAGACTAGAGTTATAATTAAACCACTCCAAGTCATGATTGCAGATTTTGCCAGGTGCTCCCTAGTACGTGGCATCAGCAGCTGGCTTGCCTCTGGGCTGCCAACCTGGGCACATGGTCAATGGTTAATACCTGGTAAATGTAGTAGTCAATCTCTGCTGGGGGTCACTTTCTCTCCCCCTCTTTCCCCATGCTGATCTGTATCCCCTATGCTGACCCAGGCTTTCTGGAGAAAGATACCTCCAGGCAGTCTCACATCTGCTTGAGATACATCGTGGGTTGTAATATCAACCAGAAAGTTCTGCAGCCATGACTATCATGTGTGACACCCCTCCTGGTGTCCAGTCATAACTAAGCATGTGAGCACTGACACTGGAGCAACTGGCTGCAAATTGGAGTCACAGCAAGTTGCTTAACTTCTCCATGCCTTAGTTTTCTTCCTGGCAAAAAAAGGATGAAACTCGTATCTAATTCATAAGGTTGTTGTGAAGACTAAATGGATTAACATATTGAAAAGCACTTAAAATGATGCCATCACACACTGAGTGCTCAATGAATATTAGCTAATGTCACTACTCACAATGTTATGCTGCCTCTCAGACACTGTCCTTCACATACACCATCTTACTAGAAGCTCACACAGTGTTCACAGGCAGGGTATTATCACCCCCCTTTGTTGATTAGAAAATTGAGTCACAGAGAAGCCAAGTAACTTGTCCAAGGTCTGATGACTAGAAAATGGTGGGGCTGACATGGGAACCAAGGGAGTTGGTCCTAGAGCCCATTTTGACTCTAACCACTGTACTATATGGCCCAGCAAAGCAGCCTCCTCAGATGGGTTTGCTTCAAGCATCTCTGGACACCAGGTTTCTTCAGAGACAGGCAGTCCTGCAGAGTTCTCCTTCTGGTATGCAACCCCTTCCTTGTGGCACAGAAGGTTACCTGGCTGAGGTCACTGCAAGAGTAGTTCTTGGTATCAGTGAACCGACTCCAGCGAGTGCAGGGAAATCAGGACAGGAGTCTGGACTCATACCAGTAGCATTTATCCAGCACTGAGCTAAATACTTCCTCCTCACTTAAACTTCAAGGAGCCCTATGAATTAGATATATTTTAATACCATTTTATAGATGATGAAGCTGAGATACAAACAATCTACAAGATCACACAGCTAGGAAGTGACAGAACCAGGATGGAACCCCAGACAGTCTGGGGTCATGTTTGTTTGTTTGTTTATTTATTTATTTATTTATTTATTTATTTATTTATTTATTTATTTATTTTTTGATGTAGTGTTCCATGATTCATTGTTTGTGCATAACACCCAGTGCTCCATGCAGAATGTGCCCTCTTGAATACCCATCACCAGGCTAACCCATCCCCCTACCCCCCTCCCCTCTAGAACCCTCAGTTTGTTTTTCAGAGTCCATCGTCTCTCATGGTTCGTCTCTGCCTCTGACTTACTCCCCTTCATTCTTCCCCTCCTGCTATCTTCTTCTTTTTCTTTTTTCTTAACATATGTTGCATTATTTGTTGCAGAAGTACAGATCCGTGATTCAACAGTCTTGCACAATTCACAGCACTCACCATAGCACATACCCTCCCCAATGTCTATCACCCAGCCACCCCATCCCTCCTACCCCCACCACTCCGGCAACCCTCAGTTTGTTTCCTGAGATTAAGAATTCCTCATATCAGTGAGGTCATATGATACATGTCTTTCTCTGATTGACTTATTTCACTCAGCATAACACCCTCCAGTTCCATCCACGTCGTTGCAAATGGCAAGATCTCATTCCTTTTGATGGCTGCATGATATTCCATTGTGTATATATACCACTTCTTCTTTATCCATTCATCTGTCGATGGACATCTTGGCTCTTTCCACAGTTTGGCTATTGTGGACATTGTTGCTATAAACATTGGGGTGCACGTACCCCTTCGGATCCCTACATTTCTATCTTTGGGGTAAATACCCAGTAGTGCAATTGCTGGATTGTACGGTAGCTCAATTTTCAACTGTTTGAGGAACCTCCATACTGTTTTCCAGAGTAGTTGCACCAGCTTGCATTCCCACCAACAGTGTAGGAGGGTTCCCCTTTCTCCACATCCCCGCCAACATCTGTCGTTTCCTGACTTGTTAATTCTAGCCATTCTGACTGGTGTGAGGTGGTATCTCATTGAGGTTTTGATTTGGATTACCCTGATGCCGAGCGATGTTGAGCACTTTTTCATGTGTCTGTTGGCCATTTGGATGTCTTCTTTGGAAAAATGTCTGTTCAGGTCTTCTGCCCATTTCTTGATTGGATTATTTGTTCATTGGGTGTTGAGTTTGATAAGTTCTTTATACATTTTGGACAGTAGCCCTTTATCTGATAGGTCATTTGCAAATATTTTCTCCCATTCTGTCGGTTGTCTTTTGGTTTTGTGGACTGTTTCTTTGGCTGTACAAAAACTTTTTATCTTGATGAAATCCCAATAGTTCATTTTTGCCCTGACTTCCCGGGATTGCCTTTGGCGATATTTCTAGGAAGACGTTGCTGCGGCTGAGGTCGAAGAGGTTGCTACCTGTGTTCTCCTTTAGGATTTTGATAGACTCCTGTCTCTCATTTAGGTCTTTCAACCATTTGGAGTCTATTTTTGTGTGTGGTGTAAGGAAATGGTCCAGTTTCATTCTTCTGCATGTGGCTGTCCAATTTTCCCAACACCATTTGTTGAAGAGACTGTCTTTTTGCCATTGGACATTCTTGCCTGCTTTGTCAAAGATGACTTGACCATAGAGTTGAGGGTCCATTTCTGGGCTCTCGATTCCGTTCCATTGATCTATGTGTCTGTTTTTGTGCCAGTACCATACTGTCTTGATGATGACAGCTTTGTAATACAGCTGGAAGTCCGGAATTGTGATGCCGCCAGCTTTGCTTTTCTTTTTCAATATTCCTCTGGCTATTCGGGGTCTCTTCTGGTTCCATACAAATTTTAGGATTATTTGTTCCATTTCTTTGAAAAAGGTGGATGGTATTTTGATGGGGATTGCATTGAATGTGTAGATTGCTCTAGGTAGCATTGACATCTTCACAATGTTTTTTCTTCCAATCCATGAGCATGGAACATTTTTCCATCTCTTTGTGTCTTCTTCAATTTCTTTCATGAGTATTTTATAGTTTTCTGAGTACAGATCCTTTGCCTCTTTGGTTAAATTTATTCCTAGGTATCTTATGGTTTTGGGTGCAATTGTAAATGAGATTGACTCCTTGATTTGTCTCTCTTCTGTCTTGTTGTTGGTGTATAGGAATGCCACTGATTTCTGTGCATTGATTTTATATCCTGCTACTTGACTGAATTCCTATATGAGTTCTAGAAGTTTTGGGGTGGAGTCTTTTGGGTTTTCCACATACAGTATCATATCATCTGCAAAGAGTGAGAGTTTGACTCCCTTTTGCTGATTTGGATGCCTTTGATTTCTTTTTGTTGTCTGATTGCTGTGGCTAGGACTTCTAATACTATGTTGAAGAGCAGTGGTGAGAGTGGACATCCCTGCCGCGTTCCTGACCTTAGGGGACAAGCTCTCAGCTTTTCCCCATTGAGAATGATATTTGCTGTAGGTTTTTCATAGATGGCTTTTATGATATTGAGGTATGTACCCTCTATCCCTATGCTCTGAAGAGTTTTGGTCAAGAAAGGATGCTGTACTTTCTCAAATGCTTTTTCTGCATCTATTGAGAGGATCATATGATTCTTGTTCTTTCTTTTGTTAATGTATTGTATCACGTTGATTGATTTGTGGATGTTGAACCAGCCTTGCAGCCCAGGGATAAATCCCACTTGTTCGTGGTGAATAATCCTTTTAATGTACTGTTGGATCCTATTGGCTAGGATTTTGGTGAGAATTTTTGCGTCCATGTTCATCAAGGATATTGGTCTGTAGTTCTCCTTTTTGATGGGGTCTTTGTCTGGTTTTGGGATCAAGGTAATGCTGGCCTCATAAAATGAGTTTGGAAGTTTTCCTTCCATTTCTATTTTTTGGACCAGTTTCAGGAGAATAGGTATTAATTCTTCTTTAAATGTCTGATATAATTCCCCTGGGAAGCCATCTGGCCCTGAGCTTTTGCTTGTTGAGAGATTTTTGATGACTGCTTCAATTTCCTTAGTGGTTATAGGTCTGTTCATGTTTTCTATTTCTTCCTGGTTCAGTTTTGGTAGTTGATACATCTCTAGGAATGCACCCATTTCCTCCAGGTTATCTAATTTGCTGGCATAGAGTTGCTCATAATATGTTCTTAGAATTGTTTGTATTTCTTTGGTGTTGGTTGTGATCTCTCCTTTTCCATTCATGATTTTGTTGATTTGGGTCATTTCTCTTTTCTTTTTGATAAGTCTCCAGGGGTTTATCAATCTTGTTAATTCTTTCGAAGAACCAGCTCCTAGTTTCGTTGATCTGTTCTACTGTTCTTTTGGTTTCTATTTCATTGATTTCTGCTCTGATCTTTATGATTTCTCTTCTCCTGCTGGGTTTAGGCTTTATTTGCTGTTCTTTCTCCAGCTCCTTTAGGTGTAGGGTTAGGTTGTGTATTTGAGACCTTTCTTGTTTCTTGAGAAAGGCTTGTACTGCTATATACTTTCCTCTCAGGACTGCCTTTGCTGTATCCCAAAGATTTTGAACAGTTGTGTTTTCATTTTCATTGGTTTCCATGAACTTTTTAAATTCTTCTTTAACTTCCTGGTTGACCCATTCATTCTTTAGTAGGATGCTCTTTAGCCTCCATGTATTTGAGTTCTTTCCGACTTTCCTCTTGTGATTGAGTTCTAGTTTCAAAGCATTGTGGTCTGAAAATATGCAGGGAATGATCCCAATCTTTTGGTACTGTTTGAGACCTGATTTGTGACCTACGATGTGATCAATTCTGGAGAATGTTCCATGGGCACTAGAGAAGAATGTGTATTCCGTTGCTTTGGGATGGAATGTTCTGAATATGTCTGTGAAGTCCATTTGGTCCAGTGTGTCATTTAAAGTCTTTATTTCCTTGTTGATCTTTTGCTCAGAGGATCTGCCCATTTCAGTCAGGGCGGTGTTAAAGTCCCCTACTATTATTGTATTGTTGTCAATGTGTTTCTTTGCTTTTGTTATTAATTGCCTTATATAATTGGCTGCTCCCACGTTAGGGGCATAGATATTTACAATTGTTAGATCTTCTTGTTGGATAGACCCTTTAAGTATGATATAGTGTCCTTCTTCATCTCTTGTTACAGTCTTTGTTTTAAAATCTAATTTGTCTGATATAAGGATTGCCACCCCAGCTTTCTTTTGGTGTCCATTAGCATGGTAAATGGTTTTCCACCCCCTCACTTTCAATCTGGGGGTGTCTTTGGGTCTAAAATGAGTCTCTTGCAGACAGCATATTGATGGGTCTTGTTTTTTAATCCAATCTGATAGCCTGTGTCTTTTGATTGGAGCATTTAGCCATTTACATTCAGCGTAACTATTGAAAGGTATGAATTTAGTGCCATTGTATTGCCTGTAAGGTGACTGTTACTGTTTATTGTCTGTGTTCCTTTCTGATCTTTGCTGCTTTTAGGCTCTCTCTTTGCTTAGAGGACCCCTCTCAATATTTCTTGGAGGGCTGGTTTCGTGTTTGCAAATTCCTTTAGTTTTTGTTTGTCCTGGAAGCTTTCACTCTCTCCTTCTATTTTCAATGACAGTCTAGCTGGATATAGTATTCTTGGCTGCATATTTTTCTCGTTTAGTGCTCTGAAGATATCATGCCAGTCCTTTCTGGCCTGCCAGGTGTCTGTGGATAGGTCTGTTTCCAATCTAATGTTTCTACCATTGTAGGTTACATATCTCTTCTCCCGAGCTGCTTTCAGGATTTTCTCTTTGTCTCTGAGACTCGTAAGTTTTACTATTAGATGTCGGGGTGTTGATCTATTTTTATTGATTTTGAGAGGGGTTCTCTGTGTCTCCTGGATTTTGATGCCTGTTTCCTTCCTCACATTAGGGAAGTTCTCTGCTATTATTTGCTCCAATATACCTTCTGCCCCTCTCTCTCTTTCTTCTTCTTCTCGGATCCCAATTATTCTAATGTTGTTTCATCTTATCGAATCACTTATCTCTCGAATTCTGCCCTCGTGATCCTGTAGTTGTTTATCTCTCTTTTTCTCAGCCTCTTTATTTTCCATCATTTGATTTTCTATATCGCTGATTCTTTCTTCTGCCTCATTTATCCTAGCAGTTAGTGCCCCCATTTTTGATTGCACCTCATTAATAGCCTTTTTGATTTCGACTTGGTTCGATTTTAGTTCTTTTATTTCTCCAGAAAGTTTCTCTAATAGCTTCCACACTTTTTTCAAGCCCAGCTAGTATCTTTAAAGTCATGATTCTGAACTCTAGGTCTGACATCGTACTAATGTCCGTATTGAGTAGGTCCCTGGCTGACGGTGTTACCTCTTGTTCTTTTTGCTGAGGTGATTTTTTTTCGTCTTGTCATTTTGTCCAGAGGAGAATAGATGAATGAGAGAACAAAATGCTAACAGGTTAACAACATCCCCAGCAAATATACTGTATACAAATCAGAAAGGACCTTAAACCAGGGGAAAAGAAAGGGAAAGAAAGAAAAAAGAAAGAGAAAAAAAAAAAGAAAAAAAAGATAAAAACAAAAACAGAATAATACAAAAAAAGCAGAATATGATCAAATATGATCAGGCTAGTGCATAGATCAGTGCCACACAGTAGATTTTGGGCGTATTTTGGTCTGTTAGAAAAAAGTGCCTCCTAAAATTTTAAAGGAAGAAAGACATATATGTACAAAATAAGGGTTGATACAATGAAGGGATGGAAGATGACTGTAAAGATGAAAAGTATAAAAGATTTTATAAAAGGAATTGATAAGTTGTTTGAAGAAAGAAAGAAGATTTAAAAAAAAAAAGAAAAAAGGGAGAGAATGTGATCAGGCAGGAGACTAGAACAAAGCCATACACTAGTGATTTAGGGTATATGTTGATCTGTTAGAAGAAACTGTATCTCAAAATTTTAAAGAGAGAAGAACTTATATATATATGCCAAAAATAAGGGTAACTACTATGAAGGGATAAAATATGACTCTAAAAATGAAAAATAAAAAGTGTGGTTTTTTTCAAAAAGGGATTGATAAGATGTTGGTTGAAAAAGGGAAAAAGAAAAATAAAAAAAAACAGTTAAAAAAATTAACTTTGATGAACTAATGAATCATGGTAAAAAAAAAAAGCCATGAATTCTATGTGCAGTATTCCCCTAGCGCTGGAGTTGTCCCGTTCTCCTTGATCGGTAAACTTGGTCTTGGCTTGTTGGCTGTTCGTGCTGATCTTCTGGGGGAGGGGCCTGTTGCCGTGGTTTCCAAATGTCTTTGGGAGGCTGAATTGCCCCGCCGTTGTCGGTCGGGGCTAAGCAAGCTGCTCGGGTTTGCTCTCAGGAGCTTTTGTTCCCTGCAAGCTCTCGGTACAGCTTTGGAGGACCAGGGCGAAAATTGTGGCCTCCCAATCTCCACCCGGAGGAGCTGAGAACTCGGGGCCCCACTTTTCAGTGCACCCCCAGAGAAAAGCAGTCATTCCTGTCTCCCTGGTCTCCGGCCGCACTCCGTGCTCACCCGGCCTGTGACCAAGCGTTTGTATCTCTGGCACCTGACCCCGTGTGGAGTCTCCAAACCCAGCAGATCCCTGTGGTGCGCTCCTGCGCCGCTCCTCCCGGGGGAGGGAGGGGAGTCTCCCCGGCTCTGCCGCTTGTTGGGTCCCTGCTGGAGGAGCAGTGGCCCGACTGGGCCGCGGATCACCGTTTATGGCAACCCCGAGCTGAGAGCCCGCGCCTCGGCTCTGTCTCTGTAGCCGGCTTCCCCGCTCCGATACCTGGGAGCTCTGCGGCACTCACGCACCCCCAGTCTTTCTGTGACCCCAAGGGTCCTGAGACCACACTGTCCCAGGAGGATTCCACCCCCTGCTTAGCCACTGGAGCAACGTCCCTCAGCGGAGCCAACTTCTAAAAGTTCCGATTTTGTGCTCCGCAGCTCTATCACTTGCCAGAAGCGGCCGACGGAGGCCCCCTCCCCCACCGTCTATCCTCCCGAATATCGCCTCGAATTCACTTCTCCGCATGTCCTACCTTCCAGAAAGTGGTCGCTTCTCTGTTCAGAGAGTTGTTGCTACTCTCCTCTTCGATCTCCTGTTGAGTTCGTAGGTGTTCAGAATGGTTTGATCCCTATTCAGCTGAATTCCTGAGACCAGATGAAACCTAGGTCTCCTACTCCTCCGCCATCTTGCTCCGCCCCCCTGGGGTCATGTTTTAAACACTACCCCAAACTGCATCTGAAGTTGGCAGCCTAGAGCACATCCCCAGACAGTTAAGGGTTGGTTCCCCAGGACCTCCTATACTTCATCAAAGCAAGAAGACCAGCGCCTGAGAGATCCAGGAAAATCCGACAATCCAACGGGAGCATATATTTGGAACTTGTCAGGAGGTGCAGGACTCCGGTCACCCCCTTGGGTTGCAGTAAGACCTGCAGGGAGGAGGCTGCAGAGCAAGGGGCTGGGGATATGGGGAACTGGGTTCTGGTTTGACATGTTTGACCCATGGAGCCTCATTTCTCCCCTCTAAGCATTAGTTCTCTTGTTTGTGAATTAAGGGGATCAGTTCTCTTTTGTTCTGCCACTCTTTTATGGCAAGAGAATTATGGCCCATTCTGGGGACAGAGACTTGTCATGGGTTGATCCACCTGAAGCTGACACCTCCCAGAGGGTGGGGATTATCCCTCTATTTGTCTTGGGAGGGGCCTGGCTGCGTACAGCAAATCTATTTAGCATTGGCAGATGTCAAGAAGGCAATGCCTCTACCTCTGATGTGAATGGTCCCGCAAAGGGCCCAATGATCCTGGGAAGCTCCCAGGTAAAGGTCTGAACAGAATGTAGAAGCTGAAGAAGGACAGAACTCAGCTCTGAACAGGAAAATCAGTGTAATGAGTTATCTTATGAAAGAGGGAGCTCCCCATCACTGAAATTATCATGCAGAGATGCAGGTACATCTACAGAGGTCTTGGAGAGGAAGTTCTTTCCTTCCTCAATGGATTTAGGATGCACCATATCTTAGTCCATTCATTTACTAATCATTTACTCACTCAGTGAATATTTAATGAGCATCTATTTTGTGTCAGACACTGGGTTAACAACAATTGATATAAAGATGAATAAGGTTCAGTTGTACCTCTGACCACAAATGTATAATGTGGTATCAGGGGTATTAAAAAGTTCTCTCAGTCACTGAGTTGTAACCTTTTGGTGAACCATGCACCCACTTGAAGAAAGCTTTGGACATGCACACCTGCACAATATTTTATATTCAAATTTGAAACCCACAGAGGAATGAAAGATGGTGTCATAGAGCCAATGCTTCCAACCTATTAGCTCCCATACCTGCACAGCTGAGCAAGGGACTGGCTAGTGGCTGGCCATGTAAGGAAGATGGCAGACAAGTCCAGGCACAAGAGTAAGGAGTTAGAAGGGATGTGGGGCAACTGTGGGCTGAACTAGTGTCACGGGATGTTGGCCATGGTAACAGAACCCAAGCTCTAAAATGGCACGGACAGACCTATTCCATTAATTTAGGGTCCAAGAGAAAATAATGTTTTTGGTAGGATGAGCAGGGAAGGATGTTTCTAAAATGCAGGGTAGGGACTAGAGGAGAGAGACTCAGGGGCAGGTATTTCCTGGAATTTCAGGAGGAAAACCAAACTAGGCTCATTCTGGGGCAGTGGGAGTTGAAGTCCCAGACAAAAAACAGGGCCCCTTCAGTATCTTGAAGGATTAGATGGAGAGGTCTGGTCAAAGAAGTGCAGGCAGCTAGCCCAATCTCCCACAGGGATTTCTCTGCTTTTTCTCTGCAGAAAGCAGTCAAAACTATTTCTATTCCATTGCTGTTTCCAGGACAAAATCCCTTTCCATTGGGCTCAGTGGAGGATAGGGCTGGCCAAAGACCAGGGGTGCCCAGAGGGGTAGAACTTGAATGGGTGAGGGCTGCCAAGAACCCACAGAAATGCTACTAGATTCCAAGCCCAGGGTCAGTCCGGGTCATGGGGGGTGGGGGGGGTGAGCCAGGTCTTCCAAGCAGCCTTCTCAGGGGCCACCCTAGAGAATGGAGGGCCCAGGACCTCTCCTGAACAGGCCCTAGAGACAGCAGAAAACTAGATAAAAGTTGGGATTAGAGGACCTGTCTTGTAGATGAAGCTGACCATTGATTCATCTTCCATCAAGAAGGGATTCAAAGAGCTTCTGTTAGGGTGACGTCGTTCCCAGCACTGGTCTTTCATCATGAAAGCCAGGGGTAGCTGCTCTCATCAGCAGGAAAGCCCATAGCACAGCGGCAGCCTGTCTCTATCCACCTCACCATCAACTTTCAAAACACAGATCCCACACTCTCCCTCCTACTGTATGCCAGACACTTCCGGCCACTTTGCTCACACATCTCCTACAATTCTCAATGACCATTACTGTCTTTATTAGCCAGGTGAGGGAAAAAAAGGCTGAGATGTGGGGAGCTTCAGTAATTGTCTAAGATCACAAGTTAGTAAGAGTAGAGCTAGGACTCAGACCCAGTCAGTCTGGCAGCTGCCTGGGCAACCCTGCCCCCTTGTCATTTGTCGGACCCCACTCCTCCAGCGATGCCACGGGGGCACCTTGCCTCATGGCTTTTCCTACTTTGGCATTTGATGACCACAACAACCACCCTCCTTCTTGGTGAGGATCTGGACTCAGCTTCTGGTTGGTCACCTCTCTGGCTTTCTCCTTCAGATGGCAGCATGAGCTCCAGGCAGCTGGTCCACCTCCATCTCCACCCTCACTCCTGGCGTCCTCCACATGGCAACTGACACCTCCATGCCACGGATCCTTAATGTCAGTGTTCTTCTTTTGGTAATATTTTTTCCAAACTTTTCAACAGTGCTATTGCTCTGCCTAATCCTCACTTGAGTATCAGCCCACCCACAGCTCTGCCAGCTGAGACACTGGAGGCTGGCCGGCTGGACCTGATGCCATCCACTTTGTCTCCCCCTCACAGTAATCCCTCCCTAAATATCCTCTGATGATGTCACAGGCTTTAAGCCTGAGCCTCATCCACTTTTAGTGGATCATCTTTTTTCCAAAACTGGTCCTGCCAGCTGAGATTTTCTATCCTCAAATGGTCTAGTCTAGGATGTCCAAAAATCTGTCTCTAAGTTAAGTGAGGTCTGCTCTGTTGCATCTCAGCCCAGGGTAGATCTGGAAGTTCTGCATATTGGCCATCAAGATCCACAGGAGGAGATGGACCCACTGCTCCATCTGGCACATTTCTGAACAAGCCCAGGCACTTGGACCTTAAATTAATGCCATTGTGAGTCATGACTTAGCTGTTTCCTGTCTTCTCTCCCCACCTAGATTATAGTATCTTAAGGTTAGTCTCATATGACATGCTCAAAATAGCTAATTAAATCAATGATTGGATGAAGAGGAGAGGGAACTCTCATTTACTGGACACCTACTCTGGAAAAGGCACTCAGAGACTTCTATGTACTAAACAGTGTCCCCTTCCAAAGCCCTGTGTTGAAGCCCTAAAGCCCAGTGTGATGGTATTTGGAGATGAGGACTTTGGGAAGTTATTAGGGTTAGGTGAGGTCATGAGGGTGGGGCCTCCATGATGGGATTAGTGCCCATGTTTGCAGAGACACCAGAGGGCTCCCTCTCTCCCATCCTACCACTTCCGTTTCCCTCTCCCTCTGTCTCTTTCTCTCACATACACCTGAAGGAGAGGTCATGTGAGCACACAGCATGATGGCAGATGCCCAGCACTCAAGAGAAGAGGCCTCAGAATGAAACCTACCTTGCTGGCACTTTGACCTTGGATTTCCCAGCCTCCGGAACTGTGGGAAATAAACGTCTGTTGTGGAAGCCTCCAGGTGTATGGTATTTTATTATGGCATTCCAAGCAGATTAGGACGGGGACATTCCATCTTTTACCTGTCTAACAACTGTATGAGGGATCAAGGTAGGCATCTCTGGTTTCTATCTCAAGCCAATCCCCCTTCTTCCTTAGTTTATAAAACCCCAATTTGGCTTGTGTATTAGGCAAATCTAATGCATTTGGGAAGGTAAGTCCCTTCCCCAGCTCCAGCTTCTCAAATTTCACCAGAGTCTAAGGCTAAACAAGTGAACATGGCCTTCATTTAAGTCTGGTTACAGAGCCTGGACTTTATAGACAAATTCCCTGGGTTCACATCTCACCTCTGACAATTATCTGTTGAGTAGCTTTGGGCATTTTTTTTTTTAAAGCCCTTTGCACCTTAAAAATGGCACCTATTTATCGGGATTGTTTTGAGGATTAAGTTAGCCCCTGTAGGTATTATTATTTTTTTAGAAGACTTTATTTATTTATTTGAGAGAGAGAGAGTGAGTGAGAGAGAGAACACAAGCAGGGAGGGGCAGAGGGAAAGGGAGAAGCAGACTCCCTGCTGAACAGGGAGCCCGACAAGGGGCTCTATCCCAGGACTCCAGGATCATGACCTGAGCCGAAGGCAGATGCTTAACCGACTGAGCCACCTTGGCGCTCCCCCATGTAGGTATTTAGAAGGTGTCTGTCATGAACTAAATACTCCGTAAGTGTCACTATTACTATTGTTGTTGCTGTTACCATGAGCTGTAATGGGGAAGTCTCCTGGGTGCTTCTATGCAATATTATGCTACTTGATAGAAACGGAGGTGACAAAAAAGACTGCCCCCTTCTTTCTGCCTTTAATTTGATTGTGATATGATTTGATGCCTGGAGCTGCCATCTTGGGATATTGAATCCATAACCTAAGGACAAAAAAGCAAACATGCTGGTATAGCAAGATCAAAACTTGGAACAGCCTATTTCCAAACTTCTCTTTCTTTGAGATAATGATTAGCTGTACTACGTGATTTTTAAATTTTTTTGAGTATAGTTGACACAAAACATTATACTAATTTCAGGTGCACAACATGGTGACTCAACAGGTTTATGTTGTGTTATGCTCATCACAATTGTGCTATTATTATTCCACTGTACCAGTGAGGAAACAGGCAGAGGGAGGGCTGGGGAGTGGTTAAGTAATTTGTTCAGGATCAGCTAGATGGCGGATCTGGGATTCTAACCCAAAGCCCAGGCTCCTCCCTTAGAACCTGTAGGTCTGGAGGCTTGGAGAGAAAGGTGCATGCCTTGGAGAGGAGGTGAGGGAGGGGTATGCTCTGCCTGACTCTGTTCTTCCTCTGGAAAAGGTGTATTAGAGCAGGTGCCTGCCTGCCTCCAGTGCCTTGGCTGTCAATAAAACCCCCAGCCTGGCTGTGGCAAGCTGCAGATTCATGCAAATTCAGGGCCTATATTTAGCAGTAATTTAGCTGTCATCAGTCAGAGGGAGAAGAAAAAGCCCTCCCCAACGTAATGGTTATTCATATCAACTACCTACTCCTCCGGTGCCTTATAAATCCAACGGAATCTGACTCAAAGCGGTGGTGGTGCTCAGGGGGGCTGGCTGGCTTGGGTTATTCGACCCTCCCTCATCCCGGGCAGAGATGATGGGACAGTGGTCTGAGTACAAAGGAAAGGAAGTTTCATTTTTCATGGAGGGTGATGATAAGGGAGAGAGATGGAGAAAGATGAGCCAATCGTAGAAATCTAATAAAAAACACGAAACAAGAAGGATGCCAATGAGTCAGAGGATTCAGAGCTGGGAGGGCCATGGGAAAGAAAGCAGTCCAACCCCGAGGAAACCAAGGCCAGGGAGGAGAGTAATCACAATAAAAGCTATCATAATTACCATAATTGAAAGCTTGTTCTCTGTGCCAGGCGCGGTACTGACCACTTCACAGGTATGTAGCCACTCGGTCCTCCTAGTAACTCTGCAAAATCAGAATTATTGTCCCCATTGTACAGAACAGGGACCAGAGGTGTGGTCACTTGCCCCATGTCCAAAAATGGCAGAGCTAGGATTTGAACCCGGGTCTGCCTGACGCCACAGTCATTGCTCATAATACTAACAATACTGTGTGATTTGTCAACAGCTTCAGGGTCAATGTCAGAGCTGGACCAGCTCTTGGCTTGACCAACTCCTGGTCCTTTTGTTTTGTTTTGTTTTTTCTGTATCCTCCAAGTAGAAATGACTGCAAGACAGAAGGAGAAAGTGAACATGATAGGTGGAAGGAGAGTGGGTTTGTGCTTGAGGTAGTTGGAAGCTTGGGGAAAAAATGATTGTAATGTTTTCTCCCTCTAGTGATGCATCCACTGGATTTGTTTGAGGGTGCTGTGAGGTGTCTGGAACTGAGAGGAGAGGCTGCTTTGGGAAGGGCTGAGGGAGGCACATAGGGGGAGGCATGCTGATAGGGGGCTACAGGCATCATGGACACCCAGTGAGTGGAGGGACTGGACACAGAAAGGGGAGGCAATGAAGTTAACTCCACCTACTTGTGCCAAAGTTCTTCTGCTCTGTTGCCTAAAACAGACCAGGCATCACTTTATATGAGGAACTTCAGGAAAAGAAAGAGTCCTAGGAGAAAGTAAGATTCAGACAACACATGTGATCATATAATGGTTGGGCCAGGAGGGAGCCACGTCTCTGCTCTTAGCCCACAGAACCTGACCACAGACTTCAAGAGAACTCAGAATGCATGTCCTGAGCTGGTGCCAGGACGCTGCACAAGCAGCAACTCCAGGACTAAACACATGGACTCTGGGGCCAAAGTGACTGTCTTCCAATCCTTATTAGCTGGCTGACCTTGAGCAAGTCACTTGACTTTTTGCCATGCCTCAGTTTCCTTACCCATACAACAGGAGTAATAAGCGTCCCACCTCCTAGGGTTGATGTAAGGATGAAATGAGTGAATATATGTGAGGCACTTAGCACAGCGCCTGGCACGGAGTCAGTGCTGTGTAAGTGTTAGCTATTACTATTCATTCTGAGATGCTTTTGTCTGCCAAAGCAGAAGGTCTACAGGACTGAGCATTTTCCCTCCGTAAATTCAAGACGATTAAATTATCCCCAGCTATGCCACAGAATATACACACCACTCAGATAATATGCAAAAAGATTATATTTCTATCCCTGTCATTCTCTCGCATGTCTCCCCACCTCACCCTACCCACCACTACCTATATCACCTCTTCATCACTACAATTCTCTGGATAATAATGGAGGAATAAGTCCACTGCTCTGTCCTCAAATTGCTCAGGTATCTCAAGGCCAGTTCATTTGGGGATGCTTTGGCCCAGAGTGACTGACTCTGGCCAGATTCTTCTTCTGCCTCCACCACCGCCCCTGCCCCGGGCTGCTAATATGCCATGTTCCCCCACCCTTGCCTTGTGCTGCTCTGGTCTCGTGGGTCACAGACCATCATATCCCTCCTTTCTGCCCTGGAAGTTTCACGCATCAAGTGTGGCTCCACAGTCAGCACTTTATATCCTGAGCAGCCAGGAAGAGGGATTGCCACAAATAACCGTGCTAATGGAGGTAATGGAAGGCGGGAGACTGATGTCTCTGTTTCCCGGGAGGGCTGGTGGCCTGAGCGCGTTGAGCCAAGCCTGGCCAGAGCCCTCCAGCCAGCTGCTAACTTCTAAAAGGAAAATGCTGTGGACCAGGCTGCCTATAGCAACTGCATTTCAGGAAGGATTCCCGCAATTCTCAGGCCTAGACACTCTGTCCATTCTCCTGCCTCTAAAATGCCTACCCCCCGGGTTTCCCCTTCAGAGCCCCTCGCAGCAGGGAAATGCACAGAGAGCACGTGGAAGCATCCATCAGTGGCTCTCAGGGTGTGAACCTGGACCAGCAGCATCAGTACCACCTGGGAACTTGTTAGAAATCCAAATTCCAGGGCTCCACCCCACATCTTCGAAACACTGAATCAGAAACTCTGGAGGTGGATCCCTGTAATCTGGGTTTTAACAAGCCCTCCAGGGAATTCTACAGCACGTTCAAATTTGAGAACCACTGGTCTCCTCAATAGTTCCCAAACTTTGCTGAATATTAGAATCACCTGGGGAGCTTTTAAAACTCCCAGCGGCCAGGCCACACTCCAGCCCAATTAAATCAGAGTCCCTCAGGGTGGGATTCAGACATCAGTGTTTTTAGTTTCCTCCAGGTGATCTATGTTGAGGGCTGTGAACCACTGATCTACATATTTAATAGGCAATCCACAATCATCCTCTTTTTAATACAACTGTGCTTAGTAAAAGCTGTAAAGACAGTTTGCCTTCATGCAAAGAAATCAAGTTTGTGCTGCATCTATTGGATGCCAAGATGGTACTGTGTCTATTTTACCAAGGCATAAAGGAAGGCATGTATTTGTTAAGTAGCTTGTCCAAAGTCAGAAGCAAAGCCTCCATAAGGCAAACTATCTATGTCGTAACCCAGGGCCTCTGGCTAGACCAGACCACAAGCAGAGTCAAAGGCGTGCACCACTACTATCTCAACCACAGCAGTTCCTTAAACTGCCTCAGCTCTTGTGAAGGACACGACCAGCTGACAGACTTCCTGTCCATGCGATCAGTGAGGACTCAGCAGGGTCCAGACCACACACCAGTAGGAGTCATTTGTCTACACTAACAACACAAGATGGAAATTAAAGTGTAGATATAGAGGGGGTGGTATGTATATGAAACATGAAAAATTCATCATGTCTGGCTACTACCTAAGAATATAAATTAGAAATCTTTAAGCACCACAAATGGAAGATATGATGTTACAGGTGAGAAATCGAAATCAGATTAGGAAACAAAACCAAAACAGTGATTTCCTCTTTGCTGGTTTCACACACTTTCTGGCCTTGGCTCTTCAATGAGTAAATTTCAGAGCTAGAAACTGACTCCTCCTTCGCCTGATCCCGAAGCTCAGGCACTCATCATCACTCTTCTTGAGGATTAATCATTAGGGAACAAACTTCTGCATAAGGATGTTCACTGAAACACTACCTATAATTGCAAAAAAAAAAAAAAGAAAAAGAAAAAACATAATAACAGAAAATTAATAACAATAACGGTGGTGTCTGTCCTTACTGAGTGCTCTCATGTTCCTGGGACACTGTGCTAAGTAAGAACTTTACATGTGTCATTCCATTTTAATTATATGTTGTGAAAATTATCAGTTTTCTAGTTGTCCCTAAGACACAAGGTAAGATTTACTTCTGGTTCCCATTGTTAGTGGGTGGGGCCAGGTTATTCTGTTAAGATAGTTGTAAACATGTGATATATGTATCACATTCTTCATCAGCCTGAGTCCCTAAGTAACTGCAGTGAACAGAACCACAGTACCACCAACCCCCTCCCACCACCAAATAATCCGTGATGCATATGTAACATGAGGAAAGAATAAAATTTGTTTTATTCAACTGAGACTTGGGGGTTGCTTATTACCACAAAATAGCAGCCTATGTTGACTGATATATATAATATACTATAATATATTTATAATATAAAATATTATGTCATTTTAACAACATCCCTGAATGATTAATATTGATTCCATTTTATAGATGTAGAAGCTGAGCCTCCATGATTAAGACCATGTTCTTACTACACTAAAGAAATGCTATATCCACTCCAAAGGACTATTATGAAATCATTAAGATCAATAATTTTAAAGATAATGTGGAAACAGAGAAAGGATATGTATGATGAAATAAGAGATGGAATAAGCAGATTACCAAACGGTGGAACTACTACATGATTTATATATTTGAAGTGAGCCAAACCAGGAAGGAAATATGCAAAAGTGGAAATGGTTGTTATTTTAGAACAATGGGATTATGTGTGACTTGTCAAAAGTTTCTCCAGTGTTATTTCATCACTGTTTCAGTAATAAAACAAATCAATCTTTTTCAAATGTCTACATCTGCACAATGTCAAATACGTGGGTAGAAGGTAAAAAGTGCCATACGTCAGCATCATGCACCTCTTGCCCAATATCAGACATCTGGAAAGTCTGAATGAGCCAAATGACTGAATTTTTCATGCTTCACGGAAGATTTTGGGGAGTGGGGTGGGGAGGACAGATGTCTCTGAATAGCTGGTGAGCTTCATGGAGAAACTGACTTAGGTAGAAATGCTGCGGACAGCAATACACCACTGAGAAAAAGTATGGGAGGAAACAGAGAGTCTCCCAAGCAAATCGGATGAAAGATGTTTCTCTATTCAGCCACCTCTACCTCAGGTCCTAATGAGAAACATGGTCACTGGGAAGTGAACATTTAGCTATTGACAGTGTTGGAGTTTGTGAGTGCTATCTGGACAGGCCCTACAGACCCCCACCACTGAATGTGGGAAGCTCTGAAGACTGTTTTACCCCCTCCCTCTGAAGGAAATGATACTCGGGTCAATATTCATCAAAAGACAGTGCAGATGCAGCCTCCAAACAGGCATGCCCATCATTCCCTTATAATGGAGGCTTCCACAAAAGCTGTCATGCTGGTGCTATGTGATCATCTTCACCAACACCCCAGCTGATGCTATCACAGGGGAGCCCCTGAGCCAAGGGGAAGACAAGATACAGGCTTGACTTGGTCTCAGAAAGCTCTACTCAAGGGACAATGTCCTCCCACAAGACTAACTCAACTCTTTCTAATGGAGGTAGTAACACCAGAAGGAGATTGGGCAATAGATAATAGCAATGGAAGTGGGCAGAAACACAGGGAGAAGCTGAGATGAGAACATGCTCTAGTCACCATCACAGCAGAGCATTGGACACACTCTTGCTTCTGGGGAAAATGAGCCATACTAAATTACCTGGTGTCATTAATTAGTGTTGGATCCTGGAGGATTTTCCAGTTCCCACACTATCTTCCATTCCCAAAGTTGTGAGACTGTGCAGCTGGTCCTAGGATACCTTGTTTGGGGATTTTTCCTAGAGATGTTCCTATAACCTGGGGTCTGTTGGAGGGACAAGAAGCTTTGCTCAGGGAGCTGGTCTAGGACAGGGATGCCAAAGCAACAATGGAGGGAAGTGACCACCAGGTTCTTCAGATAAGCTTCTGGGACTAATATTTTGGGTCAGGAGTCAGCAAACTTCTGAAAGGGCCATAGAGTAAATATTTCAGCTTTGGGGGCCAAATAGACTTTGTTACAATGACTCAACTCTGCTGTTGCGGCTCGAAATGAGTCACAGACAATCTGTAAATGAATGGGTGCCAATAAAGCTTCACTTATAAAAATAGGCAGTAGGCTAGATTTGGCCTGTGGGCTGTAGTTTGCTGACCCCTGAGTTGGGCCATCAGGTTCCCCCACCTGACAGTAATATGTCCACTTGCATCTCAAAGACAGTGTGCCCAAAACTTGTTGAATGCCTTTCCTGTACACTGGCAGCTGACAATGGTAGTGGAGGGATTAGCTCAGGGGAGCAATGGCATTAGTCTCCAGCTAATGTCACCTTCTCCCACTTTGTGGCCCTGTAACTCTTTTGCAGCTCCTGAATTGCAGGGACAGCCTGATAATGAGGAGATATAGGGATGATAGAGGGCCCTGATTCTCCTAAAAACTCTTCTGCCTTCTGGGAAAAAAACAGCTTCTTAAGGTGTGCAGAGATGGTGACTGTTTCAAGAAAAGAAAATACCATCTGTGAAAATCCCCATCCTATAACACTCTCCCTGCTCACAGTGTTCCTTCCACTCTGGTCTCCTTTCTTTTGCTTGAATCCAGCAAGCTCTCGCTAGCCTCCAGACCTCCGTACTTGTTGTCCACCCCCCCCCCCCCCACACACACACACCTTCACCTCTCTTGCTCCAGTTCTTGGCATAATTGGCCTATTGTCACCCTTCAGGTCTCAGTTCACATGCAACCAGCTCATGGAGTCCGCCATATCGAAAACCCAGCCCCAGGTTCCTGCCACACGCCCATCCATTTCCTTCACTGCCCTTATCTTAGTCTGAAAGGATCATTTTGAATGTTTGTATAGTTGTTTATTGTTGCCTTCTCTACCAGAATCCAATCTCCAGGAAGACAGAAATCTTGTCAGTCTTCTCTGCTGTTGCCTCTGTGAGTACCTGGCACAGAGTGATCAGTAAATAATTCTGGTTGGTTGAATGAGTAATATCACCCCACAACATATGGGATGGGGTGGGGGGAAGCCAGTGGATCTTCTCTCTTTTTCCTTCTCCCTAACCACTCAGGGTTCCTGGTCTTAATTACTTGGCTCAAATTTCCACCTCATAGAAGGAAAGAAGGGACTGTGTGTGTGTGTATGATAGGAACAGTGAACATGAGATTTACCCTCTTAATAAACGTTTAAGTGTACAGTGCAGCGTTGCTAACTATGAACACAATGTTCTGTAGATGATCTCTAGAACTTATCTTGCATAACTGACACTTTATACCTGTTGAATGGCACTCCCTATTTCTCCTTCCCCTCAAGCCCCTACTACTTTCTGCTTTTATGAGTTTGACTATTTTGGATACTTCAAATAAGTGGAATCATGCAGTATTTGTCCTTCTGTAACTGGCTTATTTCACTTAGCAAAATGTTCTCAAGGTTAGCCACATTGTCATATATGGTGGGATTTAAAAAGGGACTCTTTTTGAATTGTGCTGGGGAGCCCACATAGACTTTGCCTCACAGTGAAGAGCAGGAGGAATCAGACAAGTGAGGACATGTGAAGTACAAGATCCCCCATTGGCCTTTTATAGCCTTTACTCTAAGGAAATCCCTTGACTATGTTTCAGCATCCTTGCTCTGAGATGGGATCAATAATAGCTACCTCACAGGGTACTGTCAGGATCAAGTGATAGAATACACATGAAGCTAACTTTGTGCCGAGAAACTCCAGAAACTTGGGGCAAGGCTAGGGTTTTAGGGTGCTTCCTTGGCAGCCATGTTAACCAATGTCACTTCTGAGGAGTCTTCACATCAAAAGCCACTCTAGAGGAATACAAGCTTCATGGAGCAGACACTTGGTTTTGTTGCTGTTGTCTGTCTGGTGCCTATAGCAGGACCTGGTATGTAACATGCTTTCAAGATTCAATGTGAATTTATCAGTGGAAACAAAGTGTTCTTACTTGTTGTTAGTCAAGAAGAATGAGAGACTGGAATCAGAAAAATTAGTCTGGGTTAACACAGCTCAAATCCTCTCCTCTTAGTTTAAATAAAAGGGAGGGAAGGGAAGGGAAGGGAAGGGAAGGGAAGGGGGAAAGAGAGAGAGAGAGAAGAGAAAGAAAGGCAGGAAGGAAGGAAAGAAGGAAGAAAGGGGGGAGGGAGGGAAGGAAGGAATGAGGGAGGGAGGGAAGGAAGGAAGGAAGGAGGGAGGGAGGAAAAGAAGAAAGGAAAGAGGGAAGGGAGGCAGGAAGGAAAGAAGGAAGGAAGGAAGGAAAGAAGGAAGGAGAGAATGAGGGAGGGAGGGAAGGAAGGAAGGAAGGAAAGAAGGAAGGAAGAAAGGAAAGAAGGGAGGGAGGGAGGAAGGAGGGAGGGAAGGAAAGGAGGGAGGAAAGAAAGGAAGAAGAAAGAAAGGAAGAAGAAAGAAAGAAAGAAAGAAAGAAAGAAAGAAAGAAAGAAAGAAAGAAAGAAAGAAAGAAAGAAAGAAAGAAAGAAAGAAAGAAAGAAAGAAAAAAGGGCGTAACCAAACATGGTCAGAACTGTAATGAAATATCTTGAGCCTGTTGGGGAATTAACTACAGGATTTAGCACTCTGGAATCTTGTTCTGGACTCTTACTTCGCCCCTCCCTCATCTCTCTCCTGTTTGGACTCAATATATTTCCCAGCAGCAAGCCTTCCATATTACTTTTCTACCATGATTCACTTCCCCCAGACAGACTCTGGGATTAACGTGGGCAATCCGTTCTGTTCAGATGAGGGAACTCTTCATTTGGTCTGATCAATGTGGGAATGCAAGTAGATTATTCACTCACAATCAGTCACTCTTTGGCAACTGTGGTGAGAGCAGCACTCTGGACTCTAGCCTTACCACCTCCTGCTCTGGTTTCTGAGGCTGATGGTTCTTCCTAGGTCACTCAATCCTGAGAGCTGCCACTTTCCTCCTAGGTCAGTTCCCAAAGTGAAGCAATTCACAGTAGTCATTTTGATGTCTAGACATAGCCTGAGGCACAAACCAGGGACTACTACTGGCTTGGGACTTGAGTCTGAGCTTTCTTAGCAAGGTTCAATGTATGGATGAAATTGGGGAGGGAGGGAGGAGGATCCCAGAGGCCCTCTGGTCCCAGCCCATCTTAACCAGTCCTCAGTTTGCAAATGCTGTGAGCCTCTGCCTGGGATGCTTCTGCAAGAAAGATGCTCGCCCTCCTTCTTTTGGATGGGGAGCTTATATGTCCCTCAATATGCCTACTTCCAGGAAGTCTTCCATGATTTTACTGAGTCAGGGGTCCTTCTCCCAATCCTTGTACTGGCGCCTAACAAAACCCTTAACTCACTATCTCCTCCACTACACTGACAGCACCCCCATGGCAGAGCTTGTCTTATTCTTCTTTGATCAATAGTGTCTAAAACAGGAACTATTACATAGTAAGCATTAGTGAATTATGGTAGGCATCAGTGAATCTGTTGGGTTTGAATAAATGAAACAACTTTCTGAAGATTACACAGCCCAGAAGTAGCAAGACCTTGTATATTTGTCAGCTTTGAAGTATAACAAACAATCCCCAATCTCAAGGCTTCAAACAACATATATTTACTTTGTGTTTATGTTGCATGTTGGCAGCTGCAGGACAGCTGTGGTTCTACGCGGCTCTGCTCTGTGCATCTTCTTATTCGGAACACTAGTGGAAGAAGTATTCCCTGTGGGATACACTCATTCTCAGGGCAGAGGGGAAAAGCAAGAAGCTGACATGAACCACATATTTAAAGCTTCTGCTCAGAGATAGTGTATGTCAGGTTCACTCATATTACATTGGCCAAAGCAAATAACATGGCAAAGCTCAAAATCAGTGGGGTGGGGAGATACACTCTTCCTTTGGAGAGTATTTACGTAGAATGAAACAGTCTGCCACACCAGGACAGAATGATTTCAAAGTGGCCCATCTTTCCTTTGTATCTACTTTCTAGTTTAGAATCTCCCTCCCTAGGCTCAAGCTTAGGGATCCAAGTGCAGAGAGGGAGGCTGGTAGTGAAGAACAACTGGAACACCTTTCTGAAAAAGCTGTGTTTGTCTTCCATCTTGCTGAAAAATTTGCAGTGTTCACACCATTGCTGCACAAGTAGAACCATGACTTAAGTTTCACATCTCCTGTAACTGATTTCATGCATTTTTGGCAGTCGTATCACGTTTTCAAGGAATCATAAATGTTCTTTCTCCTCCAGGAACCATGTCCTCAAAATACAATGCTTATAGAAATAATCACAGGAGACACATACAATACAAGCTCAATTCTCTTCCCTGGTCTACATTTCTGAGGCCCAAAATAACAGGTGATGTGAGAAAGAACTGTACTGAACTGGTCCCTGGAATGCAACCCAACATTATAATAATACCCCCTGGCTGAGAGGTGACATGTGCCCTCAGGAACATGGACCTGACTTTCCCTTTTCCCTCAATGCCCTGCCTGCTTGTGGTGCTTGTAGGATCTGGTATCATTTTGATTCCCCAAAGAGCTGTGAAGAAGAAGAAATTCAGAGAAGGACTAAAGCCTATTTGCAAACCAGACTCCAATTAGTGACAGGAAATGTGAAAAAAATCTGGAGATATCACTCAAAAATCCAGGGTTCTGGACCCTAGAAAAATTGGAAAATGAAACAAGGTTAGCCTGCCATCCCACATGGCAATAGTTGGCTAGAGCTGAGTAACGGTGTAGTTGAATAATGGCTGTACCCTTTAACTGGGACAGAGGCTCTGGTCTCCAGATGGACATAACCATCTCCCAATGTCAAATGTGTATCCACCTAAACATTCTAGCCTGCCTCACTCATTTATAGTACTTGTCTGGTCCCTGTGTGTATCTGTAGTTTTAAGCTCCTTATTTATTAAGTGCCTACTGTATACAAGGGACTGTTCTAGAAGCTACCTGGTCTCCTTTTTCAGTGGCCTTCCCCATGATCAATGGAAAAGACTGGCCCTTCTTTACCAAACTTCCTATTAAATTAGTGTTCTGCTGAGAGGGTCATGTAATGACTTTGGGGCCAAGGTGACTGATATGCCTAAGGCCCAGTAAATGGTCTTGTTTAAGTCATTGATTCCTTTCACCTCTGGAACATTCCCTAATTACTACACCCATGCTAGCCTTCATAGTGGAAAGAATAAGGTTTTTGGTCAAATTGATCTAAACTCACGTTCCAACTCCAAATCACATCAATTCTCTGAGCCTGAGATTCCCTATTTGTAAAATGGGCATATTAATTCAATTTTGGTGGGTTGCTATGAGGATGGAATAAATGAGATCATGTATGTAAAAAGCAGACTTTGCATTATAAAGTATTTGGTAAAGTTAGCTCCCTTCAGAAATCCCATCCACTTACAGCCTCACAAAATATGAATACCTGACATATGTTATAATTACATATAGAGAAAGTTAGCTAACAGACATGAGTTGGAGTATTCTCACAAAGGAATAATGAAAAACTTGGTAGGTCCCTCTGTTTTAGGAAAGGAATGCACTCTTACCCATAAACACCATGTCCTATGATGTAGCTTCTTGTGGATGATCTAGTTCTGTTTGGGGCTGTGAAAGTGTTTTCTTACTTATTTGTTTGTGGTATTGTTTCTGACCATTGCACTCTGCTTTATGAAGTTGGTTGGACAGACATTGTCCTATATTACAGTTACAGAAATTAAGGCTTCAGTGTTCTAGTCAGGACTCTTGGTTGCAAAAACCAAAAGCTACTTGGGCTAGCTCTGCTTGGGTAATCTAATGAACATACAAGGACTGGCGCCAGAAGATCGCTGAGACTGTCAGGGACAGAAACTGGCAAGTCAGAAAACCATGCTGTTTTTTTCCTCTCTCTGCTGTGTCATATTGTCTCTCATCTTTTTTCTCTGATTATTCAGCTTACAGGTGGCCCAATATGATGAGCAGCCTACCTCTATCCCATGTCCTTTTAACTTATCAGTTTTCCATACCCCAAGGTTGAGCCCCAATCCTGGAGTCTGAATTTCTTGCCCGGCTGCTGGAAATAGGATGCCAGGTGGAGGACCCTACATTGGATACTATACCCACATCCATGAGTTTTTCCTCCCCTCTGGCCATTTTTCATAATAGAATGGAACAGAGGCAATAATCAAAGTGATAGTAACTTAGAATTTTCCAGAATTGGTAAAGGAATATATTAATGTGTGGGTATATCCAAATATATATTGACTGTATACATAATAATCATAAGCATAATGTCTAATTTGGGATATTAAAAATATTGAAAAACAATAAACTTGAGGCAGAAGGAGATTAATAATAATTAGAGTCCTTGAATTTGGGGATGGAAAACATATATACTTTGCCTAATCTCTTAAATATGCATAATAAAATGTCTAAAATAGCATTAAAGGAACAAATATAGGATACGTAATTTCCATACTACTTGAGAGATAGTGGATAAGTTTAGTGGGGAATCAATCTAAAAGAAGATCTAATCAACCTAAAAGTAGAACAGAGTGATACAAAATTAAAGAAAAGGGCAAGAATAGTAGGAAGCACAAAATAAAATGATAGAATAAAGTCCAACTCTATGAGTGATTCCAATAAATATAAAGTGACTAAATTTCCCAGTTAAAATTAAAAGGTTACCAGAATAAAAGCAATTTGCTTCTATACTGGATACAAAACAGAAAGCAAATAGAAGTAAACAGAAATACTAAGGCATAAAGATGGGAAAATGTACATCATTTAAATGCCAAACAAAAGAAAGCTGACATAGCTGTATTAGTATTATCTGATTAAACAGATTTTAAAGCAAAAAGCATTACTGAGATAAGAAGAGTCATTTTGTATTGATAAAAGTTCAATTCACCAGAAAATTAAGTAACTCTAAACTTGCATGCACATGATATTGCTTCAAAATAAATAAAACAAGAGCAGTCCAAGTTGGCAGTGTTTCTGTTGGTATAAAATTCTCAAAACTCTTGTTGGCCTCCTGTGCAATTAATGGGAGAGCAAGCTATTAGACAAGAAAGTCCTCCACATATCTTTCCTAAATAACACTATCTCTATTCTTGGATTATGCTTAGATGGTTGATTGGGTCCATCAGTCACATTCCTAGTCTCTTTAGCAAATGGTTGTCCAGCCACTATTTTAGTCCCATTTCCAGAGCATGCCATCTGGATAAACAGATTCGTCCAATCGAATGCTGTATTTTTTTTTTTTTTTTGCTTAGTAGTTCCTTCTTCAATTTACTTCTCTCCTTTCACATCAAGGAGACACCAGGCTGAAACTTCAACACTTTGCTTAGAAATCTTAGCTAAATATCCAGATTCATCACATATAAGTTCTGTTCTCGATCCAACAAAACACAATACAGCCAAATTCTTTGCAATGTTATAACAAGGATTGCCTTTCCTTCAGTTTCCAAAAACATGTCCCTCATTTATGTATAAGAACTCACCAAAAGCATCTTTAACATTCATATTTTTAGCAAAATTCTATTCATGATGATATATGTGTTCTCTAAGACAACAGAATCTTTCCTTTCTGAGCTCTCACCAGAATCTTCTTTAACATCTATATTTTTACCAAAAGTCTCTTTAAGGCAATGTAAGCTCCAATTCAACCCACAACAATATTGAAAGGATAATACATTATACATTACTTAAATCAAAATTAATAAGTTAAAGAAATATAAATCCCAGGTATTCACTAAAAAAATTTTTAAAACCCTGGAGTATAGTTAATAAGCCAAAGTGGAAATGAAATGGAACACTAAAATATAAGAGAGAGAACTCAATATGAAAGAGGGTAAGAAAAAGTAAAAGAAATAAAAAGTAGATGGGACAAATAGAAAAAAAAAATTACAAGATGGCAAATTTAAATCCAACCATATTGATAATTACATTATGCATAAAGAGTCTATGCACTCCAGTTATAAGACAGAGATTGTCAGACTGGATTTAAAAAGCCAAGCTTGGAATGACATCAGAAAGATGAAGGAATAAGAAGTTCTAGCTCTTGTCTCCCCACAAAAACATCAATTTAATAGCCATCCATGGATAAAAATACCTTTATGAAAGCTCCGGAATCCAGCTGAGAAATTACAGCACCCCAGTGGGCCACATAAATTCAGTAAGATGCATTAAGAAGTGTAAAACAGTTTTTATTCACCCACATTACCCCTCCCATAACCCAGTACAAAGGTGCACCAAGAGATATCTCCTTGGCTCAAGTTACCCCACATGGGAAAGAGAGAGCAAGCCTGCCTGTGGACTCTGGCACAGTTCTGTCCACCTGTGGACCCGAACACCAGGTCTGCAGCCCCCACCACTCCTATGGGTTCTGCCACATGGCCTACCCAGAATTTCTGACTAGGCTGACTGGTGAAGGGCTTTTCCTACTGAAGCCATTCTGTAAAGACTGGAAAAGGTGACTACTTCCTCAAATGCTCAGACACCAACAGAAGACTACAAGAATCATGAAGATTCAGGGAAGCATAACACCGTCAAAGGGTCAAAATAAATCTTCAGTAACTAACCCTAAAGAAATGGAGATCTAGTAACTGACTGACAAAGAATTAGAAATATTCATCTTAAAGAAGCTCAATGAGCTACAAGAGAACACAGATAACTAAATGAAACCAGGAAAACAATACATGAGCAAAATGAGAAGTTCAATAAAGAGATAAAAAAACATTAAAAAGAGTCAAAGAGAAACTTCGGGAGTAGCAGAATACTATGACTGAACAAAAAAATTTAATAGAGGCGTGCCTGGTTGGCTCAGTCAGTTGAGTGTCTAACTCTTGGTTTTGGCTCAGGTCGTGATCTCAGGGTCATGAAATCAAGCCCCATATCAGGTTCCATGCTTAGTGGGGAGTCTGCTTGAGATTCTCTCTGTGTGTGCCTCCCCCACCTCCCCAAAATAAATAAATAAATCTTTAAAAAAAAAAAAACAAAACTTAATAGAGAGCTTCAACAACAGACTCAATCAAGTAGAAAAAAGAATGAGCAAACACAAAGACAAGTCATTTGAAATTATCCACTTAAAAGAACAAAAAGAAAAAGACAATGAAAAAGAGTGAAGAAAGCCTATGGGACTTAGAGTACATCATCAAAAAAATCAACAGATGCATTATGGGAGTCCCAGAAGGAGAAGAGAGAGAAGTAGAAAGCTAATTTAAAGAAATAATGGCTAAAAACTTCCCAAATCTGGGGATTGACATGGCTATCCAGACCCTTATGAAGCCCAAAAGACTGCAGATAGGTTGAATCTAAAAAGATCTACACCAAGACACATTACAACTGAATTGTCAATAAAGATAAAGAAAGAATCTTGAATGCAGCAAGAAAAAAGCAACTTATTACATACAAAGAACCCTTATAAGACAATTAGAATATTTCTTAGCAGAAACCTTGAAGTCAGGAAAGGGGTGGAATGATATAGTCAAAGTGCTAAAAGAAAAGAACTGCAAACCAAAAATATTACACACAGCAAAACTGTTCTTTAAAAATGTAAGAGAGATAAAGACTTTCCCAGATAAACAAAAACTGAGGGAACTTGTCACCAGTACGTACACCTGCCATACAAGTGCTAAAGGGAATCTTTCAAGTTGAAATGAAATAAAGCTAAACAAAACACCAAAGTATAAATCCCACTAGTAAAGGTAAATATATAGACAAATACATAGTAATGTAATACTATAATGTTGGTGTATAAATCACTCTTGACTCAAGTACAAAAGCTAAAAGACAAAAGCATTAAGAATAGGGGCACCTGGGTGGCTCAGTCATTAAGTGTCTGCCTTCAGCTCAGGTCATGATCCCAGGGTCCTGGGATTGAGCCCCGCATCGGGCTTCCTGCTCGGCAGGAGGCCTGCCTCTCCCTCTCCCACTCTCCCTGCTTGTGTTCCCTCTCACACTGTGTATCTCTCTGTCAAATAAATAAATAAAATAAAATAAAATAAGAAAGTATTAAGAATAACTTAAAAAAAGTTAAAAATAACTATAGCCACAAAAATTTGTTAATGGATACACAATGAAAAAGAAGTAAATTCTGAGAATGACATGAAGTATGGGGGACATAAACGTGTAAAGTTTTTGTATGTGATGTTTACCAGCTTAAAATAGATTGTTATAACTATAAGAAATTTTATGCAAGCCCCATGGTAACCACAAAGGAAAAAACCTATAATAGATAAAAAAAAAAAAAAAAGACAGGGAACCAAGGTATATCACTACAAAAAAAAAAAAAAAAAAAAAATCAAATCACAAGGGAAGACAGCAAAAGAGAAACAAAGAACTACAGAAAAGATAGAAAACAATAAACAAAATGGCAAAAGTCAGTCCTTATCTATCGATAATGACTTTAAAGGTAAATGAATTAAGCTCACCAATCAAGAGATATAAAGTGACTGAATGGATGAAAAAATCCACTTATATGCTGTCTGTAAGAGGCTCACTTTAGATTTAAGGATGCATATAGCTGAAAGTGAAGGGATGAAAAAAATATTACATGGTAATAGTAACCAAAAGAGAGCAGGGGTGGCTATACTTCTGTCAGACAAAATAGGCTTTATGTTAAAAACTGTACAAGAGACAAAGAAGGTCATTACAAAATGATAAAAGAATCAATTGAACAGGAAGATATAATGATTATAAATATTTATGCATCCAATATCAGAGGACCTAAATACATAAACTTTGACAGATTTGAAGGGAGAAATAGATGACAATACAACAGTAATAGGAGACTTTGATACCCCACTCTCAATAATGGATAGATCACCCAAACAGAAAATCAATAAGGAAACAGCAGACTTGAACAACACTATAGACCAAATGGACTTAACAGACATAAATAGAACATTCAACTCAATAGCAGCAGAACACACATTTTCTCAAGAGCTCATAGAAAATTCTCCAGGAGAGATCACATGCTAGGTCACAAAAAAAATCTTAACAAATTTAGGAAGATTGAGAGCAATTTTAAGTATCTTTCCCAATCACAATGGAATTACAAAAGGAAAATGAGAAAACTCATAAATGCATGGAAATTAAACAACACACAATAACAGAGCTTCAAAATACATGAAACAAAAAATGACAGAACAGAAAGGAGAAACAGATGAATCCACAATTATAGTTGAAGAATTTAACAGTTTTTTTTTCAGTAAATGACAGAATAGACAGAATATCAGTAAGGATATTGAATACGTGAATAATGCTATAAAAAACTGGAAGTAATTGGTATTTATACAACAATCTTTGCAACAACCCCAGACCACACATTCTTTTCAAGTTTACATGGAATATTCACCAAGATAAACCATAAATAACAAATTTTTTAAAAATTTAATAACAAAGTTAAAATAATTGAAATCATATAAAGTACATTCTCTGAATACAAGGAAGTTAAATGAGAAATTACTAATAAAAATATATCTGGAAAGATCCATGGATATTTGGAAATTAAAGCAAACTTTTCTAAATAATCTATATCAAAGAGGAAAATCACAAGATAAATTAGAATATATTTTGAACTGAATGAAAACAAAAGCAAAACATATCAAAATTTGTGAGATGAAGCTAAAAGAGTGCTTTAAGAAAAATGTATGGCTTTATATGCTTGCATTAGGAAAAAAATAAAGGTCTCAAATCAGTTATCTAAGCTTCTGTCTTAAGAAAATATAAAAGGGGGGGCGGAGCAAGATGGCGGAGGAGTAGGAGACCTGGATTTCCTCTGGTCTCAGGAATTCAGCTGAATAGGGATCAAACCATTCTGAACACCTACGAACTCAACAGGAGATCGAAGATAAGAATAGTAACAACACTCTGAACAGAAAAGCGACCACTTACTGGAAGGTAAGACATGCGGAGAAGTGAATCCGAGGCGATATTCGGGAGGATAGACGGTGGGGGAGAGGGCC
The DNA here is from genome assembly GCF_009762305.2 of Zalophus californianus. Classification (NCBI taxonomy): domain Eukaryota; kingdom Metazoa; phylum Chordata; class Mammalia; order Carnivora; family Otariidae; genus Zalophus; species Zalophus californianus. The sequence goes on along the minus strand of NC_045598.1, from coordinate 26,057,278 downwards.
TCCGTCGGCCGCTTCTGGCAAGTGCTAGAGCCGCGGAGCACAAAATCGGAACTTTTAGAAGTCGGCTCCACTGAGGGATGTCGCTCCAGTGGCTGAGCGGGGGGTGGAACCCTCGTGGGACAGTGTGGTCTCAGGACTCTCGAGGTCACAGAAAGACCGGGGGTGCCTGAGTGCGACAGAGCTCCCAGATATCGGAGCGGGGAAGCCGGCTGCAGAGACAGAGCCGAGGCGTGGGCTCTCAGCTCGGGGTTGCCATAAACTGCGATCATTGACACAGTCGGGCCACTGCTCCTCCAGCAGGGACCCAACAAGCGGCAGAGCCGGGGAGAATCCCCTCCCTCCCCCGGGAGGAGCGGCACAGGAGTGCACCGCAGGGATCTGCTGGGTTTGGAGACTCCACACGGGGTCGGGTGCTAGACATAGAAACGCTCGATCACAGGCCGGGTGAGCACAGAGTGCGGACGGAGACCGGAGACACGGGAGTGACTGACTGCTTTTCTCTGGGGGCGCACTGAGGAGCGGGGCCCCGAGTTCTCAGCTCCTCCGGGCGGAGATTGGGAGGCCACCATTTTCACCCTGGTCCTCCAAAGCTGTACCGAGAGCTTGCAGGGAACAAAAGCTCCTGAGAGCAAACCCAAGCAGCTTGCTTAGCCCAGACTCACAAGGGCAGGGCAATTCCGCCTCCGGCAAAGAGGTTTGGGAACCATGGCAACAGGCCACTCCCCCAGAAGATCAGCACGAACAGCCAGCAAGCCAAGACCAAGTTTACCGATCAAGGAGAACGGGAGAACTCCAGCGCTAGGGGAATACTGCACATAGAATTCATGGCTTTTTTACCATGATTCATTAGTTTTTCAAAGTTAATTTTTTTAACTGTTTTTTTTTAATTTTTCTTTTTCCCTTTTTCAAACAAAATCTTCTCAATCCCTTTTTTAAAAAAATCACTTTTTATTTTTCATTTTTAGAGTTATATTTTTGTCCCTTCATAGTAGTTACCCTTATTTTTGGCATATATATGTAAGTTGTTCTCTCTTTAAAATTTTGAGATACAGTTTCTTCTAACAGATCAAAATATACCCTAAATCACTAATGTATGGCTTTGTTCTAGTCTCCTGCCTGATCACATTCTCTCCCTTTTTTTTTGTTTTTTTTTCTTTTTTCTTTTTCTTTTTAAATCTTCTATCTTTTTAAAAACAACTTCTTATCTTATCAATTCCTTTTATAAAATCTTTATAATTTTCATCTTTACAGTCATCTGCCATCCCTTCATTGTATCAACCCTTATTTGTACATATATAAGTCTTTCTTCCTTTAAAACTTTAGCAGGAACTTTCTTCTAACAGACTAAAATATGCCCAAAAGCTAGTATGTGGCACTGATCTATGCACTAGCCTGATCATATTTGATCATATTCTGGTTTTTTTTTTGTTGTTTTGTTCTGTTTCTGTTTGTTTTTATCTTTTTCTTTTTCCTTTTTTTTTTTTCCTTTTCTTTCTTTCCCTTTCTTTTCCCCTAGTTTCAGGTCTTTTCTGATTTGTATAGAGTATATTTGCTGGAGACGTTGTTAACCTGTAAGCATTCTGTTCTCTCATTCATCTGTTCTCCTCTGGACAAAATGACAAGACGAAAAAAATCACCTCAGCAAAAAGAACAAGAGGTAGTACCGTCTGCCAGGGACCTACTCAATACTGACATTAGTATGATGTCCAACCTAGGGTTCAGAATCATGACTTTAAAGATACTAGGTAGGCTTGAAAAAAGTGAGGAAATTATTAGAAAAACCCTTTCTGGAGAATAAAGGAACTAAAATCTAACCAAGTTGAAATCAAAAAGGCTATTGATGAGGTGCAATCAAAAATGGGGACACTAACTGCTAGGATAAATGAGGCAGAAGAAAGAATCAGCGATATAGAAGACCAAATGATGGAAAATAAAGAGGCTGAGAAACAACTACAGGATCACGAGGGCAGAATTTGAGAGATAAGCAATACGATAAGATGAAACAACATTAGAATAATTGGGATCCCAGAAGAAAAAGAAGGAGAGAGAGGGGCAGAAGGTATATTGGAGCAAATAATAGCAGAGAACTTCCCTAATGTGAGGAAGGAAACAGGCATCAAAATCCAGGAGGCACAGAGAACCCCTCTCAAGATCAATAAAAATAGGTCAACACCCCGACATCTAATAGTAAAACTTACAAGTCTCAGAGACAAAGAGAAAATGCTGAAAGCAGCTCAGGAGAAGAGATATGTAACCTACAATGGTAGAAACATTAGATTGGCAACAGACCTATCCACAGACACCTGGCAGGCCAGAAAGGACTGGCATGATATCTTCAGAGCACTAAACGAGAAAAATATGCAGCCAAGAATACTATATCCAGCTAGGCTACCATTGAAAATAGAAGGAGAGATAAAAAGGTTCCAGGACAAACAAAAACTAAAGGAATGTGCAAACACAAAACCAGCCCTACAAGAAATATTGAAAGAGGTCCTCTAGGCAAAAAGAGAACCTAAAAGCAGCATAGATCAGAAAGGAACACAGACAATATACAGTAACAGTCACCTTACAGGCAATACAATGGCACTAAATTCATACCTTTCAATAGTTACCCTGAATGTAAATGGGCTCAATGCCCCAATCAAAAGACACAGGCTATCAGATTGGATTAAAAAACAAGACCCATCAATATGCTGTCTGCAAGAGACTCATTTTAGACCCAAAGACACCCCCAGATTGAAAGTGAGGGGGTGGAAAACCATTTACCATGCTAATGGACACCAAGAGAAAGCTGGGGTGGCAATCCTTATATCAGACAAATTAGATTTTAAAACAAAGACTGTAACAAGAGATGAAGAAGGACACTATATCCTACTTAAAGGGTCTATCCAACAAGAAGATCTAACAATTGTAAATATCTATGCCCCTAACGTGGGAGCAGCCAATTGTATAAGGCAATTAATAACAAAAGCAAAGAAACACATTGACAACAATACAATAATAGTGGGGGATTTTAACACCCCCCTGACTAAAATGGACAGAGCATCTAAGCAAAAGAACAAGGAAATAAAGACTTTAAATGAAACACTGGACCAAATGGACTTTACAGACATATTCAGAACATTCCATCCCCAAGCAACAGAAGACACATTCTTCTATAGTGCCCATGGAAAATTGATCTGTTCCTGATCTGTTCCTGATTTTTTGATCTGATCAAAAATCTCCCAACAAACAAAAGCCCAGGGCCAGATGGCTTCCCAGGGGAATTCTATCAGACATTTAAAGAAGAATTAATACCTATTCTCCTGAAACTGTTCCAAAAAATAGAAATGGAAGGACAACTTGCAAACTCTTTTTATGAGGCCAGTATTACCTTGATCCCAAAACCAGACAAAGACCCCATCAAAAAGGAGAATTACAGACCAATATCCTTGATGAACATGGACGCCAAAATTCTCACCAAAATACTAGCCAATAGGATCCGACAGTACATTAAAAGGATTATTCACCATGACCAAGTGGGATTTATCCCTGGGCTGCAAGGCTGGTTCAACATCCACAAATCAATCAACGCGATACAATACATTAACAAAAGAAAGAACAAGAGTCATATGATCCTCTCAATAGATGCAGAAAAAGCATTTGACAAAGTACAGCATCCTTTCTTGATCAAAACTCTTCAGAGCATAGGGATAGAGGGTACATACCTCAATATCATAAAAGCCATCTATGAAAAACCTACAGCGAATGTCATTCTCAATGGGGAAAGGCTGAGAGCTTTCCCCCTAAGGTCAGGAACGCGGCAGGGATGTCCACTCTCACCACTGCTATTCAACATAGTATTAGAAGTCCTAGCCACAGCAATCAGACAACAAAAAGAAATCAAAGGCATCCAAATCAGCAAAGAGGAAGTCAAACTCTCACTCTTTGCAGATGATATGATACTGTATGTGGAAAACCCAAAAGACTCCACCCCAAAACTGCTAGAACTCATACAGGAATTCAGTAAAGTAGCAGGATATAAAATCAATGCACAGAAATCAGTGGCATTCCTATACACCAACAACAAGACAGAAGAGAGACAAATCAAGGAGTCGATCCCATTTACAATTGCACCCAAAACCATAAGATACCTAGGAATAAATATAACCAAAAGGCAAAGGATCTGTACTCAGAAAACTCTAAAATACTCATGAAAGAAATTGAGGAAGACACAAAGAAATGGCAAAACGTTCCATGCTCATGGATTGGAAGAACAAACATTGTGAAGATGTCAATGCTACCTAGAGTAATCTACACATTCAATGCAATCCCCATCAAAATACCATCCACCTTTTTCAAAGATATGGAACAAATAATCCTAAAATTTGTATGGAAGCAGAAGAGACCCTGAATAGCCAGAGGAATGTTGAAAAAGAAAAGCAAAGCTGGCGGCATCACAATTCCGGACTTCAAGCTCTATTACAAAGCTGTCATCATCAAGACAGTATGGTACTGGCACAAAAACAGACACATAGATCAATGGAACAGAATCGAGAGCCCAGAAATGGACCCTCAACTCTATGGTCAACTCATCTTTGACAAAGCAGGCAAGAACGTCCAATGGAAGAAAGACAGTCTCTTCAACAAGTGGTGTTGGGAAAATTGGACAGCCACATGCAGAGGAATGAAATGGACCATTTCCTTATACCACACACAAAAATAGACTCCAAATGGTTGAAAGACGTAAATGAGAGACAGGAGTGCATCAAAATCCTAAAGGAGAACACAGGCAGCAACCTCTTCGACCGCATCCACAGCAACTTTTTCCTAGAAACATCGCCAAAGGCAAGGGAAGCCAGGGCAAAAATGAACTATTGGGATTTCATCAAGATAAAAAGCTTTTGCACAGCAAAAGAAACAGTCCACAAAACCAAAAGACAACCGACAGAATGGGAGAAAATATTTGCAAGTAACATATCAGATAAAGGACTAGTATCCAAAATCTCTCAAGAACTTATCAAACTCAACACCCAAAGAACAAATAATCCAATCAAGAAATGGCAGAAGACATGAACAGACATTTTTCCAAAGAAGACATCCAAATGGCCAACAGACACATGAAAAAGTGCTCAACATCGCTCAGCATCAGGGAAATCCAAATCAAAACCTCAATGAGATACCACCTCACACCAGTCAGAATGGCTAGAATTAACAAGTCAGGAAACGACAGATGTTGGCGGGGATGTGGAGAAAGGGGAACCCTCCTACACTGTTGGTGGGAATGCAAGCTGGTGCAACTACTCTGGAAAACAGTATGGAGGTTCCTCAAACAGTTGAAAATAGAGCTACCGTACGATCCAGCAATTGCACTACTGGGTATTTAGCCCAAAGATACAAATGTAGGGATCCGAAGGGGTACATGCACCCCAATGTTTATAGCAGCAATGTTCACAATAGCCAAACTGTGGAGAGAGCCAAGATGTCCATCGACAGATGAATGGATAAAGAAGAAGTGGTATATACACACAATGGAATATTATGCAGCCATCAAAAGGAATGAGATCTTGCCATTTGCAACGACGTAGATGGAACTGGAGGGTGTTATGCTGAGTGAAATAATTCAATCAGAGAAAGACATGTATCATATGACCTCACTGATATGAGGAATTCTTAATCTCAGGAAACAAACTGAGTGTTGCTGGAGTGGTGGGGGGTGGGAGGGATGGGGTGGCTGGGTGATAGACATTGGGGAGGGTATGTGCTCTGGTGAGCACTGTGAATTGTACAAGACTGATGAATCACGGATCTGTACTTCTGAAACAAATAATGCAACATATGTTAAGAATAAAAAAGAAGAAAAAGATAGCAGGGGGGGAAGAATGAAGGGGAGTAATTCGGAGGGGGAGATGGACCATTAGAGACAATGGACTCTGAAAAACAAACTGAGGGTTCTAGAGGGGAGGGGGCTGGGGTGATGGGTTAGCCTGGTGATGGGTATTCAAGAGGGCACATTCTGCGTGGAGCACTGGGTGTTATGCACAAACAATGAATCATGGAACACTACATCAAAAACTAATGATGTAATGTATGGTGATTAACATAACAATAAGAAATTATTAAAAAAAAAGAAAATATAAAAGGAAGACCATATTAAGACCAAGTAAGTAGAGGGAAGGAAATAATAAAGAGCAAAAATTAATGAAATAGAAGACAGTCTAAAAAGTCAGAAAATTGATAAAATCAAAATATGGTTTTTAAAGAAAATTAATATATTGAACACTACATCTGAAACTAATGACATACTGTAAGTTGGGTAATTGAATTTAAATTAAAAAATGAAAATTAATATAGTTGTTGATAAAACTATAGTGAGCTTGATCGAGAAATAAAGAAAGAAGATATAAATTACCATCTTCAGGAATAAAGAGGGGCTATCACTATATATCCTGTAGGAAATACTATTAACTTTATGCTAACAAATTCAACACTTGAGATGAAATGGGTAAATTCCTTGAAAGACAAAATATACTATAGCTCATTTAAAAAGAAGAAGTATGAATCTGAATAGTCCTATATCTATTAATGAAATTAATTTCTGAATTTAAGCCTTCCCACAAAGAAAACACATGGTTCAGATGGTTTTGCTGGTGAATTCTATAAAATATTTAAGGGGAAAAATAATACCAGTTTCATACAAGATCTTTTAGAAAATGGAATAAAAAGAAACACTTCCCAAATAATTTATGAGTCCAGAATTACCATGAACCAAACTAAACAAAGATATTTACAAGAAAAGCAAACTTTAGGCTAATCTCATTTGTGAGCATAGACACAAATTCCTTAGGAAACTACCAGCAAATTCAGTTCAGCAATATACAAAAAGATAATACATCTTGACTAATTGGGGTTTAGCCCAAGAAAGCAATATTGGTTAACATTAAAAAAAATCAATGTAATTCAGCATATTAACAGAATAAAAGAGAAAAACCCTACTATCACCTCAATAGATGGAGAAAAAAACATTTGAAAACTTCAAGACCTAATCATAACACAATCTCTCAGCAAACCAGGAATAAAAAGGAACTTTCTCAACCTGATAAAGGATAGCTATAAAAAACTCTACAGCTAGCATCATACTTAATATCAAAAGATTAAATGCATTACCCCCTAAATTGGGACAAGGCAAAGATGTCTTCTATCACTGATTCTATCCAGCATTGTACTGGTGGTCCTAGGCAATATAAAACAAAATATAAAACAGAGAGATAATAAAAGCTCTAGGTAGAAAATTCTCAGCAATGCATAAAAGTAATCCACCAATACTAATAAGTGAGTTTAAACAAGGTCAATACACAAAATAGATTGTGCTTATATAAATTCCAGCATTCAATTGGAAACTGGAATAAGAAAACCATGGCATTTATAGTAACATCACAAAACATGAGATTCTTAAATATAAATGTAATAAAATACGCTCGGACCTATATACTAAAAATTACAAAATAAAGACAGAAAGTGAAGAAGACTAATAGAAAGATATATCATGTTGATGGATCAGGACTCAATATTGTTATAATATTTGTCAATTTTCCCCAAACTGATCTATAGATTCAATGTAATCTCAACCAAAAATCTAGGGGGCTTTTATATAAAAATTGAAAAGATGATTCCAAAATTTATATGGATATGCAAAGGAACTAGAATAACAAAGACTATTTTTTAAAAGAACAAATAGAGAATTTACACTATCTAATTTTAAGGTTTACTATAAAACTAAATACAAATGTATAGTAAGCAAGGAAATGTGGCACTGCATAAGGGTATAAACGTAGACATCTAGATCAATGGAACAATACGGAAATAGATCCACATATATGTGGTCAATTGATGGTGCCATATTAGTTTGCCATTGCTGCTATAACAAATTACCATCAATGTAGTGGCTTAAAACAACACAAATTTATTTTATCGTTCTGTAAGTTAGAAGTCCAACACCAAGCTCACAGAGTTGAAGTCAAGATGTCAGCAAGGCTATGCACCTTCTAGAAGTTCTAGGGAAGAATCTGTTTCCTTGCCTTTTCCAGTTTTTAGAAGGTGCCCTCAATCCTGTGTTTATGGTTCCCTTCCACCATCTTCAAATTCAGCAGCTCTGGGTCAAGTACTTTTTACATTGCCTCACTCTAACTTCTATTGTGCTTCGTTTTTCTATTGTTAAGGATCTTTCTGATTACATCAAACCAACCCAGACAACCAGGAATAATCTCCCTATTTTAAGGTCACTCTATTAGCAAACTTAGTTCCACCTGTAACCTTAATTACCCTTTGCCATTTTACCTAATATTTACATGTTGGGTAGAACATGGACATCGTAGGGGCGGGGGGGGTCATTGTTCTGCCTACCATATACAGATGCCAAGGTAAGTCCATGGGGAAAGAGTAGTCTTTTCAACATCTGGTGCTGGTACAACTGGATATCCACGTGGAAAAAAATAAATCTGATTATGACCTAACCCCACCACAAAATTATCCTAAAAAATATCATATATCTAAATATAAAAATGAAAACTAAAACTTCTAGAAGAAAATCTTTATGACCTAAAAGAAGGCAAAGATTTCTTAGGACAGAAAGGACACAAACTGGGGGACGCCAGGGTGGCTCAGTCGGTTAAGCATTTGCCTTCGACTCAGGTCATGGTCCCGGGGTCCTGGACTCCAACCCCACATTGAGCTCCCTGCTCTGTGGGGAGCCTGCTTCTCCCTCTCCCTCTGTCCTCCACTCACGCTCTCTCTCTCTCTCACTCTCTATTAAATAAAATCTTAAAAACAAAAAAAGAAAAGAAAGACACAAACTATAAAAGAAAAATTGGCTAATTGTTTTGCAACAATATTAAAAATTTTTGACTTTAAACGATGCTGTTAAAAAGTCAAAAGCAAGCCTCAGACTAGGAGAAAATATTCGCATGCACATATCTGATGAAGAATTTGTATACAGAGTATATAAAGAATTCTTACAATTCAATAATAGGAAGACAAAAACTCAATTTAAAACATAGGCAAAGGGTTTGAATAGACATGTCTTCAAAAAAGGTATATAATAGAAAATAAGTACATGAAAAGATGTTAGACATCATTAGTATTTAGGAAAATGAAAATCCCAGTGAGCTAAAACTAGCAAGACTGATAATGCTAACTGTTGATAAGAATATGGTGCAATTGGGTGTCCACAATAGCCAAACTATGGAAAGAGCCTAGATGTCCATCAACAGATGAATGGATAGAAGATGTGGTATATATATATACAATGGAATATTATGCAGCCATCAAAAAAAATGAAATCTTGCCATTTGCAATGACGTAGATGGAACTAGAGGGTCTTATGCTAAGCAAAATAAGTCAATCACAGAAAGACAAGTATCATATGATCTCACTGATATGAGGCATTCTTAATCTCAGGAAACAAACTGAGGGTTGCTGGAGTGGTGGGGGGTGGGAGGGATGGGGTGGCTGGGTGATAGACATTGGGGAGGGTATGTGCTATGGTGAGCACTGTGAATTGTGTAAGACTGATGAATCACAGACCTGTACCTCTGAAACAAATAACACATTATATGTTAAAAAAAAAAAAAGAAGACAGTAGGAAGGGAAAAATGAAGGGGGTGGAAATTGGAGGGGGAGATGAACCATGAGAGACTATGGACTCTGAGAAACAAACTGAGGGGATGGGTTAGCCTGGTAATGGGTACTAAGGAGGGCACATATTGAATGGAGCACTGGGTGTTATACGCAAACAATGAATCATGGAACACTACATCAAAAACTAATGATGTAATGAATGGTGACTAACATAACATGATAAAATAAAATTTAAAAAAAATTTAAAAAGTAAACCCTCAAAAAAAAAAAGAATATGGTGCAATTGGTGCAAACTCTCAGATTCCATCATGGGAATATAAAATAGTTCAACTACTTTGGAAGTTTCTTTTCTTTTTTTTTAAGATGTTATTTATTTAAGAGAGAGGGAGAGAAGATGAGTGGAGGGGAGAGGCAGAGGGATAGGGAGAAACAGACTCCCCACTGAGAGGGAAGCCCAAAGTGGGGCTCGATCCCAGGATCCTGAGAACATGACCTGAGCTGAAGGCAGCTGCTTAGCTGACTGAGCCACCAAGGCGCCCCATTTTGGAAGTTTCTTATGTTAAACCTACATTGAACATACAACCCAGCAAGTCCACTTCTAGCTATTTACTTAAGTGAATACATTTGTCCATACAAAGATCTGTACTTGATGTTCATCGCAGCTTTATTTATAACAGCCATTAATTAGAAACACAGATCCACCTTCAGGAAAATTATAATATATTCATATGGTGGGATGTAACACAGCAGTGAAAATGAATTAATAACTATTAAGCACAATGTTGATTGAAAAAAATGTCACAGAACAATACATACAGAATGGAGTCTATATATAAAATGCATAAACATGTATATCATTTCTGTGCTTATGTATGTAGGAGAATTATTTTTAAAAACCAGTGAAAGATAAACACAAAATGCAACATAGTGGTTACATCTGCAAGGGTTAGGAAGGATAAGGGTTTACAGTAAGGCGTGAAGAAAAATTCAAAAGTATTGGCAATGTTCTTGCAACCCAGTGTTTACAGCAGCAATGTCCACAATAGCCAAACTATGGAAAGAGCCCAGATGTCCATTGACAGATGAATGGATAAAGAAGACATGGTATGTATATACAATGGAATATTACTCAGCCATAAAAAAGAATGAAATCTTGCCATTTGCAATGATGTGGATGGAACTAGAGGGTATTATGATAAGTGAAATGAGTCAGAGAAAGACAAATACCATATGATCTCACTCATATGTGGAATTTAAGAAACAAAACGAATGAACATAGGAGAAGGGAAGGAAAAATAAAATAAGGTAAAAACAGCAAGGGAGGCAAACCATAAGAGACTCAGCTACAAAATACAAACTGAAGGTTGCTGGACGGGAGGTGGGTGGGGGGATAGGTAACTGGATGATGGGCATTAAGGGCAGCACTTGATGAAATGAGCACTGGGTGTTATATACAACTAATGAATCACTAAATTCTACCTCCGAAATTAATAACACACTATATATTAACTAAATTGAATTTAAATAAAACATTTATTTATTTTTTAATTTTTTATTGTTATGTTAATCACCATATATTACATCATTAGTTTTTTTAATCCTTTCTTTTTTATTGTTATGTTAATCACCATATATTACATCATTAGTTCTTGATGTAGTGTTCCATGATTCATTGTTTGTGCATAACACCCAGTGCTCCATGCAGAACATGCCCCCTTGAATACCTGTCACCAGGATAACCCATCCCCCCACCCTCCTCCCCTCTAGAACCCTCAGTTTGTTTTTCAGAGTCCATCGTCTCTCGTGGTTCGTCTCCCCCTCTGACTTATTCCCCCTCATTCTTCCCCTCCTGCTATTTTCTTCTTTTTCTTTTTTCTTAACATATGTTGCATTATTTGTCGCAGAAGTACAGATCTGCGACTCAACAGTCTTGCACAATTCACAGTGCTCACCATAGCACATACCCGCCCCAATGTCTATCACCCAGCCACCCCATCCCTCCCACCCCCCACCACTCCAGCAACCCTCAGTTTGTTTCCTGAGATTAAGAATTCCTCGTATTAGTGAGGTCATATGATACATGTCTTTCTCTGATTGACTTATTTCACTTATTTCTTCTATATCGCTGATTCTCTCTTCTGCCTCATTTATCCTAGCAGTTAGTGCCCCCATTTTTTATTGCACCTCATTAATAGCCTTTTTGATTTCAACTTGGTTAGATTTTAGTTCCTTTATTTCTCCAGAAAGGGTTTCTCTAATAACTTCCACGCTTTTTTCAAGCCCAGCTAGTATCTCTAAAGTCATGATTCTGAACTCTAGGTCCGACATCGTACTAATGTCCGTATTGAGTAGGTCCCTGGCAGATGGTACTACCTCTTGTTCTTTTTGCTGAGGTAATTTTTTCCATCTTGTCATTTTGTCCAGAGGAGAATAGATGAATGAGAGAACAAAATGCTTACAGGTTAACAACGTCCCCAAGAAATATACTCTATACAAATCAGAAAAGACCTGAAACCAGGGGAATAGAAAAGGAAAGAAAGAAAAAAGAAAGAGAAAAGAAAGAGAAAAAGATAAAAACAAACAAAAACAGAACAAAACAAAAAAACAGAATATGATCAAATATGATCAGGCTAGTGCCACACACTAGATTTTGGGCATATTTTGGTCTGTTAGAAGAAAGTGCCTCCAAAATTTTAAAGGAAGAAAGACTTATATATGTACAAAATAAGGGTTGATACAATGAAGGGATGGCAGATGACTGTAAAGATGAAAATTATAAAAGATTTTATAAAAAGAATTGATAAGATAAGAAGTTGTTTGAAAAAAGAATGAAGAAGATTTTAAAAAAAGAAAAGAAAAGGAAAAAAAAGGGAGAGAATGTGATCAGGCAGGAGACTAGAACAAAGCCGTACACTAGTGATTTAGGGTATATTTTGATCTGTTAGAAGAAACTGTATATCAAAATTTTAAAGAGAGAACAACTTATATATATATATATATATATATATATACATATATGCCAAAAATAAGGGTAACTACTCGGAAGGGATAAGATATGACTCCAAAAATGAAAAATAAAAAATGTTTTTTTAAAAAAGGGATTGATAAGATGTTGGTTGAAAAAGGGAAAAAGAAAAATTCAAAAAAAAAACAGTTAAAAAAATTAACGTTGAAAAACTAATGAATCATGGTAAAAAAGCCATGAATTCTATGTGCAGTATTCCCCTAGCGCTGGAGTTCTCCCGTTCTCCTTGATCGGTAAACTTGGTCTTGGCTGGCCGTTCTTGCTGATCTTCTGGGGGAGGGGCCTGTTGCCGTGGTTCCCAAATGTCTTTGCCGGAGGCTGAATTGCCCCGCCCTTGTCGGTCCGGGCTACGCAAGCTGCTCGGGTTTGCTCTCAGGAGCTTTTGTTCCCTGCAAGCTCTCGGTACAGCTTTGGAGGACCAGGGTGAAAATGGTGGCCTCCCAATCTCCGCCCGGAGGAGCTGAGAACTCGGGGCCCCGCTCCTCAGTGCGCCCCCAGAGAAAAGCAGTCAGTCACTCCCGTGTCTCCGGTCTCCGTCCGCACTCTGTGCTCACCCGGCCTGTGATCGAGCGTTTCTATGTCTAGCACCCGACCCCGTGTGGAGTCTCCAAACCCAGCAGATCCCTGTGGTGCACTCCTGTGCCGCTCCTCCCGGGGGAGGAAGGGGAGTCTCCCCGGCTCTGCCGCTTGTTGGGTCCCTGCTGGAGGAGCAGTGGCCCGACTGTGTCACTGATCGCAGTTTATGGCAATCCCGAGCTGAGAGCCCGCGCCTCGGCTCCGTCTCTGCAGCCGGCTTCCCCGCTCCGATACCTGGGAGCTCTGCCGCACTCAGGCACCCCCGGTCTTTCTGTGACCCCGAGGGTCCTGAGACCACACTGTCCCATGAGGGTTCCACCCCCCACTTAACCACTGGAGCGACGTCCCTCAGCGGAGCCGACTTCTCAAAGTTCCGATTTTGTGCTCCGCGGCTCTAGCACTTGCCAGAAGCGGCCGACGTGGGCCCCCTCCCCCGCCGTCTATCCTCCCGAATATCGCCTCGGATTCACTTTTCCGCACGTCCTACCTTCCAGTAAGTGGTCGCTTCTCTGTTCAGAGAGTTGTTGTTGCTCTCTTCTTTGGTCTCCTGTTGAGTTCGTAGGTGTTCAGAATGGTTTGATCCCTATTCAGCTGAATTCCTGAGACCAGAGGAAATCCAGGTCTCCTACTCCTCCGCCAACTTGCTCCGCCTAAAACATTTATTTAAAAAGTATTGGCAATGTTCTCTTATGATGAATGATTTTTCTTCTTCTTCTTTATAAGCAGACTTTATAATTATTTTTTTGTATAATATAATATTTATATTTAAAATTTTAAAATCACAGCATTTCAAATGGTAGAACTGGGGCTTGAACGCAAGCCTCTTGATGCCAATCTCCCTGAGTCTATGGACCCTGAGCAAGGGGACAAGAAGCAGATCTTATCTCTCTGCTTCCAGGTTGAATCTGAAGTTTGGGGAGGGGAGGTAAGAAGTACAGCACCTGGCTGGGAAGATAACCTTTGCCCCGCTCTCCATCACTTATGGATATAGTTGATACTATCTGCTTCTTCTCTCCATCAAGTATCTCCTCTACGTACTAAGACATTGGGCAGCAGATTAGATCCTATACAGGTTAGATCCCTACCACAAGGGAAATTTTCTCCTTCCTAATGAAAAGTGATAGACAATGAGGATGCTGGCAGATGAAGAAGCAGATGTTCATTCCATCCTGAAGCAGTTGGGATCTCAGGGACAAGCTCCCCAGGAGGTGAAGAGCAGTCCCCTGGGCTCCCTTCCCTAACCACAGGCAGAGTGGAAAACCACCTCTGACACAAAGGAAGGGCTCATGAGGCTCTCTGGGAAAGATGGTCTCCATGTTCCACCCACCCTCCTGGCTTACATGAGCAGCCCATCATTTGTTGCTCCCCTGGGACTATATTAAAATGCACATCTTTACCTTGGGCAGCCTGTTGGCCCTCTCCTATTAACACATCGACACTGATGAGCTCGAATTTCTTTAGAGACTGCCCCTCCATCCTTTCACTGGTTTACCATTTATTAAGCAGGAACCAATCGCAAGAGCTGTCTTAGTGGATGGGGCACAGATGATAAAGCCAACAAGGTATCTTTGCATAGGGAACTTACAAAGGGAGAGAAAAATATATCAACATATAATTACAACACATTAAGCTTGTGCTAATTGAGTTTTGTACAGAGGAAAGCGTAGCAAGCTAGTGGCCTCATCAGAGGAGGTGACATTTTATATAGGGTTTGAAAAAGGAGTAAGACCTCACCAGAGAAGGTGGAGGGGACGGAGACCCTCTAAGAAGGAGTGAGAGGCTCTGGTGTGCTCTGGAGAAACAAAAGAGATCCCCGTGGCTGGAGCCTGGACAGATGAAAGAAGATAATGTGCACAGAGGCCCTTCAGGAGAGCTGTAGGGAGCAAGAAGTTTGGAACTTAAGTTCTAGGCCCCATTATCTTCAACCTGTGAGCACCCAGAGACTTTTGCGGGGTCACGAAGTTATGTGGAAGAAGTCCTCAAATTCCTATGTGCACTGCCCTGGGACGGTTGAATGACTAAATACTGTAAACCTCTATGCTATTTTTAAATAGAAATAAATTTTACAATGATTTTTCAAATTCAGATACATTTGAAAGTCATGGTATTTTTTGGCACTATGCATTTTTTCCAGATGACAGTTACCACCAGTTCATCTGCTGTCACAGGTTCAAGTGCAAGGCCTCTAGGACCATTTTCAGTGTTAAAGGTGGGGAGCGATGGTCCTAACTCAAGTCCGAGCCTTCTCTGAGGAGAATAGGACAGTTTTCAGTGAGGGAAGGACTTGTCAGGTTTCTGGTTCGGAAAGGCTGCCTCGGCTGCCCCTGGGTGGGGAGAGGAGGCAGGATGAGTCACGGAAGGAGACAGAGCCACCAGTTTGGGACTCTGGGAGTGATGAAATGAGAGGTCCAGGTGACCTGAGCCAGACAGACGTGGTGAAGATGGACGAGAGAGGCATTTCAGGAAGTTTAAAGTCAGAATTGTGGGGGAGGGATGAGTAGGCAGAGCAAAGAGGGATTTTTAGGGCAGTGAAAATACTCTGTATGATATTATAGTGATGGATACATGTCCTTATTCATTGATCTGAGCCCATAGGAAAAAAGGCATGAAACCTTGACCAAGTGTTTAAGATGGTAAAAAGGCAAAAGAAATGAAGTGAGAAGGTGATAACTACTGACGGATACTTATAGGGGAGAAGAGAATGAATGACACAAGTCACTATGTACAGGTGAGGGGTCATTGCCAGGGTGATGGCCAAGCAAACTAAAACCATTCTGAGCCTGAGGGTGACGAGGCCTGCCTGCTAACTGCTCCAGCTGCTCATGGGAATGAATGCGCTGCTACAGGATGATGAGGAGGGTAGTTCTGAAGCTGGGGCCTAGATTAAATCATGTGCACAAGGGTTCACAGCTGGTAAGCAGACAGAGGTTTCAAATAATAATATCTAACACAGATCACTAACTGTCAAGAACTGTCCTCAGCTCATGACATGCATGGGTTCCTTTAATAAACATCCTAGCTCTGTGAAGTAGGTAATATTATTATTCTTTGTTGTTCATTCATTCATTCATTCATTCATTCATTCCCAGATGAGAAAACTAAAGCCCACAGAGGTTAAATAAGTATCCAAGGAAGCACATGCGGTAAGTGCAGGAAGCTGAGAATTAGATCCCAGCAACCTGGAATCAAAGCTTGCTGTCTTGGCCCTTACTCATCACCCTGAGTCTGTCTGTCTCTCTACCTTTGAGACTGACTGAGATGCTATGTGTAACTACAGAGCCACACTGTCCTAACACAGGAGGGAGTCCAAGGGTAAGGGGAAGTGGCTCAACCAGCTCAAGTTCAGGGCAGTGAGGCCTGGAGGGGCGGGGGGGGGGCACCCAGAGGCATCTTTGCTCAGTGAGGTGGGTCCGTGCGGGCCTCTGGGTCCAGGGGACCAGCGGCAGCAGGATGGGTGGCCGCAGCCGGCTCTGGACAAAGGAAGGCAAAGGATGGAAAGGCTGCAAGTGTCTATCCAGGCTGGAGCAAAGGTGAGGTCCTGGGAGGGTTTAGGAGACAGGGGCGGGGGGGAGGGGTGCGAGGGGAGGGGGGGAGGAGCAGAGGTATGTTGAGATTCTATGGGGATACTTCATAAGAATCAGGGTTTCTGGGTCTCATGAAATTGATTTTATTTTTATGTCTTAAGTTTGTGCCAGGATGTTATTTCTCAGTTGAATTCCTTTGACTACTTCTATCTCCCAATTACACTCTCATCTTCCTCCTGCAGCCGTGCATTCATTCCCATGTGCAAACAAGGACTGCAAGCAGACAAGCCTTGTTTCCTGGAGGCTAAACATGTTGTCTGCCTGTTGGTCTTGACCCAGAAAAGGAGCGCTTTTCCGAGTCTTGGAACCTGTGTGAAGTCAGACCTTCTTCCTTGCTTGTTCTTTTTTTTAAATTTCTATTTGCCACATCCCACTTTTTTTTTTTTTAACTGTAGAAATTCAGTGACTATCCAAGTTTAAAAAGTACCAGGAGCACTAAGTTTATTTCCTGCCTTTGGCCTCTGCTAACAGGCTCCATCCAAACTTCAGTGCCCCTGGGCAAGGCTACGTCCTACTTAAGACCCAGATCTATCTGATGGAAGCAGCCTCAGGAATGCGCAGAGGGGCAGGGTGTGGGGATGCATATTTACTGAGCCCCAGTTCTGTACCCAGCAAACACTAGGCATTCTCCAGTTTAATAGAGACATTTACTAGGTACGGGACTCCATGCTCAGTACTTTACAAAAATCACAGCAGTCTTTAAAAATACAAATCTAAGCCTGCCATCTTCCTGCTAAAAACCATTCAAGGGTTGCCCAGTGCTCTTAGGATGGAGTTCAAAGTGGAGTTCTTGCCACGGGCTGCAAGGCTGGCTGTGGTCTGGCCCCTGACTACATCACCCCCTTCTCCTTCGACCACTACCTGAACTCTGCTACTCATCCTCAGAACTCAGCTCAGAAACTATAGTATATGGGAGGATGGGGAGTGCAGTGGTTTCAGGCCTTCTAGCCAAACTATCTGGGTTCAAATCCCAGCCCTGGGCCTGGCTGGTCTGATTGGATCAGGTGCCCATCAATAATCCAAGCGCTGGCCAAGGTGATAGAATACGCAGGGCTGTCCCTGGGGTCCAGGAGTGAAATCAACCTCATCGTGAGCACCTGGCTTACAACTCGGGCGAGTGATTCACCAAGGCACATTGGGAAATGTTGCCCCAAGAAGGGCAAGCAGATGCAGGAATAACAAATGTCCACTTTGCTGCCGTCCTGTGTTTTCCAGACCATGACCACTGTGCTCTCTCTGTGATACTTGCTTTATTCCTGTATCACGTGCCCTATAATTTCATTTTCTACCCCTCCCTTTTGGTACTTAGAGTCTTGTTTTAAAATAAATGTATTTACATCAGCACTGTCAATGAAAAGCAAATATTGCTTCCCATAAAGAGGAGGTAATCTTAATGTAGTTTTTTTACAGTGAAAACAAAACAATGCTATTAAATTCTAGCTGGAGATGGTGGCCTGCTAAAAATGCTCTGGGATTGTGGCCTTGTTCTCTCTTTGTTAAAAAGAGAGATTATCAAGTGTTAGAGAGGCGTAAAGACATAAAGACATACTAACACCAAACTGAGCCTTTCTCCCTGATGTAATTGGAAGGCCTAAGAAAGAATTGAAAAGGAAATTACTTTCTCACTATGTGATTCGATGTGATGTGATGCCGTATCCATACAGCATTGAAAAGTCGTTTTCCATGCCACTCACAATCATTGGGCGCACCACCAGTGCTACCTGCCCGACACTTTAGGGAACACTGTCTTGGAGTATTTGAACCTGGTCAAAATTGTTGAGTGAATGGCCAAAGACAGTGAACCTGAGAACTAGCTGGTTATCAGAGAGGGTGGGAAGCAAAACAGTCAGCCCATTTTAACAACCGGAAATTACCTTTGTCCAATTGGGCCTTCTTGACCAATTAGTTCAGGTCGCCGTGTTTCTCTCCTTGCTTCGGCCAACTGCGCTTCCTCTATGTCCCACACTGTCCTTCCAGGCTGGTGCCTACATAGTCTTTCCAGTGACTGAACCCTCCTCCTGCCCAGCCAGAGACCTGACCTCCATCCTCGACACCCCCATTCACTCATCCCCCTCACACAACAATTTCCCTGGCATATTCAGCCATTTCCACAGTCTAAATATTTTCTCACATCTGTCCATTTCTGTCCCTCTCCACTGCACCTGCTGTGGTTCACACCGTCATATCTCCCCTCTGGACCCCTGCAAGTACCCCTTATCATTCTGCCTCCTATTTTGCCCTCATTCCTTGATCCACTTTCCGCCGATCAGCCAGAGTCATTTTTTCAGAAAGTGGATTGGAGCACTCACTGCCTTTCATTAAGACTTCAGTGATTTAGGGGGCGCCTGAGTGGCTCAGTTGTTTGAGCGTCCGACTCTTGATTTTGGCTCAGGTCATGATCTCAGGGTTGTGAGATCAAGCCCAGCGTCAGGTTCTGCACTGGGCCCAGGGCCTGCTTAAGATTCTCTCCCTCTTTTCCTCTCTTAAAAAAAAAAAAAAAAAAAAAAAAAAAAAAGACTTCAATGGTTTATTGAGGTTAGAATAAAAGAAATAGCGAGGCTTACCTGACCGTGCCATCTGGACCTGCCTCAGTCTCACACCTCACTGCACTGCACCCACAAAGCATAAAATCCATCCCTGCACTGGAGCCCCATCATTCTCCTTCCTACGATCAGTTGGCTCCCAGTCCTTAGTGCCTGCACTCTGCCCCAGCTCTTCCTCTGGCTCGTTCCTTCTCATCCTTCAGGAATGCCTTCCCTCACCTCCCCAGTACAAAACATATCCCCTTATCATAGGACCCCATTCTTGGCCTGTATGGCACTTCTCACTGTTTTAACCGTATATATTTGCATGTGTGTTTGCTCAGTGTCATTCTCCTCCATCTGACTAAAAGCTCCATAAGAGGAGGGAAGAAATCTATCTTTCTTATTCACTGATACATCCCCAGCCATTAGCCCAGAGCCTGGCACTCATTCATGTTTGTTGAAAAGAATAAATACTTTCCATGAAGCAAATAACGTCCTTCATGCCTAAAATTGGCTAAGAGGGAAATGCATTGCATTAGAAGAGGAGAATTTGTAGGTTAGGAATTAAGGGTATTGGATGTATTTGGTAAGAGGTTTGACAGTGGATAATTATGTGGCTAAATATGTTCAGGAATGATTTGTGTTTTATGTTTAGTTGGTGGAAAATTTTAAAAATCTGTTAAGTTGGGGGATTCAAGAAAACATGAAGAGCTCATTAAGACACTGCACAAAATAGGCGGGACAACTCAGAGGGTGCTAAGTGTTCACCTCCTTGAGACCACAGGTGTGAAGTGAGCATGGACATGGCTGGATTCTAAATAAGCAGAAAAAAGGACCTTGCAAAGACGAACCCATGGGGCCACCCCTCGACTTATCCGTTCCTCCTGCTGATTACACCAGAGATGGAAAATCCCCCTACAAATGGGGTGGTACAACATGGAGTCAAGCTAGGTCCACCTCGGAGAGGAATTGGGTAGAAATAGGAGGGGCTTGGGGAGATTATGACATCATCTGCAAGCACGGGGCAGCCAGTGTTAAGAAATTAGGGATTTGTGCGGCCACATTTCCCCCTCCCCACCCCTGTCCTACTCACCCCTAGTGCTGCTTAGAAGGGAACCCCACGGGGAGCAGGACAAGGAAAAGCCAGTAGTCTCCACCAGCTGTTAAAAGTCAGATATCTTCGGGCGCCTGGGTAGCTCAGTCGGTTGAGTGACTGCCTTTGGCTCGGGTCATGGTCCTGGAGTCCCGGGATCGAGTCCCTCATCGGGCTCCCTGCTCGGCGGGGAGTCTGCTTCGCCCTTGGACCCTCCCCCCTCTCATGTGCTCTCTCTCTCTCTCTTTCTCTCAAATAAAAAAAAAAGGCAGATATCTTCTTCCCATTGTGCTGATAAGGCCCATGGGGCCAGCAGACGTGAAATGTAGACAGGATGGACTGTGATGAGGTGATCAGTACCTTGACAGTGTGTGCATAGTCAGTGCACAATGCCCAGAATTTAGAAGTAAGATCACTCTTTGGGAGTGGCTCTGTTAAAGGTGTCAACGAGGGTGAGTTTGACCATTTGCACAAGGCCCTAACTAAATAAACCAGAGGTGTTTTGGAGCCAGATCATACCAACTCTCAAATGTGAATTGGTAAGTTTTCTGGAATTTTGTGACCTGATTGTTAAATGTGGACATTATTAAAAATTAAATTCTCTCAACTTAGAATTAAATAAATTTTACTACAAAGATAACAAATACTCAGAACTCCAACTTCTTAATTATTTTACATTTTACTCCTATCTGTGCTCTTGGGGTTGTTTACTTCTATTATATCTGTATGGTGGAAATGCTTCATAATGGTGTACTCACCATCTCTTTCCCACTGCGGGTTTAGTGACATCATGTTGGTGGCTTGAAATTGGCCAAAGTGGGAGTATTTTTACCATGGAAATCAGAAAATGTTACAAATTACAACTTGATTTATTGTGTTGTTGATTGTTTAGACTTAAGAAAGTGATGGGGAAAAAGTTAATAATGCAGATAAAACTTAAAAGCCTGCCATGTCTGTAAATGTCCCATCGGGAATGGCACAAAAATTGAGGAAATATTCTTGCAGTATTTGCAAACTATTATCTGGTTCAGCAAAGCAGTCACTTACGTCACTGATGAACAAATGGAGTTTCTCATGCTCTTGTTGTTTTAATTCCATCTTACTTGTTAAAGTGAAAGAAAATATTGGCCAATATCCATGTCACCATTCACCAATTCCTTCCTTAGGTGGGCTGTAGATACAAGCATTCAGCAACAATCAATGAAAGCATTCTACGAGAATTTACAAGAAATAGTGTTGCATATTATATTATTTGCAAAGTGCGTGCTACACATCCTTTGTCAGTAGAATTTTAACAAATGTATGTATACATGTACAATATGTACGTATCTTTTTGAGAGCTGGTTATTGAACGCTGACCAGCACATTGCTTGGTATCTCCCAAACCGAAGCGGAGGAATGAGCATAAGAGGTCACTGGGTCCAAATCAATGACATTGATAGTATTGCAGAAAGACATGCCATTGGAAGGAAGCTGAACTTCACAAACCCCAGGAGGATCCCTCAAAGGGGAATTCCACTCTTTATCCAATCCTGCCCAACCAAGTGAGAGGAGACGTGGAGACTGGGAGAAACAAGTTGCAGAGAAATGTTTTTTTGTTTGTTTGTTTGTTTTTTCCTGCTGGGAGAACAAAGACTTCCTCAGATCTCAGTCTACACCATGGTTTCTCAACCTTGGCGCTATTTTGGACCAGAAGACTCTTGGTTGTGAGGGGCCGTCCCATGCATTGCACGGGGTTCAGCAGCATCCCCTGCCTCTACCTACTAGAGGCCAGTAGCACCTCCCTAGTTGTGACAACCAAAAATATCTGCAGACCTTGGCTCTGGAGGTAAAATTGCCCCCGGTTGAAAATCACCAGCTTCGATGAAATATCACGTCCATTCCAGTCAACTCAACGAATAGTTATCATCACCTGTTACGTGTGAGAGGCACTGTTCTAGGTGCTTGGGATACAGAAGTGAACAAAGCCAACAAGGAGGCTTGCTTGCTCTTGTGGAGCTGCCAGTTTACATGCCTTTGATGATCCACTAAGTTCATCTTCCCCACCATACAGTGAGCTCCTTGAGAGCAGAAACTGTGTCTCCAGATCTCCAGCCTCTTTCAGAACAAGGCCTGGCACCCAGGTCCTCAGTAAATGTTGAGCTAGAGTGACCCAAATACCTCGGCTAGGGGAACACACTGCCTGGCTCTATAACCGCACCCCTTCATCCACCACTGAGCTTCAGCCGCTCTGAGCTGATGCAGTTCCCCAGTGTCTCATGCCCTCTTTCTCTTCAAGATCTCTCTTAATGTTACCCTCTGGGTGTGTTAGTTTTCTGTTGATGGGTAACAACTTACTACAAACACAGCAACTTAAAGCAATGCCCATTTATTATCTCACGATCTCCACAGGTCAGAAATCTAGGCACACCATGTCTGGGTTCTCTGCTTAGATTCTCACTAGTCTAAAATCAAGGTGTCAGCTGACTGCATTCTCATTGGGACCTTGGGGCTCTTCTTCCAAGTTCATTTGGGTTGTTAGCACAGTTCAGTTCCTTGCTGGCTATCTGGGGGTTTGGGGGATTGCACTCAGCGCCGAGAGGCCCCTCCTCTGTCCTTTTCACGTGAACCCCTCCATCTTCAAAGCCAGCAGTAGAGAACTTGTGACACATTAGATTCCCCTCATGCCTTGAATCTCTCTGACTTTGATCTCTTTCTCCAGGAAGGGCCTCGTGCCTTTTAAGGGCTTGTGTGAGTAGGTCAGGCTCACGGAGGATCATGTCCCTTCCTTCCTCATGGGTGCTGTGTAACATAACCTAATCATGGAAGCAATGTCCCAACATATTCATAGGTACATCCCACCTCGAGAGAGAGAGGGGGGTTACACAAGGGCGGGGGTCCCTGGGGATCGCCTTAGAATTCTGCTTGCTACACATGGGTGCCCCCACTCTCCCCAGCCCCCCTTCAACTTGGCTACCCCAGTCCTCTCACCTGTTAGGTCTCGGCTTAGGTGTCACTAATGACAATAGCTTCCTCTTAACGAGTTATTTCTAAAAGCCATGTGCCACACTTTACATACAGTGTTGTATTTGCTTTTCACAATAGCCCTCTGAGGTAGGCATTGTTTTTATGCTTTGCACGTAGATTTCCATCTGCCTAATGATCTTCCAGATAATCTTCCTGTTCATTCCTTTACTTTTTTCTGGTCTCCACTCAAATATCACCTCCTCAGAGAAGCCTTCCCTGATGACCCCATCTAAAAACAGTTCATAGTGGAATACCCACTAATGAATGCAGAAGGAATGGTGGCATGAGAAAACCACCACGTGGCAGCCATCATATTAGTAATTGATTCAGGAAGGAATCATCAGTGGATGTTAAAACTGGTGAGTAGCATCTTGAAGAGGAGCAAGATATTTTGTGAGGATATCTCCTCACAAAATATTTATTAATTATAAAAGAAAAAATAGTGACTTTATGATGGACAAAGCTGGCAAACACCACCTTAACTAAATGATTAGAGTTCATATCACCAGTAATGGTACAAAGCTACTTTGTGTGCCTCCTCATACGATGCGCTGAGAACACATTACTTCTGTGTTTTTCCTGTTTTACCAGATTTGCCCAAATTGAGGAATCATGCTACAAAATAACTAGGCTGTATTCTTCAAAAATGTCAAGCAAGAAAAGCTGAGCAGCTATTCCTGATTAAAGGAGATTAAAGAGACTTGACAACTAAGTAGGACATGTGATCCTGGATTGGATCCTAGACCAGAAAAGAGAAGCTTGCTTTTTTTTTTTTTTTGGTATAAAGGACATTATTGTTACAAATGTTAAACTTTTAATCAGGCCTGCACAATAGATAACAGTATTAAGTTAATTTCCTGATTTTGATCATTGTACTGTGGCTGTGTAAAAAAAAAAATGTCCTTGCTCTTAGACACTATACACTGAAGTAGTTAGGAGTAAAGGGGCATCATGTCTGTGACTTACTATTCTGAGTGGTTCTGGAAATAAATTAAAAAAATAATCATGAAGCAGGGGTGCCTGGGTGCCTCAGTCAGTTAAGCGTCCGACTTTTGATTTTGGCTCAGGTTGTGAGATCGAGCCCCGTATCAGACTCTGCAGCTCTCTCTCTCTCTCTCAGAAAGAAGGAAGGAAGGAAGGAAGGAAGGAAGGAAGGAAGGAAGGAAGGAAGGAAGGAAGGAAGGAAGGAAGGAAGGAGGAAGGAAGGAAGGAAGGAAGGAGGAAGGAAGGAAGGAAGGAAGGAAGGACGGAAGGAAGGAAGGAAGGAGGGAGGGAAGAAAGGAGGGAAGAAAGAAAGAAAGATGAAGCAAAAGTAGTAAAATGTTAACTGCTAGGGGACCTGAATAAAAGGTCTATGAGAGCCCCTTGTACTCTTCTTACAACTTTTCTGTATATTTGAAATTGTTTCAAAATAAAATTTACCAAAAGAAAAGAAAATATAGTAAGAATAGCTCACTGCCCCACTCTTCATGGCTTACTCTGCTTTACTTTTCTGCATGGCCCTTATCAACACTGGCTAGAGCATGTGCTTTACCAAACTTCGACAACACCATATGAGGTAGGTACTCTTATTATTCTTTGCCTTTATCACCCTCTCTGCCTGCAATGCCCTCTTCCTCGGGTCTCTGCAGGTCACTCCCTCACCTCCTTCTGGCCTCCACTCACGTGTCACTGGTGAGAGCAGCAATGTTAATTTCTTCCTTCACTAGACTTCAGACCCCACGAGAGCAGGAACTTTTGTTTTGTTACTGGTCTTCATCTTCTTCCATGAAAGGGGGCACATAGTAGGTATTCAATAAATATGTGTTGAATGGAACACCTCCATTTTAAAGAAGAGACTTAGAAAAGATCATGGGTGTTGGATTCAGTCTCTGAATTCAGGCAAAGTGATTCTAGAATTACTATTAACTACTCTGCTTTAGAGTAGTTGTTCTAGGAAGTTGTTCTAGGAAGCCCCCTAGCCTCTGTGTACTCCCCTACTCTTGGGTGTGAGATGGACCTTGTAACTCACTTCTAATGAACAAAGTATGGCTAAAGCGATGGGATGCCACTTCCATGGTCAAGTTCGTTGCAAAAAGTTTGCGACTTCCATCTTGCTGGCACTTGGTCTTGCTTTCTTGCTTGTTTGTGGCCATGTTGTAGATGATCTATAGAGAGGCCCATGTGGCAAGAAACCAAAGAAGGGCCTCTAACCAATAGCCAGTCTTGCCAACCAATGCATGAGTATTCACTTTGGAAGTGGATCCCCCTCCCCAGTTAAGCCTTCTGATGGCACAGTGGTCCCAGCCGACACTTGGACTACAGCCTGTCAGAGACCCTGCAGCAGACCAGCTGAGCCACACCTAAGTTCCTGACCCACAGAAACTAAGAGTCATTAAGTGTTGTTTTTAAGCCACTACATTTTGGAGTAATTTCTTACACAGCAGTAGAAAACTAACACTACAGCCTTCCGTACCCCCACAGCTATGTTCTGCTATTACAGAAGCATGTTGGGTGATACTTATCTGTATTTTCCACCCTCCCAGCATGCACCCTATAAGCTCTTTGTGCACATGGACTGTGGCTAGTTTATAATTTTATCTATGCTTTGTAGCACATTGCCTGTTTCATACTTGGAGCTCAATAAATGATTGTCAAAAATTATTGAGAAGTCCCTCATTAAAAATAAATTGCAGTTGGTTTTATATCAACCTATGAATTTGGTCAGATCTAAGGACCCTCACAATGCTCTTGAATTTTCTGCAGGCATCCACCAGGTCTCTCCTCCCCTTCCTCTACAAGAGGCCCCATCTGGGTGGCCAGGTGGTCCCCTAGATGGTGTCTCTCTCACCTTCTTTAGCACCATAATTCTCAAAACTGGTGTTTGTAATACTAAACCACATAAGAGGACAAAGTGACCTGCCCATCCACCTATTCTGATTAATATACTTTTAAACCTCTCAAGAAAAACCATTTCTCCTCCTTCCTTTACACCAAACAAAGATTTAGCCATAAAATTTTGGTTTAGAGTAATCACATCCTGAATCAATGGCTTCTGTTCTGAGTTAAAAAAAAAAAAAAAGAGCCCTCTAACATGTTCATTTTAATTTTAAAAGTGCTATTTTAAATGGTAGGGAGCCTTTTAATTCTCCACTCTGGGTTATAAAAAAATAATAGATAGGCAGAAATGTGTTATTAAAGCTATTTTTCTTGGTGTTCTGGTAATTTACTAAACTGCTGAAGCTAAGCCTTGAGACTTTATGATGCAGCAAGAAGACAACTTGTCTGTTGATTAATATTTCCTGATCATCCCCCCCCAACCTCCCCCCCCGCCGCCTCCTGGGGGTGATTCCTGAAGGACGAGTGATTTCTGAGGAGTGGAGATTTGGAGAAACATTGTGCAAAAAATGTCTTGTTCAAGGAAGTTTAATCTCTAGGAACACCCGTATACCCTTCTCTAGGACTCAGGGTGCTAGGGAGCTGGTTGAGATGAGTCCCAGAAGGTAAGTCTTAAGGTGGCCACTCACTTATCTGACCACTTCAGAGCATGTCATCAATGTCAAGATCACTGGGGAACATCTGAGTCTGTTCGGGCTGCTGTGACAAAATACCAGAGACTGCGTGGCTTAAATGACAGATCTTTATTTCTCACAGTTCTGGAGGCTGGAGAGCCTAGGGTCAAGGTGCCAGCAAGGTGGGTTTCATTCTGAGGCCTCTTCTTTTGAGTGCTTGGCAGCTACAATCTTGCTGTGGGCTCATACGACCCCTTCTTTGTGTGCATGTGGAGAAAGAGAGCAAGTTCTCTGGCGTCTCTTCAAGCATAGGCTCTAATCCCATCGTAAGGGCCTCACCCTCATGACCTCACCTAACCCTAATTATCTCCCAAAGGCTTTATTTCTAAATAGCCTCACATTGGGGGTTGGGGCTTCAACATATGAATTTGTGGGGGACACAAACATTCAGTCCATAACAGGAGGTGTTCAGTTATTAAGTCTTCATTACTTGGCTTCGAACCCACTCCTAAAGATCCTGAAGTTCTGCGAACCACTTTTCTGCTTTGCCTGCTGGCTCTCTGTTAGGCTCTTTTGAGAAGGGGTACTAGAGGAAGCCCCAAGGCTGGAGGAGATAGAAGGGCCTGTTCATTCTTGTTTGGTTCCTATTCTGGTCAGCATCACCCAGCAATGCCAATATTTTGCATTAGCAACCATGTACCTAGGTTGCCATCTTCCCAACACTTGTAGAACCAGACTCATTGTGCCTTCTTAGAACACCAACACCGGTAGGCTGATACCTCCTCCTGTGAGGTCTGCGTTTCTACCTCAAGGACCCCTTCCTCTGAACCCAGACAACAACGCTGGCCAAACAGTCCCTGCTCCCCAGACCCATATGTCTGAGTTTCAACTCCTCAGGGATCCTCCTCTGGGCTTCCAAGTTTTAATGATTCCACCCTCTTCTCTATGGATGCTATCTGCTTTCTGCAGTTGCCACTTCTGTGTTAACCTTCAATCCCTTTTTTTCTCCTTTTTTAGTTTTTCAATAGAGAGTTAATAATTATTTACTTATATTAAATTCTATTAAAATAACTGAAGTGGCTTTGTCTCCTGTCCGGGCTGGGCCCTGACTGATAGTGGGGACTTGGCCTCATTCATTTGATAAAAAGATGCAAGCCCCTAAAATGTAGATTGACTACTTTTGCATTCTCTAGGCCTGCTGCTCTCCTTGTAAAGTGGAGCAACTGGTGAATACGTTTCATGTATGAGACTGCCCTCACTAAGTCAATTTTCTCCTTCTCCTTTTGGGAACTGCTAGGTTGTATGATTGTGACAAGGAAAACCTTTCTTGTTGGAAAGTTTTCTCTCTTTATAATCAGCTAGCTCTGTGATGGCAGAGAATATGATTGTCCAGCTATGTAACTCAGCACCTGGTTCAATGCCCAATGTACTAGGGAAGTAGTAAACTCTTACTAAGTGATGAATGACTAAATGGATGGATGGATGGATGGATGGATGAATGGATGAGGAATAGATGGGTGGGTGGATGGATGGAAAGATGACATTACCTGATTTCAAAAATATTTAATAGTAGAACAAAAAAGTCCTCTTGAAAAAATGGTGTTACTTCATTTTTGAGTATGTGGATTAGGATTAGGTTTGGCTATGTGAGAAAGCTAAGTAACAGTGGCTTTTAAAAGGTGTTCACTTTCTTCTCACATAAGCAAAGTCTGGGGACAGACACTCCAGCTGGCCTGGTACCTCCACTATTAAAGGTTCTCTCTTTTCCGTCTTCTTGTTCTATCTACCAACTTCATACTGTAGCTTTGACCTCCAGGAATCACACAAAACACTTTGCCTACATCTCCTTTGGCTAGAACTAAGTCACATATTCTGGGTGGCCATGTGCAAATCTGAAAAATGATGTTCTATTACTAAGGAAGAAGGGGGAAATGTGTGGTTGGTGCCAAATGGAAATCCTGTCATACAGAGGAACAATAACATAAAGCTGAGGGAGCCTTGGAGAACCTGAACTCCTGGAGGAGGAGTTTCAAGGCTGAGACTTCATTTGGGGATTTACCGCCACATTTCTAGATAATTATGGGAATTCCACTCTCTGGAATCATCCATTTTAGATGTTACATATTGACTTCCTCTTATGGTAAGTGAGGATTTTAGCTTTATTCACACCTCTCTTTTCACCTCCAACCTTCCACTACAGTTATAACACAATTTTTGGTAAAGTCTATAATTGAGCTTTTTATTATTATGACCACATAAATATTGTCTGCTGCCAAGTTAACAATTGTTTCATTTTGCACTTGAATTTACAGCTAAGTCTTCCCACCCCCGCCAACCTCTATAGAACAACTCTCAGTGCAATGTTCTACACGGTCAACTCTGTCAGGATAATCTGGTGTTTTCTTTTTCTCCAGCCCCGCAGGCGCCTCGTGGACATACCTCCTCTCTTAGGTCTCTAGCTTCCTGTTGCTGTTTGGACGGGTTGGGGTGGTTTCCCAGGCTCTGCCGCATGGTTCTGAGCTGAGACTTTCCTCTCTCACCACCTGGGATGCCTCCTTAGCCTCCATTCTGCTCACGTTCCATTGGCTACCTGCTTCCCGGATTCTGCATCCTCTTTTTTGGCTTACCCACCTGGCTTAGTGGAGCACATCCTCTCTTAATTTGTTGACAAATGTGCAAAGAGGTAACATTTTTGAGACTTTGCATGTCTAAAAACACCTCCTTTCTACCTGTACAGATAGAAACTGAGTTTTAAAATTCTAGGTCAAAAATCATTTCCAATCAAAGTGATGACAGCTTTGTCCTGGGATCTTCTAGATTCACCATGTTACTGTTGAGAAATCCGATGCCGTTCTGATTCTTGCACATTTGTATGTGAGTGGGCTTTTCTGAAATTATTAGAATCCTGCCTTTATTCCTGATATTCTGAAATTTTACAGTGATATACCTTGGGACAGTTCTTTTTAATTCATTTTGCTCAGCACCAGTCTGGAACAATATATCCGGGAAATTTTCTGGTGTTTATCTGTCAGTATCAACCTCCCCTCTACCTTCGCTATTCTGCCTAGAACTCTTGTTAGGCGGATATCTGGTGTCCTGGATTGATCCTCTCATTTTCCCATGTTTTATCTCCTATAATCCATCCCTGTGTCTTTTTTTAGTGTTCTTTTCCATGAGATCTCTCTGATGTTAGCTTCCAACTCTCTTCACTGAAAAATATCAACTATCACTGTTTTAATTTGAAAAGCACTTTCTTGTTCTGATTTTTAAAAATAAGTATATGGCATATTGTCTTATTTTTTTTAAATGTACTATCTTATCTCCCTGGGAATATTATGGTCTGTCTCTCTTTTTTTTGGTTTCTTTTTACCTTCGTTTTGATCTGTTACTTTCTTGTTGAAGACTGTCCATTCCTATTAAGACTCAGGTCTTTAAAAGTTGATTGGGAGCTCTTTTTGATGGGCGTAATCATAGGATAATTTTTGTTGGTGCCTGTAAGTGCCTTTGTGGTAGTTCAGCTTCTCCAGAGGACCCTCCAAACTCCTACCTCTTGGTTAAGACCTAGCTGTTGGCATTAGATGTGTATTTGTATTTCACTTAACCCCCATTTTCAATCTGGACTCTCAGCTCCACAATCCTTAAGTGTGGTCTCCAAGGTTCCCCAGAGAAAATGCCTCCCATCTTCTATAGAAAGGTCCATGACCCCTTGCTTTGTGGGGCTGCGATAGAAGCTACCTCCTACATCACCTCCTCACTTTCATCCCTCTCCAGCCCCACCTTCCATGATGTCCAGCACCCAGCACCTCCTGAGACCTTCAGGACTCTACAGGAGAAAATTGTTCGCTTCTTGTCTCCTTCAGCGGGCATCTCAGCATGATCTCCCCCTGCTCCACTGAGGCATTTACCATTCCCTTATCCCATTTCTGACTTTGTACATAGTGGATGGGATTGCTGGCTTCTCCCAGTTTCACTGAGAATGGGGTTTGTATAAGTTTTCTTGCTCTCTTTCCTATTTGGGGAGCAATTTCAAGAGAAGAGGAACAGAAACATCTTCACTCCACCATTGTAAAACAACAAGTCTGCATTAAGTAGACATTAAATCTATATTAAGTCTACCTTATCTTTTAATCCCCGCAACTATCAACATTGCCATTAATAAAGTTGAGGTTTAGAGAGATTAAGTTCTCTGCCCAAGGTCAACATTTGGAAAGTGGCTTAGAACCAGGTCTGGCCAAGGGCAAATCAGTGCTTTTTCTCTTACTCTCTCCTGCCTCCAAACAGCCTGAGATCAAGAGAGGGTAGTAAACTATGGTCCAGCCTGGGGTTAATACCTGGAGATACCACGTGAGGAAGCCCTTCAGGAACGAAAAGGGCTCCTGAATTTGTCAGAACGCCTAGGTGACTAATGTCTCTCAGAGTCCATGGGGAATCTAGACTGTTGGCCAAGGCAATCAATAAAAAAAATAAGATATGCTAGAAATAGGGTCCAGCTTTGGGGGCAGGGGCTGAAGAACTTGGGGAGAATCCCAGACTCAGACCATGGAGAAAGGGAGAGGGCCTAAGTCCTAAGAGAACTTAGAAGAGAAATTGATTTCCAGGTTCCCAGAAGGAAAGGCCAGTGAGGCCAATGGTATCACACTGTGAGGGCAGGAGAAATGCTCTTGTGGGCACAGGGCTAAAGCCTGTCCTGAGACATCGGTAATTTCCAGACCCCAGCCTGTCATTGTTATCAGGTTTGGATTCAGCCAGGGTGGGGTTGAGCTTTCAGATAACTAATAGGATTGGTAATAGAGCAACTTAGAACTGATAGTGTTGGTCTGTCTTTTATTTGCGTAGCTCATTTTTTTTTGACCCAAGAGCAGGTCCTTATATTAACTTGCTGTTTAATTTCACCTTGTTAGAGTCTGTCAAAGGATGGCACACAGGTTTCATTTCACAGACCATCTCTGATCAGTGACGGTTGCCTGGACCACCATGGGGAGAACGATTCTATGGCTTTGTACAGGCTCAGGGGAACCGCTGCTTATTGATGCCTGCCATGGGTGTAAGAGAGTTTAGTACATGTGCTATTACCGATTAAGGCCATCTCCTCTCCCCAGATTTGTGTCCTCCACACATGTGGTCAGGATGCTCTGAACACCCTTATTCAAGTCCCTGATAAAAGTTGATTGAGATAGATCCAAGGGCAGTGCCATCATGTACAGTTTTGAGATTGGCCTGGAGCTTAGCCATTGATATACAATCTCTGGATATAGTCCACCACATTTAGGATTGTTTTTGGAATTGATTTCCAGGTCACATTTTCCCATCTTGTGTCCAAGAGAGGTTTTTTCCCCCTATAAAACAGCTCCCTGAGGAGGGTGCTTTACTTTTACATCCACTCCCGAGATGCAGGAACTAGGAGGTTGAGAAGTGAGTGGGTCACAGAAGAGAAGACGTAAGTCCCTTATGTTTATGACTCCTGGGGTCCCATATTTAGACAGCAGCGCTTTGAGGACTCCAGCCTGTGGTCTCTTGTCATGTCCTGGGTTAATGCTGTGTCTGGTGCATGGGGGAAATAAGCAGTGAAGATGACACAGAGCATGATCAAAATAAGCAGGCACACTCCATTTCAAGCAGCTCACACTTTTATCATAAAATACAAACTTTCTATAATTAAGTGTCTTACTTCTATTTTACCAACAACAACAAAAACAAAAAATCACTCATGTCAGCTAAATACAGGTACATATGTGGTTGAGCAGGTGAGTATGAATATGAGGGAGGTGCGTGTGCAGTGAACAGTGTGTGGTGTGTGTGAGAGAGTTGGTCAATAGATGAGTCTGGTCTTGCTGTTTTCTGCCTGTGACCTGGTCGGAACCTTGGCTTTCCAAACCTCAGGCCACGCTATTACAGAATCCAGAGTTCCAGAGCCCTTAGCCCTAACCCAAGGGCTAAGGCAGGAGGAGGGAAGAGAAAAAGTCATCTAAAACTTTATACCATTCCCACTGGAGGAAAAATACGGGCTGTTCATGACGGGCCTGCCAGCCGTTGAGCCAAACCTGGAAGAGAAAGAAGATGGATGTTGCGATGGCACTCCTGATGTTAGCAAAGATATCGGGAAAAGGACCGTGTTAATGTTGTGGCTGTCAAGGACTAGAAAGATCATGACAGGCTTGGAGGCTACATGCTTTAACACAATAAAAAAGCTTTGGCTCTGGAAAAATAAAATATTAAAATGATACAATTGGAGGACAATAAAGAGCTTCTTCTGCCACTTCCTTAGGACAAGGAGCCCTTGGCAGCCTGTAGGGAGGCTGCCTCTATGGGCCCAGTGCTCTCTCCTTTTCCAGGACCACACTGCAGGGAGTCTCTCTGAATCTGAGCACCTTACCTGTGGGCCTAAAGCCATTCTACCTGCCTGAGAGGACCAGGTGTGTCCTTCAGGAATTCCACAACATTACGGAACTCAGGGCCATGTCCCAGTGTGAGATCCCAGAGTCTAGACAATCCCAGGGCTCCCTCTCCCTTTATCAGCACCAAGCTAAGTCAGGCTCCCCATTTCAACACCAGTTCGAGGAATAAGCGTTGAGACATCACTGCATGCCTGGAACTTTGCTTAGATCCTCAAGGAAGGAAGGGCTGGAGAGCATTTGAACCTCACCTTCCAAGCGTAGAAATATGCACACTTCTGCTTTTCCCCCCGGCACCACTGCCATGCATCCTCCAAAAGAGAGTTCAAAAGCCATCTCCTCTGTGACCTCTTCCTTGACCTCTCCAGATGGAAACATTTACTCACACTTCTGCGATCCTATAGCAATTTCTTCACCCATCTGCTAGGATGCTTTGAATGAATGGGAACGGAGCTCAGTACAAATTGCAGCAGAGCAAATGGCTAGATTTAGTCTAATCCAGGGATTCTCGGTCCCTTTTCAGCTGGGCAGATGCATATGACAGAAGATGTTCACGTTCACGTTCACCACACCCTCCCGTGAATTAATGAAACACAGAAAGCGGGCCCGGGTGGGGAGGGAAGAAGTGATGGGAACAACCACCACAGTAATGCCTCAGCTGGTGTTGTATCTCTCGCTCGCTCTGTGTCAAGGGCAAGCTAGGCTTTGGGTTGGTTTGATTCCCTTCTCATTAAATAAATTCCAGGAGAGCAGGGACATTATCTGGACTGTTTGCCATTTTATGCCCAGAGGCCAGCCCAGGACCTGGCACAAGGGAGGTGCCTCGTAAACAAGAATGCTGGCTGTAATCCCACCTCTTCTTCCCTCTTCTGAAACTCGTACTGGAAAAGAACTGATTAAAAGTCATGTTGTTACAGGGATACCCTGGATTCTGCTCTGATTTACAAAATAAAAACCGGAACCCATACTTCAGCATTTAATAATTCTTAGTAACAAATGACTCAGGACACACCTCATATCTGATTGCCATGCCCCACGCATCTAGGCCATTCAGGTTGGGAACTTCTGATGGGTTCACCTGCCAAGGGCATGGTCTGGACAGGATGTCCATTAGAAGACCAGGAGGAGAGGCAACTCCGTGGACTAGAGTTATCAAGGAGTGCTTCCTGGAGGAAGAGGAAAAGCTCAAACTCGCTCGAGCATGGCGAACTGTCCCGGTGTGCCTGCAACAGCTTCTACACTGGCATTTCCAATGTGATTATTATTGGTGCTCCTTCCAAGTCTCAAGCTTGTTATTGTTTGGAAGATAAATTGCATGATTACCCTGCCCCATGAATGTATGCAATTGATTGGCAGAGGGAGGGGAGGGCTTGGCCCCTCCTTCCCTGAGAGCCACGGGCTCCTGCCTCTCCCTCTTCGTATGGCTGAGTCTCTTGGTTTGCTTCTTTGCTCCTGACCCTGCTTGTCTCCTGGGCTATACTCTCCCCCAGTGCCCGTGGATGTTTCCTGCCCGGTGCAGCCTCTTCTAGACCTGCTTGGCGCCCATCACTGGGAACTCCGGACACCACTGCTTCCTCCATGTACACTGTGTCCCAGCCAGCAGGGCCTGCGTCGTTCTGTGATCTCTCCCTCTCCCCCAGGAAACACTTCCTCCCCCGGCCTCCTGTACTCCACACTCACCCATTTCTTCTCTCACCTCACTAAGACTCCCTCTTAGATCCTCTGCTGGGTCCTCCACATCTCCCCAAGCTCCCTACATGTAGGAGGCCCAGGGCTCAGACCTTGGGCCTCATCGCTTCTCCATGCACACATACTCCTTGCGCAATCTCATCCCATCCCATCACGCTTTTCTCCTCCCTGCCCCTCTGCAGACAGCCAGAGACCAGGCATGGACCCTCGGCTCTTCGGCTCCCAATCGGTGCTTCACACCTGCTGACTGCTGAGACCTTGCAGCCACACCCCCTCCCCAGCACAGCCAGTTCTGGCTCCTGCAGTCTGGCCTCCGTTGGGCCCAGCGTCATGGTACAGAATGGGAAGTTGTTGGGTGCAGGTCGTCTGTCTTGATTCAGACAGGTCATTAAATACCATCTATATGCTAATGACTCCCGAATTTATATTGCCAGCCCCGGCCTCTCCTCTGAGCCCCAGACTCACGTACCCACCTGCCTGTCAACAGCCCCGCTCATATGTTTAACAGGCATCTCAAACTTTGCATATCCAAAACCAAACTCCATCAACAGACCCTTCACTAGTCATCTTGACCTTAGTATTTTGTTTTTTAAATTTTTTAATTTTAAAGATTTTATTTATTTATTTGAGAGAGCGAGCAAGAGAGCGAGCGGGAGAGAGCACGATGGGGGGGGGAGGGTCAGAGGGAGAAGCAGACTCCCCGCTGAGCAGGAAGCCCGGTGGATGCGGGGCTCAATCCCTGGACTCCAGGATCATGACCTGAGCCGAAGGCAGCCGCTTAACCAACGGAGCCACCCAGGCGCCCTTGACCTTAGTATTTCGGCATTGCCACTTGTTCAAATAAAAAATCAGAGAATGATGCTTGACTTCTCTCCCTTTCCACATCCTGCTATCATCAGGTCCTGTCAATTCGATCAAGAAAACAAATACTCCAGATTTTTTCACTTACCTCCTTCCCACAGTCTCTGCCCTAGTCTACACCGCCAGCATCTCTTTTTATTTATTTATTTATTTGTTTGTTTGTTTTAGAGAGAAAGAGAGCAGGGGGGAGGAGCAGAAGGGGAGGGGCAAAGGGGGAGGGAGAGGGACAAGCAGGCTCTGCACCAAACAGGGAGCCCAACGCAGGGCTCAATGAGGGGCTCAATCCCAAGACCCTGAGATCAGGACCTGAGACCTGAGCTGAAATCAGGAGCCAGATGCTCAGCTGACTGCGCCCCCCAGGCGCCCCCCACCAGCACCTCTTGCTCCAACAGCTGTCAGGGCTCCTATCCTGCATCCCTGCATCGGCCCTGTGGTCCAGGCTCCATACATTGACCAAAGCCACCTTCTTTAGACAGAGAATTAGAACATGTCCTCAGCAGTGTAAGAGCTTTAATAGCTCCCCACTGCTCTTAAAACTCCTCACCATGCCCCCCAGGCCCTATCTAGTTCGTCCCTGCTTCGTCTCTGATTTCAATTCCACTCATTCCCTCTCCTACTCACTGTGCTTCAAGCCACATTCCCCCCTCGGGGGCCGCTGCCCAGAGTGCTCCTTGCCCGTATCTATTCTCTCATTTCACTCAGATCTCAGCTCAAGAGACATCCCTTCATTCTCTCGCTCCTTACCCGCCCCCCGCCCCCGCACTTGACATGTGTGCTGCTTGTTTATTTCTTCCCCTGGAATGAGAGAAGGAAATCCTTTTCCTTGGTCCTTCCCCCCAGGAAACGCTGCCTAGAACAAATCATCCTTTAGGGGGACATGGGCCTGCACCCCGCCCCCTTGCCTCACTTTTCTGACCTCACTCTCAGGCCACCAGGCCACCCTGCTGACCACTCCTCCCCCACATCACTGTCCTCCTGTGCCCACAGTGTCTCCGGCAGGGCCCAGGCTCTCTCCCACTTCCCAGACAGCTCCTTCCTCAGCCTCTTGCTCACGCTTTTCTCCTCCCTGCCCCTCGGCAGACAGCCAGAGACCAGGCGTGGACCCTCGGCTCTTCGGCTCCCAATTGGTGCTTCGCACCTGCTGACTGCTGAGACCTTGCAGCCACACCCCCTCCCCAGCACAGCCAGTTCTGGCTCCTGCAGTCTGGCCTCCGCTGGGCCCAGCGTCATGGTACAGAATGGGAAGTTGTTGGGTGCAGGTCGTCTGTCTTGATTCCATTGCTGTCTCGTACAGTCTCACCCCGAAGGGAGGTGAGAACCTCCGCTCCAGACCCTCCGGTCACCTCCAGGCTGCACCCTGTCTCGCGTCCTATTTCCTCCCCTCCAGCCCATCCATGCACTCCAATGTGCACAGATCTGCCTTGGGTCCCAGGCCTACGAGTCAGAGCCTTTAATATCCAAGCCCAACCTCCCTTTCTAATCCTATTTTCCACCTTTTTCAGGGATAAATCGAATACTTCAAGCAGACACCTTTGTTCCCCAGGCCTTAAGCCTGCCACACACTTCCCATCTAGGGCTGGACCCTCCTCCAACTGTGCTCCCTGGAACCTCCCCACCCTGCAGGCCACCCAGCAGGGGTGTTCCCTCTGTCCTTGGGCCACTGGGATGGTCCTCACTTTCTCCCAGCACGAGGTTGCGCCCGTATCTCATGCACTCTCAGCCTCTGAAGGGAGGAGCCGTGTCCTTGTCAACTGTGGGTCCCCCATGGGCTACATATTAACCACATGAATTAACACAGCTTTCCAGGGTGGGTTGGATGAAATGCACCCTGATATGCTGTACAAGAAAAGGGAAGAATCGAGGGGGAAGGAGGAAAGGAGGAAGGAAGGGGAGAAAGGAAGGAAAGGAAAAAAGAAAAAAAGGAAAGAAAAGGGGTTGTGGATTTCATGTTCAAATAACACTATCAACCACCCCCGTGAACGTTTTCTATGCACCTTAGGAAATTAAATGATCTGAGAATTCCAACAGTTAAGAAACCTGTTTATCTTTGTTTCTCACAGCTTTTCCTGAACAGATCCGACTCTGGAAACCTCTTTCTAACATGTAATTCTTTTACAAGGCATTCAGGGGAAACACTGACTGAAAGGATGAGAGTTTGGGGACACCCAGGTGACGTCACACTGAAGGTCGGTGGCAGAGGGCTGGACAGGAAGGGAATCCAGGTCAGGCTGGGGAATTTGCCCTCATCTTATCAGCTGAGTTTCTCCAGCTGGGGCACACGTTCCCCAGGGTGTGTGGAGACTCAGATCGTCAGGAGGGACGCAGCGCCGCCTGCCTCTTGGAGCAGGAATACGAGCTGAAGCTTGGGTGGGTGGGAATGAGCGGCCGTGTGTTGTTCTATCGAGACAACGAACATTAATTTATGGCGGACCAGCATGTAAAATTTGTGTGGAATTTTCAGCTAAAATATTGAGTTTGTGTTGGCTGCTTGCTGCGAAGTCCTCTGCTGTTTGGGGCCCTTTGGTGGAAAAGCGTCAGCAGCCATGATAAGCCGTGGAAGCCCCTTCGGCGGGGCCTGTTACAAAGTCAATGGGATGTTGGCAAGATTAGCCTGGGAAGGAGCTCAGGCTGCAGTAACTGGGGGGAGAGAGCTCTAAGAAGATTACCTGGCCGTGTCCTGTTGTAAACCATGCAAACGGGTAAAGGCAGATGTGTCATGCTCCGCCACCTGCCACCGGCTAAAGACAATGTATCCGTCGTCCACTGCCAACGGGGCAGCTACGTTTCTGCAGCCGGACTGTGGGGCCCCAGCCCCATCATGGGCCTACAACAGCGGCCCAGCAAATCCTGGACCAGCCTCCCGTCCATACCAGGTCCATCCAGGACCCACAGAGCCCCCCGACAGGCACAGGGCCCCTCCCCCCTTCAGCCACGGAGCTTATGTACCAAGAACACATCAGGGAGGCTCTCCCAGCATGCCCCCTCCCCTCCTCGGCAGCTTTCTGGATACAGGGTGGACTTCCTGTGTGGGTTGAGGACTCACCCGTACGCCTGGGGGACCAGGTGCTGTGGCCCATCTCCTGCCATGGGGGAAGGGTCTCGGGGATTGGTGGACAGCTTTGGAGGTGTCCTCTGAGGGTATGGATAGTTGGGCTGGACGAAGGGGATGTAGCTCAGCAGGGGCGTGTAGGAAGAGCGGAAAATCTGCTGTCCCATCTGCTGTGGATTGTACGGCGTCACCTGCAGGTCAGAGATGAGAGAGGGACTGGGTCCAACAGAGCCCACTGCTTGCAAACCTTACAGTTCCTGGCTCTAAGCCCAACCCCAATCCCAGCACCCCCCCTCAGGCCCTGTGCCCTTCAGTCGCTGTGAGTGTATAGACGGCACCGTGTTGGGATGGCAAAAGCCCAGGACTCAGCTTCTGTATCTGACTGGCAAGATACTTAATTTATCTGAGCCTCGGTTTCCTCGTCTGTAGAATGGGCAAACACTCCCTTCACTGTATGGAGACTGAGTCAGTTGATAAAAGCAAAGAGCCTGGTGCATAACAAATAGCAAATAAATTTTATTTCCATTCCTGGCCCTGCCTCCCTACTTCTTCCTCCGTCAATAACCATCCCAAAGTCCTTGTTCATTTTTAAGCCTTTTACTACCTCAAAAAAAAAAAAAAAAAAAAAAAAAAGCTGTTGAGATTTATACGTCCCTGGCTTCTACCTCAGGATCTCAACAGACTCCAAGTCCAAGACAGCCCAGCTCAGTGGAAATGCCGTGCCCGGTGACGGGGCTGTCCTGTGCCTGCACCGCCCGCTGGGGCAGCCGCCAGCCCCCCGTGGCTATTGGCCGACCACTCGAACAGTGACTGCTGTGAATGAGGAACTGAATTGTACCTTTTACTTAATTTTAATTGATTTAAATGTAAGAAGCCACACGTGGCTGCTAGTGGTTACAGTATTGTACAGTGAGTCTAGGAGAAAGGGCAGGAAAGGGCAAAGAGATTCAGCTCAGGGAAAATCAGGAACTCAGTGGGGTTTTGGACACTACCCAGGTCCGACTCCCACCAAGAACCTGGGGTGCCGCTATCTGGCCCTTGACGGACCAAGGATCCCGTCTGTCTTATCTACTGATATCTTCGCAGCCCCAAGACAGTGCCTGGCACACAGTAGCTGCTCAATTAACATGCTAAATGAATGAATGCAAGAAAGAAAGAAAGAGGAAGAGGAGAGAAGAAAAAACAGGCCACTAAGTGCCTTCTTGAATACCCAAACTGATGGGGAGCTCATTACATTTCAGGCACTGTATTCTACCACTGACAGCTCCAAATGTCAGAAAACCCTCTTTTGTATGGAGCCGACATCCATCCTCCTGGATGCTGATGGGAGTTTCCGTCAAAACTGGGGAAACTTCTGGGCTTCCTCTTTAAAAGCAAGAGTCTGGGGTCTGAGGTGTGCAGGGATTCAGCACACTGACAGCCCTCTCTCACCCTGCATGTCCTTATCTAATTAAAAAAAAAATCACAAAAGCTAGGGCTTATTGAGAGCTTAGGGCAGGCCAGGCCCTTCCTATGGATTTTCTCATTTAAACTCCAAACAGCTTGTGAGGCAGACCACCACTCTTCCCATTCTAGAGATGAGGAAATGAGGTTCAGAGAAGTTAACCTTGCACAGTAAGTGCTCCAAGTGTCTGAATTGCAGTCGGAACCCCCAAGGTGTAAGCCTGGTGCCTGTGCCCCTTTATGGCACCTCTACACCTGTTCCCTCTAGAAGCCCGAGCCCCTTCCTCCGGGCCCTCCCCATGTCTCCCCCAGGGGAAAGGTAGGACCTGGTGATGCTGGGCATGGGCCCCCAAACCCCACAATGATGAGTTAAAGGTCCAAAAGAGCCCAGAGCTCACAGAGAGAACCCAGGAAGGCACCTCCCTCCAGGACAGACGCAGAAAGAGCCGAAAATCCCCCTGGTTTTCTTGGAGGTAGGGGGCCGGCAGAGGCCCCAGACCTGGGAGGGGACTGACAAGAAAGAGGAGATGCAGGTCCTAGAGCTCATGCAAGCCTTCTTTAGGGAATGTGTCCCTAACTACGTGTAAACGGTAAACACCATAAAACAGCTGTGTATGCTGCTCGGGAACCACCTCCAGGATACACTTTACTGACAAAAGTAATGATAGATCAGTGTGCCCAGAAAGCCACATTTGTATAAAATGTTTGTATAAATAGGTGTCACTGGAAAGAGACTGAAGGAACCAGCAACAGCGACTGCCTCTGAGGTTTTTTTATTTTGTACCATGTTCTTCTATTACTTTTTCAGATACACGCACATACATGAGGTGGTCTCAACATGCTCCCTCTGGGGCTAGATGGATGCATTGCTGTTTGTGGGGTGGGGGTGACTGGTGGAGATCCCGTGAGCCAGACTCTCTCTCATCTCTATTCTTCTTGAGGATGCAGAGCCCCTACTGCTAGAAAAGCAGCTCTGGCCCATGTAAAAAAGTAGCCTATACCTATGGGCTCTTCTCTACCCTCTGGAACATTCCAGCATACTTCAGGTCGGAAGTACAGTTTGCTCCCTGGGGGCGGGGGGCAGAAAAGAGGCCAAGGAGTGTGAGTCTGAGTGTGGGGTCTGTCCACCTGTGTGTGAACGGGGCAAGACCAGCCTGGGGACGCAGTGCAGTGTCAGTATCTCCCCTCACACCCCCATGTCTTCCCCAAGACTTTCAATATCTCTGGATACACATGTGTGTGCAGCTTAGCAGCATGCATGTACCTACATCTTCCTTTGTGTCTCTGTGAGTGCGTATCTGTCTCTGCTGCTTTATTTTGTGTACAAGAGGCAGTAAGCCATGGTCATTGGCAGCATGGACTCTGAAGCTAGGCTGCCCAAGGTCTGACCCCAATTCTGCCATCGTGTAGTCTTCAAGCAGATATCCACTCCTGGCCTACCCAGGGAAGTGGGGGTGCCAGATTTAGCACACGAACGAACAAAAAGACCTACAGTTCGGTTTGAACTTCAGGTAAACAGCAAATCATTTTTTAATATAACTAGGGCCCATGCAATATTTGGGGCTTCCTTATACCAAGACTTTACTCACCAACTACCTGGAGTCTAACTGGATGTCTTAGATTTTAACTGACAAACTGACACGGAAGGAGATGACTCCCCAGCCCCACCGATGCCAGGCAAAACCATGTGATTTTCCTTGGCCAGTGGAAGGTGGGTGCACATGGCCATGTGCTAGCTCCAAGCTGAGGTTCTCAGAAGCAGTGGGTGTTTCTGCTCACCCTTCCCGCACTCCCGTCATCCACCGCGGCAGGAGCCAAAGCTACTGCATCGTCACCATGGTCCCCAAAGGGGAGACTCATGAAACAGGCTTGAACCCAATCCCAGCCCAGCTCCACCAACCCATAGACCTGTGAAGGAAAACTCAGCATTTATTGTTGAAAATCTCTGAGATATTGAGGCTGTCTGTTGCCACAGCAAAAGCTAACTGGTGTGCTAACCTTGGGACCTTGCACACGTTATTGAATCTCTCTGTGCCTCAGTTTCTCCATCCCTAACCTATTCCACAGGGTGGCCGTGAAGTTCATTCAGGTAAAGCCCTTAGAGAGGGGCTGCAACGCAGCAAGGGCCATGGAGGTGCCAGCATTTAGCACCTGGGGACACGGGTTTCTTTCCACGTGCATGTTGGCCTTCATGTCTGTTCTCTAGGGCCAAGGGCGGGCCAGAAAGTCTGGCCAGTGTCCTGCTGGACCAGGATGAGGAAGCCAATGTCCTTCTGACCTGAAGGCCTTCGTGGAGCTGGGATCGAGGGGAGGAGGTTGTCTGCTCACCTGTCGGGAGTAACAGCCCAGCTTGGGGTGCAGGGCCTGCTGATAGGGCATCCTGGCTGCGCACTGTGGGTACTGGCCCTGCAGGGAGAAGGGGCAGGCTCAGCATGGTGGGGCAAAGGGCTCCCTGCCAGAGAGCAGCAGCTGCTCCGCCCAGCTTCCCGCTCACAATGCCTGGATTGCCAGCCTGCTGGAGTCCGGCCCACCACGCTGCTGGCCAGACCCACCCGTTGCCTGGGCAGCCATCAGGCTGAGCAAGCGCAACTCACACCGCACAGGAAGCCCCTGCTGAGCAGGATTCATAGCCTTTCCGGGGAGTATTTCAGGTAAAACCTTGAGGGACCTGATTGCCTCTTGAATCCCAGATCTACTCCTTCAGTGGCTGTGTGACCTTGGGAAAGTCACTTCACTTCTCTGAGCCTCTTTTCCCTTGTCTATAACATGTGCTCAAACTGGGAAGACCTGTGACGGCAGCCAAATTATCTTTGTTGCTATCTTTACCCTTTTCTTAAGTGCCTTTCCCCAAACTCCATTCCTGCCCCAAGACCTGAGGTATCGATGTGCATCTCTGTGTGTGTGTGTGTCTGTGTGTGTGTGTGTTGGTTTGTATCCATGTTTATTTAAGCACATCAACACGTGTGCTTCCATTTGTGTCCTCAGCTGTGTGTTTCGGAGAATTCGTTTGGGTCTCTGCTGCTGTGTGTCTATGTGCCCACACATACACCTGTGTCTGCACCTTATGATGAGGATTGGCAGGAAGATAAATGAGTTAGTGCATCTAAAGGGCTTAGAACAGAGCCCAGAACGTAGTAAGGATTCTGCGAATGTTAGCTATTTGCAGCATCTCTCACTGCTCCCCCACCTTGAAGAGGTGGTCAGGCAGTTCAGCCAAATGGGAAGTAGAACCTTTATTCAGAACTCCGTCTGGGGCAGCCTTGGGCGCCCGGGTACACGCGCACCCGCACACACACACACACACACACACACACACACACACACAACCAGCTTCTGGGGGTGGGGTCAGATCGTAGCCCCTCCGGGCTCAGACTGCCTCTACCTGCCAATTCAGAGTTATCTCCTAAGACACAGCTCAAAGCACCCCTCAGGCCAGTATGTCTTTCCAGAAGATTCCAAACCCCAAGATGGTGCCCCCATTCTGGACTCAGTTTGTGCCAATGATCAAAGTGTTGATGGCTGACACTGTGCCCTTGATGACTTCCTCAGCGCCCATGGGCTCCTCATCAAAGGCTGCAGAATCCGTGATATGGGGCCCCACCTACCAGGTCCCCAAGTGTACGCATCCTCTAGAACCTCCCCCGGCTCTGTGTTCCCGGGCGACTGACAGAGAATGCGGTCGGGCTGCTCCCACTTCCACCAGCCCCTTCACCTGCAACAGGAGCACCTGCTCCCCTTTTCTCCAAGCCCTGTAGCCCCGGGGCAACCCCACTCACGGCCATGACCACGGCCTGGTCTGTGCACCCCCTGCCATGGCCTGAACCTCAACAGAGCAGTCAGACAGATGGGGCCTCCCTGGCCTAGTGCACGGCGAGCTCGGAGGCCAGGTTCTGCGTGCCCCTCTCCCTCCCCATCAGCCTAGGCTCTGCGGCACACGGCCAGCTACCCCAGGCCACCGTCCTCCCCACGCCTGGGCTGGGCTGCCCCTGGGGCCTGTGGAAGGCAAACAGCCACCTGTCCCTGCTCCGTCATGGATGGATTTTCAGGAGACAGTACCACATGCATCAGTATGAGTAACACACTCGCCGACTTTGAGGACATTCCTAGTTGTTCAAATTGCAATTCTGCAATTCTGTAAAATCACAAGCAATCACAATCACAACATTCATTCTTCTTTGCTTGAGGTCACGGCCCCTTTCTACCTTCCCTCCTTAACTGGGAACAGAGTTCCTTTATGCCAAGCAGCCCAGGAGCCTCCAGATCTCCTGGGTGCT
This sequence comes from Zalophus californianus, assembly GCF_009762305.2. Lineage (NCBI taxonomy): Eukaryota > Metazoa > Chordata > Mammalia > Carnivora > Otariidae > Zalophus > Zalophus californianus. The sequence goes on along the minus strand of NC_045598.1, from coordinate 26,012,655 downwards.
GCGGACTTAGTTTTCCATGGCTCTGCATCGCTCCACAGTGGAGCTCTGAGTAAATTGGATTTGGGACCTCATCTTTATTCCTAATACCGTGCAAGAAAAGAGACTAGGATAGACCGTTCCCTGTTTCTCCTCTCTGTCTCCTCAAGGTCTGTGCAGCTCCCTGACCCTCTTTCCTAGGAAGATCAGGGCTGAATAATAATAAAAACCAACATCTGTATCGTACTTTAGACTTTTCAAAGCCCTTTCTCACCCATGGACTCAATTAAACTTACAACCGAGTCAAGTACAGGCCGTGCCGCTGCTGCTAATTTTTATGAGCCCATTTCACGAGTGAGGGAAGGAGGGCTCAGAGCCTTTAGCTAACTTTAGCTTGCCCAGAACCACACAGCTTTAAGCAGCAGATTTCTTTAAATGCAAGTCTGCCAGTTCCAAAACCTGCATTCTTTTCATTACGTCAGGCCCCTTGATGAGCCGTCTCAAAGCTAGATGGCATTATGAAATCATAGGAAGCTTCGAGAAGGTAAATTGCCCTGTTCTCCGTCGTTCCCTGGGAGGGTCAGTTTCTCCAGCCAAGGCCAGGAAGCCTTAGAGGCAGCCGTGCGCTGCAAACACCAGCATCTCTGAAAACAAAGGACCTTCGTGCTCAGATAATATGGTCGAATCTCACTCCCTCCAAAAAGTCAAGCCAGAAGCAGTTGACATAGCAAGGAGCTATTATCTTTCCGCTCTTTATAACGCAAGCCAGCATGCATCCACTTTATACACTGAGTTCCAAGTGCACTTAGAGTGAATCGGTTTACACTGCATAAAATTATGCAGCTGCTTCTCTTTCAGAGGTGGGGTGCACAAAGTGCAGGTCTCCGATTTGTGCCTGACGTGTGCTGGACTCTGAGCGTCTCAGTCATCTTTGAAAGCCCTCGCCTGGCCGATACTCGGCCTGTGGTCAGGGTGGAGCAAAGGTTTTTAAATTACTTAAATGAACGAGTAAACACATAAATAAAAATGAACATGGTGGTGAGTAGATGAATAAAGGACTGAATAGTGAAGGAGCAAACACAAAAATGCCAGGGTGAGGAGTACTAGAGAAGACGTTGGTGAATGGATAAGGGTGCGAACAGGGCACTTCGCTCAAGACCTGGGTAAGGACGAGACAGATACAGGACTGATGCACGCTGGCCTCCCCCTCCATCACGCTTCGTGACAGCCCCAGCCCAAGGCTCTCCATCCTGCAGGGGGAGGGGATGGGCACTTGTCCTCTTTAGCAAACAAACAAAAAGCCTTGAAAACAAAACATCAGAGAGAAAGACAGAGACTTTGCTAAACTCTGTGAGCTTCTGTTTAAGCTTCTGGGGCGAAGTGTGGCGGTCCAGCTCACAGAGGCTCTGTGTGGTGTAGAGAAGATCCACCTTCTGCGCAGGGGACACCTAAGCCCTAAGGCTTGCCGCTCTGTTGTAAAGGAGGAAATGCACAGAGACCGGACAAGATGATTTGCAGGTGTATTGTCTTCTCTGTGTGCCTTCTCCATGCTTTGCTGGGCCAGCCGGGGGCAGCAGGCCCCCAAGGACCTGGGTGTACGAGTTGGTGTGTCTTGCCCATATAGCTACGTGCCATTCTGGAGAGGAGCTAGGGCAGGGACCAGAAGACTAAGAAATCTCAGATGCTGAGCACCTTTCCTGGAGAAACTGAGCACTACCTAAAGGGACTGTTGAAGTTGTTGAATTAGACTAAGGTTTAAACCAGACTGGACATTGATTTGATTTTTTTTTTCCTCCTTCTGCCCAGTGGGTGACAGCTCTTAAAGGAGATTGACTTAAATAGACAAACTAAAGAAACTACATTTTCCTGCATAAATAAGTTCCGTGAGTAAAATTTCCAGCCCTGCTCCTCAAGTTACACCATCCCTTTGTGTCTGGTCACTAATTCCCTTTAGGTTAGGAGCCCAAGACCGCGAATGTGTGCCAGGCCACCTGAGCTGGTACAAGCTGAGACTACTCAGATGTTGTTTAAATAAGGTGGCCATATAGTTTGGCATCCACACCAGGACACTTGAGAGTGAAAAAGGGGTGCTTTTAATAATGCTGGGACAAGAGACCAAAACCGGAACTGTCCCAAGTACTCTAGGACACATGTCATCTAACTCTAAAGGAAGTCATAGCATGTGGGTGGGAAACAAGGACTATGCCCTCATCCTCTGCTGGGAGCCCGAGCACTTCACCGGCCAACACTAGCAAAGCAGATACATAACACAGAGTGAGCTGGATTTTGGACAATGGAAAATTTAAGAGTGTGTTTGTGTTTGTCTGTGTGTGTGTGTGTGTGTGTGTGTGTGTGTGCCAAGTAGTTGGTCTGATGTGGCCACAGTGAAGAAAATAGCAAGTCTAAGGCCTCATTATGAATTAGGCTCCCTGCAAACCACCACTTCTCCGTGGCTGGAACCTGGGGAGCCAGGCCCGGGACCCACTCACTCACCTGGTACTGTGCGAAGGTGGAGTGATTTGTGAACACGGGCGGGGGTGGATAGTTCAGGTTGAGCCAGAGCGGCTGGTTCGGGGTGGCTGAGGTCAAGGCTGTAGCAAAGCGTGGGGTGAAAACATTCCCTGTGTATTTGAGGTTGCTCTTGTCGGCCGCCGTCACAGGTGGGTTAACTGTGAGCCACAGGAGAGGTAGAGTGTTTCAGTGATTGAGGAGGAAGAGGCCAGCACACCCTTAGCACCATGTCTACCCCGGGATTCATGTTCTCAGATGTCAGGTCCTTTAAGCTCCAAGACGGTTCTTCAAAGTGTGGGTGACTTTCCAACTACAGGAAAACATCGTTAGCACACACCTGGCCAATTTGGAAGAGGTGTGCATCCCAGCATGGTCTGGCTTAGAGTTCTTTCTCCATCATTCACTAGTAAAGGAGGTAGTTTAGCAAGAGAAAACAATAAACCAGGATGCTAGGGCTACAGTTCACCTATGTAGAAAACCAAATGCTTTTCAGTGCTTTACAAAAATCCAGTTTTATACCAACAATTGCTATGCCGTTGGCATTCATTCTTACCAAATTATTTAAAGCAGCCCCGGAGGACCTATACTTGGCGACACTGAGGACCCTACCCAGGTTGTTGTATCTACACTGGCATCATTTTTTAAAAAAATCTTCAACATTATATAATTGACACGGTATGACCCCAAATTAGTCTGAATGAATGAGATCTGGTTGGGTTGTTCTAGGATATGAATCCCAGGTTCTCTCCCTCTGGTAAATGTCCTGTGCTTCCAGAGTCCAAGATGGGACCTCAACTTCCCCTTAGGGGCATCTTTTTGGACAAAGGAGGTTTGGCTGAAACAGTTGTAGGGAGAGAAAGCAGGGACATGAATAATCTCAGGGTAGAAATAATCTGAAGCATGGATTTTTCTTTGGCTTGAGCAACTTGAGCGGATGCGATGTATGCTGGCTCGGGGCTGTATTCAAACTGACCACTCATGACACCCCCGGTACCCTGAAATTCACCTGTATTTCTCTAGCAGTTGTACTCCTGATAAGGGACATGGGAGAGAGTCATTTCTCCCATTTTATGAGTTTAAAAACTGACGCCCAGAGAAAGCCAGTGACTTGCACGTGGACGAGGCAGCCATTTGGCGGCAGAGCCATCATAGGCCTATTGAGAGTTTCTGGAACCCCTTCCTCTACAGACTCCCCCGGGGCAAGGTCAGCTTACGTTTCAGCTCCAGCGCATCCACCTCCACTTTGCTGCGAAGCTTTAGCTGCGCGCTTGGGTTTTTGGCGGCCCCAAGAAACTCATAGAGCAGGTTCTTCTTGGCTGGCCACGCAGGCTTCTTGGCTGGTAGGGCCATGGAGATGGAGCCCACTGGGTCACTGCACCCTTCCTCACCACACGTGTCCTTCCGGCTCTGGGGCCACTGACTGAGAAAGAGGCTCTCTCGACGACCCTTGGTCGGCTCCTTGGCACCAGAGTTCCATTCTACAGCAGGAGGGAAACTGAGTCAATGGCTTTGGGAAGCCACGTGCTGGATGCAGGGAGCACTGTCTTGTGGACAAAGCAACAGGTCCTCCCTAGCACACACCTGGGGCTCAAACCACTCTGGGGTCTTCCTCCCAGCCCAAGCCGGTCCCAGTCTTCTCCCTGACACCTTCATGGACCACTGCCCACTGCAGCCTTCCCCTCTCATGCATGCGTACATGGGTCCATCCATCCATCCATGCATCCATCCATCCATCCATCCTCCCTTCCTTCCATCCAAACTTCTTTCCTTCCAATTACCTTTCTTTTCTTCTCTCCCTTTCTTTCCTTTCTACCTTTTTTCTTTCCTCTCTCCCTCTTTTTGTTTCTCCCTTCCCTCTATCCATCCACAACACCAAGCTTGGGATACAGAGCTGCTTTCAGCCCCGCCACCCTGGCTCCGTGGGGGAGGCTTGTGTTCTTATAGAACACGTGGCCTAGCTGAGGTCCGGCCCCTCACCGTGGACTCTACTCCTGCTTTGTTGCTCATGGGTGATCCAGCCCATTTGTCAGCGCCAGGCCCTGACCTGAGTACTGAGGACACTGATGAGTCAGAGCCAGACTCAGCCCTGCAGGAGCTCACAACAAGGAGGGAGAGAGAGACAGACCCAGAAATAGCTCCAGGACAAGGCAGATGGGGACCGTGAGGTGACAGAGGGACACAGTGGGAGAAGAGGGTGGCTGAGACGGCTTCTATCGGAGACTGTCAGAGGCTTTCCAGAAGGAAGTGGGCCTTCCGGGAGGCCTTCCATCCAGGAGTACGGGGAGATGGCGCAGCGGGTGTGGGCATCAGAGAGACACGGCGAGTGCATGTCCCCTCAGTGCGTGCAGTGGGAGCCAGGCCTGGGTCTCTCTGCAAACAGACGGAGTGGTCCCCTGGTGTGAGGGCGCTGCCTGGACCATCCCAATACCCTCCACAGCAGTGATTTTTCACCTAGATTTCCCTTTAAGCAAAGGGACTCGTTCTTCAAACAAAATTAACTATGGGCGAAATTGTATATATGTGGGTTTGTTTGTTTTTAAGACACTGTCTGGTTGAAGCCACACTCTTCACTCCTTTCCCAGCCTGGAGACTTTGCAGGTCTCCACGGAGCTTGGCTGGGAAATCGCGCTGGACGCACAGCAAGCACCTCGGATCATTCCTGTAGCGGCTGGACCAGAGGACCTGTGCCTAGTGTCACCTGTTGGGAATGGATCTGATCCCTCCAGCGTGTGCCCTCACTGCAGCCCAGCGGTCTTGTGGCTGAGTCTGGACAAGACTGGGCCTGCCCTCCTAGCACCATCCCAGCGAAGGAAAGAGTGCTCTAGCCTGAGCCAATTTAGAAGAAAATGACATTTTTAGCAAAACATGTCCCTAGAGTCTCTTCCAAGAGTTTCTCTGGTTGCCAAGTTTAGCCCCCAGCCAGTGTGCTGAAATAACAGTACCCACTAATAATAGCCCTTTCCCCAGAGACCCACACACCTGCAGTCTCTCACATACCTCCCATTGCCTTGAACACGCGTGCCACTCACTCAACTTCAAAGCTTCCTCTTCCAACGTCTGGGTACACAGACACACACACACACGTTCTTGCCTGTCGTTCCTCTGCCCCACTTACATGTGCGCAACGATGCACACAAGATGGATACACACAGACACATACACACAGACACACTCAGATGCACCCACACCCACATTTTCTCTAACACACCTAGACCTATAAAATTTCCTTTGGCACACCTTTGCCCACACATCGATACACAGCGACAAACACACACAGTGGGGCAGGTGGGTGGGACAGGGCCACCTCCAAGCCTGCAGCCCCATCCCTCAGAGAGCTCTCAGGCATCCTTCCTGGAGAAAGCAGTGGCAGGAAAGTCCCACCCTCTGGGCAGGGCTCAGCCCTTACACACACAGCTCCCAAAAAGCCCACTGGGTCCCAGAGGACTTCCCAGGACCCAGAGTCCAGGTTGCTGTCCCCAGCTCTGATTCCTCGGCCTTCCCACAATGTTCCAGAACACAGAACATGCACCTCTTTTATTAAGGAGATGGATTTGTGCCGTCCCAACATAGCGTCTCAGTTATCCATCCATGCTCACAGCCTGGGGGTGATTTTTCTTTTGGTTGATGTATGATCAACTCTCCTAAAGACTGCTGACTGTAGGCAAATGCCTCTGCCTTGGAACCGTCCAGTCTGCGTGGCTGGATCAGAACAGGCACATCAGGCAGAACCTGGAGGTGTGGTGAGGGGAACTTGGGAGGTGGCTGGGCTTTTGGGAAAGGGTATGGACTCCTCAGTTAGCAGGTGGAAATGCACTGTTCTAAGGCTCAGGAGTCCCAGGGAACAAGTCCAGGCCAACAGTCTGAACGGCACGTGGAGAGTTTGCACGTTCACCCCCAGGCCCAGGAGTGAGGACCAGTCGTCGGGGTCAGAACAGGTGCCTCCATCGGAAGCCAGATGACCCCAGCTGCTAATCATATTTCTCTCCTCCCATCCAGCTTAAAGTCCCCATGCTGCAGTTTCAGCTGGGGTAAACGCTTCCTTCAATGTGCTCTGGATACCTGGATTCAAAACATGAGCCAGGTACCACATGTGCCTATATCTCTTCTCAAAGTGCGTTGGGATACAGGCCACTGTGTTCGCTTACATAAGCCATATCCCCATACATGGGCATCCAGCAGAGGGGGCCTGTAAGTGCTGAAAACAGCCTGCACTTGGGGACTGCAACACATCAGAGAGACCACCCTGTCCTACTCTGCTAAAGATGCTGCACGCCCCTGCTGCAGCCCTGATTGGCTTTCTGGTAGGTCCCTCCCTGCAGGCCCACTCACTAGCCTTGCTCCCAGCCACCACTCACCCATTAAGAGGTGCCCCTCCATGGCGGAGTCGGCCTCGGGCTTGGAGCAGATCTTGGCAAACACCGGGAGCTGCTTCTTCTGAGCAGGGAGCTCAGGGAGCTTGTCAGGAGGTGCGGGACACGGGGGCGGCAGCAAGAGGAAGGGGCCCAGCTCCGTGGGTTCCCTGGAGCCCAGGCCGCTGAACATGCTGTTCTGCAGGAAGTCCTTGATGACCCTCATCTCCTCCAGCACCATCTTGTTGTCAGGAAACTTGGTTGCCTCTGTGGACTTCAGTGGGAACTGGGCCAGGAGCTTATTGATTTCCGAGTTGGAGGCACCCAGGATGTGGCCCCCATCCTCTGTCCCCTTGACACTCTTGACCTTGGCAGCACGCAGAATGCCCGTGACTGTAGACATGACAGAGTCGCAGTCCTGCCGGCTGCTGATCACGGACACGGCCACCTTCGGCTCCAGAAGTGTGTCGGCGGCAATGATGGTGGTTCCGGGGTACTCACTGCTGTTTGCCACAGGAGGAGGGGCGAGGAGGCAGGGAGCCGGCTGTCTGGGCCCCTCGGGGGAAACGCCGGGTGTGTCCAGCTCCCCCAAGCTCTCTGTGACTAAGATGAAGTGCTCTTTGGTCAGGCTCAAGAACTCCTGCTCCACCAACAGGGAGATCTCATCTTTGTCACGGCTGAGCTCCAGAGCTCTGCAAACAGGTCAGAAAGAGGGGCTTTGGTACCAGCTTACTCGGCGGGGTGGAGGTTGGGGGCTCTGTGGCAGGCCCCAGGCCCCAGGGAGAGGGGATGGAGAGAACACATCTCCAGGTAAGAGAAACCTACTGCTTTCTCAAGAGAGAAAATGGACAAACAGTGGATTCCCAAGACGTTTCTATGCCAGGCCAGCAGGACCAGGACCAAGAGCACAGGTCTGGGAATCGGGAATCGGAGTCTTCTCCAGATACTCCATCTTGCTGAATGAGCTGAGCCTTAATTTCAGTCCATCCCTCCCTGTTCGGTTGTGCCCAGGACCTGAAGCAATGAAAGACCAGCCACATCAGGGCCGGGAGTGAGTAAACAGCTCTGAGCATGGAGGCCAGAGTGCTGGGGCTGAGCCCTGGGATTAGACAGCTGGACTCATGCCCTGGCTCCCTCACTTCCCCACTGTGACTGTGGGCAGGTTGCTCAGCATCTCTGTGTCCTGTCTCCTCATCTGGTCAACAAGAATAACAGACATGTGCAAAGCTCTGGACAGGGTCTGGCACAGTTGGTAAGGGCGATCCAAGGTGTGACAGCCTGGCTGGATCCTGGAGTCCACATTGTGGCCCCGTGGGTGGATACCTGCGTTTCCCCCCGTGGCTGGCACAGCCCTCTGACCAGATCACGGCCTCTGGACTAAGCCCCCCTTCCTGGGAGCAGGAGCAGTAGCTTGGGGACTGCACTGATTCCCAAGAATCTCCCTGCACCCACACACTGGCCTCTACCTGCACCTCCAATCCTGGGCCCCAGCTGGACGCTTGATGGTCAACACCAGCCCAATGGGGCCGACTGGGCGCACAGACTCCAGGCTGCTGCTTGCTGGCTCTTTCCAGGTGTGGGAGAGGATGACAATCCTGCCGGCCTGGCATCCTTGGCAAGGGGGCACCTTCCTCCCTGGCACCACCAGAAGGACTGTGGTGACCTAGCTTAAAATCACCTGCTCTCCATATTTGACGGGCTCCCATAAAAAGTGGATGCGGTGGTCTACAAAGAGCATTCTGGAAACTGCTCAATGCCCCTGGGGGAGGCTGGTGAAGACAATGAAGAAGGGGCAGGGGGGAAGATGAAAGTGCCCACGAGTGGCGTTTTACCGTGGGGGGAGGCCTGGTGCACACTCCTACTCTGACAGACCCTCCCCAGGGCTCAGCGACTCCCTCGAGCAGTGACCATGAATCCTGCCAGTAGGGATGTGCCTTCCTCGTAATGCTCTTTGTGTTTGAGCACATACAGCCTCATGCGTGCACAAGAACAAATGCACACACTTGTGAGTGTGTTTGATGCACACACCAGCGCGGGCACAAAACGACTCATACGTCAAGACCCCCACACGCTGAGCCAGGGAAAAAGTCACTGTACTGGACAACCACTCAGAATGGGCACACGCGACAGTCCCAGGGGCTTCCAGCTGCGCCAGGCGTTACCCCCTTAGTTGCTGGGTCCTCGTGAGGCCCAGGGGGTCCTGGGAAAGGAGGTGGGTGGCCAGGGCCCTTGGGAAACATAGGGAAGAGCATGTCACTATACCAACTGAGCCGGCGTGCCTCCTGGTCACCAGCCCCACAGGTGGCCTCAGCAGACTTAGAAGCAGAGAGGGGCCAGGAGAAAGCAGACTCCAGCCAAGCAGACCAGGGTCTCCATCAGGCACTACTGCCTATTTCATGTCAGACCCTGGAACCGCAGGGCCTCCCCTGTAGCCTGGGCATGACACCTGAACCACGGGTGTGACACCGGGGTGAGAACGTGGGGAGGTGATCCGGGTGCGAGCTCGGCACGTGTCGGCTGGGAGCTCCGGAGGGTGGCATAGCTGCAGGGAGACGGGGCCATCTTCCACTCTGGCTTTCTCGTTCCTTCCATTCTCTCTTCTCCCTCTTCCCCCTCCTCCCTGCCCTCTCCCATTCCCTTCCTTTCCTCCGTCCCATGTCTAGACTTCAGCTATAAATAGGACCCACTCTCACGGCTGTGTCCCTGCGAACAATCAGAATAAAGAGACCCCCCTTCTTCCTCTTCATCATCATCCTCAAAGGGAACAGGTGAATCTCGAGTTACAGAAACCAGACATTTGAAGGATCAGTTTTTGACTCACCCTTCTACAAAAAAAAAAAAAAGACTTGCAAAGCAAGCTATACACCAATAGATATTTTTTTAGAAAGACCTACTACAATTATATCAATTTTAAAACATTGTGATAATGTTATTGTGGTTTATACTGAACAAAAAAAAATGAGTCCCTATCTCTTAGAGGTAGATAAAATTATGTCTAAGATATTCTTTAAACTTAATCCAGTAGGGGTGGAGGGAAGATGGGGGCATAATGAAACAAAATGGCCATGCGTTGACCATCACTAAAACTGTGTGATTGATAGGTATGTGGGTTCATCACGTACTATTGGTTCTACTTTTGGCTGGGTGCGTGCGTTTTTAAATAAAAATGTGACATAATAGATACACATAGGAAAAGTCTCACCACTTGAATCGTCTCAAGTACAAACTCCAAAGAGAAGTCAAAGCAGATTCTAAAATACCCTCAGGACCCTAGGGTCCCTGTATCAAAAACCACCCACAGATGGTCCCTTCTTAGCACCTGAGAGCACCCACCTGCCCCTCCCCAACCTCGGACACAGGCAGAAGATGAGGCTCAACCCCTGTCCTTTGTTTTTGTTTTTTTCATTATGTTCAGTTAGCCAACATATAGTACATCATAAGTTCTTGTAGAGTTCAATGATTCATTAGTTGCATGTAGCACCCAGTGCTCATCAGATCACGTGCCCTCCTTAATACCCATCACCCAGTCACCCCACCTCCCACCCCCTCCCTCTAGAACCCTCAGTTTGTTTCCCAGAGTCCAGAGTCTCTCATGGTTTGTCTCCCTCTCTGATTTCTTCCCGTTCAGTTTTCCCTCCCTTCCCCTGTGGTCCTCTGCTCTATCCCTTATGTTCTACATATGAGTGAAACCATAGGATGATAATTGTCTTTCTCTGCTTGACTTATTTCACTTAGCATAATCCCCTCTAGTTCCATCCATGTCGATGCAAATGGTGGGTATTCATCCTTTCTGATGGCTGAGTAACATTCCATTGTATATACAGACCACATCACCTTTATCCATTCGTCTGTTGAAGGGCATCTCGTGAACCCCTATTCTTACTCCTCTGGCACATTACAGCAGTCGGGGCCTCTTAGGAAGCTGGCATTCCCAGCAGGCAGGGGCAGCGCAGTGCCAAGAATGCAGGGCCCGCTCTGGCTCTGGGCCCCCCATGTACCCCTGAAAGGCTGTCCCCGGGCCCCCAGCCCTCCCTCGGGCCAGCCTCCACAAACTCCTATTTCCCTTGCATCAGTCACAAACCCAGTACAGGCCAGACAGGAAGCCAGGCATCCCTACACATGCTTGAATTTCATCCTCTCCACACTCCTGGGCAATAGACAGCAGCATCCCCACTTTACAGATGGGGAAAAATGAGCCTGAAAGAGGCCAAGGACCTTGTCACCTAGAAAGTGTGGGGATGCGGGTGGGTTTGGCTGCCTTCACGACCTCCTCCTACCCCACCCGGCTTCCTTTCCAGGGATAGCTACCCAGCAAGGACCCCTTGCTCCATGGCTGAGCTCTGTTCCCCAACCCAAGTGCAGTCGGGGCTATTGCTGGTTTCATTCCGTCTCTCCAGCCTGTGGAGGATCATCACGGTGAATCCTGAGTCTGTCATCCATGGCATTAGCTGTCCCTGACAGCTCCATGTCAGCTGCATGTCTGACGAGCATGTCTCCTGGGTCTTCTGCCAATTTATGGATAGAAATGTTGAAGGGAACGAGTCCAGGGCCGAGCCTTGGAGACACTGCTGGAGACCCTCCCCACAGCCTGACAGTAATCCTGGATCAACACTTCAGGGGAATAAATCAATTCTGTCACTATCATCCCATCTCCTCTTCTCCAAGACAGCCTTTATCAAACACCTCACTGCAATCAAGATCCATCACACAGTTACAAGTCCCTGATCAAGGGTGTCCCCACCTGTCCCCCAGCCCCCCAAGAAAACAAGATTCATTTGTTCTTGTTTGTTCTAGAAAAATGTATGCCTGCAGAGTTAGGATGTTCTCAGAACTCAGATCAATCCATTTCTCTGCTTAAACCCTCATGTGGACTCTCATTACATATAGGATAAAATTTAAACTCCTTCCTGACCTTCAAGGCAGTATACAAAGTGGCCCATTCACCCCTTCCTGCTTTAACTCCTCCTTCATCCAAGCCACTCTGGCCTTAAAAATATTCCTTTACATGCCAAGTTCACTCCAGCCCCAGGGCCTTTGCATTTCCTGTGGAATGCTAGATCATGCCCTGACTGCTTCTTCTCATCATTCAGGCCTCTGTTCATGTTTCCTACTCCCCAAGTAGCCTTTCCTGCCCATTTTTAAAGTGCCCCCCCCCCCCCGCCCCAGTAGGCACTCTGTGCTCCATCAGTCTGTGTATTTTCTTCATGGTATCAACCACCATCCACAGCATCTTTTTTATGTCTTTACTCCCCACAAAAACATAACCTTCCTGAGGGCAGGGACAGTATCTTGTTCAGCACAGAGCTCCGGGGTCTAGATCAGTGCCTGGCATCTGATTCCAGCTCAGGGAGAATTTGTTGAATCAATGAGGAAACTAGCTCATGAACTTATCTTTACCCTTGTCCATCTCTTGGAGCTCTTGACATCAAGAGCTCTGTTGCCAAAGACTGCCCAACTCCTTCCACAGGTTGCAAACTCTCTGGCTTTGGTTCCATTTTCTGGCCCCCGCGTCTGGCCTGGCATTCCTAAGCTGGTCAGATGACACAAACCACCTGCTTATCCCGGTCCTAAGAACTCCCCACCTCTGCACGGCGGTTCCCATGCCAGACCCCACACAAAGCCTGCCTGATCTCCGCAACTACTTTGGGGAACCCAGGAAGACTTTTCATTCTTCCCACAACTTCCCTGGGTTCAATGTCAAGTCTGCTCCCCTGCATTTCCTGGAATCTATCTTTTCTTCTCTCTTCCTAAGAAGTTTTGCCGATTCTGGCACCTCTCCCATGCTATTTCCTTTCTCCTTTGAGCTGGTAAAAACCATAAAATCTGCCACAGACTCTATCACAGTGAATCATTCAGGAAGGTTATTAACCCAGCGCCCGGGCGCTGACATAGGAAGAAGTCGGGATTGGTGCTGTGACCCCAGCAGCTGCCACCACATCTGCGTTGCCCACCTCCAGAAGTGACAGGTGTCTGGTGGCGGCTCTGGATGCAAGCACTGTGCATGATTTCTGCATTCACAATGTACAGAGTCAAAGAAAAATAAAGGCTATTGACTGGTTGGCACCCCTTCCCAGAATAATGACTAAGCAAGCACACTGTTAGCTCCCAACAGCGGTTCTGTGTACATGATAACACAGAGCAAAGATGAAAACTGCTATTCATCTGAGCCAGACAAGAGAAAAATGCAAGCAGAGAATTGTTAGTGCTACAAGAGGACACCCAAAACAAATATTTCTTCCCACCATGGCATTTCAGACCAACGACAAACACGGTGCCCAAGCCTGGTACCTGGGCAACATGGCTGGTTGTGACTGAAGCAGGTGAAGGGCCCCAGGTCTGATGTGGACCCGGGCCTGAGTGATGGTCCCTCCACAGACTGACCTCATGACCGTGGGTGAGGTTCTGACTTCTCTACCTGTCCACACAGCTAAGCAGAGAGTAGTGGCTAAGAGCTCACTCCCTGGGAAGAGTCAGGAGTGGACTCAACACCCCCCCCACCTCGGTTAAGGGGGCCATACCTTATGCAAGCTGGCTAACATGTCTAAGCCTCAGGTCCCGGGTCACAAAATAATAAGAAGGTTAAGTGCTTATGGAGAGCTAACTAACCGGCCAGGCGCTGTGTTAGGTACTTTCCATGCCAAAGTCTCATTTGAATCCCCACAACAGGGCACCGGGGTGGCTCAGTCGGTTAAGCGTCTGCCTCTGGCTCAGGTCATGATCCCAGGGTCCTGGGATCAAGTCCCACATCAGGTTCCTTGCTCTTCGGGGAGCCTGCTTCTCCCTCTCCTCCCCACTTGTGCTCTGTCTCACTATCTCTGTCTCTCTCTCTCTCAAATAAATAAATAAAATCTAAAAAGAAAAAATTTTTGACTCCCCACAACAGCCCCAGTGGGGTAGTGTGGTCGACTGATCACTGTAACAGCCCCCATTTTATCAGGCCTTCCTGTGTCCAGGCCCTTTGATAGTTTCCACACATCTTGATTCAGTAATAAGCAAAAATACCTAGGAATAAATGTAACCAAGAAGATGAAAGACCTGTACTCTGCAAACTCTAAGACACTGCTGAAAGAAATTGAAGATGACACAAATGAATGGAAAGATACACCATGCTCATGACTGGAAGAATTAATGTTGTTAAAATGTCCATACTACCCAAAGCAATCTATAGATTCAGTGTAATTCTTATCAAAGTACTATCATATAACTAGAACAAATAATCCTAAAATTCATATGAAACCACAAAAGACCCCAAACAGCCAGAGCAATCTTTTTTTGTTGTTGTTATTATGTTAGTCACCATACATTACATCATTAGTTTTTGATGTAGTGTTCCATGATTCATTGTTTGCGTATAACACCCAGTGCTCCACGCAGAATGTGCCCTCTTTAATACCCATCATCAGGCTAACCCATCCCCCCACCCCCCTGCCCTCTAAAACCCTCAGTTTGTTTCTCAGAGTCCATAGTCTCTCATGGTTCATCCCCCCCTCCGATTTCCCCCCTTTATTTTTCCCTTCCTACTATCTTCTTTTTTTTTTTTAACATATAATGTATTATTTGTTTCAGAGGTACAGGTCTGTGATTCCACAGTCTTACACAATTCACAGCGCTCACCATAGCACATACCCTCCCCAATGTCTATCACCCAGCCACCCCATCCCTCCCACCCCCCACCACTCCAGCAACCCTCAGTTTGTTTCCTGAGATTAAGAATGCCTCATATCAGTGAGATCACATGATATTTGTCTTTCTCTGATTGACTTATTTTGCTTAGCACAATACCCTCCGGTTCCATCCACGTTGTTGCAAATGGCAAGATTTCATTTTTTTGATGGCTGCATAATATTCCATTGTGTATATATACTACTTCTTCTTTATCTATTCATCTGTCGATGGACATCTTGGTTCTTTCCACAGTTTGGCTATTGTGGACATTGCTGCTATAAACATCAGGGTGCATGTACCCCTTCGGATCTCTACATTTGTATCTTTGGGGTAAATACCCAGTAGTGAAATTGCTGGGTCGTGGGGTGGCTCTATTTTCAACTTTTTGAGGAACCTCCATACTGTTTTCCAGAGTCAGCCAGAGCAATCTTGAGAAAAAAGAACAAAGCTGGAGGTATCACACTCCCAGATTTCAAACTAGACTACACAAAGCTATAGTAACCAAAACAGTATGGCACTGGCACTTTTAAAGTAGACCCATAGATCAGTGGAATAGGATAGAGAGCCCGGAAATAAACTCATGCTTATATGGTCAGTTAATCTACATAAAGGAAGCAGGAGTGTACAATGGAGAAAAGACAATCTCTTCCAATAAGTGCTGGTGGGAAAACTGGACAGCTACATGCAGAAGAACGAAACTGGACAATGTTCTTACACCATCTACAAAAATAAACTCAAGATGAATTAAAGACCTACATGTAAGACCTGAAACCACAAAACTCCTAAAAGAAAACAGGCAGTAAACTCTTGGATAACAGTCAGCAGTATTTTCTTGGTTGTCTCCTCAGGCAAGGGCAACAAAAGCAAAAATAAACAATTAGGACTACATTCGAACTAAAAAGCTTTCACAGAGTGAAGGAAACCAATAAAACAAAAAGGCAACCTACTGAATGGGAGAAGATATTTGCAACCCCCTGATAAAGGGCTAATATCCAAAATCTACAAAGAACTCATATAACTCAACACCAAAAAAACCCCCCAAACAATAATCAATAATTTGATTAAAAATGGGCAGAGAACCTAAATAGACTCTTTTCCAAAGAATGCAGATGGCCAACAGACACATGAAAAGATGCTCAACATTGCTCATCATCAGGGACATGCAAATCAAAACCATAATGAGGTTATCACCTCACACCTGTCAGAATGGTTACTATCGAGCAGACAAAAAATAGCAAGTATTGGCGAGGATATGGGGAAGAGGGGACCCTCATGCACCGTTGCTGGGAATATAAATTGGTAAAGCCACTATGCAGAATAGTATAGAGGCTCCTCACGAAATAAAAATAAAAATACCATACAGCCCTGTAATTCCACTTCTGGGTACTTACCCAAAGAAAATGAAAGCCCTAATTTGGAAAGATATATGCACCCCTATGTTCACTGCAACATCATTCACAATAGCCAAGATACGGAAGCAACATAAGTGTCCATCAATAGATGAATAAAGATGTGGTACACACACACACGTGCACGTACACACAGAAATATTACTCAGCCATCAAAAAGAATGAAATTCTTGCCATTTATGACAACATGGATGGGCCTAAAGAGTATTATGCTGTCGAATAAGGCAGACGAAGAAAGACAAATACTGTATGATTTCACTTATATTTGAAATCTGAAAAAGAAAACAAATGAACAACCAAAACAAAATGGAAACAGACTCATAAATACCAAGAACAAACTGGTGGTTGCCAGAGGGGAGGAAGGAATGGGCAACACAGGTGAAGGGAAT
The DNA here is from genome assembly GCF_009762305.2 of Zalophus californianus. Taxonomy (NCBI): domain Eukaryota; kingdom Metazoa; phylum Chordata; class Mammalia; order Carnivora; family Otariidae; genus Zalophus; species Zalophus californianus. The sequence continues at coordinate 25,996,356 of NC_045598.1, read as the reverse complement.
TAAGAGGTACAAACTTTCAGTTATAAAATACATGAGTCACAGGGATGTAAAGTACAGCACAGGGAATAGAGTCAATGACACTCTACCATAATAACTTTGCTTGGTGACAGAGGGTGACAAGACATCCAGTACTCATTTTGTAATGTATATAAATGTTGAATCCCTACATTGTACAACTGAAACTAATATAATATTATATGTCAGCTATATTTCAATAGAAATATAATCCGAATTAAAAACAAAATATATTTCATTCAGAAAAGAACAATAAGCAGAGACTCATAAAGTGCTTGGACATTAGGGCCCCAACCCTTGTGTGTCTTGGGACTTAGCCACCTCCACCGGCACGAGCGCAGGAGAGCCTGCCAGAGGATGACACAGCCCACGGAGGGAAACCCCAAGGTCCCTGGGCTACCCCTCGCCACACCCAGCTGACTGCAGACGTGGATGAACACGAGTCACGTGTGGTCAGGCCCAGCGTCTCCCAGAAGAACCACTCGGCTGAGCCCAGGCGAGCTTGCTGAACCGCAGAAATGGGAGCTAAGTAGATAGTTGTGGTTTTGAGTCACCAAGCCTTGGGGTGGTTTGTTATAGATCAAAAGCTAACACGGAGATAATTTTCCCAGTTTTTAAAAATGAAGAAGCAAAGAGACAGAGAAGTCAGGTCATTTTCCTAAGGTCACAGAATTGAGAGTTAACAACGGGAATGAGCTGAGGCAATCTTGCTCACAGGCTACTCTTCTCAACCCCTGGGCCACATTGCTCTGAAAACCAAGAGTGAAAAGCTGTGTGGGAGAATACTAGGTGCATACACCTAGGCTGGGAGAATGAAAAAAGCCTTTTTGAGGAAGTGTCATTTAAGCCGGGGGAGAAAAGAGAGAAGAACATATTCAGGTAAAGAATGCAAGGAAGAACTTTCCAGACACAGGGAATAGCACACATGAAGGCCATGAGGCGGGAAAGGGCTCAGTGTATTGGTGGGACTGGTGCTCAAGGGCGTGGGGCACATTAAGGGCAGGGTCACGTGAGGTGACATTAGCGATAAAGGCAGGAGGCACTACAAGCCAGGCCTCGAAGTGATGTAAGGGGATTTCATTCTAAAGGTGCAGGGAAGCCACTAGAAAGATTTCAGCAGGGAATTGCCAGGCATAGGTATTTTTCCTCCAGGGAGCAGCCCAGAGGAGTGACAGGAAGGGTCCAGGGCCTGAGCCATGAATTGTGCTGTGTCTATTGGGTGCCAGGTATTATGCTCGGCGCTTGTCCTCCCAGCAATTAGGAAGGATGGGTAGCATCTTCATTCCCAATTTAGAAAGAGGAAACTGAGGCTCAGGAAGTCTAAAAGGTAACTTCAAGTTCACCCAAGAGCAGGGTTGGAGCCAAGGCCACATGGCTCCCAGCCTCTACCGTAGCCACTGCCCTACATTGCCCCAAACGGCAGAAGTGGGAGAAGGAACAGGGCCTTTGCAGTCCAGAGACCTGCACTAAGACCCCCAGGTCTTGTCCTTTCTGACGGGGTGACCTGCAATTCACTTCCTTTCTCTGACCTTGGGCACAGGAGGCCAGAGGCCAAGGAGCCAGCCAGGAGTTAAGAGGATGAGGCGGCAGAAGGCAGAACTTGGTGGGCAGGTGAGTGGCTGTGAGTGGGGGTGGGCAGGAGATCCAAAGGGCCCCAGACAAGGAGAGGCCTTCATCCTGGAGGCAGACGCGCTGGTGTCCAGCCTGGCACCATCCCTAGTGAGCACCCTCCCTTGCTTGACCGAGGCTGGTGGACATTTCTGGGTCTTCCTGTCTGCATGAGGAGCAGAGACCCAGTTTCTGTTCCTGTGGTGCATTCGTCACAGCACCCAGGGTGCCCTGCCCAACATGGAAGGAAGGGACACAGCCATCTTGGTCAAAGCTACCTTGTGTCTTCTATCTTCCCTCTCCTCTAGATGTAGAATTCACTGAACTGCCCCGGGTCTCCCTCCCCGCACACACACCGCACACATACAGAGCAGAGCCACAGACACACACGCCACACCCGTGCACACACACACACCACAACCAAGCACACACACACATACCACAGCCATATACACACACACACACCAACCCCCCCCCACACACACACACACATATACTGCCACAGGCTTGTGGAAAACCGGCAGGAAGGAAAGGAATGAGGAGGGCGGATACTCTGTCCATGGATAGCTCTGACGGGCTGAGTTTAGGGTGGAGGGGGCACCTGAGAGAAGCGGCAGATTCACTTGCAACCCCAGGGCCTGCGCACCTGGGTCCCAAAGGTACCTGGGAACCCCCTGAGCTCTGTCTGCTGGGACATCTGGGGGGGCAGAGGGGCGGGGGGCCTTCAGAAGCCTCGGCCTCCCACCCCTCCTCCACCCTGCAGGCTGTGGGGAGGATTAAGTGAGCCGGTGAACGTGAAGCACTTGGTAAACTGTAAGGAGTGCTATGCAAATGTTAGCAGCTCCAAGGAGAGCCCAGGGCTGCAGGCTGGGAGCCCTGCTGACCCTTCACCGCCCAGGGCCTGGCTAGGGGTGGAGGGGGGGACGTCCCCGGAACTCAGTCTTGTCACCTGCACCATGGGGATGGTGACACCCCTCAGGGTTAAAGGAGGTAACTCTGTGAAATCCCTCAGCTGCCCCAACGCCCAGCCTGGACGTCGCGTTCCTCTCACTTCTCAGCAAAGGCTTTCACACTGAGTAGAGCCCATTTTTTTACGACGTCCTTGGCATACGCTTACAGCTCACTCCATAAAGCTCAGTCTCCTTCCTTCTCGCGCTTCTTTGGAACACCTTCTCAAAGCTGTGTTCCTTTTAAAGCTGAGGATCTGTCATCGTTAACCCCCAAAGTACGGGAGAACTCTCACACAAATGCATAGGAGTCACGTGGGGCAACTGTTCCAAATGCAGATTCCGGGGCACTCTTGGGGAGATGGCAGTTCAGGTGGTCCAGAACAGGGCCCGGGTATCTGCATTCTGAACAGGCATCCCGGAGGCATTCCTCCACTCCCCCACCCCCCCCCAGGGTTTTGATGCAAATGATGCCTTTGATGCAAATGAGACACCCAGCCAGGTGGGACTTTCCTGGGACAGAGAAGGCAGACTGGCACAGGGAAGTGGGACACCTCCCACCGCCCCGCCCTGACCCTCATCCCCCAGGACAGGAAAGGAGAAGCTGACAAACGGGAAGCTGGTGAGGGCTGGGTCCCCCAGACTGGAAGGGTTTTGGGGTGGGACAGGGCCTGCTGAGGAGTGAATATAGGAGTAAAGAGCCTCAGCGGCAGCTGTGAAGCTACTATAATTCGTATTGTTCAAATTATCTTTAAAACTTTTCATTTGAATCTGTTTAATAAGAGAAGGCCTACCCAAAGGAAGAGGTATTTTTTTAATGCGACTTGGGAGCTGAATTGGAAAGAACGTTGCAACAAAGATATTAAAAAGGGGATTAAACCAAACCACCGGTGGCCCATCTCTGCAGGCTCCCACAACCTGCGACTCAGCTCCTGAAACCATAAAAATCAAATTAAAAGGGGGGACACGGGCATGGGACCTTAATCATGATTCATCTTCCCTCTGCTGCTCATGGCTCCTGGTGCTAAGCAGACGCGGAAGGGCTATCCTGATGGGCTCCTGGTGTCCAGGAAGGAGCTCAGGCCTTGAAGCCTCACGGGGTGCCTACCTCTGCTCTGTCCCCTCCTAGCAGGATGACTCTGGGCCAGTTGCCTAGAGTCTGAGCCTTGGTTTCCTCATCTGTAAAATGGGAGTAATATTGACCATCTACTGGGAAGGGTTGCTAAGACAATGAGATAAACAGAAAATTAAAATGGAGAGCCTGGCAAATATAATACAAGTACAGGAAAACGTTAGTTCCCCTCCCTGCAGCTTACGCAGAAGGAGGAAAAAACCCTGTAATGTCTTGCCTTATCGTTATTCTGTCCTTGGGTCGCTCAACGCTTCCTCTGATGGCTGTGGCCCCTTGCTTGGATACTGGCCACCTCCGGGCCTCACCCTCCTTGCAGTGCATTTTTATGGTCCATCCATCATTCGCTTCCTCATTCATTCATACACACTGCATAGCAGCCACCCAGTGCCAGGAACTCAGCTGGGCACCAGGAGACAAAGATGAGTAAGACACAGTCCTTGCCCTTAAGGAGCCCTGGTCAAGTGGGGGAGGAGGGATTGTTGCCACAAGGCAGTGTACAAAATGTGCCTGATGATCAGAAATCTCCTGCCAGAACCACAACAACAGATCCCATGGGATGCTGTGTCCTCCCCTTTGGCCAATGGTCAACACAAGAGTTGGGCCTGAACCAACTTTTCCATTCCATCACCCTCATGTAAAGACCCCTACCTCACAGTCCCTAGAGCTAGGGAAGCATTCGTCTCTCCCGACGATCTCTCCTGTTTTCTCTTATGAGATGATATAAGTTATAGAAACCAACTGCTATGTTCCCACTGTTTGCCCTGGCGGCCAAGAATCTCAAAGCAAAACGCTAGCCTTGGTTGCGTGGTTTCCATTAGGTTAGGTTTTCAGGTATATAAGTTTCCTCCCCTCATACCATTCTTGATTACTTAAACCCTGTTATTTTTCTCCTCGATCAAAACAATAATGGTGATGATGATGATGGAGAATAATTTGGAGTCCTTATGCCAGGTGCTATGTGAGCTTGGCATGCATTCTTTCATTAACCTCCACAATAATCCTTTAAGGTGGTTGGTCACTACAACATTTTCCATTTTTCCGATGAGGAAAATGGGGCACAGAAAGTCTGAGCAACTTGGTTATAGCTAGGAAGTGTGTTGGGATTCTAATCCATCTCTTTCCTTATTTTATTGTTTTCCGAGGCACCTTGAAACTCTTAGGAAAAAGAGAAGGTATAATTATGTATTTAAATTAAAAGGAAGAACATGGAAGAGGGAGGAAGAAAAAAAATGTTGAGTGGGTGAGCTGTGAAACATTCAAGGGATGACACACTTATTCTACGTTTTTAAGGATGGATAGGATTTCAATAGGCAGAGATATGGAAGAAAGGCATTCCTGGCACTGGAATAACCAAATAACCAAATAACCAAAGCAAGGAGCTATGCACCTGCTGATGGTCCATCTCGGCTTACAGAGAGTTTGGAGAAGAGCAGCAAGACATGCAGCTAGACATGTAGGCAGGGCCGACACAAAGACCCTTGTAGACCAGGTCAAGGGGTTCAGAAGACAAAGAGGGAGCCATGGGAGATTCCTGAGCAGCTCTGTTGACATGCTTCACCTGACATGAAGCAGGTGAAGGGTGAAGCACATCCAGGAAGGAAAGGAACCAGACACAGCCGGATGAGATGTTCTGAAAATGGCAGAAAAGAGAGCAGCAGGGAGGCAAGGAGTCAAAGACCATCCTGAAGGTGAGTGGAGGACAGAAGGGTTGGGGGGGCCTTAAACCTCTGTCTGCCATTTTGTGCACTCATTCACCTGACAGCCAGGATGGGGGATGTCAACGTGACTGGGTCACAGCAGTGGTGGAGACCCAGCCCCAGGAAGCGTAAGGGAGGGAGACACACAGTGCCCAGCTGTAAAGGATTCCAAGCTGGGGCCTGGGGGGGGGTCTCTGCCATTTACAAACTGTGAAGGGATGTAAGGATGTGTTTTAAGCGAAAGAGTGCACAGCAGCTTTCCTCAGATTCTAAGATGTTTGACCTCTTAGAGAGGAGAAGACTCTAGCCTAGAGCATCAGACTCCAAAGGTCTTCGGAGCTGGCTTTGGCTTTTGGACACCAGTCTGCGTTTCCATGTGTGAATCGTGTCCTAATCAAGCCCATCACCAGGTTTCAAGCTTTTTAAAAAACAATAACAATAACAAATAAATAAAAGTGAGCATATATTCCAAGCAACTTCTCCAGGAAAGAAGGATTCATTCGATTGTTCAAATAACCACAGCACAGAAGATTGGTTTGCTGAGAGAGTGGCTCCAATAACACAGCACTTTGGTTTCCAAGTCCCAGGGTCCCTGCCAGCCTGGAGGAGTGGTCGGTGGGCGCAAACGGCACGGATTTACTAAAGCAAGTGCAGAACAGCCCTCTTCCTTCTTGAGGCAGATACCTCAGAAGGCTGTCAATCAGGAAATCATTTCTGTTTTTTTAAATACTTAAGTGGATTTCCTTTCTTTGCGTAGAGTTATCTTCCTCCTTAGGTCTGGCTCAGGGTAACACCCACCACAGCCTTCCGACTCTGCAGACCCAAGTTCTGTCTGGCCTGGGGACATGGGAAATCTCTCTAGTGCTGCCTGAGGGCCTGGAAGCCACCAGAGAAGGTAGCCACACACAGCAAGTCCCAGGCCACGTCTCCACTCTCATCCACCCCCACGCATGACATGCCATCTTCAGGGAGCTGCCTATCCCTCCCTGCACCTGCAGGATGCTTTCTGTAGGCCGTTCTCTCTTCTCAAGACCCAACCATGGATCCCCTTTGCAGCGACAATCTTGCCATCCTCTGCTCCCAAGGGGCCGTCTCTGTACCCTTCACCACACGCACTGCGCAGGGGCCTTGTCTCTTGACCTTCCAGCTCGCCTCCCACAGCCTCCTCCAGGAAGCTTTCCCGGAACCCCAAGCCCAGCCCCTGTGTGCCCCTCGGTGTGCTCCCATGGTGCTGGACTTCACCAGCACATGAATTGTAGTATGTTGGGTTCTGCCTTCCTCAAGACACTGAAGGCCTGTGAAGGGCAGAGACTGCCCCCGTCTTTCCCACCACTGTATTTGCATTCTTTACCAGGCGTGCAGCAGGTGCACAATAAATACTGTCAAATGTCGTTGCTGTATCTGTGTCCCTCCTGGCCACCAGACTGGGAGGCTCTTTGAGAGAAGGGCCCCTGTCCTGCTTATCTCTGTGTCGTGGGACCCAGCGTAGGGCCTGGCACCCAGAAGGCAACTCTGAGTGTTTGTTGAATGAATCTGTAAACAAAGGGACGAACCACTGCCACGTCCCAGTCAGGGCAACGGAGTCAACAGCAAACCCAAAACTCTATTCTGAGGCTGTGAAGGGTCAGCGACAGGGGGAGTGAGGGAACACGTGGTCCCAGGCTGTGGGTCAGGAGGTGGCTTGCCACAATGCTCTAAGCCCAGATTTAAGTCTACTTAAAAGATAGCTGAGTAAGATTCTGGAGTTGAATGAATACTAGACCGAATTAGTGATTTCTTGCCAAAAGCCCATTTCTCCAGTCTCTTCCCCACCTCAGGAAATGGCCCCCGGTCCAGCCAGTGGCTCAGGCGGAAAAGCTCAGTGGAACCCTGATGTCTGTTTGTGTGCCCCAAACGTCCTGCTCCTCGCAGGACAGCCTCTGACTCTCCTGCTTCTTCCATCTCCACTGCAGTTGCTCAGATCCAGCCACCACCGCCCTGGAGCATCACCTGGACCACTGGGGCATCTTCCAGAGGTCTTCCCACCTCCTCTCCCTGTCCACTCAGCAGCTAGAGAGGTCTTTAAAAACCAGTGAATCCGCTCATGCTACACCCCCTTCCTTCAAGCCCTCACACGTGTCCCGTCATACCGCGACTCAAACCCGCACTCACTACATTGACTCCCCCAGGCCGCCTACACCTTGCTGGCCTGCCTCCGATATATCACCTTGTCCCATGTCCCATCACTGGTTTGGGCCAAGTGCGGTGCCCCAGCCCCGCGGTCCCTCAGTCCCTCTCCATGCTCACTCCTACGTGGGGCCCTCTATCGTCGCTCTCCAGTCTGCCTGGACGCCCCTCCTTGGATTTCCCCTGACCGACTCCTTCTTGGGATCCAGGTTTCAGATCACATGACCACCTCTCCTCGGAGAGCCCTTCCCTGACCACCCTCTACCGAAGGGTGTTTCCCTTGACGCGGTTTTATTTCCATCAGAGTGCTCGTTGCTATCTGAAATTATCTGGTTTATTTTTATGTGTTTGGTTTCCTCCAACTAGAATACCAGTCCTTTTCATGTTCCAAAACTATCACAGTCTTTTATCTACTTGTTTTCTGTTTCTGTCCCCTACTTGACCCGTAAGCTCCAAGAAGGAGAGCCTTATCCAGTTCACGACTCTATTCCACTTGCTCTTAGCACAGTGCCAGGCACAGAGTTGATGCTTATGAAATATTTGCTAAATGAATAATTGAATGAATGAATGAATGAATGAATAAACTCCAAACATGCCCACAAAATGAAGCTGGCTCATGGAGAAAAGTGAATGTGACATTAATCGCCATTACCATGAATACAGAATAGAAACAGAGAAGATCCAGTTTGCACAAACTGAATCATACCTGGATTCCTGTATTTGGTTCTGGTTACCGCACTGCCAAAGGGACCCGCACACATGAGGGGAAACTTAGAAAACCAGAGATGATCAGCTACAGAAACAAGAAATCCTAGGAAGAATATTGTTGCCATCTTTTAATATCGAAAGGGCTATGGAGAAAACGAGGGGATTGATTTAGCTGGAGCCCTAAGTCCATTGATCTGAACCCAGATCAACGAGTATGAGTTTGATAAGAGATAGATTCGATATCGGAAGAAAACGGTCTTTTGACAGCCAGCATTCATAGCAAGGGACGGGACTACCTTAAGAGGTGGTGAGCTTCCCATCTAAGCAAGTGTACAAGTAGATAACCACTTGGCAAGGATGTTGAGGAAGAGATTCAAGCAGCAGAAGATGGCCTCCAATATCCCTTTCGGCCTTGAGATGTTTGGGGGTTTGTGATATAGAGGGATTGAGTCAAGAAAAAATTTCTGGCTAACAGGAGTTTTAGAATTTACTTATCTAGCCACCCTGATAGCAGAAAATATCACCAAAACCAGGTCTACAAATGAAGCGGTGGGAAGATTAGCTGAGAGGTATCTCATGGGCTTGAAGCCATCCCAGAGACACACCGCACAGCGCAGTGGATTTGAAATCCGTTGTCTCTGTGTGACCATTGAGAACACGGGGCTGCCAAATATGATAATGATCCAAAAAGATGCTTCCATTTCCAGGAGAACAGAGCCCACACTCTCTATCACCCAGTAGCTAAGATGAACTTGGGTTTGCTTTCTGAAATGCTACCTCTTCCTCACCGGGAGGCCTCGGGCAGAGAAATGAACCCCTCCAACCTGTGACCTCATCTGTGAAAATGATTTCATTTAAAAACCAGGGAGGGAGGACTCGAACCAAGAACGGCACAAGTGTGGTGATTAATGAACCTCGGTGACAGACCCACATTCACTATCCTACTCTATCTTATGCACAAGAACATCTGCATAATACAAAGTAAAAAAGAAGGGGAGTTTTAAAATAGTACCAACCTCATGTAATAATTCCAGGGCTTAACAAGACCATCATCATCATTATTATTACAGGGAATTTATACAAATCCTAGTCATTACCGTTATTACCAGGAATGTTTAAATATCCCATTGATTCATCCCAACCGCCCTCCGAGATGGCGGTAATCGCCATCTCCCCTTGGTAGATGAGGACACTCAAGCTCACAGAAGCTGAACAGATCCCGCATCGGGCGCAGGGTGGCAACTCCGTCTGAAGCCGGTGATCTGACTCCGCCGTGGCAGCTGCTTTGATTACAAGAGGAGCCCCTCCTGTCCTACCGGGTTGATGTCTACATGGTTCTGACATCAGTTATTCATCTACAGCTGTGGTCCCCCGGCTCCTTTCTCAGTAGCAAAATCATTGTTTTTTTGTTTGTTTGTTTTCTCAAATACAGCTTTTACTGAGAACTCCAGGAAGCAAGACCTCAAAAGGTCCAACAGCCCTCTGGCTGAGGTGGGGATGGGGGCCCAGCAACCAGGCCCCTCGATTCTAGGGTGGCCCTTTGAAGCACCTTTGGGTCTATGAGCAGAGTGTGAAAACCCCTGAGTGAAGCCAGCAGCAGCAAAAAAACAAAACAAAACAAAACAAAAACGCTAAACTCTGAGAATTCCATTTAAGGACAGCCTCCCTTGCATAATGTGTGTGTGGTGGGGGGGGGGTGTCCTGTGTCCACCACATGTGATCCTCCTTATGGACTCTGAGGTGGACCAGGCAGGGCACATCATCCTCGATTTGCAGATGAAAAACATCAAGGCCAAATGGAGTTAAGCAACGGGCCAAAGGTGCACCAGTTCACTTTTGGGCCAAGTGCAGACTGGAAGTAGAGTCTGTCTCCATTAACTCAGTGTGACCTGGCAGAGAAGGTGCCATCTACTGGAAATTGCCACTGACCCTTGGTCCACAAAGTGGACAATCAGCTTCTTGGCCACTGAGAGCTGAGCACAGCCCCAAGGGCCCCCTGCCAAGGCCCTGTCCCAGAGCAGATGGCAACGGGCAGGGGAAGGGGGCTCAGTGCCACTGGAGGGCTGGACAGCAGGATTTTGGCAGTAGATGGACCATTCCCATCCCAGCCATGTCATGCTGAGCACAGGGCAGGATAAGCAATAACAGCCAAAGTGCCTCCCACCTTCATCTGTAGACCGAGAGGGGACGGCAGGTAGTGCACACCTGGGGAGCAGTTCCGCTTTGTCTCTCTTCCTAGCTCTTTCATAGAAATCCCTGAAACCAGACACAGTTGATAATTGCCTAAATGGTCCCCCCGCCAACTCTAGCATCTCTGAGCTGACCTGGAACATGTGTTGGAACAGGCGACACTTAATTATCACTTAGTCTTTAATTAGCACTTAATTATTAACTCTTAATCCATCTGTAAAATGGGGACACTAATACCTGGCTCATAGGGACTCTGAGAGGATTAATTAATGTTTGCAGCCCACTCTGAGGATGCCAAACATTGAACGGAGGCTCAGCAGTGGCACTGATGACCGTGGTCTTTTATGTGCTTTTCCTAATGAGCTCTCTCCTTCCTCTCCTTGTGAATATCCATCCCCAACAAGATCTGCCCAACATGAAGCTCTGTGTTTCCCAGACACAGGATTTCCCATCCAGGAAAAGGGTTATTTACAGCCGTCTTCCCGCACTTTAATTATCTATTATGCCCTCTGAATATGTCAATGCCTTCCCAGTAAATATTTTGATGTGCGCTCTTGCTGCGGCTTCTGTGGAGGCTGAATGGGACAGCTGCTCCCTGTATTAGGGAATTCCAGATGTGCTTTAAAACCACCAGACTCATCTGTGCCAATGCCTAGCCTTTGGGGGTGGGAAAGGGAAAATATCATGCAGTTGCCTCCAGGGAAAGCCATGGGCATCTGACCCTCAGCCCAGGCCAGTGTGGGTTTTCAGGGTCCTCAGATCTACATCTGGGTTGCCTACGCAAAATGAAAAAATGTTCCCTTAGTGGGCTGGTAAAGAGGCAGCAGAAATACAGCCCTGGTCTGGCCCTTCACCCTGATAACTTCAGGACCCCAGTCACCTCCCCTATAAAGATTGGACAAAGGACCACAACAGGTGGAGGAAAAGCATACAGCCTTTAGGGTTTAACCAGACTGAACAATGGGCCAGAACGTTCCCCCAGAAGGTTGGACCTCAGCTCCTCCCACCGCCCTTGATGCCAGCCCCAGAGGGGGACACTCACTCTTCTTGGAAGCTGAGCCCGTTGTCTCTTGGAGTCCCAGCCATGGGGGTGGAGAGCTGTTCCTTCGAGGTCCTGGGCTTCAAGGCCTCAGGCAGGCCTTGAACTCTTTTCCAGATTTCATGGCAAGTCTTGTCTAAGCTGTCTTGGGGTGTGTCCTGGTGGATCCAGATGTGTCTGGGGAATGGGCCCAGGGCAGAGGGTCTCTTGGCCACCAGGGCCGAGGATAAAGGGAGCCCATTCCCACTGGCCATCTTCCTCCTCTCTTTCCGGAAGCCTCTTTGTCCCCCCAGGGCTCGAAGACAGGGAGACCATCCACCACCACCCCTCATTCACCAGAAAGGGAGATGAAGATGGGCAGAAGCAGGTCAGTTCTGTTTGGCTGTTGCTTCAGCAAGGTGACTATGTTCAGAGGCCTTCGATTTGTGTGTGAGTGGTGGATGGAGGACAGCTTTCTTTTGGGGAGGGGGAGCTTATTTTGATTTCTTTTTATTTGCTCTTTCCTGGCTTTTGCCCCCCTTCTCCTCTCCCTTAGAAGAAAATATTTGAAAGTCAACAAAAACCAGTAGCTTAGTAACCGTGGGATCCCCCTGAGCTCAGGAACCAGGCGCCTGGGCGGGCAGAATGACATCTGGGAACAGCTGGAGGGGGAGTGCGGGCTCTCCCCCAGTCCCTGGCACTCCCCCGTCGCGATGTGCCCGTGACACCTTGCGGCGCCTGCGGCTCAGCCCATTCTCGCCCGCCAAGCCGCGCGGATGGCTGGGCCAGGGCCCGGCACTGGGCACTGTGCTAGGCGCCGTGGGGGCGGCGGCCCGCCATCAAGTTCTCAGCCGGGCCTTCCCAGGGACCCCCGCGCACCCCGAGGGCCAACGGCCCGCCCAGCCCCGCCTAGCTCGGCCCCCTCCCCGCCCCCCCTGTCGCCCTCTCCAGCGCCGCTCCGCCTCGGCGGGCAGGAAGACCCCAGGGAGGGCGGGGCAGGCCCCCCCCCTCTGTACCCCGCCCCGGCGCTCCCAGCAGACACCTGCGGCGCGCCCCGCACCGGGCTGCGCTCGGCCGCGGCCGGGGGCCCCACGCCTCAGCAAGGGCGCTGTCTCGGCAGGCCGCGCAGGGCGTGGCGGCTTGGGCCGATTTGCTTGCCGGTGGCGCCCACACCCTTCCCGTCCAGCTCCGGAATTCCCCTGTGGGTTTCAAACGTAACGGCTCCGTGCGCGGGCCGCCCTGGGTTCGGTGCCCAAGGCGCCCCGGCAGGGTGGGGGTGGGGACCCAGAGGACCCCGGAGCACTTGCCCCTGTTGGAAGTCAAGGGCGCCGCGCCTCCGCCACTCCGTGCGGAACCTCAGCGCCTGCCAAGGGCCCCTGGCGCTGAATTGTGTGATCTTACCCCAAACTGCCATTGTATTGGCCGCTGACCCTGTGCCAAGCTCTGGGCTTTCTGTGTTATATTCAACGAACAAGTTCGTGAAGTTAGTACCATTGTTTATTACCGTTCAGCGTTTGAGGAAACCCAGTCTCTGAGTCAAGAAGAGGTGTGTCCAAGGCCCACTAGGAAGAGGGGAGCACCCAGCCCCCACCCCCTACGGCGGCCCTGATCCCTTGCTCTCAGCCTTTGAGATCCACCAGTCCCTCCTGAGCTGGGTGCAGCGGGTCCCCGGGGTGGAGGGTGAGCCGGTGGGAGTGGGGTCAGGGGCTCAGGTGCAGAGAGAAGGGCTAAGTTAGCAGTTTGCGCCCAGTGGGCTCCCCCTTCTCACTGGATGGGCTTCATTAAACTCCTAACCGACACAGAGCATTTGCCTGCCCAGGGGTCTCTGGTCCCATGAGTCAGTCGTCGTTCCTCCGGGGTTTCACCCAGAAAAGGGAGAGCCAGATCACTGGGAAGAAGAGTGGATGGGAACAGACCAGAGCCGGTTGAACCCGGACACTGCCACCTCCTAGCGGTGGGACCCCAACCACTTTTTTAACTTCTCCCACGCTCCTTCCTTCTTTCATTCCCCAGGATTGACTGAGGACCTCCAGGTGATTGCTGGGCACTGAGGAAGCATGCAGGTGAACAAGCTAGCATGGTCCCTGCTCTCCTGAAGCCTATATTCAGGGCAAGGAGACATCACAAGCTAGCAAGGCAAGTAAATAAGCACGAATTACAGATGAAATAAGGGCTCTGATGGGACAGGGGGAGGGGAATGGTGGCAGCATTAGATGGATGTCCAGTTAGGCCTCTTTGAGGAGCTAAGGTAGTACTGGAGATGAGACTGAAGGAGGAGAAGGAATCCTTTTATGTAAAAATGGTGTTAAAAAAAATTCTTAAGAAAACCGCATTTCCAGCACATAGTCGGCACTCAATAAATACGTGTTGGATGAATTAATGATATATCATATGTGAAGTACCTGGCATGCAGTAGGTGCCCAATACACAACCCTGCTCTTTAGAGAAGGCCTGAGTTCCTGGAAATGTTGACTCTCAATTTTGAAATCCGAGCTTCATTCCCCTTTGATTTTCATTATAAAATTGAAGATGTTCTCCTTTGGGGAAAATTCTGAGGACCTAGACTGAATAAAATTATAGTTAAGAATGTAGAAAACCTTTTAAGATAGTGTATTTAAAGGAAAAGTGATCATTTCTGATGAAATATTAATAGTTCTGAAAATGTCACTCAGTGTTTGTACTGCTTGGCATTTGGTTGGCTAACACCTATGCTTAGAGCAGAACGCCAACAACCCAGCACTGCCCAGGCCAGTAAGTTAGCCAGCTCACTCACTCCTGTTCTTTCTCCCCCCACAGCAGGAGACTAGGCAACAGGGGCTAAATTGGAAAAGATTGGGGAAAAAAACAATAAAATGCAGCAGGGATATGGAATAAAGATAGGAGCATGTTTCCTGGAGCACACAGCTGAGGTTTCTAGAAGATTCTGCAAGAAGAAAAAATGTAAGTGAAGTAATTTGAAATAGTATAAAACTATGTCCAATATGGTAGTTGCTAAGCCACATGTGGCTATTTTAATTCTACTTTAATGTAAATTAAGTTAAAATTTTCGTTCCTTGGTTACATCAGCCACATTTCAGGTGCAGCTTGCGCCTTGTGGCTACCATTTTGGACTGCACAGAGAACATTTTTATGGTCATGAAACACATGGACTCTAGAACCAGACTGGATTTAAATTCTGAGCTCATGTGTTCTGGCCTTGGTGTATTAGTTCTCTAGGGCTGCCATGCCAAAGTACCACAGAATGGGTGGCTGAAACAATTGAAATTCATTTCTTCACAGTTCTGGAGGCTAGAAGTCCAAGATCAAGGTGTCTGCGGGATTGGTTCTTTCTGAGGCCTCTCTCGTGGGCTCATAGATGGCTTTCTTCTCCCATGTCTTCATATGGTCTTCTGTGTGTACATCTGTCCTCTTCTTATAAGGACACCAGTCATATTGGATTAGGCCCCAACCCATGATCTCATTTTACCTTAATTGCTCTTTAAAGGTTCTGTCTCCACTCACAGTCATATTTTGAGGTACTGGGGGTTAGGACTTCAACATATGAATTTGGAGGGACACCTTTTAGCTCATAACATTTGGGTCTCATCCGTCAAATGGGATGATAATAAAAAACACCTGCTTTGTAGAATTGTTGTAGATGTACTATTATTAAGTGATTACTTAACACATGAAAAGTCCCTAGAATGTGTGGCACATAAGACATCCATAAAAGGCTGTATATTAGTTCCTTTGTTGATTACACTGAAATGTGTGCTACTGGAGTTTCTAAGTAACCGCTTTTGTGCTACATATAGGGAGGGAGGACTTTAGCTGTACTGGGGAAGTTAGTCTGTGATGGAGGGACAGACCCAAATCATCCACTAAGCCTTTCTAGGCTTTGTTCGTTTTTGAGCACCTACCATGGGCCAAGATTGTGCAAGGCACAGGACGAGGAGATGAAGAAAACCTCTCACATAGACATTGTTACAGGTGAGTGAAGGGAGCAAAGCATTCCATAAGTGCCTGGTATATAGCAGATGTGGGGAAAAGTGAGCTTATTCCAGTCTTGTTCAACATATGTAGTTGTGTTCCTTCAGCACATATGTATCTGTGTGCCCGGCACATGAAATGATGTCCGTGACCACTGAATGCTTTACTTCAAGGTCTGCAAAGGGGCAGGGACCAGGCCCGTCTTCAGCACCTTGAACAGTGGGTTCAATTTGTTTGGACAAATTCTTAAATTACCTGTTACTGCCTTTATGACACTGGGCAGATTGTTTAACCTCTGTATACCTCAGTTTGCTCATCTGGTGAAACAGGGATAATGCCAACTTCATAGAGTTGTTTTGCAACAGCTGAGATAATGCAGGTACAGGGCTTAGGATAGGAACCCAGTGGATATTAGCTATCAGTATTTAGAAAGCAGGAAAGCCTCAGGAAGAAGCAACCCTCCCTCCCTATTCCCCAGCCTGGCTTCCATCATGGGCACTGTCATGGCCAAGCTCATCCAGGTGGGCACAGCCTGCCCTCTGCAAAGGCCTTCATAGGCCCCAAAGCAGCTTCCTCTTGTAGGCCCTGTCCCTCATCTAACATATTTGAAACACACCCACCTCTCACCACAAATATAACTTTCTGGCTGTACAAGAAAATTGAAAGGATTTTTGCCATTTTGCTTTTGAAAAATTTTGGCCATGAGTAATTTAATTTACTGTTGGCTATGACTTCTTACTGTGCTTGGTGCCTACCTGGGAGATCTTGCACGGTAAGAAAACTCCAACCTACAAATTGTTATCAAATGTAAGGAAATTTTTATGACTACTAAATTCCACCATCAATGAAGTTGACATAATGTTACATTTTGCATTTAATTACATATTTACTGATTTTAATGTTGCAGTTGTCTACTTTGTATTGTGCAGCTAATAAAAACATCTTTAGGCTCCTGAAAACCCATAGAGAACCCCCCTCTTCATTCCCAGGCCAGCGATGCCCTAATGGGGTCAGGCTGCCCAGAGGCAGGGGAGGGGAGGCATGCATAGAGAGATGTCAGGTAAATTTCCTGAGGGACAAACCATCAGAGCTGGAGGAAGGGGAGGGTGCAGCCACGTGTCACAGGAACAGGCCTTCCTGGATATTGTCCCGGCAACTGAAGCCAGCCACAGAGCAGCCAGCCATTTCTAGGACTTTGAAAAGGACACCAGAATGCTCTGGAAGCAAAGCTATGACTCTGGCTTTTTTCTCTCCTGCTTTTCCATTGGAAAAATAGAATGGCAATAGATGGCAAACCTTGCCATGGCCCAGGGGATTTCATCTCTTATTCTTGCCCCCATTCCTGATCTACAGGTGGGAAGATTGTTAAGGGTTTAGGCTGTGGTCACTGACATACTTGAATTTGAATTCCTGCTCTGCTACTTACTGTGGATGGCTTTACACATGCTTACCTCCGCTGGCATTTCATCATCGGCAAAGTGGTTGAAACAACAGACAGGTGCAGAGGGGGAGAGGTTCAGATAGGAAAATGCAAAGTTCTCAGCACAGATACCTGATTATTGTTATTACCAGCTAATAAAGTAAAAGTGGTAGCTTATGAGATGTCCATTTAACGTCAGGGAAAAGGAAGACCATAGGTGATGGAAGGAAAGAATACAACTTGGCATTGGTGGCCCAGTAAGGTAGCAAAAAAGTCAGAATGCATTTGACCTTTCACTTCCTGCTCTGGCTTTCCCGCCAGACTCATCGTGACAGGAGCCCCAAGAATTTCTGGAGGGGCTGTATGTGGGATCCTTCTCAACTACAAGCTTGGTGTTCTGCCCTTCCATAACTTCCATGCCAGGATGTTGGTCACCAATATGCATTCATTTAAGATTTATACGAGCTGACTGCTGAGATAATTTGAGGCAGCTTTCAGATTAAAAAGTACAAATTACAGCATTGAAGAATAAAGCAAGAACTGACTTCATCTAAAGAAAATAAAGAGTTGCTACTTTGGTAGCCCCTGAATTGGTCAGAACGCACGGAGGTAATAAGGTAATAAAACTGGCTATCCCTATATTTCAGCTAAAGCGAAAATGGAAACACGTCGGAAGGCAGAGTTTTTATTTTCTGACAGCAGAAAATACACATCTTCATCTGTGGAGACAAAATGTTTCCTGGAAATAACCCCAAGCATGAATTTATCATGAGTCCCTGTATAAAGGACACTGAATGACATAGTAGGCAATATATTCAATTCTGTTTTCATAAAGACAGAAATGCCATTAAGTTGGTCAGTTTCTCATATCAGGGGTTCTCTGAAGACATAAAGCATAACATGAAATCATAACTCAGAGAAGGCATTTCTTTAAGGAACTCAGATAATGAAGTCTAGGGGAGACACCTTCGGGTCCATTCCACAACCATTACTGAGCACCTAGTCAAGCATCCCTCCATCCATCCACCCATCCATCCATCCATCCATCCATCCATCCATCCATCCATCCACCCAGCAGAGCTCTACTGAATGCGCACCATGTACCAGGCCCTCTAAGTGGCACTGGTGAAGACTGCTTGCAAGAGCTGACACCTGGACTGTGTTCTGAAGGACAAACAGGAGGACACCAGACACAGCAGCAGGAGGAGAGCATCCCAGGCCGAGGGAACAGCACGCATAAAGGCCCAAGGCAAAGGAGAGAGAAAGCTGGCCCATCTCAGGAGCACAAGGGGCTCCAAATGGCCAGAGCGTGGGTGGGTGGGTATGGGGAGTGGGGGCACAGGGGCTAGAGGAGCAGGTTGGGGCAGGTTAATGGAAGCCCCTGTGGGAAGAATCTAGCAGGGAGCTTGGATTTTACTCTGTAGGTCATGGGGAAATGTCCTGGGAAGGTGGGGGAGCTGTGAAATCAGGGTAGTGCTTACAAAATAACTGGTGGCAAAGAGGAGGCTACCCTGAATGGGGACAAGAGCAGAGCTGGGGCACTTGTGATGTGGCTGTTGTAAGAAACTGGGAAGAAAGACCGCAAGACCTGGGAGATATTAAGGGGGCAGAATTTAGATAACTTGGGGGGCTTCCTGGATGTGGGGGCCCAGGGAAAGGGTCCAGGATGAGCTTCGCAGCTTTTTGGCCCAGGCACCTGTGGACATGGAGACACCAAGCAGAGAGGTGGGGTGCGGTGACAGGTTAGAAGCAGGGGAGTTCAGGCGTGAGCAGGCTGGGGCACAGCGTCCTGTGGGACATCCAGGAGGACAGGATGCCAGATACCCTGCAGGCACTAGGGACCACCGAGACCTTCAGGAGGAGGTTTCTGCCGGAGGTGACTCTCAGCCCACCAGCAGTGGGGGATGGTGAGACGTGGGACAATTACAGAGCATGGAGAGTGCAGGAGGGAGATCCCCTGCCCCTTCCATCCTTCTGCCAGCATCCTGGACTGCACAAACGCTGCAGAAGCCTCAGACTGTCTCCCTCCCGGCGCTTGCCCACACTGCTTACTTCCGGGACCGGGCCACCTCTCACCGGCCTCTCTCCCTAGGCTGAGCCAGGTGCCTTCCTCCTCTCTACCCCTGGCTGTATTTAATCATGGCTTGCTGTTTATCTCCCTCCCCAATAAACTATCAACCCCCTAAGGGCAGGGACTACTGGCAATGTCTTCTTCTTCTTTGTTCATTATTTGCTTCCTCAGCACCCAGCACAGACCTGGGCATGCAGATCAACATTTGAGACGTGGACAAACGAATGAGTGAGGAGGAAGCCCATGACTACACGGGATACTCCAGAAAAAACCAGGGAGGGTTGTATAAGGGTACTGCTGCTGGGACATGCCCCAGTATTCCAGTGGCTTAATGCTGTTGAAGATCATTTCTCATACAAGGGTCTGATCCTGGTGTCTCTGGTTGGTGGTGATTTTCCTCCACACAGTGATTTGGGATCCAGGCTTCTTCCAGCTTGTGGCTCTGCCATCCCCAAGGGACACAAACGCTCTGTACCGGCCGGCAGATGGAGGAGGAAGGATGAGAGGATTTTATGGGATCAGCCTTGAAGTGACATACACCACTTTTGCTTACATTCCTTTGGCTGGGACCTTGTCTCGTGACTTCACCCAATTACAAAGGGGACTGGGAAATGTAGCGGCTTCTCAGGACACTTCAGCACTATCGACATCTTGGGCCGAGTAATTTGATGAGGGTGGAGGAGAGCTTCCCCGGGCATTGTAGGATGTCCAGCAGCATCCCTGACTTCTACCCTGTAGAGGCTAGTAACACCCTCCAGTTGCGAACATAGTCAAATATTCCCTGGGGGCCAGTACTGCCCCTGGTTGAGAACTGCTGCATTCTATGGAAGGGGAAGCCTGCGCTTCTGAGAGAGCTGGCCAAGCTGCAAGGGAGCCCCAGCAGGGGGACCGGGGGCGAGGAGTTGGTTAGGAAGGGCCACCTGGGGGAGGTGCCATAGAGCCAAGCGGGGTGGTTAGGACCATTTACTCTGCACGGTGAGAGAGGAATGGTACTGCTGTCAAAGGCAGTGTGAGTAAAGGCACGAGGCATGATAGCATAGCAGACTGGAGCTTCCAAATAGAGATGAGTCTAGAATAGCCCCCAACCTGTGCATTATGGCCTCTGAGAAGCCAAGGAGAAATCTGACCTCTTTTGCCACCGATGGGAGTGCTATCCCTTTCCTTGTATCACAAATGGACTTTTCTACAAGAAATGTCAGAATTCGGGGGCCCGCACATTTGGTAGCCCTGGAGGAAAGGCTGACCAGGGGCCCTTCTCACTTCTCCCTCCTGGCGTCTGAGGCCCACAGCCTCACCACCCTCTGTGCTGGGCTTTTTCTTCCTCAACCCTCGCTGTCACCTTTCCCTGGGAAGCGGATCCCTGTCATCTCCACAGTGACAGCCTTGCTCTTGGGACAGATGAACTTTGATCATGCTGGTGATTTACAATCCCCACCCTCCACTCAGACCCCAGGCTCCTCCTTGGAGCCCTTGCCTTTGCTCTGTGGCCCTTCTCTGCCCTCCGGCTGACCTACCCCCGCCACCCCCCCCAGGGGCCTCCACTTCTGCCCTCATCCTGCAGAGCCTCCTATTGGCCCCTGCCCCCACCCCTTGGCTTCAGAAAGCTCCTGCATTTTCTTCTTGGGTCCAAATGAAAATTGTAGGACATCAAGTCTCCAGCCCCTCCTTGAATCAGGCTGAATTCTCCAGCGCATCAGGTCTTGTTTTCTTTCTAAAACGAACTCTGATCTTATCTAGATATTAGGCTTATCTTGGCGAGTGACTATACTGCACTGGGCTTTTTTGCAACGTGATATTGTGGAGACATCTTGACCCGTGGCTGCCTACTGCTCTGGGGAGAATGGAAGGGGAATGTAGGGGGCCAGTCCTGGAGGCTGGGCTGAGGGCCACCCTCTCCTAGGCTAGCAGGGAGGGCTGTTATCATCTCCTGGACTCCTGCTTCTCCCTTGCCCTGTGAATGTTCTCAAGGCTCCTGTCTCTGCCTGTACCCACATCACTTCCAGCAAAGACTACTGCAGTCACCTTCCAAGTGCATTCCCTTTTTCTGCCCCCTCCTTCCCATCTGTTATGGGTAGAATTGTCTCTCCTTCCTCAAATTTGTATGTTGAAGTCCTAACTTCCAGTACTTCTGAATGGGACTATATTCAGAGACAGGGTTTTGAAGAGGTCATCAAGTTAAAATGAGGTCAGGGTGGGCCCTAATCCAGTGACTGGTGTCCTTCTAAGAAGAGGCGATCTGGACACAGGCATGTTCAGAGGGGAGACAATGTGAAGAGAGAGGGAGAAGGCCATCTGCAAGTCAAGGAGAGAGGACTCAGAAGGAGCCAACCCTGTGAACACCTTGATCTCAGACTTCGAGCCTCCAGAACTGTGGGAAAATGAATTTCTGCCGTTTAAGCTACACACTGTGTAGTACTTTGTTATGGCAGCCCTAGTGAACTAATACGCCTCTTATTTCTCACCGCCCACGACTAAAACCCACACTCCTCACCACCCCCCACGCCTCTTCACGTCCGCTTCTTGTGCTCCCACCTCTTCCTGCATCTGCTAGGGGCCCCCCGTCTTGCTCACTTGATCCCCTACACTCTGTCTCTCGCCCCTGTCCCTTTTCAGAGACTTGCCCATGGCCCCTGTACCAAAAACCTCTTTCCCACCTCTTTGCAGGGCTGCGCTGCTTAATCTGGATCCCACTTTCGAGGTCACCACCTCAGAGAGGCCTGCCCAGACGACCTATTTAAAGTTATATTCCCCCCATATTCTTTCTCAGAGCACCATGACTTTTCCTTCATCACATCCTTAGTTAGTAACGTTATATATATTTATCTATCACCTACCTTCATCAAGCCAGGGACTGTTCACCTGGGTGTATATTTATTATCTAGTACAGTGTCCATCGTGTAATGATGCTCACTAAATATTTGCTGAGTAAATCTTCATCTTGCCAAAATCTCTATCCAGGCCTCAGGACCCTGCCAAAATCCTGCTTCCCTCCTTAGGTGAGCCTTTCGATCCCCCCAAGTCCAAGACAAGCTTAGTCTTGATTTGTCTCTGTAAAGTGTCCCTTGTGGCATGGTGATCACCATGGCCCGACTGTATGGGTTGTGTGTGGGGTGCCCACCTCTGCCCCACATCCTCCGAAGCTGGCCTGCACACTGTGGATGGCCTCAGTAAATGTATGTGGACCCAAGTAGATCAGAGAGAGGGATGAATGGTGGAGGAACTGGGCCATTTACAGGGATGAAAAGTGCACCCCTGCCCTCCACAGCCCCCAGTGAGAAGGATGACAGACATTCCTTTTGCCAGGGAGGGTTTGGGGGCAAACCTCAGCTGTGGGTTGCAGCCACAGAGCAAAGTTCTGGGGCTGAGAAGGGGCTAGGGGCAGTCCACTGGCCTGGAGCCCCAGAATTATAGAGCAGCCCAGACTCTTCTGCCCAGCTGTGGGCTGCTGGGGAGGGCTGGGCATCTGCCAGCTCGTCTCTGTAGGAGAACCCAGCAGGCAGGAAAGGGGGAAGGCCCAAGCTTAGGAGCCAGGAGCCCACCCCAGGGAAGGCCCCAGCCAACAGCCCCCCAAGGCTGCCATCCACTCACCGCAGAACCAGCCCCTCCCTCCTCCCCAGGGCTGGTGGGAAGGCCTTGGCTAGTCTTGGCTGGCTGAGCCCTCTTTCAGGGGCTGGGCCTGGACAATGGGAAGTGAAAAGCCCCCTCCCCACCGCCCTGGGGACATAAAGCAGGCCTTTCACTGTGGAGTTCTGGCTGCTTCGGTTGGTTCTTGGCACCCAGCAAGGCGGTGTCGGGAGGGGCGAGAAAGCAAGTGTGTTGGGGGTGGGGATGGGCCGGCGATTCGGAGGATGCTCGCCGGCCCTGGGCCACCGGGCAGGCTCCCCAGCTGTGGGATGAGCTCATTCAGGGAAACCGGAACAACTTGGGGTGGGGGTGGGGGATGGGCATCAAGGAAGCTGGGAGATCGTGGCTCTAGGGAGCAAGTTTTTCGTGGGGAGCAAGGACAAGCACCTTCTCCTCCGGCCCTGCCCATCACCCCTCTCCATTCGAGATCGGCAATCCCGTAGCCCTTTCCAGGCTCTTTCCCGAAAATTCCCAGGCCCCCGCCGACCGCCGGCCACTGGCCCCAGGACTCGCAGATAGCCGAGCTCCGGCTTGGCCAAACCCCTAAGCCCGGAGCTCAGCCTCTCTCCGGTGCCTCAGGCAAAGGGGGTGGGGTGCTCACCGAGTAGTGTCTCTCCGCTGGGCGCGCCAGCGGGAACCTTCCCCACCCCCAGCCTTGCCCCTCCCGGTCCCCTCCGGCCTCCTTCTCCCCCCCCCCCCGCCCCCCGCAGTAGCTCTTCCCTCTCGCCCAGAGTTTGGCGTAGACAGCGAAGGAGCCATCGTGACTGACGGAGGAGTCTAGGGAAGACGAGACAGAGACAGCGACCGACTGGGGGTGGGGGATGGGGTGGGGACCGACGCTGAGCGTTTGGGGGCAGGCGGCAGCGGCGACGGGGGAGAGGTGGGGAGCAGCTCACGCCACTGGGAGAAACTCTCCCGGTTTGGGGCCGTGGCTGGGAGGGGGAAGGGAGAAGAAGCAGGATCCGGTTATTTAATTTTGAGGATAAATTGTACAAGTAACTCTTGCATCGTCCTTCCACCTCACCTGCCCCACGCACCCTCCCAATCCCTCACCCCTCCACCCGAGCGCATACATGCATTTCTCCCTCCATCCTGATTTTGTCTTAGGGTAGGGGCAGGACCGCATCGAGCCAAATAACCGGTCGCCCCCCCGACCCCCGTCACCCAATTCTTAACCCTGGGTGTGAGCGCACACACCCTTCCTTCTCCTGGGATGGGGTAGAAGGCTATTGCGAATGGGTCTCCTAAACATCGGCCCCGACCCCCAGATTGCAAGTTCAAAGCCACCACCCATGATCAGCTCGTAAGAGCCGTGACTTGGGGAACCGCATCCTTCTTTGGTTACCTTTTCACAGACAGTATTCCAATTTCCAAACGTGGAAGAGGCATGTGTGTGTGTGTGTGTGTGTGTGTGTCGGTATCGCTGTGTGTATGTGCGCGCGTGTGTGGATGGGGGGGTGTATTAATGGGTGATCTTATAAATGGAAACGAGAGGACTGAACTTAAAAGAAACTGGTCAATTGTAAAACAAACAGGAATAAACAACCCTTTAGATGTAATTTGTGTTTTATCTGGAGGTGGAGGTGGCGCTGAAGAGGAACCCCCACCCTCCAATATTTTTTCCTTTGCTGCGCCTCCACCCCCAGCATTTGGAGCGGCGGAGAAGCGGCTCCGGAGTGATTAATCCGGGGATAATTCACCCCCCCGCCCCCCGGCGCGAACCCCGCGAAGCGGGATTGGAGCGAGTCATTTCCGAGAGCGCAGCGCGCCTCTCCCCGGCCGGGCGGACACTTGGTTCATTCCAGCCGCAGAAGCTCAGGGCTCCCGCGTACCGGGATTTTTTTCCGAGCAGAAAAAAAAGCTCCAGAGCTCTCCTGACCTCCTTTCTCCTCGGCGGCGAGCGGAGCCTCTCCCTCGGCGCTGCCGGCCGCGCCATGCCGCGCTCGCGGGGACGGAAGCAGGGGTGCTGCGGCTGCCCCGCGGGGAGGGCTCGAGGCGAAGCCAGAATTTCGGCGCTCGTGTCGGGCGCCCGGAGCCGCTGGGGCCGCCGGCCGCCGCAGCCAACGCCGCTGCCGCCGCTGCTGCTGCTGGGCTGGGGGCTGCTCAGCGCCTCGGCCGCCGCGGGTAAGTCCGGCCGCGCCGGAGAGCCGCGGCCGCCGCGCGCCCCACCCGAGCTCCTCGCCCACCCCTCTCCGACAGGGTCCCTGTCCCTTTCCCCGCTCTCTCCCTTAACCTTCTCCACTCCCAGTCGCCCACCTTCCTGCTCAGCCTCGCTTCAGTCGATCCCCCATCCTCCTCCCACCCTCAGCGGCGTCCTCACCTCCACCCTCACCCTGATTGCTACCCTCAACCCCAACCGCAACTTGGCCGGATGCGGCCGGCGTGGGGGGCCTGGGAGACAGACGTCCCCGCCCGGGGCTGAGGGGCACCCGGACCGTGGCTTCAGTTGCTCCAGCCTCCCAGCCCCCCTAGGTGCCAGGCTTTTCCCCGATAAACTTTCCTGGAGCCCTACCCCCACCGCCGCCTCCCGATTCCGGTTGGCACACGGGTCCTGGGGGCTGGAGAGGAATGGCGCGCCCCCTCCCCGTTTCTGCGTCCGCAGGGTCTGCCCTTCCTGCCCCCGCCCATTTGCTCGTGGAATGAAGCCCGCGCCCCAGCCGGAGACGTATCGAGATTGCGCCCACCACCCCCCTACCCAAGTGTCCCCCTCCCCCGGGCTCGTGGCTAGAGGTGGGGGGGCGGTCAGGTGGGCGCGCGCCCAGGGCCAGGGTCCCGCGCACGCCTTGCGGGAAGACTAAGGTGGGGGCTGGAGGGTGCTGAGCCACAGGGAGGCGGGGGCGGGGGTTGTGCCCAGGGGCGAGGGAGGGAGTGTCGCCGCCAGGTTCCGCGCCGCCACGTTCCCCTCGGTTCCCACTCCGCGCCAAAGTGCCCTTTCCCGCGCCCTGCTGCAGCCGAGCGCCGGGGCTGCGGCTGCGGCGGCGCGGGCGGCGGGACCTGCTCCCGGCGACCGAGTCAGGGAGGGGGGCGGACCTGGCGGGTGCGACGAGTCCCTGAACTTCGCGGATGTCTGGCTGCAGCTTGCGGACTGGGGGAGGCACGCGGGCCTTCGGGAGAACCCAGTCCCCAGTGGGGACCACTGGCCCCGACTGGTGCCCTTCCACTTTATCTCTCGCACCCCTCTGAGGCTCAGTGCTAGCCACAGCCTAGAAAGTTCCGTGTGCCCGGGTGGGGACGGGTCCAACGGGCGACGCCTGGGGCCGCATTTTCATTTAGCGGGGAGGCTGACACTGGGGGAGAAAACCTGTAACACCTGCTGCCTAGGCCTGGACTCGGGCCACCTCCGGCCTGGATCCGTGGTTTTTGTTTTGTTTTGTTTTGTTTTGTTTAAACCACCGATTGAACCTCTGAAGGCTTGGCCTCCGCCACTCCAGCATCCCAGGGCTCCCTTCTTGGAAAGCGCGCCCCTTCCCTGGCAAGCTTTGTGGCCCATTCTGGGCTCCAGCATCTTATGAACGCGTCCCTTAGCCGAGAATGTTAGGGTTGCTGTTCTGGGAAGGCTCCCTGAGCTAGCCTCAGCCTCCCCATCCCGACTTGACCGGACTTTCTTGGTTCTCTTAGGAGTCATAGCTGCCGACACCCAGAGAGGGGCGCCCGCGGTGCGCTCGCCTAGGAGCTCTGGCCTCGCACACACCCACACCCACTGGGTGGCTGCACTGTTCACCACGACGCCGCTGGTCCCCTAGACTTGCCACATGGGCGGTGAGGGAACCGCTTCTCCGGGCTGGGACTGTCGGGGCTCTCCGACGTTTGTCCAGGTGTGGCCCTTGCTCTGGCTTAGCCGACTTAGATTTGCCCTGAGGCGATGGAACTGTTTTTCTGGCTTAGATTTGTCCCTGCCCCCGGGCATGTCATGCTCCCAGGGAAAGAAAAAGACCGACTCACTGGAGCTTGCACACTGCTGGGCAGTGCTGGAATCCTGCCTTGTGGGGAGAGATCCATTGACTTCCAGCTCTTTGGTCAGTAGAGCAGTTGGCCATGGTGGTGGTGGTGGTGGTGGTGAATGGCTTGGGGGAGGAGGCATTTGCTCTCTGGCTGGGGGCTCTGGCTTCCAGTACATTTCTTTTTAAACCTTTCCCGCATTTGGATGTGCTGTTTGGCCTTGCAAGCAGCAGAGGTTTGGAAATGGACCTGGTGACGGGTGATCGCAGGGTTTGGCAGTTCCGAGGGGGAAGCACATTCATTTTGTGTTCTCTTTACACTGTTGACTTTACAAGACGCTCAGGACCGAACTGTCTCCCTTCCTTGGACCCGTGATGACTGAATACAATGAATATAAGGATTTGAGAACGGGGAGCCTCCTCACTCACCTTTACCTTAGACCCTCAACCCTTCATCTCGCCCGTGCCTCACACTCCCCCTGGCTCCGGCCTCCACAGAGACCTCCCATCAGTTACCTCCTCTCCTAACTGTGGCTCAGTCTGTCTCCCTTCCTCCGTGTCCCCTCGGCGGGTGAACAGCTTTCTCTATAATCTAAAACAAGCTAACCAGACTTCTTGGCCCTGTTGACCTTTGAGCTACCATCCCATTTCTTTACCTTTACAAGTGTTTTCAAAGGGGTCTTCAACTCACTACTGTTGACTCTCTGCTGTCTGCCTTCTGTCCCCAGGATTGGTACTCTCTAGGAAAGATCACCAAGGACCATCCTGATTGTCAGATCCCTCATACTTAACTGTGTTTATCTTCCTTTACCTCTCTGTGACTTCGAACCCTTTGGGTTACTCCTTTTTAAAATTTCTTCCTTGGGCTCCTGGGATACTGTGCTCTGCTGATTTCTCTCCTGCCTCTTGGCTGTTTCTTCCCAGTCTCTGATAGTAGCACTTCTTTCCTCCTGTACCCGTTTCCTGCAGCCTTCTATTCCTTGTGCCTTGCCTTCGCTTCCTTTCACCACTTTGTGGGTGAGCTCATCCAGGCCCAGCCCTTCCACCACCACACTCTGAAGCTTCCAGACAGATGTCTCCTGCCAAGACACTTCTCCTGATACATCTACTGGCTTCCTAGTCCATGGAAACTCTGGGTCTAGACAACCCATATATCCAGCTGACTCTTGGATATCTTCACCTAGATGTTTCCCTTAAACTCATTAGCTCCTTTCCTGAGCCTCCAGGATTCCCTGTGTAGGCTGGTGGTACCTCCCAGTTACCCAGCCCAGAAACCTTAATGTCATCTTCAACTCCTTCCCTATCAGGTGGCCATCAAGTGCCTACCTTCAATTGTTACTAAACCTAGCTACTTTTCTCTGGATTCAGAGGTTCTGAGCATTGACAAGGCTGTCGTGCCTCCCATACGCTTACTAAGTAGTTCAGCATAAAAGCAATATTGAACCGTAAGTATAAGGAATTCCACCAAAGTTCTGATTTTTCCTGTGCTAACCACTGCATTGCTTTTAAGAAAAAAATCAAATACCAAATTACTTTTTGAAAAAATTCTCCCTGCTTTGCTTATTCCCTAAGTGCTTGTTTTCAGAGGTTTCTTGCAGACTGGAGCACTGACCATACCCAGTGTTTGATTGTAGTACTAATTGAATTGTCTTCAAAGTATTTATTTATTTGTCTCACATATTGAACTGCGAGCTTCCCGAAGACAGGGACAGCACTTTATTTCTCTTGGTATCCCCAGCACTCAGCTCAGGACCTAGCAGAGAATTAGTGCCTGATAAATGGTTGTTAAATCAGTGGATGGTTTTGAAATATTTTTTTTTCTTGGATGGTTTTCTAGAGACTGATAAGGCTAAATCAAGAGTTTTAGCGGCCAGGACAGCCAGAGATGACAAAGATGCCTGGTCCCCTGTTGCTTTCCCCCTGGAACTAAATGTCACAGATTGGTAAGATAGTTCCTTAGACTTCAGAACCGATGCACAAGCCCTTCGATGTAAATGTGCCCACCCCACCCCGCCCCCGCAAAGGAAAGATATTCAACGACTTGGTCACCAGTGTATGGATTTGAATTTTCATTTGCAATTGAGCTGCAAATTTTTGGTTTTCAAGAAAGAAGCTGACTATAGCAGGTAACGTTGACCATGTCTCCGGCTGGCAAGAGTGTGGCTTTGTTGAAGGTGAGGCAGGGATCGTGTGCAAGGGGACTGGAGAACCAGATTGCGGGCTCTTCGATTGCAGGGTTTGGGTTTGTCCAGAAGAGTCCAGCAGGTGGCTTCGGCAGCACCACCTTGACGCATGTGCATGACCTGCCTCTGCCTCATCATCATTTTCATGTCCGCAGGATTAAGGGACTCTGATTGCCCAGCAGAGCCAGATGCTCCTTGTGGAGAACTGGTTGATCTTCAGACCTGTCCAAGACTCAGGGTCCCCACTTGGAAAAGGGGCAAGTCATTCCTGTGTTGGGGGAAGCACTAGAAATCGGAGATGCACCAGACCCAGCATGTACCTACTTCATCCAGCGTGCCCATTTAGTGGAAGCTGGGGCTGAAGCGGGAACCCTGAGGTCAAAGGACTCAGCCTGGAAGTGTGTGAGCCCGCAGCCTGGCCTCAGCCTCCCAGGTACCCCTGAGGTACCCAGGGGAGTAACACTAATGGCTGGTGGTCACTGAGTCCTCATCATGAGCTGGCACCATCCCAAGCACTTGGTTATATTAACTCAAGCCTCACTGCAACCTGGTGAGGCCGGCAATATTATCATCCCCATTTTGTACGGGAAGAAATAGGTTCAGAGAAGCTACGTAACTTAACCACACAACAAGTCAATGGCCAAGCCAGGGCTTGAAGTCAGTTTGCCCAACTCTGAATCCTTTACTTATAACCACACTGTCGTCCGACTTCTAAGGGGACCCAACGGGTGCCATGGCCCCGGAATCCTTCTGCCCAGGCTGCCTGCCTCCTCCCTGCTCTCCCCTCTGGGCTGCTCCCCGCTCCCCACCCCCCAACCAAGTGATGCTGTTCTGCTGTTGGCACTCGAGGCTTGGACCCCAGACTTCCAACCCCGCAAGCAGCCATGGTCCGTCCGTGGTCTCCACCACAGCTCCCATGACTGCACAGGCATCGTTGGTCTGCTGGTCCCAAACACCCATCTTGACTGAGCTCTCCAGTGGGCTCTCACAGCCCCCAAGCTCCCCTGATGTAAAGCTCACCAGGACATATTGGAGTGTCTTGGTTAGTGAGGTGGTACCTGTTCATATTCCCTAAAGGCCTATGTGCTCAGGCAGGGAGGTGTAGCCCAGACCACAGCACCCAGCACCCAGCAGACACCCAATGAGCATCTGTCCAGAGGATGAGAGGCAACTTCTCGGGAACCCAAGGCCTCCTTATCCTCACACTGCTCTCTTGGACATTCCCAAGGCCAGGGGTTCAGAGGAGTGGGGAGGGGCAAAGAGGCATGCCCAAGTGGGAGGCGGCCCAGGCCCTTCTGGGGAGCCCTGGGGTATTTGCTGTCCTTTCAAATGTCTGAGACATTACTATTCAATTCGCATAACAATCCAGGTACTTTATCATATTTGAAGAGATTGAGGCTCACAAATTAAGCGGTTTGGCCAAGGTTATAGAGCAGATGGGTGAAGGAGGCAGAATCAACCCTCAGGGCCACCTGACTGCAGGGACCACTCTCTTAATTCATGGAAAGCAATTGTCATGGTGCCAGACACCCTGTTAGCATTCAGTGCATGTTAGATGCTGCCACCACCGCCATTACCCCTACTGGTGTTGCTGCTACTGTCTCCTTGCTTCGGGCACCAGCCTCGCAGAACTGGGAAGGAAATACGTCTAACACCGTGGCACTCTGAGGTGCTGCTAGATGAATCTGCAAGTCTTCCCTCTTTGTTCCTCCCGTGGAAAGGACACCCCTAAGAACCTGGCCAACTCACCCAACGCCATCAACCCCGGTCACTCCTCTTCCTAGCAGGGTACAGCGGGAGGGTCCTTTAGCTCCCCCTAAAAGTTGGACAATGCCACTGATACTGTGCTGGGGTTTTGCTCCTTGAGAGGGGGAGACGGCCTCCCACCCTCTCCTCTCCGCCTGCTGCAGAGATTTTCCACACAGGGGAACATCTAGGTGAACCTGAAAATGGAGGATTATTTCAGAGTCCTCTGCCTCACAGAGACACCGTGTCAGGATTCACTGGCTTTGAACAGAACTTGGCTCTCCCTTGAACCCACAGAAAGCAAAGGGGAGGCTATGCAATGTGGGGTTTTCTCAACCTGAAAATGATGGCGAGGTTCTTAAGAGCTCTCTCCTGGCTCTTGTAAGTTAAGAGAGACAAAAGAAACTCATTTGTTTTCTTTCTGGACTCTTGAGAGCTCAGTTCCCTGGATTATCTTTTCATACCCCTCCTTTAAATGAGATTCTGTCTTTTTTTTTCCTCCGCTCCCTCCCAGATACACATTTAATTGTTAGATGTTTGGGGGAGGGTGAGACCCTTTGACTTTCTCGTGTAGCTTCATGTAACACGAAGCATGGTCTCGCCTCTGTATACGATCATAGATGAGAGCTTTGACAAAGCGGGGCATGGGAGGGGAGAGAACGTAATGGAATACCATGGCTGGGAATTGGAGAAATAGGGTAATTTGAGGCGGACTGAGCTCAAGTAGGAAGGAGTGAGTTGGGGCAGGATCAAGAGCCTCCGGGAAGTTTTGGGATGTGATAGATGGAATGAATTGGGGTGGATTGGGATGGGTGGTGGAATGGAAAAGAACAGGGTTGAGTGAAATACAACGGTCTGGGGTGGGCTTGAGAGGGTGGGAGAGAGAGCGTTCAGGGGACTGACTGGCAGGATGGGGTGGGTGGGGTAGGAATGGATTAGATGGATTGGGGTGGGATGGGATAGGATGGGATGGGTGGACTCCGGGTGGGGTGGAATGGGACAAATTAGGATTTGGTGGAGTGGGGGCGACTGTGTCCTGGTGGGATGGGTGAGATGGGGATGAGTCAGGATATACTGGGACAGCTTGAGTTGGGTGGATGGGATGGGATACGGGGAGACGTGGGGTTTATAGGCAATTGAGTGGGCACTATAAGGACATGGAAATGAGTGAGGGCACCAGAAGCAACCTGCTTCACATGATTGTAGCATTTTCTTCTTCCTCTCCAGGGCTCCTCAGGTTTTTCTTTACCAGGCTTGTGAAATCTCCAGCAGATGGGAAGTCCCCAACAGCCCTTGCTTCCACTCTGGCATGGATCCTAAAATGCTGGAGGCTCCAGTCTCCTGCTGTCAGAGGTCATTCTTCAGGGAGAAATTGGGAGTCCTCTGTGGCCAGCACCATGAACCCTGTCAGAGAAATATGCCAGAAACATGACAGGAGCCCCCCGTGTAGTCCAGCTCCAGAGAAGTGCACCGTGTCCTCCCTAAAGCTAATGGGGTGGCTGTACCCACCAGAAGCCATCTGCTTGGTGGTGTAGGGGTTCACTTCAGTGGCACTACTCTCTTGGGGAGCCTCCCCACTGGAAACTGCCTTTTACTTTCTATCTACTTGTTTCTGTAAATATCAGAATGTTTTAAACTGAATTAATATCTATGAGGATGTCCCTCCTATCATTGAAAGTCATCATTATAAAGAACTTTTATGATGCTAGAAATAATATTATTTAACCATATATGGTTAAATTACTGACAGCACCAAGATAACTCTTAGAAACTTACTTGAGAATCTCCCATGGGGTCTGGAGCAGAACATAAACGCTGGTATTGGGTCACAAATAGCCTTCCTCCCTGCCAATTTCTAATTTATACTTAATTAAGGGCAATTGTAATCCCAAAACCTCAAAAAAAAAAAAAATGGTGTGTCCATCCTCTGGGTTTTCAAACTGGAAATCGCCTAAGTTCCATTATGAAGTAGCTACATCTGTTTATTGAATGGAAGCGAGCAAGTGTGACGGTTTCAAGTTTAATGGGAGAGAGCAGAGACTTTGAAATTTAGATCATCTGAGAGCCACGTCCCTGTGAGAGCTCCCCGGGCGTTTCGTGCGGGCTCTTCTAGGATGAGCAGGTTTGGGAGGGTGGACTCAGCCCCGGGAGCTGTGTCTGCTGGTTGCTGCCCTTCTCTCGCCTACTACCTGCTGACCCTCACTGCCTCCTCCCTTGCTGTTTCCGGGGAGGGGGTTGAGTATGGAGAGAGGCGGAGAGATCGAGTGAGACTTGTGTGGGCTTCTGGCACGTTCCTTGGCAAGAAGAAGGAGGTGAGAGTGTGATGATTCATTTTCAATCCCTGTGAAAGACTCCCTAGCATGAAAACAGCTACTTCTGGCATGGTGTCCCCTCCCCACCAGGGACCCGGGTGGCCCTGCCCTCCTGGCCCTTGCCATCTGTGTAGCTCCGGAAGGGCTGACCCACAACAGATCCTCGGCTGGAAGGAAGGGATTCTCACGTGTTTGATATCTGTCTTGAAATTTGGCGTGAGGGTCAGGAAACTAGTATTCCAGCCTTGGTCGTGCCTCCACAACTTCTGTGAACATGATTTCATCTTCGTGGGCTTCTATTTCCTCACCTGTAAAATGAGGATACTATTACTCACTGTGCCTATGTAATGCTGGACTTGGAAGCTCTTTAATGAACCAAACAAAAAGGATCTGGAGATGTGAGAAGAGGCCACTAGTCTGAGCCCCGTCCAGGTGGCCAGGCTGGCTTGGCTTGGCTTTCTAGGGATGCAGAGCCCCCTCCCTCTGCAGACCACCTGCTTCATAGGGGGAGCTAGTGAAGAAGGGCAGACTTGCTGGGCTCCCTTAGCCCTGATCCATTCTTAGCCCTCCGATGGCCTGCGTGGCTGCTCAGGAGAACTTGGAAGGGAGGGGACCAGCACTTGCCCATCAGACATAGGGCACAGCCTTCTCTGTACCCACCAGCCGCCCTGGGGCAGCATCACTGTGTGCTCCGTGGGAGAGGGGTGATTGCCTAGGCTTCTCCTTCACTAACACATTCATCCAGGGGAGGTTCTGCACTGAGGCCTTTTAACTCTAGCAAGATGAAAATTCCTTATGTTTCAGGGCCACTGGGACTCACATCTCCTATGACATATTTTTTCCGAGGAACATGGAACGAGGAGTATGTTAGAGAGAGTTTTCCTGAGTCCCGTGGAAGACACAGGTGTTTTTTTTATTTTGTGCCTTTTTATTTGTTTTGCGCTCAGGTGCATAACATTGAATTCATCCCACCCTCAGACCATGACCCTTTAAGATCATCTTTGGATCCAAGGCTACTCTCTTGTTTTATTTTCTTCAGTCCCAAGGCATTACTGCATATTCCTCCATCTGTACCCACTCTGATATATTTGATAGATGTCTTGAAATATGCATGGATCCTTATATGTAGGGTGGTTTTGTGTGTGATATGTGTTTTTAATTTACATAGATGAGAGTGAACTACACATTTCATGTAGTTTCTTATTTTACTCAACACTATATTTTAAAGATCTAGCCCTGCTCCTGTGTTTGTCTGGTTTGTGGTTTCTAACTGCTGTGTTGCATCATGAGCTACGCATCACATTCTGTGTATCCCTTCTGCCCGAGCAAAGACTCTGGCTTGGCTGTAGCTCCTGGCCACACATGAAATTCTGAAGAACATCGTCATTCATGCTCTCCTGGGACTCTGTGTGAGAATAACTGGGGGCTCTATCAATGGGGAATTGGAATCCTTGAGTTAATGTTAATTTTCTATGTTCTGCCGGAATGTTTTCCAGAAAGGCTCGGCCAGGGCCCATTTCCCCCAAGAGTTTCTGTCTCCCCATGTCATCACCAATACCTGATATTATCCATCCTTCTAATTTTTGTCGTTCTGATGAGTTTAAAGTGCCATCTCATTGTTTTAATTTGCATTTCTCTGATTACTAGTAAGTTCGAATATCTCTTATATGCTTGTTAGTGGTTTGAGCTTCTCTTTTTGCAAATTGTCTATTCATATTCTTTTGCCTGCTTTGCAGTTGGACTTCCTGTCTTAATCTAGGAAAATTTTCAGTCGATTTGCAGAAGTTCTTTCTATATTCTAGATATTATCCTCTGTCAATATTAGAGGTTACACATAACTTCTCCCAACCTTTCATCTGTCTGTTTTATTTATGGTGTTTTCTTTGGACAGAAACACTTCATTTTATATGGTCAGATCTATCAGTGGTTTATGAAAGGCAGAGGTTGAGACATGTGGGGACAGTGAGGAGCTAGGGGCAAGGCGGGTTCCCAAACCCGTCTGGCTCTGCCCTCTCGCAGGACTGGCTCTCTGTATGGAGGGCTTTGAGGATTTTCAGAGCCTTTCTATCCATACGGGGCTCCTAAATCTTACAAAAGGTCTCTCTTCTGGCTCAAGGCCCTGTGTTATCTGAAGGTGCTAAAGTAGAAATTAATTACTTAATGCTTGCCACACATAGAGAATGTGAGGGACTACTCAGTCCTTCAGCGAGGCATTTATGGAGGGTCTGTGCTGTGCCCGAGCCCTCAGACGCACTGGGGACATAGACGAGTTTCATAAATGAGGAGACAAAAAAGAGGCTTCATGGCTGCATGATTCAGTTTCCAGAAGGTGGAAGCCAACCAAGTGTCCATCAGCAGATGAGCGGATAAACCAGATGTGGTCTATACCTACACAGGGGAATACTATTCAACCCTAAAAAGGAGGGAGACTGTGCAGGCTACGATGTGAATGACCCTTGAAGACATTCTGCTAAATGAAAAAAGCTAGTCACAAAAGGACCAATACTGTATGATTCCACTTGGATGAGGTACCCAGGGTAGTCAAATCCATAGAGACAGAAAGTAGAAGGGGGTGCAGGGGGAGAGGGGAACAGGGAGTTAGTGTTCAGGGCGTGCGGAGTTTCCTTTCTCTTCTGCGTGTCCCCCACCCCGCTCCCCGCCTTCCCAGAGAACATAAGCGTCCGACAGAAGTGCCAGGAGTCCGTGAACCCCCACTCCATAAATTGTGGGCCGTAAATCACGGTGCCATTAATCCTGCCTCAGTGAGAACAGCACCACACTTTCCTCCTGAAAGAATAAAAATAGGAAATGTACCAACTACCAACTCGGCGATGACTCAGCAGACTGGCTGGCGGGGCGGGCACGGTGTTCCTCCCCGGTCAGTCACGCACGCCCCTCACCATTTCCCTCCTTCGTCCTTCTCTTCCACCTCTGCGGCCTGTCTCCTTCCCCTTGCCTTTTCTGCTCCCTCCTTTTCCCCAGCCCCGTGACCTCCCTGGCATAATCGTGGTCCTCCTCCTCA
The DNA here is from genome assembly GCF_009762305.2 of Zalophus californianus. Classification (NCBI taxonomy): domain Eukaryota; kingdom Metazoa; phylum Chordata; class Mammalia; order Carnivora; family Otariidae; genus Zalophus; species Zalophus californianus. The sequence goes on along the minus strand of NC_045598.1, from coordinate 25,960,590 downwards.
CCCCCGGGTCTCACCTTTAGGTCGACCCTCTCCCTGACCTCTGACCTCATGGTCTCCACCTGCACCTGACCTGGGACACTCCCTGTCCCTGGCCTCTCCTTTGGCCAGCTTTCAGCCCAGCAGCGCTGTCAACTAGGAGGATTTTTAAGGCCCTTGGCCTCTCTTTCATCTGCATAGGGCCAGTGGGCCGCCTGCTGGGGCCCTGGGCTGGGGGTCATGCATATCAATACTACTTCAAAGCGCCGGCCTCTGGCCAAGGACGGTTATAAACTCCCAGGGAACTCCAAGAGCACAGTGGAGGGGAGGAAGGGCAGGGCGGGTGCCCCTGAGGAGCAAGCAGGCTCTCCAGGGGTGAGCACACGTCCCTGGGATGCTGAGGATGCCGGGTAAGAGGTCTAGGACCAGGGAGTGCCTTGCACAAAGGCGGCAGGCCCTGTGGCCTGCCTTCCCCTCTGGTGGCACCACTGTCTCTGTCCCGGAAGCTGGGTGCTGTCCTTTAGGGCACACTCAGGCCCCTGGCTGAGAGCTGTATTTTCCCCTCCTTAAGCCTGGTGCTCCTAAGAAGTCAGTCTTTCGCGGTTGGGAAACTGAGTTGAAGGAGATGTAGTTCCTCGCCCCAGACCATACTGCTGGGGAGGGGAGAGCCCGGATTTAAAGCTGGTCTGATTCAGGCCCAACTGGGCATTACCGTCACTGTAGCCAGGTTTCCAGTTTCACATGGAGAGTCCCAGGCCCTCCCTCCCCTGGTCTTCTGAATCAGAGTATGTATTTAGGAGCAGGGTGTGCCGTCTGTGTCCTGAAGGAGTTCTTCTTCTTCTTATTACTACACGCATGGGGTCTGTCTGTGAACCTCTCAAGCAAACAGCTCCCCAGTTCCAAAAGTGGAGCTCAAAGGACATAGGCCTTCAACCACCACTCCTGCTCACTTTGCTATGGCCGCAGTCTTGAGGGGCTCCCAGGACCCAGCAGAGGAAGCAAGGAAAGGAGGCCACCCCCTCCCCTCCTTTACTGTTACAGGAATTTTGTCCCCTTAGTGCCCGAGGTTCTCAGTCACACCTCTTCGAAGCATGAAGAGGTAGGCCAGACGAAAAGTGGTGGGCAGCAAAGCAAAGTTTACTGAGCAATCCTATAAAGCTCCCAGAGAGGGAGGAGTGGCCTGAGAGGGTTACCTTTGGAGTTTCTAAGGGGTTTTTATGAGCTCTTTTGTGGAACTATGTTGAGCATCCTGAGTGGGGGGTGGGGGGGGTGGGGGCGGGGCTGTGGCCTGTGGATTGACTGCTGAGGTGTGCCAATCAGGGTTTTGATGATGTACGGGCTACCTATCAGGTTATTGTTCACGTGTTGATGGTCTTTTGGGCTGACATTTGGAGACTAAGTCCCTCTGAAAGTCCCTCCACCGAGCTAGGGCTGTCCTCCCAGCCTCCCCACCCGCCCCCCGCCGGGTGGGCACCTGGTCTAGCTCCAGCCAGGAATGTAAGAAGGCTGGGTTCCTTGGCCCCACTTGGGAGCTTCCTCTGGAGGCCTGCCTTTACTGCACCCTAACCCCAGCCTCACCAGGCCCTGAGCCCACCTTAACCTGCCTACAGTGCCAAGAGTGACCAATGTTTTATGGTTACTTGTTTTGTCTCGGGATGTTTGGCAAAAGTCACTTTTGCAGAAGCTGCAAAACAGAATGCTAGTGTGGTTTTGTCTGTCCCAGCTTCCTGCTTTCTTGTTGGGGATCCTGGCCCTGACTGCCTACGTGTCCAACAAACTCCTAAGCTACTCCCAGCCCTGCCCTGGTGGAGGCAGGAGCGGCAGCACCCCCACCCCCACAGGTATCCAGATTTGTGCTGTCAGATTAGGCGGCCCCCACAGGAGACAGGAAGCCCCGTAGTTTGGCAGGCAGGCATTTACATTCCTAAACTGCTTAACCCACTGAACAAAGGGCCTGTGGGTGAGGGTCGGCCCCGCACCGCTTGGAGCTCCAGAATCCCAGAGTCCTTCCAGCCCCTGGTTTGTTAGGTGAGGAATCAGGGCACTCAGGGGAGTCTTATCCCTAACTTCCTCTGTGTACTAATTCCCATTATTCTAGATTTAATATTCACTGAAGAGCAGACAAAAAGCGCTAAATGCCACTTTGCTCAGGCCTTGTGGTGGGAGGCAGCCGGCATTCTAAGGAAGAGGCACTGTAGGCAGGCTAAGGCCGGGTCAGTCAGGTGGGGTCAGGGCGGGGGGAGGCTGGGGTTAGGGTACAGTCAAGGCAGGCTTCTGGAAGAAGCTCCCAGAGTGGGGCCGAGGAATCCAGGTCCCAGCCCTCTTGGCTTCCTGGCTGGAACAGGACCCGGGCCCCCAGGGGAGCGGCCCAAGCTCAGTGGAGGAACTTTCAGAGAGTCTGCCTTCCCTGTGAGGAGCCAGAGACCCAGCAGGGAGACTGAGGCAAAGGGCCAGTAACACAAATAAGGATGCTAAGGCAGAAAGTACAAAGATCCTGGGAGGCCCAGGAGTGACATTCATTTGTGAGGTAGGGACTATTAAATCAGTGCCGTGGGAGAAAAATATTTCATGATCAGATGAGCCTGGGAAACACTAGGTCCTTGGTACCCAATGTGTGGTCCAAGGCCTTGCCAGGAAACTTCTTAAAAATGCAGCCTCTTAGGCTTCACTGCCCACCTACTGAATCATAATTGCATTTTAATAAGATCCAGGTGATTCCTGTGCCTGAGAGAGTCTGAGAAGCACTAGCGGACACACTTTCTCAGCACAAACTTTGGAGTAAGTCCAACCCAGCCCAAATCCTGGTTCTCTTCTGGGCCTCAGTTGTTGCATTAGTAAAATGAGGCAAAAAAACCTGACGTTGCAGTTACACCTGTAAAGGTCTTTGTTTGCAAGGGGCCTGGCTCTGAGCACACAGCTCTCCTGCAGGGTTTGGGTTCTTTTATTCACCCCGACAGTGTCCCCAGCACGTAGGACAGGGCCTGGAGGACAGTAGATGTTCAGTCCATGTTTGTTGAGTGAATGAATGCATATCAAGTGGTTGTCAGGAAAAACTGAACACCCTGGAAGCTAGTTTTTAGAGCAGCAAAGACACAGCGAGGTTTTCCTTTCTGTTCTTTGTTGCTGCATCAGATTATGGCAGATTCCCCAAGGTGAAGGGTCGCTGAGAGGCTGGCTGGGGCAAGGGGGTAGTTGAAACTTTTGACACAGAGCGATGAGTTTGCTTGTCTGGGTCAGGCTGTGTTGCAGGAAGATTCTGTTGTTGCTGTTGGTAGAATTAAATTATTTTGAGCAGTGTTAGCCTTTAACACTTTAGTAGAAAATGAACTGATCAGTCTAGAGAGATCAGGGTCGGGTAAGGTGGTAAAGGAGCCACTGTGTCTGAAACCACTCAGCATCCCTAGTCCTCAGACTTTGAACCTAGAAGTTCACCTGACCCAACCTGACTCCTCTCCTTTCTCTTGGATCCACCCCTTGTTGACCCCTGCCCCTCAGTGCGGTCCCTGGTGTATCCCGCCCCCGGCTCTGTGCTCCTCTGAACCATAGGCTCCATCTGGGGAGCTTTCTCATTGCTGGGGCAGCCTTGCCCACTTGCTGTCCTGAGAGTCCTTGTCTCCTCCATCACAGAGAAATTGTCATTGAAGGAAACAACCACATGAACCTTGCTGCTGAATTTGGGTAGGGAGGCCCTGCCCAGGAATGGCACGGCTGTTGTTGGCATCCCTGCTCTGCATGAGCCCATAAACACACTTTGTTTTCATCTTAAAAGCATACTAGGGGCACCTGGGTGGCTCGGTCGTTAAGCATCTGCCTTCGGCTCAGGTCATGATCCCAGGGTCCTGGGATCCAGCCCCGCATCGGGCTCCTTGCTCAACGGGGAGCCTGCTTCTCCCTCTGCCTGCCGTGACCCCACCCCGCTTGTGTTCCCTCTCTCTCTCTGACAAATAAATAAATGAAATCTTTAAAGAAAAGCACACTAAACAACACCCCTTCCTTGACTCTTCACCCCCTTTGGCTGTCACCCCGTCTCCTTCCGTTCCTAGCCATGCTTCCTGGGAGGGTGCCTGCCAGCTCCCTTCTCAGTGCCTGCCATTTGGCTCCCACCCTCCCCACTCCAGGGGAAGGGCATTAGCCCAGGGTGCCACGTGACTCCCTCCTCCCCAAGTCGAAGCGTCTGTCTTGGCCTCTAGAGCTTTCTCTGTCAGGCACAGCCCGCTCTTGACCTTCTGTTTGTCCCTTCCTCTCCTCAGCATCTGACACTGCTCATTCCCCCTCCCTACCTGAAGTTGCGTTGGTATCAGTGCTTCCATGGCTTTGCCCTTAGCCTTCCTCTCTGTTGATCTTACATTTCCTTCCTTCCTGGGGCTTAACACCCCTATCCAAATGCTGATAAACCCCACATTTGGGTCTACAGAACTCCGGATCCAGCAGCACACACATGCGTTCATGGTCCAGCCCCTCCCCGCCCCCCAATGCTCACCATCCCGTGCTCTTTTGTGTTCCAGCCCCAGAAATTGCCGCAGTACCATCGAATCTTCCTAAGCTGGAAATCTGAAAATCATTCTTGAATTCTACCCTCGCGCACTGCCTTCCGCTAATCAAATCTTATGGACTCTGCTTCCCAAATATCTCCCGAGCCTTCCCACGTCCTCCCGGGTGCTGCTGTGACCCAGGCCTGGACACTTGGGACCCAGTGCTCTGGCCATGGCAGTGGCCATGGTGTTGTCTAGCACATCCTTTCTTGCCTTCTTCCAATTGGCGAAGCACACTTTGTTCAGAGAGAAGGAGGGGAGGCGTTGCTCTCTGGGGTGCAGGGGAGGGGCATCCCTTGAGGAAGTGGCAGAGACTGAAGCTCTTGGGATAAGCGTGAGCCTTGGCAGGAGTTCAGGCTGATCTGTCCCTAACACCCCCTCCCTTCCGGGGTTCTGACAGATGGGGCGCAAGGACAGAGAATGCTAGCTGGATGGAAAAGAAAGTTCTGATTCATTTATTAACAGCTGGGTGTGTGCCTGATACCTGTCAAAGCACAGACTTTGGGGACATCATGTTGGAGAACGTGGCTCAGCCTGAGCCCAGGGGTTCTTTCCACCTCCCACGGTGAGTGTGACTCTTGGCTCTCAGGAGCTTCTGCAGAATTAGGGCTGGGATGGGGGTCTGTGGAGCACCCTCAGTGTCCCCTTCCTCAACCACGAGAATGATGGGTGGCTCTACCCACTGGTTTTAGGTCGGATGGGGGGTATCCGGGGGACACACTTTGCCTTTCAGCTCAGTGGCCCTGCCCACTGGTAAAACACAGCCCCGCCAGGGGTGAGGAGGGAGGGGGCAAGCGGCAAAACTGCCTTCTGAGCCTTCCCTAGCAGGGGGCAAGGGGGGAGCTCCCCCTCCTCTGTGTGCTCAGACTGCCGCGGGGTGTGGGGGTGACGGATGGGGGCGAAGCAAGGCTCCTGAATGTCTCTCCCCCTCGGTCCGCATAGCCCAACTTTGTTAGGACGGGGACACTGAGTTCCTTCCGAGAAACTTGTGTTTCAAGGCACTGTTTCCACCAGACTGCATTTATTAAGAGGTGCATGGATTCGTTTTTATTCCTAAAAGACATACGTCACTGCCGTTGTTTTCTGGTCTGTTGGCACTGATCAGCTCTCCCAAAGCCGCCCACCCCGAAAAGCTTACCAGGAGACTGCCAGGGGGCCCCAACAAGTTCGCTAGACTTCCCAGCTTCCTTCAGCTCTGTCCCTGGACTGAGGAAGGCGAAGCCACATCCCCCACGTGGAAGCAGACATGTGACATTTTCTACCTTCCAGCTCTCCTGTTCCAGAGCCCTGGCCTCTCCCCGCCCCCCCCGCCCCGGGGGCTGTGGCCTTCTTTCTCCCATCATATATTGTCTGAGTCGAGGTGATGAGATGTTCACTTTCCTAACAGGTGGTTCTGATCTTTGGCTCTGGGAAGAGGCATCTTCTTGGGAACTCATTCTCATTCCCTTTATCTGAGGTTGAGACTCCCCCCATTTTTTCCCACAAATGCACCTCATTGCAGTTTCCCCTTTGGGTGCAGTGGACAGCCCTGCCCAAGGGGCTATAGTTTTCGATGCAGTAAGCAAAGGGCCTGGGGAAACCAACATCCTTTCATTCTCAAGCCTTGTGGGGGGTGGGGTACGGGAGGGCCACGGCTCCGTCCCACCAATCAGAATGGACAAAGGGCAGTGTGACCTCACTGATTGGGAATACTTCCAGCCCAAGGCAGACACTCAGCATTTATTTGGCCTGTGCGTTTTGATCACGGACAAATGCAGCTTCTGTTAGGCTCTTTGAAATATTAAAAATAGCTCACAATTTCTCATTACTGCTTTTGAAGACCTGTAGGGGTCTGGGAGCCCCAGGCTGGGGGCAGAGGTCTGGTCCAGTTCCTCCTCTACACCCTGCCCACCATACCTTTCCTCCCTCTCAAGTTTGGACCAAACTGAGTGAAAAACAGGAGTCATTCATTACTGATAAAGCTGATTGGAGAAGCTGGCTTTGGATATGCGGCCAGATTGCCTTGTTACTACATCACCCCTGAGTGGGCGGGATTTACCTATCCTTTCCCAGGCACTAGGGGACAACCCCCCACCTCCCTCACAGGAGCCAAGCCTGCTGGATAAATTTAAGGAGGTGCCGGGCGGGTGGGGCTGAGCTGAGTGGGCCAACTTCTTCCCGCAGTCTCATTATTTAGACAAGTTTCTCCCTGGAAACATCTGCGGGCCTGCAGTACTCTGCCCTCTGGGGCACGGAGTGGGAACTCTCTCCCTTCTACGGAGACCAGCCTGGAGAGGGCCTGTGCTGTCCCGCACGGATCCTGCTGTAGTGGATCTGGACCAAGCGTCTGCCTCGCTGGAGGCTGTGGGGGCCCCGGGCAGGCAGGACCTGTCTCACGCACCTTGGGCGCAGCTGGAGATGCCAGCCAGCCTTGGAAATTTCGCAGAGCCCCTATCCAGATGGAAAGACGTTACGAAGATGTTGATTATCTGGGCTGCTTATCTTGGTGACATACTTAAATAAGAAAATAAATTGTTCATTTTTCTTTTCCCTTCATTGTCCCCTGGAAGAGTAAATGGAGAATGAGCTTCATCCAGGTGAATTGTTAGGAAATGGGACTGCTGTTTAAAATGCATCCGCTCTGGAGTCAGACCTGATTCTCCTTGGTTAACTCCTTGATAGGAACTGATGTCAGATTAGGGCCGGGCACCATACATTTGCTTTGCAGATGAAGGATCAGAATTGAGTGGAAGAGGAGAAGGGGGGGGTGACAGAGGAAAACAGTGGCAGGTGCCAAGACCTTTTCCTTCTTTCCTCCCTCTCCTCCCCCCTCCCCCGCCTCCTTTTCTTCCTTCCAGACACTCAACCATCTATCCATGCATCTGTCCAACCAGATTGTACTGAGTTCCCACTTTGCTGGGCACTGTGTGGGGTTCTGGGATATAGAGCTGATGGCATGCGTGGTATCTCTCTCCCCACTTCCACCCCCTAAACTTCCATTCTTTCTAGTACATCACCCTTGGGGTGATCTTTTATTTTTATTTTTATTTTTTTAAAGATTTTATTTAGTTATTAGAGTGAGAGTGAGCAGGGGGAGGGGCAAAGGGAGAGAGGGAGAGAATCTCAAGCCCCCTGATGGGGTGCTCACTCTCACCACCCTGAGCTGAAATCAAGTGTCAGATGCTTAACCAACTGAGCCACCCAGGCGCCCCTGGGGTGATTTTTTAAATGCAGTGTGGTGAATATCAGCATAGAGTTTAGCCCAGAACTGGGGTGGGGGTTATGGGCGCAGACAGGAAGGGCAGGAACACAGCCAGGGAGTATCGGGGAGGACTTCTGGATATACTTTGTAGGTAGAGCCCACAGGTCCAGTGGGAGTCAGTCTGGGAAAGATAGAGAAGAGCAAACCAGAGCTTTGTTATCTGGTAGCTGTTGTTGGTAATGGCCGGGAGGCAATTACCCTAGGGTGAAAGTGCGTTGCCTGGATGGGGCACCTGTCCTATTCTGATTGTTGAGCTGTACCTAGGCACCATGCCACAAGACCCCACCAAGTTGTTCCCATTTTATAGAAATGGAAACCGAGGTCTGAAGGAATGAAATGACTTGCCCAGGGCTCATTCACACAGCAGGCGAGTGATGGAGCTGGGACACCACCCATGTGGGGTTTCTACAGCTGGTTCCACCACAGTGCACAGACCAAAGATCCCTACGTGAGTCTAGCACCAACCCTAATCACAAACCATTCCCATGATAGTAGCCATAAAAACATTATCTTCATGTATGGAGCTCTTACTGTGAGTCACTGCACCAAGAATTTTATTCTAAGTCGTACAATGGGTTTGTAAGCTAGATGGCATTATTATCCCCACTTTGCGGACGGGCAGACTGAGCCTCAGTAATGTTAACTAATGGCTCTAGGTTACACATGGTTGTTACACAGGAAAGCTAAATTAGAACCCAAGGCTGCATGACCCCAAAACTCCTGCTGGTGAGCAGAACATTATTTATTTCCTCCTCTGTAATTTCACAAGAAAATAGGGAGAAGGGGCCCTTCTCATCTTGTGTCACTCCCTGCCCATGCTCCTGCCACTTGCTGGGCCTCAGTTTGCTCCTCTGTGTAGAGTGGACAGTCATCCTTGCCTGTCTTGACCAGGCGTGAGACGGGGACAGGCTCACCAGGGCTTGAAGGGCCAGTTTCGCCGGGCTGGGCAGGCACGTGCTGCTGAGCTCAGAGTTCCTGTCGCTCCAGGGCTGGGTGTTGTATGTAAGGGCAGAGAGGAGCCGCTCTGGGCCTCGGCGCCCGTGACCACCTGTCTGAGCCTGGCGTTCAGATCCTTCGTCTCTTAGATGTGCGTGACCATCGGATGTGAAAGGATCAGAGCCTCTTTGGAGGCTGAGGGGGTGCCTAAGGGCAGGACAACCCCTGCCTCTTCCCCCAAAGGCCACACAGCAAAAGGAAGGCACAGAGTGGCAGCTCGGGGACACTCGATGACTGGGACACTCGATGACTCGCACACTCGACATACCTTAACGGGCCTGGCTCCGCGCAGTGTGGCCAAGGTGGACGGCCGCCGCCCCTGCCCCACAGAGCTCACCTTCCTGTGGGGAAGGCACACGTGGACACACACACACCGTGCTGGTAGGGCCCAGAAACCTGGCTGTCGTCCTGGATGCTGCCCCTTCCCCTTTCCTCTCTTGCTACGCCAAGCCGTCGAGATGCGAGCAAACCCTGTTGGCTCCACCTTCAAAATATATCCAGATCCTACCCCTCCTGCCACGGCCCTGGAGTCTGAGCCAGTGTCTCCTTCGCCTGGACTTCTGCGGATACCCCTCTGTGGTTGCCTTCCTTCCATTCTTGCCTCCTGCCAGCCCAGCCGCTGGAGAGCTTTGAGCAGCGTGGGTCGGATCATGCATTCCCCTGCCCAGAATCCTCCAGTGGCCCCCACTGCATTCCGAAAGAAGTCAAGCCCCTTCCATGTTCTTGCCCCTGGTTTCCTCCCTCTGGGAGGTTTCCTCTCCTCCGAGACGTGGCCAGCTTACTCTTGCTCCAGGCAGGGGCTCCCGGCCGTTCCCCAGACACACTGGACGGCCGTGCTCTCAAATAGTCTTCGGCCCCGCATCTCCGGAGGGCCACAGGGCGCAGTCCACCTGCTCAGATGCCATCTCCTCAGAGTCCCTGTCCGCAGTCAGACCACCTTCCCTTGCTCTGCTTTAGGTTTCTTCACTGTTCCTTTTCACTGCCTAATGTATTACATATGGATTTCTCCCCCATTTCCTGTCTGTCTCCCCGAGTAAGTTCCGTGAGGTGAGGTTGAGGGGCTTGTTCCCTGCAGTATGCCCAACTCCCGGGATGGTGTCTTATGCACAGTAGGGGCCCCATGGCTATTTACTGCACGTTGAATGAATGGAGATGTAGAGCGTGGGAAAGCCCAGAAGATGGAGCAGAGGACTCCAGTGTGGGTGGGGGTGAGCGGGGTCACTGTCGGAGGGGGTGTCGTGGAGATGGGAGGTCGCAGGGGAGTGTGCAGTTTTCAGGGGAGGGCAGGAGGGGGCGTGACCCCTGGCAGAGCCCCCAGACCTCAGAGGGTCTGCGCTGAGGGAGCAGATGAGAAGTTCTGCGTGGTAGGCTGTGTGCTTGTGTGGTGGCAGGGCCGCCAAAATGAGCTGGGCTGGAGGGCTGGTGGCCTGGGAGCTGGGGGGAGGGTGGCTACTCCCTGCGAAGCAATCGTGAACTTGGACTCTGGAGCCAGCCTGCCCTGCAGGGAAAACTCATCAGTCACTCTCTGAGGTGGCTATTTCATCATCCCTCTGGACCTCAGAGGAGAGCATCGGGCATTCTCAGAAGCATGAGGTGGAGCTTTAGAGAGACGTAGGCTTAAATCATGGCCCTGCCAGGTACTAGCTGGTGCAAGAAAGTGAAAAATCTCTTTTGGCCTTGGTTCCCATCTCTACAGCGAGAACAATAATCCCTAATTCACAAAATCTTTGTAATGATGCGGTAAGGTGGTGTCCAGGAAGCACGTACCTAGGCCTGGCCTGGTACTCGGTCATGGTTGCCAAGGCAACGAGAGGCCTGCTGAATCCAGGGGGATCAGGAACATTGAGAGAAACTTGTTCTTTAAGCTCTCAGTGGGGCCACAGGGGTTCTCCAGGCATTTCCTGGGCATTGCCCTGCAAGGGGCTGCACTTTTGCTCAGCGACCCAGCAACCCTGCCCTCCAGCCTGCTCCTTCCTTCAGGTCCTCAGAGCACTATGTTCCCTCCCTCCTGCCTCTGGGCCTTTGCATGTGCTGATTCATCTGTCTGGAGTGTTCCTACTCCCTTTCACTTCATTAACCAAGGCTCATCTGTCACATCTTGGCTCAAGGTTCATGTCTGCCTCCTGGACCCCTGGTCTAGATCATTCTCATCGAATTGTGTTTCTTGCTTTTGGATAGCTTATCTCAGGTGATAATTATACGTTGATCAGAGTCATTAATTTGTTATTGCTCTCCCTCATAGACTGTGAGCCTCAGGAGGGCTGGGACCGTGTGTGTCTCTGCCTGTCATCTCTTTGGACCACAGACATTCCCCGGCCCATAGTAGGTGCTCAGTCGATATGAAGAGTGACTCAGGACGCGTGGAAGTTACATGCACAGCCATAGTGACCTCGCCTTCCCCTGCGCCTGCCCAAATGAGGCTGATAATACTGAGGGAGGCCCTTCCCTGTGAACCTCACAGCATTAGGAAGGATGCCAGTTCTTCTCAAATTTACGACAACAACAAAAACAATAATAAATAACACATACTCAGAGCCCCAAGTCGCTATGCTAAGTACTCTGTAGACATGACTTCATTTAATTGAAACGTCATTATTATTGAGTGAGAAAAGCAAGATGCTGAGAAGTGTGTATAATATGATCCAATTTAAAAAAGATAAACAATGTCAAAGCCCTACTATATATGTAAATGTGTATTTGGGAGTACATAAGTTTATGTTTGTATATGGTTTTATGAGCAAGAATAAAAATATGGAAAGATGCAAACGAGATTGCTGCTGCGGGTGATCTAGGGGTGTGTGTTGGCTAGCGGGCGGTGTGGGTAGGTGAGGGTGGGGCTGAGGGAGAGAAAAACGAGCGAGTGGAAAAAGGGACAGTAACAAGCCAAATGGCACTAAAAACCCAATATGCATAATAAGGTCATACTTACGTATTCATGCCAGATTATATATGAATTTGTATGTAAAAAGAAATACAAACATTGTTCTGGAGCAAAAGTCTATGTGACGGCAAGGGTGCCCCATGATGGGCATTTTCACAAACTGCCTGTAGGGGTGTAAATTGTTACAAACTTTCTGGAAAGCAACTTGGCAGTATATTCTCAACAGCCTTAAAAATATTAGTATATTTGGACTCAATATTCCACTTCAAAGAGCTTACCCTGAAGAAATAAGCAGACTTGCAGTCAAGCATTTCTGTGTAAGATGCATAGCGTGATTTATAACAGAGGGAAAATGGAAATAAACTAAATAGCCAACAAGGAAAGGTGAAACAAACTGTTCCGTCACAAAATAAGTCACAGTAGTTACAGTGTCATGGCCGTCCTGCAGACAGGAGCACTCTTCCTGTCTCCATCTTCCAGAGGGAGGAAGCAGAGGCTACAGAAGGGGAAGCAGGTTGGCCAGTCACATGGCACGTAAGTGGGGAGCAGGATTTGAACCCCTATGGATTGGGAAGGATAGAAGAATTCCTGTCTTATGGGGGGGGCGCCTGGGTGGCTCAGTCAGTTAGGCGTCTAACTCCTGATTTCAGCTCAGGTCATGATCTCAGGGTCATGAGATCGAGCCCTGTGTCCAGCTCTGCACTCAGCAGGGAGTCTGCTTGAGATTCTCTCTCTCCATCTTCCTCTGCCACCACCCGTCCCCCCCCGCTATCGCTCTTTCTCTCTTAACTAACTAACTGACTGACTAACTAACTAACTAACTAACTAACTAACTCTTTAAAGAATAGAAAATGCCTAACATAGTTCTTGCCTTGTAGGAGGTGTTTATTAAATATTCCCAATTAGAAGACACATTCTTCAGTTGAAGCCTTGCTGAGTGGCACTGGATTGTGAGTGGCTTTAGGCCAAGGTGGACTGGGCCAGACTAGGATGTAAACTGGGCCAGAGGCACAAACAGCATGGCTGGGGCTTTACCCCGGGTTATAGTTCAGTGTGGCAGGTGGGGTAGGAAGGAAATGAACATGTGGTTACTCAGGCCCAGGATGGTGCTAGAAGTTACAGGCAAGTTTTGAGCCTGATGTTTTTGCTCCTGCTGGTACCTAGAAGTTACAGCTGATAAGAGACCAGTGGGGGAGCCTGGGCATGAGAGAAAGAGGAGGGATGCGAAGTTTGGATAAGACTCACTGTTGAGAGTGCTCAAGTATGAGCAGAGCTGGGTGAAAAGAGCTTAGTAGGCCTTGGGAAAGTAGCAGGTTTTTCAATCACTTTTTTTTTTTTCTTGTAAAGTCATTGGATGTTGGCTGCCCCAGTCTCTTCGCCTCCAGAGGTATACCCAGGTCCGGACGATGGGGTGAGATGAAGAGACACAGTTGATGAATGGACGTGTGGATGGATAAATGGATGGATGAATAGGGTGGATAGAGCGTAGATAATGGAAGGGTGGATGAGTGGATGGGTTAGGCTATTGTATACGGGGGATGGGTGAACGCATGGATGGCTGGGGCGGAAGGATGGGGTTGATAGGCTGGTGGGATAGGTAGGTTGGGTGAATGGACTGGAAGCATGAATGGAAAGATGAGTGGAGAGATGAACGGGGAGGTGGAAGTATTGGCTTGATAGATTATACAGATGAAATGGGATGGTTGAATGGAAGGACTGAAGGAATGGACGATGAGTAGCTTCATCGGATGGGTAGATTTAAGAGTATTTGGATAGATAAATGGATAAAAGGAAGGATCCAGGGATGCACAGAAAGAAGGATGATTGGATAATGGATGGATCAGGGTTTTCATAAGTTATTATTCAAGCAAATCCGTTTGCTTGTTGGCTGGTCAAAAGTGGAAATACAAGCTGAATGAGAGAATAAAATATATTGGCCTTCTTAGAGGGGATAGGAACCTGAACTCCTGTACATCACTCTCTTATCAGTTCCCATGATGTAAACGCCAATACAGACCATGAACATACCTCTGTGAGAATAGACTGTGTCTTTTCTAATGCCCAAACATAATCTTTATTGACTCTGACATGCAAATATGAGGTATGTCCACACTGGCATTTACACTCACATGTAATTTTAATGGAGATCGCCTGTTTGTATTCTTCTGGAAACCAGATGAGATCAGTGGCCAGCAGTCCACAGCACACCCAGTTGGGTGGGTTGGGCCAACAAGGAGGAAAATCAGGTGGCTTAGGGGCCCTTGCCTTGTTTAATGGATATAGGGTTTTGGTTTTTGTTAAACAAGTACTTGTTTTGAAAGCCACCAGTTCAATGAAACCAGTTACTTGTTCTTCATCAAAGCAACCTGAAGATAGAGCACAGAAGAGGCCTCCAAGGTTCTCAGTTGGGCCTGTAGTCTCCAGGATACTGTTTTCCAAATGGTTGAATTTCCCTCTTCCCCTGGCTGTGCTCCTCTCTCTTGCTTGCTCTTTCTCTTTCTTTTAAGTTAATGAGTTATGACTACTTTTCAAATTATTATGATAGTCATATATACTTAGGGCAAAAATTTAAACAATGTAGAAGGGCATATGGTGAAAAAAGACCTTCTCCCCACTGCAGATCCCCAGTCCCACTTACTAATAGCTTCTTCTAAATTACTCTAGAAATCTTTAAAACACACAGAAAGAAATATGACAGAAATGCTTTATATCTCACACAAATGGGATCCTTCTGGTTAGAGCAAATATACTATGCTGTAACATGCTTTTTTCTCCTGGCAACATCTCATATGTCTTTCTGGGTGGGCACATGGTATTCCCCCCTTCTTATCCCTGGTTCTGCTTCCCAGGGTTTCAGTTACCTGTGGTCAGCCGAGGTCTGGAAGCAGATTATCCACCTTCTGACAGATGGTCAGGAGGTCAGTAGTACTGGAACTCTAGGTCAGCATGCCTACGTCATTCTCCTCACTTCATCTCATCATGTAGGCATTTTATCATCTCACATCATCACGAGAAGAAGGGTGAGTAGTATCCAATAGGATATTTTGAGAGAGGGAGAGAGAGAGAAAGAGAGAGAGAGAGACCACATTCACATAACTTTTACTATAGCATATTGTTATGACCTATTTTCTTATTAGTTATAGTTGTTCATCTCTTACCATGTCTAATGTATAAATTAAACTTTATCATAGATATGTATATAGAGGAGAAAGCATAGTTATATATAAAGGGTTTGGTTGCTATCTATGGTTTCAGGCATCCACTGGGGGTCTTAAAACATTACTCTGTGGGTAAGGCAGGGGGAGGCTACTGTATATTGATTCATCTCATTCTTGTTAATGATTGCATAGTATTTCATAAGTTACCACAAATGACTGAATCAGTACTTTATAATTTAGGCTTTTTCTAGTTCTTGGCCACCCCAGATAATACCATAATAAGATAATTGGGTGTGTGTGTGAGTGATTTCAACCTGAATGGATAGTCTATAGAATGGATTTATTTCCTTAACAGGTATATGCATTTATGCCACATGACATTAATTTAAATATTACCAACAGTATTTGAGAATTCTCGGTTTCTCTACAACTTAGAGTACATCAGAATCAGCTAGATGGTTTGTGGAAGCAGATTTCTGGGCCCATGAAATTCTGATTCAGTAGATCTGAGGTGGAATAGGTCTGGTGTAGGATTGAGAATTTGCATTTCCAACAAGTTCCTGGCTGATGCTGATGTGTTGGTCCAGGAATCACTGCTCTGCACCTTTCCAACAGCTTTTTAAAAATTGCCAATCTGATATGTATCCAGCATCTCACTATTGCATTTCTTTAACTATAAAAGAAATTGAACATCTTTTCATATTTCTTATTCATCTTTATCTCTTTTCCTGCAAACTGTCTGTTCAAATACTTTGCTCATTTCTTATGGCATTGTTCATATTTTTTCTTACTGATTTGTAAGAACTTTTTGCATATGAAGGACATTGGCTCTTTATCATAGCAGTATGGCAAATCTTTTTCCCAGTTTGGAGCTTGTCTTTAGATTTGATAATTTTTTTCCCTTCCTTCCTTCCTTCCTTCCTTCCTTCCTTCCTTCATATAGCGGTTCTTCATTTTTGTGCACTCAAATTTGTCAATATTTTGGCTTTCCTGTTTGTTTTATTCTTAGAGAAAGGTCTTTCTTACTCTAAGATTGTATAAACATTAACAACGAATGTGTGTTAATGCTTTTTTTTACTTCTAACCTAAGATGGGGCAAATTAAGGAAAAAATAAAATGGGTCAGCAATGTTACTATGGCAGTGTCATAATTACCTAATGGAAAATGAAAATGTGAAGTCTTCATATTTCTGAATTAACCTGATGGGATCTTTTCAGCCGCTTCATCCCTTGGGCCTGTAAGAGAGAAAAGAAATTCCCCCTTGTTGGTTTCCCTCTCTTCAGGCTATTGCTCTGATGAGTTCAGATTAAAAAAAAAAAGACAGAGTTTGAAGTCTGAGGGCAAAGTCTGAAGGCTGTTTTCAGGCAGATATTTCCAAAGTGAGGGAGGCACAGAAAGAGCCATGGAGGCTGCAAACATGAGGCAGCACAGAGAACGAAGCTCCCTCCCCTTCTGTCAGTCTGGCTGCCAGAGCCACCCGCCTGGGCTTTCTCTTGTGCACTGCCCGGCCCTGGGCACGCTCTCTCCCGTTGAGCTGCAGTGCTTACCACTGGAAGAGACATGGCCAGGAATGCGCAATTGTGAAACATGGCCTTTTGCACGACCCATAACAATATATGAACCAATAAATGTGGACTAGCTGATTTAATGGAATCCTCATGATTTTGCAAGGTGTGCTCTTTCTATTATTCAGACAACTTCCTGCTCAGGGTCCTAGATGCCAGGACAGTATCCTTAACAGGCTATGGTGCTGGCCTTGGAGAAACTAGCCGTCCAGTGGACAGCTAGATACAGTAACAGTGATGTTTTTGAAAAGAGAGAGAGGGGCTAATAAAAGGTGCTAGACTGAACCAAGGCAGGGATCGTGTTTTACTCATCATTCTGTCCTAGGACCTAGCGTGGAACCTGACATTTAGGGGCTCCACCCGTGTTTGGTGATTGAATGAATGACTTTGGGGGCAGAGAGGAGGGAGCAAGTCAGTCTGCCTGGGGAGGGAACATAGGAGGGCATAGAGGAGTCCTAACAGGAAGAAGGGTAACAGAGAGAAGTGGGTCATAAGCAAAATGAGTCTCTGTGGGTGTCACCTGTTACTCACCAGGGCTTAGGATGAATTCTACAGTGTCATGTAGCAAAGGTGAGAATATGTAGGCTTTATTAGGGAAATGGAACATTGACAAAGTCAGGGTCAGCAAGATGGGATGATGTGGGTCTCTGATTCTCTGTTATCTCTGTGTCTGGCAGGGTCCTCTGCCTGACACTCAGCATGGGTCTGTGTTCCGGAGGAGGATCACCTTGTCCATTGCTCTTTCTCCTTACAGGTCAGGCATGCAAACAATGTGAAAATCAAAAGGATATTTTATGACTGGAAGGGAATGAGCAGCTTGGTGAATAGTACCAGGGAGCCCTTCTCCCAGCTTACAAGGAGGCTTGGGCTTGGCAGCTGTGGATGTGGGTTAGCATGAGTCTGTGTCTTCATCCAGCACCCCATCCCCCTTTCTGTGTTTCCTGGTGGTGGACAAGCACCTCTCAACCTGGGTGCTGGGGGTGGGGCTGAGGGAGGAGGTACAGGATGCTGAGGCCAAGTCTAGTCTACTCTCATGCCTAGAAGAGTGCAGGATGGAGAAATCCCTAGGCCAGGCTAATCTGCATAAATAACATGTAAGAAATAGTCACCCGTTTGTTTATTTAAAAAATTGAGACACGAACCCCTACTGCCCCACCCCTCTCACTCCACTGGAGCAGGCAGGAGAACTTGGACTCTGGGTCAAATATAACTTGATCCTCATCTGCTACTATTCCTCCTAGCTGTCTGTGCCACCCCGGGGCAAGTTATTTAAACTTTCTGCACCTCAGTTTTCTCATCTGTAAAGTGGGGTTATACTAACCCCTGTCTTAGAGGGCAGCTGGGAAGGTAAAATGAGAACATGTACTTGAGGACACTCAGCACACTGCAGGTGCTTGATAATGTTTGTTAACAAAAACAAGGCATCTGTTGGTGAGATAAGAGGTGGGGGAATTGGGGGAGGGGTGCTAAACCCTGGGCAGGAAAGGATAGGTGCCATATTACAAATATGCATTTATTGAGCACCTACCGTGTACTATATCTTGTGGGTAGATACATAAAGGAGAATCAGATGCCATGTCTGTCCTTGAGTTGTAAGTAAGATAGCATTGGTTTGTCCTTTAAACCAGGTACCAAGTGTTGTGGATGTGCATAGATGGGGACCCCGGGAGGGTCTTCTGGGGAGGCAGCCTTTGAAAAATAGGCTCAGAAAGAGTTGGGGAATGGCCTGTATAACCTGGAGTCATCCTGAGTGAGGAGCCCGAGGATGCGTAGGAGGGTGGGAGATGGGGAGGAGGCAGGGACAGGGTTGGTGGTCAGGGTGGTGCAGGATGAGTCTTTAAAACCCTCTCTGTCTCTCCCCAGGGACAATAGCTCCCTGGCTGATCTGCCTGCTTCCCGATGTTGTCGCCTCTGTTCATTCTGCACACAGCAGCGAGACAGAGCCTCACACAGAGGGATCAGATCAGGTCACCTCTTCCCCCGTTTGCACAGAGCTCAAACCCTCCAGATGGGTGGCAGCCTTGACTGCCCATCTGCTGCATCTCACCTCCCCACTCCTCTGTATGGACTCCATCCCAGGGGTGCTGGCCTTCCTGCTGTTCCCTTGCAAACAAGCTGGTTCATTTACACCTGCCCTTCTCTCTGCCTGGAATGTTCTCCCCCCTAGATCTTCCATGGCTCACCCTTACTTCTCCTCAGATCTCTGCTTCCAGAGTGACACCCTCGGAGTGGACCACCGCGGATGAAGCTCCCCCACATCCCCTCCCCCAATGCTTTGATGGCGCTCCTTATACTGTCTGCCTGTTGGTCATTTGTTGACCTCTGCCTCCCCCAGCAGAAAACAAGCTGCGTGGGGAGGAGCATAGGGAGGGACTTGGCGCCTCCAGTGCCTCTAGCAGGCTTGACACACAGTTAGCCCTCCAGAAAAACTTACCCATTGAGTGAATGAAAGACAGAATGGGTGGTAATTAATGTTTATTGAGTTCTCTGTTCACATCCATAATGTCATTGAATCTTCCCAGCATGCCTGTGGGGGAGCTATTATCCTGCCCTCCTGCCTGAGGGCGCTGCAGCTCAGAGAGGGTAAGCAGGGTGCCCAAGGTCACACAGCCAGCCTGCAATGGTGGAGAGAGCCTGGGAATTCAGGGCCGTCTGACTCCATAGGCAGAGCTTGGTCCTCGCTCCTGTGCCGGGAGCAGCGATGTCCTGGCTGATGTCCTGGCACGTGCATGGGTCTGCAGGAGTAGGGGGCGGTGCAGATTGAATTGCAGCTACCATGGGTTTCTTTTTAAAGGCCTCCACGCTAATGCAAGCTGGTGCAGCCACTCTGGAAAACAGTATGGAGGTTCCTCAAACAGTTGAAAATAGAGCTACCCTACGATCCAGCAATTGCACTACTGGGTATTTACCCCAAAGATACAAATGTAGGGATCCGAAGGGGTACGTGCACCCCGATGTTTATAGCAGCAATGTCCACAATAGCCAAACTGTGGAAAGAGCCAAGATGTCCATCGACAGATGAATGGATAAAGAAGAAGTGGTATATATATATATATATATATATATATACACAATGGAATATTATGCAGCCATCAAAAGGAATGAGATCTTGCCATTTGCAACGACGTGGATGGAACCGGAGGGTGTTATGCTAAGTGAAATAAGTCAATCAGAGAAAGACACGTATCATATGACCTCACTGATATGAGGCATTCTTAATCTCAGGAAACAAACTGAGGGTTGCTGGAGTGGTGGGGGGTGGGAGGGATGGGGTGGCTGGGTGATAGACATTGGGGAGGGTATGTGCTGTGGTGAGCGCTGTGAATTGTGCAAGACTGTTGAATCACAGATCTGTACTTCTGCAACAAATAATGCAACATATGTTAAGAAAAAAGAAAAAGAAGATAGCAGGAGGGGAAGAATGAAGGGGAGTAAGTTGGAGGGGGAGACGAACCATGAGAGACGATGGACTCTGAAAAACATACTGGGGGTTCTAGAGGGGAGGGGGCTAGGGGGATGGGTTAGCCTGGTGATGGGCATTAAAGAGGGCACATTCTGCATGGAGCACTGGGTGTTATGCACAAACAATGAATCATGGAACACTACATCAAGAACTAATGATGTAATGTATGGTGATTAACATAACAATAAAAAAATTAAAAAAGAAAATAAAGGCCCCCATGCTAACGTGTATCCTTCCATGCTTTCCAACCTTTGCGTATAAGCCTGGGCACACACAGGCTTCTACTCACATGTGTTCCCACGTACAGTTTCCCCAGACACACACACCGCTCTGCCACTCACAGGCGCAGCACCGGGTGGAAGACACACCCAGAGCTTTGCCCAGATTCTTACAGAAGGCCACCAGGGTCGTGGTGGAGGGCAGGAGGCCCTCCCTTTGGGATGGTGGAGCGACAGCGCGGGGGAGTGGCATGTGCACACAGCAGCCCTGTGTGTATGAGGCGTGTGAGTGGGGGTGTGTGCACGCATGTGGTGAACTTGGATGTTTGTGTGTGGAGGTGCTGATGGGGTGTGCCTCTGAATGCTGGCTGCCGGGAGCTGGATGGTCTCAGCTCCCAGCCCCAGGGTGGATCAGGCCTCCCATCCCCAGTCACTGTCCTGAGCTGGTGGAGTTGATGGGCCGGGCCCCTCCCAGACCAGACTTGAGGGCTCTTTTCTCTCTTCTCCCGTCCGCTTTCTGATGACCCCAGGATGTGAGCCTGTGCTTGGCAGCCATGCCTGGCAACAGCCAGGGCCCGGTCAGGCCAGCAGCCTGCGGGCTGTGGGGGGCTTTGGGGAGGTGCCGGCCTGGCGCTCGGAGTTCAGCCAGTGGGGCTGATGCCTCTGCCTGAACTTCAGGCCTCCTTGAGCACCTGGGACTTCTCCTTCAGGGGAGCCTCTTCCTCTTTGAGAACCTGCTTTCTTGGAGCCTGCACTGTGATTTCTGGGTGGAGGAGGAAGAGAGAAGACGTACCCTCAGACCCAAGCGAAGGGCCCTGCCTGTGGTTCCAGTCTTCGGAGGAGATGTGATTCCCCAAAGCTTCTATGAGCCCGAGAGGTTTTCTTGCCTCTGTCTCTTTAGACTCAGTCCTTCCTCAGAAGCTTCTAGAGCTTCTAGGGTGGGTGGGCCAGGCAGAGATGTGCTTCCTGGGCTTTATTTACTGCCTTGGAGCAATCAGCCCTGAGTCTAGGGCAGAGAAGCCCCCAAACCAGTCTAGACTGAGCTCAGAGTCCAAAGAGAATGTGGGAGAAAGGATGTCCATGGCCTTGGTGTGGGCAGAAGTGGAACCAGGGAGCAGTGGAGGCTGACAGTTGGGAAGGTGGAGGGTGACGCTGCTTCCCCAGATGGGCAAATTGAGGTCATGGCTGGTTGTGACGGCAGAGGAGAGCCCAGGAGGTGGGTGGAATGAGGGCCTGCCCAGTCCGTGCAAAGCCTCTTGGAAAGCTGGAGACCTCTGGCACACTGCCCCCTCCACAGCAGCTTTCCTCAGCCCCTGTCCTTCAGGACAACCCCTTGAATGACTGCTCCACAAGGAACCTCAACCTTTAGTCCTCTGCTGCACCTACCCTACACACAGCAGCTCGCTGCCTGCCCTCCCCCCCCCCCCCCCCCCCCCCCCCCCCGCCCCGGGGCTGTGGATCCTGCTGCCAGTGCATTCTGAGCCCAGCACAGTTTAGCTCTCTCTTTATCAGCTTCCTGCCTTAATCCCGAGAGTGGCCATTCCAAGACACAAATTCCTGGTCCATCTCAAGATGACCTGACCAGTACCCCCACTGAGAATACACACACCATCAGGAGTGGACTTCTCCCACATCCTGTCCCCTTCCTGCCGCCCCTGCTGCATGCCGCTGCTCTCCCTCCCCCCACCCCCCACTCCCCAGGAAGCGGTCGGGTCCCTGCTGCCCTTCCTAGTTCCCAGACCTCTGGATCCCATCTCTTGTCTCCAGGATTGGGCTCTTCTCTCCCCTCCACCTTTCCCTTTTTATTTCTCTCCTCTACCAGCTTTACTCTTTAAATTTAAAAGATGTTCGTAATAAAAAGGGGGCTGTCTTGAGTCCCTGAACTCCTCTGGTTACTACCCTGTTCTTCCTCTTAAAGCAAAGCTGCTCCCTGTGGTCTGTGCTCAGTCTCCCTTTCTTCTCCGCGGCCTCATGCGGGGGGTCTGTGTGTTAGGTGCCGCGGAAGGCCTTTGTTGGGAAGCTGTGGGGAGCTGGTGGTTCTCCGTGTTTCTCCCTCTCCCTCCTTCCTTCCTGTTACTGTTGCCTTGTCTGCCCCTGATTTGGTCTTCTCCTTTTCTCTCTCCCCATGTCTGCCTCTGTGTCTCTTCTCTATCTGCCCATCTCTCTTCTGCCTGATTTTTCTGACCTGTGGTTTTCTCTGTCCTGGTCTTTCTTGCTTTCTTCCTTTCTTGGGGGTGTCCGGCCATGGGTTGTGTGGTTAAGGGGGTCCTGATGTCCCCCCTCGAGAGCCTCTCCTGGGGCCTGTACAAGGAATAGTATGGGTCTGGCTGTTCGGGGGGGCCTGGCACCGCAGCCCCACTTCAGGAAATGCCCTCCAGGCATCAGGGGGTTGGGAGAGAGTCTGTCTCTATATGGATCTGTGGAGGTGTGCAAACGGCAGGGGCCTGGAGCGCCTCCAGTTAGTGTAATTACATTCTTCCTGCTGACAATTCCCACCATGGTCTCAATTGGATGTGACATTCTTATTAAATAACTTCACCAGTAACTAGTAATAATAACACAGTCCTTACTTCGTGACTTAAACTGCTCGATGCTATTTTGGGGAGCGGCAGCCGTGCTGCCAGGCTTCTGCAGAGTGGCCTGCAGGATCGCTGCCTGCGTGCACACACATGGATACACGTGTGTGCGTGATCAGGGCCGATGGGAAGCGTGCATGCGCCGTTTGTGCACAGCCTACAGGCCTGTGCCCAGGAGCGCACAGGAGGGCAGCACCCCCTCTCCAAACTGGGAGTCCTGGTTGTCTCATGGCCCAGCATCCCATGCAGGGATCTCTCCCCAGCCTGATGGTCACACACAATGGAGGCTTGACTTCCAAAGGATCTCTTGATCCTGTGTCTCTTTCTTTACTCTGCCCCAGCCTCTGTGCACTTACATCTGCCTTCCCTGGAGTGTATGTCCATCTCTGGAGTTTCTGTCCCTTTTTTTTCCTACCAGCTGACATTTTATTCATCCTTCAAGGCCCAGTGCAGATGTTGCCTCTTCTAAGAAGCCACCTCTGATTCTGCCATGGTGGAATTAGTCACTCCCTGAGTTCTGGTTTATTTTGTCTGGTCTGCCACTATGTTCTAATTTTGTTAGCTGGATATGGTATTGTCTTTTGGCCAATAGGCCACATTTCCTTAAAATCAAGGACTGGGTCATAACCCATCCACTCCCATAGTAGAACTCATTGTTTACTGAACAGAAGTAGATATAGGTTCATGATGAGGGGTGGGTGTTGCTGGAAGCTGGGACTGGTGGTCGTGGGTTTCTCCACAAAGATGGAATGCTTGCAAGACCCCTAGTCTATCTGTCTTTGTTTTTATTTTCCATCTTGATAAAAAATGTGAGATGTTCACTCTCGCAGAACAAATAGAACTGTGACTTCAGTTTCACAATTTATGTGGCTGATTTTTTCTGCTTTTGACAGTTCTGTCGTGTTCCTGACAGTTACAATTTGGTTTCTCTCTGGGACCTCAGGATGATAAGTTGGGATGCCAACCTTGCATTGATCCACTGTGGGAGAACATGGCCCCTCTTGCTTTCTCCCCATTCTGTACTTATGGATTTGGAGTTCTGCACAAGCCAGGGGGAGGACAGATGGCAAGAGAGTAAGGCAATGTGGGTGTGCAGGTGCGTGTGCCAGGGGAGGGGCGTCACTGGGATCACCTGACCCCAGTGACCATCTGAGGGCATGAATGGGATGCACATGTAATTCCCTAGACCTGCTCCCCACAGCTGCTTAGTCTCCCAGAGGGCAAGTCTCAACTGACTCCCTGCTCTCCTGTGCCCTTTCCTTCCTCCCCAATCCACCCACCAGCCTGCAGTGTGTCTCCATGCTGACGTGAGCTCTTGAACAGAGGGATCACAGCTGATTTCTCTCTGGATCCTTAACGCACAGCATGTGACCGCAAGAAACATCAATACGTGTGCCGAGTGCATGATGAATGAATGAATGAATGAATGAATGAATGAATGAATGAATAGACGAAGGATGAGTGAGTTGTTCTCTATAGCCTGTAGTTTCCTTCCCTGACCTGAGCATAGAATTGAGTTTGTCTTAGATTTCAGTCCTGGGTCCACTGCTCACTAGCTGAGTAATTTGGAAAGGTTATTTTGCCTTTGAGAAGCTGGTTTCCATCTATAATATCCAGAACAGAATCCATGCCTGCCTGTGTTGTTGTCAAGGTGAAAGGCATGAGGGACCATATTTGGTGTAGTGGTTAAACCCATGGGCTCTGGACCCAAACTGCGTGGGTTCATATGCTCATTCAGCTGCTTCCTAGCTGTGTGACCTTGGGCAAACTACTTAGTCTCTGTGCCTTAGTGTGCTCATCTGTACCTGGGGATAACAGTGGTACCTATCTCCCAGGGCTTTTGGGAGGATTTCATGAAGCAAAGCATTTAAAGCAGGGCCGGCAGATGGTAGCTACGCTTGTAGTGAGTGTCGCATAACATATAAACTTGTTGAATCACTGTGTTGTACACGTGAAACTAATATAACATTGTGTGTCAACCTTACTTCAATTAAAAGAACAAAAATTAAAAATAAGCCAGACCCTGGTATATAACAAGTGCTCAGGACATGGGCACTTGGATGGGCAACTTGGCAGAGTCACAGCTAAGATTCAGATATGAAGACTCAGGAGTCAGGCTATGGTACTCCTCTGTAGGGAGCCCTTCTGTCCCTTGGTCAGATGTCTCCTTCCCTCTCATGCAAGTTTTGGGTGACTGGCCACACTCCTGGCTGGCATGGAGTTTGGGAGTTTCATGAGGAAGAACTTGAGTTGAGAACACAGATGGGGTTTAAATACATGTAGACCCGTGTAATGGGGGGGGGGGGCTGTAGGTGAGATAAAGGGGCACCAGAGAGAAAATTCACTTTGAGTGAGTCATCGATCAGACAGGGTCCCAAGGCTTGAGGATCAAGAGAAGACAGGGGTTCTGAATCAAAGGCAATCAAATATGTCTCCAGACATTGCCAAATATTCCCTGTAGGGGAGAAAATCACCTCTGGTTGACAACCATTGTTCTGTTAGACTGGAAGAGGATGACAACTTCCTACCAGCTGGAGAGAGAAATGAGACATGGGAGTCAGGTGGTGGGAAAAACAGGGAAGTTCTTTCCAGCTGCCCGAGGCTCTTAATGCTCCTGCACATCCCAGATCAAAGTGGCAGGTCGGCGCTGCTGGGCTCTCAGCCTACCCTCAGCAGGAGTGGTGAAGTTTCAGGCCCTGAGGCTGTTGAGGAAGGGTGCAGTGGCTGGATGAGAAGGCCCCCAGGGTCCAAAGGGGTGGCTCTGCCTCCATGGGAGTTGGCAGCCTTGTTCTGGGATCCCACTCTCAGATGTTCTAATTTAATTGGTCCAGGATGAGGGGCCTGGGCACTGGGATTTACAAAGCTTCCCATGTGCCACAAAGTTGAGAACCAGCCACTGTAAGCAACACCCCCTGCGTTCTAGAAATAAATTCTATTTGGTCATGGTGTATGATCCTTTTAATGTTATTGAATTCAATTTGTTAGTATTTTGTTGAACATTTTTGCATCGATATTCAACAGGGTCCGTGGTTTTCTTGTTGGGAGGTTTTTGATTACTGAGTCAATCTCCTTACTAGTTACCAATCTATTTCGATTTTTTATTTCTTCATGATTCAGTCTTGGTAGTTGTATGGTTCTAGAAGTTTATTTTTCTAGGTCATCCAATTTTCTGGCATATAATTGTTAAGAGTAGTCTCTTGTGATCCTTTTTATTTCTGTGGCAACAGCTGCAATGTCTCCTCTTTCATTTCTAGTTTTTGTTCTTTGAGTCGCCATGGTTTTTTCTTAACCTAGCCAAAGGTTTGTCACTTTTGTTGACCTTTTCAAAAAAAAAAAAAAAAACAACTCTTAGTTTTGTGGATTTTTTTGGTATTATTTTTCTATTCTCTATTTTATTTCTGTTCTAATCTTTATTATTTCTTTCCTTCTGCTAAGTTTTCATGTTGAGTTTGTAATTGTTGTTGTTGTTTTTCTATTTTCCTGGGATGTAAATTAAGTTGTTGATTTGATATCTTCTTTCTTAGTGTAACCATTTGCAGGTATAAGCTTTCCTCTTAGTACTGCTTTTGCTGCATCCCATAGTTTTCGTATGTTTTGTTTTCCTTTTCATTTGTTTCCATATGTTTTCTAACTTCCCTTGTGATTTCTTCTTTGGCCCATTGGTTGTTCAATGGTGTGTGCTTTAATTTCCAGACATCTTTGAATTTTCCATTTTTTTTCTTTTGCTGTTGATTTCATTTCATTCCACTGTGGCCAGAAAAGATACTTGGTATGATTTCAGTTTTCTTAAATTTGTTGAGACTTGTTTTGTGACCTAACATGTGATCTGTTCTGAAGAATGTTCTCTGTGTGCTTGAGAAGAATGTGCATTTATTCTCTTGTTGTTGGGCAGAGTGTTCTGTATAGGGCTGTCAGGTCCAGTTGATCTATAGTGTTGTTCAAATTCTCTGTGTCCTTATTGAACACCGGTCTGGGTGATCTATCCATTTTTGAAAGTGAAGTATTGAAATATCCTACTATTATTGTATTATTGTCTGTTTTTCCCTTCAATTCTATAAATGTTCACTTCACATATTTGTGTGCTCTGCTCTTAAGTGCATCTATATTTATAATTGTTATGTCTTCTTTGTGAATTGACCCTTTTATCATTATTATGATGTCCTTTTTTTTTGTGACAGTTTTTGACTTGAAGTTTATTTTGTCTGATAGAAGTATAGCCACCCTTGCTCTCTTTTGGTTACTATTTGCATGGAATATCTTTTTCTGTAATTTCACTTTTAGCGTATGTATGTCATATCCAAAGTTAGTCTCCTTGACAGTATACGTTTGGATCTTGATGTTTTCTCTATTCAGTCACTTGATATCTTTTGACTGGGGAGTTTAATCCATTTGCATTTAAAGTAGTTGCTGATAGAGAAGGACTTAGCAATTACTATTTTGTTAATTGTTTTCTGTATATCTTTTAGTTATTTTGTCCCTCTTTTCTTCTCTCCCTGCCTTTGTATTTCCTTCCTTTGTAGTGACATACTTTGCTTCCTTTCTCATCCTTTTGTGAGTTTTCTACAGATTGTTACCATTGGGATTACATAAAATATCTTATAGTTAATACAATCTATTTTAAACAGTTACCTTCAATCACATACAAAAACTCTACTTCTTTACATTTCTCCACCTACCTTTGTTATCCATGTCACAAATTACATCTATTTACATTTTGAATCATTAACATAGTTTTATAGTTATAGCAATTTTTGTGCATTTATCTTTTAAATTCTATACCAGAATTAAAAGTGATTTTATATGATTACGGTTTTACAGGATTCTTTATTTTCTGTATATTTAGTTTATCAGAGAGCTTTATATTTTCAATATGCTTTTGTGTTGCTGTATAGTGTCCTTTCATTTTAGCCTCAAGGACTCCCTTTAACAATTCTAATAAGGCAGGTCTAGCGGTGAACTTTTTCAGGTTTGTTTATCTGGGAAGGTCCTTATTTCTCCTTCCTTTCTGAAGGACAGTTCTGCTGGATATAATATTCTTGGTTGGCAGTGTTTTCCCTTCAGCAGTTTAAATATATCTTCCCACTTCCTTCTGTCCTGTAAGATTTCTGCTGAGAAATCCACTGATAATCTAATGAGAGCTTTGTTGTGTGGGGTAAGTTGCTTTTTTTCTCGTTGCTTTCAAGATTCTTTTTCTTTGTCTTGACTTTTGACAGTTTGATTATAATGTGTCTCAATTTGGGCCATTTTGGGTTCATCCTAGTGATGGAGTTGGAGTTGGAGTCTCTTGAGCTTTTTGAATTTGGATGTCCATTTGCTTCCACAGATTTGGGAAGTTTTTGGCCATTTCTTCAGATAAGCTTTCTGCCCCCTATGTCTCTTCTCCTTCTGGGACTCCTATAATATGTATATTGGTCCATTTGTTGATATCCCCTAAGTCCCTTAGGCTTTCTTCACTTTATTTTTTTTCTTCTTTTTTGCTCCTCTGACTCAATGATTTCAAATGACCTTTGAGTTTAGTGATCTTTCCTTTTGCTTGATCGAGTCGGCTATTGAACCCCTATAGTGAAATTTTCAATTCAGTTATATTCTTTAGCTAAAAAATTTCTGTTTGATTTTTCTTTATAATTTCTGTCTCTTTGCTGATATTTTCATTTTACTCATGCATTGTTTTCCTGGTTTAATTTAGTTGTCTGTGTTCTTTTATAGTGCATTGAGCTTCTTTAAGATGATTATTTTGAATTCTTTGTCAGTAATTCTCCATTTCTTTAATTTTGGTTTCTGGAGATTTATTTTGTTCCTTTGATTGGACCACAGTTCCCTGTTTCTTCATGTGAATTATTATTATTATTATTATTCCTGTGATTTATGCATTTGAAAACACAGCCACAAAAAATCCCTATTTTTATGGACTGGCCTCATACAGTGAAAGACCTTCTCCAGTTAGCCTGGCTAGAGCTTCTGGATCTGGAGGTCACTCAAAGTTTTTCCAGGGATGTGTCTTCTCTGGGCTTGTGCATGTAGTTTCTCAATTAGAAAGAGGTTTGCCATTTCCTTTCTTAGGATCTTGCAATTTCTTGCTCCCTCTCAAGTCTGTCTGTGTTACTGTAGGTTCTCTGGTGCTATAGCAAGTGTTGGGCCCCCTTTTGTTTCCTGTGGTTCCCAGGCATCCTAAGTATGCTGGTTCCTTGTTTGCACTCTAAGTCAGAAGAGATAGAAACCAGTCCTTTGGGCAATTTCCTAAAAAGATGGAGCACTGGACTTATGTTCTACTCTTCTCTTTCCTTCCCAAGGGAGAAGGTGCTAGTTGGGCTATACTTCTCAATCATGCTGAGCTGTGTCGGCTTGGGGGAAAGGCTATTATGGTTGCTGTGAAATGACTTTTCTCACCTGTTTTACTGGGACTATTCTTGACTTTGAACTTGCTGGGCATACTGTGACTTTTTCTTTAAATTTTTTATTACTATGTTAATCACCATACATTACATCATTAGTTTTTGATGTAGTGTTCCATGATTCATTGTTTGTGCATAACACCCAGTGCTCCATAGAACGTGCCCTCTTTAATACCCATCACCAGACTAACCCCTCCCCCCAGCCCCCTCCCCTCTAGAACCCTCAGTTTGTTTTTCAGACTTCATCGTCTCTCATGGTTCATCTCCCCATCCGATTTACTCCCCTTCATTCATTCCCTCCTGCTATCTTCTTCTTTTTTTTCTCTTAACACATATTGCATTAATTGTTTCAGAAGTACAGATCTGTGACTCAACAGTATTGCACAATTCACAGCACTCACCATAGCACATACCCTCCCCAATGTCTATCACCCAGACACCCCATCCCTCCCAACCCCCACCACTCCAGCAACCCTCAGTTTGTTTCCTGAGATTAAGAATTCCTCATATCAGTGAGGTCATATGATACATGTCTTTCTCTGATTGACTTATTTCACTCAGCATAACACCCTCCGGTTCCATCCACGTCGTTGCAAATGGCAAGATCTCATTCCTTTTGATGGCTGCATACTATTCCATTGTATATATATATACCACTTCTTCTTTATCCATTCATCTGTCGATGGACATCTTGGCTCTCTCCACAGTTTGGCTATTGTGGACATTGCTGCTATAAACATTGGGGTGCACGTACCCATTCAGATCCCTACATTTGTATCTTTGAGGTAAATATTCAGTAGTGCAATTGCTGGATCATAGGGTAGCTCTATTTTCAACTGTTTGAGGAACATCCATACTGTTTTCCAGAGTAGTTGCACCAGCTTGCATTCCCACCAACAGTGTACGAGGGTTCCCCTTTCTCCTCCTCCCCGCCAACATCTGTCGTTTCCTGACTTGTTAATTTTAGTCATTCTGACTGGTTTCAGGTGGTATCTCATTGAGGTTTTCATTTGGATTTCCCTGATGCTGAGTGATGTTGAGCACTTTTTCATGTGTCTGTTGGCCATTTGGATGTCTTCTTTGGAAAAATGTCTGTTCATGTCCTCTGCCCATTTCTTGATTGGATTATTTGTTCTTTGGCTGTTGAGTTTGATAAGTTCTTTAGAGATTTTGGATACTAGTCCTTTATCTGATATGTCATTTGCAAATATTTTCTCCCATTCTGTCTGTTGTCTTTTGGTTTTGTGGACTGTTTCCTTTGCTGTGCAAAAGCTTTTTATCTTGATGAAATCCCAATAGTTCATTTTTGCCCTTGCTTTCCTTGCCTTTGGCAATGTTTCTAGGAAGAAGTTGCTGCTGCTGAAGTCGAAGAGGTTGCTGCCTGTGTTCTCCTTTAGGATTTTGATGGACTCCTGTCTCACGTTTAGGTCTTTCAACCATTTGGAGTCTATTTTTGTGTGTGGTGTAAGGAAATGGTCCAGTTTCATTCTTCTGCATGTGGCTGTCCAATTTTCCCAACACCATTTGTTGAAGAGACTGTCTTTTTTCCATTGGACATTCTTTCCTGCTTTGTCAAAGATGAGTTGACCATAGAGTTGAGGGTCCATTTCTGGGCTCTCGATTCTGTTCCATTGATCTATGTGTCTGTTTTTGTGCCAGTACCATACTGTCTCGATGATGACAGCTTTGTAATACAGCTGGAAGTCCGGAATTGTGATGCCGCCAGCTTTGCTTTTCTTTTTCAACATTCCTCTGGCTATTCGGGATCTCTTCTGGTTCCATGCAAATTTTAGGATTATTTGTTCCATTTCTTTGAAAAAGGTGGATGGTATTTTGATGGGGATTGCATTGAATGTGTATAGATTGCTCTAGGTAGCATTGACATCTTCACAATGTTTGTTATTCCAATCCATGAGCATGGAAAGTTTTTCCATTTCTTTGTGTCTTCCTCAATTTCTTTCATGAGTATTTTATAGTGTTCTGAGTACAGATCCTTTGCCTCTTTGGTTAGATTTATTCCTAGGTATCTTATGGTTTTGGGTGCAATTGTAAATGGGATCGACTCCTTGATTTGTCTCTCTTCTGTTTTGTTGTTTGTGTATAGGAATACCACTGATTTCCGTGCATTGATTTTATATCCTCACACTTTACTGAATTCTTGTATGAGTTCTAGCAGTATTGGGGTGGAGTCTTTTGGGTTTTCCACATACAGTATCATATCATATGCAAAGAGTGAGAGTTTGACTTCCTCTTTGCCGATTTGGATGCCTTTGATTTCTTTTTGTTGTCTGATTGCTGTGGCGAGGACTTCTAATACTATGTTGAATAGCAGTGGTGAGAGTGGACACCCTGCTGCGTTCCTGACCTTAGGGGGGAAGCTCTCAGTTTTTCCCCCATTGAGAATGATATTCGCTGTAGGTTTTTCATAGATGGCTTTTATGATATTGAGGTATGTACCCTCGATCCCTATACTCTGAAGAGTTTTGATCAAGAAAGGATGCTGTACTTTGTCAAATGCTTTTTCTGCATCTATTGAGAGGATCATATGATTCTTGTTCTTTCTTTTGCTAATATATTGTATCACGTTGATTGATTTGCGGCTGTTGAACCAAACTTGCAGCCCAGGGATAAATCCCACTTGGTCATGGTGAAAAATCCTTTTAATGTACTGTTGGATCCTATTGGCTAGTATTTTGGTGAGAATTTTTGCATCCATGTTCATCAAGGATATTGGTCTGTAATTCTCCTTTTTGATGGGGTCTTGGTCTGGTTTGGGGGTCAAGGTAATGGTGGCCTCATAAAATGAGTTTGGAAGTTTTCCTTCCATTTCTATTTTTTGGAACAGTTTCAGGAGAATAGGTATTAATTCTTCTTGAAATGTTTGGTAGAATTCCCCTGGGAAGCCATTTGGCCCTGGGCTTTAGTTTGTTGGGAGATTTTTGATGACTGCTTCAATTTCCTTAGTGGTTATAGGTCTGTTCATGTTTTCTATTTCTTCCTGGTTCAGTTTTGGTAGTTGATACATCTCTAGGAATGCACCCATTTCTTCCAGGTTATCTAATTTGCTGGCATAGAGTTGCTCATAATATGTTCTTATAATTGTTTGTATTTCTTTGCTGTTGGTTGTGATCTCTCCTCTTTCATTCATGATTTTGTTGATTTGGGTCATTTCTCTTTTATTTTTGATAAGTCTGGCCAGCGGTTTATCAATCTTGTTAATTCTTTCAAAGAACCAGCTCCTAGTTTCGTTGATCTGTTCTACTGTTCTTTTGATTTCTATTTCATTGATTTCTGCTCTGATCTTTATTATTTCTCTTCTCCTGCTGCGTTTAGGCTTTATTTGCTGTTTTCTCTCTAGCTCCTTTAGGTGTAGGGTTAGGTTGTGTATTTGAGACCTTTCTTGTTTCTTGAGAAAGGCTTGTATTGCTATATACTTTCCTCTCCGGACTGCCTTTGCTGTCTCCCAAAGATGTTGAACAGTTTTGTTTTCATTTTCATTGGTTTCCCTGATTTTTTTTTAATTCTTCTTTAATTTCGTGGTTGACCCATTCATTCTTTAGTAAGATGCTCTTTAGCCTCCATGTATTTGAGTTCTTTCCGACTTTCCTCTTGTGATTGAGTTCCAGTTTCAAAGCACCGTGGTCTGAAAATATGCAGGGAATGATCCCAAACTTTTGATACCGGTGGAGACCTGATTTGTGACCTAGGATGTGATCTATTCTGGAGAATGTTCCATGGGCACTAGAGAAGAATGTGTATTCCGTTGCTTTGGGATAGAATGTTCTGAATATATCTGTGAAGTCCATTTGGTCCAGTGTGTCATTTAAAGTCTTTATTTCCTTGTTGATCTTTTGCTTAGATGATCTGTCCATTTCAGTCAGGGGGGTGTTAAAGTCCCCCACTATTATTGTATTGTTGTCAATGTGTTTCTTTGCTTTTGTTATTAATTACCTTATATAATTGGCTGCTCCCATGTTAGGGGCATATTTATTTACAATTGTTAGAACTTCTTGTTGGATAGACCCTTTAAGTAGGATATAGTGTCCTTCCTCATCTCTTATTACAGTCTTTGTTTTAATATCTAATTTGTCTGATATAAGGAGTGCCACCCCAGCTTTCTTTTGGTGTCCATTAGAATGGTAAATGGTTTTCCACCCCCTCACTTTCAATCTGGGGGTGTCTTTGGGTCTAAAATGAGTCTCTTGCAGACAGCATATCGATGGGTCTTGTTTTTTAATCCAATCTGATAGACTGTGTCTTTTGATTGGGGCATTTAGCCCATTTACATTCAGGGTAACTTGAAAGGTATGAATTTAGTGCCATTGTATTGCCTGTAAGGTGACTGTGACTGTATATTGTCTGTGTTCCTTTCTGATCTATGCTGCTTTTAGGCTCTCTCTTTGCATAGAGGACCCCTTTCAATATTTCTTGGAAGGCTAGTTTCATGTTTGCAAATTCCTTTAGTTTTTGTTTGTCCTGGAAGGTTTTTATCTCTCCTTCAATTTTCAATGACAGCCTAGCTGGATATATTATTCTTGGCTGCATATTTTTCTCATTTAGTGCTCTGAAGATATCATGCCAGTCCTTTCTGGCCTGCCAGGTCTCTGTGGAGAGGTCTGTTGCCAATCTAATGTTTCTACCATTATAGGTTACATATCTCTTCTCCTGAGCTGCTTTCAAAATTTTCTCTTTGTCTCTGAGACTCGTAAGTTTTACTATTAGATGTCGGGGTTTTGACCTATTTATATTGATTTTGGAGGGGTTCTCTGTGCCTCCTGGATTTTGATGCCTGTTTCCTTCCCCACATTAGGGAAGTTCTCTGCTATTATTTGCTCCAATATACCTTCTGCCCCTCTCTCTCTTTCTTCTTCTTCTGGGATCCCAATTATTCTAATGTTGTTTCATCTTATCGTATCACTTATCTCTTGAATTCTGCCCTCGTGATCCCGTAGTTGTTTATCTCTCTTTTCCTCATCTTCTTTATTTTCCAGCATTTGGTCTTCTATATCGCTAATTCTCTCTTCTGCCTCATTTATCCTAGCAGTTATTGCCCCCATTTTTGATTGCACCTCACTAATAGCCTTTTTGATTTCGATTTGGTTCGATTTTAGTTCTTTTATTTCTCCAGAAAGGGTTTCTCTAATAACTTCCATGCTTTTTTCAAGCCCAGCTAGTATCTTTAAAATCATGATTCTGAACTCTAGGTCTGACATCATACTAATATCCGTATTGAGTAGGTCCCTGGCAGATGGTACTACCTCTTGTTCTTTTTGCTGAGGTGATTTTTTCGTTTTGTCATTTTGTCCAGAGGAGAATAGATGAATAAGAGAACAAAATGCTAACAGGTTAACGATGTCCCCAGCAAATATACTCTAAACAAATCAGAAAAGACCTGAAACCAGGGAAAAAGAAAGGGGAAGAAGGAAAAAAAGAAAAAGAAAAAAAAAGATAAAGATAAAGATAAAAACAAACAAGATAAAAACAGAATATGATCAAATATGATCAGGCTAGTGCATAGATCAGTGCCACACACTAGATTTTGGGCATATTTTGGTCTGTTAGAAGAAAGTGCCTCCTAAAATTTTAAAGAAAGAAAGACATATATGGACAAATACGGGTTGATACAATGAAGGGATGGAAGATGACTTTAAAGATGAAAATTATAAAAGATTTTATAAAAGGAATTGATAAGATTTGTTTGAAGAAAGAAAGAAGAAGATTTAAAAAAAAGGGGGGGAGAGAATGTGATTAGGCAGGAGACTAGAACAAAGCCATATACTAGTGATTTAGGGTATATTTTGATCTGTTAGAAGAAACTTTATCTCAAAATTTTAGAAAGAGAACAGCTTATATATATATATGCCAAAAAGAAGGGGATCTACTATGAAGGGATAGAATATTACTGTAAAAATGAAAAATAAATTTTTTTTCAAAAAGGGATTGATAAGATGTTGGTTGAAAAAGGGAAAAAGAAAAATTCAAAAAAAAAACAGTTAAAAAAATTAACTTTGAAAAACTAATGAATCATGGTAAAAAAAGCCATGAATTCTCTGTGTAGTATTTCCCTAGTGCTGGAGTTCTCCCGTTCTCTTTGATCGGTAAACTTGGTCTTGGCTGGCTGTTCGTGCTGTTCTTCTGGGGGAGGGGCTTGTTGCCATGGTTCCCAAATGTCTTTGCCGGAGGCGGAATTGCCCCGCCCTTGCCGGTCGGGGCTAAGCAATCTGCTCGGGTTTGCTCTCAGGAGCTTTTGTTCCCTGCAGGCTCTCGGTACAGCTTTGGAGGACCAGGGTGAAAATGGTGGCCTCCCAATCTGCACCCAGAGGAGCTGAGAACTCGGGGCCCCGCTCCACAGTGCGCCCCCAGAGAAAAGCAGTCCCTCCCGTCTCCCTGGTCTCCGGCCGCACTCCGTGCTCACCCGGCCTGTGACCGAGAGTTTCTATCTCTGGCACCCGACCCCATGTGGAGTCTCCAAACCCAGCAGATCCCTGTGGTATGCTCCCGCGCTGCCCTTCCTGGGGGAGGAATGGCAGTCCCCCGGCTCTGCCGCTTGTTGGGTCCCTGCTGGAGGAGCAGTGGCCCGACTGTCACCGATCACAGTTTATGGCAACCCCAAGCTGAGAGCCCGCACCTCGGCTCCGTCTCTGCAGCCGGTTTCCCCGCTCCGATACCTGGGAGCTCTGCTGCACTCAGGCACCCCCGGTCTTTTTGTGACCCCGAGGGTCCTGAGACCACACTGTCCCATGAGGGTTCCACCCCCCACTTAGCCACTGGAGCAACGTCCCTCAGCGGAGCCGACTTCTAAAAGTTCCGATTTTGTGCTCCGTGGCTCTAGCACTTGCCAGAAGGGCCGACGGAGGCCCCCTTTCCCGCCGTCTAATCCTCCCGAATATTGCCTCGGATTCACTTCTCCGCAGGTCCTACCTTCCGGAAAGTGGTCGCTTCTCTGTTCAGAGAGTTGTTGCTACTCTCTTCTTCGGTCTCCTGTTGAGTTCGTAGGTGCTCAGAATGGTTTGATCCCTATTCAGCTGAATTCCTGAGACCAGACGAAATCCCGGTCTCCTATTCCTCCACCACCTTGCTCCGCCCCCCCATACTGTGACTTTTTAACTGGTTTCTGGAGTTCTCATAAAGACTCTTTGGGTCATACATTATTATGATCCAAGGTTGGTGACTCTGTGGTGGAACAAATTCTGGGGCTTCTTATTTTGCCATCTTGCTGATGGCACTCTTCAAACCCCTTTCTAATGGCACTTCATCTGGGCACCCTCCCCACTGTCTGTCAGCAGAGACTGCTGGACTGGTAGGGTTGTGAGGGTCATCTGAGCCTTATACTTGTAAAGGCCTTGCTGGATCATAATAATCTCTCTCCTGCCCAGCAGACCATGTGATGCTTGAATGTAATTTCGTTCTGCTTTGTCTGACCACGTGCAGCCTGCATGGTCTCCATGCTTCAGGTGACCATGTGCTCTTAGCCCTTTCAGGGACAGATGTGTTTTGAGAGGACATTGCACCCATGGAATCATCAAGATTCAGAGGTCCTAGGTACCAGCTCCATGACCCCAGTAGATGTGACACCTCTGGTTTCTCTTCTGTCATGCATGGTTAGACCTATATTTCCCTCTTGGGAGGCAGAAGGAGATGGGTACCTCTAGATCCCAGGAATGCACATGGGAAGTGTCCCTGGGAGGGTACAAGGAAACGGGTGGAACGGATTCTCCAGCTAATGCCACGAGATCTGAGCTAAGAGGTGGCCCAGCCAGGATAGAGCTTAGCTTACAGCAATGAGGATGAAGCTGTCCCCCACCCTCCCTCAATGTCCCTCTTTCTCTCCTTTCTATAAATTCCTTGCTCTTCCCAGTTATACACCTGCTTGCCAGCTGCCAATCAACTAAGAGCATTGTCAGGGAAGCTCAGATTGTCTTGTAGAAGGCCCTAGTGAATACCCATTGAATTGGCTTGAATTCTGTTCTTTCCATGGCCCTGTGCTACTCCTCAAGCCAGTGTGTTTCCTGCCAGAAAATGTCCAGCAACTAGAGTCCAGAGCCCCCATTAGACTTGCCTTTTTATAGATTCTCCCATTAGAAAGTTCATTCATTTATTCATTCATTCATTTGTTAGTTCGTTTGTTCATTCATTCATTCATTCATTCATTCATTCATTCAGCATATGCTTTTGATTTTTCTTAAGACCACCCAGCAGTGAGCCTTAGGAGTTCCTGTCCCAGTCTCTGGCATGGTGACATCATTTTGGCGTGGCCAGAAGAGAAGAAAGCTAGGATTGGCAGGATTTTGGGAGGCCCTAAAGGGTCTCTAGGACTCTCATCCACAGAACTCTGCAAAGCAGCCCTCTGGTAAGCCCTTTGAGTGACTGAGCACCTCTCGATGGGGCTCTCAGCTGGAGCGAGGAGGCTACAGCAGGTAGTGATTAGCAGGTGGGACAGCAGGTGGGTGATTAGGCAGAGGCTGTGGCTGACCAGACTGGGGGAGCCCAGGGTGAGCAAAAGCCAGTAAGACCAACACTGGGCATCTGGGGAAATGGCCATGGAGATGTCTTCTAAGCCGAAGTCTGAGGTCACTGGGGCAGGTTCCGAATCAGCTGCTTCCACATGCCTAACCTCGTCATGCTGTTGGCTTGCATGTGTATGGGATGGGGGAGGGGCAACAAGAGAGCTGTGATGATTTCCTTTTATAGAGATTCTAAGAGGAAGTACATTTCTCCATTACTTCCTGACACAATTTTTAGATTATCCACCTACTCAGATACATTTTTCCCTCAGTTCATTCAAGTTTAGAGAGGAGAGAGAGGGAGGGGAGAGGAATTGAAAGGAAGGTTTTCAAAGAATTAATTAAAATAAAGTCTCTTCTAGGACCGGATGTGCCATCTCTGTGCTTCCTTTGGGGTAGAGGGTAGGGTGGGGACAGGGCTAAAATGGAGTCGTGTCCAGCCAAGAGGAAAAGCTCCTTAGCTCTGGTCAGCAATTTTAGACTGCCATGCTACATTTGGCATGTGGCCTGCCCACCATCTTTCCTTCTTCCTCCCTCCCTCACGTCTTTCCTCCCACCATCCCTCTCTCCCTCCCTCTGTCCCTCTGTCCCTCCCTCCTTCTGTCTGTGTCTCTCTCCTTCCTTATCTCACTCCCTCCCTTTCATCCCAGTACAGTGGTAAAACATATACTTTCAGATCTCAGTCTCAGGAGTCAGACAGACCTGTGTGGAACCTCAGCTTTGCCATCTATTATTATACGTGTGAACTCGGGCAAGTTATTTAGCCCAAACCTCATTTGTTAAACAGGGTAAAAAAAAACACCAACCTCCTTGGGATGTTTTGAGATTTGAAAGAAATCATGTGAGTAAGATGCTCAGCACTGTGTGGGGCACATAGTCAGTGTTGGATAAAGGATGGCTGGAATTCCTTCATCCTTGTGCTTACTGGTATTGTATTCCTTCAAAAGCCCTGTTCTGCGCCCTCAAGGATGTGTTGGTTAGAAAGGCCGACAATGTCTTCTGCCCTCAGGAGGTCAGTCTGCTGGGGAGATGCCACTCAGGACCCCCCTCCCTGGCTTTAATTCCACTGTGGGCTGAATCTGTGGGCCCTCCCATTCCCAAAATTGCTTTCAGACAGAGCCATACCAGCTGGTTTGGCTTCCTGGGGCTTTAGAGAATTGGGTCCACATGAGCTGTGCATTTGTGATTGCACCGAATTGTAGTTTATTCATTCATTGAACAAATATTTACTGAGTACCATGTGCCAGGCACTGTTCTAGGCATTTGGGATGGAACAATGAATAAAGCAGAGATCTTGCTTTTGTGAAACGAATGTTCAAACAGGAGGAAACAGACACTAAACACACATAAATAAACTACATAGGGTGCTATAGAGTGATACCTGCTATGGGAGAAAGGAAACTGAATAGGTAAGAGAGACTGGAGGTGTTGGGGATGGAGGTGGGGGAGGGTTGTGATTTTATTAAGGGCCATCAGGGTAGACCTCATTGAGAAGGGAGCATTGAGATGTAAAGGAGGAGAAGGAGTTTGCTTTATCTGAGGAGAAAGGAATTTATGAAAAGAGGGGAGAGCGAGTGCAAAGACCCTGAGGTGATAGCATGGCCTCTTGTGGGAGGAAAAGGCAGGAGGCAAGAGTGGCTGGGGAGGGAGGAGCAAGAAAGGGAAGCTTTGCCAGAGCAGAGACTGAGTCTGTCCTGTGCCTGGCGGGTGATAGATGTACAGTGAGTATTGGTTGAATGAGTGAATCCTTGCTGGCATCTAGGTCTGACCTGAGCTGGGCCAGGCTAGGACTGACCTCATCACTAATTTGCTTGAACAGAGTGGCTCTTTTAAGCTTTCCTTTTTGATAGGAACAATTTTCAGATCACCAACAGAGCTCATATAAAATTCAAATGTGCAGTTGGAGGCATCAAAACACAAAGCTCTTTCCTTAGCATGTAAAAGAGCCGCACATCTGCTGAAGAGTGGGAAAAATAAAATGAAATTGCAGATGACCTTTGAATGCCTAATTTAAAGAAAAGTCTGTACTGGGCTTTCCCTGTAGCTGCTGTGAAAGTCTCTGTGAGTGAGCTATTTGGATTTCCAGTAGATGTCCAGTCTAACGGGTAGGCCATCTATGGAGGAAGAAGAAGTTGCACCCAACTGCTGGTGACCATATGTTATGTCCTCCCTTTGGCCCTTAGGATGTCTGATTTTGTGTCTCA
The DNA here is from genome assembly GCF_009762305.2 of Zalophus californianus. Lineage (NCBI taxonomy): Eukaryota > Metazoa > Chordata > Mammalia > Carnivora > Otariidae > Zalophus > Zalophus californianus. Next base: position 25,920,884 of record NC_045598.1, on the reverse strand, counting down.
CCCCGGATCTCAAGTCTCCCCACCCCTCATCTCTAGAGAGCTAGTCTCCTACCTGTCCTCCTCCTCTTTCTTGGCTGAGGACTGAGTGCCAGGAATATCTCAGGGACACACTCCTAAGGGACCACCCCCCATGCCTCACCCCAGGCCTTCTGAGGCAAACCGTCGCTAGTGTGCCCTCTGGTTCTGTCTGGCCTAGGGCTGATGGACATTGTCTTAGGCACTCAGGACCCTGAATGGAGCTCCAGCGCTCTCTGCCCTCACCTCTGCTCCATTAACCCCTTTCACCAGCGCGCGCTCTCTCTCTCTCTCCCCCTCTGCTTCTTCATCTTACTAATTCCCTTTTCCTTTCTCATCTGGTACAGAAATCCGGAGAGAAATTGGACATGCATCCCCAGTGGCCTAGGGTGGGGAGAAACAACCAGCCCTGAGGACATTAGTGGTTCAGGACCATGGATAGGGCTCTTTGGTTCCCTCAGCACCAACCCTTCACTTGGGTCAGCCGACTCAGGGCATCTATATGAAGGTGGCCTTGAGAGGCCCATTTTAAGATGGAGGGGCAGGGGCCTATGTGACTAAGGGACTTGACCATATCCCTTGCTAGTAAGTGGCAAAACAGAATTGAGAACCCAGGCTCTCTGATTCTTTCCACTGCACCATGTTGAGTACCCCCCATTTTTTTTAAATTAATTTTCAAATATGAGTCGCAGAAGGGCAGAGGGCTTAAAGTTGCTTGTGTTCCTCAGGGATGAGGCCAGTTACTCTATGGGTGTATGTAAACCAGCAGCCATGAGCTTTTAATGAATAGAGAAACAAATGAAAATAAAGGGTACAGATGACAACTGGATGTATTAATCTATTTACTCAATAAATATTAACTGCGTGTCTATGAAATGCCAAACCCCATGTTGGGGATTTAATAGCGAATCAGATGTGGTACTTGCCATCAATGTGGCACTCAGGCAAGTGGGAGAGACAGACAGAAGCTTGACTTCACATGCTTTTGACAATTCACTTGTTTCTCGGGTTACTTTTTTTCTTTCTTTGGGAAGTCCAGCGTGCACAGAATTCCTCATGTGGTCTCCCTTCTGATGCCTCAGTGTAGTGAGCTCAGCCTTGAGAAGGCAGGCAGTGCAGCAGAAACCTAGGAGATTGAGCTGAGGTGATTGATTCTTGAACGAAGGCCCTTCCGAGGCAAGGTTCTTTGCCTGTGAGTATGCTCTAGAAAGAGGTGTGACTGATCACTTTGGCCAAAATAAGCATCTAACCACACTCCTAACCTCCCAATCCATCTATCCATCCATGGAGAAGTAGTTAAGAAGGCAGAATTTGGTACCAGATTACCTAGGGTTGAATCCTGTTTCTACCGTTTATCAACTGTCTGACCTTCGGCAGGTTACTTAACCTTCCTGGGCCTCAGTTTCATTGTCTATAAAATGGGAATCGTAATAATACCTATCCAATATAGTCGCAGGGATGGAAGGAATTTATTTGCTATAAAGTGATAAAAAAGCTCTTGGCACAGGAGGAATGTGTAATAATTATTATTAGACTTAGCTCCATGAGGCCAGGGGTAGTGCCTGGGATACGGCTGGTGCTCTACACTACTTTTTTAAGGTTTATTTATTTATTTTAGAACAAGTGCATGAATGGGGGGAGGGGCAGAGGGAGAGGGAGAGGGAGACAATCTCAAGCAGACTCTCCACTGAACGCAGAGCCCCATGTGGGGTTCAGTCTCACGACCCTGAGATCATGACCCAAGCGGAAATCAAGAGTTGGATGCTCAACTGACTGAGCCACCCAGGTGCCCCTCAATACTATTTTTTAAATGTGTCAATGCATGAATCGAACATTTGCTAAGACCTGAGTTTTTGTGTGTCAGCCCCTGTGCTTAGCCACCATCCCTTGAGTCAAAGCCACAGCTCAGGTGTCTTCTCAGCCGAGGAGAGCGCAGTGCTAGCTCTCTGTATTTGCTCTGAAAGACCCAGCCCAGGAGTAGGACCAACCTGGCAGAGGTGCCTGTCCCTTGATATCCCTGGCCCCTCCTCTCGGTGCTGATCCAGGGATGTAGCACAATCTGACGAGTGAGAGGCCCTGCCCTCAGCAATGCAGAGATCCCTCTGCTGGTCCAGGATTCCCTGTCAACATAATAAACCACCCCTGGCTGGTGTTGGCTCAAAATGATGACAAATGAGCTGCCTGTGTATTGCCAGGCAGGGAAAATCATATTTGGAACACAGTGGTGGCTTCTGAGTTAAGCATGTCCAGGAGAATCAGAGAGCCTGGAGGTAGAATTAGAAAGCTGAACGGCATGGGATTACTCCCCTGGAACAATTGGATGTGGTACAGAGGCAGGCTTGCCGCCTCACCCTGTCTGCTATGCATTGTTTTATACCTTTGCTGGATGCATCCCCAGCTTGAGAGGAGGGAGACCCTGTTCTGTTTTCATGTCCCTGAGGCACAGCAACTGCGTTAAGCTCTTTTCAATAAATCCCAGGCTCTGCCCCCAGCGCTGGGGGCAGAGTGTAAACAGGACCGTAGCTTAGGAAGTGTGTCCCCTGATGGTGTGTGGAAGCCTTGCAGCCTGGCAGAGAGAGGCACCGGAGCTTTGCTCTCCCGCAGACCTGGGTTTGACTCCCCGCTCTTCTTCCACTGCTGCTACCTATTTGACCTTGAGCACGTTCTTAAGCCTTGAGGAGCTTCAGTTTCTTCACATGTAAAGTGGTAGGGGTGGGACGTAATAGCCATTTCAAGGGGTCGTTGCAAATGTTAGGGAGATAATGGTAGTGAAGCCTGTGTATAAATGGTGGTTTCCTTCTCAGACCTGCACACAAGCACCAGTCCTTCTGGGTTTGTTTGTACAGTACTCTCTGCTGCGCCCCTGGGACCCAACAATGAGGTGTCCCTAAACCACTTGTTAAGTGGAGAGTTAGTAAGACGGACCATGCGTGTCTATCTCTATATTCCACTGTGAACTCCTTGGGGACGTGGAACACATTATACAAAATCCATCCCTCCCATCTTCCTACCCACATACACATACAGACTGGGACTAGGGAAGCTTCCCCAGATTTGCTGAATGAAAGACTGAGTTTGGTTGGATCTCTGGGATTCTTGATAGAATCTAGGGGCTTCCTAACTTGGAGAGGGAAAAATTAGATCTTTATGTTCACTGATTTCCTGTTGAGACTTGGCATTTCTACCAACGATGAATATAGGCAACAAAGTACAGCGGTATTAACCATATCTGTGAATTTGTCACTGATAAGATCACAGGTATTTTCGTTACCTGAAAATACGGTTGTTGTAGCCATCCAGAAATCACATTTATGGTTTGGACTGCAGTATTCACCAGGCCCGCTGCTAGATCTTATTAATAACGCATTAATAGCGGAGTGCCTGTATTACCAGATGACACATCTTCAAAATGTTTTGAAAATTGTATTTCAGTATAATTGGTTTCCTTTGTAATTCTATATATTTTGTTTTATTTAAAACATGTCATTAAAAACATTTATTTTATTCAAAAACATCATCTGTGAGGGCTTCATCAGGCTGCCAAAGAGGGTCATGGCACAACAAAGGTGAAGAACCTCTGGTGGAGGAGGTTTGGGAATCCTTTGACATGAATGACAAAGGTGGCAGGTTAGCATCTTATGTATATTATTCTAGAGAGTATTTCTAGCTTTCATTGGGAGCTCCAAAATGGCAAAGAATTAGATCAGTGGCTCTCTACTAAGGGTGATTTTTCCCACCTCGGGACATTTGGCAATGTCTGGAGATATTTCTGGTTGTTTCAAGTGGGAGGTGCTCCTTGGCATTCAGCGGGTAAGGCCAGGGATCCTACTAAAACATGCCACATGCTACATGCAGAGGACAGCCTCCACAACAAAGAATTCTTCTGCCCCGAATGCCAACAGTGCCAAAGCTGAGAAACCCCGGACTAGACTATCACATCATTGGTGGGAATTTCTCTGATTGTTAAGACCTCTAGGGAAAAAAAAGAAAAAAAAAAATCAATGCACAAATTCATTAGCAACACCTGCACTAATTCTCTTGTCCAGCCCTAATGCACATCTGCCTTGTGTACCAGGTGCTGGGCCCTGGGATTCCAGAGAGAGGCATGGCTCTGGAAGAGCTCTGGGTCTGCCATTCAGTAGGATGTGTGACCTAGCCGACTGGTGTGCAAGGTACAGCCATTATGCACATATCTACTGGGCACCTGTTGTCCAGGCAATGTGCTGGGTGCTGGGGATTGGTGTGAATAGGACAGAGCATGGTGTCTACCCCCACGGAATCCACACCTCTGAGGGGAGACATGTAAACCACATGTGATGGTGGAGATGCAGTGTACTGTGAGGATGGGCAGCGGGGTGTGTGTTTGGATGCGTGTTGGGTGAGGACGATTCACCCTAGTGTAGTGGTCTGGAAGGTCTCCCCCGGGGTGGTGAACTTTGACCTGTGCCCTAAAAGATGAATAGGAGTTGTCCAGACCAGAGGATGGGGAAAGGATGCTTCAATCAGAGGGAATGGCAGGTTTGAGACTCAGAGTGAGCCAAGGAACACGGAGCATCCAAGGAAGGAAATGGAGTCTGGCTTGGACCGGAGTGTCATTTAAGGGAAAAACTTGCAAGAGGTGAAGCCCAGGAGAGGAGCAGGGGCTGGCTCTTGCAGGGAAGGGGCGTCTTGTGCACCATATTGAGGATTAAGGCCTTTGTCCAGAGGAGCCACTGAAGGGGTTTAAGCAAGAGTAGCAGGCCATTTTTGTTTCGTTGAAAGGCACAGACTGGGAGAGAAGAGAGAAGAGATCTGGAATTTGGAGATGGCTCCTGGAGAGAGGGAGGAAAATAGGAAAAGACAAACAGAAGAAGGGAGGGGGGGGGGAGGGAAAGAGAGGAAGAGAGGAAAGGACAGACAGAGGGAAGGAGGGAGAGGGGGAGGAAAAGAGGAAAGGACAGATGGAGGGAGGGAGGAGGGGAGAGGGGGAGGGAGGAACTGCCCAGGAAATCAGGGAAGACACCTCAGAGAAGGTGCCATGTGAAGTGAATCTGGAACAGGGAGTAAGGTTGGCTAGGTGTAGAAGGCACGGGAAGGGCATTCCAGGCCCAGCATTGTGAGGGCCAGAAAGGGCCTGCAGTGTCTCTGGATGGTGAACTATTTGGCGTGAGTAAAGCTCGGTGTGCAGGGGAGAGGGGTGAACACGAGGCTCAGGGCCACCCACTCCTGAAGGGTGATTGCCGAGGGCCAGAGGTACTGTGTGGCCCCTTCTCCCCCATCTGTTCAGACAAGGGGCCCCTGCCAGAAGGCATGTCTACTGCTGGGCCAGAGTCCCACTGTGGACTCGAGGTTCCCAGGTGGCTCTCCATGTGGCAGGTGAGACACCTGCAGTGGACATGATGGTCTGCCTCACATCTGCAGCTTTCCCCGGCGTTTCCTCTTAGGGCAGCTTCATTCATTACATGGCTTCGACGAATCCATATCTCAGCCCAGAGTGCACTCCCAGATTCCAGTCTACAGCCCTAATTGCCTTCTGGCCATCTCCGTCTGGAGGTCCCACTGGCTTCTCCAACTAAATTTATCCAAAATTGACCTTATCAGTCAACAAATATTTGCAGAATTGAATTGAATTTTCCTGCCAAACTTCTCAAAAGAGTTATCTCCTCAAAATTATCATTATTTGTAGACAACATGATTGTGTACCTCAAACACCCAAGGGAATCAACTGAGAAATCTTTGGAATGAATGAGAGTTCAGAAACCCAGTTGGATGCGAGATGAATATATAAAAATCAATAGGTTTTATGTATATCTGTAAAAACCAGCTAGAAAACTAAACTAATGGGAAAAAATATTATTCACTAGAGCAAGGAAAAGTGCATAAAATGTCTGGGAACAACCTTCTTAAGATATGATTGGGACCTTATATAAAGAAAAGTACAAATCTTTATGGAAAGATGAGTTGGTATTTATTGATCACGTATTGTGTGTTAGGTACTGTCTGAGCATTTAGCAATGTAGCAGGTATTATTGCATTAATCTATGCAGTCATCCTTGAAGTGGGTGTTAATTTTAAAGATGTCCAAACTAAGTTTAAAGGGTTCACATGAAGCGCCCACCAAGTATTAAGTGGCAAAATGGAAATTTGCACACAAGGTTTTTGCTTCTCAAACCCATGCTTTTAACCTTTTCCTAAGCCACCTCCCCAATAAACCCTAGATACACAAACAAATGAAGTTGGAAGGTGTTGTCGTCTGAATATTATAAAAAGATTAATTCATTTCGCCCATCCGTTCATCCCCACAGTGGGTATTGAGTGTCTGCCATGGGCAAGGACTGAACTAGGTGGTAGAGATAAAAATATGCATAAGCTCTCGAGGAGTCTGCTGATGGACATAAACGTGTCATCATGTCACCATCGGTGAAGGCAAGGATATTCATAGTGGATGAGTAGCAAGTAGAGGAGACATACATGCCATTGTCTTGAGGATCCCAAGATGGCTGCTTGGAGGAGGGAAGGAGTACCTGTTAGTCAGCTGGGTGAAGGAACTGGAGAGCGAGTATCCCAAGCATAGAGAGTTGGGTGGGCAATTAATATTTATAAATTCATTCATTCAACCGACAACTCTTCCGGGAGCATCTGCTATGTGCCAGTACAGGTCTGGGAGCTGGAGATAGAGCAGAGAACAAAAGAGCACCTCTGCTTTCATGGACATGGCATTCTCATGGGAAGAGGCAGAAAATAAACAGGAAAATCAACGGCAGTGGGTGCTAAATGCTATGGAGAAAAATAAAGCAGGAAGCTAGAACACCTGGTCTGAAAGCAGGGAGGCCTGGATTTTAGGTAGGGTGGGCTCCGAGGAGGTGATACTTGACTCCAGAGCTCAAGGAAGTGAGGAAGTGGGTCACATGGCTCTTGAGGGAAGAGGTTTCTGGACTGAAGAGTCCCAAGGTGGGCATGTGATGGGCTTCAGGAATGGCCTGGAGGCTGCATGGCTGACCGTGGTAATGAGGGGACAAGAGAGGAGAGGAGCTCAAGAGGAAGCGGGGCATCCTTTCAAGGTAGGGCTTTGAAGGGCCAGGACTTTAGCTTTTATGTTGAGGGAGATGAGAAGCCCGTCCATCTTCAGTAGAGCAGTCTTTCTAAAAGCATGACCAAGAAAGAGGTCAATGTCACTGCTTGCAAAACTGAACATTTTAGTCTTCACGAAAAATCGAAACAACGCAAAAAGCACACAGCCAGGTAGACAACAATATTTGCAACAAATATGACAAAAGAGTAAAATCCGGATTCTATGAAGAGTCAGTACAAGTTGGTAAGAAAATCGTAGGAACTTATGGAAGATATAAGTACATAAAATTTAGGAACCTCTTATGTCAAACATCATAAAATTAAAAGGCTAAAACGGCGATAAACCTATGATGCCTAGAGGACATAAATATACAAATCAAAAAGAAAAAACTAAAGACTGTAGTGGAAAATTAGCGAGAGTTCATCAGACGGTTCCTAAAGGGAGTATTTAAAATTATTAGGGAATGTTGAAAAAAAAATGTTGAGTTGAAGTTACAAAGAGATACTAAATAAAACAAGATAGCTTTTTTTTTTTTTTTGCACCTGTCAAGTAGGGAAAAACTTTTCAATAAGAGAACACACAATGTGAGTGAAGATGGATTGAGATAGGCATTCGTAAGCATGGCTGTTGAGAATGGAATTGGAGTGTGTTTTCTAGAAAGTATTTTCTAGACTGGGAGATCCAGAGCCAGAGTATCACAAATGTTCCTACCCTTTGACCCAATACCCTGCACTTCTGGAAGTCTGTCATAGGAAAATCATCACCCCAAAGCGTTTAATTCTCCAGGATTGTTCTTGAGCCTGAAATGGGTCTTGGCCATGTCTGGTAGCTGCGCTGACTGGAGAGAGGTATGGGTGAGTGAAGGCAGGCCATCCTGGGTACAGAGAAAGAAATGCAAGGTGCCCTTGGATCAACGTGCACAGCAGCATTCCCGTCCACAGGGCAGTACACTGGTCATTAGATGCGAAGAACAAAGAATTTGAAAACACTCATTTAAAAAGATACAAGCACCCCCATGTTCACCTCAGCATTATTTACAATAACTGAGATATGGAAGCAGCCCAAGTGTCCATGGATGGATGAATGGATAAATGAGATGTGGTGTATATAAACGTGGGCTATTACTCAGCCATGGAAAAGGATGACATCTTGCCCTTTGCCACAACCTGGATGGATGTCTTATGCTTAGTGAAATAAGTCAGAGAAAGACAAATGCCATGTGATTTCACTCATATGTGGAATTTAAGAAACAAAACAAACAAAAAAAGAAACAAAAAGAGACAGATTCTTATTTATTTATTTATTTATTTAAAAGATTTATTTATTTATTTGAGAGAGTGAGAATGAGAGAGAGAGAGCACATGAGACGGGGGAGGGTCAGAGAGAGAAGCAGACTCCCCGCCGAGCAGGGAGCCCGATGCGGGACTCGATCCCGGGACTCCAGGATCATGACCTGAGCCGAAGGCAGTTGCCCAACCAACTGAGCCACCCAGGCGCCCCGAGACAGATTCTTAAATGCAGAGAACCAAGTGATGGGAGGGGGGAAATAGGTGAAGGGGGTTAAGAGGACACTTACCAGGACAAGCACTTACTAACGTATAGAATTGTTGAATCGCTAGAGCATACACCCGAAACAAATAGAACACCGTATGTTAACTCTACTGGAATTAAAAAATGATAACAATTTAAAAAAAGGATGAAGAACAGCTAGCCCTTTTCTTGGAAGAAATTCAGCATTTTATAGGCATGAAAGGACATTTAGCCCTTTTGGCACGGACTCCCACTCTATTAGCATTTCAATCTGGAGTGGCTGCTCTCTGGGTTACAACTTCCTCAACTCACTAACGAACTAACATTTGATTTCAGGAAGTTTTCCCAATGAGTCAGGCTTCTAGCACTATCTGTCTTCAACAGTGCCTGCCACAGAGGTCAGCCAGCCTCCTGTGGACAATACCACCACCCCCAACCTAGAAACCGAAGCTGGATGCGGTTACGGCGTAAGTGAATATTCGTTCTGGGACTCTGGCCATGGAAGAGCATTTTCCACTGCACTGACCAGCATTCATTCTGTCACCAGACCTTACGAAGTGTCCAGGTCTTTTTTAAAACAGAAAAAAAAAAAAAATCCAGAAACAATTTAAATGTCTGACAGTGGGAGAATGGTTGAGTAAATTCTAGTTTAACCATAGAACAGAATGTTGTTCGTCCATTTAAAAGGCTGTTTATGAACAGATTCAATATCTTGGGGGAGAAGCTCGTGTTATAATGTTTACTGAATTGTTGCAAAAGAAAACCAAGAAATGACCTGAATGGCCATCAACAGGGGAGTGGTTGAATAAATTGAGATACATCCATGCTGTGGAATATTACACCTTTATATAAAAAATAAGTGAGATATGTATCTATTGCCTGGAAGTTGTCCCTGATGTATTGTTAAGTGAGAAAGCACGGTGCAGAGAAATGAGCTAACATAGGATCTCATTTTTAAACAAAATAATAAAAATTCTCCCAGAATGTGTCCATTTGCTTGCATGAGAGTGGAGAAGGTTGGAGAGGAACAACTAGCTGCCTGGTCACTTTGGATTGGGTGGAAGGGAGAGAGATAGGAGATCAGTTTTTCTTTACATGTCTTTGTGTTGCATATATGCATATCTATATATATCACCTTGCCTTTGTCATTTAAGACAAGAATAATTTACTGAAGAAAGAGCACACACAATTATATGTGCAGTATTAACTGCACGGTGTGAAATGTGTCTGGAAAAATCTAGGAAAAAAAAGAAAATATTAATAGCAGTTGCCTCTGGAAGGCAGGTGCAGTTATAATGTTTCCTCTTTTTTATCCTTGCCTGTATTTTTCAAATCGAACGAGCAAAATGAATAAATTATTATTTAAAATATACAGGCTTCCACCTTCTCACCATTCCATCTTGCCTTTACTTATTACGATCTGGCCTCTGTCGGCCTTGCCTCCAGCCACCTGCCTTTGCTGCAATTCATGTATCCATTCAGCGCATACTTACTGAATTCTCGGGATTGGGGAGGCAGCGGGAACCAGGATGAATCCCTCGCTCGGCGTTCTCCTTCCAGAGGGACCACTGAGACATCAAACTGAGTGACCTCGCCCCAGACCCTCCTCTTAGTCTGTCTGTGGTGCTCAACACATTGAGTCAAGTTCTCCTGCATGGAAATGCCCTCTGGTTCTCCTCCCGCCATTCTGCCTGCCTCCCTGCCCCCTACCCTGTTACCCTTCTTGTCCCCGTACATGGAAAATGTTCCCAGGGGCTCTGTTTTGAGCCCCTTCCTTCACTTCTTTCTCCATAGCAGGAGTATGGTTTATACCCAGATTCTGACTCAGAAACGGCAGATCTGTGCCGCTCTGAGCCGAGGCAGCGGCCCAGGATGCTGGGGATGGTGGTAAATGTTGGTATCTGTGGTTGCCAGGACATGGATGATAGTGGCCTTTACGGTGTGGTCCCCATGGGCTCTGTACTTCAGATGCACTCTGTGCATCACTCGGTGCCCATGTTGGTGTGTTTGCTTATGTCTGGTCTAGGATCTGGGCCCCAAGGTCCCTCACTGGGTCTAACCTAGAGGAATGAATGAACAAATGAATGAATGAATGAATGAATGAATGAATGACATAGTACAATGATATCTCCAGGCAGATTTTAGAAACATGAGTAGATCTGGTGCCTGTGCCAATGAGGGGAAGTTTAGGGAAGTGAATTAGGGGGCTCCTTTGAAGCTTTATTTCATTATTGTGGCTGAATATTTTTCTGGTTTCTGGGCCATTTACGTCTTCTTTAGTAAATTAATTTGTTCAAGACCCTGATTTTTCAATTATAGCGCTTGTTGTTTTCCTATTGATTTGCAATGGTTCTTTGTATATTAAGGCAATTACTTTTGTGCCTAACATTTTTGTGTCCTTTTCTCTTCTGTTTCTGTTTTTGACATATACAAACTTTTTGCATAAAACTATCAGGCTGGTAGTATTTTCCAGTTTTTCTGCTCAGAAAAATCAGCCAGATAATTATTTGCCTATGTTTTTTTCTAATTACTTTTTTGGCTTGATTTTGTTTTAACTTCTAACTCTTTTCTCCATCTGGAATTTATTTTAGTAGATGGTGTGAGTTGAGGAGGTCGTGGTTCTTTTCCCAGTTAATTCGGTGACTGTGCAAAATGTTTTTCTTTTCTCATTGATTTTTTAATGTTGTCTTATATGTATTTCAATTTTTATGTGTGTTAAGACTTCCCACAATACTGTTTCCCGTTCTGCCTGTCTGCTCTTAGACCACCCCTCCGCTGTTTTCATCAGCATCATTTGGTGATTCTGGTTAGTATCTTGCAGAAGGAGGATACTGCATTTTCAAAAAATATGCATTGTCTGTGACCATCTATTTTTCCACTTAAACTTAGGTATCATCTTACCAAATTTAAAACAGGTCATTGGGCTTTTGATCAGAATTGCATTAAGCTTATAAATTAACTTTTCAAAAGGTTAATATTCTAAATTAACCTTTCAGTAGTTCGTCTTTCTGCTCAAGATGACGTTATGTCTGTTCAATTATTCAGTTTTTTAAAATCCCTTTCTAAAAGGCATTTTCGTACAGTGCCTGCTCATTTCTTACTGAGCTTCTTTCTATGTCTTGCATGCATTTTGTAGTTATCATAAAGAAGAACTTTTTTCTTTATATTTTTATCTGTCACTGGCATATGGAAATGGTATTGATTTTGTAAACTTATTTTGCACTTGGCTACTTTACAGAGTTTTTTTTTTATCAGTACTAATAGCTTTATAATTGATTTCTTTGGGTTTTGGGTATATTAAAATGTCATTTGCAAACCATGTTTTTCTTGCTTTTTTTTTTTTTTTTTTTTTAGTGTGTGTGTGTTGCATGAGTTAGCTCTTTCAATAAGTCATGAAACCTCACAGGTGATAGTAGCACTCCTGATCTTAATGAGGTGTTTCGCCGTAAGTATGATGTTGGTTATTGTTCTAAAATGGATGCTGTATCATGGCAAGGAAATCTTTTTCCTAGTTCCAAATGCTTATTTTAATCAGGGTTACACGTCTAATTTTATTAAATGCCTGTTTAGCATTTATTCAGAAGACTTTAACTTTTTTTCTTCTTTAATGGGATACTTTGTGTTAAGAGAGTTCTCAATAGTAAAGTCATTTCAGAGATTAACTGTCCTTTGTCAGTTAATCCCTAAGCGGGCTTTAAAAAAAAAATTGGTGTTGAGTCCATTTATCAGCATCAGAGTTAAGGAGGGGGGTGTGAAGTGGCTGCTCACATGTGAATCCTTCTGTGAGCCGTGTGGTTTGGGCTCCGTTCCTTAATTTCTCTTTGCCTTAGTTTTTCATCTGTAAAATGGAGACGATATTAATAGTATCTGTCTTAAAGGGCTGTTTGTGAGGTTTAAACAACTCGGTCTATACAAAGTACTGAGAAGAGTATCTAACCAAACACTCACTAAATAGAAGCCATATATTAAATTATTAGAAATTTACCATGTGCCTGATACCGAGTTTGGGGTGTGGATTCAGAGATGGGAAAACTCACATATGGTCTGTCTTCTCATGGAGCTTACAGCCTGGCAAGAAGACAGATCCTTATGAAATAATCATGTGGAAGCATGGAAATTTGCTTCTATGATAAATGCTATCAAGGAGAGCTATGGTGTCATAAGAACATGTAATAGGGGGGTTGAGCTAGTCAAGGAGAGACACTGGACTGAGATCTGAAAGATAAATATGCCCCGAAGGTAGGGAAGAGTATCCAGGGAAAAGAGAAGAGGATATGCCAAGGTCCTGTGGCTGTGCAAGGAAGATAGTATGGCTGGTACAAAAGTTGAGAGGGTGGTGTTTGAATGGAACACTAGTGGACACTGGGTCTAAGAGGTCACTAAGGGCCAAACCATGCAGAGACCATCCCAGGCCTGCAAGTGGTTTTCTTCCTTATTGAACAGCAATGAAGAGTCATGGAAGGTTTGGTGTAGGTTGGGGGGAGGGGAAGTGACCTGATCAGATTTCTGTTTTAAAAAGACACCCCTGGCAGCAGTGTTGGCAAGGACCAGAGTAAATGTGGTTGGCCAGGTAGGAGGTTATTATGGCAGTCCAGGAGAGAGACTGGTGTGGACAGGGAGTGGTGGGGAGTGGAGGTAGAGACAAGGTGGTAGATTGCCAGTGGGGTTGTGATGGAAAGGAAGGTGTCAGAGGGGAGGGAGGGAGGGAGACATCACAAACCTGAGCATCCCAAAGGAGATGTCGGGGCTAGAGCTCAGAGGGAAGTCTAGCCTGCCATGTGAAGTTGTGGGTTGTCAGTGGGCAAGTGGGGAGGTCCTCCAGACTAGACAGAGAGGAGGAGAGGTCCCAACACCGAGCCTGGAAAGGGGCCAGAGGAAGAGCAGGGGGCGGAAAGAAGGAGAGAGCAGTGGTGTGGGAGAGAGCCTGTGGTCCCCAAGCAGCAGCATCATTGGATCCAGTGAGAGGAACAGCTTCTGGCCCCAGGAGGATGCTGTCCATTGGAAGGTCAGAGTTCATATTTTAGCCAGGTGCACCCAGGCGGTGTGCATGCACGGTGAAGTCTGAGATGTTCTGGCCTGGCAGGAGTGTTTCCAAAAGGAGGGTACGTGTGAGCAACAGTCTTAGAGGCAGCAGAGACAGAGGTCTGTTAAAGGGAAGACTGAAAAATATCCACTGGACCATTCAGTGACCTTAGTACACCAGCTTGGGTGGATCAATAGGACCCGAAGGCAGAAGTGACAGGGCTGGAGAGCGAGTGGGAAGTCAGGAAATGGAGACAGAAAGTATAGACAGATTGTGTTTTCCAGAAATTTGGCAGCGAAGGGGAAGAGAGAGACAAGGCTGGAGGGACTGCAGTGGGAATTGTTTTCTCGGTGATGGAGTCCTGAGCACACTTAGAATGGGAAGACTCCAGCGGAGAGGACAGGACTGGACGCATGTAGCGTATGCAAGAGAGAGACACAGGTCAGCTTCGTGATGGGGAGCGGGGGTGGAATTGCAAGGGCAGATCGGACGATCATGTTTAGATCGGAGCAGGGGTGGTTCCTCTGTTGGGGGAAGGAGGACAGCCCAGGGCAGAGTGGATGGGTTCAGAATTGGTGGGGGGAGACAGAGGACCAAGGGATCCGTCCTTGTGGCTTTGTTTTCTGTGCCAGGTGGGAGGAGAGACAGTGAGCTTGGAGGAGGGACCTGCAGAGTCGGGAGGGCAGGGAAAATGGAGAAGATTGCAAGTCTTCATTCTGGCATTTGATGTTCTAGAGGGGAAGCCTCTGTTCTGCCCTGTGTGGTGACTTTTAGTTCCAACTCTCTGAGCCTTATTTTCTGACCACACAGTTCTTCCGAGGCTTGAGTCCAACGACACACATTTTGTCATCTGCGCAGTGCATGGCACAAGCAAACCCAAGTTCCGTCTGTCACCCACCCTCCCTCCCTTGGTGCCCAGCCTGGAGCGGCCTGGGAAGCCCGTGGGAAAGTGGGTCAACATTGCTCCTTTTTCTCTGGAAGCTTCTGGGAGTTCTTCTGGCCATACTGACCTGCTCTCTTTCTCTCTCCCAGGCCAAAACTGCACGTTCCAACTACAGGGTCCCAATGGGACAGTTGAGAGCCCAGGGTTCCCGTATGGCTACCCCAATTACGCCAACTGCACGTGGACCATCACCGCAGAGGACCAGCACAGGATCCAGCTCGTGTTCCAGTCCTTTGCCCTGGAAGAGGACTTTGACGTCCTGTCGGTGTTTGACGGCCCGCCCCAGCCAGAGAACCTGCGGACCAGGTACTGTCTCTGTAGCCAACAGCGGGGACCTGAGCCAAGCCCGTTTGCCAACAAAGCCCTCTGTTCCTATGGGCTCTGCCCTCAATTCCTCTGCTTTCTTTATGTTTCCAAATGCCTTTCTCCAACTTAGAAGTACCCAGTAGGTGGGACTGGTGGGTAGTGTACTTAGGAAGATGAGATAGAAGACACAAAGTGTTGTAGAGAAATTCAAGTCTTTCTATTAAGACGGATTTTGCATGGATTTGTGTGTATGTGTGTGTGTATCCATTGGTGTGTATTCTTTGCACCCACGGAGATCTATTTTCTCCCCTTGGATCCAGCAGATATGTGTTGAAAGCTAATAATGATCATGTCTTACATTCTGTACTTGAAAACCATCAATACTTTGTTGGAGTTTGCCTTGCATTTGCATGGCCTTGACTGTGGCCGTAGAATCAGGAGTTTGGGGCAAGGGCACTTGGGTGTGCAGTCGGTTAAGCGTCTGACTCTTGATTTCAGCTCAGGTCATGATCTTGGGGTTGTGAGATCGAGCCCTGCATTGGGCTCTGTGCTGAGTGTGGAGCCTGCTTGAAATTCTCCCTCTCCCCTTCCATCGCCACCCCCCCCAAAAAAAGGAGTTTGGGGCAAATTTCCCACTCTCTCAAACCCCATCCTGGTTATTGGAAGAGAAAACTCTGGAAGGGCTTTCCTGACCCCCTGAGCTGTCTCCTGAGGGGGAGAGAGAGTTCACATCGAGGAGGGAGACAGGCAGGGAGACTGCTGCCTTTGCAGTTGGGTAGACTTGTCTGGGACAGAGGTCAAGGCCCCAGAGTCCTAGCTCTCCAGCTTTTGTTGACCTGGTGGCCAGCCGTGCTCTATGGCCAGCCTTGTCCTGGTTCTGCCAGCCAGGCTTTGGGCTCCCCAGGGAGCCAAAGGGTTAGTGGCTTACCAGCCAAGCCTTGGGGAGCTCGGGGTGCTAATGAGCAGAACAGCAATGAGCTGGTCCCTGGCAGGTGCTTTAACTCTTGAGGCTTTGTTTAAGATGCTCTGTGCCCTTAGCTTGCAAGCTTCCGGAGCAGGGTCACAAACAGCACTTACAGGACAGCGCTAGCCCTCTTCTCTCCGACTCCCTGCCCTCTCAGGGCAGTGCAGAGGTGAGGCTGCCAAGCCTGCAGCAGAGGTGGGGGCAGCTGGGGCTGCTCTGACTAGTAGCTCCTCCCGGACAAGGCTGGGCTTATCCATCCTGCCTTGACAGCCAGCATGTTTGGTGCACGGTAGGTCTTCAGTGACACTGGGTGGGGGGGGGGGGCAGGGACTAGAGTCCTCCTCATTTATTCACTGCCCAACTATGTCATGAGCACCCCTTATGTTCCAGACACTGGCCTGGGTGCGGGGGATGCGGCAGCGAGCACAACACAGCCACTGTCTTCACGTGGGCTACTGGCTAATGGGGGCCGGCAGGCATGGATGTGAATATGTCAGTTGAGCATTCAAAGACATCAGAGCTAGAGAAAAAGCAGGAGGAGACTGGGACTGGAGAGTCTGGAAGAGGTCGCAAAGGAGCGAGTCCTTACAACGGGGTGCTGAGCTCAGGTGACACCATCTGTGGGGCCCCTGCATAGACTTTTGATGGATGTTGAATGAAGCTGAAAGATGGAAAGGCTAATGGCGTACTTCGCTGGGGTGTGGACAGCTGGAGGCAGACTCCGGTTCTGCGTCATAGAGCTGATTTTAGCTTTCCTTGTTCTGAGGTTCACATGGACGTGGTCAGACCTCTGCTTTCTGACGCTTGGGTTTGCTCACTGGGAGAGTGAAATGCAGAACATCCACGGGAGGTGGGGGGACTGGTCTGACCTGGAAGGGTGGGAAGGTGGTCCTGGGAGGGGAGGCCCTGGTTGTGTCCCCTGCCCCAGCACAGCCCACTCTGGCCAACCAGTCTTGTGTGAGGAGGAGGCTCCCATGGGTTGTGCCTTCACTAGGTGGTCCCTGCTTGGGTTCTCCCTTTCTGTGATTTTCCCCATCTGCTCATTTCCTTTCATTTCAGTAACCAAGGGCCTGCAGGCTTAGCAGAGGGGGAAGAGCGCTGGGCCTCTTGGGGCCCCTGCAGCCAGAGGAACTCACAGCTTGGAGGACACTGGGCAGGGAGATGACCCCAGAGGACAGCCTGAATAGCAGGAAGGAGTGGAATGTGCGCTCCTTGAAGGTTTTGGAATGGAGCTCCTTCCAGGGGTGTAGGGGGGACAGCATGTGTGTTTGGGGAGGACTCTTGGGTCCTTGTGAATTATTTTCATGTTTTTTGCGTGGTTATTAGTCTACTCGGGTTTTCTTCTTATTTGTGAATCAGTTTCTTTTTTTAAAATTTTTTATTGTTATGTTAATCACCATACATTACATCATTAGTTTTTGATGTGAATCAGTTTCTATATGTATGTTTGTCCACAAAATCATCCCTTTTATGGAGATGGTCAAGGGTCTCAGCCTAGAATCATATGCATTACAGTTTCCCCATCTGTCTGGTATCTGGGAGCGCACCTTCTATCTCGCGTCTGCTCCTGTGTGTTTGTGTTTTCTTTCTTTTTACTCAATTAGTCTTGTCACACAAGTTGCCTCTTTTATTGGTCTTTTTAGCATTCCACCTGTAGGGGTGTCGGTTTTATTCTTTCTCTATTATCTACTGACTCATCTTTGCTTTTATCTTTATTCATTCTTTTCTCCCTCTTATCTTGGGCAGATGTTGCTCTTTTGCTGATTTTGTGAATTGAATTAGTTTCATTATTTCTTGTTTGATAACAAAAACCTTAAGAGACATTGTCCCCTAAGTATAACTTTGACCATATCCCATAAATTTTGATGGATAGTCATTATTTTAGGAAGAGTCTCTAATTATGGTTTTGTGCCTTCCTTGACTCTAGGGTTTTTTCCCTCAGATTTTCCAGTAATATTTTTTATGCATAAGACATTATTATCTAGTTGTATTGCATTATGATCAGATGATTATTTCCACTTTGGGGAACTTGCTTTTTTCCCCACAGTATAAGATCATTTTTTTGTTAAGTGTTCTATAAGTATTTGCAAGAAATAATTCTTTGTGAAAAAATTTGTGTTATTAACATTATGCAGTTTTTCTAATTTCTTGTTGTCTGAATGAGGTTTGTCAAAGATAAGCAATGCATTGTTTTCACATTTTCGCTATTGTTCTTGTCAATTTATCCTTTTATTTCTAAATTTTTACTTTATATATTTTGGTGCTATACTCTTCAGCATGTAAGTATTTAAACATTAGATATTGAGTGAATTTTATGTATTTTTCAATAAAAAAGTTATCTTTATTCCTCCAGTTTTTTTTTTTTTTTGGTCTTAAATTCTACTTTGATGCTAATATAACCATCTTCATTTTCTTTGAGGTTTGTATTTATTGGGTCCCCCTCTTTCCCAATTCCTCTGTTTTAAATTTTTCTGCCATTGTTCTAGTTATATCTCTTAGGACATCATATCATTGGATTTTTTTTTTAAGATTTAAAAAAAATATATTTATATGAAAGAGAGAGAGAGATACAAGAGCGAGCACAAGCCAGGGGGCGAGGGCAGAGGGAGAGAAACAAGCAGACTCCCTGCTGAGCAGGGAGCCTGACCCGTCCCAGGACCCTGGGATCCTGGACTGAGAGCAGACACTTAAACTGAGCCACCCAGGTTCCCCTGGATTTTTATTTTTAAACCTTTATTGAGAGTCTATTCTTTAATAGGAAAGCTTAATCTACTCACATTTTTTGGTGACAACCTATATGTTTGCTCCAGTATAATACTTAATGCTTTCTGTTTTTAAGTTTCCCTACTCTTATTTACTATTATTTCCTTTTCTCTACTTTCAAGTACAAGTTTTCTTTGCCTTTTCTGTGATTTTGATTCTACTAGTGGTTAAGTTCTTTCTTCAGAACACATTTTTTTTGAGATTTTATTTATTTATTTGACAAAGAGAGAGCGCACAAACAGGGGGAGCTGCAGGCAGAAGGAGGGAGAAGCAGGCTCCTCACTGAGCAGAGAACCAGACATGGAGCTCGATCCCAGGACTCTGGGATCATGACCTGAGCCGAAGGCAGATGCTTAACTGACTGAGCCACCCAGGTGCCCCCAGAACACATTTTAAGGTGTATTTCTCTGTCAACATCTTGTCTGGGTAGGTTTTTTCTTAATCAGGTCATACTGACACTGCATCTTGTAGAAATTCCTTAGTGTTTGTAGCATGTAGTTATCTGTCTCTTTTTCCTAGTTCCCAGAGTGGACATTTATATTGGCTCTTTTTAATACACCTTCGATTATTTCTATGAGAACTTAGGGATTCAGGTGGAAGGGGAGTTTAACATGTTGGCTTGGCTCTCCATCTTCAACTGGAAGTTTGTCTTAGGATTTTTATTCTTTTTGATGCTATTGTGAACAGAACTAATTTTTATCTTATTTTATTTTTGGATTATTCACTGCTAATATATAGAAATACAGCTGGTTTTTGTAACATTGGTCTTATGTCTCATGACCTTGCTGAACTTACTATTAATACTTCTAAGGTTTTTTTTTATTATTATCTGTGAATAAATGTTTTTGTTTTACTTTTTCCTTTACAATCTAGATGTCTTTTATTTCTTTTTTTGCCTAACTGCACTGGATAGGATCTCTACTACCATCTTGAAAGAAAGTGGTAAAACTGGACATCCCTGTTTTCACTCCTGATCTTAAAACATTCAGTCTTTCGCTGTTAAGTGTGATGTTAGCTATAGATGAGTGCTAGATGCCTTTCGAATGGAGGTTTTAAGCAGATGATTTCGGCACAGTCTGGCTGCAGTGGGGAAAATGCACCGGATTGGGGGCCAGACTGGTGACCGCCAGGCCAGGCGGGAGACAGTGGTAGCCGGAGCTAGACCAATGGAGAGAGAGGACGGAGTGGCTTTGTATGATATTAATGGAAAGGCATTGTCCCTGAAGTTAAGGGCGAATTTATAGGGACTGTGGAGTGTAAAGAAGAAGAAAGGGGTGGAGGATGACTCCACTGTGTCTGGCTTGGAGGCAGAAAGCAAGCAAGATCAGTGTGCGGTGAATTTCGGTTTCCAGGGAAAGGTGTTCTCACGGCATACCAGGGTCTTTTCTGTACAGATGTTTTTTCTTTATTCGTCTAGTGGAACAGGAGGGTCATGTCCTCTCAAGTTGTTTTCCTGTGAAACAATATCACACAAGGAGGAGAGAGGGGCAGGCCTAGATTTATACCCAGGTAGGTACTACATTTATTAACGCTGTGACCTGTGTTAAGTTTGGCCTCTTGAAGCCTCATCTATAAAATGGAAGTCACACTGCCCATCTTTGCCCATCTTCCCGGGTGGTGGTATGGGAGCCCCCTGCTACAGATCCCTTAGTGCTCCAGCAACAGTAATTTGCATCCTTCCCCACCCCTTTGTTCCCAGACCTAGGAACTCGGGCTGTTCTAGAGGGCTTTGGCGTCTGTCCTGCCACTGCATCTATAGACTTTTTAGATCACAGGAGCACAGGTGTGGAGCACGGAGAAGGAACCGGGCTCAGGGGCGTCACTCACCATGGGTGGCATTACCGAGCAGCAGGTTTCTCTCTGCCCAGATAGCCCGTGGCTTGCTGTGTTTATTGTCTACAACTCCGCAGCCTCAAGTTTTGCAGTTCGGCTGTCTGTGCATTTTGAATGCATTTCTCCTTTCTTCTTCTTTTGCTCCACCACCGATCTTTTTCACTTGGTGGGTGCGTTCCAGAACAAGGCTGAAGGGTCACCTCCCCACCTCAGTCCCCAGCCCCCTTTAAACTTAACCTTCCTCCGACTGCTTGCTCATGGTTGTGCTATGAGCGACAGGCTTCGTAACTGGTTAGATTCTAAGCTCCTCGAGGCTGAAAGTCAGGCCTTCTATCACATTTTGCTGTGGCAGAGCCAAGCAGTGAAATATACCTCTTGCTGGTGGATGACGTGAGCTTGCTTTCCAGCTGTTCCTTAGCCAGGGCATCTGCCAGTCTCTTTGACTCTCAGCCTCAGCATCCCCATCTATGAAGTGGGTATATCAATATCTGCTTCATAGGTTGGTTGGTGAGGATTAAGTTAAATCATGTGGGTAAACCACTTTGAATTGTGATAAGATATAAACAAAAGGAATACTTGTATATTTGGAGAAGAAAATCAGAAAACACAATTAAGCAAAAAGACACCCCCCCCCCCCCGTAAATGTCTAAGTCATGTGGCAGAGCAATGGTTCTCAACCCCCAGGGGACGTTTGGCAAGGTCTGGAGACATTTTTGGTTGTCACACGGGGGGTGGGGGGGGCTGTGGCGTCCAGTGGGTCAAGGCCAGGGATGCTGCTAAACATCCGGCCATGCCTAGGACCGCCCCCGGGACACATGCCAGTGGTGCTGAGGTTGAGAAATCCTGATGGAGGCCATCGAGGGGTTAAGGCCTTTGGCATCGGACATACTTAGGTTCTAATCCTATTTCTAGGCCAGTGACCTTGGACAAGTGAGTCAACCCATCTGAGCCTCAGTTTTCTCCCCTGCAAAATGGGGAGCTCTGGGTGGTGCTCTGTGCTGACAGCTGCACTGGCATCGTTAATGAAGAGGTGCCAGTTGACACACTGTGCACGGCTCGTTCTCTATGCAGATGCCATTCATCTCCCAGCGACTCCCTTTCTCTACCAGCAGTTCAGAGCCATCTTCTTGAAAGCATCTCACATTTCATCTAGAGCTATTCACAAGCAGCAACATCCCAGGGTGCCAGAAGGCTGCGTCTGGCTGCTTGAAATTAAATTTACAATAGAAGCTGATCAGATTCTTCTCATAATGGATCAGGGTGGGAAGTGAGAGTAGAAGCTGGTCTTGAAAGCCGCAGAGCCTGTAGGAGTTTGGAAATTAGCAAGAAAAGAACAAAGAGCCTTCCAGATAATGCAATGTCAGCTCTGCCTGGATGAATTACTGAAACAATCCCCACATCTCTGCTTTGGCACAATTAGATAGCCTATCCGTGCTGGCAAACATCCTATTGCATTGCAGTTTAATGTGGGAAGAAGTTTTCTAATGAAACACGAGCAAACGTAATCTACGGGGACGCTGCTAATAAACAGCATCACTGTATATTGGAGGATTTATAGGGCGCTGGTGATGACTGCACGAGTTAAGCACAGCTAAGCATCCCTTAATTTAGACATTTGGGCTCAAGTTATGGGAAACACTACAACACGTTCCCTCAATTACTGGCAATACGCATTCTGTCATCTGCCTAAGGTGAAATGCAGTTTAAGTCATTTGGAGCTGGTTGCAGATTTCACTCAACTGGCGTTAGACACCTGTTTGGAAGTTGTAAAAAATCCACAAATTTGCCAGATTTACTGTCTTCTTATAAATATGTATCCCAGCAGAGGCCCCTGAAGGACCTGTCTGTCTGGATTCCTTAGAAAGTATTCCTTGCACATCAGCAGGGTTGTCCTTGGAGAGTCCTCTCTCTCCCCAGACTGCGTCGAGAGTGTGCTCCTGTGTGCAGGAGGTGGCTGGGAGGAGCCATGGGGATGAGGGGCATTCTTTCTTTACCACTGAAGCGGGGGGGTGGGGAGAGGACGCTGAAAAGGGGAAAGACGAGATGGTGGCACTGAACACCTCTTATGGTCCAGCCACCATGCTAGACATGGTCATTCATGGCATTTATTAAACATTGAATGCCTACCAGGAATGCCGAGTGTTGGAGATGCAACAGTTAACAAGACAGCTTCTGCTTTCAAGGAACTTACACTCTCTTCAGGGAGACAGATAAATACGCAGGCAGTGCGAGTCCAGGATGCTACACACTAGGGAAGCTGATGGCCTCGAGGGAGCTCTTCGGAGATGCTGATCTATGGGCCTGGGATACCCTCCTTCTGTCTGCCCCTTTGCTTAGTTACTGCTTACTCGTTCTTCATACCTCAACTCACTTGTCAGTTCCTCACTCAGGGACTCCTCAGAGCCACCCCCACTTCTCAACCTGGTCAGACCCTCCTATGATTAGCCTCCTCCGTTTACCATGCATCCGTCCTTCATGGTTTTACGTGTGCACATGTGTGTGATTTTGTGATCTGTGTCCATCTCCCACAGGACCGGAAACTCCTTGGCTACAGAGACTATTCCTATTTTACTCTCCATAGTGTCTCCAGGGCCTGGCTGATAGTAGGTGCTCAACAAATGTTTATGGAATGAATGAATGAATGAATGCTGTCTGGAGGAAGGGTCACCTGGCAGGGCACAGAGGGAGGGATGAAGACAGTGTTTCAGACCAAGAGAATAATATGTGTACAGGTCCAGTAAAGCAGAGAAGGTGAGGTATCGGATGACAGTGGGTTCATCCTGGGGTGGGTTGTAGTGGAGAGATAGGGGTGTGGCCCAGGGAAATCACCAGTGGCCCTATACACCATGCCGGGGAACTTGTCACGTATTCTAACAGAAGTAGGGACACACCAAAAGGTTTTAAACGGGCATTGTATGTGTTATCTAATCATTCAACAGCACCGCCATGAAATAAAGTCGTGTTAATTTTCATTGTAGGAGTTAGATAAGCGTCTGAGGTCTCTAAGCTGCTAAAGGGCTGAAGGAGGAGTAGACCACGGGTCTCCTAGAGCCAGAAATGAGGCTCTTTTCTCCACAACAAAATGCTTTCTTACTACATCGGATTCATTTGCATTCATTTCATTTCCTTTTTAAAAATTCATTCCGTTTTCCTTTTAAAGCAGCTTCTTTAAAATTGTGAAAGTGGTAAGCGCTCACTACTGTAGAAAAGTCAGGCAGTCCAGCAGTGTGAAGTAAAATGATGTAAGCGTCTCCTTCCCCAGGCCCTTGTCCCAGCCCCACTCCCGAGAGGTAACCGCTGTTCACAGTTTGGTGTGTGTCCAATTTCTTTTTAAATAAAGATTCATTAAACTGCCCGTGAGGCTTATTGGGACATCCATCAGCCCTTTAAAAATTGTTCTGATGAATTAAGTGTAAACTAATTAGAAACATGGATTCAATTACCCTCGAAACACACAAGGGTTTAATAATTAATAGGAAGAGGGCTTGAGGCCAAAGGCATTACGGATTTTATCAAACCCCTAACATCTGAAAAGTAAATATGTTTGATTCACCCTAAATGCTGGCAGATTTGCCATCCGGAGGCAAACCTGTTGGTAGGAGCTTTGTATTTAATCAGGACAGTTATCTGTGATTAATAAGGGGTCAGCTGAAGTGCGTGAAAGCCGAGGCCTTCTGGCTGTTGCTAGAGATGTCAGGACAGGGACAGGACAGCCTGTCTCTCTGGGTTCCTGGAGTCAGCTTTGTTCACGATCTGTCACCAGGCTAGCCTTGGGGGGGGGGGCGGTGGGGAGGTATAGGGGGGTCCACTGAGGTCCCCCGTGAATTCACTGATCGTTCCTGTGGGTCCAGAGTATCTGGGGAGCATTGCTGGGCCAAGAAACCCTGCAGGATTTGGGGGGAACCTTCTGTTTGTCCCCTTCGATGATGAGCCACAACACCTTAGATGGAATTGGAGGAGAGCCGGGGTGGGGAGGGAATTTAAATATTTACCTGTTGTGCCAGGGGCTGTATGTACCATAGCTCATTGAATCTTCCCAGTTGTCCCGGAGGTAAGAAGTATTGCCTCCATTTTTACTGTTAAGGAAACTGAGTCTCAAAGAGGCTACATGCCTCGGGGCGGCTGTGTTCAAAGTCTAGATCTGCTCGACAGCCAAGTTCACACAGGTCTGTGCAACGACACCAGGGCTGAAAGGGGTGGTGGGAGGGGAGGAAGCAGGGTCTGCCTGGCTTGGGGCTCAGGAAACCAACTGCCATGACCCGCGGGGCAGCCAAGTGCTCCATCACCTAATGCCAGACGTGGTGGGGGGAGGGGTTGGCAGCAGGTGGTATATAAAGCCAGGTGGGCAGCAGTGTGGGGTCCTGAGCAATCTCTCCATTCACAGTAGGACCCTGTGGTTCAAGGTCAAAGTCAGTTTCTGTGGCAGAGCTTCACTTAGCTTGTTTGCCAAGTCTGCTATTTAATAGCAGCCAAAATTTAAGGCCCCGTGGAGCCCGAGTCTCAGGCCAAAAGGCTGTGCTAGCTCACCCTTCCCCACGATTGGTTCTGCCAGGTGTTGGTCAGAGAGGCAACATCGCCCCAGAATGGATTTGGCCACCCCTTGACCTTCATCTGCCCCTTTCTTGCAAGTGGTGGCTGACAGGGTTGTTGCTGAAATAGGAAATTGCCCCCTCGTTTATCCTCGGTGCTTATTCCCTGAACCTTTAGGGCACCAGAAATCACTGTGCAAGGACCCTGTAACCCAGGATATGGTCCTCAGGGTAGAGGCGAGTTTGGACGTGTAATTCTAGCCTTCACTATGTTCGTCAGTAGAAACGGTACCCAAACAAACCGCCTCCCAGATACTGAGTTCCTTGTTCCCTTGGAATTAAAATAATTATAAAAGACAACCAACTGTCAGCTTTTCAGTGAACCAAGAGCCGAGTTACTGCTTCCTGGGGTGGGTGTGAGCTGCCCGGAGCCAGGGGTGGGTCAACAAGACCCGGCTTCCGTCCAGCCTGCTTCCTGACTTACTTGTGATCTTCACCAGGTCTGTCCCTTCTCAGGCTCGGCGGCATCTTCCTGACTTGTCAGTGGAGGCGGTGAGTCCAGAGAGACTCCAGAGCTTCTCCCAGCTCTGCAATCGAGTGATTGAGTGTTGCTGGAAATGCATGGGGAAGGACTATAAAATACTCCGGATCTTCTTGGATTATCTCTGCCCTCCTCGGGTACTGCTCTTGGCTCTGTGAACAATGCCACCCTTTGTCTTTGGCATTGGGGTTTGTTTTCCAGGAGCCTGTCCAGCCCCATGGTAGAGAAGGCTAACTGTCCACCATGGTTCTTGGTCTGCTTCCAGGGTGCAGCGTGGTCTGTGGGAAGCTGCAGCCTCCCCTGTATCCCAGTGCCGCCGTGTGGTTTAGTGGTCAACA
The DNA here is from genome assembly GCF_009762305.2 of Zalophus californianus. NCBI lineage: Eukaryota > Metazoa > Chordata > Mammalia > Carnivora > Otariidae > Zalophus > Zalophus californianus. The sequence goes on along the minus strand of NC_045598.1, from coordinate 25,895,048 downwards.
GAAAGTAGATGGAAGCAACGTGTATCCCTCCCAGCCTGGCCCAGGAAAGCTCCCCTGCAATCTTGTGTTCCCTCTTCTTCCCTGGAGACAGGAGATGCCCGCATGACTCTATGAAGTAAAGCCCTCCCACCTGCTCTCGACTGGCTGGGTTAAGCTTCAATCTCTGAGGGCCCAAGGTTTATCTGTCACTGTAGTCCGTGTTTTCTTAGCCATTGCAAGCTCTCAGTCCAGCCATTAAGGAATGTACTTTAGAACCTAGAGCTCGGTGAGGATTCTAGATAGCAGAATCCACGAGCTTCCCAGAGTTGACATTTGGTCTTGTTTGCTTTTGGGGAGATGAAGCTCCTGGACGATCTGGCCTCTGTGCCTAAAAATGAGGCCATTGATGCAGAGCTCAGATATTTTTTAAAGCGACTTTTTGTGCCCCTGACTTCTGGTGGATTCCTCTTGGCATCGTGTGGTTCCAGCTGCAGTGCCCATCCCTGTCCCATCTCCTGGGGCCTCAGCCGAGAACACACCGTGGTGTGGTGGTTAGGAGAGAGGCTTTGGAGCCAGCCTGCCTGGATTCATGGCCTTGCTCTGCCTCTTACTGGCTGTGACTTTGAGGAAGTCACTTCTCTCTGAGTCTCCAAAGTTGGGATTCCAGGGGCACCTACCTTGTAGGGGAGTTGTGAATATTCAGTTACCCTACAAGAGCCAAAGTACGTAGCAGTTGCTGGGCCCTTGGTAAGCACTCAGTAGATGTTTATTATCTTGTCATTATTGTCCTCTCCAAAGCTCATGTCTTCCGGCTGTCCCCACTGCCACCTCCCTGGCTCATCCCCACCCCCTTTATCTCCTGCCTTGGTTGTCACAACAGCCTCCGGCTTGCTCCCCTGGCTGTTGCCTTGGGTATCTTCAGTCTATGCCTAATACCAGAGCTACAAGGATCTTTTATTTTTTCATTTTTTATTATTGTTTTAAGATTTTATTTATTTATTTGAGAGAGAGAGTGAGAGCAAGAGAGCATGAGCGGGGGCAGGGAGGGGCAGAGCAAGAGGGAGAAGTAGGCTCCCGCTGAGCAGGGAACCCGACGCCCAGGATCCTGGGATCATGACCTGAGCTGAAGGCAGATGCTCAACTGACTGAACCACCCAGGCGCCCTCGTTTTTTAAAGAACAATCTTTTAATTGAAATATATAGAAAGAAATAGTTTTAGATTTACAGAGAAATTACAAAGATGGTACAGAGAGTTCCTATACATGGCTCACTCCGATTCCCTTACTCTGAACATCTCACATCTGTGTGGTACCTTTGTCACAATTAATGAACCCATACTGATTTATTGTTATTAACCTAAAACCATATTCTATTCAGATTTCCTTAGCTTTTACTTAATGTGCTTTTTCTGTTCCAGGATCTCAACCAGGGTGCCTTAGATCCTTAGGCTCCTTTTGGCTGTGATAGTTTCTCAGACTTGACTTGTTTTGGATGATGGACACTTTTGAGGAGTATGGTCAGTTTTTTTGTAGAATGCCCTTCAGTTGGGATTTGTCTGATGTTTTTCTCATGATTTGACTGGACAAGCAGACTGCGTTGATGCGGGGCTTGATCCCATGACCCTGAGCTCATGACCTGAGCCAAAATCAAGAGTTGGACACTTAACCGACTGAACCATCCAGGCACCCCAAGGACTCATGTATTTTTGAAAGGAAGATGGTGTTTTCATCACATCACATCAAGGGTACATACAATCGACATGACTTGTCCCTGCTGATGTTGACCTTGATCACCTGGCTGAGGTCCTGTATGGTAACTTCTGCACTCCACAGTTACTCCCCTCTCCATACTGTCCTCTTGGAAGGAAGTCACTGTGCACATTCCACACCCAAGGAGTAGAGTGTTAGCCTTCATCTTGAGGGCAGAGTGTCTACATAAACTATTTGAAATTCTTCTGCACGAGAGATCTGTCTATTCTCTTCCATTTGTTAATTTGTTTATATCAGTATGGATTCATAGGTCGTTATTTTGTACTTTGGGTTATAATCCAATACTGGTTTATTTATTTTGTTGCTCAGAATGTTCTAGCCCGGCCCCTGGGCACTCCTGTAGTTGGCTCCTCCTGTCTCCTCTGACATTTCCCAACATCATCAGTCTTTGTTACGGATGTTGATGGTGCTGCTATTTCATTAACGCCCTTGGGAGCAATGAGCTGGGGTTCGCTTGATCGGAAAATGATATCAGAACCCAAGATCTGGCTCTGTGTTGGGGCATCACTGCTTCCGGACTCTCTTTGCTACCAGAGCAAGGAACTCTATGTGTACACTAACCCACCTATATACACGTAGCTATAATATTTTTATGTGCATCCATCTGTGTCTCCATTAAGCCAAACGTGACTTCATGGTGGTATCTCCAACTCTGATCCAGTACCACCTGGATCATTGTAGCCTCCTTCCCTTGCTTATCTGGAACCTCCCACTCCAACAGGGAGACACCTGGCCGCCACCATCTGCCATGCGTTTACTTCATTGTTCAATTGCAGGCTGCATGTATGGTGGTACCAGAGTTGGGAACCTGTGCCCCTGTGGGAAAGGACTTTTTCAGCTAGAGTACGGTCATTATGCTTCCCTTCCTTTTGCCTTTAGTTTCCCAGATTTCACTTGATTCAAAAGTTACTTCAGATAAGCGCTATGGAGAAAATATACATCAGGGCAGTGGTGTGACGTGTAAGGGGTGAGATTTTAATAAGGTGGCCAAGGAAGCCATGTCACTCAGAAGGTGACTCTTGTCTAAAAGCCTGGAACAAAGTGAGTTCCATGTCTCCATCTATCTGCAGGTGGCTCCAGGGGGCACCTGTTGTGTTGGGTTCTGTGTCTCACATGTGTTTCCGTCTCAGGGCCCAGCAGGTTTATTAAGGAAATTTAAGGGACAGGAAATATATTTATCAGTAACTTCAGGGGACACGAAAGACACTCAGGCACACGTTATGGGCACCTGTCCTCCGGGAGCTGCAGCTGACTGGGGTTTCCTGGGGAAATGAGAAAACAATGAAGACAGTGTAGAGTAGCCTGACTGGTGAAGTCAGAGAAGCGATGTCTGAGCTCATGATGCCCCCGAGCATAGTGGAGGCTGGTGACGTAGCACCTTCCATCCCACCTGAAGGAGAAAATGTCTGCACGAGGTCTCTGTCGGTGAGCTCCCCTGCACCCAGCAAGGTCTTTCACCGGACCCTCCTGGTTCTGCCCTCCCCCGTCAACCTTTGCCCCTTTAGGCTCTCACTGAGCAGTGATAGCCTCCTCAGGGAAGGAAGTCTACACATTTGGTTCCACCTTCCCAATTTGATTATTTTGTCCCCAAAGGCTCTCAGCTAGTGATCTGGGGGCTTTGTGGTGTCCTGGCCGATCAGTAGAGGCACATCTGACTTGTCTTGTCTGGGATCCTCCAGCCACCCATCATAGACAGGGTGGATCTTAGACTTCTATAAACCCTACAAGGCGAAGGGGATCTTAGACTTCTGCAAACCCCACAAGGCAGCTGCATTTCAGTGATGGCAGGAATTCATTGCTGTTCCTAAATGCCCGTCCCCCCATCAGGGTCCTTGGTGGGTGGGGGAGCTGAAGACAGGAAGAGTCCCTGCAGACCAAGGCAGGTGCAAGGCTCCTCCCTCTGAGTGCTCCTCCCTGCTCTCTGTGACTGCTTCAGCTTCCCAGATGCGCTGTGTTACTTGCTTTCCCCAATCAGCCCGTATGGGCCTTTTCTTTGGTCCCATTTTGCAGAGGAGAAAGCTGAGGTTCTAAATGGTGAATAAATGGTGGATAATAATACAAGGTGGCCGAGTTCTCAGTGTTTTCGATCTGCTCCGACAGTGTCCTCCAGCCATGTAGACTGCGGGTCCAAATGAGGGGCAGGAGAGAAGCAGCCTGGACACAGAGCCAGCGGTCCTAGAGGACATGGAGTCATGGAAACTTCCAGAGATAGAATTTCTCTTCCATAGTCTACCCCTTCCTCCCTACTGGAATTTACCTCTGCTTGGGCAAAAAGGAAGAGCAGAATGGACTAACTGCCTTCCCCCTGCTGTACTCTTCCTTCTTCATGGAACTAGGTGAATGCCTGGACGTGGCAAAGTCTTTGTAGAACCCCAAAGGAGTGGGTTCCTTCTATTTTGGAGTATGTAGAAGAGTAAAGATTTTCTTTAATTAGATAGTGCCGGATAGATTTAATTAAAGCTTCAAACCTGCAATTTTCTTTGTTTGATTGATCAGTTGGTGCTGATTGCCTGGAGTAATTACGAAGGGGGAGGTGGCGTTTTCAAAGTCTGGTGGCGATAAAGAGGCAGACTGAGTCAGCTCCTGGGTACTTGGTTGTTGGAGTAGATTCCGAAAAGGTTTAAATTGCATAAATGTTAGTTGGCCAAATGAAAAACAAGGTGTCTAAATTACACTTTTGTCTAAATCGTGGCTCCTGGCTGATGTGCTTCTATAGAAAAGTTCCTTTTTACCTCTTTTCTCCAAATGTAATCGTGCCCCCGAGACCAGGCGGTATTCTGTTTTGTCTTCTTTTTGGAGGGGAATAATTGAAGCACCTTGTTGGGAGTGTCTTGTAGTGGCCTCTTTTAAATTGCTAGAGCCCATGGAGGGTCAGGTGGGAAGGACAGCCTCTCATGAGCTCTGCATTTAGGGAAGTCACGGAGTTTTGGAGTCAGGCAGCCCTGGGTTTGAATCCTAGCTCTGTGACCTTGAGCAATACCTTCTCTTTCTCGTCAGCCGCAGAGAGGAGAGGTATGGAGAGGACCCGGCTAATATTTGGTATCTGGTGCCTGGCCTGCCATGGGTTCTCACTGGATGCCTGTCTCTCCCCCGTCCTGGGCTCTGTTGCCTCACTGAGGTCACCACCACCACGACCGAAGCTCAGTGAGCTCATGAGAGCAGAGCCATCTTGCTCAGCATTACAAAATCACCCCTGGTACGACGGCCGCGGCTTGGTACATGGCCGTTCTCAACAACTATCTGTCCAGTGGTGAATAAGTGAATGAATACCCTGTGTATATAGGTGCCCCCCACCCACCAAAGCAGGTGACACCACTATAGTATGCAAGAGGAGGCTCCATTCATGAAAACCTGAGGGGTCTTGGTTCCCCACTGGACATGGCGTGAATGGCATGGTGGGATCTGCTATTTGAAAGCCATGGTGGGAGAAACTGTTCTGTTTTCTTCGGAACTAGTCAGACCATCCTGGGAGACTGAGTTGACTTCTCAGTCATACACTGGAAGGGGGGTGTCCGGGGGACTGTCAAGGCTGTTGTAGCACAGAAGGATGTTGGAGTTGTAAAAACAGAGCAGGCCGTGGAAATCGCCACTGCATTCCGTATTTCACCACGGAAGAACGTATCCTCGGGCCGGAAACACTGGAAGCGGAGTACGACGGTGTGCTAATAATACAGGTATTGGGATGGCCCGATTGTGAATTTCTTTTTCTTCTTTATTTTAAAATGTTTCGGTCACGTAGCGTGTTATTTGGACAATAAGAGTGCATTTTCAGTGGATACAAAGTTAAGTGTAAAGGAAAAGCCAAAAGCTTCAGTGTGTCACTCCTCACCCACATCCGTAGAGGGACAGGGACAGACGAAGTTCTTCCAAAGGAGAATGACCAGGATGAAGGGAGATTGAGTCTGTGTTTGCAAGATGGAAGTTGAAGGACTTTGGGGTGTTTCCTTGGAGGAAGGAGGCTCTCGGGGCAAGCGATGGCTGTTGTCAAAGGCCTGGGAAAGGACTCAAGAGCCGACATCAGGTGGCTGCACTCAGGCTGAGAGGTGGACGTGCCAGGACCACAGACTTCAAGTCGTGGCCAACACTCGCATCCCTCTAGAATTGGGGGTCCTTGCTTCCTGCTTCTGGAAGAATCAGTGCAGAAGGTAGTGGGGGAGGCTTGTAGGGCTGCCCCTCTCTGGGCCCCAGACGCCCCACTGGAACACTGGAGACTGAGGTTCTTTAGATCAGTCATTGTGTACCTGGGGACTTGCCTTATGCTCAACTGTGACCCCTGGAGTTGGGGGCGTGGCATCCCAGTAAATATTCTAGACAGGAGCCCAAGGGGAGTTTTATGTGCAGTTTGACAAGCATCTTCAGAATCACCATTGCTTCGATTTGTGTGTAGTCAATTTATTTTAAAATTTTGAGCATTAAAGAAAAAAGTGATCATTTCATGTGGATTGCAAGGGGCCCCAGGGATAAACAGCGGTCTAGATGGGTGCTTTGCAAACTTTAACATGCAGGCAACTAACTTGGGGGTTTTGCGGAAGTGTCAATTCAGGTTCCGAAGGTCTGGGGTGGGGCCCAAGATCCCGCAATTCCCTGCGAATTTCTGGGTGATGCCGCTGTCTGTTCACGGCCCACCTAGCACCCAACACAACCTCTGAAGCCCTTCCTGGCAGCTCCTGGGGCCTTGGCTCCCTAGAATGGCAGCATATTGGTTGCTTATGTATCAGCGCTTGGCTCATCCTTTATAGAGTCTGTTAAATGAAGAGGAACCAAGTAAGAATGCGAATGAATCCAGGCAGGACTTAAGGACTGTGTTTTAGTAGTAATAGAACTAGGCATTCATTGCTCAGATTTACATCTGCACATGTTCATATCTGTGTTCATCACTGTTGATCATTTGCAAATAATGCTCTGTTATCTTAATCCTAATTTTATGGCTAATGATGTGTGTTTCATTCCGATCAAGCGTAGACTTTGAGTAAACATACATTTCTCAGTATGTTTCCCTCCGATCACTACGAAAGGACTGCGAGTCACTGAAAGAAATCGTGTGTGAGGGAGCAGGATGGCGTCTGGAGCCCATCCGCTAATGGCAGCGTTCTCTGGCTGCCCACTAAGGGCCTGGCAGGGGCGAGCCTGCTCATCCTTGCTCTTCCCTGCTGGTTGAGGGAGCCCCTGCGACTCTCTGCATGAATCTCCATGGGCTTGAGGGAACTGCCAGCACCACTGGCCCCTGCAGAGCAGAGTCTCTGGCTCTCCTTTCCAGGAATTTGTGATGTTTCCAGTTTGATCATTCAGGATCACTCTCTGCTGCCCCCATTCCTGCTCAGCAGCAGACAGCTGTCATTCCCCAGAACCCCAGCACATCCTGCCCCAGCCTGACTGTGCAGAGGGCCCATCCTCACCAGAGGTGGCTCAGGACTCAGCCTCCTGGGCCCAGGATCTGAGCACCTTGGACACGTAGGTGCCCGCAGCCCTGCAGTGTGTGGCCCCCCGGCGGGGCCCTGCCCTGCTGGGCCCCGGCTCTCTAAGCCAGGCTTTGGATGCCACTTGACTAACTGTGGCCCCCTTCTCCCAGCAGCTGACTCTGCTCCTGCCTCCTGGTGGCAAGTGAGACAGGGTCCCCAGGGCCCTGCCATTCTCCAGGCCTTCAGCCTCCTGCGTCCCTGCATGCCACACCCCACCAGGCTGGCGGCTGAGCCGCAAACTTTGGTTCTTTGCGCTCCCTTCCTTCCCTTGTCCCTTCCCTCTGCCAGCTTACAGGGTGTTTCATGATGCGAGTGAGCAGGGAAAGCTGAGGGAGAGGTAATTCCAAGGCAGAGAGTGGGGAGCAGGAAGGAATAAGCAAGCAGGAGAGTGGGATGAATCAAAAGCTGGCTTTGGGACAGCGGTTCTTGACGATAAAAATTAACACATGCCGTTATTTGTATATATACAGATTTTATACATAAATATAAAATTATCTTTGTGTATTATTTATACGTATGTGCGGTTTTGTATCCCTAGATAGATAGATAGATAGATAGACAGATATAATATATCATGTATGTGTGCCTGGCATTCATCTAAGCTTGATGGGCAACATGCCATTTAGTACTCTCAACAACCCCGTGAGGGAGGTATATCATCTCCACATTATGGATGGAAACTGCAGCGGGTCACGAAGTGACTTACTAAGATCACGTAGCTAGTAAATGGCAGAGTCAGGATTTGGACCTAGACCGGCAGACTTCAAAGCTTGTAGTCTTAACCTCTCTGCGATCTGGTCCCAGGTTCCCACCTTGGGCCGAGTGGGGGTTATGGGCCCCCGTTAGTATCTGATGTCAGCCATGGGCTCTCCCCTCTCCGCCAGATACACGCACCGTCATTTAACCATGTGTATTTGATTCTGATGGACGGACGCATAAACCCCGTGGGACCCATCTTTGAGCCTTAGGTTCAAAAGCTCCTGCTTTGGAGGTGGTGCCCATGGCTGGCAGTAAGAGCAACAACAGAAATTTATACTTTGTTGAGTATTTACTATGTTCTGGGCACAGTGGTAAAGGCTTTCTGTGAATTACCTTGTTTACCCCTCACAACGGTTTCAGGCGGAATTATCACCCCCATTATGCAGATGAGAAAGCTGAGGTTTAGAGAGGTTGACTCACTATCCCAAGCTCAAGCAGCTGGTGAGCCCCACAGATGGACTTAAACCTAGGTCTGTTGGCTCCAATGTCGGCACCCTGTATGCTCTGCAGAGGGCCTGCTGAGGGCTGGTGGTGCCCTTGTCCCCAGGCTGACCTAGACTCGAAGGAGAGAAATGGAGATTTCTGGGAATGGTTTCTAGCAGGTGCTTCTTCACCCCAGCCCAGTCCTGCTGGAGTCTGCTTTGCCATCACTGGTTCTGTGCACATCCAGCAGAGTTCCCCCATCTTTGAGAGCAGGAAGACAGCATGAGGAAAAAAAAGGAAGGGTTGGAGAGCCCAGGGCAGAGCCGGGCATGGAAGAAGGAGGAGGATTTGTTCCAAGAAACCTAGAAGACACTCACAGAGGAAAGCACATTGTGAGGAAAGGAGGGGCTGAGGGAGGCTGTGGGAAAGGGGGGGTTTCGGGGAGCATGCTCTTGCAGAGTCGGGTTTGGGCATTGGTTTCTGCAGCCAGTTTTGTCGTTTTGCTTCTGCAGAGACTGTCAGTTGTGGGGTCAGAGAACAGGGTCTTAAAGCCTGGCAGAGGCAAGGGTGGGGCTGGGGACCATCAACCAGGACAGGCCACGGTGGAGCTGGGCCCAGATGCAGAGATTGGAGGCTGCTCTTGGCTGCCCTGCCCTCTGGGATGGGCCCTCATAGTCTGTTCTCCTGCTCATGGTCCTTCCCTGTCCCCTGCATCCTCGTCTTTAGCACAGCCAGCTCAAGCATATGTCCTGAAACACGGCCCCCACAGGACTTCCCGGAGTGGCCATTTTAAAGCATTCACATTGAAGTGGCAGTGTCAGAATGTACCGGCCACTCTTTTGTTCCCAGGTGCATGTGCCGTGGACACCCCGGATTGATGCCCCTGGAACATGCTGCTTGGTAATCAAAATAGCTGAAGGGCTTAAGGGCTTATTTTTAGGCTGGGCCCCAAAATGCTTCTGCCTCAAAATGCCACTGCAGAGCCTCAGAGGCCAGGTGCTTACTGGGTCTTGTCCTGAGCTATTGCCAGCCCCCGGGTCCCAGAGAGGTCCAAGGCCGTGGTGGAAGGTGCTCTGGTTGACTGCAGATTCACTAGGGTCAGGGGTGGAGAGTGCTAAGAGCCACATCTGTCTTACCGGCAGGGAGGCCAGTGAATTCCCCACAGTGGGGTCTTGTCCCGTCCTGGCGCCCCACTGTGGGGATCCCGTACCCAGATCCCATATGGAGAAGCTTGAAGCAAGTCTCCTCCCCCAGCCGAGCCAACAATATCCTCCTTGGGACAACGGCAATGATACTTCTGACTTGCTGGCCTGCACATGTGAATGGCAATAATAGTACCAGGTTGTATGGGCTCAAAGAGGACCGTGGGAACCCGAGCTGGGGTGTGGTGTGTGGTGGTGGGGATGCTTGCTGCCATGGTGAGTTCTGGTGCCCACTGATCTGTTCTGCTCACCTGGGTAATAGGAATGGCTACTGTGTACTGAGCACTTCCTACCTGCCAGGCACTGCTTTAAGTACTAAACATGTATTAACTCTTAAGTCTTACAAACAGTGTTAGGAAGTAGGTGTTCCCATTTTGCAGTTGAGGAAGCTGAGGCACAGGGAGAATAAGCTACGTGTCTGTGGTGTTGGGATTTGAATTCAGGCAGTGGGGTCTCTGAGCCCCACGCTTGAGGATGAGAGGTGCAGAAACATAAGTGGTGGCCTTTGGAGCCAGGGCCTTGTCTTCTGCCGCAAGAGAGCCTTGAGGAGTGTGTGGGTCCCCAAGGACGGGTCAGAGTCAGAGGCCGCCTTGCAGCCAGATGAGAAGATACCCGTGAGGGGCCTAGCACCGAGCCTGGCACACTGTCAGGCAGGCTTTCTCCACTGGGGCCCTGCTGCCCTTGGGGGCTGGGGAATGCCTCCACAGGGTAGGATATTTAGCAGCATCTTTGGCCTCTGCCAGCAGCACCCCTTTGCAGAAACCAAAAAATGCCTTCAGATGTGGCTGCTCCAGTCCCCAGGTCTCTCCCCCACCGACAGGTTACCGTGGCTTGTGTGATTGATTAGCTAGCTGCCTCCGATTGCTGCAAAAAGCTAGCTTTCCTGCCCCTGGGGATGCAGGTGGGTGGGGCCTCTGTGCCTCTGAGCTTCTTTGCGGAAATCGGGGTGGGGGCGAGGTGGGGCATGCAGGTGAGGCCGGGCTGTGGTGGGGACCCAACAGTCTGGCTTCCAAGCCTTCATGGCCTTTTTATCCTGCTCCATTAGCGAGATGCATGGCATTTCTGTTACAACGTTTCCACAAAGAATCAATTGAAAAGATAAAAAGTATGGCATCTGGAGAGTTTAAAATTAAATTCTTACAAAATACAAAGTGGAAGAGAGAATTAAAAAATAGAAACAGGGAGCCCCATGACTTGCACAAATCCTCCATTTGTTGCCTGGGAACTGAGCAGCCTGGCCTCAGAGGAGAAGGAATTCCAGGCTGCCTGGGGCAGGGTCCGCTGAGGACCAGGGGAAAGGGGGGCCTGCCCTGCAGAACTCAGTCCAGGCCGGCAGCCCGCCTCTCCTCCCCCAAAGGCTCCCCATCCTTGGCTTCCAGGTCCTTCTTCCTTTCCTTTCCATACAGATGCTTCCCTTATATAAATAGATTCTTATTATAGAAAACTTGGAAAATGCAGACTATTATAAAGAAGAATTTAAAAAAATTAGCTGTGATGTTGCAACCCCAGAGAACCACTGATAACACACCCCCTGCACACTTATTCTTGGAGTTGACCAGAACTGTAAATACTGCGTACCTGTTTTGTACGTATGTCATTTTTTTCCCCACTTAATTTGTCCTAGACCAATGGGAGGAATCCAGCTTTTCTGGGGTCTCCCTGTCCCTCCTGTCAGCCACGAAACACCTGCATGAGCCTCCCCGGCACTCAGTACTGTAGGGTCAGACAGACAGAAGGACAAGAACACCCAGACTCCCTTCTTGTGCTCACAGCCTGGAAAGGGGTACAGGACCACTGATGGCCTAACGGTTGTTACAGGGCAGTGTCTTTATCTGTGAAGACTTCCTTGAAGGACCCAGGCTGGGTTTTTGGAAGAATCAATCAAACTTGGCTGGAAGGAGGGACAAGGGAGGACATTCCCAGTAGGGGGTAGAGCATGAACAGTGGCTGGGTGGAGGAGCCATTCCAGGCACATTTCGGGGGGGAATCTTGGAAGGGAGGCTCAGAACATACACAAAACAAGCACTCAGTCCTGTTGACCACACTGATGATGAACAGTTGTTCGGAAAGGTGGGGTTTGAGGCTGCTTACAGAGGAGTTGGATTGTGCTGGAGGCACGGATTTGGGCAGTGGTGGGGCTGGTGAGGGTGGGCTGGAGGGGAAAGGCCTTGTAGTTCCTGGACAACTCTTGCTCTCTGCGTCCGGGGTCCATGGAGCTGCAGCTGTGAGCTGGGCAGCCCTGTTTTGGCATCCTGCACTGGCCACCTGGGTTGTCCTTGTGGTCTAGACCGCCCCGGTTTCATCTCTCCTGCAGCCAAGATCATGCCTTCATTGGCCTCTCCAAACCTCTTCCGGTCCCCCGACCTCATCCACCCTTCCCTTCTCTGCACACAGCCAGGGCCAACCTCACGGGCACGCGACCTATGCCATCACCCAGGATGCTGTGCTTGGAAAGGGCCCATGTTGGTTGAATGCTCTGCTGTCATCGTCTTCAAATTCCTAATCATTTTTGAAGGAGGGGCCTGCGTTTTTGTTTTGAAGGGGGCCTCACACTTTACGTGGTGGGCCCGACACTCAGTAGAAGGTCTCATCCCTCATTTTACCCAGGGCTTCATCGAGGCCCTCCTGCCCCCCAGACCTGCCACGTTTCTGTCTGTCCCTCTTTCTCTGAGGCCACCCTTCTCCCTGGCTCTCAGGTGCATTCTCCACAGATTGTCCCTCTCTGCACCTTGCATTCACCCTCTTTCTGCTCCTTCACTCCAGCCCACACCTAGGCTGGGTTACTATCCTTCTTCAAAATTTAAAAAATCACTACCTTGCACACCTACTTGCCCCTCCTTCCCGTGGCCCCTGCCTTCTCCTCCACCTCATGGAGCTCCCCGAGAAATCTCTGCAGGTTTGCCGGCGTCGGCATCCTCTTTGGGGCATCTTATTTCTGATCTCCCTCCTCCACCTGCAGATCCTCTCTGCAGGATATTCACACCACGCAACCCAGGAGGACCCAGGGGCCTTTTCTTCACTCGCCCTCCTTGCCCTCCGAGCGTCACCTCTCTGGGCCCTTCCCGTACACCTGGTCCTCATCCTCAACTGCCGGCACCCTGTGTTTTCTTGCCTTTCTACTTTCCCTTGCTTCTCCACCTCATGGATGTGGCAAAACCCAAGGGGTCCATTCCAGCTATGTCTGTGGCTTCTAGAAGCCCGGACAGAAGTGGCCCCATGACGATGAGCCGATGGTCCAGCATGGGGGATGGGGGTTGGGAGGTGAGCTTTAGAACCAACAGAGATGAGCTGGGACCAGCCAGGTGACAGTCCAAAGGGTGGTGGCTGATGGGGACTCAGGCCACAGGGATCTGGGGCAGGGGATTAGGAAAGCGAGCGCGCCCCCCCCCACCTGGGCGTGCTCAGTAACCACAACAAACAGCAGTTCGCTGCCTCCATTTGATCCTTCATCACACGAGCCCCCCAACAGTCACCCAGCACCTATCCTAGCCGGGCACTGAGCTTGACCGTATAATGTGTGAATTCTCCTGGGCCCTGTGGTCACCTGCACTGGTCAGCAAGGCATTGGCAAAGCAGTGGGAGAACAAAGACACCAAATCCAACCATCCCCAAATTTAGCCTCTAGTAGGAGAAATTAACAAGTACACAAAGAAACAGACAAAGCCATTACAGCTTTTGATAAGCTTTCTGCTGGAAATAAATAGGGGGGCAAGAAGAGAGACTGTGGGAGTCTGGCGTGAGTCTTCACAGAAGGAACCCCAGGATCAGAAGGGGGGGTGGGCGGACCCGACTGGAGGGGGTGCCAGGCAGAGACACACCTAGCAAAAAGCCCTGAGCCAGGAAGTGGGGGCCTTTACCAGGCACTGAAGGAAGTCTCTGCTTGCCTGTGCCGGCCGGCCGGGCATCACCTTTACCGGTGGCAGGAAGCACCCTGACTCCTGGTGATAAGGATAGCTCCATCCTTTTTCACCTGTAGCAAAATGTCACCTAGTACTTGAGCCCTCATGACTCCAGGAGTGCCCCGCCAGACACATTACTGTGGTCATTGCTCATTTCTTCGTGTCCTGCATGACCTTCATGCTTCCATCCCATGCAAGGACCTCAAATATGGGATGGGCTTGGAAGCAGGTGTGTGTGTGGGGGGGGGACCTAGGTCTGGGTTTCATTGCCTGGGACGTTCAGTGACAAGTGCCCAAGAGGCAGAAGGTCCTAAAGCTGATTCAGGCTGGGGTCCCCTAAGGTTGAAAGCAAATTGAGATCTAAGCATCCAGGACTCCCAGCCTGTAAAAAATGCCGTGCCTCTGGCAGGGGATGGGGTGACCATGCAATTCAGCGCTGACATGTGGGGAGCGGGGGTCCAGTCTTCTGGGGAAGGAAGCTGACCAGAGCACAGTAAGGCAGGATGAGCCAGGCTGAAGGCCCGATGTGTGTATTGGGAACCAAGGCAGGGTGGCCCTGCGGGCATGTGTGGACCCTCAGGGCTGACCCCACCCTGATACCCACCAGCCTGAGACAGCAGGCACAGGACGCAGCTCTAGCTCCAGATGGGGCCTGCGTAGCTTTAGTGGCCGTCTGCTGCTGTGGGTCCTTCACATATTTCCACTCCGATCCCACAGCCTTGCAGACTGTGGCCTGACAGTGAATTCCTTCCTTTTCCTTAGAGGAAGTCTTGACTTCTTTTTCTTCGTAAATTTTGTTTGATAGCTGTAGGAATGTAGAGAACTTGTTTTTATATCATCATCATCATCGGCATCATATTAACCCCTTACTCTGCGCCAGCATCCAGAGGAAATGAGCATCAGAGAGGGGACGTGTGCGTAAGGTCATAGAAGGAGTAAATGACAGAGCCCGGGGTCTGAGTGGGACCAGCTCCGGTGTGATGCAGGCCCCGGGGGTGGGGGCTTCCTGTGCTCCCAGCACAAAGTCCATCCTTTTCAAAGGGACAGGTTGGAGTGGCACCTCCCAGTACACCTGGGCCGCCTCCGCCCCCGGGAGATGGCGATGCAGCTCCCTCCCCACCCCCACACTGGTTCCCTCTGCTCTCAGGCCAGCGGAAGCCAAGCCTGGCAGCACTCTGAGTTAAAGGAGGGGGTCAGAAGCTGCTCTGTCCAGTGTCACCACCAGCCTGGTGCACAGCTCACCTCCTTCTCCCAGCGGCCCCCCCCCTTTGCCTGCCAGCGCTCAGAAGTGTGGTGCTATAAAAAGCCCAGTAGTAATATGCAAATCGCCCTGATTATTTATGGCCAAGTTTGTAAATAAGCCAAAGAGACAAGGTGGGTTGTTGTTTTTACGATCTCTGCAGTCCTCGCAGGAAAATCTGCGGTAAGCAGAGTTCGGGTGAGCCGAGCCAGAGCTCACGGTTTAATAAACACAGCCTAATTACCAGGCACCGGGGACAAACAAGCGAGGGGGTTGAGCCAGGGACGGAAGCGCGCCGCAGCCCAGCCCGAGGAGGGGGTGGGGTGCGTGGACGGAGGGCCGGAGCGGGAGGCGGGGCCCTCTCCCCGCCCACTTCCCTCTGGCCCCGCCTCCAAGCGCCCGCCGGGAGGGGCGGGGCCTGCCACCACTGCCCTACCTGGCTAGGGGTTCTGCTGTGGGTCCTGCCAGGGGCGGGAGCGCCGCTACCCGGGCTGCAGAAAACGGTGTCAGGGACGGGCCTGGCGAAGGAGGCTCGGGGAGAGGGAGATGGGAAGCTTTCTGCCCGCCATCAGCCTGGTGGTGTTGTGGCCCCTGGCTGGTTTCCCCGATCTCTGCCATGGCGGCCCTTGGGAAGCTGGGATCAGGATGGACTCAAGGAGAGAGATGGGGCAGGGGGGCAGGGGCGCTCCACGGACTTGAGGAGAGCAGAAGCCAGGCTGCCAGGGGCACAGTCAGAAGTCGCGTTGGGCATTTGTTCCCCACCCTCTCCAGAGATTATGTGCTCACGTGTCAAATGGGAGTGGAGGGTCCCACCCTGTAGATGCCCCAGCCGTAGCTCACTGGGCGGAGTTAATGGCCCCAGGAGCACCAACAACCAACAAAGGAAAGAGTTTGGTGGATAAATTCCCCAGCCTACTCTCCCTTCAGTCGGACAACTGATTTGCATGTGCTACACCCACTCCCAGCGTCCCTTGTAGGATTCAGCCCCATCCACTCCTATTGGCACCTTATGCAGCTGGGACCCCTTTGTAGGTTGTCTTCCCTTTCCTGTCTCACTGCCCTTCTCCCTCACTGTACTTCCAGGGGTCAGTTCACAAATAAACTGACTTGCATCCAAATCCTTAACCCAGGTCCTGATTTTGTGTAAATCTGACCCAGGTGACTACCAGGTGCTAAACACTACGATAGAATTAATTATAATAATAGCTATTGAGCACTTACTATGTGTCAAGCACCATTCTAAACATTTTACTTATAATAACTCATTGAATCATCTCAATGCTCTATGAGAGTGATACCATTATTAATCTCCCATCTGACGAAGGGGGAAAAGAAGGCACAAAGGTATTAAGGAACCTGACCAAGGTCTCACAGCTAAGAAGTAGCAGAGCCAGGATCCAAACCCAAGCACTACTAACTTTAGAGACTATTTTTTTGTGATCATCATACTAAACTGCAGGCTTCTCAAATATTCCCCAAGCACCTCTCTACTCCAGGCCTTATGCTTGGACCTTGAGATCTAGAGATGAACCATATGTGGGTCCTGACCTTGGACAGCTTGAGGTGACCAGCAGAAAGATGAAGGAAATAGACAAGACAGTGCATTTTGGAGAGATGTGTCCAGAGCGAGGAGGGTTTAGAGGCAGAGCACCCGGAAGAATTAGGGAAGGCACTAGGAGGGGGGTGTCACTTGAAAAAGTGTTAAAGAAGAAACGAACTGGAAGATGATGGGATAAAGGGGGTGGGAAGAGTCCAGGCAGAGGAACAGTGGGTGTAAAGGGTCAGAGTATGTGCCCAATGGTGAGGTTCCGTGTGGCTAGAGAGCCGGGATGAGTCCGCTTTTTGCTTGTTTGTTTATTGTTATTGTTGTTTGGGGTGGGGTGGGGGCCGGTGACTGATGGGCAGAGAGGCGAGGCCAGATTATGAAGGGTCTTGTCTCCAGGCCAAGGGAAGGGAGAGCTCCCCAGGGGATCCAACTGTGTTTGCATGCTTCATTTCCTTGTGGGAGCTGAATACACAGGTGCTCATTATATTCTTCTCCATGTCTTCTTGTGTTTCTGAAAGATTCTTAGTTTTAAAAATGATTTAGGAAAATAAAAGCAGTTAGCAGGTAAACAGACCCACACGGATAGACCAGAATCATCATCTCCCTGTGGACACTAGTCCTGGGAAGGTACCCCAAGGTCTTATTTCTGGGCACCAAGTCACACAATCAGCTCCAAGAATGTTAGGCAACTAGACTTGTATAGTTTGCGTCTAGGATCCAAGGACACAACTTACTCTTCAATGCAGGTCCTCTTGGATTAAGTCGGAGGGGGCCTTTTGGATTTGGGTCTTGGTCACACCAGCCACGAGGTGACCAGTGTGCCATCCGTGTTCCCATACAAGACATTAAAAATTATGGTGCTAAATGCAAAGTGGTATCCTGGATTGGGTCTTGGAACAGAAAAAGAACATTTGTGGAAAACCTAGTGACATCAAAATAAAGGCTGTAGTTTGGTTAATAGTAAAATGCTAGTGTTCATCATTTTTGACCAACTACCATGGTTACGGAGGATGTTCACATCAGGAGAAATTGAGTGAAAGGTGTACGGTAATTCTCTGTACAATCTTTGTAACTTTTCTGTAAATCACAAATTATTCCAAACTAAGGAATTTATGTAAAAATTGCAGTGAACAGAGGAGGACTGAGAATTGGCCTCTGTTACAAAGCCCTAGGCCCAGATGACATGTGCACATGGTTGTTGAGCCGGGAAAGAATTACGATTGCGTTAATGTCCAGCCCACCCTTCCTCTTCTTGTGCATGTATAAATGCCTTGTTGGAACCCAAATATTCCATACTTGTTACTTTTTCCTGATTTTCACACCTGGTAACTCTTTTCAAAAGGGAATGAAGGTGATGATAAGGCACTTTGCAGAGAGAATTCCCCTTGTTCAAAAGATTCACCAGAGGTTGCCTTGACACGGCATGCTTTCTTCCTACATTTTAAGAAGTTCATCTACTAAAGTTGTATTTTTGCTTGCCTCTTTGGAAATTCCTGGAGTAGTACAGACCTGTTTTCCCCAAGGAAGAGAAACAGGAAGAGGGCTTCAAGGATGGCAAAGCCCAGCAATGAAAATGGACTCTTACTGACTCCCTATGTGTGCCACTAAATTTTAACTTCTCTGGCGATTTCTTGTCTCCACTTTGCTTGGGGAGACTAAGAATGGACTAATGAGGAGTCAGTCACCCATGGAAGTCGCCATAGGAAGGCCTAGAGATAGTGGGGAGCTTTCAGGCTTTCTTAGACAGGCAACATGGCAAATTGTCCTCGTTCTAATTGACCCTGCTGATTAATGAGGTCACTTATGGTATCAATTATTATCCTGCCAAGAGAATGTGTATCAAACTGAAACAAATGCCCATGAACTTGCTTATTCTATTAAAAAATAAAGTAATGAGAGATGATTAACGGTATGTGCTCTGAGAGAAGCCACAGGAAAGGACAGGCGGGAGAGAAAGGCAGAAATGAGCCTTTCTGATTAGGGGTTTAAAAAGGCTTTTGTTTAAAAGTAGCTTTCTATTGACCCTCTTCCTTTCAATGCCGTGCCTTGGGGGAGCGGTCTAGACTCAGTGGTCTCTACTTCCTTCCTTCCTGTGAACAGCTTAACCCACTGCAACCCACTTTCAGCCTTACCACTCCACTTAGACTGCTCTGGAAAAAAAAGTCACTACTGTTCTACCTGCCAAATCCATTGGCCCTCCAGTCCTTCTGTACCAGTCCCCTCAAAAGTGTTGACCACCACGGACCTCATTCTTCTTGAAACACTTTCTTTTCCCAACTACTCTGACACCACCAACTCCTCCTTCCTCCTTCCTTCCTTCCTTCCTTCCTTCCTTCCTTCCTTCCTCCCTCCCTCCCTCCCCCCTTTCGCCCCTCCCTCCCCTCCTTCTTTCATTCTTTCATTTACTTTCCCATGTATTTATTGAGCACCTACTGTATGCTAGGCACTGAACGTAAAAAGGTAAACAAGACGACAAAGTCCTTGTTCTAAGTGGAGCTTAGGTTCAAGCAGAGGAGGAATAGGCAATGAACAAAAAGTGCCGGTAAATAAGACATTCAGTGTCAGGAGTAGGAAGACAGTAAATCTGAGTGACCAGAGTGTGAAGACCGGGCAACATCAGGCAGCGTGGTCAGTGGGACCCCTCTGTGAACGTGATACTCCATCCCTTCACACAGCAGTCCCTCAAATCTTGCCATTATCTCTGGAGCTTTCATGTCTTTCTTTGTGTCATTTTACCCCCCGTAGACGTGGGCCAGACCTTGGGGATCATGGGATTGTGCTGGATCAGTCCCCGCTTTGCACCAAAGATGATTGAAGATGTCATCCAGGGGGCGAAACTCAGTTCCAAATTCAAGCTGACAGTTGTCTAATTCTGAGGTTCCAGGCAAAGAGACGGAGCCCAGGGACAAGGCAACAGTTCTCAACCCAGGGCCATCGACTATGATATGAATCACAGCCCTCAGAGTTATGCAGTATGGTGGCCTGAAAAATCCCGGAAGCCAGACTAGAGTTAGAAATTCAGACAGATGCTGGGGAAAAGAGCTTGAGAGATTGCCCGGACCCCCTGCAAAAACTCCCAGGTGACCAAGCTGTCTCACTGCCCCTGGGGCTCAGTCCCGTCCTATCCCCAGCTGAGGGCACAGGGAAGGGCTCTTTACTATTAACTGCACCTGTCATGAAAGGCCAAGTTGGGTCAAGGTTTTCCAGGATCCCACGAAAGCAGATAAAGTCTGCATCTGCTAGAAGGCTGAGCAGCCTCCCGAAAAATCCCCTCTCTTGGGGAGACTAGTAATTAAGCAGTCATGGGAAACACATGGAGGATGAACAGCTGGTTGTATCCATTTGTTCTCCTGTCATTGGTTGGAGACCAATTTCATAAATTACATGTGGAGTTGGATTTTGTCTTTCCTCTGCTCATGCCATCCTCTTTGCTTGAAATGACCTCACTGTTCTCCTGCTACCCTCCATGCCCTTTGGATGATTGGCTAACAATTTATCCTTTTAGATCAGCTCAGGCTGATGATGTCGAATTCCCTGGGAATCGCTCTCACTGAACTTACTGTGTTACATTTTCATTGTGTCTTCAGCAGTAGTACAATTAATTAACTCCTACTGTGTGCCTAGCACTGATCTCTAATGATGGGCATAGACCAGGGAACCAATGGATCAAAATCCCTGTCCTCATGGAATTCACAGAATAATGGGGAAAGGTGGACTTAATAAATAAGGATTAATCAAATATATATTATGTCAGGTGGTGATAAGAAATGTAGAACTAAGAGATCAGGAGACAGGAAGGGGGGAGGGGAGAGGGTTGCAATTTTAAATAGAGTGGTCATCGAAGACCTTGAAGACCTCGGTGGAAAGGTGATATGTGAGAAAAAAGCCTGAACAAGATGAGGGAACCAGTCAAGTACGTGCAGGGGAGGAAATGGAATAGCTGGGAAAAGCTGAGGGAATAGCAGGTGCAAAGGCTCGGAGACAGAAACTTGCCAGCTACGTTCAGGGAACAGAGAGGGGGCCATTATGGCTGGAGTGAGCGAGCAGGGAAGACTATTTGGTGATAAAGAGAGAGAGAACGGGAGTGCGTGATGGTGACAGAGGTTTGCCCAGGGCCTTTGGGTCATTATGAAGCCTTGGGCTTTATCCCAAATTAAGCGGGACACCTTTAGAAGAGTCATAAGCAGAGAAGTGACATAATCTGACTTAAAGTATCATGCCGGCTGCTGTATTGAGAATAGTCTGTAGGGGGCAAGAGGGATGTAGGGAGAACAGTTGGGAGGTTATTGCAATCGCCAAGGCAAGAGATGGAGGTGGGGTGAACAGGATGATAGTAATGAAGGTGATGAGATGTGGCTGAATTTCTGGGATACATTAATGGAAGTTTCTACTTTTGAGGGTGAACTTCTTGAGGACCAGGTCTATGTCTTATACATTTCTATCCTCAGAACTAAACATAGTGCATGACGTTTAATAGGGCACACAATTAATATTTGTTGAATCCATGGTTGATGAGAAATAATTTTTAAATGTTAATAATAGGAATAAGTCAGCCTCTGGTCACTTTTTGGAACCTGTCAGATCATAGAGCAAATCCTGGCTAACAGCCACCTAGATTTTCCAAACTTTTGTCGTAAAGAAGGCTGCTCATGGGTGTGCTGGACCAAGAAGTATGGGGCATGTTGGCTTCAACTGTGTTTGTCTATTTTTCTGGCTGCAGGACTTCTCAGAGCCTTTAATACACTCATGCACAGGTTCCCAACATTTCTTAGTTTGAAGTGCCATTAAGTGCTTCAGTTATTTTTCCACGGGTAAAATGGGTGCTCCATGGGTAAAAGACACCTATCAGTTCTACTTATTAAATAGTTAAGGCCAAATGGCTAAATAAGTATATACACCATAACAATTTTATAGCTGTTTGAAAAAATAATAAATATAAATTGAAAGAAAAAAATCCTATTTTTATTTCATTCTTAAATAACCACCACTGGTTACTAATGGAATGTGTGTACTTATTAGGCTATGCACAGCTTCTCAAACCTTGGAATCAGATTGGACACCACCACCCTCATATTGTGTTCCACAGTGACTTCATACAGTACCTGCTTTATATCACACCAACCACCAACTTTGCAAAGATATGATGTCATTTAATGGAATGTAGCTTCATGTTGAAACTGTGAACTGCCTCGAGCTATACTTTGTGTGGCCAACAGAAACTGAGTGTCAGAGATTCCTTTGAAAATTTAAAATATTCCACACTGCTCTTACAAATTTCCCGCAGCACCCTAGCATGCCGTGGCACACGGTTTGAGAACTATGGTGCTACTTTGGATGTAGCATTTCCCAAAATTATTTGCAGGTTTTCTCAGGCAAATCTACTAACATAACACTGGATGCAGCATGGAGAGAGAATATCCAAGACTCCTTCCTGCAGAATCAGGAGCTGCAGTTCTATGGCAAATACTCCTGGGTATTGACAGAGTGAGCGTGCTTAACATTTGCATTCTGAGCATACAATGCTGCTTCCTTATTTTTAGCTGTCAGCAGGTGGGCCTGCTCTGACTCCAGACCTTGCTTCTTAAAGCCTGCATGCCTCCCAGACAGTGTATCTAGAGATTTGGATGCCTAGCATTGCTCCTACCCAGCCATACTTAGGACAGGTATACTGGCCTCCCCCAAAATGTCTGTACATGCGCAGCTGAAGGCGGACGTTTTTGAAGCCAGTGGATGTTTTCGGAATAGACTGAGACATTTTAGAGAAGATCCTTTGGACTTAAGCTGGGATTTTTCAGCAGATATCTGGCTAATGCCAGGTGATCCTCAGAAATGGGGGGTGTATTCCAAGGATCCCCAGTCTTGGGATGGCACAAGACCCATTGCTACAGATTTTTGGTTACTGTGGGTTTCAGGGCTTCCGAGACCAGGAGTGTCAGTGCTCTCATGACCTATGTAGCAATAGCATGAGCTCTGGGACCTGCCTTCTCTGGGCATCCCATCTCCCAGAGAGTGCTCCACAGCACCCCAGCCCACAGGGTGCTCTAAGAAAAGAAAGAGCTTATGACACAGACACTTAAAAGCACAGAAAGCCCGTTGTTGTTGGTTTTTTTTTGCAAGTTTCCATTTTAGAAGCTCTTGATGCAATGCAAATGGGAATCACCAGAGAGAACGTGTGTCTATAGGGGTGTATGTGTGTGTCTGTGTATTGTGTGTGATTATGACTAATGTCCATCAATTACCTGCAAATGACTAGACAGTGCCTGTAATGATAGTTCTGTTTCTAGCTTAATGGTTTATGTATCTAACTAGTGGTTGCTGTCTGGAGTAAGGCTGCTGGCAAATCAAAACACTATTTGCCAAGCCTGTCAGTGTGATAAATGTTGCTTGCATTTACTCTTTTATTCCCAAGGTCAATTGACATGTCTTTTTTTATATTACCATTTGATGTGCTAAGAACCTTAAATGAGAGCCATCCAATAAAGGCCCAATTTGCTGTATTCCTATTTATTCCTGGATAATTTTCTATTAGTTGGGCTCTTGAAGATTTCAGGGAAGTGACACGCATGAATCATCCTCAGAAATAGGGATTTATTGCCAGGATCCCTGGGTCTTGGAACAGCACAGGGACCATCTCCTTGGCCTTTCGGTCATCCTGGGTTTCAGGGCTTCCAAGACGAGGAACATCGGCAGCCTCGAACATTGTGACCTGCCTTGTCTGGGCATCTAATTTCCTAGAGGATGTCCCACAGAACCCCAGGCCATACGCTCTTAAGAATAAAAGGGTCAAATGTGTTGGGAGCTCTCGGCATCATCTATTCCTGTCTTGCGAGTTTGCTATTCAGTTATTAAATGCTTCCACAAGCACTTTATTTTTGTTTATTTTCTGAAAACTCCTTGCCTAACTTTGTTTAACCCAGCATTTTCCAATTCTGTTTAACTGACAGACACCCTAGAATATCCTTTGCAGAACAGTCTAGTATTTGTACTTTGCAGACGGATCTGGTTGTGGTCATTGTCGCCCTCTGTGCTGGGGGTCCCCGTGACCACCCTCAGCTTCCATGATGTGCTGGAAGGATTCAGAGGAGGCAGCCTATAGTTGTCCTCATGACTATGATCTGTCACGGTGAAGGCTACAGAGCAAAACGGCCATGGGAAACCGTGCACGGGATGAAGTCTGGGGGAAGCCCGGCACCGGCTGCCAGGAGTCCTTTTCCAGTGGGTTCACGCAGAACGTGCTTAATCGCCCCGACAAGGAACTGTGACGACACATGTGAAATGCTACCCCCAGGAAGGCCCACTGGAGACTGAGTGCCCAGACTTTTTCCTGGGAGCAGGCGACATAGGCACTGTCTGCCCGGCATGTACCAAAGTTCCAGACTCCCAGAGGGAAGGCAGGTGTGTAGTGTGAACTGTAATGTTCATGCAGATAGTTTAGGCCACCCTTACCAGTTCTGGGAAAGGTGGGGACCCTCCCGAAATCCACGTTCAATACCAGCCAAGGCCAACCTTGTAAGCTGGCTTCAAACAATAGTCAGGCCTTTTCTGTCTATTCTCTGATGGTTGAATATTCATTCATTCATTCATTTTATATTTGCCTTAATCAGCTTGGCTGCAATAACAAGCGTTCCATAGACTGGGTGGCTTGTAAACAACAGAGATGTATTTCCCATCACTCTGGAGACTGACCTGCAAGGTCAGGGGGCCAGCATGTGAGGATCTAGTGAGAGCTATCTTCTGGGCTGTAGACTGCCAACTTCTCCTTGTACCTTCACATGGTGGAGAGCAGAGATCCCGTTCAAGTATCCCACACAAGAGAGCTCCGCCCTCACAACCTCATTTAATCCTAATTACCTCCCAAAGGCTCCACCTTCTAATTATCACACATGGGGGGAGTTGACTTTCAACATAAGAATTTGGTGGGGGGGCATTCAGTTTATAACACTATCGCATCTAGTATGTGCTATATACTAGTGATGCAGAGAAAAAGGTAACCCTAGTCCTTGCCTTCAAGGGACTTATCATCAGAAAGGAAAGACAGATATATCCCAAGTAATTCAATAAGAAAATCAAGCCATTACAGTTGGAATGAATATTGCAAAGGAAGAAGTACTCTGTCCTCTGAGAACAATGATCAGGGATCCCTCTGCCCTTTCCCAGAGGAGGTAACGTTCAATCTGAGACCTGAGAAGCTAGTGGGAGATGGGTAGGTGAGGTGGTGGCAGTTTGGATAGCTAAGGCGGGGGGGCAATGCATGCAGCCCTACGGACAGCCGATGCAAAGGCCCTGGGGTGGGAAGAAACATGGCACATTCAAGAAAAGTGTACAGGCCAGTGTGGGTGGAGGGGAGAGAGACGTGAGCTGATGCAGAGAGAAAGGCAGGCCGAGTAATGCAAGGACAAAGCCTTGAGCAGCATCACGCGAGGGGCGTCCCGTCTGTGTCATCCCTGGGAGGATAGATCTCTGCTTTCGCTTGAGGCGTGGGGCTTTGCAGTCACAGCGGTGTTTGGGCAGTGCTCTGTCCCTGTCCTCAGAAGGCTGCCCTGTGCCCCTTTCTCTTGGGAATCGAGAGTAAACAAACTATCATTTTGCTGGCAATCCTCTCCTGATCTGCTGGCCTCACCACACCTGAATAATAATAAAAGCTACATTTGAAAACACTGTAGTAACAAACAACCGTCAAATCTCAGTGGTTTAACTCACCAAGTTTATTTCTTGCTCAAACTGTAAGTTCAAGAACAGCTCACAGGGACTCTGCTCTCTGCTGCGTGGAGTCACCGGGAGACCCAGGTAGTCAGGGACCCCGGATTACTGCAGTGGGGGAATTGGGCAAGAGGTGCACAGGGTCCTCAAGCCTCCCTCCCAGAAAGAGCACACTCCACTGCTACCCGCGTATCCTTGGCAAAGCCAGTGCCATGGCCAGACCTGCCCAGAGCCACGGTGTGTCCGGGAAGAAAGAAAAGCCAGGGGTACGTGCTGAGGAGCACCAGTGACTTCCCACAGGGACCCATGAGGATGCAAATGGATTGACTGGTCTGGGAGGTCAAGGACGCCTCTTTCAGAAGCACTGAAATGTTGAGACATTTGTGACGAGATTTGAATGATGAGAGGGAGTTTTTTAGCCCAGGAGGTGGAGGGGATGTGAGAAAGTGCTCTAAAAAGGAAACAGCATGTGCAAAGACCCTGAGGAGGGGCAGGTTGGTGTATTGAAGGAACTGAAGCCAGGAGGGGAGTGGGGACAAAGGTGAGGGAAGAACATTTTATCGCTGACAAGTGTTTGGAGTGCAGCCTCATGGGAAGCCTCCATTTTACTATCATTTTCGAATTCTCCACGGGAAATGCACCCCTTATTGCCTGCACTCTGGGCTGACCACCACCCCTGCCCTTGACCAAGGAAGACTGGAGGGGCCGGAGCCAGGTGGGATACAGGGCAGAGACTCTGGCAGGGGCTGAGTCTTCCAAGCTGTGTGGAAGTCACTAAGGGTCCTGGCCTTAATCTTAAGAACAACGGGAAGCCATTGGTGGATTCAGCACTGGGAGAGTGAGAAGTTTGGGGTCTTGGACATCACCAGGGTCCAAGAACCTGGGTGATCTGGGCGTGGAGGCAGAGCAAAGAGAAGGTTCTTGAGGAGCGGGAAAGACAGGAAGGCTTGAGAAAGCCGAAGAGGAGTATTCACTTACATCTGTGGCCATGCCACCAAGCTCTCTGCACATTTTAGAATCAGTGAGGAAGAGAGCCAACAGCAGGAGGGGCTCTTGCTGGTTTTGTCATCCTATTAGCCCATGTCTCTGATAAGTCTGGATTCCACTCTTGAAGGATGCCCCACTCCTTTCAATATGGTATGTAGATGCGTCAGATAAACGATGGAAACATTTGAAAGTTTTATTTGCTTATTCCGACATGCAGCATGGTAACTCTTCCTGACTGTGAGGTCATCAGCGTGTCTCAGATTTATTCAGCGATCAGGAGTGGGTAAGGGAAGAACAGGCACAGAGGCAGGGGAGTGATGATTCAAGGATCCAGACAGGAGATCCAGACTTTCACCCCCCGCTCCAGCATTATCGCTTTTGAGGAATTCTCCATGTTAGAATTTATCTACCAAGGCTGGGAAAGAAAGAGCAGAATGGTAAATATCTGATTAGAAAAAATGCCTTGTAAGCTGCAATTCCATATATTGCAAGCGATAAAACTGTAATTGTTTGTTGACAGTGTACATTAGCTATGCGCGGCCTGTGTCAATATAGTACCAAGAAACTAGGGCCTAGGAGTCTTTAACGGCAGCTCAGAATTATCATGGAAGCAGCCTCGGTGAAGTGTGAGAGTCCTACATGAAGCTGTATGTTGTTGAAGGAAGAGTTTCCCAGACTATCTGGGAAGGGCACCCAAGGGCATAATTCTGGCGAACACGGGTGAGAGGCAAGTTGCACCTGCTGTGACCTGGGCCCATTTGGAGGTTGGAGACACCTAGGGCTGGTTGGGATAGGGCCTGGAGAGCAGAGGCAGATAGAGGTCTGGCCCCAGTGGGGACAATTTGATATTTTAATGGCAGGGTCCATTGGGGGCAGGAATCTGTCATTGGCAGACACGCATATCTGGGTGTGGGCATGTCGGAAGGAAGCCAAGGGACAGGTGAGTTTTGGGGACAGTGGCTTTGGGGCTGGAGTATGGTTCTGGTGGGCAGGGACCCAGCCAGGCTGCAGGTATGTTTGTAGTGGCGGTGGGGTGCAACGTAGGAGCTGGATTGTACAGGAGGCAGCTGAAGAGAGGGGCCTGGCAAAGACCAAGTAGGAGCTCAAGGCTCGATCTAGGTAGACCGAATCAGAGCTAATGGAGGACTCAGGTGCTGTCTGATAGAAACATAGTGTGAGCCATAAGTATAATTTTTAAAAACTTTAAATTTAGAAGTCATTATAGATTCATAGAAAGTTGAAAGGGTAGTACAGAGGTTCCATGTACCTTTCCCAGTTTCCCCCAATGGGTACATCTAATGTAACGATAGTAAAATAGTAAAACCAGGAGACTGACAGTGGCACAGGGAATATGCATATGACTTTGTCCGTTTGTCACATGTGTGCATTTATGTAACGACCACTGCAATCAGGGTACATACCTGGTCCATCGCCACAAAGGTCTCCCCCGTGCTACTCCTTTATAGTCACCCCACTTCACTTCCTCTCCCCATCCCTCACTCTTGGCAACCACAAATCTGGATGGAAAAGAGAGTTTTCCATCTCTCTTTTTTAAATATTTTATTTATTTATTTGAGAGAGACAGAAATCACAAGCAGGGGGGCGGGGTAGAGGGAGAAGCAGTCTCCCCACTGAGCAGGGAGCCCAATTAGGGGCTCCATCCCCACACCCTGAGATCATGAGCTGAGCCGAAGTCAGATGCTTGACCTACTGAGCCACCCAGGCGCCCTGTTTTTGATCTCTTTAATGTCATTCCAAGAACCTGATATAATAGAATCATCTGGTATGTCATCTTTTTTTTTTTTTTTTAGAGAGACCGAGAGAGAGCACATGCATACACATGAGTGGTGGGGAGAGGGGCAGAGGGAGAGGGAGAGAGGGAAAATCTTAAGCAGGCTCCACACTTAGGACTGAGCCTTGTGCGGGGCTTGATCTCGTGACCCTAAGATCATGACCTGAGCTGAAATCAGGAGTGGGACACTCAACTGACTGAGCCACCCAGGAGTCTCTGGTGTGTCATCCTCTGAGATGAGCTTTTTTTTTTTTTCCACTCAGCATAATGCCCTTGAGATCCATCCAGATTTTCTATGTATGAATAGCCCATTCCTTTTTATTGCTGAGTAGTGTTCCATGGTGCGGAGGTGCTGTGGTACATGGAATGGTGTTCATCATTCACCTATGCAGGGCATTTGGGTCATTTCCACTTGTTGATTATTACCAAAAAATAAAAGCTATGAACAACTGTGTAAAGGTTTTTGTGAGGACACAAGTTTTCATTTCTTTGGGATGAATGCCCAGGAGTGTGACTGCTGAATTGTATGATTGGTGTATTTGTGGACTTTTTTTTTTTTTTTTTTTTTTTAAGAAATGGCCTGTTTCCAGAGTGTACCATTTTACATCCTACCAGCAATGTTTGGGAGATTCACTTGCTCTGCATCATTGTCAGCATTTGGTATTGTCACGATTTTTATTTTATCTGTTCTAACAGTATGTAGTAGTAAGTAGCTCACCTTACTACATGGTCTCACTTTCCATTTCCCCAATGGCCAGTGATGTGGAACATTTCTAATACACTTGTTTGCCATTCTTATATCTTCTTTAGTAAGATATTTCTTTTTGCCTTTTGCTGACTTTCTAATTGGCTTATTAGATCTTTGATTCATTGTCAGTCTTCAGGGAAAAGCATTCAGTCTTTCACCATTAAGTGTGAGGTTAGCTGTGGGATTTTTGTAGATGTTCTTTACCAAGTTCAGGAAATTTCCTTCTCTCCTTAGTTTTCTGACAGGTTTTTTTTTTTTTCCCCTATCATGAAGGAGTGTTGAATTTTGTCAGGTGTTTTTTTCCTACATCAGTTAACATAGTTGTGTGATTTTTCTGCTTTTGGCCTGGTAATGTGGTGGATTACAACGATTGACTTTCAAATATTGAACTAGCCTTGCATCCTTGGAATAAACTTCACTTGGTTGTGGTATATAATTATTTTATTATATTGCTGAATTCTCTTTGCTAATAATTTTTAAGGAATTTTGTGGTTATATTCATGTGGGATATTGGTCTTTAGTTCTTTTGATTTGGGACTGTCTTCGGTTTTGGTATCAGGGTAATACTGATCTCATAAATGAATTTGGATGTGTTCCCTCTTTTCCCTATTTTCTGGAAGAGATTGTGTAGAATTAATGTTAATTCTCCTTTCTAAGCTTGGTAGAATTCTCTAGTGAAACCATCTGGGCTGGTGTATATCTTTTTTGGGATTTTTAAAATTACTAGTTCAATTTCCTTAATAGTGATAAGGCTTTTCAAATGATCTACTTCTTATTGGGGAGCTTACAGTAGTTTGCACTTTTCAAGGAACATGTCCATTTCATCTAATTTGTCAAGTACATGTGTATAATCTGTAGTATTTCCTCATCACCTTTTTGATAGCTGCAGGATCTCTTTTCTGTAACCTTTGCCAAGTCTGGATATTTGCCAATGTGAGAGGTGAAAAATGAGTCTTGTGGATTTAGTTTCCATTTTTTTATATTAAGTAGGTGGATCATTTTTCTGCTTTTGTTTGTGTCCTTTGCCCTTTTCCTTTTTACTTATCTTTTTCATAATTTGTAAGTGTTCTTTATAGATTATGAATGCTCACCCTCTTCTTATCATATATATTATAATCTTCCCAGTTTGTATTTTTCCTCTTTTTTTTCAGTTTCTTTTGCTTTGCTACATGCTTTTAATTTTCACATAATTAAGTCAATCAATATTTTCCATTAATGCCTCTGAGATTTCATGCTGTCTCCATCAGTAATCAATTGCAAGAGATAGAACCCAAATCAAACTAGTTTGAGCAAAAAAAAAAAGAGAGAAAGCAAAAGAGAAGAAGGAAGGAAAGGAAAAATGGATGGATGGATGGAGGAATGGCTGGATGGAAGGATGGATGGATGGATGGAAAGTAGGAAGGAAAGAAGGAAGCAAGCAAACAGAAAGAATGTTGGCTTATGTAATTGGGCGCTGCAGAGGTCGATGTCTCTGCATGGCTGGATTGAGGCTCTCAACAATATATCATCAGGGTTCTGTCTGTCTTCTCTCACTTTCAGCTTTGTCTGTATCATGTGCGATATCATTTTGTAAAGCAGCTAGGCTCTGGGTAATGATAAGAAGTCTACTGGCACTCCCAAAATTACATTCTAATGATTTAGAATCCAAAACTGAAAGCTCTTGGAATCTGTATATCATATCCTGTGGAAGGACTCAGAACGATCCTGTTTGGGTTATGTG
The DNA here is from genome assembly GCF_009762305.2 of Zalophus californianus. Taxonomy (NCBI): domain Eukaryota; kingdom Metazoa; phylum Chordata; class Mammalia; order Carnivora; family Otariidae; genus Zalophus; species Zalophus californianus. Next base: position 25,864,825 of record NC_045598.1, on the reverse strand, counting down.
CCCTCCTTCTCCATGCCTTGAACTGGTCCACAAAGATGAGGGATATGTCATGATTGGTCATTTGCCCAGTTCTGTAGCAGGTGAGCAGGTGAGGTATTCCGCGCAGCAACAGCATCCTAGAAGAATGATGGTAGAAAGTGGGAGCCAAAGGAGTCCTTTAAACATGTCACTCTTAGAAAGACCTTCCCTAGCATAAGATGATACAAGAAAAAAAATAGCCTGTTTTTTCCTAATATGTATGTTTCGCTATTTTACATCTAAATTTTTGACCCATGTGAGAAAGTGAGGGAGACAGAGACAGAAGGCCAGGGGCAGGGAGGGGAGAGATTATGGGGTGATGTAAGCATCTTTTGCTGGAGGCTCTTATACCAGAAAAGAACATGACCTTGGAACTTCTTTGGTCACCCGTTTCACAACTCCATCACTTTCCTTCTCTGTTTCTTGGGTTTATTTTGAGTTAACATGAATCCTATAAGATTAGGATGGTGAGAAGGGCAAGGGCTTCATCTAGCAGAGGGCTTTTCACAGTGGGCATTAACACATGTCTGATTCAACGTGTCTGAACCCGAGATTCATGACTCCAGGGGACATCTGGGCATCCAGATATTATATGACAATGGGAGGAATAGAGCAGGATCCGGGGGCACCACGGTATCCCAAACTACTTGAAAATGAGGGTAAAGGTAAACCTTGAGTTCCCTCCCAGAGCCCTGACTGGGGTGCGGCGAGGCAGGGTGAGCCTCAGGGAAGAGATAAAGGACAGAGGCAGACAGGGGATCGGCCCCCTCACCACCTCCTCTGTGCATCCTCAGGTCATGTGTGGGGGACCCAGCCGTGGACACCTGCTCTCCTAAAATACGTTCCCAAGTATTAAGTAAAAGCTTCCTTATTTTATCTTTTTAACATTAGGAGAATCTTTTACAAATGATTCTCTTGTGTTGCAAACGAATTATCTCAAGTTCAACAATTCTTTCTGTTTCACCTCTGTTTCTTTTTCTTCACTGAACTCACAGAAAAAAAAAATTAAGATTTTAATTTTAAAAGCATGTACAGTATGATCCCATTTGTATGAAATTATTTCATTGACGATGGTCCCAGCTGTTGATCCCTCCATCTCTTTGTATGTCAACTGTCAAGAACAGTTATTTCTAGATTGCATTGGTTTTTTTTGTTTTTTGTTTTTTGTTTTGGTTTCATCTTTTAAAACTAGTAAGCACTTACCATTTTTATAAAAGCAGTAGACTCATTCCTTTTAAAGAATAAAGTCTGCAATGAGAAGCATCCACCTTCCGCTACTTACCGTTGGGTATATTTTCCTCAGTATCCAAGTGAATGTTGTCTGTTGGAAATTATTAGTTGTCAATTTTGTGGTGAAGTCGACCCAGAGCCGCAGAGGACCTTAGCCAGAAAGGGGAGGGACGAGAGAAGACACCCAAAGAGGAGAAAAGAGAAGAGACATAAATGAGGCAGACCTCCGGGCCAGGGGATGGCCTGTGGCTTCGGGGGGGAAGGGCCTCCACGTGTCTATGACAGAAGACTGCTGCTTGTCACCACCTCGGCTCCATCACCTCTTTGTCCTCGGACACCTTGCATATGCCCGGTGTTAGGCTGCTTTCATATCCCTCCCTGCGCCGAAATCAGCATTGTGCATCCAGCAGGCGCTCAGTAAACGCTTAACAGATGCTCATCTCCCAAGGGGGTCCTTCTCCCTAATTGGCACCTCTTTGTCTTTCAGGCTCACAGGCTTTCAGCTGCCAGCTACCATCGTCAGCGCTGCCACCACCCTCTCTCTACGCCTCGTCAGTGACTATGCGGTCAGCGCGCAGGGCTTCCACGCCAGCTATGAAGGTAGGTGCCTCCCGGCCTGGCCACAGGGGCCTGGCGTGTGAGGTCAGAACGGCTGTGGGCAGGGCCGTGTGGCTCTCAGCTGCAGGGGTGGGGTGTTCCTGATTCAGAGCTTCCTCCTGTCCTAACAAGGCTGCCTACTAACCAGTAACTTGGTTACCTAAGTTGTCCATGCCATGTTCCCAGGAACCTGAAAATTGAAATCAGAGCTCAGGGCCAGTCATTTACCCTGAGGGTCTGGTAACATCCTACTTGTCTGTCCTCTAAATGCGTTTGGTTGTGTTTTTATTTTTTTAATTCCGTTTTCTATCGGGCTTAATTGTATAAGGTATCTCTGCTTGGTTTTGGAAATAAGAAAGATAGAAAGTCTAAGTAAAAGAAATACAAAACGTAGCTGAAAAAGAAATTATGCTCCGTCTTGTCACTGCAGAGAGTCAGTGTTAGATCATTCAGAGAAGAAAAATCCATTTTTCCTTAATAGCACAGATTAGGGTTTCTTGGTTTGAGCTATGCAAATAATTTCCACTTCTCTCAGCTTGTTTAAATATAGTGTTGGCATTCAAATTAACACCAATATCTTCAGATTATACACTATTATTATTATTAATTTTATTATATTAGTTCAGAAGGTGGTACTTCTAGATCTCTGTCATTTCCCTGGGAAATTTACATCTCATTAATAGGTAATTGTGCTGCTCTTGGCTAAGACCCACACTGCTATTTTGTGTTGAGATCATTAATAGGCATATTTCAAGACCGTTAATGATAATTAAGAACAGTAATGACATAACACCCTAGTAAAGCATGCCAGTTATTTGAAAGCTTTCTTGCCTCCAAGAACTTAAAGAATAAGTGATGCTTTTTCAAATGGAGTTAAAGCAGTATAGAAACAGATACCACCTTTGTCCTGACTAGGAATAGACTATGGAAACAGGGCAAGTCCTACTTCTTCGGGAAAATCCACCCGTGGTAGTCAGGGTGTGGGGACAGAGTTTGATGCTTTAACCTGAGCATTTGAGGACTCCTGAGAAAGGTCTGTTATTTTTAACTAAAGCTTCCTGAGAAGGCTCCAGAGAAAATTCTGCATGCCTTTAACTGATAGTTTCTGACATAACTCCAGATCACTTTAACAGAGGGCTCCTGACATAACCATAGTCACCCTTAGCTGAGGGCTCCCGACAAAGACCTAATGGTCCCTAAAGGTCTCTTGAGGTAGCCCAATTTCTTTAGAAAAAAATGATCAGTTCCTCCCAGTATCAAGTCTGTGATCTTGGTCATTCTAGCTACATCTTCACCCCAAACCTTTGGTCCCTGAACCCAAAGTAATTCTCTCCAAGTTTGAGTTACAACCTCCTTACCAAGAGACGCCTCTTCAGGAATCCCTTACGGCATCTCTGGTCCTGAGTTCCTCTTACAGCATGTGGGCCTTGGGGAGACTGGGTGTGTTTGGGGATGGTGGTGGGAATGAGTCAGGGGCACCACAGTTGGTGTCTGCAGAGATGCTGGGAGGGGCCGAGCCAGAGGGCCCTGGCTGGAACCTCACGATGTCCTCAGGCCACCATCCTTTCAGATATTTGTCTGAGGCTTGGGCTTTCATGAGTGTCCTATTGACCCTGCCCACGTGGCCCCCTCTGCGAAACAATGCCAAGCACTCTTCCACCAGGCAGAGCAGATCTGAGGTTATAGTCACTGATATTGTTTAAATCAGAGCTGGTATGTAGCCTGGGAATCATGGGCGGGGCTTATAGTTTGGACATCAAAGGTCTATAAACCCCTTGAAATTAGGGGCAAATTTCTGATACTTAAAAAAATTTTTTTATTTTTATTTATTTATTTATTTTAGAACAAGTGCTAGCAGGGGGTGGGTGGGCAGGGGAAGAGGGAGAGAGAGAATCTTAAGCAGGCTCCACGCCCAGAGCCGAGCCTGACACGGGGCTCGATCTCACAACCCTGAGATCATGACCTGAGCTGAAATCAAGAGTCAGATGCTTAACTAACTGAGCGCCATTCTGAATTTATATGGATGTGTGTGTGGATGGGTGTGTTTTCTTTTTTTTAAGGAAGGGTCTAGAACAGAGATCAACAAACTATGGCCCGCTGGCTAAATCCAGTCCGTGTTTGTTTTTGTAAATAAAGTTTTATTAGCATGCAGCTAAGCCTATTTGTGGCCATGTTGTCTATGACCGTTGGCCTGCGCTACAACTTCAGAGTCTCGCTGCTGCCACAGAGACCACGTGGCCTGCAAAACCTAAAATCTTTACTCTCTCGTCCTTTACAGAGAAAGCTCGTTGACCCTTTGTCTAGAGCTGTGCCGTCCAGTGTGGTCGCCATTAGCCACACGGAAATATTTATATTTACATTACTCAAAGTGAAATAACACTTAAAATTCAGTTTCTCAGTCCCATTAGCTTCCTGTCAAGTGTCCAGGAGCCACACTTCCATCAGCTTCACAAAGGGTCTGCGATTCAAAAGAGGTTATAAAATAGTACGGTAGAGTAGAGGCTGATGGATCCCTCCTTCCACCTGCCTGGCACAGAGGAGGGAGCCCAGACACGAGGGGGCTCAGCATTCTGCCGCAGGACCAACGGGCCAGAGGAGGGACCTGCCCTACCCCAGCCACATAACGGTGTCATTGGTGGTAAGAGGACAAAGCCTTGCAGGCAAAAGGCCCAGGCAAACCCCATCCGTGCACACAGGTTGCTGTAACTGAGTCCCCATGCAGTCTCCTGGGCAACGTTTCTTCCAGCTCCGGTCTGTGTGGCTGCTGTCTTTGTGTGGCCTGGCAGAGTGGCTCAGAGATGGGTGTGCTAACAAGGGAGCCAAGCACAGAGAAGCCGAGGCTGGGGCTCTCACCAGATCCCATGGATCTGGCCTGGAACTGGACCCTGGGGCGACCTGTGCATCCACAAAAGTATGAATTGCACTGACTTCTGGAATACCCCAAGTGGAGGGGCCGGGGCGGGTGGCCGAGAAGGTGGGAGGAACCAGTAGGGGCAGCCGCCGCTGGGAGTAAACCACGTGCTACCTGCATTCACCGTGGCGGCCTGGGCCTGTCTGTCACCGGGCTTATCAACATGACGCCAAATAATCCCGTCTTTGCGGATTTACTGATAAACACTAGCTTCTTAGGCCTGTAACTGACTAACCGACCTTGGGCAGAATTTTTGGAACTACCTGGGCCTCATTGAAGGGGAGGGGGGTGATCCAGTAGTCAGAACGACTCTGAAGATTTGGCTTTCTGGGGAAGAGGTCAGCTCCATTGAGGAGTGCACCTTAGACAATTGTGCTGGACAAGTCCTAGACAGACAGGGTCCAGAAGAGGAAGGCCCCGCTCCACCATGAGGCCGGGCTGCCCCCCGCCATGTCGGCCCCCTTGCGTTCTCTAGTCAGGATGTTGCCGAATCCATTTAGAAAACACCTGGGTCCTGCTCTGGATAGCTCCCCTTGGCCGACGTCCCTGAGAGTCCACTATCAAAGCGAGTTTGTCTCCTCCACTGCATCGGGAGCGTGGAAAGTGCTGATACGGGGCTGAGCTCCTGCGGAGACTTTGGAGAGAGGTGAAGTCAGGTGAAGAGTGTCAGCCCACGGCAGCTGGCCCTTCAAGGCAAAGATCAAAAAGGCCAGTCGTCTAATCCTGAAGACGACAGGAGATGCTTGATTTGTAATCCCCGGGGGACAACAGCGTGGGCTGCGGCCTCGGACCAGAGGGAAAGGGATCAACTTGTATTATGCGCTGACTGTATGCCAGGCACTTTACATACATTTTCTCACTTAATCCCCACGGCAGCCCTGCGGACAGACATTGCTATCTCCATCTTACAGATGTATGGGCTGTATGCGCCTCGAGAGTTTTGTGTTCAGCTTCAGGCTACTTGATGGCCAGGAGTTTTTCCGTGGCTTCACTAAAGACTGCGCTCCCTGCAAAATTCCTAGAGTAGGGCAGAAATGGGTGACTCCATTTCATGGGCAGGTAAACTGGAGCTAAGTCAGAGGCTGGGGGAGGACCCAGGAAGCCTGCCTCAGCTTCAGCACCCTGCCTGGCTGGTGTGGGTCATCCTGGGGAGGCCACAAGAGATGTGTCCAGAACCTCTCAGCTAGGGTTGCCAGATAAACTCCAGGATGCCCAGTTAATTGGAATTTTAAATTATTCAAATTAGAAATTTGAATAGTTAAAGTAGAAGTCTGTCCCAAACATGCCACGGGATATACTTATACTAAAAACTTGTCCATGGTCCATCTGAAGCCCGAATTTAACAGAGTGTCCTGTGTATTCATTTGCTGGCTCTGGTAACCCTATTCTCAGCACTGAGTCCCCAGGAGTCCTCACCCCATTCACTCCCTGCCCCCCTTCCTGACTTCCAGATCCGCCCGTCCTGCTTTGCCCCCCTGGGGTTGCCCATCCTCCGCAGAGGGTCCAGGCTCACCTCTGCCAATCTGGCGAGTGTACATTTAGACAGCTCTCCGTGCATGCACACAGAGGTGTGCATCTGCCCAGGGATGCAGATCCACATGCCTTTGGAGTTATGCTCTACGTGCAGTTCTGTAATCTGGTTAATGGGGATGGCGTTTTTCTATGTTAATAGAAGTAGCCCTGCTTTGTTTGTCCTTCCGAATGAATATCAGCAAAGGGACCACTGTGGTTTGCATATATCACAATTATTTAACCAGTAGTCTTCTGTGGACACTTAGGTGAAGAACATTCTTGTACATACAACTTAAACCCTCATCTAATTATCTTCTTAGAATAAATTCTTGGAAGTGCAATTGCTGGGTCAAAGAGTGGGTAGATTTTACATTTTAATGCATAATTCCACAGTGTTCTTGGAAAGGTTATGTTGATACACACCTCCATCAACAGCACATGAGGGCCTAGCCCTCTGCCCCCTACTTTACCTACATTGCATGTTGGTGAGTTTTAAATCCGTTTCATTGATTAAAATAGATAAAAAATGAAATCTCATTGGTTGTTACAATTTCTGTCTTTTTGATGACAGGGAGGGTCGAGCACCTGTCTTCACTTACTGGCCTTTTGTAGATCATTTTGTAAATTGCCTGCCCTCCCCCCCGCACATTTTTCTTTTGAGGTGTTAGTATTTTTTCTTATCTCTTTTTTTGTAAGTGGGTTTGCATATTAAGGATATTAAAGTTATGGGTTTCCTTTTGATGTGTGGGAGTTTTAATTTTTATGCCACCGATTTTAAATTAAGAAATTTACTTTTGTGATCTACCTTTGGTGTCATGTTTGGAAAGGTCTTTTCCATGCCATGATCAGATAAATATTCATTTAAATGTTCATCTTATTCTTTTGGAGTTTTATTTTTACATTTTACTTTTTAAAATCCCATTGGAATTCAGCTATGTTTGTTTTGGTTTCAGTGGCTATTTCTATCTCTGGCCCTCCAATGCTCTTTCCTGTCTTTTCCCTCTTTGAGTGTGTGGAAGTCCCTTACTTCTCAATTTGTCCCCAGTGTGACTCTCCCTGATGTTGTCTTTGGGCATTATTTCTCCCAGCCTAGCCGCCAGGCTTCTCGCCTTCTCCACACACGATCTCAAAGACTATGGGATTGTTTCTGTCTATTCCAGACTCATCAGCATGTAAACAGGAGTTATTATAAGCAGACCAGAAAAGTCAATTAGATGAGAGTCTCTGCAGGTTTTAAATGCCCAATCCTGGTTGCACCTTTGCGTTTTTGGACCATTAATCCAGAGTCGTCCGTCTGATACTTCCGTGAAGGAGAACCCATCCCTGAGTGCGGGGTCTCAGTCAATCAGATCTATTTTCATCATCCAGATCTGACAACAGGTATTTCTGCTTAGCCGACTCTGACTGTCATCTTGGAATCCCACTATCAAAATATTGTAGGCTGCCTTAAAAATCAGGCCTGTTCTTTTTCACTTAGTATCTCCACGGAATCTAGAAGGATGAAGAACCCTTATTCTTGCCAATTCCCTGGTAACTGTTAAGGAGAGAGGTGGCATCATACAATGATTAAGACTCCAGGTCCTGAGTTCATACGTGCCTGGAATCAAAGCCCATATCTGCCATTTACTTGCTGTGCAAACTTGGGCAAGGAATTTGGGTTCTCTGAGCTCTGACCTCCCCATCTGTGAAATCAGGGTAAGAATATGCTTCACAGAGTTGTGAAGACTAAGGAAGAGAACACACAAGTCACACGATGTGCCCAGGGCCCTGGCCAATATCCCTGCTCCATAAATGTCCGTGGATTCATGAAGTTCCCCTCATGCTAGCCTAACTCGCCAGAGATTATCTCAGGAGATGGGAGAAAAGATGATGCCATTGCCAGAGGTCACAGTCCCAGCTCCACCCCAGTCCCCTGGCTTCTGAGTTTGCCCCAGACCCTCAAACCAGTTGTTCATGGTGTGTCTGGTCTACAAACGGACCATGGCCTCTGTGGGGAAGGAGCAGAGTGTTGTCCATAACCGTGAACCCCAGCACTGCCATTCAAGGAGTCCACTGGACAGGGATGAGGCTTTGGGCCCTGCCGCCTGGTGACCTGGAGCTGCCCAGGTCACGGCTGGGAACTTAGCCTTTCCGTGGCCTCTGCTCTTTACATCAGAGACATTGGCTCTAGAGCTAAAAGTGCTAGTAACATGTCCAGCAGGCCCGAGATGGTTGGAGGTTAGAGTTCTGGACTTGAAAGCTGTGACTGTCTTTGAAGACACACACATGCTCATGTGTGTACATACATGCATGCGCATGCACACACACGCACGCATGCTCACACTTGCATGTGCACACACGTGCACACACACATACACATGTACACATGCACATACATGCACACACCACTTTTCCATATTTCCTTTCATCTAATTCAGGTGCCCTGAAGCCCACCCATGAACCACTAGTCCACCTGAAAAGCTGAGCCCAGAGGGGCCGACATCGCACATGAAGTTGGTGGTAGAGACTCTTTCCTTCACTGAGCCAATATTTCTTGAGTGCCTACTGTGTGCAGTTGCTGATTTTTCAGCCAAGCCCCACCTTCCTAGCCACCCCCTCTGCCCTCATCCACCTGGCAGGGGAGGAAGAAGACACACTCACTATACCGTCACTTCTGAAAAAATGCCATGGTGACCTTCTGCTATGGGGGAAGGTCAGCAGCGTCCTTGGGGGGGGTCAGACACACGTGTAGGGGACAGAAGAACAAAGATGGAGCTCCCTGCGGGCGCTGGACCAGGAAAGGCAGGTTTGAAGCAAGCTTCAGGACAGAGTGTGCTTTTGTGGCTTTTGGAGGTGGGAGCAGGGTGGGAGGTGACCATGACACTCTGCACACAGGGAAACTGGGGTCCAGAAATGGACTCCTCCTGATTTTATCCCTTCCTGTCATTAGGCCCGCTGATTCCCAACTCTTAGTCTCTACCTCTCAGACAATTTCCTCACTCTGAAAGGGCTCCCCAATTCTGGGACATTATGCAGACATTTCAAAAGTGGACTAATGGAAGCTATTTGACTATATATATATATATATATATATATACACACACACACACACACACACATATATATATATATATATATATATATATATATATATATATATACACATATGCACTGAATATGCAATTTGCACCATTCAGGCCACTCTGGTCCAGAACAGCAGGGCTGGCGAGGCCTCTTCTAGGGTGGGAGGCGATGAATGTCCATTTCCTCTGCCCAGGAGGGATGGTGTATGCTTCCTGAGTGAACCTGCTCCATTTCCGATGGCTCTGCCTTGGGAGTTGGAGAACGTTCCTTTTAATCAGTACCGTGGAGTAGCAAATTAATACATAGAGATGTGACATTTGAGACAAATTGTGCAGCACTTCTCAATAAGTGGGAAATCAGGATGAATTTCATATCACGTCCTCAATAATCCCACAAACAGTTCATCATGCACAGTGATATTTCCCCCCTTTGGGGGAAGAGTATTAACATAATTTGACGATGATATCATACCAGACTCTAGCGCCCTGACCCTCTTCACGTCAGCATGCTGGAAGACAGGGCGGTGAAGGCGAAGGAGCATTTTCAGGCGGCTGTGTTACCTGCCAGTAAGGTGCACATCCACTTTACTTCCCTGCCCTCATTCATTCCTCCTTCATTCAACAAATATTTACTGCGCACCTACTCTGTGCCACGTCTCAAGGTAGCCTTCGAGGAATGTGAGTGAATAAGAAGAGGCCCCACCTTTGAGGAGCTCTGACACCTAAGACTCATGGAAGGAGTCAGAGCAGAGGAAGAGGGCTCACAAAGAAGTGGGTTCAAACCCTGGCTAGCTGTGAGAACTTAGGCAAGCCTCCCAACCTCCCTGAGCTGATTTTTTTGCAAAAGAGAAACTGTAATGCCCACCTCAAGGGATTATAATGAGGACTAAAAGAGTTAATGCATGCAAAATGCCTGGCACAGAGTCTCTATTCAATAAATACCAGCTCCTCTCCCGCATGGGGAAAATTGCTCTCCTGCCTGGTTGGATCTCTGGAGATCGATTTGAGCACTGCCCTGTCCCCACGGTGTGACCTCGGGCAAGGCACCAAACCTCTCAGCTCCCTCCTGTGGAAAATGGGATAACCCACTCTTCCTTTCCAGAGGAGTGGGAGCATTAGTTAAAAGGTCTGGAAAGTACCTAGCATGACATTTGGCACACAGTTGACACTCAGCAAAAGGAAGCTATTATAATATGGCCTGGTGTGTTTGGTGGGAGTAAAAAAAAAAAAAAAAAATATTTCCCAACAAAGCCTTTGGTCAAGCCTTGTGGGTCTCTAAGAGTAAGGAATGCCACCTATGTTTTTGTTTCTTCTGTCATCACCATACCTTAGTCCCAGGCTTCGCACACGGGGAACACCACAGTGGTAGCTAGTGCCTGCCTCTGCTAATCTGGATCCCTGCTAGTCCGTATAAGGCTTTTGTGCAAATTAGCACGAGTGGCCACCCTGAGGGGACACAGCCCTGTGAGCATATGGTTTAGGGGGTGGAGGATAGGCTGGGTTTTAGTTCTCATCACCCCCCTGTCCGGGTACCCTTTTGCAGTACTCAACCTGAGCAACTGCACATGGGGGACTTGCTTCAGAGGCTTCCTTTTAGGAGTTCACAAAGAGTGACTCTTTGTCCAACAAAAGATTCAGAGAATCATTAGATGCTTGGATGCAAAGATCTTGGGCAGCTTTCACTTAAACCCTCTGGTTGCTTCCTGGATGGAGAACAAACTCCTGACCCGGCCATGAAAGCCCGGGACATCAGCCCCACCTCCACCCCCTTCCTCCTCCTCTGGCCACATCTTTGTCCAGTCTCTGTCTCGCCCTCATTCCTCAGACTCCTCCACCCACTGCTCTGCTCTTCCTCTTGTTTTCCTTCCAGACTCTGCTTAACCCAAATCCACAGGCTGCCCATGGTGCAAATGCTGCCTCTCAGCTCCGGGTCTTTCTCCTCCCATCCTGTGCATCGTTCATACCTTCCCTCTTCCTCCTTTGCCTTCTCCCCACCCGCGTATGTTTCTGGATGGCTGGGACATGCAGGAGAGCACCGAGATCATAAGATCAGGTCTGGAGGGAGAATCGATTCCCAGCTCAGCCGGCTAGCAGCTGTTGTGGGAATTTGACCTCCCCTTTCAAAGGACTGTGAGAATCCCTCCTCCGTGCACTTCTCACTGGGAGCAAATGAGACCACCCGTGTCGGGAGTTCCTAACATGCCCAACAAGAAGACATGGGGACTGTCGTGATCACTGTTGACAGCTGTGTGCCTAGCCCAGGATCTGACACGTGATGGATTCTCAGTAAACAACGATTTAATAAGGGGGAGTGGACAAGCGGTCACCTTGCCCAATGTAAAAGACCCCGACAAGGAGAGAGAGATTTGCTCAAGGTTCCCGGGACTGTATTCGATTGAATGTGAGATGCCGTCTGTTATGATATAGCTCGATCTGATGTACCGCAGAGAAAGAAAGACAGGTTGCCAATTAAAGTATGACATGCTATTGATTATAAGACACAGCCCAGTTTCAAAGATATTAAAATATGGAAAAACGGGTGCCCTTGAACCAATGAAATATGGTAATTCCTTAATTGCTTTTGACCACCCCCAGCCTCATTTGCAAGGGGCTTGTCCTTTTGACCTCTTCTCTGACCCAGGGCTCTCAGATGGTCTGAGCTCGCCCTTTTCAGCATTCAGGTGGTGGCTCTCTCGGCCATGTGATCACCTCTTAATTTATTCTCATGGCTTTGAGTCTCATTACTTCTCAATTTTCTGCATTGAACTCTATTTAACACCTATTAGCACAGGTCTTCAGTTGATAAACGCCTTTTTCGCGGGAGGCAGCACGATGCCCCAGTCTTGACCCTCCCTCCTATATGTGCCTGACCATTCATTTTAACAGCAGGAGGGAAAAACACCATGTTAGGTGGGAGACTCGGATTTGGAGGTTTGCGGGTGGATGGACTACATCTCTACCTTCCCCCTTCCCATCCCGATGCACGATAGTTACTTCAGAGTCCCACGTCCTCACACGAGCCACAGCGGCCATGCCCAGGGGCTCCAAGAGCAAGAAAACCAAGGAATCAGCATTTGTTGAGCACCTTTGACATGCCCAGCCATGCGGCGGAAGCTTAGCAGACACTGGACATCACCACCTCGAGGGCAAGACCTTCCTTAAAATCCCCATTTCACGGAGAAGGAAGTCCAGGCCCAGAGAGGTTAGATGGCTTGTCCGAGGTTATACAGCACCTAAGGGTCCTGCACCCTTCTCCACTCTGTGCTGCCTCCCCACATAAGTCCCAGTCGGTCCTCCAAACCCATCTCTCCAGCTCTCCTGACCCCACAGAAAGGAGGGGTGGTGGAGAGTCAGGTGGGTCCACACAGGGCGCTGGGATGTTTCCCAGAGCCTGCAGTCTCCAGTCTTGACCCTTCCGAGGACGCCGTTGCTGCCAGAGACCCTGTCTTATGGGTGACGGCTTTGCTCTCCTGCTTTTCAACCTTTACTTCCAGCTCTTCATTTCCTACTCTTTCCTGAAGACCTTTATCCATATTCCTGGGGCTTTTTTCCATAATGCATTCCAGGAATTTAGGAATTATTTAGGAATAATGCAGATTGCATTTGGTAATGAATTACATGACCAGGAGTGGTCTTGTGAAGTGGAAGGGGGCAGAGAAATGGCAAGCCAAGCACGTTTCAGCCTCAGGGCCTCCACACATTCTGTTCCCTTGACCTGCTCTGCTCAGCCCTGGAGGTCCCATAGCCTTCTCACTTGTCTCGACTCAAATGCCCCCTCATCAGAGAGGCCTTCCTTGACCATCCTATATAATAATGTCATCCTATATGACATCCTATATAGCACCCGCACCCCCATTTCTCCCTCTCACCCTTTCATGGATGATAACGATTTTTTGTTTATTTGCTTATTATCTGTCTCCCCTACTAGAATGTGAGTTTTGGGGGGCCAGGGTCTTTGTGTTTTTTGCACTATTATTGTTGTTCTCTGCTGAGTCCTCAGCTCCAAGAACAACAGGTCTTGATGCGTTAGGCACTCAGTAAATATTTGCTGAATGAATGAATGAATGAATGAAAGAAATCAAAAGTCAGAAGAAAGAAAGAGCACATGTATTTGAGCACCTGCAAGAAATCTTGCAGGGCAGAAGTATAGAATATGAGAAGCAGGAGTAGCAGGAACTGAGTTCAATGAGGGTCAAGGGCCAGCTCCTGCAGGGCCTGGGAGGCCACGGGAAGGAGTCTGGGCTTTATTTGCAGAGAAAGGCCATCACCAAGAGGTGCTAAGCAGGGAAGTGACACGGTGAGATTTGTACTTTGGGGATGGTGAGGAGGGCAGGGGGCGGATTGGAGGCAAGGGGCCATTGCAGATGGGGACCACTGCCCAGCACAGAAGGTGCCTGAACCTTCATCAGTGCTGGGGAGGGTGCCAGGACAAGGGGACACATGGCCCCGGGGCTCATACCACACTGCCCACATTCCCTATGGAAGGGTATCTAAGCTGCTGGAACAGAAGAAATGACCTACCCGTGAAAAAACTTGGCTCTCCCAATGGCTTAAACAAAAATATTGATGATATTCCCGTCTGCAGGCATTCATAATGTGACTGTAACTGATGGAACAAGCTCACCTGAAGAGTCCAGATGAATATATGAATGTCCAAGTACTGGGGTCTCCAGTTTTAAGTGCTGAAGCCCTAGAGATCACACTTGGAAATTTTGCAGAGGATTCAGAGCAGGGAGGAAGAGCAAATACATAGGACAATGATGACTGTAAGGACGCCTCATGTGGCATCTGCTCTGGCCAGGTGCCAAGTCCTCTTCAAAGTACCTTACATTTTCACATTTAATCCTCATGATGCTCCTATGAGGTAGGCACGATTATTATCCCTATTTTACTGATGAAGCACAGAGAAGTTAAGTAATGTGCTTGAGGTCACAAAGCTAATAAGAGGTAGAATGAGGGTTCAGACCCAGGCATTTTGATTGTCAGCTGGCAAAAAAGAATAAAATAATTCCATGCAGCTGGGACCCTTGGATCAAAATAAAATATGTTGCTATAGGAGAGAGCAGTGCCAAGCTTTGTGCTTTAAAGGACCTGGCAAAAGGAAACAATGTACTCATCTGACTATATTCAAATGTAAAAGTTCTGTATAACAAAAACCATCTCCAATGGAAAAGAAACAGTTGACTATTGAATCATATTATGCCAAGTATGGTGGGAAAGGATTATTCTTTCTGTTACATAACAAGCCTATCCAAGGTGGTAAGAAATCTGGAGTTCACACCAGAGGAAATAGAGTCAGCAAGTAAATATACAGGAAAGCTATTTCGTCTTGCTAGTCATCGAAGTAATGTCAATTAAACCGATGAGATGGCACTCTAGCCCTAGTAAATTAGCTCGAAGAGCCTTAGGAGGAAAGAGAGTGCTGGTGTAGATGCAGAGAAATGAGCACACTCACAGGTTGCTGGTGGCTATGTAAATTAGTCCTTTGGGAATCCAATTTGACAACACGTATCAAGAGTCGTAAAATGCTCATGTCGTTTGACCCAGTAACTCCTCTCCTGGGAACATACCCTACAGAAATAATTCACCGGAAGAAGAAAGTTATATGTGTGAAAGTGTTGATTTCAGTGTTATTTATAATGATGAAAAATTGGAAACTGTAAAAATGTCCAACAATGGGGGAATGACTAGGAAAATCATGGTATATCTACCTAATGGATTTATGCAGCCATTTAAAATTATAATAGCATTATTTAGTAATATAGAAAGATGTTTATGAGATTATTTTCAGTGGAAAAAGCAGAATGCAAAGTTATTTCCCCATATTTATTACAAGCATGTAAAGTAGGTCTTCTATGGACAGGGACTGGATGAAAATCTAAAAAGGAAGCAATTGCTATGGGAGGGCAGTGAGACTGTGGGTGATTTTTTAACTTCCTCTTAATAGCTGCTCCAGTGTTGATTGTGTGATAAAGAGCAAACAGGAGAAGATCCAAAATCAAAGAGTGAACTAAAACCAACAGTGGGAAGGGAGGGAAAAATAAAATAAGATGAAATCAGAGAAGGAGACAAACCATAAGAGACTCTTAACCATAGGAAACAAACTGAGGGCTGCTGGAGGGGAGGTGGATGGGGGATGGGGTAACTGGGTGATGGGCATTAAGGAGGGCACGTGATGTAATGAGCACTGGGTGTTATATGCAACTGATGAATCACTGGCCTCTACCTCTGAAACTAATGATACACTATATCTAATTAATTAATTTAAATAGAAAAATAAAATAAAATCAACAGCAATGAAGTCCTGACTTAGTGAAAACTACAAAGAGGTTTCAGTTGGCTGTAAATAGAACATGAGCCAAAGGTCACATGGCTCTATTAATAGAAGTATAGACTCCGATCTTGGGAAGTGGGTGCCGTCCAGAGGAAGGAAACCCACACAATGAAGCAATGATCAGTAAAAAGGTGTTTTTGAGGGTCATGGACTGTATCTCCAGCATAAGACCCAGCACTGAGTAAATGTTTGGGAAGAATGAATGAGAGAAGTAATGATTAAAGAGAGGACTTGGGGGTGACTTGAGGATTTGTTTCATTGAAGACAAATGAATGTTTATTCTGAATTGTTCCAGAGAGCAGGACAATGTCCATTGCATTGATGTTAGAGATAGGTGAATTTTAGCCAAGCGGCAAGAAGAAATTTTGCATAGCTTTAATTTTCAAGGTAGTGAGCTCCCCATCTCTGAGGTGCACAAGCAAAGGTTTGATCAATCAGGTCAACCAGAGATGCCATTAGCATACTTCTCAAATTGGTGTATGTCCCTGGATCTCACCAATTTCACATTCCATCGATTGTAACGCGCCATTATTTTATGCACCACTAAGAGAGAAAAAACACTACCAATTAAGCTCTGACACACTCTTGATTGTAAAACTCCTCCTAATTCCTGAGCTGTTTAAATGTTAAATGTGAAAAAAGAAATCAGTGAAATACTCTACCACCCCAGGTGAGATACATGGTGTGTTTTGAGTGCCCATATCTATAGGCTAAACATGTCGTATCTTCTGGTTTTATTGGGGGTAGCAGTATTAAGGCTTATATCTTATATTATTATTTATATCTCTATGTATCTCTACATACACATATACACAGAGGGAGAGGGACAGAGAGGCAAGTCAAATGCAGATGGGCATTTTTTCAAAGACAGGGCAGGATACTTAGAGCCATGTCCTGCTGGTGGCCAGCCACACTAGCTTGTCCCCTAGGACCCTGGGTACATGCACACACATTCTTTTCCTGCTGAGGATTTCTTTGGTGTGAGAAGATGTGCTGAACTGGATCGGGAGTGTCCCTAGATGCCTTCTATAATTCGTGGTGAATCTACGAGTTGCTAATTCAATGGCTCTGTGATTCTGGAACTCACTACTTTAATCAGCGATCCCCATCCATTAATTCGATTGACTTTGATCCAAAGCATTTTGTAATCCCTAGTCCTGGCCCAGACCCTGCCAATCAAGCCCCATTAAAACTGAGACGGCAGCGATACAGGCACGTAGCCCATCCCCCACCCCCCATCGCAACCCTCTACCTGACCCATGTTCCAGCAGCATCCTTGGAACCACAGTGGCCCTTTGTGACCCAGGAAGCTGCAGAGAACCCGGAGAAAGGTGTGTCACCTGGAACTTTATCTTTCCTCAGGCACAGGGAAGCCTAGATCCAGTGCCCACATTGCCCCCTCATGCCTCCCTAGTCTCCTACCCCCTTTTAGAGGTGGGGGGGAAAGCAGGAAGCAGTGGGATGAGCTTGCACTTTGGAACCAAATTGTTCTTGGATTGATCTGCTGTGCACTGTGTGTTATCTGGAGAACATGCTGTGATATTTCTGAGCCTCAGTTTTCTTAGCTGTAAAATGGAGTTGGTGCCTGAGCACACTGGAATGACAACAGGCTCATTGAGAATCATTCATTGAAGCCATGCCCAGCCGGGCTGAGTGTGCATCCTCCTGCAGACCCTTTCTTGCTCTGGGGCCACGTGGGGCTCTTCTTCCATGTCCATCTTGAATGGAGGCTGAGATGGGGGAAGATTCCATCCTTACTTGGGAAAATATGTCTGGAAGTCTGTGGTTCTGGCAGCTCCACCATTCACAAACCAGGGAGAATGTTCTCTCTCTGGGGCTGCGCACTCAGCTGTTTTGGAGAACAGTATGGCCCTGCTTGGAGGCGGCACATGGGCTGGTTGGCTTCTGGGGATTCTTCTTGGAACACAGAGCATATTCCTTGGTTTCTCGCTGTTCAGTCAAGCACAGATAGGAGAAAATGCCCCAAACACTGTAAAACTTATGAAAACCTAGGTTTTTGTTCATCCATCCATCCATATCTCCATCAATCCATCGATCTGTCCATTCATCCATAAACATGCCTTGAATACCTACTCTGAACAGGGCCCGGGAAAACACAGATGGGTAAGTTCCGGTCCTTGACCTTGGACAACCATGATCTAGTTGCGGAGATGGATAAGAAACCCCAATCTGTGATGCGACTGCTTGAGGGTGTGGGCTCGGTGGTCGCTTGCTTAAGCCCAAGGAGGAGAGCTCCTTGGATGGAATTTGGGGTTCCATAACACCACCTCGTGGAGAATCCCCAGGCTCTGAGTCACCAGCATCCCAGAGCCCCTGAAGCGAGAGTTTGCCTGGCACATTTGAACAAGAGAGTTGAGCCAGTGTGGCCAGAGTAGAGTGAGCTGTAGCCCTGTGCCAGGACTTCCGGCTCCCTTTCCTGTCTTCCTGAAGCAGGTGCCCAGCGCCCACAGGAACTCGGGAAGTGCTGTTCGAGTGGAGGGATGCAGGGTGTCAGGAGGGTGGCAGAGTTGGCGGGTCCCACCCTGAGCTCCGGAGAGAAACACGACACAAGCAGACACCCTCCGAACCAAACAGCGAGGCAGGTCGTGCATGCGCATGCGTTCGGGTGGGTGCGGGGTGCGGGGCGGCTGGCGGCAGCGCGGCTAAGGATTGCCTGCAGCGTGGGGAGCGGAGCTCGTCTCTGCCTGGCGGGCACCCACTGCCTGGGGGGCGATGGATTGAGAAATCCATAACGGGCATGGCAGTGAGTGATAATACTTGAAACCTGCGGCGGCTGCTTTCAAAGTAGCGCTTTCTGGAATGCAGGTCTGCGCGCGGTCCCCGTAGCTGTCCTTTGGAGAGGGCCGTGAGCACTCAGCCAGCTTGCTGGGGTTCGCACGCGGAGGACAATTAGCAAGACTGTGGCTTGGCCATGGTGTTGGGCTTCTTTCTACGGGCTAATCATGGGTTCCCAAAAGTGAAGCCTTGGGTGGGGCCCCCGGAAAGCAAGGGCTGATCCTGGTGATGGAGACACACCGACTAGCTCAGGGCGAGGCAGGTGTGTCACCTTGGCTCTCAAGCCCCGACAGCTATAAAAAGGAAAGAGCTATCTGGGATTCAGCAACAATTTCACTGGCTTCGTTTATGGGACTGTGTGCTTCTGGTGGAGAATCATTCATTCATGCGACAAATATTATTGAGCACCTACTATGTGCCAGCGCAATTTGAAATCCTGGGCTTGTAGCAGGGGACAAAACCAATGTCCTCTGGAGCTTGCATTCTAGCATACAGAATAGATAATAGACAAACTAAATGAGTAAAATATACAGTATGTAGATGTTGATGAGTTCAAAGCAAACTGAAAGGCAGACACATGGGATAGGACAGGTCCAGGGTAGGGAGGTTACAATTTTATATTGGGTAGTCAGGGAGGCCTCCTTGAGGGGGTGCCATTTGTGTGAAGACCTGAAAAAGGTGAAGGGGTGAGCCAGGAGTCTGTTTGGGGGAAGAGTGTTCCAGACAGCAGGAATAGCAAGTGCAAAGGCCCTGAGGTGGGCCCGACAGGTTCAGGGAACGACAAGGAGTCAGGGGTGGCTGGAGGGGGTCCGTGAGGGTGAGATGAATAGGAGGCAGAATCAGAGGCCACAACACCAGGTGACGTAGGCCCTGATAGAGTGTTTCCCATCTCGAAGAAAACTCTGAGCCATTCCACCTACAGCCCCAGTTTTTCAGATGAGGAATCTGACCCTAGCCAGGCAAGGTAGTCTGTTCATAGTCTTGCTGTCAGTAGCTGACCTTGTTCTAACACTCAGGTCCCCTGACATCCAGATCATAACTTTTCATTCAACTTACTTAGTCATTTAAAAAATGTTTATAGACATTTCCCTCACTATTGGAAATGAAAAATAAACAAAACTGATGGAGAGGCCCGGAGAAGCAAAGTGGAGAATGGTTGGGCTCTCATGAGAAGATGCTCACAAGACTCTCTGTTTTGACTTTCCATCTGGAGAGAAGCATTTGAAAACATCGCTCCAGAGCCAGTGAAAGTCAGGATTTCTGTTGCCCAGTTTAACAGGCAGATTTCTGGGCTTTTGACAGTTTTGCCCTCAGTCCGCCTCCAGCCACCTTTCCATCTAGAAGTTATTAGACAGAGTTATTAGACCAGGGCTCGGCCTCCAGTGGGAAAAGAAGCAAAGCATGGAGTACTTTGAGCAGGAATTATTGGCATAGTGCAAGGCAGTGGGGGCCCTTTGGTAATCTAGAAGCCTTTGCCTGGGCCCTCCTTGGAGCTCCGAGCCTGGCAGGGGGCAAGCCTGCAGTCCCAGCACAGTGACGGGGACTGTGAGGAGGTTGACGGGGCCATGGGTGTGCAGAGGGTGGGTGTCTGAGCCAGACTCGAGGTGAGTGGGTTAGACAAGGTCTCCTAGAGAAAGCAGTTTGCTGGAGGGTGAGAAGGTGATACCAGGCCTTTCCAAGGCAGAGGGAGACCACAAGCAAATCATCGAGAGGGTTGGTGTGGCCTTTTTGACCTTGGGGACATCACTGAACCTCTATGTCTCGCTTACTTCATGGATAACATGGGATAATGATAGAACCACCTTCCAGAATTACACTGAGGATAAACTAGGGAATGCAGGGATACTTCTGAGCTCACTGTGAATGCTCGCTTGATGGTACATGTCATCATGGCAATCCAATATGTGGGGTGGAAGGGACCAGAACTCCCTGCCTGGGCTCTGCTTCCTGGAGGTGGTGCCACCATGACTGAGCCTTAAAGGGAGTGGTCCACTGAGCCAAGGGAGCGAAGACATGGAGAGGAAGGCCTTCCAGCAGGAGGGGCAGCCTGAGCCAAGGCTTGGAGGCCAAGGCCAGCATGGTGAGAGTGAAGAGCTCCAGGTGGATCAGTATTAAAATTAATGAATAACAATCAGAAGGTAAGGAAGGGGGTTTGGTGACACCGTAAAAACAGGCAGGGTCTAGAGTCAGAGGCCTGTATGCATGTCAGGGATCTGAGTGTTGCCTGTGGTCAGTGGAGAGCCATGGAAGGGCTCTCAGAAGCAAGGGAGTGGCATGATCAGGCGTCTAGAAAGGTCACTGTGACTGCTGAGGAGAGGGTAGATTGCAAAGGTTCAAACCAGGGAGGGGGGGGCCCTCCTGGGAAAACAGGGTGTAGGTCCAGGTATAAGATGTGAGGCCTGAACTCGGATAATGGCAGCGGGGATGGGGATGGAGAGGGGAGGCCGGGGATGGCTCACTCAGGGGTGAAATCAGCAGGACTTGGTACTGGATTCAACTCGGGGGGATGGGAAAAGGCAATGAAAGAAAAGGAATATCCAGGAGGTCAAGCAGGTTTAGGAAAAACACTCCCAATGGATTTAAGAGTTTATATATGTATATTTATGCTATATATATAAACATATATATATATAGTTTACTTATATATATAGTTTATGTATATATAACTTGTATATATATATAGTTTATATGTATATGCTATAAACTCCTATTTTTATATGTATATATAAGATATAAAATAAAAAAATGTATAAATAGAAAATATTTTATATATACACAAATATATATTTGTATATATTGTATATGTAAAAATAAAATAATGTATACATATATAAATATATAAATACAAAATATCTTATATATACATATATGTACATATAAGTTGAGATACATATATAAGATATGTACATATATATTCGATATATGTAAGATATAAAAAATGGGGAATTGGCATTGGCTCACAGGATTATGGGGGCTAGGGAGTCCCACCCTCTGTCACCTGCGGGCTGGGGGCCCAGGAAAGCCAGCAGTGTGATTCAGCATGAGTCTGAAGGCCTGAGAACCAGGGGATTTGATGGTGTACATCCCAGTCCGAGGGCAGGAGAAGACAAGAGGAGATGTCCCAGCTCAAGCAGGGAGGCAGGAAAAAAGGGGCCATTCCTCCTTCTTCTGTGCTTTTGTTCTATTCAGGACATCAACAGGTTGGAGGATGTCCGCCTACACTGGGAAGGGCACTCTACAGAACTCACGGATTCCAATGCCAAACCCACCCAGAAACACCTTCACAGACACACCCCGAAACAGCGTTTAATCTGGGCACTGTGTGGCCTGTCGAGCTGGGGAGGAGCGGGACTGAGTCACCCAGGGACAGGCAGTCCCAGAGCAGGGTGCCCTGGGAGACACCCGGGACAGGCAGAGGGAGGGGCTTTCACAGAGGCAGAGCTCCAAGTAAGGTGCCCAGATTGCAAGGGGTCGGGGCCTCCAGGAGAAGAAGAAACAGCAGTGGTAAAGGCAGCTGAGCATCCAGGAAGAGCAAGACTGTGCCCTGTCTCCTGGATTCTGCCCCGGGGGATTTAGCCACGGAGCTCTCCCTCACCCCCAGCGCAGGGAGCTGAGGCATGAGTTGAGTGCTAGACACCTCTTTAGAGATGTTTGAGTGATAGGGGGAGATGTGGGGCCAAGTGAGCTTCTGGGTTTGTTTGGCTTTGTTTTTACTATAAGAGAGACGAGGGGTTTACAAACCGAGAAGGTACTTTCTGGAAAGGAAAGGGATGACAAAGTCCTGTGTAGTTGAGAAATATTCTGTGAACCTAAACCTGTTGTTCTGCTTAGTTCTCCTATTGGACAGGACAGGACAATGATAGAGCCCTGTAGCAGACCACTAGAGACCTACTAGAGATGGACAAAAGCCCACTGCCTTAATCTAGGTCATTTTCCCGGCACCGATGCCTAGCAGTGGTCATGACTCCCTGTTGACTCACGGGAACCTCTGCCTATCCACAGTGCTGCCGATGACAAGAGGCAGCCCTGCACAGTTGAGAGACCGTGGGAGCTGGAGGCAGGACATCCGGATGAAAGTCTCTGCCTGGCTCTTCCCTAGAGCGACAGGTTGGAGTGGAACATTTCACCTTTCAGGACCTGCCTTCCCTCCTTTATAAAAATGGGGTCAGTGCTGATACCTGCCATGATTTCTCCATGTGGTGCTTGGGAAGGTTAGACGGGAGAATGTGGGGGGAGGTGGGTGGTGACGTGGAGGGCCTGAGCACAGCTGTGGTTTCTACTTCTCACCTGTGCCCACTTGGAGTCAGAGCCACTGACGGATGAGTGCAGGGAATGGGCGGCACATTTCAGAACCCTGATTCGGTTGTACGTGCTTTATAAAGCATGATCATTTGTTGGTTTAAGTGAGATCTCTACGCTTTTTCAAAGAGTCAAACAATTTATACTCAAACTGCAGCTTGACAGCCAGATTTGGAGATGCGCATCTTTTTTTTTTTTTTTTTAAAGACCACGTCTTGCTTTTATAGATTATAAAAGTATTAGCTGTTCACGGGAGAAGATGGGCGAAGTGCACAGAAGCACAATGAAGAAAATTAAAATTAACCGTGATCCGACCCTTTAGATATCACCACAGTTAATATACTGGTGTTTATCCTTCCAGGCATAGGTTTGTAAATGTGTGTGTAAAATTGAAATCTTATATATTTATATTGCTATAATTATTTAACTAATCTCCTGTGTTTAAAATTGGAATTCTTTCCCCTTTTTCCCTATGAATAATGTTGCAATGAAAAATCCCTATACATAAATCATTGGATGCATCTGATTATTTCCTTAGAATAAATCCATAAGGGCATGGCCTATTTCAAAGACTTTTGGTAGGTGGTTTCAAATTGCTTTCCAGAAAGATTTATCTTCTTGCCAGCACTGTATACACATTTGCTCACGCCCTCCCCAACACTGAATATTAACATTTTTAAACAATGGCTCACCAATTTGACAGGTTAAAAAAGGTGGCGGGACGATCAGCGGAGACCAGTCCTGAGGGGTTGCTTGTATCCCTGCCACTGTAAGGATTACAGCAGAACTCCTGTTTCTCAGGAGCATGTTGTTCCACGGACACTGTCCTGGCCTGCCCCTCACTCACTGAGGACCTAGTAAGTGTCTCTGCGTGTTTGCCCCAGAGTGGGACACTTCCAGGAGGCCGAGGTCAGGCCTGACGGGGTAATGACGCGCAGGGGCATATGAGTCCTGAAAAGAGAGGAAGAGAGAAAGAATGCATTTCAGGCAGAGGCAGGCCAGTCCCCTGCATATCATCTTGGATGTATTTCTAGGCTCAGATTCTAGAGCCTTCTTTTGGGCTCCACCCATAGTCCAGAATGCTCTGTTTGTGCACGGGACCTGCCTCTTTCCGGACTAGATGCAGACCTTCTGGAAGCAATGAGCTCGGCGAATGTTCGGAGTGTCCATGCTTACGGCAATCTATGGCCAGTCGGCTCCCTCGCGGATGCTCAGCCTTCTCCTCGCAGTCCTTTCTTATCTCTTGGGGGCTTCTACTCTCTCAAACCTGGGGCAGTACCCTGCTCCATCTGGAAATGGTCATGCCTCCACCCTGGACATGACTGGGGGCCCATGGCAGAGGAGGAGGCAGAGAGCATAAATGTCCCGTGTCAGGCCCCAAGAATGTACCGTGGCACACTCAGTTAGTCATCCTGTCTGGCAGCGTGCTGATATTAGGACAGAAATGAAGACGAACAGGACCAGGTCCTTTGGTGCCCTCTGGGAGCTCACAGCCAAATAAGACAGAGAGGCCCATAAACCAGCAATCACAAACGCAGGGCTGAGGCATAAGCCTCAGAACACTTTCTTCCAGGCACTCTGGAAGCCCAGGCTGCTCACTTGTCTTCATCTGTTACTTGGACTTTAGAAAACATTCCTCCAGGAGCAGTGTGGGACGGTGAACTGGAGTCAGGGAATGGGAACAGGGGTGGGCTGGGTGGGATATGCGCAGAGGACAAGGAGAGGGAGGGACAGAATATGGCACTGCTCCAGTGCTTGGTCCATGCATGGTATCCCTCCCAGAGGGGGGCTGCCTCTGCACATGTTCCCCACACAGGGACATGAATGTCCACAGAGAAGGAGCAAAAGAGTTGGGGAGGCTTAGGGCAGCCTAAGCTGTGCCGACAAGGAAGGAAAAAGCAGAGGAGAGACCACATCTTCTCTGAAGATAATGCATGGGGATGCTTAGCCCAGTGCCTGGCACCCGGCGCCCAATCAATAAATAGTAGCTATTATTATTACCCATTAGGGATCATCCCTCAGCGCCTGCAGTCTGGACATGATGGATGCAGGCTGTGTTTGTGTAATGGGGATTATTTATTAGTCACCTTGTAAAAAGCAATGACAGAAAGGCACAAAACTGTGTTACCACAGAGGGATCTTATCTCATGGCAATCAAAAGCTTCTGTTTTCCCACTAGGAAACAAGAGCACTTGTTCTCAGAGATTAAATCCAATTCCTCAGTTAAGACCTAAAGGGGAAGGAGGAGATGTAATTCCCACAGATCTCAGTGCAGCTTTTAGGATAATTCTCCTCCAGTCTCTAAGTACCTGGGACACGGGGAATGCACCTGTTGCGGGGAGGGCAGGGGTTGGAGGGAATGGGAGCTGGAGAGGGGAGTGGGGCCTGGTCCCCTTGGAGCTCCCTTAGGCCTTGGCCCCAACTTCCCTACCTTTACTGGCTCAGGGCAGAGACCCAGAAGTGATGTTTCTGCGAATCTGTTTCTGTTGGTTGGGGGAGGCTGGACCACCCTGACCACTCCCCCTCCCCAGTCACAGGTGCCTTCAGCTGCCTCCCCTGGCTCAGTGCTCCATCAGGGACCATGTTTTTGTTTTTTTAAGTATTTTATTTATTTGACAGAGAGAGACACAGCGAGAGAGGGAACACAAGCAGGGGGAGTGGGAGAGGGAGAAGCAGGCTTCCCGCCGAGCAGGGAGCCTGATGCGGTGCTCAATCCCAGGACCCTGGGATCATGACCTGAGCCGAAGGCAGACGCTTAACGACTGAGCCACCCAGGAGCCCCAGGAACCATGTTATAGAACTGTGGCCCTCTACTCATTGCCATCTAGCGGCATATACTATTTTAGAACTACTTACACAAATGTCTTTTAATTTGATATTTTCAGTTAACAGAGGTAGCCAGAACACATTTATGTGGCAGCACTCATATAATTCTGAGCGGCCACAAAGTCCCCATGCATGAGAGTAGGTCTTTTGCTAATTATTTGTTTAATAACAGTTGCCTAACAACAGTTGAAGACCTAAAGACAGCAATCAGCCACTTTCCCCCAGAGAATATGGGGACATTTTACATTTATGTAGATAATAGAAGAAAACATACAAGTCACTTCTTCTTATGTAGTGAGGCTTAATGGCCACTCTGAGTATAAGATTTATTTAGCACTTACGTTGACTGGCACTTTATGAGTATTGTTTTACTTAAACTCCTCCAAACTGTTCTCCTAACATAGGTGTTGTCATCCCTATTTTATGGGTGAGGAAACTGAGGCACTGAGAGGTTTTAGTAGACTGGGGAAGTGTTGAACTCAGAGGGCCTGACTTCAGAGCTGGTGCCCGCCACTACTGTTAGATGGGGCCTTGTATAGACCCACCACATCAGCATGTAAAAAGGGATCGTGATTTTATTCTCCTTAAATGATTCACGTCTATTATAAACATTAAGGAGATGCGGTAAAGTTATAAATACAAAGCGTTTTGTAATTGCACAGAATTCCATGAATGCAAAAGTAAACCATCGTTAACACTTTGAGACCATCACTTCTAGACATCTGGCTACCTAGGGAGATAACAAGCTAATGAGGCTGCTGGACAGAATGAATTTTAGGAAAAAAAAAATGGGGCTGCTGCATGCTCTCTGTTTCATTTTTACTTTTTGAAAATTTGACTTGAATTTAACAGATGGAAAAAACAAGTTAAACAGAAATGGAAGGAATTGGTGAAACTTGAGATAAATAGACATCAGTTCCTAAAACATCCCTGGGAAGCTAAGGGCAAAGATTAAAGAACACGTTGGGAAGTTGGAGTTTTCCGCCTCCTCTTCCTCCTCATTCCCCTTCTCCTCCTCCTTCTTTGTGTAATATTTATTAACCTCCCTCCTCAAAAGATGAGGAAGTCAGTGCATTTATGTTTCTTTTCATTTCCTCAGCCTCTTTTTCCTGGTTAAAAAAAAATGTGTCATCTTTTTGCCCAGCAAGGTCTATAACATTTATATTCTTTCTGTGCAGTCATTTTCACAGTTGTGTTATCTTGGCCCATATTTATAAAAGGATTTAACACTCGCCACCAGTCTTCTTACCACGTGTTTTATATTCCAGAGTTCTGTATTTTGATTGATCTCTTGGTTTGCTGAAGTGCAATCTCAAATACTTTTTGCAGGAAGGGCTCATGGATGTTGCGTTCTCTGAATTCCCACATGCTCAAGAGTGTCTGCCTGTTGTCTAAATACTTAAGTGGCAGTTCCACTGGGTATATGATTCTTAATTCTCATCAGAGCTCAATCGGATTGATCTAAGGCTAAGCAGACTTATTTTTCTGTTGGTTAGCTTAGTTTTTCAGCTTGGGTGCCCATATGATTCATACTTTTTCCTTGAAATTTAGTAAATTCACCGGCATGTCCTGGAGGTGATTACTGTACATAAAAGTTTTAGAAACATCATGTGCCTTTTGATCTTCAGATTCAGCTTTCTCGATTTCAGTATCTTTTCACTGATTATATCTTTGTATATTTTTCTCTATGGATATGTTGGATCTCTTTTGTTAATATTCCATACCTATGATCTTCTCCATAATCATGTTTCTATATTTGATCTTTTCCATTTGTTTATTTAATTTTCACGAACCTGCCCGCCACATGCCTGATTTGGGTTTTTGGACATGCCTCATGCACCCCTCCCCCACCCCCTTCTTCAGTTGCTTTAATGTGATCTTTCTGTCTTTTTCTTCCTCCTGCTCTGCAGGCTCACCTTTCCTGTCTTTTGTTTATCTTATAATTTCCCTTTTAGATCCTTGAAACCCTTCTTTGAATTTCCTTTTTTTTTTTAATCTAGAATTTCTTTGAGACTAGAGAACCATGCTTTTCTGAACTCATATTGTTTCCTTTGATAATTCTTTGAGATCTATTTTTCCATAGCCTTTTAATTCATTAATTTCTTACTTTCTTATTTTGTTCGTTTATTTTGTGAATTCAACCTGTACTTCTCTGGCTAGTTCCCTACTAATTGTTTCTGGTTTTTTGAATCGGACCACATATTTGCTGATGAATAGCATGCAGAATTCTGGGGCGTGGACAACGAGGGATCATGAGCAAGCAGTCCTGCATTGCAAGTCAGGTTTTGTAGTTCAGATATCATCTCAGTAAATTCAGTTTTTCTGTTTACCCAGAGTCAAAAAGCTTCTCTGTGTGGTGGTTTGGGATGGATGCCTCCCTCATCCACTGCCTTACTTTGCAACCTCCCTAGGACAGAGGCAGGGCCATAGACCATTCAAGTGAAAGGCAGTGTGGCTCATCCTTCAGCCTCCCTGCCTCCTTTCCTATTTCCAGTGCCGACTGGGTATCTGCCCTTCTGCCAGTTCTCCCATGGCTGGCCCACATTCCGGCAGCTTGTCGGTCTCATCACAAGTTCATGGAAGACTTTCAGGTGCTGAGATACTTTGTTTTAGGGAGAACTGCGTTTTGCTGAAGGTCTGAGGATGCCCTCAGCATCCTTCCTTGTTTAGGTCCAAATTCTCCAATGTTTGGTGAATGTGATGAGTGGCTTGTGGTTGGGATCACTTCCTTGTTTCACCGAGGATGTGGCTTTTACTTGTTGCTGCTTTTTGTGTTTTTCATCAGTGGATTTTAAGAGAAAGGCAAGTGTAAATGCCCTCACTTGACATTTTTAAAAAAGAAGTCTTTCAGGGCATCATTGTTGCATAGAATCCCGCGGTACCAGTGAGCAACATTTAATGAACTAAAATTCTCAGTGAAGGTCATTTCTGTTTCTTTTTCTTCTTCCTCCTCTTTTTGAATATAAGCCATGCTGTGATGACTATCTTTGGATATTTGTCCAGTTGCCCTCACCCACATTGTGAAGAACTGGGGAAAGCCTCAGAGAGGGTAAGGGATTTGCCCAAGGTAAAGAACCTAGTCACTAGTAGATGTGGGATAGGACCGTGTTTCAGAGCTGTCCAGCCGCCACAAACCTATGTCTCTGTTCATCCCAGCAAAGACCCTTCCCACCGCCCATCCTCTCAAATTTGCCTTCTCTGGCTCTACATTCTTGTAAACTTAGCCCCTGTTCTCAGAGGGATTAACTGTAAGAGGATTTTGGTGCAGCTTTTCTCCTGGATTCACACAAAAGGACTTAGATAAGTCTTGGCTTATGGGGCCTTAATGGGCCATTAGGGGAAACTGGAGCATCTGGGGCCAGCTCTAAGCAGAGGAAGGCATCAGGGAGGCTAGGACATGCCTGGGGAGGGCCTTTCCAAACCTCTTCTTCAATGTCCTCCTGAATAGCATACTCTGGGAGTCTGAGCTGTTTATGCGACCTAGATTTTTGGAATTTCCTAAACTGGGGATCTACTCTTTGGGGGCATTCACCCGCAAATGACAAATCACTGAGGATCTAACATATACTCAGGCCTGGCTTCATAGACATTTGACCTGTCCATTGCACAGGGCTCTGTACCCAATTGGAAGGACCCAAGCTTGGTTTAGTGCTGTGCTGTTGACCTCTTGAAATTCTTATTTATGTTTGAACAGGGCCCGGAATTTTCATTTTGTACTGGACTCTGATTAGGTAGCTCCTCCTTTGTGTGCCAGATACAGCACTGAGCTCTTACACCTGGGCTCACTGAGGCTGGCAGAGGGAGAAGCAGAGAACGGGGTCTGAGAGGCGTCAGGCTGTGAGTCTTCAAATCCTGCAGGCTGCGGTCCAGGCGGCCAGGTGTGATAGAAGCAGCTGTGCAGACAGAGGGACCCCTGGTCATGATGACTGCCCTCTGAGCCCGAAGCCACAACTGGTCACTCTGCAAAGGCCACCACTGGGGGTCTCGGGGCTGCACCTGAAAGGCAAACAAGATGCCCTTCCTGCCTTCTCAGACTGCAGTCAGCTGATGGAGGCGGCTAGAAAAGGTTTTCGCTCCATTTTTGTCCCATCACCAGCAACATCAGCAAAGTGAAGGAGTCCAGTTTCAGGAATTGTGCAGACAGATCTCAGCGCTCCTACTTAACCGTGGCTGGAAGACAGCCTCCCTCTCTCCCGGTCCAAGTCTCTCTCTTTCTCTCTTCCATCTTCTGCTTTATTAGCTGCACAAGAAAAGATTTTTATTACTCAAATGAGCTCTCAGCATGTCTGCTAATACACTCCTAATGGGTTTTAAGACTTAAAAGCAACAGCACGGATCACCATTTGCTTGCTCAGCAAGAATTTGCCTGGTGGGAGGGCGGGGTGGGAGGGAAGGGAGGCAGGGAACAGGAGTTACCTCTGTTGGCCAGACCCACCATGCAAGTAAGCTGGGATGTGCTCCCAACATATTAAATGGATCAGAGCAGCTTCTCGTTCACATGTGCAAATTAGATTAATCAGAACAGACAACAGAGAGAGGAGAATAATAATGCCGTTACTAAGGACACACAGGCACCCCCAGGGACGCGCAGGAACCGGCCTTGGACTGGAAGTCGTCTTTGGGCCATGGGTCATAACCCGGCTTCTCTCACCCAGCCATCCTGCTGGATTCAAAGCCATCAGATGATCCTGTCTTGCCAGCCTCCAGGGCCTTCCTGTTGGGCCCTGCAGCTTCCAACTGCTGAGCAGGAAATCTGGATTTCTCAGGCCCCAGAGAGACGCAGTATGGTCTGCGGGTTCACAGCACCGATGACCTGGCCCTGGCACTGACCCACTGCCTGACCTTGGGCAGGTTCAGACCCTCATCAGTCTTGAACTTCCATTTCTGCAGGTGTTGATAGCTCCCGCCAAGGCTAGCTCTGTGGGTTAAATGAGATAATACCACAAAGTAGTGCCAGACACAGTAAATGTAGCTGTTGTTTCCTTCCTCTTTTCTTCCCTGATTCACAGAATTAGTTCCAGTTTTCTCTAAGTCGATGCATAAAATCGACTCCAGGATTTCCCTGATTTGATCTTCCAGGAGAGACATACAAACCCATCCCACCCAGAGGTGGTGCCCTTTGAAAATTGCAGCTGTGTGCCTGGCGTAGCCCTGTGGGCAGTTGCCCCTTTCCTTCTGTCTTCCCATGCTTCTCGGTCTTCCTTCTCGGGGGCCTTGGCTCAGCCCCTCTGTCTGCCCAGGTCTCAGTAGCCCCAGGACAATTAGGACCTGCTGCCAAGACATTCTGTTTGCCCCCTGCATGTTGTGCTCAGACAGCTGATACGTATGGAGCACCCACACCTGTGCGGGGGTCTGCGGGCAAAGAGATTTTTGTGGAAAGGCACGAGCTGGGAGAGAGGAACTCAAAGCTTGATAGAGCGTGGCTTCTCATCCTCCTTGGATGCTCTCCCATCCCTCTGTGCTGACTTTGATTGTGGCAGGCGGTGAGTGCCCTGGGTGGGGGCTGGAGGGAAGGGTGGCTGGCGATGTGGCCAGGGGGCATGGGCGATTCGTCTGGCTCTGCTTTTCAGTGAGCTTGAGCATCTTTCCCTGTTTATCAGCCATTTACATTTCCCGTGAATTTTCTCTGCTATCCTTTGCCTGTTTTCTGGGGTCCTTTGGATTTCTTTTTCCTTTTTCAGTAATTTGCAGGAGCTCTTAATAATATCCGGGCATTCATTCTTTGTTTGTTATGAGTATTGTGCATATTTCCTTCCAGTCGTCTGCTCACTCATCCTTACTTCCTTGTGTTTTTCACCTCGTCCATCACCCCAGCTGACATCAGCAAGGCCCGCACCAGCGCCAGGGGCAGGGGGCCACCGTTACAGATGGCTGGGGTCACTCCCCCCTGGGAATCAGAACTGCCTGGTGTACATCAATGGAAAAATCTTGATGGACCGCCGCCCCAGGGTACTGAATATTAGCACAACTGGACTTTGGCATTTTTAAAGGATTGCTTTTCCTATTTGCAGTGAGTCAATTTCTTCAAAGAAATTACACTTTCTTGTGAAGAGAGTGCAGAGGCATGACGAGCTCGCAGTCCTGCTGGAGCTGGGAACTGCGTATGAACGAAATTGGTGGGGAATACTCCAGGAGTGGGGGCTGGAGAAACAACTGCCAGGTTTTTCTATTTCCTGAGAACTAAGGCTGACCAAAGGCTCTGGGGAATGTGAAAGATCGGAGTAGGCCCTAAGTCTCGATCAGAAGGCCAATTATAGATGCCAAATCCCTCAGCAGGAGGCTGGGCAGTGGCTTTTGCTCCTAGATTGTCAGGCTGGTAAGAAGGGGTGTTCAGGGGGCCTGGGGCTGATGTCACAGAGCACAGCCCTGGAGCCCCCTGCCCTGCCCGCGGCAGCGACCTGGCAGCCTCTGATGGTGACCTGGCAGCCTCTGATGGTGACCACGCCGCAGTCCAGCAGTGGGGGTTTCAAATGGATGATTCCAACGTTGGCAAAGCCAAAGACCCCCAGTTGGGGTGGTCATTCTATGAGACGCCAAGACAAACCGGGAGTCCAAGTAGGAACTTGTGGGGAGTCTCCCTGGGTCCATGGTGAGAATTTACAGTCTTAGACAACATTGCTTCTCTTTCTCTTCTTCATTGAGAGACACATTTACCAAGTGCCTAGTGGGCTTGGGACTGATGGGAGTTCACGAAAGTCGTCCTTAGTTGCATAAGCCGGCTGCTGGATGTATCGGGACAATGAGATAAGATTCCCGGGCACATTGGTGTGTGAGAAATAAAAGCCGCTTTGGGAAGTGCTTGCAGGGTAAAGGAAGTTTTTTTTTTTTAAGATTTTATTTATTTATTTGAGACAGAGAGAACGAGAGAGAGAGAGAGAGAGAGAGCACATGAGAGGGGGGAGGGTCAGAGGGAGAAGCAGACTCCCTGCCGAGCAGGGAGCCTGATGCGGGACTCGATCCAGGGACTCCAGGATCATGACCTGAGCCGAAGGAGTTGCTTAACCAACTGAGCCACAGGGTAAAGGAAGTTTTAACCAACAACTGGCCCCCCCTTTCTTTTCTTTTTTTTTTTTTTGATGAATATTTATATATCTACCATGTGTTGTGTATGAGTTGGGCTCCAGAGATACAATGAAAAACAAAGACAGGTGCATGCCTTCCCTTCATGGATCTGAGGGAAGAAATTAATCAAGGAATGCATAAACACATGGAAAGGACAGCTGTGGGAAGGACCACTAAGGCTCAGCCGTTGCTGTGAGCAGGAGGGTGGGGAGAGCCAGCCACACGAGAGGTAGTGATCACTGAGCCCTGAGCTGGAGGGGGAGGGCTTCACCAGGGAGCAGGGCGGGCTTTCCCAGCTCCATGAAGTGCTTGGGCCATCACTTATCCCCTCTTCTTCCGCGCCCTCGCCCCCACCACACCCTCAGCCCAAAACCCACCTGCTGTATCCAGTTGGTCATACAGCCTGTTTATTCTGCCTCCTGGAAATCCCTGAAACCTAACCCCCACCCTCTTTCATGGGCCCCCACTGTGTGTGCCCCTCTTTGCCCCTCTCTCCCAGATTCCCCTAAGCATCCCTTTGCTGGTCCCTAGATCCCCCTTCAGTAGGTCACACATCCTGGCGTCAAGGGTTTGCCTTCACATGTTGGCAGAGACTTTCTTCACAGAGTGTGTTCCTTATTCAGTTAACTGTTGGAGGGTGGCTCTAAGCTAGACACCCAGGAGGATGGAGGACTTACCAAGGAGAAGGGATTGGGCTTCCGGAAAGGCTTGGCCTTTGTGCTGCCATGGCAGAAGGACTAGGAGTTGGATGGAAGGCGTGGTTGAAGAGGCCATTGCAGGCAGCCAAGGAACAGTGGGAAGTGTTGGGGCGCAGGGGCGTGAGCCTCGAGAGAAGGCCCTTCCGGGGAACTTCCAGAGCAGTGTTTCTTTAATTTGGCCGGAGCACGGGAGAACTAGGTAGCAGGGATTGCGAGTCACCAGAGCCACAGGCAAGGGGATGGAGGCCTCTTTCAAGAGGCTGGGTCAGCCGGAGACAGAGAGGTGGGGAAGGGGCAGGAGGGAGAGGAGAGCAGCTTGCTGATAGAGAAGGGCCCTGAGGAAGCAGAATGGGCAGCGTGGGGCCTAGAGGGGTCAAGGGCTCCAGCGCAGAGCTTCACCTTGGACAGGAGGGGGGAGGCTCCTTCTGAGAGGAGGCAAGCGAGTCAGTGCCATTATGGGGGCGCCGTGAGAGGGGCAGAAGCACGGGAAGGAGGGAGCTGTCCAACCCCATCCCTGTTCTGTAAACCAAGTTCTTTTTTTTTTTTTAAGATTTTATTTATTTATTTGAGAGAGAAAGAGAGCAGGAGTAGGGGGAGGGGCAGAGGGAGGAGAAGCAAGCTCCTCACTGAGCGGGGAGAGATCATGACCTGAGCCAAAGTTAGATGCTTAACCCACTGAGCCACGCAGGCACCCCTGTCAACCAAGTTCTCAAGTGGTAAATCTGTGACTAGCACAGAAATCTCGGAAGTAAAAAGGGTCCCCCTTCATGGCCCTCTTCCCCCATTTGCCTCCCAGATTTTCAAGGCTCACAGTTTTCTATGCAATTTAGATCTTTTCTGTACACTTACACCACTGTGCATATATCGAGATAGAGATATATGCATATGCCTAGACCCAGACAGACACATACACATGGACACACACCGATATAATTATACTTCCTTATATAAATGTCATAATACAAAATGTACTATTCTGAAACTGCTTTTTTTTTTTTTTAATATGCCATATGTCTTTAGAGTTCTTTATATATGTGTATTCATTCCTTTTGGTGGCTCCAAGGATTTCTGTGCCATGAGTTACCCATTTTATGGATGGACATTGAAGTGGCTCCCAGTGATCTCTGTCGAAGCCACAGTGGCGGCGAGTGTCATTGTTCACGCATGTCTGTGTGCAGCTCTAAGAATGCTTACGGGACGGGAAGCTAGAGGTGGAATTGGCGGGTCGGAGTATGCAAGCTATAATTTTTATATTGTTCATTGTCCTCCCCCAAAGCCACACTAATTTACATTCCCACCAAAAACCTAGGTTGATTTCCTTCCCAACCCTAGATTTTATCAATGTTTTACATTTCTGCCATTCGGATTGTCAAATAATGCTGTCTCGTTTTGATTTGCATTTTCCAGATTGTTAATGAGGTCTGTCTTTTCATAAGCTTATCTTCCACTTGTTTGTTTTCCAGTGAGTGACCTGTACCTATTCCCTGCCCATTTTTCCCCCTCTTGGATCACCTTCTTCTCCTTATTGATTTGGAACTCTTAATATATTCTGGGCATCACTGCTTTGTCCATTATACACGTTGTGACTTTTTTCCTCCTACTTTTTCATAACTTGTATTTTAACCTTGTCTTGAGGCCCATTTTATAGATGAAGAAACTGAGTCAGAGAGAGAGAGATTTGAGATGACTTTCCCAGAGCTATATTCTGACTCCCAGTGCTCTTTCCACCAGATGGACTGTTCCTTTGCAGAACAGCGAGGCTGTGTGGTCCTCTGGCTCCCAGTCAGGAGGATTGGTAAAATTGAACGCACCGCTAGGAGGGAGCCGGCATCTTACCAAGCTGCAGAGCTGGGTAGAGAAGGCAGACTCACTTTGGGGGCACCTGCTCAGCTCTGTTCCAGCCCCTTTCATCTCCTTTCTGTATTCCAATGGAATAGTTTGGAAGGTTTACCAGCCCACAGCTCATGTTGGCTTGGGACCTGCTGCTGTAAACAAGAGGGTTTCAAGCTGTGTTCTCTGGATCCCTAAAGGTTCTAAGATAGCATACCAGGGCCAGCTGGAATAGGGTTGCTAGACTTCATAAACAAAAATAACAGGACACCCAGTGAAGTTGGAATCTCAGACAGGTAACAAATACTTTGTTAGTATAGGTAAACGCCCTATGTCATATTTATCGATACTAAAAAGATCATTTGCTGTTTATCTGATATCAAACTTAACTGGGATGATGATTCTGTCTGGCAATCCTGACCTGAGGAGGTGGGAAAGGTCAGGGGAACTGCGTAGACTCATGTTCCTTCCCCAGCCCCCAGCATCAACCAAAGGGTGACATTTTCAAATGTCTTAGATTTTTAGATTTAGAAATTTAAGGTACAAAGAGATGAAGTGACTTGGCAGAGCTGGGATCTGAATCATGATGTTTCCCATGTGTCTTGAATTTGGGGAGGTCGGGTCTCCTCTTTAGGGCTCTTACTATGCTGGGGAGCTATAGAGGGGCCGAGGAGATTGGCCTATAAAGGGCTTCCCACGTGGAGAAAGTATAGGGTGAGGGGAAGTGTAGGGAGAGAGAGTAATGTGTGTTTTCTGCAAGACTCTCATCACCTTAAATGGAGTGCATCCACATTAATTCAGATTAAATAACTATTTAATTGGCTCGAACTCCATTTCCAGGGGCCTATAGCCCATGTGTGCATCCTAGGGCCTCTGATTACTACAGACCTTATATTACTATACATCCTATTACTGTTTTTTGATAACTGTTCGTAATGTGTGTTTTTTTAAATCTACTTTAGTGAAATATAATTAACATACGATAAAATGTACCAATCTTAAATGTGCAATATGAGTTTTGACAAGTGTATGCATACACCTAATGACCCAGCAATCGATACACAAGTATTTCCACTACCCCAGAAAGTTCCTTTGTGTCCCTTCTTAGTTGTCCTCATGCCTCCCCCAAACCCAGGTAACTGATCTCCCTTCTGTCACTTGAGATTATGTTGGCCTTTCCATGAGTTTCCTATTATCGAGTCATACAGTGTCATCATAAAATGGTTATACTCTTTTGTGCCTGGCTTCTCTCATGTCATGATTTTGAGACTCATGCATGTTATTATGTGCATCAGCAGTCCATTCACGTTTACTCCTGAATTATGTCTAGTGGTATTAATGCGCCATAATTAGTTAAGCCATTCCCCTGTTGATAGAAATGTGCTTTATTTCAAGTTTTTGCGCCATCACAAATAAAGTCGCTCTGAATGAACATTCATATAGAATCTTTGTGTGGGCATATGTTTTCGTTTCTCTCAGGTGAATGCCTAGGGATGAAATTGCTAGGTCATGTATGCAGTACACTTCATTAAAAAAAAATTGCCTGACTGTTTTCTGAAGGGGTTGTGCCGTTTTATATTCCCATTGGCAATGTGTGATGGACATACGCTTGCTAAAACTTGGTGTCCTCAGTCTTTTCAGTTTCACCATGCTGCTAAGTGTGTAGTAGTATCTCACTGTGACTTTATTTTTTTATTTTTTCTTTAAATTTTTATTGTTATGTTAATCACCATACATTACATCATTAGTTGTTGATGTAGTGTTCCATGATTCATGTTTGTTCATAACACCCAGTGCTCCACACAGAATGTGCCCTCTTTAATACCCATCACCAGGCTAACCCATCCCCCCACCCTCCTCCCCTCTAGAACCCTCAGTTTGTTTTTCAGAGTCCATCGTCTCTCATGGTTCGTCTCCCCCTCTGACTTACTCCCCTTCATTCTTCCCCTCCTGCTATCTTCTGCTTTTTCTTTTTTCTTAACATATGTTGCATTATTTGTTTCAGAAGTACAGATCTGTGATTCAACAGTCTTGCACAATTCACAGCGCTCACCATAGCACATACCCTCCCCAATGTCCATCACCCAGCCACCCCATCCCTCCCACCCCCCACCACTCCAGCAACCCTCAGTTTGTTTCCTGAGATTAAGAATGCCTCATATCAGTGAGGTCATATGATACATGTCTTTCTCTGATTGACTTATTTTGCTCAGCATAAGACCCTCTAGTTCCATCCACGTCATTGCAAATGGCAAGATCTCATAATTTTTATGGCTGCATGATATTCCATTGTGTATATATACCACCTCTTCTTTATCCATTCATCTGTCGATGGACATCTTGGCTCTTTCCACAGTTTGGCTATTGTGGACATTGCTGCTATAAACATCGGGGTGCATGTACCCCTTTGGGTCCTTACATTTGTATCTTTGGGGTAAATACCCAGTAGTGCAATTGCTGGATCGTAGGGTAGCTCTATTTTCAACCGTTTGAGGAGCCTCCATACTGTTTTCCAGAGTGGTTGCACCAGCTTGCATTCCCACCAACAGTGTAGGAGGGTTCCCCTTTCTCCGCATCCCCGCCAACATCTGTCATTTCCTGACTTGTTCATTTTAGCCATTCTGACTGGTGTGAGGTGGTATCTCGTTGAGGTTTTGATTTGGAGTTCCCTGATGCCGAGCGATGTTGAACACTTTTTCATGTGTCTGTTGGCCATTTGGATGTCTTCTTTGGAAAAATGTCTGTTCATGTCCTCTGCCCATTTCTTGATTGGATTATTTGTTCTTGGGGGTTGAGTTTGATAAGTTCTTTATAGATTTTGGATTCTAGCCCTTTATCTGATATGTCATTTGCAAATATTTTCTCCCATTCTGTCTGTTGTCTTTTGGTTTTGTGGACTGTTTCTTTTGCTGTGCAAAAGCTTTTGATCTTGATGAAATCCCAATACTTCATTTTTGCCCTGGCTTCCCTTGCCTTTGGCGATGTTTTTACGAAGAAGTTGCTGTGGCTGAGGTCGAAGAGGTTGCTGCCTGTGTTCTCCTTTAGGATTTTGATGGACTCCTGTCTCACGTTTAGGTCTTTCAACCATTTGGAGTCTATTTTTGTGTGTGGTGTAAGGAAATGGTCCAGTTTCATTCTTCTGCATGTGGCTGTCCAATTTTCCCAACACCATTTGTTGAAGAGACTGTCTTTCTGCCATTGGACATTCTTTCCTGCTTTGTCAAAGATGAGTTGACCATAGAGTTGAGGGTCCATTTCTGGGCTCTCTATTCTGTTCCATTGATCTATGTGTCTGTTTTTGTGCCAGTACCATACTGTCTTGATGATGACAGCTTTGTAATAGAGCTGGAGGTCCAGAATTGTGATGCTGCCAGCTTTGCTTTTCTTTTTCAACATTCCTCTGGCTATTCGGGTTCTCTTCTGGTTCCATACAACTTTTAGGATTATTTCTTCCATTTCTTTGAAAAAAGTGGATGGTATTTTGATGGGGATTGCATTGAATGTGTAGATTGCTCTAGGTAGCATTGACATCTTCACAATGTTTGTTCTTCCAATCCATGAGCATGGAACGCTTTTCCATTTCTTTGTGTCTTCCTCAATTTCTTTCATGAGTATTTTATAGTTTTCTGAGTACAGATCCTTTGCCTCTTTGGTTAGATTTATTCCTAGGTATCTATTGGTTTTGGGTGCAATTGTAAATGGGATCGACTCCTTAATTTCTCTCTCTTCTGTCTTGTTGGTGTATAGGAATGCCACTGATTTCTGTGCATTGATTTTATATCCTGCCGCTTTACTGGATTCCTGTATGAGTTCTAGCAGTTTTGGCATGGAGTCTGTTGGGTTTTCCACATAAAGTATCATATCATCTGCAAAGAGTGAGAGTTTGACTTCCACTTGCTGATTTGGATGCCTTTGATTTCTTTTTGTTGTCTGATTGCTGTGGCTAGGACTTCTAATACTATGTTGAATAGCAGTGGTGAGAGTGGACATCCCTGCCGCGTTCCTGACCTTAGGGGAAAAGCTCTCAGCTTTTCCCCATTGAGAATGATATTCGCTGTAGGTTTTTCTTAGATGGCTTTTATGATATTGTGGTATGTACCCTCTATCCCTATATTCTGAGGAGTTTTGATCAAGAAAGGATGCTGTGCTTTGTCAAATGCTTTTTCTGCACCTACTGAGAGGATCATATGATTCTTGTTCTTTCTTTGGTTAATATATTGTATCACGTTGATTGATTTGTGGATGTTGAACCAAACTTGCAGCCCAGGGATAAATCCCACTTGGTCGTGGTGAATAATCCTTTAATGTACTGTTGGGTCATATTGGCTAGTATTTTGGTGAGAATTTTTGCATCCATGTTCATCCAGGATATTGGTCTGTGATTCTCCTTTTTGATGGGGTCTTTGTCTGGTTTGGGGATCAAGGTAATGGTGGCCTCCTAAAATGAGTTTGGAAGTTTTCCTTCCATTTCTATTTTTTGGAACAGTTTCAGGAGAATAGGTATTAATTCTTCTTGAAATGTTTGGTAGAATTCCCCTGGGAAGCCATCTGGCCCTGGGCTTTTGTTTTTTGGGAGATTTTTGATGACTGCTTCAATTTCCTTAGTGGTTATAGGTCTGTTCAGGTTTTCTGTTTCTTCCTGGTTCAATTCTGGTAGTTGATACATCTCTAGGAATGCATCCATTTCTTCCAGGTTATCTAATTTGCTGGCATAGAGTTGCTCATAATATGTTCTTATAATTGTTTGTATGTCTTTGGTGTTGGTTGTGATATCTCCTCTTTCATTCATGATTGTGGCTTTGGGTCATTTCTCTTTTCTTTTTGATAAGTCTGGCCAGGGGTTTATCAGTCTTGTTAATTCTTTCAAAGAATCAGCTCCTAGTTTCGTTGATCTGTTCTACTGTTCTTTTGGTTTCTAGTTCATTGATTTCTGCTCTGATCTTTATGATTTCTCTTCTCCTGCTGGGTTTAGGCTTTATTTGCTGTTTTTTCTCTACCTCCTTTAGGTGTAGGGTTAGGTTGTGTATTTGAGACCTTTCTTGTTTCTTGAGAAAGGCTTGTATTGCTATATACTTATCTCTTAGGACTGTCTTTGCTGCATCCCAAAGATTTTGAACAGTTGTGTTTTCATTTTCATTGGTTTCCATGAATTTTTTAAATTCTTCTTTAATTTCCTGGTTGACCCATTCATTCTTTAGTATGATGCTCTTTAGCCTCCATGTATTTGAGTTTTTTCCAACTTTCCTCTTGTGATTGAGTTCTAGTTTCAAAGCACTGTGGTCTGAAAATATGCAGGGAATAATCCCAATATTTTGGTACCAGTGGAGACCTGATTTGTGACCTAGGATGTGATCTATTCTGGAGAATGTTCCATGGGCACTAGAGAAGAATGTGTATTCCGTTGCTTTGGGATGGAATGTTCTGAATATGTCTGTGAAGTCCATTTGGTCCAGTGTGTTGTTTAAAGTCTTTATTTCCTTGTTGGTCTTTTGCTCAGATGATCTGTCCATTTCCGTCAGGGGGGTGTTAACGTCCCCTACTATTATTGTATTGTTGTCAATGTGTTTCTTTGCTTTTGTTATTAATTGCCTTATATAATTGGCTGCTCCCACGTTAGGGGCATAGATATTTACAATTGTTAGATCTTCTTGTTGGATAAACGCTTTAAGTAGGATATAGTGTCCTT
This sequence comes from Zalophus californianus, assembly GCF_009762305.2. Taxonomy (NCBI): domain Eukaryota; kingdom Metazoa; phylum Chordata; class Mammalia; order Carnivora; family Otariidae; genus Zalophus; species Zalophus californianus. The sequence goes on along the minus strand of NC_045598.1, from coordinate 25,823,964 downwards.
CCTCATCTCTTATTACAGTCTTTGTTTTAAAATCTAATTTGTCTGATATAAGAATTGCCACCCTAGCTTTCTTTTGGTGTCCATTAGCATGGTAAATGGTTTTCCACCCCCTCACTTTCAATGTGGGGGTGTCTTTGGGTCTAAAATGAGTCTCTTGCAGACAGCATATCGATGGGTCTTGTTGTGATAGCCTGTGTCTTTTGATTGGGGCATTGAGCCCATTTACATTCAGGGTAACTATTGAAAGGTATGAATTTAGTGCCATTGTTTTGCCTGTAAGGTGACTGTTACTGTATATTATCTGTGTTCCTTTCTGGTCTATGCTGCTTTTAGGCTCTCTCTTTGCTTAGAGGACCCCTTTCAATATTTCTTGGAGGGCTGGTTTCGTGTTTGCAAATTCCTTTAGTTTTTGTTTGTCCTGGAAGCTTTTTACCTCTCCTTCCTTTTTCAATGACAGCCTAGCTGGATATAGTATTCTTGGCTGCATATTTTTCTCGTTTAGTGCTCTGAAGATATCATGCCAATCCTTTCTGGCCTCCCAGGTCTCTGTGGATAGGTCTGTTGCCAATCTAACGTTTCTAGCATTATAGGTTACACATCTCTTCTCCTGAGCTGCTTTCAAGATTTTCTGTTTGTTTTTGAGACTCGTAAGTTTTACTATTAGATGTCGGGGTGTTGACCTATTTTTATTGATTTTGAGAGGGGTTCTCTGTGCCTCCTGGATTTTGATGCCTGTTTCCTTCCTCACATTAGGGAAGTTCTCTGCTATTATTTGCTCCAATATACCTTCTGTCCCTCTCCCTCTTTCTTCTTCTTCTGGGATCCCAATTATTCTAATGTTGTTTTGTCTTATCGTATCGCTCATCTCTTGAATTCTGCCCTCGTGATCCTGTAGTTGTTTCTCTCTCTTTTTCTCAGCTTCTTTATTTTCCATCATTTGGTCTTCTATATTGCTGATTCTCTCTTCTGCCTCATTTATCCTAGCAGTTAGTGCCCCCATTTTTGATTGAACCTCATTAATAGCCTTTTTGATTTCAACTTGGTTCGATTTTAGTTCTTTTATTTCTCCAGAAAGGGTTTCTCTAATAACTTCCATGCTTTTTTCAAGCCCAGCTAGTATCTTTAAAATCATGATTCTGAACTCTAGGTCTGACATCGTGCTAATGTCCGAATTGAGTAGGTCCCTGGCAGACGGTACTACCTCTTGTTTTTTTTGTTGAGGTGATTTTTTTCGTCTTCCACAAAGTGGTCACTTTTCTGTTCGGAGAGTGTTTGCTGTTCTTTTCTTCCATCTCCTGTTGAGTTCGTAGGTGTTCAGAATGGTTTGATCACTATCCAGCTGAATTCCTGAGACCAGAAGAAATCCAGGTCTCCTACTCCTCCCCCATCTTGCTCCCTTCTTTCACGGTGATTTTAATTTACATTGCCCTGATGGCCAATGGTGATAAACATCTTTTCAGGTATTTATTGGCTATTTGGCTATTGTCTGTTCAAGTCTTCCGCTCATTTTTTAATTGAGTTGTTGGATTTTTTTGTCTTCCTAGAGTGAATTAGTAAATTCTACATCTCTCTCTATATATTTATACGGTCATATGTACTTATATTTATGTATATATAGAGAGAGTCAAGGTTCATTTTCTCCCCATATGAAAACGCAATTGTTCCAGCACCGTTGGTCGAAAGACCATTAGATTCTATTAAGATGCAACATGATTGATTCTTTATCAGCCTTTTCCATTTTTCACCTTTTTTCCCAGTTAACAAATATTTGCTGAGTCTCCACTACATGTCATGCGTTGGTTTAGGTGCTGGGCATCAGCAGGTGGAGCAAGTGCCTGTTTGTATGGAAGTCATAGTCTAGCGGCAGGAGATGGACAGTCGACCAGGTACTGGAAAGAAATCCAGGATGGGGCCTAGGACCCAGAGAGCAGCAGGATGCGCTGGAGCCGGTGGGGGGGATGGCAGCGTTTCTGATGAGCCCGCTTGAGCAGAGCAGAAGGATGCAGGGGGCAGGCCTCAGCTCTCTGCAGATGGGCATTTAGGGAAAAGCCTCATTTCAAACTCCACCCCCCCACCCCTGCCTTCTCAGCTTCCCAGAAATGCCCTTGATGGGGAGTTTGTGGCAGGGTCCCTCTGCAGGGTCCTATGTCCTCTTAGCTGTCAGACCTCTTCTATATCTGGTAGCTCTCACAGAGCTGCATCTTACAGCAGTGCTGTTGCTGCACGTCCCCCGGGAGTGGCCTCAGCAGACCTCACTCCTTCATTCATTTCTTGGATCGAAGGCCGCATATTTGGCCCATGAAGTGCGCTTGACACTGTGCTTGAATCTGGGGAGACAGAGAGGGACAAATAAAGGGGGGAGAGTTGAGGAATGGGCCTGAGTGACTGCACCAACAGGAGCCAGCCCAAGAAGAGTCTGAAATACGCTCGGTACATTGGGTGTGTCCTCAGCAGGTGGAGGCGCTCTGTGGGGCGGCTGAGGCCCTGACTATTCTTGCTACTGTGCAGCTTGGGTTTCATTTGGGGGCGGGGGAAGCTATAAGATTCCATATAGAATTATATATATATATGTATAATTATATGTACTCTCCCTATATATATTCTATATATATAAGATTCTATATTTGGGGGCATGGAGGATGAGGATTGAGCCTAGCCGACGTTGCAATAGGCCAGGCAGGACGTGCTGCCGGTGTGATTTAAAGCAGTGGAGACTGAAGTGGGGGGTGTGGGAGAAAGCCTCTCGGGGGACTCCAGGTTTCCGACTTGAAGGAAAGGGTCTGGTGGTGCCATTGATGGCCTGAGGGGACAGAGGAGGAAGAGCAGGTTGGGAATGGGTGGGTGGGGTGATGATCTCATTTGGGAGCATGTTGTGAGTAAGGTGTGCCTGATAGAAACGTCTAGGGCTTAACAGCACTTGAAGGTCTGAAGCTTATAGAAGAGGTCTCCGCTGGAGGTCCAGCCTCGGGAGCCATCACGGAGAGATCACAGTTCAGGCCAGAGATGGATGAGATACTCCCAGGAGGTTTCTAAACAAATACTCCGTGTCACCCTTTGCTCCCGGCACTCTGCTAAATGTATAGTATACTGGTTATGACACTGTTGGTTGTTTTTTGTTTGTTTTATTTTTAGTTTTTAGTTTTTATTTTTTTAGGGAGAGAGCACATGCGTGGGGTGGGAGGGGCAAAGGGAACAGGAGAGAGAATAAGGCAACCCCACACCCGCATGGAGCCCAACTCAGGGCTTGATCTCACAACCCTGAGCTCATGAGCTGAGCCGAAATCAAGAGTCGGACTTTCAACCGACTGCGCCACCCAGGCGCCCCATGACATTGGGTTCTAATGCTCAGCTCCCTGGGTTCAAATCTCAGTGCTCCTATTTACTAGTCACTCACCTCTCTATGCCCCTGCTTCTTTGTCTACGAAAAGGTGATAATAAATTTGCCTTGTTGGGGGTACAGTGAGGATTAAATTATTTAGAACCTGCATAGCTCTCAGAACAGTGTTATACGTGTGAGCAGTAAATGTTAGTTAACTCTGATGGCCTTTAATTCTCTCAGCACACTTATGAAAGGGATTAGGGATGAGGATTACCCATTTTACAGATAAGGGAACTGGGGGTCTGACAGGTCCCTGCCCAAGGTCGTGGAGGCATGAAGTGGAAGAACCAGGCCTTGAACCCACCCAGGTGTGCGTGTCCCGGAGTCTACCATGCAAGACTGCCTCCCGCTGTGGTAAAAGCCCCGAGCGTTCATTGACTTCCTGACTAACTCGGCCCCTCCAGGCAGAGGATTTGTGACACGAGGCTGAACCCCCATCACCACCGTGGCCTCAGCCAGCGCCAGCTTCTTCCTGCCCCCAGCCTGGAGCCAGAGGACCCAGCAGATCAGCTGCCGGCCTCACGCATGCATGAGTAGGACTTCGCTTTTCTTACTCCTCCAGATACTTCGGGAGTGGATCCTCCCACCTCTCCCAGGAAGCCTTCCCTAACCACCCCAGTTCCCGGAACCCTCTGCCTCTGGGCACCCTTAGCTCTGATGGCCCAGCCCACTCACTTGGGACATGCACACACACTGCCCTGGGCAACCTTTATTACCTCCTGGTAGGATGTTCTTCTTGGACCGACTGCCCTGTGTCTGAGTCAGGTGCTGTCGGTCCCCTTCCTTGTCGCAGGGCAGAGGGAGAGAGGAACCTTCGAGTCAGTGCTGGTGGAAGCCTGCTCACCGTGCCTGGGGCCTGGAGTTATGCTCCAGGTGCCCCATTTGGAGAAGAGAGCTAGCCAGGAGCCCTGGCTGAGAAAGCATGGTGGCCAGGGGTTGAAGCCAGGAGAGCAGACTTAGAGAGACTTGAGGACGTTAGCAGATAAAGCACAAACAGTTCTGCCAGGGACAGGGGTGGAGGGGCTGTCCGATACCAGCCCAGCGGGGAAGCAGGAAGGCAGCCAGCCCTAGGGAGAGCACTGAGAACGAGCAGTCCTGGGCTGGAGGCCTGGCTCTACTTACCCTCTCAGTCACGAGATGCCCGGCCTCCCTGAGCCTCGGTTTCCTTGACTGTAAAATGGGTGTGACATAGGTACATCCCTTCCGGGGTTGTGAGAACTCCGGGTGGTGCTGGCCTTCCCTTGTCCCTGCCTCCCCAGGGAGGGAAGACTTCTTACAGAGGGGTAAGCTTTAAGCAGCATTTGGGAGACGAGGGAGGCCTTGGACTGGCTGAGCAGAGGGAGGAGGGTATTGCTGCCCGGGTATGAGGCTTGCAGCCCATCAGCTGAGCCGAGGGCTCTGAGAGGAGAGGTGAACGGGCACACATACATGAAAAGGGAAGGAAGAAGTGGCCACTGTCATTCTGAGTCCTGCATGGTGCCAGGGTGGGCGAGGTGCCACCTCTGCCCTCACGGAGCCCCCGGTGGGAGGACAGTCAGACGCGTCATGGGGCAGCTCCATCCGGGGTGTTTGGTGATGGTCGAGGGTGGGCCAGGGACATAGATCTCATGTCAGGGAGATTTGCTTTTGCATCAATGGCTGAGAACTGGCAGCCTGTGAGTGAGCTGAGGCCTCCACATTCCTTGAAGGTGGGGAAGCAGAGAGGCTGTAGAGGCTGCATGCTGAAAGAGAGCACAGCTTTGTATCAGCAGGACTGAGCTGGGCAGTGCCCTGAGAATGTGGGCTCCCGCTGGGGAGAAACAGGGGCATGAGATCTCGTCTGCAGAACTGCGGCTGTCACGAACGGCATCCCGCTAACCCCCGTGATGTACAGAGTATCTCTTATTTCTCTAAAAGGCCAGAGAGGTCCAACGCCTCACCCAGAACTGCACAGTGAGGGAACGGGGCACGCTCAAGGTTCGCCCTGGGGTCCTTCCAGCTCCACAGGCCTGATCTCTCCCACATGCCCCCTGCTGCCAGCCCTGGGCCTTCCCAACAGATGGGCCGCTCCCATGTCTCTGCCAAGCCCTGCAGACACCACTAGGTGCTGCCTTCCTCCAGAGGAGCCCAGGCCACCTCGGGGCCTGGCCCACCACCATCCCTCCTGTCCTCCCCAGCTGCCAAGCCACTAATTAGCGGGTCTTGGGTGTGCATGAGCCATGGTTCCTCGCAGCTGCCCGCTCACCCGTGCCTCTCCTCCAAAGCCGGGCTGCCGGCTATAGTTAGATGTGGCTACTTGTCAGGGAGGGGTGGGGCGGATGAAGGGAAGGAAGGCTCAGTCTGGAGCTTGGAGTCTGCACACGGAGCGGGGCAGCCCCGGAGCAACCTCTCCCCCATCACCGGCAGGTGCAGCCTTGCCGCTGTGGCCCTAGGTCCACTAGTACATACTTGGTTTGAATCTGATGGACGCTGAGGTCCATGTACGATAGCAACAGAAATCTTGAACATCAGACCTCATCAAAGCTGCCTTGTTTTCACTGACTGGTTTCACAATAGGCAAGCCTTATACATTTGTATGTGTACGATATTTTCATATTCATGTCCTCTTGTTTCATACACTGGGGTTCCATGCAAGGTTGTTTTCAAGATGAAACAAAGTTTGGAAACCAGAAGCTTCAGCCTTTAGTGCCTTGTGGCTCAGAGTGTGGTCTACGGACCAGGGAGCAGGGGCCCCACCTGGGAACTTGTTAAAAGGCTGCATCTCGGGCCCCACCCCAGACCGAGTGCATTGGAACCTGTGCTTTATAAGATCCATGGGTGATTCCTCTGCTGTTTGAGAAGAACGGCCTTAGCAGAAGTCAGAATCTTGGGGGGGGAGGGGTGTAGAGTGGCTGGCCTTGCTCTGTGAGATTCTGAGTCAGGGCTCCTGGAGGGCCCAGGTAATGTCCGTGCTTCATAGCACCCTGGTGATGGGGCAGGCCCTCCGTCTGCCCTAGGTGATAGGAATGCCTGCACTCTGCCTGCAGCAGCAAGGGGGCAAGCTGGTGAACACTGCACAGAAACAAGCTTTCCTGGACAATCGCTTGTCTCCTTTCCAGAGACACTATCCCCCAAGGTCCCTGGGCCCCGGGGGTGGTAGGATGGGTGATGGCCTCTCCATGTTCAGTCCCGGGGGCAAACACCCCTGGGACCACAGCTTCCCAAGTTTTCCCTTTGGTTGTGGACATGGAGACATCCTTCCGCAGGAAGGAGAGAAGGGCTGAGACAGTGGACACTCGGGGGACCAGGCTTGTCCCCACGAGGAGGCAGCCGTGGTCCCAGACCAGATCTGCACTCTTCCAAATCACCTTCTACGTGACCACTCACCAAGGGGTTCATACCAACTCTTTCCTCTCCTTTCTGCCCTGGCCAGACCCTCCCACGGGGAAAAGTTCCCAAGGAGAGAGATGATGTCCCAAGGGAGGTGATAGGAAGAGGAGAGATAGGTGATCAGACCCACTGGATTATTCACATCTCTCAGACAGCTTATCACAGGAACCCCCTCCCTGGTCCATCCTTCCTTCAGTTATACAGCAAGAGCTCAGAAAGGTCCTCCCATACACCACATACTGAGCTAGAGTCTGGGGTATAAAACACAGCCAATGAACTGAAAGGACTTGCAGGCCAGAGGCCTCTTCTCAATACCACCCATCTCCTCCGGCTTCCCCTTCCATGTCCCTGGTCTTCTTCCCGTGCGCCCAGCTCCGAGGACAGAAACACGGGTCACCCAGGAGCCCAGCCAGAAAGCTGCGAGTCCTCTGGGCTCTGCTCCCTACATCAGCCAGTCCTGTCTGTCTGCCTCCTAAAGTCGTTCACATCGGTCCCCCGCCACCTCCTGGTCCCAGGGCCCCTCGCCTCTCACCTGGGTGACTGCAACAGCTTCTTCGTCTTGCCTTCACCTCATTCACTCTTGCCTTCCTGCAGTCCGTTCTTCCCAGAAACCCACCGCCTTTCAGCCAGTCTGACCAGGTCGCCTGGCTCCCACCGGCCTCACGTGCCGCCCTCACTGTCTGTGCTCCTGCCACCTGCCCATTTGTCAGCACTGCCCGGAGGCTCCGCTCATCCCTCACCCCCAGCCCCACGCGGCCAAATCAAACGGTGCCCCTTCATCAGCTCCCAGCTCCAGATTCATCCCGCGGGGGGCCCTCCTCTGATCACCTGACCAGCTCGCACACCTGGGCTGTCTTCATGGAACTGTCTCAAGATTACACACTTACTGGTGTCATTGCTTTATTGGCAGTTGTCCCCTTGACGAGACTGAGAGCTCTAGTGCATCAGCGATACGTGTGCTCAGGGCTTCTCTGTCCCCCCGCACCTGCAGCACCCGATGGATAGGGGGCAGGCCAGAAAGACCTGATGAACCAGTGAGGGTGTGGCTGTGAGCTCACATCAGAGAGTGTCCGCAAAGGCCGTGGCACGGTCCCTAGTATACAGCAGGCCCTCGATTATCGGCTAATAGTCACTGCTGTTGTTGTTGGAACTAATCTTGAGCAAGCCTTACCTGATGCCCAAAGAGGGATGGAAATTGCAAGTAACTGGGAGGGTGGCTGCAGACAGCTGGGGAGGGGACCTGAGGATGTGGGCTGCTCGGAAGTGGGTAAGGGGGCTGCACACAGCTGGAGGGCTGAGCTGCGAACAGCCGGGAGAAAGGCCTACAAGCAGCTGGGGAGCAGCCCATGACAGGCACGCACGCACGTGGGTACGGCCTGCTCTCCCCATCGGCCCTACCCCATCTGCCCATGCAGCGCCCCGGCCCCGGCAGGTGGTCCTCGCTCCTAGCTAAGTGTGTCTCTCGTGGGCCACCATCTGTGTCGAGTCACCCGGGGGCTTCTCTCCACTCTTCCTGTGCTCCAGGCACGGCGCCCTCACTCAGCTCCTCAGGCGGGCTGTGCCTCCTCTGGCCGCCTGGCCTGGGCAGGGGCCAGTCCCTCCTCCTGGGAGTCCCCACCCTTTCTTTCACATATGAGTTCCAGCCGCACTTTGTCAGGAGGGCTATAGCTCAGGTTCTCCTTCTCCATCTTCCTTCACTTCCTCTTCCGCAATGAGAACAACAGTCGCTCTTCTTTGTTTGCAGATACTTGCAGGTTTTCTGACGAATTCCCACTGTCCCTGCTAGACTGTAGCTTCTAGAGAGCCAGGGCCGTGACGCGGTACTCACTCACCTGGCCCTGAGCCCAGCCCCCAGCAGGTGCTCGTGAATGTGAGATGGTGCAACGATGGTTGGAGGCACAGAGGTGGTGGCTGATGGGGAGCACATAGGTCCTTGAATTCCAGGGCAAAGAAAAATAAATAACTCCTTTATGGAGTGCCTACTGTCTACCCAACCCTGGGCTAAGTCCCCTTCTAGTTGGTGCTCAGGAAGCACACGTGTGAACCACTTTATGTTTCTCCGGAGTCTGTCAGAAGGCCTCGATCCCCACGTGGCTCAGCCACTGCTTCTCTGTGGGGGCTGGCCTGTGAGGAAGTCCATTAGGAGGAACAAAGCAGACCTGCCAGGGCTCACACTGACAGCCGCCAGCTCCTACAGCCTGCTTCCGACACAACAAGGAAGAAACCGACCACCCCAGGCCTCAGTTTCCCTGTCCTTAAGAGAGGGCTCCTAACCCCGATGTTTATAGCAGCAATGTTCACAATAGCCCAACTATGGAAAGAGCCAAGATGTCCATCGACAGATGAACGGATAAAGAAGATGTGATATATATATATATAATGGAATATTATGCAGCCATCAAAAAGAATGAGATCTTGCCATTTGCAACGACGTGGATGGAACTGGAAGGTGTTATGCTGAGCGACATAAGTCAATCAGAGAAAGACATGTATCATATGACCTCACTGATATGAGGAAATCTTAATCTCAGGAAACAAACTGAGGGTTGCTGGAGTGGTGGGGGGTGGGAGGGATGGGGTGGCTGGGCGATAGACATTGGGGAGGGTATGTGCTATGGTGAGTGCTGTGGATTGTGCAAGACTGTTGAATCACAGACCTGTACCTCTGAAACAAATAATACATTATATGTTAGGAAAAAAAAAAAAAGAAGATAGCAGGAAGGGAAAAATGAAGGGGGAAATCAGAGGGGGAGATGAACCATGAGAGACTATGGACTCTGAGAAACAAACTGAGGGTTCTAGAGGGGAGGGGGGTGGGGGGATGTGTTAGCCTGGTGATGGGTATTAAGGAGGGCACGCACTGCATGGAGCACTGGGTGTTATATGTGAATCATGGAACACTATGATTCACATATGGAACACTACATCAAAAACTAATGATGTAATGTATAGTGATTAACATAACATAATAATAATAAAAAAAGAGAGGTATCCTAGGTGATGCCTGAGGACCGTGTCAGGTGTGATAGTCTGAGTCGAGAGTGGATTTCTCAGTCTGGGACTTGTATTTTCATTCCAGAACTACCCACACCCTCCCGAGAGTGTCAGTCCCCAGACTAGCATCAAGGGGTCTGACCACTAATGTCTATGACGTTGACCAGGAAAGTGTCCAGAGTGAAGGCTCTGCCCAGCTCTGGTCACACGTGGCATCCACTGAGTTGCTTGCAGGAGTCTCACAGATCCATAAAGCAGGCACAGAACCCAGAATCCCACAGGCACATAAAACTACTAAGAGACCCCAAGTAATAATAGTAAAGCACTGGCTAGATGTTCTAAACTGAAGTTCAGAGAGGTTGAGGAACTTGCCCAACATCACACAGCTAGCAGGTGACAGGGCTGGGCTTTTGGCTGAGGCAGTAAGCTCCAGAGCCCTGCTTTGGCCCCTGCATCATAGTCTGAGACACTCAGGCTCACCCACCAGCAGACACACAGCCTCCCCAAAGTACACAGACAGACACACACACACACACACACACACACACACACACACACACACACAAAGCACACACAGGCGTTTTCAGAGAAGCCAACAAAACGGCTCCTGTCCTTCCCACTTTCCTCTCCTGAAGCGCGCTTAGGCTCTGCTGGCGCAAAGCTCTGCACAAAGCCAGAAAAGGGTCTCTCGTTCCTGGGAGCTTTCTCCCTCGGATGGACTGGCGCGCCTGGTCTCTCTGCCAGCCAGGCTGGAAACGAGGCTCAGCAAGCCCTGAGCCTGCAGTTCCCTTGGATACTGTACCCCTGGCGGAGGCAGGGTGGCAGGGGGGGCGACAGGGCTGTTTCTCAGCGGGCCCCTGGCCCGGCTTGACAACTGCTTTGGATGGTAGCCGAAATGCCTCCTTTATCTTTGTCCCGTTAACTCAAAGATGCCATAGGAAACCTGTTAAGGAAAAAACAAAATGGGCCTGCCTGTGCTCTGCCCCACCAGCCGCCCTTCCCCCTCCCTGCATCGGACCCAGCGAGGAAGGGGAAGCCAGGCAGCTGTGAGGGGCCTTGGCTCCTGCCCGGAACAGCCAACCTGGGCATCTCACCTGCAGAGGATGGGACATGGGGTGGGTGGGGGGAACCTGAGCAGGGCTGAACAAATCAGCTAGAGGGGTGGGAGCATGACAGCCGGGTGCATAGAGCCATGCACTTGTGGGGACGAAGTCAAGGAGCTTCTAGAAGAAGTTATGCACCTGTGAGGGTGGGGCAGACGGTGAAGACGGGAGGGTGGGATGGTTGCTGTTAATCCTAACTCCACTACTTGCAGGCTGTGTGGCTTTAGGCAAGTGACTTAACTCTGTGCTTCAGCTTCTTCTCTGTAAAATAGAGATGGCAGGAGTGCTCACCTCCTCGTAGGGGGTTGAGATGAGCTGGTGCGGTAACTGCAAGGAGCTTGGTGCAGTGCCTGGTGTGTCCTAAACATGCAGTCGATGCTAGCTCTGATTATTGGAATAAGGAGGAGGAGGAGGAGGAGGCATCGGGGAAGGAGAGCTAGAGGCGACTGTGCCCCGGGCAGTGATCCTTGCCAGCCCCCCGGAGCTTCTTCAGTTCCTCGGGCATGCTGCTCTGGCTTGGTCTTGAATATGCCGTTCCCTCTCCTGAGCACTCTTCCCCAATTCTCCTTCTGATTAATTCCTGCAGTGGGTGCTAAATAAACATTCTGAGGATAAATGAAAGAAGTACTCATATGTCAGATATTAGAGTCTTGTCTCATTAAACCCGAGTGTTTCTTGAAGACCAACTTTGGCACCTGTCTCAGCACCTGGCAGAGACACTGAACCTGGTGCAGTCAGGAACCCCGGGCGCTGCAACTCGGACTTCCCTGCTTTTAATCCCATCTCCTTCCTTTGTAGCTGCGTGACCTTGGGCAAGGCACTTAACCTTTCTCTTCCTCAAGCTCCTCATCCACAAAATGGGAATAACAAGGCCATTGGGAGGATGAAGAGGCTCATACTCTTCAGGGACTTAGAACAGGGCTGGCCCAGAGTGAGCTCTGGGTAAGGCTTGGCCATCTTGGACTTGATGTTCAACCTGACGCCTGCCCTGTCCACACTGTGAATCGTGTCTGCCACGTACTGGCCCCTTCTCTCTTCTGTTGGCTGTTTTGATAGGTTGCAGAAACTGCTGTGATTTTTCCTAATTTAATGGTGATAGCGTTTATGTCCTCACCGAAAACAAATAAAAAATAGTATAAGGTTCAAAAAAGAGAAATGAAAGCCATTTTGGTTATGGGGCAGGGTGGGGTCTCACATCTGAGCCTTGGTCAGCGGGGTGTGGCTTTTCAGTCCCCAACTGGGTAGATGGGAGGGCAGCTTCTGATGCATCCCAGCCCCCAGCCCCCACTGGGCCCAGGACATTCCTGGGCATCCCGGGCCAGCTATGCAGGCTCGAAGCCACTAGATCATGGACTGGCCAGGTTGCTCTCAGCCAGAAAACTTGTGCTGATGTTCCTCTCTCTCTCCCTCTCTCTGTGTGTGTGTGTGGGGGGGGGGGGGCGGTAGGGTTCAGGTCATCCCTCTCCTTGTCTCACAGTCTTGCATGTGATCTCACTCTCTGTTTCTGGACTAATTGATTCATCTTCTGGTTTCTGGCTTGGGCTAACAGTCTCCAAACTTCAGCCTGCTTGTCTGAGTCCTAACATCCTGAAGACTCTCACCAGCCCCTTTCCTCGGGGCTGGATCTGCTGTCCATCCCTCCAGCTGCTAGCTGGGCTTGCTTCATATCTGGTAACTGCCCCCTACCCCAAATCACCCAGAAGTCTGGTGTGAATGCCTCCCCAGGTCAGATCCGAAGACCGCTCTGGCTTCCATGAAGGTCCTGGCATACCTCAAGGACTTTTCCACAAAGGCGAGGACTCAGAATCCAGACCAAATGCCAGACATGGCCTGAAAGTTCCCACGGGCTGGGTCCACGCTCACCTCTCGGCCTGCACTCACCATGCTCCTGGCCACACTGGCCTTCCTCAAGTTCCTGGAGTGCATCATGCCTCCTCAGAGCCTGGGCAGTGCTGTTCCCTCTGCCTGGAATGCTGTTACTCTGCTGCCCTCTCCTTTCTTTTTCTCCCATCCTGCAGAGCTCAAAGGTCACATCCCCGGCATGCCCTCAAGGGGCTCCCAAGACTAGATATAGTACCCCTGCTGCTCACTCCCAAGGCTCCCAGAATCTGTTTACCTGTTCCCCATCAATTTTATCATCACTTATAATTGTTAGTAAGCATTGTTATTTGGTTATTGTCTGTCTTCCCACTCGACTAGAAGCCCCATGAGGGCAAAGCCTGTGCCTACTTTACTTGCCCTGAAGCCTGGCCAGTGCTCATTATGAACAAGCTTTTCTTGATCCCCTGCTGCACTAGGCTCTGAGCTAGATGCAGCAGGTGCAGTGGGGAATGAGCCATGGCCGAGAAGATGGATCAGAAAGGTACCCACTTGTGATAAATGGCGGTGATCCAGCTGCTGGGGGAGCACAGCAGAGGGAGGAGCCCCAACCCCCAGTCTGAGAGGAAGGTGTCCTCGTTGAGACTCTGGTCCCACTACTGAGTAGTAGGGTTCTCTTTCTTGAGCTCTTACTCTGTAGGGTCAGCTCTGTTGAAGGGTTGTGTTGAGGAAGGGTGTTTGGGGTCGAAGAGACAGGAAAGAGTAGACATGGAGCTTCGGCAGCAGCTCAGTGGTCTTGTTGCCCCAGAGGGAGCAGGGGAGGAGGCTGAGGGACCGGCGAGGGCTTGATCTGGGTGACAGTGCGTCATGGCGAGCGTTTGGAATCTAGCCTGAGGACAGCAGCATGCCACTGAGGGCTAAGTAGGAGAAGCTTTAGGGGAACACCCCAAGGGAGGCATCCGTAGAGGAGAGCGTGTGGGGTGATGGACGGGGGTGTCTCCTGCTTCCACATCACTCACTGCCCCACACTAACCAGGCTTGTTTGCGGGTCTGCCCACGCCCCCCCCCCACCACTACCAGCCTGGCACGCCTATGGGCGGGGTCCTTGCCTCCTGGCCCTCTCCCTCAGCACCCTGAACGGGGCCTGGCCCGGCCTGGCCCTGTTGCCTTCCTTTCCTTCTTCCATCCTTATGTAACCCCTCTCCTCCTAACTCCTAATGACTTTCTTTACCTCTCTTCCTCCCTCTCTCTCTCTCTCCCCGAAGAATGGTTTGGGCTATGAACGGATTTCTCTCCTGCTTCCCCTCCCTGCTCTCCCCCATCCCATCATCTGCCACTTCTTTGCTGGAAAAGCTCTGAAGTCAGCAACGCTTGAAAGAACTAAAAGGATGGGTTAAAAGAACTAATGTCAATTGAACACCTTTTGTATGCCAAAAACTATGCCGGGCCCTTTACATGAATTACTTGATCTAATTTTGAAATCAACCCAAGGAGGTAAATATTAGTGTCCATCTTATCAATGACGGTCAGAGGAGTTCAGAGCTTCCCAGTGTCACGTTGCGGTCGGGCCAGACGCCTCAGCAAAATAAAGTTCTGTAGTGTCGGATGTCTGGTGTCATGGTAGGGCCGTGGGAGAGGGATTTAGAAACACGGAGTCCTTCCCAAACCCTGCACATCACGTCCCAGCGGTGGTGCCCCATCCCTCCTGCCTTGAGTCAAGGATGCCCAGTAGCAGCCCTTCTCTGGGTCTGACTCCTTCGATTCCCCCGCACTAGACGGTGCCCTGGGCAGGCAGGATGAGCATCTGGCTCGCAGAGCTGCAAAGGTGTTTTTGGAGCCAGAGGAGGAATGAGGCCGGAGGCCATGTCCCCAGAGTTGTAGTGTGGGGTTAAGGCCATACCTTATGACAGGATCCCCTGGTGGGTCCTGAGGGCTCCTGTCATCAGGCCTCCCCCCTCCGGTCTGGATCCTTGTCACCACGTCTGTAGTCATCTCTGCCCCCTGCCCCTATGCATGTCTCCTTGTCCCCATCACAGCCCTTGGCCAGGACAGAAAGCTTTTTTTCTGGACCTCACTGCAGCCAATGGAGACCCCGAGGCATGCACCCCCTGAGCTCCCTCTGAAATTTAAGTCAGTCCATTCTACTCAGGTGAGAAAGTGACCCTGGTCCCTTAGCTCAGCATCAAAGGGCCTGGAATTATCAGCAAGTTGCTTCTGAAAAAGTATAGAAACAAAACATGTGAGGATATAACTTTTAACTTAAAATCCTGTGCCCTCTGCATTTGGATGTCAGGAGGGATCATGAGTGACATTTGCGGAGTTGCTGGGGTGAGCGTGTGAGGTCAAGCATACTCATTAGCCATGCTCAGAGACGGCGACGGAGGGAGTGGGGAATAAATCGGTTTTACCAGCTGGGTTCCTCCCTATCAGAGGGAAGCAGAGCTAGATTCTCTTTGGCATCCCCCAGGCGGGGCCACAGCCAGGCATGGAGTGAGCATCCACGGGGGTCATGGCAGAGCATCAGGAGGAAATCCACATGGCTTCTGAATGTCCCTAGCCTGCAGGGGAGGGGAGACCGACAGGTGGCTCCCTTGGAGGTAGCACCCTGTGGCATTGTCTCTGCTTGGAGCAAACCAAATTGTGGCTGCCAGGAATTTTATCAGGGAAGGAACCTGGATGACCGGACGTTGTATGGAATTCCCTGACTCACAGACCTTGGATATTTATGCAGCCGTGTGTGCGTGTGCGTGTGCGTGTGTGTGTGTGTATGTGTGTACACTTGGGAGGATCCATAGATTTTTTAATTTCTTCAGATTCTCAAAGGGGTCCATTCATTTCTTTAAAAGAAAAAAAGCACCTCATTGACCAATTACTATATACGTGGCACAGTTCTACGCCCTGGGGGTATAGTGAGTGAACAAAAACGAAGTCTGTTTATACTCTAATCCAGGAGACAGAAAGTAGGTACATGAACAAAACACATGAGAACTGTGTTTGCTGGCTCTGTGTGCCACGAAGAGTAAAGCTTGATAAGGAGAAGAGAGAGGTATGGACAATAGTGCTGTTGGGTGCACCACCCTGAAAACATCAAGAGCGCTTGGTATAGACAGTAAGTCCGATTCCGGTGCGCGGATTCATTGCACCTCACAGAACAGGTCTGGGTATGAGCCAGATGCCTTTGGAAGCCAGGTCCTCTGGTGATGGGGATGGGACTCTGGGGAGACACGGTGACCCCCATGCCCTTCCTTGCACCTAGCCCAGTGCCAGGCTCCTAAAGGGAAGGGTGGAGCTTGTCTAGCCAGGGGCAGTCAGAGTGGAGCTCTGTGCTGTGGAAAGCACGTGTCTTGTGTCCCCAGAGCTGGGGAAGTCCAGCCTCCTCCTCCCTCGAGAGGTGAGCTGGGTAAAAACATCAAGCACCTGGCTTCCTGTCTGGCTTTTGGCTGCTCATTTCATAAAGTACCCTTCTTCTTTGGCTTACGAGGGACAGTCACAGATAAGAAGTGTGCAAACATCCAAGTGTGCTGGTGTGGGAGGGGCCAGGAGGCTCTTGTCCTGAGAAGGACGCTCCTTGAGAAGCTCCTTCTGCTTTCCGGGACTTGGTGGCTTCACTGTGCAATATGGAGGGTGGTGGGAGGGGTTGGGTTCTGAACTTGCCCTATCGTCCCTTCTTGGGCTCATACACTTACCAGTATTTTCCTGAGGGCTGCTTTGTGCTGAGCCCTGTGCCAAGATGAGCAACGCGTAACCCTGACCTTGGGATGCTCGGTCCAAGGGAGGAACTATGCAGGCAAAGTGGCTCTGCCTCTAACCAGCCCCGTGACCTTGAGCAAGTTACTTGCACTTCCCTGGGTTCCGGTTTCCTCATCTGTAAAATGGGGATCGTCAGAATACCTCCTGGGGCTTCTGCAAGGATTAAACGAGTTACAACGTACAAAGCACTTAGAAAAGCACACGGTAAAACCAGCCTCTCTGGGGACAAGCCGCCTGATGTGCTCATGTTTGTGTACCCAGGGCCTGGCCCAGTGCCTGGCCTGGAGATGCAGTTCCAGAAGAAAAAGGCAGAACAGGCAAGCGGCAGGAAGTATGTGTTCTGCACGCTGGGTTATCAGTTTTGGGAGCCACGTGAGATTTGTGCGAGCTCATGTGGCCCTCCGACAGCTCTTGCAGGCTGCTCTAAAGCTCTCGCGGGCACCTGTCCCTGCGAGCCCCCGCACCGTGTATTTGAGCCTTTGATATACAGGGGTTGTTTGCCAAGGGAGAGAAATGTTATTGGACATTTTTTTGAGGTTGTAAAGATTACTTCTTGATGAAAACACACGCAAAGAAAGACTTACAAGCCGCCCTTAAGGTAGGCAAATGAATGATGTGTGTTTACAGCATCCCAGCCATTGCCCAGGGCTGTCAGCTCTGTGGCTCCTTGCCGGGGTGGGGGGGTGGGGGGGTGGGGGGGTGGGCAGGGGAGGGGAGGCAGCCGCGTGGCCACATGCGCATGCATGAGGGGGGCAGGTCTACACTGAAACCACAGCAACCCATTATTCTGAGCCATCCCTGGACTCCCCTTGCTCCTCTCAGCTCGGCTAAGTTTTTCCTATAAAAGAGCCAGGCTCTTCCTTGAGGTCTGGCCTGATCGCTGCCCCCCTCCCTGAACTAGAGAGGACCTTGTGCTGCCCGGAGCGTCCATCCCCTGCTCTGCTACCATGGGGGCTCAAGCTTTTTCCGTGTGGGAGTCCTGTCTCCCCAGACAGATCCTAAGTCCAAAAGGGCAGGTTGCAGGGCCACTCCTGGAGGCCCGAGCCTGAACAACCCCCTCCCTGAATGTAGCAGGCAGGTCAGAGAGGGCTGTGGCTGAGGGGGAGCTCTGGGGAACAGACTTCACGCAGCCTGTGGACCCCACTTCTCAACTGACCTGGGAACCTTGTCTCATTCAATGCAGGACTCCCTCAGGGTCTGTAGAACGGGGGCAATTCATGGAGTGACTCTGGAGGCACATGGTCAGCCTCCTTGCTGACCTTCCAAACCATCTCGGACCCCACCTCCTTTGCCAGGAAGCCCCTTCGGCCACCGCCCCGGTGGGAAGGAATGCCCTTCTCCCAGCTGGCTGCACTGTTCTCTGGATCTGCTTGCTGCCTGGCATCGAGAATTCTCCTTCATGCTGTACAGAGACATTGGTGCCCTTGCTACAAGGATGTGCGCCGTGCCGGGGTGCCAGGAAATAGGCCCAGAGCATCCACAGGTGGTCAGCGTGGCCGGGGTCCCGGCTGGGCAGGGCCTGGCCTCTGGTTGAGGAAGGAGTTGGAGACAGATAGGGCCTGGGTCAGGATGGGAGGCTGAGAGCTGGGGTGAGAGGCCAGATTAACGTAAAGCTGTGCCAGCTTGGATGGCTGGCTTACCCTCTCTGCGCTCAGCTTTCTCTCGGGCGGCAAGGGAGAAGCCTTGAATGGAGACGTTTAGTCTTCTAGCTGTGGGGCTCATCCTCCCTCTCCAGCCCTTGCCGGGCCTCGCAGGGACATCTGTAGACCGTCGGCAGCCTTCCTGCCGTTCATAGTATGTGTACCGGCTTCTTATTGTCGCTGTGACAAATTACTAAAAATCTAGTGGCTTAAGACAACAGAAATTTATTCGTGTATGGTTCCGGAAGCTCAGAGTTCAAAATCAGTCTCCCTGGGCTGAAGTCAGGGTATTGGGAGGGGACTCCTTCTGGAGGCTCTAGAGGAGAATCTGTTTCCTTCCCTTTTTCTGCTCCCAGAAGCCACCCACATTGCCGGATTTGTGGCCCTGTCCTCATGTCACTTCAGCTTCTTGCTTCCGTGGTCCTATCTCCTGCTCCTGACACTGGCCCGCCTTCTTCCCTCCTGTAAGGTCCCTTGGATTTCGCTGTGCCTACCCAGATGATCAAGCTAACCTCCCCATCTCAAGATCTGGACTTAATCACATCTCCTTTTACCAGGTCAAGGAACACATCCACAGGTTCCAGAAATTAGGACAACTTGGACCTCTTTGGGTGTGGGAGGGGGGCCTTCCACAGTGTGGTAAAATATTCATCAAATAATCATCAGATAAAGGTATTATTTTGAGCGCTGATAACACCATGCCCCACAGCAGCACTGTGCTGGAAGAGTATAAGGGGCACTTGGCTTAGCCCAGTGGGGACAGCGAGCTCTGGGCCACATTTCTCCCATTTTCCTCAAGCCCCATCAGGCCTCTTGGCCCTGCCTGCCATCCAGAAGTCCCCAGTGAGTCCCTTTCTGCAGCCCCCTCCACCCTTTCCCCCTGCCCTGCTCCTGGCCGGGACGGCCATCAGCGTCGCCAGACTGTAAGGGTAGCTGAGGGGACTTTGGAATGTTTCTAGGCAGCATGTGGTTCTATATAGACCAGCTTCCCTCGGGAGGATCAGTGACATAAATAAAAATATAAATATTTGTCTCCTGGGCTGGAAGAAGTATCAGGCTGTAATTTACTTGGTCAGTTGTGCTGGCTCTTTCTCACCCGTCCACATCCTCCAGAAAAAAGTCCTCCACCTGTCTGTGAACAGTAGACTATTTGCCTCTTTGGAAGTCCTCCAGCAACAGGTATCACCACCAACCTGGAGGGCTCCCGGGGTCCTCCGAGGGGCTGGGCTGCTGAGGACAGGCAGGGTCGGGCCCCCTGCCGACACTCTCCTGCACCCCTCTCCCATCCTGCTGAAGCTACTAGCACATCCCACTTGGCCTTCCCAGAGCTTCCAGAAAGGGCAAAGGAGCAGTCGGCCTCCTCACCACTGGGCTCCATGGGGAAACCACAGCCCCGTTCGCTTTTCACACACTGTGTCTCCCAGAGCCACTCCGGGCTGGTGGCTCTGCTCGGGCCTGCACACACGCAGGAAGGACGTCGGCACATGCCTGGCATCGCACAACGGCTAAAGCAGTGGGGAATCAGGAAAAAGGCCCAAGACGGGCGCCCTGCTTCTGGGGGCCCTCGCAGAGCTGGAGGAAGACTGGGCATGAGCATCCATGTCCATGAGGCTGCCGGGGCTGGCTCACCCGTGCACCCAGGGCCCTGGGGACTCCAGAGCTCAGGCTGCTGTGGCCTGGGCGGGGCGTCCAGGGAGGACAGCCGCTGATGCTCCAACACATGTTCATCTTGGTCCTTCTCTCCTGGAAGGTGTCTCTGGCCATTGCCAGAAGCCTTGAAGCCTTTCCACAGCCAAAGACTTGCCAATAGTCACTCTGGACACCAAGAGGGCCGCCGTAACGATCGTGGTGATGATTCTGATAATGGTAATTGCGCTCACTTCCCGAGCGTCTGTGCCGTGGCAGGCACTGTGCTAAGCTTCTCGCACGCGGTATCCCAATTAACCCTCCCGGCCGCCTGGTTCTTATCATCCTGATTTTACTGACGAGGAAACTGAGGCTTAGGGAAGTAAACAGTGTTGCAGGGGGCTGGTGCTGGAGGGAGGCAGTTATGGAAAAAAGAGCACCCAGTTTGGAGTTCAACAGATCTGGACTAGAATCCAGAGTTTACCACTTACCAGTTCAGTGGCCTGCAAGTCACACCCCTGCTCCAAGTCTCAGGAGGCAGGAGAGGGCAAGTGGCAGGTCTGCCTCCCCAGGGCTGAGCCCTGTACCCACAGGTATTTGAGCTCAGTCTGGGGAGGCCCCCTTCCTCCGGGGGAGGCTTGGGCTGGCAGGCAGGGCTGCTCTGTAAAGTGGCAGGCAGGGCAGGGAGTGGGAGTGTGCCAGGAGATCCTCTATAGAACTGCCTACTCCCAGGTGCCAAGCCTGAGCTCCGTCTCCAATACGATTCGATGTCACCTTGTGATTCTGCCAGGCTGACCTCTCTTTGGGGA
The DNA here is from genome assembly GCF_009762305.2 of Zalophus californianus. Classification (NCBI taxonomy): domain Eukaryota; kingdom Metazoa; phylum Chordata; class Mammalia; order Carnivora; family Otariidae; genus Zalophus; species Zalophus californianus. Next base: position 25,803,497 of record NC_045598.1, on the reverse strand, counting down.
CCGGAGACCAGGGGTAGATCTGAAATGGTGGTCGGATCAGTACCTGCAGATAGGGATTCCAGAGGGAGGGTGTGTGGCAGCCTCGCTGGCCAGTGGGGGTAGGTGGGGGGCAGGGAGGCAGGGGTGAGTGTTGGGGTGCCATCTCTACAACGTGGCCTGCTTAGAGAACCTCGTGCCAGGAGCTTTCATCACCTCGGAAACGTACACATTTACTCACTCGTTCATGCATCTGAGGGGCCAGCAGAGCATAGTGGGCACCAGTCCTGGCTTTTGAGTCCCAGGGACCTGGCTTTGAATTTCTGACTCTTTATGAATTCTTGTGCCATCTTGGGAAGATCTCCTAATCACTTAATCTCTCAAAACCTCAACTTTCTCATTTGTAAAATGGAAGTAACAATATCTAATTTACAGAGTAACAATGAAGATCAGATGACATAGGGCCTGGCATCAGTAAATACTCGATACATCATTCCAAACTATCTATCTATCTATCTATCTATCTATCTATCTATCTATCTATCTATCATCTATTTATTCCTCTGTTTAGGAGAAATATAATATAAATCTCAAATGCTGCAAGCCATGGATATAATTTTTTTCTATTCTTTGAAATTAGTTGCCATGTATGTAATTTTAAATTTCTGGTATCCATATTAAAAGAGTACAAAGAAACAGGTGAATCAATCTAATAATATATTTTATTTGACCTAACACATCCAAAGTATTATCTCTTAAACATGTAATCCTTGCAAAACCTATTGAGATATTTTACGATTTTCCTTCCATATTAAGTCTCTGAGATTGGGCACACATTTTTACGCTTATAGCACATCTCCATTCAGACCAGCCACCTCTAAATATGAGCGTTCCCCAGGGTTTGGTCCTTGTTCTGATCTCTCCACATGCTCTTTCTCCTATGATCTCACTGACTCCCACAGTTTCAATTATCACCTCTAAGCGCATGATGACGGGAGTGTCTTAGGGGGCCTTCTTCGGGGAGCTAGGTAACAGAAGGGATGTACACAGAACATGTCAAGAGGGGCATGCAACCAAGAAAGCTGGGGGTTAGCAGAGGCCTGAGAAAGGAGCTTCAGGGTGGCAAACTCCCAGCAAAGCTGAGTGTAGTAGTTATCATCACAATATCAATGATCACAATTATAGATTATCCCAATTATAAAATTACCACAAACTGAGCAGTTAAAACAGCACACATGTATTATCTCACAATTAATAACATTAATGCAGTTATCTTGTGGATCAGGAATCTGGGCATGGGCTAACTGGATTCTCTGCACAGGACCTCACAGGCTGCAATCAAATGTTGGCTGGGCTACATTCTCATCTGGAGGCTTGACTGAGGAGGAATCCCCTTCCATGCTTGTTCTGGTGGCTGGAAGGCTTTATTTCTTTGCAGCTGTATCACTGAGGGCTCCCAGATTTCTGCTGGATGTCAGCTGGTTGCCTCCCTTAAGTTCTGGAGGAAGCTCTTGGGTCCTAGAGACCACTTCCAATTCCTTGTCACATGGGCTTCTCCAGCATGGCCACTTAGTTCATGGAGCCTGCAGGGAGAGTCTCTCTCTTCAGTCTAAGACACAGTCTTATGTAATGTGACATTATCATGAGAGTGACATCCCATCATCTTTGCTATATATTCTGTTGGGTAGAAGCAAGTCACAGGCCCCACCCACACTTAAGAAGATGATATTACACAAGGGTCTGAACATCAGAAAGCAGGGAATTTGTGGGAGATCACTTTAGGGTCCATCTGCCACCTGGGATTTGTGAAAAACTATAAAGATGAGTAACAAGAGTTCAGGGGACTTAAGACCCTCGTCTTATTTGAACTCTGAGTCAAAGAAAGGAGATGCAAAGATACCTCACCAAATAGGAGTCAGAGAACCAGCTTTACTTATATCTGAACAGGTTCCCTAAAGTGTGGGACTTCAATAGGGACAGACTGGAGAATAAGGTGGGGCTGGCCATCTTCCTTCCAAAGAGAAGACGTCAAGGTCCATGGGGCAAGGCTGACATGATTTACTTACCTGGCCACAAAAAGAAAAGGCAGACCAGAAGGAGAGAATGGTGTGCTTCCCTCTAGAAGGCAGATTAAATTGAAGCAAAATGCAAGAGTCAGCCCTTTTGCTGTCTAAAACATGGCCTGATGGATTTTAGGTTCTCAATAACCAGTTGTGCTTCTCCTCTTTTTTTTTTTTTTTTTTTTGAGGAGGAATGAATAAGGGGTTGGGGGAGGAAGCCAGGAGTGTCCTCTCCTCTATAGAAGAGAGATAGGGACCTGCCTTCAACAAACATAAAAGGAATTTACAATTTCGTTGAAGCAGGAGGAAACGTCAGGCCCACTGCTAGGTAATAAATTCCTGCACATGCACTGGAATTTATAGATTCCCAAGCCGCTTTCATGTCCACTGACTCACTGCATCTTGAAAACAACAACAATCAGCAGGCATGATAGTGACCGTTTTAGAAATGAGGAAGCTGAAGCTCTGACAGTCAAGTGACCTTGCTGACAAGTTGCACGGCTGGACCTTGAATCTCAGTTTTCCAGTTCCCCATCTAGCCCTCCTCCCATGGTCTATTAGGCGGCCACAGAATGGAGGGAGAATGCAGAGCAGCTCAACCTCTCTCTCATGTCTGTTTGGATTTTTGGCAGCAACCTAATAGAACGTTTAGCAAGGACTGTTAATAGCTGGAGAGTACGTAGGTGCCGAATGAGTGGAGGTGCACCAAGAACATGTCCCATCAGAAATTAAGAAAACAATCCCATTTACAATTGCGCCAAAAATGATAAAACACCTAGGAATAACCCTAACCAAGGAAATGAACGACCTGTGCTCTGAAAACTATAAAACGCTGATGAAAGAAATTGAAGATGACACAAACAAATGGAAAGACATTCCATGCTCATGGACTGGAAGAACAAATATTGTTAAATGTCCATACTACCCAAAGCAAGCTACAGAGGTAATGCAATCCCTATCAGAATACCAACAGCATTTTTCACAGAACTAGAACAAACAAAATTTATATGGAACCAGAAAAGGCCTGGAATGGCCAAAGCAATCTTGAAAAGAGGAACGAAACTGGAGGTATCACAATCCCAGATGTTAAGACATACTATAAATCCAGAGTAATCATAACAGTATGGTACTGGCACAAAAATAAACACAGAGATCAATGGAACAGAATAAAGAGCCTAGAAATAAACCCACAGTTATATAGTCAAGTAATCTTTAACAAAGGAGGCAAGAATATGCAAGGGGAGAGAGACAGTCTCTTCAACAAATGGTATTGGGAAAACTGGACAGCTATATGCTAAAGAATGAAACTGGATCATTTTCTTACATCACACACAAAAATAAACTCAAAATGGACCAAGGACCTAAATGTGAGACCTGAAACCATAAAAATCCTAGAAGAGAATACAGGCAGTAATCTTTCTGACATCAGCTGTAGCAACATTTTTTTAGACATTTATCCTGAGGCAAGAAAAACAAAAGCAAAAATAAACTATTGGGACTACATCAAAATAAAAAGCTTTTGCACGGCAAAGGAAACAATCAACAAAACTAAAAGACAACCTGCTGAATGGGAGAAGGTATTTGCAAATGACATATCTGATGGAGGGTTAGTATCCAAAATATATGAAGAATTTATATAAGTTAGCACCCCCAAAACAAATAATGCAATTAAAAAATGGGCAGAAGACATGAACAGACATTTCTTCAAAGACATCTAGATGGCCAACAGACACATGAAATGATGCTCAACATCACTCATCATCAGGGAAAAGCAAATCAAAACCACAATGAGATATCACTTCACACCAGTCAGAATGGCTAAGATCAACAACACAAGAAACAACAAGTTTTGGCGAGTATGTGGAGAAAAAGGAACTCTCATGCACTGTTGGTGGGGATGCAGACTGGTACAGCTGCTATGGAAAAAAGGTTTCTCCAAAAGTTCAAAACAGAGCTACCGTATGATCTAATAGTTCCACTACTGGGTATTTACCCAAAGAATATGAAAACACTAATTCACAAAGATATGTGCACCCCTATGTCTATTGCAGCATTATTTCCAGTAGCCAAACGGGAAGCAGCCCAAGTGTCCGTTGACAGATGAATGAATAAAGATGTGGTATGTATACACAATGTAACATTATTCAGCCATCAAAAAGAATGAAGTCTTGCCATTTGCAACAACATGGGTGGATCTAGAGAGTATCATGCTAAACAAAAGTAGTCAACCAGAGAAAGACAAATATGATTTCACTGATATGTGGAACTTAAGAACCAAAACAAGTGAACACAGAAAAAAAGAGACAAACCAAAAACAGACTCGTAACTATAGAGAGCAAACTGATGGTTACCCGAGGGGAAGTGGGTAGGGGGACGGCCAAGAAGGAGATTAAGGAGGGCACTTACTGTGATGAGCGCCGAAAAATGTATAGAATTGTTGAATCACCATATTGTGCACCTGAAACATAGAACACTGCATGTTAACTCTACTGGGATGAAGGAAAAAACTCTTTAAATTTACCTTGCTTTCCACAATCGTCCAAGCACTGAAAAGACAACAGATGTGGGCAGTTCCCAAGCTTTATTATCTAAGAGTGCTTCAACTGGGATGCTCTTTCATCTCCAGGAAACCGTCCAAGGAAAACTTGATGTCCCCCTGAGTTTCTTTTACCCTACGGGATGCACCCTTCAAACCAGCCCCCTTCTGCTATCTCAAGGCTTATCCTGCTCCACCAAGGCCCTTCTTCACAGACTAGAAAAGTCTGAAAGTGCAGCAGGAGAGAACCCATTGCCCCAAGTGAGGCATTTCTCTTGGGTTAGTCCAAACCAGTTGGCTCTGATCTCACCGGGTTGGCCCGATGGGGCATTTCTGCCCAACAAAGAAGCCCTGACTTCCTGCTGAGCACCTGGTTTGGGGAAGTGGTCACAGACTGTGCCTGCATTTTCCTCAGCATACCTCTAGAAGACCCTGCTGAGGGACTTGTATGGACTTTGGCTAGGATTTGATCTGGGGAACAGAGAAAGGAGGAGGTGGGATTGCCATGGAAGGAGGAAGAAGTCGGTAGAAATATCTGTGTGGTGTATGGGAAGGGGGTGTGTGCACACTGGAGTCTGATACACCTGTGAGTGCACTTGTGAGTGCAGGTGTGCTGGGTAATTAAGCAAGTGTATGCCTGTGTATGTTCACGCTGGGGTGAGGGTATGTACTTGTGTATGGAGAGCCTTGAAATCCAAGTAGGGTATATTCTGAGACCTTGACGTTCCCAAATCCTCGAATATCTTTATACACTCTTTCTCCTATTAAAAAATCAGTAAAGTGTGTCCTTGAAAAAAAAAAGTATTTTGGTGACCTCTTCAGACCTTTAATGATTACATAAGTTTAAGACCAAAGCCATTTATAAAATATTAAAATCAGTTCTCCACTGAATGAACTCTCCTCTACCCTGCCTCACATCATCAACCTACAAACATTCATGTGGAGTTTAAGTAAAGCCTCTAAACCGCGCTGGGATCATGATGAATAATAATGCCCCGCCCCTGTTAACTTCTCCCACAGCGAGGGAGAGCACTTTGCCAAATGTTTAAACCTTTCTTTGTGCTTAAAGGTCAGTTCCTCAACCACACACTTGCCTCTACCACCTGGCGCTCTATGGAAATGTTTATGGGCTCCCAGCTGCATTCCAAGCGCATTTCCAGGGATGGTCGCAGGTTCCCCGGGCACATTGTCACAACACACTCAGCCGCCTTTTGTAGCCGTCACCGAAGTATTCATTCCCACTCCATGAGCAATTTTTGCCCTGGATGAAGCACTTGCCGGAATGATTTCAGACATCATCTTTTCCTTGTTTCCAAACACTTGCGAAGCAGAGCCTCCATCCGCTTCAACGTTCGCTCCTGGATGCACCCACAGCTTCTGTTTTCAAGCTCAACACCATTACTTCCTGAGGCTCCCTCACTTACTTTGCACTTTCACTACCACTCCGGGCAGTTGGCTCTATTTTGGGAGATGATTTTTCAACAATAAAGATTTTCATCACTTCGGAGGAGTTGGTGCAGAAGCCCACAGAACCGGAGCTGCCGAGGGCTCAGCGAGGTTTCCTCACTAGCTGAGCGTCTCCCTCGCCGGCCAGCCCCCAGCCTCCATGGCCCAGGTCTCAGCCTCAGCCAAATTAGGATTTGCGGCCTGGGCCAAAGGTTCACTTTATGTGGCCTGGGCCTGGAAAGATGTGCAACCCTCAGGATGGAAAACTTACACGGCCGCGGTTAGGGATGTGCAAGTGGGACCCAGCTTGGCCTAGCATCACCAGCTTCCATTGCAATTCACTGCTAATGGGCTGGCTGGAACCTGGGGTCAAGATCAAAGGCTCCACAGGCCAGTGGACTTCCTAGGAGTTGAAGGAGCCTTGTAGGTTTCCTCTCCTATAAAATTCAGATCTTGCATCGTTTCTTCTGGAAGCCATTCCCGACCTCCCCCTTGCCTCTGCACAGCAGGACAGCTCCTTCCAGGAAGTTCACACCTTTCCCCATCATGCCTCGGCCGCGTGACCTGTTACTCTGTACTGCACTTACCTGCTGACTTATTTCCTCTTCTGCATCCATGATTGGACTGTGAACGCCTGAAAGCGAGGGCTGTCCTCCCTGTCCCCCGTCCTGACCTTCCTTCTGTCACTCTGGGTTTGTGGAAAGGACGTGCCCTTTATCCAGGACCAGCTTCTAGGATATGTGGCCTCTGCGGTCACACAGCTGCTTAAGAGACCACTCTGGGAAACAAAGGCAGAAAAAGGTGGGACTCAGGCTCTCAAGTCTTTGACAGCAGAGTCTGTGCTTTCCGCAGCGGGCGCCTGCTCTTCATTCCTTGCTGCACTTACTCACGCAGCACGTATTTCCAGAGGCAGGCCCGGGCCAGGCCCTGCACTCAGCTCTTAGGGCTAGGAAGGAATGAAACCGAAAGAAACCCCTTTCCCCACAGAGCTTACCTTCTAGACAACACAAACGACATAATTGGTGACGATAGAATATGCTAGATGCTCATGAACGCTGTTGAGAGAACAAAAGCAGGGAGTGGGGGTTGGGAGTGGCAGGGCTAGGGGTGGGGCTTGTGATTTTAAAACAGGGTGGGCAGGAATAGTGTCACTGAGAAGTTGACATTCGAGGAAACCCCTGAAGGAGGTGAGGGAGTGAAACTTGCTGATCTTTTGGAGCAAGATGGTTCCAGGCAGAGGGAAGTGCAAGTGCAAAGGCCCTAAGGCAAGAGGGGTAAGCAGAAGGAGATGGGGAGAGAAGGCGTTGTCTGTGTGGGGCGTTGCAGACCATCGCAAGGATGTCAGTGTGCACTCTAAGTGAGAGCGGAAGCTGTTGGAGCATTTGAACAGAGAAGAGGTAAGAAATCTATTCCTGCAGGGTTATTTGTAAATCAGATGTTTGGCAAGTGAATCCTGCTTAAAATCCCCTATGAGAACCCAGCTGACCCAACGGTTCTTGCTTGGAGGCAGCTGGTTCCCACAGAGCAGGTGCGCTTGCAGAAACACTGCACGGGCTTTCTCCAAATGAAATCTTTATGTGCCCCTTGCCCCACCCTTTCTGGGTGAGAGAGCAAGTCTCCCCTGCCACCAAATAGCAACACTGTCTACCTACAGAGCCTGCTCTTCCTCCCTGGGGACTGCGTCCAGGCTGAGCTTCTCCCCCTCTCAAGTGGATGAGGCCTCAGAGAGAGAAGGGAGCTTGTGAGGGTGATGTCAGGGGGAGAGTGAGCCATGTGGGCCCTGCAGTCAGAACTCCAGAGCCAAGGAGGCTGCACATTCTGTCTCTAAGCCAAGCTGCATGAATTTGCCAGAATGATTTCCGTTGTAGCCAGTTGAAGCAGCTACTGTGCCGTTCACTGAGCACTTACTATGTGCCAGGATTGGTGGTAGGTGCTTTGCATGATCTCTCATTTAATCGTCTCAACACTCCTGACTCCTCATAACTCCCATTTTGCAGATGAGCTCACGAATGTTGGCAAATGAGTGTTTCTGTGTCCACAGGAAATGATCATGGCCCCAGGCGCCCACGCCCCCCCCACCCCCATGCAGGCTTCTGCTCCAGCACCCCCTCACGTCCCTGTAATTACGTGCTTACACATTTGTCTCCCCACAAGGCCACGAGCCCCTTGAAGGCAAGGTCTGAATCTGATCCTTGCCCCTGTTCCTGATGCCCGGCGCAGGCTGATCCATAGAGTTATAAAATAAATTAATGAATAATTAGGAAAAACTGGCTGCCAGAGAGCACTGAGGTTCCAAGTCAGTGGTCTGATAATGTCTTTGTGAGTGAATCCAGCTCCCGTGGACTTTGTGTGTTGAATAATTGAGTGAGGTATGCCAGAGGCAGAGCAGATGTGAGATTTCTCAAACCCAACAAATGAAAGAGAGTTTTGAAACAGAGGAGGTAGACGTGGGGTTGAGACCCATCCTGGGGGTTCATCCTCTGGGGATCCCCAGGAGGCCAACCTCAGCAGGAAGAAGGGGTGGGGAAGGGGTGCAGCTTTGGGTAGAGGGCGGTGGGTAGGTCAGCACAGTGCTGGGCATCCCAGGGACGACAGAAGGGACCAGGCAGCTCTGAGTCCTGGGACTCAGAGGGCTGCCATCCTAGCGGGATTGAAAGTGCAGGTAGAAAATCGGGCTTCATTTACTCCGTCGACACACGTCCTTGGCGTTGGGATCCAGCAGTGAACAAGGCAGTCACTATCCTTATGGAGGTGACTTCTAGAGTGAAGACAAGTCAACAAGCAAACAATCTCATTTCAGATTGGGATAAGTGATGTGCAGAGGCAAGAGGAGGGGGAAGGGGCAAGAGAGCAGGGAACCGGATTATTTTGGACAGGGCAGAGTCCGAGAGGGCTTCTCCGAGGAGCTGACTCTTTAGCAGATTCCTGAGTGATGCAAATGATGTCTTCCTCGGTGGCTGTCAGCTTGGCGTGTGTGAGGGGCTGCCCAACGGCCTGTGTGGCCAGAGTCGGGGACACGGCGGGAGCGAAGGGGCAGGTGACCAACCGTGCCTCTGCAGCCTGCCCGTGGGGTCTCCCGGGACATGGGACTTTCCATATTAAACCTGGAAACATCCCAGGCAAAGTGGGACTAAGTCGGTCACCTAGAGGTAGGACATGAGAACAGAGGAGGGGCAGGGACCAGAACATGCAGGGTCAACTTTGAGGCCGCGGGTTTTATTCTATGTTTGATAGGAATGGAAGACAATGGCTCATTTTTGATTGAACAAGTAACTGTGAGCGCGTCGTCTGTGCGTGGCACTGGGCTGGCGGGTGAGCAAGGATGTGGCGCGCGCTCCCACCTCCTCGGCGTTTCGGGCTTTTGTGTCCACTCGCGTTGGACATTAAGCCAGCAGAAGCACACTGTCACCACATGCCTGCTTTTTTGCATTTTCCGACCAGGCTCAGGGCAAACAAAGAAAAGCATCCATAGCCTTCAGAGCAGGTGCTTTTCTTTTCCATGCAGAACAACAGGACACTATTTCCAGACGTCATTGTGACCGAGAGGGAAGCGCATGTTATCTGATCCTGTGTTGTAGTCCGGGTCACCCTGAACATCGAACGCCGGCTCGCTGTGCGCATCTGAGTGGGAAGGTCACAGGATGGCTGGGGAGGCCAGGAGAAGCGGGCAGCTATGGGGGAGCAGAGTGAGGGCCGGGGGAGCTGCGTGCACAGGGCGGTGTCACACCAGCCATAGGGAACAGCCTCTAAATGTTAACCGTATCAGCTTCTCAGTGCTGCGTGACAAAATGCCACAAACACAGCATAAAACATTTATTATCTTGGGGCACCTGGGTGGCTCAGTCGTTAAGCGTCTGCCTTCGGCTCCCGTCATGATCCCAGGGTCCTGGGTTCGAGCCCCACATCGGGCTCCCTGCTCAGCAGGAAGCCTGCTTCTCCCTCTCTCACTCTCCGAGCTTGTGTTCCCTCTCTCGCTGTGTCTCTCTCTGTCAAATAAATAAAATCTAAAAAAAAAAAAAACATTTATTATCTCACAGTTTCCTTGGGTCAGAAGCTCTGGGCATGTCTCTGCTGGGTTCTCAATTCAGGGTCACACAAAGCTATACTGAAGGAGTCAGCTGAGGTGGGGATCTTATCAGAGGCTTGGGCTCCTCTCTCCAGCTCATGTGACTATTGGAAGAATTCATTTCCTTGCAGCTGTAGAACCATGGCCTCTTGCTTCCTCAGGGTCAGCAGAAGAATCTGCTGCTTCAGGTCTCTGACCACCAAACCCTCGGGCTCACCTGATTTGGTCAGGCCCACCCAGAATAAGTTCTTTTTTGATTAACTCCTAGTCAACTGATTTGGCTTTAATTCCATCTGCAAAAAATCCGTTCACCTTTGCCAAACAGCTAATCATGGGCGTGATACCTCAGCGTATGCATGGGTCCCACCCACACCCAACGGGAGGGGGTTCTTGGGGTGGGACCAAGGGGCGGTACTCTTGGGGAGCCGTCTCAGAGCTCTGCTTATATTAGCAGCCATGTAAGACGGGCTTTACACAATCTGTGTGATGGACACTGTTATCGTCCCCATCTTACAAATGAGCCAACTGAGGCAGAGGGAGGGTAAGGAAAAGTCCGAGGTCCCACAGCCGGGAGGGGCCGATGCTGTGCTAAAGCACAGCCCGTTGGAGCAAGGATCGCTGGGGCAGTCAGGGAAAGAAGAGGGGGCAAGCCCACCAAAGTTCCCATCTCTGTTTCATACAGCGTTGCCATGGAAACCATGCAGGAAGCATCACTTAAAGAGCTGTTTGATTATTTTTTTCTGGGTGGCCTCTGTAGGTGCATAGCAGCAACACAAGCACACGCCACAGTGGAGTTAATGGGTCTCGTGGCGGGCACGTGGCAGGAGGTCCGGGAGGTCCCTTGATAAAGGAACATGCTCATTGGCAATATTAGAGTCTGGTCACTGTCCCTGCTGCAGGGAACCCAGATCCGGGGAACCGATCGGGTCCCTGTGGTCGTGGTGCTGTCAGTTTTAACTTACTGTGGGCCCGGAGGGACTGTATCTGCCGCTGACCCTCTCCTCCCACTGGCCGGCACTCCTGGCCCGTCCCTGCCCTGCTCTTCCTGTTGCGATCTTGGGAACTCTGCCCAGCAGGGGGGAGGCTAGGACAATGTGCAATTTGTGGAAGGCCTGGACCGCAGACCTAGGAAGGCCCCCAACCTGCTCTCTAAGCCCCTTCGATGAGTTCCAGCTCCAGCCATGACACAGGTCGTCCTGGACACTTAACGATCTTGTTCCAAATCTTCAAGCGAGGGCCACCCTGGCAGGTCAATGAGGCAGGAGGTCCAGGGTTATAATTATGACCACAGTGGCAGTGGCGATCACAATGACTGCCATCTAGCATGACTTCTTGTCAGGCCCCACTCGAAGTGCTTTCTGTACATTGAGTTTAATCGCTTATTTGTCAATTCATTCAACAGATATTTATTGAGCGATGACTCTGTGCCAGGTTCCGGGTCTCACTGGTGAAGCGTGTAGATAGCGTCCTGCTTGTATGGAGCTTGCATTCTAGTTGGGGGCAGGGGAGAGAGAATAAGCAAAGGGGGGGAAATACCCAATTGTGGTAACTGTTGTGCAAAGAAGTGGAATAGAACCGTGTTGCAGAGAGGGCCTGGGGACTTCCTTGGTCTGTGTGGTGAAGGGAAGCCTCTCTGAGGAGGCCATAGTTCAGCAGATGGTTCATCAGACATCTCAGTAAAAGGCTGTGCCGGGGAAAAGGTACAGCTGATGCAAAGGCCCTGAGGTAGGAACTGGCTTGGTGAGTTTGAGGAACAGGAAGAAGAGCCGGTGTGGCTGGAACATGGCAAGTAAGGAGTAGAGGGTACAAGCAGAGGTTGGCCAAGAAGACATTGTAGGTGCAGGCAGGGTGTGGGTTTTCTGTGAAGGGAGATGAGAAGCCTGTAAGTGTGTTAAGCAGGGGAGATACGTGCTGTAACTTGTGTTTCAAAAGATCACTCTGCCTGCTGTGTGAAGAGTGGTTGTGTGGGGGACAGGCGTGGAATCAGGGAGGCCAGTTAGTAGGCCTTTGCAGGAACCGGGTGAAGGATGCTGGTGGCTTGGGCCACAGAGGGAGCAGGGCAGCTGGGGAGAAGCACATGGATTCGGGTGTAGCCAGCCGGGCTGGCCCACAGTGTGGACATCAGGGTGGGGAAAAGGATTCTGGCATATTCTTAGGGTCTTGGTCTTGAGCAACGGGTAGATAGAGATTCCATCCCTGCAGAAACTCTTAAGTCGTATTATGATCCGTGTTTCATACCTTAAAAAGCAGACCCCCCACAAAGGCCTGACATATGCTGCTACACAGGTGAACCTTGAGGACATTATGCTAAGTGACAATAAGTCGTCAGGTTCGCAGCAAACAGAGAGCAGACTGGCAGTTGCCAGGGCCTGGGGGGGAGGAGGGATGAGGAGTCCATGTTTAACGGTTGTGGAGTTTCTGTTTTGCAAGATGACAAGAGCTCTGGAGTTGGAGGTGGTGATGGCGGCACCATGTGCATGTACTTAATGCCACTGAGCTGTGCCCTTAAAAATGGCTACAATGGTAATTTTTATGTTACGTGTATTTTTCCCCAATTAAAAAACACAAAACAGGCCCAGGATCCCACAGGGGGTAAGACGTCAGCCAGGTTTTGATCTGGGCCCAGTGAACGCCAGAGCTGGTGTGTTTAACTGCTGTTTCCTTGTCCCCAGAACACAGGGCCCTGGCTGCACGGGAGCTCAGCCACAGCCCTGGCACCAAGGGAGGACACAGTGCCAGGTGTGGCTGGTGTGGGTGCCTGCCCGTGGGTCGTTTAGATGGGGAAGGGACAACAGGAAGCCCACCGAATCCTGGGACTTCATGACAACGTTGATATGTACAAGGAAGTGATGATGATGGAGATGGCACTGCTGACCACAACAATGACAACAAAATGACGCAAGTGTCAGCTCCCACCCTGGATGAAGGTGGGCCAAGCCCTTGGCACGTAATATTTTAGCGGTCCTCACCATAACCCTACACTGCAGGTAGTTCCATGATCCCCATCCTACAGATGAGAAGACTGAGGCTAAATGCCGTTAAGAGACTCTCCCGGGGCCATCCGCCAGTAAATGGGAGTAAAAATTCAAAGCTTGGCCTGCCTGTCTCCAGATGCCTTTCTAGTAATGGCCCAGGTTAAATGAGGGGACTAATTACGAAGGGATAACTGCGCTGCTTCTCAGTGATCTATTTTTTGGGCCAACCTGAAGGGACACAGAGTAATTATTTCCTGGAATGAGCATCTTCTGCACAGGCCCCAGGATGCTCCACACTCAGCCTCCCGCATGGAGGCTGACACTGCCTTTGCTCGGCTACAAGTCCCAGCAAGGTTCGGCACACTCCCACCCTGCCCCGCTCAGGCGGCACCTCACGGCGGGGTGGGGGGGGTACGGGGGGAGAGAACAAGATAAAACAAAATCCAGCTGAGCTCCTAATTCACATTCCATCTCCGGCAGCTCCTCGATGATAAATAATTCTGGAATTGGAAATGAGGTGGAGGGAGGCGGGTGGAGACTTGGGCAGTGCGGCTCACCAGAACTTCCCACTGGGGGTCTTCCTCTCTGCAGCTCCACCGACCAGTGAGGCAGGGCCCACGAGGGGCAAGCGGCCACCTGACCGTCCTTCTGTCTCTCTCTGTCTCCCGCTTTACGTATTATTTTTAATCATGGTAAAGTAGACATAACAGAGTTGACCATTTTCACCATTTGCAAGAGTACGTTTCACTGACATTAAATGAAATGTTTTGCAACCATCCCCGCCACCCGTCTCCAGAACTTTCTCATCTTCCCAAATTGAAACGATGCTCATGAAATACCTCTCCCCTCCCTTCTCCCAGCTCCTAGCAACCACCATTCTACTTCTGTCTGGAAGGATTTGACTATTCTAGGTGCCTCGTGGAAGCGGCATCGTACGATATTTGCCTTTTTGTGGCTGGTTTATTTCCCTTGGCATAGTATCCGCAAGGTTCATCCATATTAGCGTATGTCAGAATTTCTTTCTCTTTAAGGCTGAATAGAATTCTGTTGTATAGATTTGCCACATTTTGTTTATCCGTTTGTCTGTTGACAGATGCTTGGGCTGTGCCCGCCTTTTGGCCACTCTGTATAATCCAGCTGTGAACACGCCCCATCCCTACCCCAGGTGGGACGTGACCATGTATCACCAGGGTATTCAGGTGGCCAAGTGAAGTGTGCATCCCCTGGACCCCCAGGACTGCCCCCCTGCACAGTGCCCTGCAGACCCCTCCCCTCGCCTCACCACACCTCATCCCGGGCCTTGCAGGTTTCCATGGCAACCCCGTGCCAATCAGCTGGGAAAGGCAGTCCAGTGTGGCGGTTTGAGTCCCAGCTGTCCGCTTACCAGGTTTGCGACCTCGGACAAGCTGTTTCATGGCTGTGGTCTTTCATTTCTTCACCCGTAGAACCAGGTCATACTAGTCCCCACTTCACAGCGAAGGGGAGAAGTTGCAGGAAATGGAATGCGCTTGTTCTCTGCCCGGGTCATACTAGGTGCTCGGCATGGATTACTCGGCGTGGCCATCACAACTACCCTGATGAGTAGTTAGCCCCTTGGTTAGTCTTGCTCTGTCTGTAAAGTTGCCTGCTCTCTAGATGAGAAAACTGAGCTGAAGGTCTTGCCTGAGGTCCCTCCCCGGTCAGCGGTGAGGCTACAGTTGTGAGTACCCAGCTTGCACTCCTGCCTAATGTTTCCTTCTGCCTCCTGTGCATGGAAGGCACCTAGCATAGGATCTGGTCCGCAGGAGGTGCCCAGCAAATGCTGAGCCGCCTGATAAACTTTGGACATGGCCACAGCTGGCTCCTGACTTGAGGAAATCCAGAAGCAAAAGCAGAGTTGACTGTAACAGGCAAGGCCCTTGTTTGGCCCAGACATTCTGATCTTGCAGCTGGGCTGACGGATCATATCTGCCATGCTGGGCAAGGGCACTTGGCATCCATGCTTGTGACCTTGGTAATCTGTGGATGCTGTCTTCCTGTGAAGAGGGGCCGCGTGTTTTATCGTTTCTCAAAAGGTCCCTGATCCCCAAATGAAGACCCACTTGGATTCTAAAGCTCATGGATCCCACAAAGCCACAGGCTCTAAAGTTTCTGAGCAGCAGAGATTGTGTGATGCTGAAGCTCGGAGAGGAGTCAGCTCCTAGGTCAGCGGGGCTGCAGTCATTATGGAAACATGGCAAGTCAGCAGAAATATGTGCCGGAGGACAGACAGAACCAGTCAGGCCTCAGGGTCATAGAAGAGAAGCTGGTGTTGGCAGTAAGTGGGATGAGGTCAGACCACTGTGAATGCTAGGCTAGGCCGTGGCAAACAGGAGACACCACACCTTCCACGGTTCAGCAAATAGCAGTTTATTTCCTGCTCTTGTGTCCGTCCTGAACAGGTGTTCAGTTTGGTGGGGCGGCTCTCCCTCACGTGGTAGTTCAGGGACAAAGCCTCCTTCCATCTTGGAGACCCACCATCCCCGGGGTGTGGTCAGGGATATCCAGGTGAGATGGAAGAACTTGGAGGAAGCTGCATGGAGGGTTTTATGGGCCATGCCTGGAAGTGGCCTAGGCCACCACTGAAGAGGGCCCAACTGCAGGGAAGTCTGGGAAATGTCATCTAGCTGTGTGCCCAAAGGGAAGAATGAGTTTTGGTGGGCAGCTGGCTTTTTTTTTTTTTTTTTTTTGCCAAACACAGCCAATTTGACATTTTCTGATGCCTGCCACTTTAGGAAATGTCTAAGGAACAGAAACCCCCTGAGGTAAGTTCAGTAAAGAGGGGTTTATGTTAAGTATTCAGCTGACAGTCTCAAAGAAAACTAAGTACATGGTGGTTGCCATGCATCCACTCATTCATTCAACAAATAGTTGTGTGGTCTGTTGTTTTTTTTTTTAAGATTTATTTATTTATTAGAGAGAGAGAGAAATCACGAGCAGGGGGAGGGAGGGGCAGAGGGAGAGAGAGAAACAGATTCCCCGCTGAGCAGAGAGCCCAACTCAGGGCTCGATCTCAGGGCCCTGGGATCATGACCTGAGCTGAAGGCAGATGCTTAAGGACTGAGCCACCCAGGCGCCCCCAACAAATAGTTTTTGAGTGTCTGCTGTGTGATGTGCTAGGATACAAAGGTGAACATGTCAGACAGGGTCTCCTCATGGGGTCTGCATACTAGTGGGAAGAGGGGAATAAACAACAAGGAAAGCAACAAGAACACATAAAATGATGACACATGGTGGTTAGTACTCCGAAGGTAACATAAAAGGTGGTGAGACAGAGAATGATTGAGGCCAGGTTAGGTGCCACGGTAGGTCTCTCAGAGGAGGTGGCATTTGAAGTGACATGTGATGGATGAGCATGAATTAGCCATGCAAAGATCAAAGGCCAGAGCCCTTCTGGCCAGAGCCCTTCTGGGCCAGGGAAAGTTGTACAAAGACCCTGGGGCAGAAAAGAGCTCGATGTACCTAAGCATCGACCACCACCGTCATCCTTATTCAGATCTCTTAACTCTTTACTCCGTTACTTTTCCTCTGTTTAATTCCACTGGTTTCACAGCGGGACCACCAAATTCGGTGGCTCTGTTTCTTCCCTTTCTGGCTTGAGCTCTTAGCAGCACTCCACACACTTTGGGCCACGTTGTCATTCTCGAGATCCTCTGAGGGCCCCATAGCCTCCTTGACCCACCCGTACCTATTTGTACAAGCTTCCCAGAGTGGAAGCAGGGTGGAGGGTTGAAGGGGGGCAGGCAGGGAACCTGTGGTGGGGACTGGATGAGCCGGCGGGAGAAGGGCTGGGAGGATATCCCATGTTCTTGGCATTCAGGAATGTAAGGTGCCCAAATAATGCCTGGCACAGAGTGGACCCTTAGCGGTCATTGCCTCACCTCTCATGGGGCTGTGGCCTGGGGCAGGTGCTCTGGTAGTTTCTTAACTCTAAAGGCTCACAACCCAGAATGAAAGCACTGTGAGGGCAGGGAGGGTGCTCCTTGTTGGGGCCCCAGCACCGCGAGTGTGCAGAGGCATTGGCTGCCTGAGTGAACGAACAAACGAACGAACTATGCCTGTACACCAGTGTGTCTCCTGAGCCGCGGGCCGTGTGGAGGGACGGATTCCCATGACTTGGCTTGAGCAGGTGCAGAGAGAACTAGGCCTGTTCTAGATCACTGCTCCAGCCCTGGAGACGCTGGGAACAGACAGGCCTAAGGAAACGAGGGTGGGGAGACCAGAGACCCAGACCACGGCAGGCAGGGACCACGGTGGGTCAAGTTCAGACACAGGACAAAGGGGAAGGGGAAGTTGGGAGTCCTCAGGTGTCCGGAAAAACTCCCGAGGCTCTGGGTGAAGTGTGAGGCCAGGCTGTACGCAGTCAGGAGCCAGAATTGAGAGCTTGCCTCTCTTTGGGAAACAGTCCCAGTGATAGAGTGATCGGGTCACATCAGCTCTTTGGAGACACGGAGAGGGGTACAGGCTTTCTGGGGCCTCTCACCCCCTCCTTCCCTGAGAGGGAGGCAGAGCAGTGCGCAGGGACCTGGCCCCTTCTCCCAGCCCAAGCCCCGTGCCCCGGGACAGCTGCAGGCCAGGTCGGGAGATGACTGAGACGCCCTTCAGTTCCCTTGGGGAGGGGAGGGCGGCAAACTCCTGCCTCCGGGCCCTCGTTCCCCCGGCACAGCTGTGCCCACCGCTGTCTTCTCAACTATGTCCCCCTCAGTCCCCATCCTCAGCAGGCTCTCCCTCGTAAATACACGTATGCCGCCCATGTCCCTGCACAGACGCAAATTTTGTATCTACACCTACAGTCTATATATCTATCCACACCTGTAACACCAGTGCGCGGGCACACTTGCGTACACTGTAGAGACACAGTGTTCTTGTTCACACACACACACTGTGCTGGAGGGGACGCAAGAGTTCGGCATTGCTAGAACATCGGGTGTGAGGAGAGACAGGGGGCGCCAAGGTTGGAGACAGGGGTGGGGCCAGCTCTTGGAGAATCTCAAGCGACGTTCGAGGGAGTGTGCATCCCACGCGAGTGATGGGGAGCCACCACAGGGCTTTCGGAGGGAATAGTGTGATCCTATTAGCTCTTTAGAGAATGGGTTGGACTGGGGCAAGTCTAAAGACAGAACAGGGAGGAGGGGACTGTCTCCAAGTCCATGAGAAGAAGGTGAGATGGGGGAGGTGGCCCTGAGGCATTAGCAGGGGCATGGGGTGGAGGGACAGAGAGGAGAGAGGAAAGGAAGCCGACTCCAGAGACTGATGTGAGAGGTTTTGGCAAAGGTGACTGGAGGAACCCCCTCCCCGGGGGACAGGTGGATTTGGGAGAAAGGCAGGAGTTCAGTTGGTCCACATGCAGCTAGAAGCATCTGTACGACTTCCCCATGGAGAAGCCTGGCGGTGGGGAGACTTGGGGCCTGGAGTCGGGAGGAATGTCTGGCCTGGGACTTTGCAGATAGATGAGGAGTCAGCAACACACGGGACAGCACTGAGAAGACAGCAGCGTGCTCCAGGGGCTCCGTGCTCCTGGCCGCGTGCCACCTCCTCTACCTGGAATGTCCTTCCTTCGCTGCCAAGACCAGACCTAATGCCTCTTCCAGGAACCTTCTTGGAATTATTCCTTCCCGTCATCCCTGAGGCCGTGTGCCGCTGCCTGGGGCAGCCAGGAGGAGGGGTGGAGAGGAGCAACGTGGGGCCGAGCGGGGCCGAGTGGGGCAGGGTCCTGGGCCCGTGTCTGTCCCCTGCCGGGTCCCTGTGCTGTCTGCATTTCCCTAGCTGCTTTGGGGCTGGTTAGGACCGCTCAGAAATTGTTCTTATTAGGCCAGGGCAGGCCTTTCAGACCAGCAGCAGACTAGAAGCGGGTGAAGCCGGGCCCTGCTTGGCTCCACAGAAGTGATGTGGGTCCAAGTGATGCCACCTGCCTGGCAGAGACTCGCTGCTCCCAGTTCCCGGGACCCACCTGCTCCCCGCGACTACTGTTCCCACTTACTGTCTCTCTCAGCTCTGGCCTCACTCACACTGCCCTGGCAGCCTTTCCCAGGGAGCTCCTGGGACTTATATATAATTGCATCCCCAATTTAGCGAGCATTTACTATGTGCCAGACACCAAGATAAGTACTCCGTCTGGTTTATCTTATGTAATCCTCTCAGCGGCTCTCTGAGCTGGGTGCCGGGACGACTCCCATTTTATTGGTAAGAACCCCAAGGTGCCGGGAGGTGAAATAACTTGCTCAGTAAAGAGCAAGGCTGGTATTTGAACCCAGGCCATCTGTCTCCAGGGTCCGCTCTCCTCACCAGGGCACTCTGCTAACTACATATTAACTACTAACTGGCGGTGGGGCGGGGGGGGGGAGGCGGTGCAAATTCAAACCCAGGTCTGCGGGACCCTGGCACCATTCTCTGAGCCATGGTGCTCCGTGCCCGCTTGACCCCGACAGCCTCGCCGCCCGCCTCATAGCCCCTGGTCAGCGGCGGCAGCTGCCTGCATCATCACCACAGCTGGATCTGTGTCCCCACCCCAGTCCTGCCTCCCGCTCTGGGCCTGGGTGACAAGAGCATCAACCCGGGAGCTAGGCGGGCCCCGTGAGTGTGGGGATAGTGACACCCGCTTCCAAGACGTGCTCTGCTTGTAGGAAGGAGGCACCTGTCAGCAAGTGTTACTCACCCAGGAGAGGCTATGCGGAAGGGGATTGTCATTTCGATACATAATATAGATTGTTTATCGTGGGGGGCGGGGGATGTGTTGTCCCTGCGGTCATATATGCAAATGCAAGAGCTATGTAAAGATGCCTTCTGTATTGGTCTGTTTTTATATACGCGTGTTTGAGTATGAGAGAGAGAACATGCTAGAGCGTGCACGCATGTGTATAAGGAGGGCATTTGAATGATGGATTTGTGCCTATGGGATGTGAAAGTTCATCGGTATGCTTCTGTGATGTGTAAGAGATTGTGGGGTTCCCCCAAGTAAAGAGCTTGTCTAGGGCAGAGACAGTTTGACCTCCTGCCTCTTGACCCTGGAGGGCTCAGGCGGGTGGTCTTCAGCTGCACAGGGAGCTCCACAAAGACTTTGGACTTTGGGATGCATGTAAAGTTAGACCACAGAAGCAGTCAGAAAGCTCGGGGCTGCTGATGGAGAGAGGGAGAAGGGCTCACAGACTTCCTGCGGGGACTCAGACACGGCGTTTCATCCATGTCTTATAGTCACTGTACCCACCATCCTCTGCAGAAGGGACAGGAAATGGGGGGGTGACAGTGGCTGGACGCCTCTCTTCTCTGTTCCTCTTTGGGCCCCTCTGTCAAATTCTTCTTAGAAAGAGGGAAGCCAAGGGGTGCAGAGCCTTTGGAATATTGTGCTTCTTCCAGTGGAATGCAAGCCAAAATGTCTCTTGCCTGAAGAAGAGAGATGGCCATGAGGTATGCTGTAGCTTCTGGGCCCTGGACAGGGAGCCAAGTGCAGGAAATGGGGGCCCTGGGGCTCCATTGTCCACAGGGCTGGCACTGGTCCACAGCGGGTTCTTATGGGCATCCCAAATGGTGCTGGTGCTCAGACACAGCATTTCCTTG
This sequence comes from Zalophus californianus, assembly GCF_009762305.2. NCBI lineage: Eukaryota > Metazoa > Chordata > Mammalia > Carnivora > Otariidae > Zalophus > Zalophus californianus. The sequence continues at coordinate 25,782,866 of NC_045598.1, read as the reverse complement.
CTAGCCAGCAGAGTATCGGGGACTTAAGCCCCAGCCGGAGGGAGGGGGCTGCAAAGCTTGGGGGAGGTTCAAGGGAAAGCAAGGCCAAGTATGCAGCCCAGTGGGACAGCCCCAGCAAGGGAAGGATGACTTCCCATATGGGCATCCTCACCCAGGGTTGTAAGTCCCAGCCTTATGGCAAGACACCCTGCTAAGCCAGGTCAGGCCTCCCCCTCTTCAAGTTTCTTTTCCAAGATTGGTTCAGGATCCATGACTTCCTGTCTGCAGCTGGGCAGGGCTGAGGGCCCAACATGGCTAGCCCTAGCCAGAAACCTTGGGAAGTCCTAGCCCACCAGGCCAAGAGTCATTCTGCCCCAGCCAAACAGAAAACATACGCTTTTTATATATCTAAAAGTCATCAGATGAAAGAAAAAATCCTATGCCTTTGCCGTTTTTTTTTTTTTTTTTAAGATTTTATTTCTTTATTTGACAGAGAGATAGAGAGAGAGCATGAGCAGGGGGAGCAGCAGAGGGAGAGGGAGAAGCAGGCTTCCCACCAAGTAGGGGGAGCCCGATATGGGGCTCGATCCCAGGACTCTGGGATCATGACCTGAGCCGAAGGCAGCCGCTTAACCAACTGAGCCATCCAGGTGCCCCTGCCTTTGCCGGTTTATAACATATGCTGAATTCAACTGGAAGTGATAAGTTTACTTCTTTGATAAGAATTGATCCCATTCCTCAAAGCTCCTGACCAGTGGAGCCTGGGAAACCTCAGGCCATCCCAGCTTCCAGAAGAACATAGGTTTGGATGTACCGAAGGGGGATTATGTTTTTATTTTTATTTATTTATTTTTTAAAACTTTATTTATTTGAGAGGGGGAGAGAGAAAGCAGGAGCAGAAGAGCAGGGGGAGGGAGAAGCAGACTCTCTGCTGAGCAGGGAACCCAATGTGGGGCTCAATCCCAGGACCCTGGGATCATGACCTGAGCAGAAGGCAGCTGCTTAACCGACTGAGCCACCCAGGCGCCCCGGGATTATGTTTTTTAAAAAATTCGTGTTAACTGGGAAAGTTCTATGTAAATGTCAACTATCACTGCTATTGTCCTTTTATGATGGTGATGATTAATAATGTAAACCAAGCAACTCGGGTTTATCTTATCCTAGGATCTAGCAATTCCCGAAACGTGTTCCATAGAACGATTCTGAAGTTACTAGGTGATTCTGAGGAAGAAAAAAGAGGCGGGGGGAGGAGAGATTCTGTAGTTACATTTTTGGAGATTCTGGTTTAAGTAAGGTTCAACAGGTTTCTCGCCTGAAGAACCTCTTGGGTAAACTCGTGAGCATTGGTTTCTGCTAGAGGAGGGAGTTTCTGGAGTATTTTTTAAAAATTACTTGACCCACCGAATGCTTTTTTCACGGAATGTATTTCTCATTTTCGTATGGAACATACTTTGGGAAACATTTCTAGGCTCCATTCTGCAGTTAATCAGATTTAGCCCCAAACTGCATATTTAGCTGCTCTAACAGTATTTTGTAGCATTTCCCCACAGGGCATCAATGATTCTCCATGCATTGCTCTGTCCAGACAAGCTGGAGAATCCCTGTGCTCGGCTGGGGTGGGGGTGGGGGTCGGGGGGGCGGCGGGGGCGAGAAGGCTGAGCAGGGAGCACCAGGGTTTGGGGCTGCAGAGGTCAACAGAGGCTGCCTCATGGAGAGCCTTGTGCCAGCCTAAAGTACTCATCAGAGGGGCTGAGGCTTGCCACTGGCTCTGGAAACAGGAGAGGGACATTTGGTGCATAAGAACAGAGGCTGGGGCTTCGCTTAGGGATTGGCTAGGGGAAGGAGCGGGTAGCTCAGCCCACTGCTCTCCTTTAATCCTGCAGGGGATCCTCAAACTCATGTAGGCCCCACTCTGGGAGGCTCTGAACTACCCCTCCACAGCCTCTCTTTCTGTTCAGTGTTGTGTTCTCTAAAGGAGGGCTACCTGTCTCCTTTTCTTCTTCCTCTTTTTCCCAGAGAGATCCTAGTGCCTTAAGAAGCTGAAGTCATTGATGGGAAAGTGACTCCCCTCTGGGGCAGGGTTGCCAAAATTGACAAATTAAAATATAGGGTGCCCAGTTAAAGTTGAATCTCAGATAACAAATTTATTTTTAGTGTAAGTATATCTCAGATGTTGTATGGGATATACTTATGCTAAAAACCCCTATTTGTGTTTCTCTGGAATTCAAATTTAACTGGGCATCCTTTGTTTTAACTGGCAACTCTATTCTGGGGCCTAGGATGTTGCCTTCTCGGTGCTGCTTCTAAAGAATGGCTAGTAAAAATGAGGAGGCCATGGGGTCCTGTGGTTACAAAGCGTCAAGGAGAATCCTGCACTGACAGCCCCTGTGGCCCCTGCTGGGGGGAGGGTGGATGCCAGCACAACCCCAGTTCATTGGGATGGGGAGATGGGGCCAACAAGGATCTGCCTGGGTGGGGGTGGGGTCTGCCCTAGGTCTGGCCGAGAGAGGGACTGTGCAGGGGCCCAGAGCACCATCTCCATGCTGGGAAAACAGCCTTGAAGCCAGAGAGGTCAAGGTTACAACCTGATGAAGGACACGGCACCATAGTCAAATGGCTTGAGTTTCAACCCCAGCCCTGATCCCAACCAAGAGTGTGACACTGGGTCAGAGTTAGCCCCGCTAACTTCCTCATCCCCCAGCCCCCAAAAGGCGACCTCCATGGTACCTCTGTCAGGGGAAGATGAAATAGAAGAGCCCAGATTAAGTGCTGAGCGGAGGGCCCGGCTCATATTAAACATCCAAATGGTGACAGTCACTATCATTACAGCTGACACTGTGACTCTTTTTCCTATAGTGGGGCTCACGAATGGCAGCCTAAAGAGGACCATGATGACTAAGAGAAGTACGATTCTGACAGGAAAGAGTGGAGACTATATGTAGGCAAGCCCTCCCCTGCAGCCGGCACAGCGCTACCTGTTTCCAGGGCCAAACTGAAGGGGAAAGGAAAGGGGGCTTGCCTCTCAGTCCTCGGGTGCTTACTGCCTATGTTGGCCTGGCCCACTTCCTGCCAGTCACCTCTGTCCAGGACTCCCGCCTGCTTGGCTCACTCCTCTCCCAGCCTCTGCCCATCCTTGATGCCCAGCAAAAAAAAAAAATCATACACCTGAGCTAAGTGCATAACCGAATCGACCGTAGTTCGGGGCTGCCCAACGATGGCTCGTGGGCTGGCTGCCTGTGTTCTCAGTAAAGTTTTATTGGAACATGTGTTGTCTGTGGGTGCTTTTGCACTACAGTGGAAAAGTTGAATCATTGAGACAGAGACCATAAGGCAGGGCCCAAAATATTTGCTATCTGGTCCTTTACAGAAAATGGTTTGCCAACCTTGCACTAGTTTATTGCCATATATATTTTTTATGCTAATATATAATGCATATTTTTATATTTATATAATATACATTATATATATGTACATATAAAATTCATTCAACGCATTCCAACCAGGCACCCTCTTCCTGCCAGGCATTAAGTCAAACACGAGATAAATACAGAATAAGTCATTCCTGCCCCTCGGGGGAGTCCAGCGTTGAACACAGACACCTAAAGAAACACTGAGAAGCAGGCTTAGCTCCCGTTTGGAAAGCAGGGTGTCGTAAATGGATGGCTGAATGAGTTGCAATGTTGTGTGACAAGTGCAGGAACTGACGTGCAGCTAGAACTCCAAAGTAATTCTGTAAGTGAGACCCCAAGGCTCCAGTCATGTAAAATGTGGGGTGTGAGGTCACAAAATGACGAGATGACCAGAGGGGCCTGTGTAGTTCACAGACGGGCATCTCCAGGTTTCTGGGAGCTGATTGCCAATGACATTATGCTTGAATTGACCTTCTATCACAACGTGTTCTCCAGGGATCTTCCAGTTTCTATCAGACACGAAGGGCATCAAGGAGGGCTTCACAGAGGAAGTGATGCTGAAGTGTGGCTTCAAAGGATGAGTAGGAGTTTTCCAGATGGAACATTTGAGAGAACGGCAAGATGTGCTTGGGGAGCCTGTGGTTTAGAAGAGCAATAGTGGAGGGGACAAGATTGGGGGAGCAGGAGATAAAGCAGAAGCTGTCAGCCGGGGTCACATCATGGAAGGATGGGCCTGCATGAGCGTAAGCTTTGATTTATCCTGACAGCCATGGGAAAGCTCTCCAGGTTCTTTTTCTTTCCTTTTATTTATGTTTATTAATCTTTCAAATCATTATTATTCGTGTGTTAATAATGCAAAGGAGAAGGGGGCCTGCACTGGCCCGTGTGCCTTGGTGGTAGGGAAGCCACTTCTGGCCCATGCGCGCCTGATGGGGCGAACAAGGCAGGGCCGTGCTAAATTTGCCCTTCTAGGATGCTCACTCCAGCATCAGTGGGGACAGTGCATCGGAGAGGGCAACACCAGCAGCAAGGAGATCAGAGTGGGGTGCAGAAGTCCAGGGGAGAGGCGAGGAGGAATATCAAAGGAGATGCAAGGATAGGGCAAGTGTGATTTATGGAGCACAGCCAAGTCCAGCGGAGAGGCCAGACTTGCCGCCCCCAGAAGTCAAAGTCCAGCCACAAGAAAGGCCCCAGAGATTGAACAGTTCACAGCTCAGAGAGAGAACCCCAGGGGTTAACGGAATAACCGACATGAATAGGTTACCGTGAGTGGTTGTCAATCCCAGCTCTGCTTTGCAGACCCCTGGACAAGCCCAGGCTCTGCCTCTGAAATTCTGATTCAGCAGGTTGTGGGACAGGCTTTAGTAGCTTTATAGAACTCCCCACATGACCCCATGTGGAAGGTTGCAAAAACTGCCAACCTGAGCCAAGAGAATGTGCTCACAGTGGAAGGTTATGGCTGGCGCTGGTCGGGAAACCTGCAGGTGGCATACCCCATCAGAGGCCCTGGTGCCCCCCTGTATTTGTTTGACTGACAGGCAGCAGGAAATGTACGGGGCCAGGCTAGGGGCTGACTTGCCTGGTGGACACTGCAAGACATCCCCCAAGGGAAATGAGGGTGAGTCCCCTGTGAGGATGTTTCAGGATACACGCGCCACCCCATGGTGGAGTGACTCAAGGTAGAGTGGTCAAGTGTAAGCACAATCTCATGCAGCTGCAGAGTACATGGGCTCAGCAGCCAGGCACTGCCGTGGAAACCCAGCCTTACCCCGCAGTGAGCCATGTGGCCTTGAGTAAATGCCCCAGCCCCTCTGGCAAGCATGTTCATCTCAACAAGGGATAATAATGGCATCTCTGTCAATGGGTTGTTGAGAGGATTAAATAAGAACATTAAGTCATTCAATAAGCTTTTATCAAAGTATTATTATACATGAGGTGGCGTGTTCTAGGAATTGGGACACAGAAGTGAACAAAATAGACTAAAACCTGTCTGTCTTTACGGAGCTTACATTGTAGCAGGGTAAGAGGAAGAATAGCAAATGATTCAAATATATAATAAGTCAGATGGGAGGAATGGAAGCGGAGGCAGCAAGTGGAGACAGTTCTTTGGGGATGGAAATATGTACAAAGCCCTTGGCACTGGGGCTAGCATGCAGTAAGTGGGTGATAAATTATGTTTACAAGGCCAAACAGCTAAAGGTAAGGGAGTTATAAAGAATAACTTGATAAAATAAGATCATGTGTGTGATGCAGAAGTGTCTAGCACAGAGTAGTTACTTGGAAGAGAATGGTTTTTATTCCTCCCTCTCCTGACCATGCCCCCTACCCCTCAGTCACACACACACACACACACACACACACACACACACACACACACACACACACACACACACACGGAACACCATCTCTTCTTTCCATGTTGAGGGTTGTGGGAGATGTAATGCTTCTCTCTGAATCCTTTTTCCCAGCCGTCCTGCCACTTAGTATCAACCGTAAGGCCACGCAGATGAAACAAGTTACTTGATGGAAGATAAGAAATCAAAACATATGGAGGGTGCTTGTCCAGAGAGCATAAATGACTCTTCTTTCTAAGATGGGAACTAAAGTCTCAAATTAAAAATAAAAGAAGGCACGATGTAGCTTTTGCTGCCCTCCAACCACAGAGGAGATTCATTGTCATACAATCACTGAGAATATTATGTTGATTGGCAAGAGCCAGGCTTTGTAGAAGGGACAAAATTCTCCACAGCTAATCTACAATGGAATTGTTCAATGTCAGGCACAGCTTTAATAATATCGTTCTGGGCTGCGTTGGATGTAAATATCCCCCTCTTCATTTTGTAAGCAATCAAAGGGAAGTTTTATAGGTGGGAGAGCATGAACAGCTATAATATCTGTGCCAAAAAACACATGGGCAAAATAAAAAAAAAAAAATCAAAGAATGCCGCACCTCGAAACGCTTGCTTTGTGGCTTATCGCCGATCTCCTCTGTCTGTCCGGCAAGTTGCACATCAGACACATTATAAAAGCCCTCACTTTAAATGTTGCCCTTGACATTATTAAAAAATACAAGGTTAGTAAATCAGACTGGAGGGAAAAAAAACAGACTGTTAAATCTGGACAATCAGGTAATCACCCTTCCTTCATCTTGTCTTGGCACCTACAATGATGGAGGGAGGGAGGGAACTCTGGTTGATTAAGCACCCACTATGTGCTGGATGCTGTCTCTGTCAGAAGCAGTTTCACAGTCCAGTTAAGAGTGCTGAACAATGGAGCCAGAAAGACAGAAATTCACAACCTAGCTCTGTCATGTTGTAGCTGTGTAACCTGGAGGAAGTTGCTTAAATTCTGTGTGCCTCAGTTTTTTCATCTGTAAAATGAAGATAACAGGTATTCCACTGGATTTTGAGGATTAAGTAAAATAAATTTGTAGCCCAGGGCCTAAAACATACCAGGAACTAAATAGTGGCTATTATAGAGCTAACTTTACTTAATGTGTACAACAGCCCGCTATAAGTTGAATTGTGTCCCCAAAAAGATATATTGAAGTCATAACCCCCAGTAGCTGTGAATTTGACCTACCTTATTTGGAAATAGGATCTTTGCAGATGATGAAGTTAAGATGAGCTCATTGGAGTGTGTCCTAATCACAATCCAAAATGATCGGTGTCCTTATACATAGGTGAAATTTAAATACAGAGACACAGAGTAACAATGCCACATGAAGATGGAGGCTGGAAGTGATGTGTCTATAAGCCAAGGAATGCCACAGATTGCCAGAAAGTCACCAGAAGCTAGAAAGAGACAAGAAGGGGTTCTCTTACAAGTTTCAGAAGACTGTGGCCCTGCAGACACCTTGATTTTAGAATTCTAAACCTGCATATTGTGAGACAATAAGTACCTGTTGTTGTTGTTTTTTTAAGCCACCCAGTTTGTGGTACATTGTTACAGCCTTAGGAAACTAATACAATACCCACCATAGGAAGAAAAGGTATCCTCATTTTCAGATGAAGAATTGAAGGCCAGAGGTGACAATTACAGCTTAAGATCACTCAGCTAGAGGTAATGAGCTGAGATCGGAAGCCACACCTCTCTGAGCCCAACATCTGCCCTCTCTCCCCAGCCACTGTATGGCCTCTCAGGAGCAGAACTCAAGATAAAAAAGGAGGTGGTGTTGGGACTGAGCCCCCATTCATCACACCCAAGTCCCAGCCGAGGTGCCAGGTCAGAGTGGCCTGATTATGAACAGCTCATTAAGTAAAGAGCAGTGAGTGTTTGAGAGTGACTTTTTAAAAAGAATCGACTTTTATTTATAGTGACGTTCCAGTCATTAATTTCAAAGGAAGAAAGCCCAAAGCAGAAGCAGGTTCATTAAAAATTTGACATTAGTAATTTAATTAAATTGGGTCTTTGTGTCTCGTTGTGGAAAATGAAACGTTAGTTCTACACCAGTTCTCAGCTCATTTCCTCTGGTTGGCTCCCTCCCCTCACCTTAGCTTGCTTTCTTCTCCAAATGTTTACCTGGCCCGCCCCTCCAACCCCCAACACTCACAAACACACACACATCACAGTCACTGCCTCCGCTGCAAGCCAGCAGCGAGAGCTCATGGGAAACGTCAAGGAAGCCAATAGTGTGGGATCATGGGAAACGCCAAGCTAGCCAGCAGCATGGGATCATGGGAAATACCAAGGAAGCTAGTAGTGTGGGATCATGGGAAATGCTGAGGTAGACAGTAGCGTGGGATCATGGGAAACACCAAGGAAGCCAGTAGTGTGGGATCATGGGAAACACCAAGGAAGCCAATAGTGTGGGATCATGGGAAATGCTGAGGTAGACAGTAGCGTGGGATTCATGGGAAACACCAAGGAAGCCAGTAGTGTGGGATCATGGGAAATGCCAAGCTAGCCAGCAGCGTGGGATCATGGGAAATTCCAAGGTGGCCAGCAGTGTGGGATCATGGGAAATGCTGAGGTAGCCAGTAGCGTGGGATCATGGGAAATACTGAGGTAGCCAATAGTGTGGGGTCATGGGAAATGCCTAGGTAGCCAGCAGCATGGGATCATAGGAAGCGCCCAGGTAGCCAGCAGCAAGATCGTGGAAATGCTAAGCTGGGCCAGTGGGCAGGATGATAGAGGTAATCCTTTCATCTGGGTCATCACACCCGGTCGAGAGAGAGCATGGGCATGGAGAGTTCTTCAGTCCTTTAGATAACTCACAAAAACATCAGCCTCTCGAGGGCAGGGACCCGCCTTGTCTAGTTCACTGCTAATTCCCAGCATGATAGGTAGGCCCACAATAAATTTTTGTTGCATAAAGGAATTAATTCATGAATGAGTAACTTGCCCAAACAACTAATTAATGAACACACAATTATGTCCCTGCAAGTGCCAGGCATTGTGTTAGGGCTCCCAGGATACACCTACGGACCAGATAGGGCCCCTGCCCTTGTGGTCCTGTGACCCAGTGGAGTCAGGCATCTGCCATTTTCCGAGCACCTACTACGTGCTGGGCACTGTGTCAGCCAACCATGCATCATGTAGTATATGGTAACCCCTCCACCACTAGGTATTGTTCTCCTTTCTCAGTTGAGGAGATCAAGGCTTAGAGAGGTCACATGACTCAAGGCCACAGAGTAAGACAGAGACAGCGCCTGGTAGCAGACCCAGATCAAGGTGATTGCAAAGTCTGCCATTTCTCTCTACACCATGCTTTCTCCTCCTGGAAGGGGAAGATAAGAAGAGGGAGGGAAAGCCTTCTTTCTGAGGGTTTCTAAGATCATCAGGGTTGGTAGAGAGGGTCCTGGAAGACGGCAACATGGTCAGGAAGAGTGTACGGCAAGGGTCCGGGAAGCTCTCTAGGATTCAGGCTGGCCACCTCCACTTCTTCATCTTTATTCCTCATCCTGGCCAACCCTGCCCTCTTATTTCAGGTTTCTTGAGCTCCTCGGTTATCTTTGGCCTCAGGGCATTTGTGTATGATATTTCCTTTTCCTGGGACACTCTTTGGCCTAACTAATTCTTACTAATCTCTCAGGATTCAACATACATGTCACCTCTTCCAGGAAGCCATCTCGGACTGCCGCAGACTGGGTTTGGTCCTCTGCCTGGTCCCTATCCCATCAGAACATTTAACATACCTTTAATTGTGCATATCTCTCATGAAGTGTGCTCAGATTCACATGTGTCTTATTCACATGTCTGCCAGGCTCTGTCCTAAGCACTTTGCATATCTTCGCTCATCTAATTCTCCCCAATACCCGGTGAGGGAGGAAAGTACTGTTGTGATCCCTGTCTTGCAAACGAGGAGACTGAGGCACAGGGGGTTAAGAGAGTTGCTCGGGGTCCCACAGGTAGTAAGCCATCTGTCCAGGATGCGCACCCAAGTTCTTGAGTCTGTACTCCCCACCACCCTGTTCTACAGCCTTTCAGTGATGTCTCAGTGAGTGATGGACACGGACAGGTGTGGCACTCTGGACGTGGCTGTGAGCCCTTGTCATTGCCCTGTGGGGACATCTCAGATTGGTAGGCGGTCTGACCTTCAGGGCGCAGGCAGTTCTAACTCTGGGGAGAAAGGAAGAGCGTTGGGGGAGCTGGGTTGGGTTGAACCAGTGACTCAGGCAGAGGAGCTCCCCCTCTCCTCCCCCCAGATTGGCAGGTTACAATGCTCTGGCACCCTCCCCAGTTTCTCGGGATAAAGAGAGCGCACCCACAGCTGGCCGTGATTGCTCTGGCTTGGGTCACACATTGTACATTGTATTCCCTGGCTCCCCATCTCCCCCTTTAAGTGGGTCAGTCGGATCAGAACTCAGGTTCTTGTCTTCCCACTTCACTGTCTGGTCCAGCACTAACACCCTTCAACTCTCCCAAACCTGCTGGGCCGAAGGACCGCTCTGGCTGCCAGGGCAGACAGGCATGAAAGCAGAAACACTGGGTTTAATGAGCACCTACTCCCTGCCATGCTCTGCGCCCCTTCCCTGGTCTTGAGGAATGTGGAGTGTGAAACCAGGGCAACTGAACCCAAGAGATTAAAGTGACTTCCCTGGGGCATCTCGAGTGATGGGACAGACGTAATCCACCTCCATGGCTGTGCGGGAGAAAAGGCAGGAAACCTGGATGTCTGGCTAAAGCCACAAGCGTGGCTCCTCCTTAACCCAGGACCACCGTGCATTTTCAGGGACTAGGCAGCCTTGAGAGGGCCAGCCCGTCTACCGGGGAAATAAGACCCGGGGAGGTGACTCGCCCGGGCAGGTGCTGCGGGGAAATGGGCATCAGGGCTGAAGCTGCGCTCACAGGCTGCGTGTCTCCCTCTCTCACAGTTCTCCCCAGTCACACGTGTGGGAACCCCGGGCGGCTGCCCAATGGCATCCAGCAGGGCTCAACCTTCAACCTCGGGGACAAGGTCCGCTACAGCTGCAACCCCGGCTTCTTCCTGGAGGGCCACGCCGTGCTCACCTGCCACGCCGGCTCCAAGAACAGTGCCACGTGGGACTTCCCCCTGCCCTCCTGCAGAGGTAGGCAGCCAGAGAGGGTCTCAAGGGTGGGCAGTACCCGGAGGGGGATGCTGGAGATTCCAGGGGGGGCCCGGTCTTCAGTGGGGGAGCCTACGCCGTCCGCTCCAACAACGTCCAGGGTGCCTGCTCTGGGGAGTGCCTGTCTGGAGACCACTGCGGGTGCTCAGGGTCCCCAGCTATTCTAGAGGCTTCTCAGCCTTACTTGACCTTCCAGCCCTCAGGTGTTCCTTCCTTCGATCCCTTTCCCCCACATGAACAAACTTATTTTTAGCCAGTCTGCCCTCCTGTCTAGAAGAAACACGGTTTCTTTTCCGTTACGGAGCGTCTGTGCCCGAGGATCTCCCCCAGCTGCTTCCCTTCCTACTGACCTCACCCGGGCAGTTCTTCCTTTCCCTCTCCTATAAATATCCTATAAATTCAGCCTCTCTCCCTGTTTCACGGAGTCCTCCTCTCAGCCTCCAAATATGCTCAAAACCTCTTTACCCCAACAGCCACCCCCCCCAAAAAAAACCTTCCACCTCAGCCTCCCAGCTAGAGTGACCAACTTATCCTGGTTTCCCTGGGATTTTCCCATTTTTAGCTCTGAAATTCCCACATGCTGGAAGCGCCCTCAGTCCCAGCCACACTGGGATGGTGGGTCATCCCCTTCCCAGCCTATTTCTTATTGTTCCTCCAGCCCATAATAGCTGGGTTTATTTCTAAGCTAATTTCCCATTCCTCTAATCTGATGATAAAAATAGCGCATGATCATTTTTAAATGATCTCAGAAAATTCAGAAGAGTAAAACAAAATCTGTTCATTTTAACAATGATTTTCACGTGTTTCCTTCCTATCTTCTAATTTATACTGCACTATGCATATATTGTGAATATGTGTATAATTGAGATTAGCGTGCATGTAGATTTTTTTAAGGCACCTTTTAAATGCTGTGACATTGTACTGTAGGGTTTCCCAGGCCACCAGGAATGCCCAGCATCTCAAAAGCCCCATCCAACCTTCTCTCTCCGCGCCCCCACCTCCCATTTACTCCTCTGCAGACTGGCCTTTGGCCCCAATATTCTGCATCATGTTGCCAAATCAGATGGGAATTGTTTTGGCCCTTATATTTCTTGACCTCTCAACAGCCTTTTGCACTATTCACCACTCTTTTCTCCTTCAAACTCTCATCTTTAAATTGTGTGGGTCCCAGAACACTCTGCTATAGGTCTGGGGGGGGATCGTTTCAAGGAGTTGAGAAATGATTGGAACATGCGGCTCTCCTTGGGTTCAAGTTTTACCTCTCTCTTAGAGGCAGCTTTTCTGTAAATACTGTCCAAAGACTCGCTCGGGAGCCTGGCTCCCCATTCCCACCATATGCGCACGCCCTTTGTATTGTCTTCACCAGGGGTGGAAAATACTTGGCACATATATCTCCTCCCTTGTTCCCATTCCAATGGCAGACATAATTAACTGATCACGGCACCCTTTCCTGAGCCCACACACGGCTATGAATTCCTTCCCAACAGGCAAGCCACAACCAGTCAGCGTGAGTCGCCACGTGATCTCATGTTTGTTTATTCCACTTCGCCATGTTGGTCCTTCTTGGTGGAACCCAGGGGAATGAGAATCTCCCTTCTTACCTTCCTAAGTGCTCCTCTCAGGCCCCATTTCTAAGTTGGGATGTGCCTCTCGTCCCGTGATTGATACCAGGAATGACCAATCCCATCAGGTGAGACCTTGGCCCCTCCGCACAGGTGTGTGGCCCTGAGTGGCCAACCACGGCCTAAAACTGCTGTCTCCACTCCTCTTAGAATCCCTATCCACCCCCAGCCCAGAAGATGTCACGGCTGAACACTCTGACCTTCCCAGGAGGGGTGTCAGAGTTGTGACATGATAATAGAATATGGAACCTGATAGTATATGAAATCAAGTATTTAAGTTGTGAAACAAGACCCACCATTCGCTTTCCTCTTACAACACGATACATACCATGCTCTTTTAATATGGAAATGAAAACAATGGTAGCCCAAGTATGAGAGGCAGAGGGGCTATCACCCCATCTTGTGCCATATAGTTCACATCAACACCCATCCCAATATGGTGGAAATCCACTTCCCCTCCCAGGGTCTCCGGGGATCTTCATCAGCTTTAGCCTTCTCTGAACCTGTAATTCACTGCCATCCCTCATTTCCCTGGGTTCTGCTCTGCGAGCTTAAGTCAAGAACCTGGCCCATTGGTCTTTAGTCTCTCCTTGTCTCGGAGGAAAAACAAAACAAAAGCAAAACCCACTAACAAAGGTGTTTGCACGCAGCGCAGCCTTTATTGAAGATGTTGGTGGCAACACAGGGAGTTTGTGGCTCAGCAATGCAAATGGCTGAGAATGAAAGTCTGAGTCATCATGAGCCTCAAAAGCTTTCGGCCCCTGCTCCCTGGAAGCTTGTCCCTGGCTTCTTTCTTGACAGGCTCAGGCTTCCTTGGGGGTGTGCATCACACACTCTCTTCTTTCTCCAGCCAACTCCACTTGGTCCCTCTTGACTTTGGCCCCACGAGGGGACTTGCATTGACCTCTTAGGCACAAGAGCCCCATTGCCTCTTGGTTTTGCCATCTCCTTATAGGCTAATGTGTCTCTTCCCAGGGTGGTATTGTCCTGAACAAAGAGAGCCTTCATCTGGAAGAAACTTGGCTGATTATGAAAATGCCTTTTTTAAATTAATCCACCAGTAAAAGATAAATGATGAGGGCCATCTCCTGGAGGTCTTCCTTGGCTAGGTGGGCTCATGGCCCCCAGTCTAGTGCCTGCACGTCCGGACGTGGGGGGCGGGCTGGTGTGGGCTGGGGTGATGGTACTCCCCCAGCACGCACACCACAGCAGTGGTTCATGGGCGTGGGAGGCCTTTTTGGGGCAGGACTTTCTCCCAAGCCCTTCTCCTTCCTCTCTTGGCCTCTCAAATGATGACGATTCTTCTCCTTAATGCCGGAGGGCCCAGCATGGCCTCGCCTCTGGGGACATCATGCATCTCTGTGGATTTCTCATCCACTACATGGCTTCTAATTGCCGCTTGGAGGTGACTCTCCAGTGTCTGTCTCCAGCCCCACTCTCTGCCGTATGCTGCAGGCCCACATGGGTATCAGACTCTACTGAACCTTTCCTGGAGTGTGCTTCAAATGGGGCACATCCAAAATCTAATTCTGTCTTCCCAAACCTGCTCTTTGTGTACCTCCCCCAGCTCAGTGAAGAGTGTCACCATCCAAGGTGGCCAAGCCAGACACCCCAGCAGCATCTTACCCCCTTCACCGTTCTTGCCCCTGACACCATCAGCCACCAGGTCCTGGTGCGTCTCTCTCTGCACCTGCCCTCGCCTCCCAGCCTCTGCCCTTGTTCAGGGGCTCTGGCTAGTGATGGTCTGGACTACCTCACGTCTCATCTCACCTGTCCCACTGCAGAACAGCCCTCCCCGGGTGGCCATCTGCCATTCCCCCACCACAGGTGACCCAATCCATTCTCCACTGCTGGAGTGAACTTTCTAAGCCACAGATCTGACAGAACACTTGTTGCTTAGAGGCTATCAGTGGCACTTCACCCCTGACGGGGTCAAGTTCAGATTCCTTAGCATGGACAAGGCCCTTCCAGAAAGAGTCCCAGGCTGATCTTTCTAAGTCTTTTCTAAGTAGCTTCCAATTTAGCCACACTGGAGAAGGCCCTCTTCTGGAACACACCAGGGAAGCCAGCCAAGGGTGTCAAGTGTGGTTTCTGAAAAGGCTTCAGGTCCTGGAGGCTCCTTGGTGTCGTAGGGGGCTGAGATATGGCTCCCGCCGTCGGGGAGGACAGATGGCTTTCCTACTCTCCGAGTCCCAGCACCTCCCCTATTCTCTGGGCTCCAGGTCCGGTTCTGGTCCCTAATTCACCACAAGCTGCAAGAATAGTCTGAGAAGTGTCCTCAGTAATGCCAGTGATTTTCTGAAAGCGATTTTCCAAACTGCACTTCCTTAGGAGGCCAAGCTGTACAGGAGCTGAGGGTGCTCATCAGGAGCCACGCGATGCCAGGAGCTGTGGTCATGCCAGAGTTAACAGTTTGTACTCGGGAAGGATTAAAGCCTTTTGGCCTTTTTTCCTCTCATGTAGAACTCTCAAGGGCTGGCATCTGTGAGTGGATAAACCTCATCCACTGGGCAGTGGTCCGTAAATATTTGCTGAATGAGCGGGTGGCTGGATGGGCCTAATTCCCCACCCGAATCTTGCAGTCATACAAGCCCGAAAGGCAAATTGCTGGCCTGGGTTAGCCCACCTGCCCAGCAGTGCCAAGGAACACAGGGTCTGAGGCCAAGGCTTCCTGGAGCAGGTTGGAGGGCAGGGAATGCCACATGCCTGGCTGCAAGGTAGACTCAGCCTGAGGACATAGCCTGCATTAAGGGGGAGTAAGGACCCACTGGGATATTAGGGGACAGAGCAGGTGTGAGGCTGACCTCCAAGGAGGCCCATCCTAAGGCTGCTGGCCCTCTGAGACTTGGTCTAGCTGGCAGAGGGAAGGAGGCAGAGCCTGTGGCCTCCCTTTGCTTTGTGTCATTCTGGGCACCTTGCCAAAGGCAGAGGTCCCTGGGAGGCTCTGAGCTTTGTGGAACCTCTTTGAATCACAAGAAGGAAAACCACATGGGTTTTAGCAAATGTCCTCTGACTTGTGAGGAGCATGGGCCCTGGAGTAAAGAAGCCTGTCTGGGGAAGGCATAGGGTTCAGATGTGCTGGGGGCTGCGAGACAGGTGGAGAGAAAGCAGCTTGAGCAAGCAATGCTTGGCCTCTGAGGTTTAAGCCAGACACTGCCGGCTGTCCCGACTCAGGGAAGGGGGCATTGGTCTGCAGAAGCTCAGGCTGCACGTGTAGAGCTGCGTTCCCGATTTTCTAGCCCAGGGGAGGAACCTGGGGAAGGCGAGACAGAGGCAGTGTGCCATGGAAAGAGCGTGGAGTCAGACGGGTCCAAGTCAGCCCTAGCCATGCCGTGCCAACTCAGAGCTGCGGGTCACTGGTGTGTTGCTAAGCCTCTCCGCGTTTTCAAGTGGGGAACACAAGCAGCGGGCTGGGTCGCTTACTCATTCATTCACTCAGGATCCAAAAATTTCATGAGTGCCTACTGTGTGCCAGCCAGTTAGTAACTCAATCCCTATTTATTGACTGCCGGTTGTTAGACATTTATTATTCTAGATACAGAGAATTGCAGTGATGAAAAGTCAGACCAGACTCCAAGAGATCATGGAGTATTTATTTGATTTTAGCAGCTGGGAGGCAGAAAACAGATAAAAATCAAATATACAAATTTCAGATCTGAGGGAAATGAAGCAGATTGTGATAGGAAGACTACTTTAGGTGGGGAGAGGACCCTCTGAGCAGGTGATATCTGCACTGAGTCTTGAATGATAAGAGGAGGTTGTTATGTGAAGACCCAGGGAATGGCATTCCCAGCAAAAGGAACAACAGGTGCAAAGTCCCTGAAGCAGGAGGGTTTGCCACATTGGCAGGCCCATGTGGCAAAGTAAAATGGGGGGAGGGGTGGGGGGAGAGGGGTTGCTGTGGTGAAGCCGGACAATAAGTTTGGGTTTGGTTCTAAGCTCAGAAAGGAGCCAGGGAAGAATTTTAAGCACAGGTATAGTGCAGCTGAATTTTTTATTTTTTTTCAAAAGATCACTCTGAATGCCAGAATGAGAGGGACTGTAGTCGGTAAGAGGTACAACCAGGAGGACTGGTCAGGAGGCCTCTACTGCAGGCAAGCAGGCTGGAGATTCTGCATTTGGGTCACGGGTGGCCATGGGAGAGATGGAGGGGAGGGGGTAGACGGGGACTGTGGTTTGGGGGCACAGCCAACAGCCCTGCTGATGGGATGCATGTAGGTGCGGATGGAATGAAGGGTCAAGATTGACTCCTAGGCTCTTTGTCGAGCGCTGGCAGGGTGGGGGATGGATAACTGAGATGGGCGTGGCTAGCACAGAGCGGCAGAAGCATGTGCCCTGAGGGGAATCAAGAGAGCTCCTTTCATCCAGATGAAGTCTGAGATGCCTGTGAGACGTCCAAGGCTGGGGGGAGCGGGTATTAATTCTGTGGCTGGGGAAGTTCTGAGCTAGAAAGAGGTGGGGAGAGGTATACGAGGCCCTAAGTTGGCACTGCAGGTGGCAGAGAGGGTCTGGGAACTGCATGCTGGGCCCCTTTGTGCTGATCACACTACACGAAATGCAGAAAGTACCAAATATCATGCCAGCCAGTGTGGATCTTGAGTAATTCTGGAATGCACCATGGCTCCCAGATACCGTTCCTAACCATGGGGTTCCTCTCCTACCACTGGGGTCACCAGTCCTTCTCCAGTCACCTTTGCCATCACTGTTACTGTAGCAGGACCATCCAAAGTGTGCTCTGGAGTCTAATCACCTGGATTCAAATCCTGGCCTTGCCACTCCTACCCACTAGCTGAGTGACCTTGGGCTAGTCACTCAACCTCTCTGTGCCTTGGTTTGCTCACCTGTAAATAATACCAATAACGGTGCTTAACTCACAAGGGGGAAGTGAAGCTCAAGTTGATAAACCCTCCGTGTGTGGCAGAGGGCCCTGCTTGTAACGGTGACTCAGGGAGAGTGAGCTGCCATGATTCTGACTGGCGCCAATGCAGGCTGGCATTCAGGGAGCACTAACTCTCCGCCAGACCCCGCTCTGCCTCCTTCAAGCCTCACGGAAGCGTCACAGGAACCCCAGGAGGTTAAGAGCTTGCTATCCCCTAGTGCACGTGAGGGAACTGAGGCACGGAGAGGTTAGGTACTTTGCCTGCGGCCTCACGGCTCGAGCACAGCAGAGCCAGGACTCTAGCCAAGGCCATGCGTCTACCAGCCAAGATCTTGACCACCACAGTTTGCTGCAGACAAGGAGAGTGGCCTGTGACGCCTGGCAGGAGACTCGCAACAACGCTGTTGCTTCCAGAGCTCCGGCTTGGTGGCCCAGGGCCCGAGAGCTTGATCCTCTCCTGGGTGCGTCCCCTGAGGGGTCCACGCGGCTAGGCACTGCCCAGTCTCCTGTGTTCCCCCCGGGCCCTCCTCTGTGGCCTGTCCCGTGAGCTCCAGGAGAGAAGCCTCAGGAAAGGGGCCTGAGGTGGTCCTGCTGGGCAGATGCCACTTCGGTGGTGGGGGGTGGGGGAACCAGGGTCTGGGGGGCTACTTTCGTCCTTTAGAGGAAGCCTGACTCAAGACTCACCCACCTCCACCTGAGTACAGGTAGCTGGCCTGCACTTTGGAGGCAGCACAAAGCCCCCACCTCAGGCCCCTCAGGCAGGGGAGAGGAGGAGCGGGTGGAGGCTTCTCAGGCTCAGAAAAAACCCTCTCCGGGGCCTGGAGCAGCATTGGAAACAGGTGGATAACTGCGTGGGTCTGGAGTCAGAGTGTCCGAGCCTCAAATCCTGGCTCCAACAGTTAGTAGCCATGTGACTGTGGGCAAGTTTTAAAAACCACTGAGCCAGGGCGCCTGGTTGGCTCAGTCAGTTAACCATCTGCCTCCAGCTCGGGTCATGATCCCGGGGTCCTGGGATCGAGCCCCACATCAGGCTCCTTGCTCAGTGGGGGACTCAGCTTTTCCCTCCCTCTCCCTCTGACCGTTACCGCCGCTCATGCTCTCTCTCTCAAATAAATAAATAAATAAAATCTTTTAAAAAATAAAATAAAAACCGCAGTTTCTTCATCTGTGAAATGTAGATGATATTATACCTATCTCTTCGAGCAGTTTGAGGAGTAAACAGAAGTATCAGCTAAGCATTTAGCACAATGCCTGGCCTATACTGGAGCCCAATGGAGTCATGTAACTGAATGCCATGTCCCACCTGCATTCTTCTCCCCAGAAGGATGCCTTGGGGGACCATATCCATGGAAGGCATCCGGGGTTGGGGAGGGGCAGAAATAGCGATGCTCTCAGGCAATTGCAGTTTCTTAATTTTAGGAAGGGGTGTCTTTGATAAAGCCAAGGATAAAGGGGCGAACCCTGAACCCCCAGAAGAGGGGTTAAGCAGGTCACTGGAGCCCCTGAGGACCCTGAGCCACACAGCACAAGGAAAAGGGGGAACATCGAGGCTTTAGGGCACTCGTGCTCACACTTGAGTTGTCAGATGGCAGCTTCACCCCCAGGGCCTATGGGGATTTTTGTTTCCTCAGAGGTGGAGTAGCCTGAGGATTGAGGATATGGACAGAAGCCCAGAGCCAAGGGCCCCAAAACTTGCAGGCGTCCAGGAGTTTGCACTGACATTGGCCTGAAGCACAAGGAAGGGAGAAGTAGGCTGTTTCCTCTCTCCCTACCTGAAATTTGTGAGTCACTGGAGAGTTAACAGACATCCTGGGGGACCCAGGGGTAGTTCTCTAACATTATAGTTAATTGAAGAAATTTCAGTGGAACTTAAAGTCGATCATAAAGAAAGTCATAAACTTGGAAGGGCAATGCTCAGCATCACACACCTGCACCTTAGAATATACACGACTTAATGGCGGTGCAGACTGCCCATTACCAGAGAAGGAGAAAGTGTAAATTAGTATTTTAGGACTGTGGTGTCAGCTGAAGGTTATATTTTATGGCTCTGAAGTTGTAACCATGAAATACGATGCCTTGTTTAAAGTGAGAGGAAATCTCCAAACAACTTCTAGAGCATCTTCAATCAAAGCAGGATGTTCAGGAACCAGGGTGTTGGAGGAGCCCGGGAGACAGGGACCATTCAAACAGGAAAGGTGCCACCTCTACAGTGGACTCGCAGCTCTGGGCAGAGGGCCTCAAACTCTCGAGTCCTCAGTTCCAGCACAGTCTAGAAACCATTGACTAAGGTTAGGAGCTTTGATATTTGTGGAGCTACTGAGATTTGTGAGTCACTAGAGAGTGACCATCTCAGATTGGCTTACCAGACTGCTTTTAATAAAAGCAGGGACATGTGACTCTGGAAAACAGTATGGAGGTTCCTCAAACAGTTGAAAATAGAGCTACCATACGATCCAGCAATTGCACTACTGGGTACTTACCCCAAAGATACAAATGTAGGGATCCGAAGGGGTACGTGCACCCCAATGTTCATAGCAGCAATGTCCACAATAGCCAAACTGTGGAAAGAGCCAAGATGTCCATCGACAGATGAATGGATAAAGAAGATGTGGTGTATACACACACACACACACACACACACACACACACACACACACACACACACACAATGGAATATTATGCAGCCATCAAAAGGAATGAGATCTTGCCATTTGCAACGACGTGGTTGGAACCGGAGGGTGTTATGCTGAGTGAAATAAGTCAATCAGAGAAAGACATGTATCCTATGACCTCACTGATATGAGGAATTCTTAATCTCAGGAAACAAACTGAGGGTTGCTGGAGTGGTGGGGGTTGGGAGGGATGGGGTGGCTGGGTGATGGACATTGGGGAGGGTATGTGCTATGGTGAGCGCTGTGAATGGTGCAAGACTGTTGAACCACAGATCTGTACTTCTGAAACAAATAACGCAATATATGTTAAGAAAAAAGAAAAGAAGAAGAAGATAGCAGGAGGGGAAGAATGAAGTGGGGTAAGTCGGAGGGGGAGACGGACCATGAGAGACGATGGACTCCGAAAAACAAACGGAGGTTTCTAGAGGGGAGGGGTTGGGGGGATGGGTTAGCCTGGTGATGGGTATTAAAGAGGGCACGTTCTGTGTGGAGCACTGGGTGTTATGCACAAACAATGAATCATGGAACACTACATCAAAAACTAATGATGTAATGTAGGGTGATTAACATAACAATAAAAAATGAAAAACAAAAGCAGGGTCTTTTTAAAAAATTTTTTATTGTTATGTTAATCACTATACATCATTAGTTTTTGATGTAGTGTTCCATGATTCATTGTTTGTGCATAACACCCAGTGCTCCACACAGAACGTGCCCTCTTTAATACCCATCACCAGGCTAACCCATCCCCCCAACCCCTCCCCTCTAGAAACCTCCGTTTGTTTTTCGGAGTCCATCGTCTCTCATGGTCCGTCTCCCCCTCCGACTTACCCCACTTCATTCTTCCCCTCCTGCTATCTTCTTCTTCTTTTCTTTTTTCCTAACATATATTGCGTTATTTGTTTCAGAAGTACAGATCTGTGGTTCAACAGTCTTGCACCATTCACAGCGCTCACCATAGCACATACCCTCCCCAATGTCCATCACCCAGCCACCCCATCCCTCCCAACCCCCACCACTCCAGCAACCCTCAGTTTGTTTCCTGAGATTAAGAATTCCTCATATCAGTGAGGTCATAGGATACATGTCTTTCTCTGATTGACTTATTTCACTCAGCATAACACCCTCCGGTTCCAACCACGTCGTTGCAAATGGCAAGATCTCATTCCTTTTGATGGCTGCATAATATTCCATTGTGTGTGTGTGTGTGTGTGTGTGTGTGTGTGTGTGTGTGTGTGTGTGTGTGTGTGTGTGTATATATACCACATCTTCTTTATCCATTCATCTGTCGATGGACATCTTGGCTCTTTCCACAGTTTGGCTATTGTGGACATTGCTGCTATGAACATTGGGGTGCACATACCCCTTCGGATCCCTACATTTGTATCTTTGGGGTAAGTACCCAGTAGTGCAATTGCTGGATCGTATGGTAGCTCTATTTTCAACTGTTTGAGGAACCTCCATACTGTTTTCCAGAGTAGTTGCACCAGCTTGCATTCCCACCAACAGTGTAGGAGGGTTCCCCTTTCTCCACATCCCCACCAACATCTCTCATTTCCTGACTTGTTAATTCTCGCCATTCTGACTGGTGTGAGATGGTATCTCATTGAGGTTTTGATTTGGATTTCCCTGATGCCGAGCGATGTTGAGCACTTTTTCATGTGTCTGTTGGTCATTTCGATGTCTTCTTTGGAAAAATGTCTGTTCATGTCTTCTGCCCATTTCTTGATTGGATTATTTGTTCTTTGGGTGTTGAGTTTGATAAGTTCTTGAGAGATTTTGGATACTTGTCCTTTATCTGATATGTCATTTGCAAATATTTTCTCCCATTCTATCGGTTGTCTTTTGGTTTTGTGGACTGTTTCTTTTGCTGTGCAAAAGCTTTTGATCTTGATGAAATCCCAATACTTCATTTTTGCCCTTCCTTCCCTTGCCTTTGGCGATGTTTCTAGGAAGAAGTTGCTGTGGCTGAGGTCGAAGAGGTTACTGCCTGTGTTCTCCTTTAGGATTTTGATGGACTCCTGTCTCACATTTAGGTCTTTCAACATTTGGAGTATATTTTTGTGTGTGGTGTAAGGAAATGGTCCAGTTTCATTCTTCTGCATGTGGCTGTCCAATTTTCCCAACACCATTTGTTGAAGAGACTGTCTTTTTTCCACTGGACATTCTTTCCTGCTTTGTCAAAGATTAGTTGACCATAGAGTTGAGGGTCCATTTCTGGGCTCTCTATTCTGTTGCATTAATCTATGTGTCTGTTTTTGTGCCAGTATCATACTGTCTTGATGATGACAGCTTTGTAATAGAGCTGGAAGTCTGGAATTATGATGCTGCCAGCTTTGCTTTTCTTTTTCAATATTCCTCTGGCTATTCGGGGTCTCTTCTGGTTCCATACAAATTTTAGGATTATTTGTTCCATTTCTTTGAAACAAGTGGATGGTATTTTGATGGGGATTGCATCGAATGTGTAGTTTGCTCTAGGTAGCATTGACGTCTTCACAATGTTTGTTCTTCCAATCCATGAGCATGGAACGTTTTTCCATTTCTTTCTGTCTTCTTCAATTTCTTTCATGAGTATTTTATAGTTTTCTGAGTACAGATCCGTTGCCTCTTTGGTTAAATTTATTCCTAGGTATCTTATGGTTTTGGGTGCAATTGTAAATGGGATCGACTCCTTGATTTGTCTCTCTTCTGTCTTGTTGTTGGTGTATAGGCATGACACTGATTTCTGTGCATTGATTTTATGTCCTGCTACTTTACTGAATTCCTGTATGAGTTCTAGCAGTTTTGAGGTGGAGTCTTTTGGGTTTTCCACATACAGTATCATATCATCTGCAAAGAGTGAGAGTTTGACTTCCTCTTTGCCGATTTGGATGCCTTTGATTTCTTTTTGTTGTCTGATTGCTGTGGCTAGGACTTCTAATACTATGTTGAATAGCAGTGGTGATAGTGGACATCCCTGCCGTGTTCCTGACCTTAGGGGAAAAGCTCTCAGCTTTTCCCCATTGAGAATGATATTCCCTGTGGGTTCTTCATAGATGAATTTTATGATATTGAGGTGTGTACCGTCTATCCCTATACTCTGAAGAGTTTTGATCAAGAAAGGATGCTGTACTTTGTCAAATGCTTTTGCTGCATCTATTGAGAGGATCATATGACTCTTGTTCTTTCTTTTGTTAATGTATTGTATCACGTTGATTGATTTGTGGATGTTGAACCAACCTTGCAGCCCAGGGATAAATACCACTTGATCATGCTGAATAATCCTTTTAATGTACCTTTGGATCCTATTGGCTAGTATTTTGGTGAGAATTTTTGCATCCATGTTCATCAAGGATATTGGTCTGTAATTCTCCTTT
Organism: Zalophus californianus; assembly: GCF_009762305.2. NCBI lineage: Eukaryota > Metazoa > Chordata > Mammalia > Carnivora > Otariidae > Zalophus > Zalophus californianus. The sequence continues at coordinate 25,759,419 of NC_045598.1, read as the reverse complement.
TTGATGGGGTCTTTGTCTGGTTTGGGGATCAAGGTAATGGTGGCCTCATAAAATGGGTTTGGAAGTTTTCCTTCCATTTCTATTTTTTGGAACTGTTTCAGGAGAATAGGTATTAATTCTTCTTGAAATGTCTGATAGAATTCCCCTGGGAAGCCATCTGGCCCTGGGCTTTTGTTTCTTGGGAGATTTTTGATGACTGCTTCAATTTCCTTAGTGGTTATAGGTCTGTTCAGGTTTTCTATTTCTTCCTGGTTCAGTTTTGGTAGTTGATACATCTCTAGGAATGCACCCATTTCTTCCAGGTTATCTAATTTGCTGGCATAGAGTTGCTCATAATATGTTCTTATAATTGTTTGTATTTCTTTGCTGTTGGTTGTGATCTCTCCTCTTTCATTCATGATTTTGTTGATTACGTCATTTCTCTTTTCTTTTTGATCAGTCTGGCCAGGGGTTTATCAATCTTGTTAATTCTTTCGAAGAACCAGCTCCTAGTTTCGTTGATCTGTTCTACTGTTCTTTTGGTTTCTATTTCATTGATTTCTGCTCTGATCTTTATGATTTCTCTTCTCCTGCTGCGTTTAGGCTTTATTTGCTGTTTTCTCTCTAGCTCCTTTAGGTGTAGGGTTAGGTTGTTTATTTGAGACCTTTCTTGTTTCTTGAGAAAGGCTTGTATTGCCATATACTTTCCTCTCAGGACTGCCTTTGCTGTATCCCAAAGATTTTGAACAGTTGTGTTTTCATTTTCATTGGTTTCCATGAATTTTTTTAATTCTTCTTTAATTTCCTGGTTGACCCATTCATTTTTTAGTAGGATGCTCTGTAGCCTCCATGTATTTGAGTTCTTTCTGACTTTCCTCTTGTGATTGAGTTCTAGTTTCAAAGCACTGTGGTCTGAAAATATGCAGGGAATAATCCCAAACTTTTGGTACCGGTGGAGACCTGATTTGTGACCTAGGATGTGATCAATTCTGGAGAATGTTCCATTGGCACTAGAGAAGAATGTGTATTCCGTTGCTTTGGGATGGAATGTTCTGAATATGTCTGTGAAGTCCATTTGGTCCAATGTGTCATTTAAAGTCTTTATTTCTTTGTTGATCTTTTGCTTAGATGATCTGTCCATTTCAGTCAGGGGGTGTTGAAGTCCCCCACTATTATTGTATTGTTGTCAATGTGTTTCTTTGCTTTTGTTATTAATTGCCTTATAAAAGTGGCTGCTCCCATGTTAGGGGCATAGGTATTTACAATTGTTAGATCTTCCTGTTGGATAGACGCTTTAAGTAAGATATAGTGTCCTTCTTCATCTCTTATTACAGTCTTTGTTTTAAAATCTAATTTGTCTGATATAAGAATTGCCACCCTAGCTTTCTTTTGGTGTCCATTAGCATGGTAAATGGTTTTCCACCCCCTCACTTTCAATGTGGGGGTGTCTTTGGGTCTAAAATGAGTCTCTTGCAGACAGCATATGGATGGGTCTTGTTTTTTAATCCAATCTCATAGCCTATGTCTTTTGATTGGGGCATTGAGCCCATTTACATTCAGGGTAACTATTGAAAGATAGGAATTTAGTGCCATTGTATTGCCTGTAAGGTGACTGTTACTGTATATTATCTGTGTTCCTTTCTGATCTATGCTGCTTTTAGGCTCTCTCTTTGCTTAGAGGACCCCTTTCAATATTTCTTTTAGGGCTGGTTTTGTGTTTGCAAATTCCTTTAGTTTTTGTTTGTCCTGGAAGCTTTTTACCTCTCCTTCTATTTTCAAAGACAGCCTTCCTGGATATAGTATTCTTGGCTGCATTTTTTCTTGTTTAGTGCTCTAAAGATATCATGCCAGTCCTTTCTGGCCTGCCAGGTCTCTGTGGATAGGTCTGTTGCCAATCTAATGTTTCTACCATTGTAGGTTACATATCTCTTCTCCCGAGCTGCTTTCAGGATTTTCTCTTTGTCTCTGAGAGTCATAAGTTTTACTATTAGATGTCGGGATGTTGACCTATTTTTATTGATTTTGAGAGGGGTTCTCTGTGCCTCCTGGATTTTGATGCCTGTTTCCTTCCTCACATTAGGGAAGTTCTCTGCTATAATTTTCTCCAAAATACCTTCTGCCCCTCTCTCTCTTTCTTCTTCTTCTGGGATCCCAATTATTCTAATGTTTCGTCTTATCGTATCGCTTATCTCTCGAATTCTGCCCTCGTGATCCTGTAGTTGTTTCTCTCTCTTTTTCTCAGCCTCCTTATTTTCCATCATTTGGTCTTCTATATTGCTGATTCTCTCTTCTGCCTCATTTATCCTAGCAGTTAGTGCCCCCATTTTTGATTGCACCTCATTAATAGCCTTTTTGATTTCGACTTGGTTCGATTTTAGTTCTTTTATTTCTCCAGAAAGGGTTTCTCTAAAAACTTCCACGCTTTTTTCAAGCCCAGCTAGTATCTTTAAAGTCATGATTCTCAACTCTAGGTCTGACATCGTACTGATGTCCGTATTGAGTAGGTCCCTGGCTGACGGTACTACCTCTTGTTCTTTTTGCTGAGGTGATTTTTTTCATCTTGTCATTTTGTCCAGAGGAGAACAGATAAATGAGAGAACAAAATGCTAACAGGTTAACAACGTCCCCAGCAAATATACTCTATACAAATCAGAAAAGACCTGAAACCAGGGGAAAAGAAAGGGAAAGAAAGAAAAAAGAAAGAGAAAAAAAAGAAAAAGATAAAAACAAACAAAAACAGAACAAAACAAAAAAAACAGAATATGATCAAATATGAGCAGGCTAGTGCATAGATCAGTGCCACACACTAGATTTGGGGTGTATTTTTGTCTGTTAGAAGAAAGTGCCTCCTAAAATTTTAAAGGAAGAAAGACTTATATATGTACAAAATAAGGGTTGATACAATGAAGGGATGGAAGATGACTGTAAAGATGAAACTTACAAAAGGTTTTATAAACGGAATTGATAAGAAGTTGTTTGAAAGAAGAAAGAAGATTTAAAAAAAAGAAAAAAGAAAAGAAAAAAACGGGAGAGACTGTGATCAGGCAGGAGACTAGAACAAAGCCATACACTAGTGATTTAGGGTATATTTTGATCTGTTAGAAGAAATTGTATATCAAAATTTTAAAGAGAGAAGAACTTATATATATATGCCAAAAATAAGGGTAACTACTATGAAGGGACAAAATATGACTCTAAAAAGGAAAAATAAAAAATGTTTTTTTAAAAAAGGGATTGATAAGATGTTGGTTGAAAAAGGGAAAAAGAAAAATTCAAAAAAAACAACAAAAAACAGTTAAAAAATTAACTTTGAAAAACTAATGAATCATGGTAAAAAGCCATGAATTCTTTGTGCAGTATTCCCCTAGCGCTGGAGTTCTCCCATTCTCCTTGATCGGTAAACTTGGTCTTGGCTTGCTGGCTGTTCGTGCTGATCTTCTGCGGAAGGGACCTGTTGCTGTGGTTCCCAAATGTCTTTGCCGGAGGCGGAATTGCCCCGCCCTTGTCGGTCTGGGCTAAGCAAGCTGCTCGGGTTTGCTCTCAGGAGCCTTTGTTCCGGGCAAGCTCTCGGTACAGCTTTGGGGGACCAGGGTGAAAATGGTGGCCTCCCACTTTCTGCCCGGAGGAGCTGAGAACTCGGGGCCCCCTCCTCAGTGCGCCCCCAGAGAAAAGCAGTCACTCCCTTGTCCCCGGTCTCCGGCCGCACTCCGTGCTCACCCGGCCTGTGACCGAGCGTTTCTATCTCTGGCACCCGACCCCGTGTGGAGTCTCCAAACCCAGTAGATCCCTGCGGTGCAGTTCCGCGCCGCTCCTCCCGGGGGAGGAAGGGGAGTCTCCCCGGCTCTGCTGCTTGTTGGGTCCCTGCTGGAGGCTCAGTGGCCCGACTGTGTCACTGATCACAGTTTATGGCAACCCCGAGCTGAGAGCCCGCGCCTCGGCTCCGTCTCTGCAGCTGGCTTCCCCGCTCCGATACCTGGGAGCTCTGCTGCACTCAGGCACCCCCGGTCTTTCTGTGACCCCGAGGGTCCTGAGACCACACTGTCCCGCGAGGGTTCCACACCCCCCCCCCCCCCCCGGCTTAGCCACTGCAGCGACGTCCCTCAGCGGAACCGACTTCTAAAAGTTCCGATTTTGTGCTCTGCGGCTCTATCACTTGCCAGAAGCGGCCGACGGAGGCCCCCTCCCCCGCCGTCTATCCTCCCGAATATCGCCTCGGATTCACTTCTCCGCACGTCCTACCTTCTAGCAAGTGGTCGCTTCTCTGTTCAGAGAGTTGTTGCTACTCTCTTCTTCGATCTCCTGTTGAGTTTGTAGGTGTTCAGAATGGTTTGATCCCTATTCAGCTGAATTCCTGAGGCCAGACGAAGTCCAGGTCTCCTACTCCTCCGCCATCTTGCTCCGCCCCCCCCCCCCCCATGTGGTGTCTTGAAAGAGGCCACAGTCCTGGTGCCAGAGAGACTCGGCTGGAATCCTAACTGGCCATCCACTGTATGACCTTAGGGAAGTTACTTAACCTCTCTGAGCTTCCCCGTCCTGTTTCATTTCCTTGTTCAGCAGCTGTTTACTGAGTGCCTGCCATACGCCAAGAGAAGTGGTAGATGTTGGAGGCATTTTCATTTCCTCTGAGCTGAGTAGCCCCGAGGCTCCATCGAGCGCCATTAAACCCTTTGCTTGATGTCAACAGTCCTTTGTCCTTCCCAGCAAGAGAGACTTGCTACCGAGCTTCTGGGTCCAGAGGCAAAGGTATGTTGTTCTAAAAGATGTTCCTTCGGGTGAAACTTACACCTCACATGGAGAACGAACTTCGCAAAGCCCCTGCCTCAGGCGGCAGCTGGATGGCAGAAGGCACTTAGGGCCATGACAGGCTGCACACCACCCAGCCACAGTGACCGAGCAGCCTCTGCCCAGGCTCGCTGCCCACAGACATGGCCCCTGCCCTCATGGAGTTTACAGTCTAGACATTAAATAAGTGACATAACCCATCAATGAATTTGGGAAAATGATTCATTATGGGAAAGTATGTCCTGCTCTGAAAGCATAAGATGGGGGGAAGGGGTTTCTGTATCTGGAAAGATTCTTGAGGAAGTGACACTTAGACTGGCACCTAAAGGCTGAGGAGGGGCCGGCCAGGCCCAACGAGGTAGGGAAGAAGTTTCCAGAAAGAGTAACTGGCACTCTCCAGGTCCTGGAACAGGGAGATGCTTGGTACATCAGAAGAGCTGGAAGGAGGCCAATGTGGCGGTGGGAAGTGGGCGGGGAGAGACTGGTGTGAAGTAAGGCCCTATACGTCTTTATAAGCCACAGGATGTTCTACTCTCATGAGTGACAGTGGGAGTTATTGAAGGTTCTTACAGAGAGGAGGGGTGTTCTCAAGTCTGTGTTTCCAGGATCACTCAGGCTTCTGTGTGAAGAATAATGGGCTGGAGCAGGAGGGATGTTTGGAGACCAGGAGGGAGGCCTCATGGCTGTGGCTGACTTGGACGGTCGCGTGGCTTCACGTGGAGCAGGTGCAGGGTAGATGGGAGACCCGGTCAAGAGCTACTTACAAGGAAGGACGGGTTTTGGTCTCCGGCTAGGTGTGGCATGTGGGCGAGGGGGCTGATGACCCCAGCCCTCTGGCACGAGGCACTGGGTGGATGGTGCCGACACACTGGGAAGGAAATGCCGGAAGGTCAGGGTCAGTGGGCGGAGAGCACGAGGGTGGGCTTGGGTGGCTGAGGTTTGCGAACAGTGTAGGATGTCTGCTTGGGTTTCTAAGACCAGCACCACACAGAGGCCTGAGTCACTGTCTTCCCCCACGACCTGCTCCCCTCCAGCATGGCCGGCTGCTACGCTGACCCGGACTCACAGGCCCGAGGAAACGGGACAGCGTGGACCAGGGCTTGCCACTCCGTCCCTCACTCCTGACACTGCTCCCTTCCCCCATCCCCCCTCCCGGAGTTCCCCTCCTGCCTGACCCTGACCGCTCTTCTTTTCAGGGGCCTCTGCTTCTGCCTGCTGATCATTAAATGTCGCTCTTCCCGGGCCTTCTTTACTCCCGTGGAGCCGCCGTTGCTCTTCATCCCGCTGACTCCCAGCCTCGCAGGCTCCCCGGCTCGTGCTCTCTGTGGGAACCGCCACCTGTTAGCCCTCAGCAGCTCATAATCAGCATGGGAGTGCTGAGGGCCATCACTGTCTCGCAGAGCTGCTTCTCTTTCGCCCCCCGCCTTTACCCAAACAGCATCATAATGCTGCCCTGTTAGAAACCTCCACCTCCTCCTTGCCTCCTCCTCTCCCTCGCTGGCCACTCCCGGGTGGAGACCATGTCCTTTCTCTTCTTCCCTGCCTGGCTCCTGAACCCTTCTGTTCCTTCTCTTCCTCCCACTGCCACTGCCACTCATCCAGGCTTTGATGATTAAGACAACCTCTTCACGCTAAGAGTTGGCATTTGGAAATAGGCTCATTCTCTTGAAATAGATCTTGACCCTGTACAATGACATTGTGAGAATAGTTCAGGACCCCCGGATGAACTCACCTTGACCTCCATCCCACACTGCTTCTGCATATGCAGCTGTCAGCTCAGTCTCTCCAGCAGGACATCCCACATAAACACTCAGCCCCGGGATCCAAAACTGGACTCCTGCTTGCCTTCCCCACCACAAGGTACCCTTCTCCTGGGTTCCCTGTCACAGGAGGTACATTTCATTCATCCAGATTCTCATGCCCCAAACCGGGAGCTCATCCCTCCCAACTGCCAAAGCCTGTAGATTCTGCTTCTTAAATCTCTCCGAAATCAGCGCTCTTCCTGCAGTCCCCATGGCCTCAGCTCTGATGTCATCTGGCTTCCCCTGGACTTTGGTGACTATGTCCTACCAAAAGCATCCTGCCCACTCCCCTGACTCAGACCTCCTCTGTGCCATGGCCCCAGTGATCTTTCTAAAATGCAAACTCAATCATATTCCTTCACTACCTTTGATTCCCAAGATGAAGTGGAAGGAAAAGGAGAACTTAGTACTTGTTGGGCATCTACATGGGCCAGCCACTGGCTGACACTAGGCACTGTCCCGTTAATGATCCCATTCAGTTATCCGAGCAAACCATCGTACAGGAAAGCCAAATGAAGCTGCCAGAATTGAAGCTGGGGAATTGTGGAGGCTGAATTCAGATCTAGGCCTTCCTGACCCCCAAATCCATTTTCTTTCCAATATAGTCCGCTGCTTCCAAATCTTCTTGGCCCAGTGTTCTCTGTCATGTGGCTCCTTTTCCATTTCCAGTACTATCACCCACCATTCCTCTCGGTTTGCTCTGTGATAAGCCATCTAGAACCACTTATCTTAGGCATGCCGTGTGCCTTTGTGCTTCTGGGCTTATGACATTCGTCTCCCTGTTTTCTTAAATGCCGTTCCCTTTCTTCTCTATCTAGAGAACTCCTATTCATCCTTCAAAACCTAGCTCTAAGGGCATTTCCTCTGTTAACTTTTCCCAAACTGACTCACCCAAGCAAAGTAATTTGCTGTTTTATCTGTGTCTTCCAAGTATGAACTGTACTCCTGGGAGATGGGAGGCTGTATTGGTTAAGGGCACAGGCCCTGGAATCAGGCTTAGAATTCCAGCTCCTTCAGTCACTATGAGTTGTGTCACCTGTGGCAAACGCCTGAATCTCTGCATGCCTTGGTTTCCTTAGCTGCAAAATGGGAATGATTCTTTACAGGGTCAAAGTAAGGACTACATGAAATTCATAGCATCGTTAGAATGGTGCTTGGTGTAGTTTAAGTGCTCAAGAAATAAGAGCTTTCATTATTGTCACTAGGCTGCCTCTGGCACACGTTGGAACATGGCTACTGCCTTTCTCCTTCCTTCCCCACGTAGTCCTGCCTCTAACAACACATGCTAAGTGTACTACACTCACTCGCGTGCATACAGGCTCCAGGACAACAGGCTTAGGGTTTGGATGACTTCCTTTACACCGCCCAGCTAGTGAGCAGCAGGGAAAGGATTCAGATTGCCGTCTGCAATAATTCCGAAGCCAGGCCTCTTAACTATTCGATGTCAGAGCATGTTCCCCAGATCATTTTTTTGGAACATCAAGCCTCAACTGGGGCTTTCAGCCAGAGTGGTGTGACTGCCAGGTTGTGTGGCAGGAGGAGTAAAATGCGGTCCCTGCCCTTGGAGGTTCCCAGCGGAGCTCAGAACCGGTGTGGCAGACAGACGGATGAATGGGTCTCTTGGACAGGGCAATGTACCATGTCTACCGTCGGACGTGTTGCAGCCCAGCGGAGAGAGCAGTCCCTAAACACTGGAGGGCATGAGGCTCTCCCAAGAGGCGGCATTGGAGTCGGGCCTCAAGAGGGCATCCTAGGCCAAGGGAGCAGTGTGGGTGAAGGGCAGCAGGCTGACCGTGCATGGCGTGAGAACAGAGTCGGCCCACAGACAAGGGTAGGACGGAGGATCGCAGAGGTCTGGCCAGGCAGCCCTTCTGAGTGTCGCCCCGGGGATCTGTGTTGCGTTTTCGTTTTGTTTCCCCACATTGGAGGCTTCCTAAGATCAGGTGGGAAGAAATGTTCTGTTCCCCACAGCGGTGACCGTGGCAGTAAGGGTGAGAGCTGAGTCCTTCCTTGCTCATGACACAGCAGGATGTGTGGCACCCCGAAGGTGCCCTGAATGTCAGAGTTCAGTCACAGCTCTGTGGCTGTGTGACCTTAAGTAGGTGACATGACCTCCCTGTGCCTCGGTTTCCTCGTCTGTTCAGTGAGGACAGTCAGATCTGAAATTCTCAGAACAGGGCCTGGCGAATGGTAAGGGCGATGGAAGTCTCTGGCAGCTTTATTCTTAGGCCAGGTCGGACTCGGCTCTCGGCCCACCTTGCCTGTGTGTCCCATGCTGGGACCCTTCCTGCCTGTCCTGGGTGAAGCCCATGAGTGCCAGGGCCTGAGAACAAGACCAGCTCACGTGAGCCCCTTGTCTTTGTGCCCACAGCTGACGATGCCTGCGGGGGGACGCTGCGGGGTCAGAGTGGCATCATCTCTAGCCCCCACTTCCCGTCGGAGTACCACAACAATGCCGACTGCACGTGGACCATCCTGGCAGAGCTGGGAGATACCATCGCCCTGGTCTTTATCGACTTCCAGCTGGAGGACGGGTACGACTTTCTGGAAGTCACAGGCACTGAAGGCTCCTCCCTGTGGTAAGCACACTGCCCTGCCCCCTCCCTGGTCCCCAGAAGCTGGGGCTCACCCGGATGCACAGTCTCCTCAGTGGCGGGGCCTGCGCTCGGAGGCCCCTTTGCCGGGGCTCACCCGGATGCACAGTCTCCTCAGTGGCGGGGCCTGCGCTCGGAGGCCCCTTTGCCGGGGCTCACCCGGATGCACAGTCTCCTCAGTGGCGGGGCCTGCGCTCGGAGGCCCCTTTGCTGCATCTTGGACCCACAGTTGACGAGTGTGGTTCTCATTGTGATGAAAACTCACTGCATGTTTTCAGAGCCGGGGTCCATTTTTACAATGATTTTGGTATCTGATTTGAAGTATACCCTTGCTGAAGAATTTCGTGTTGGGCCTTGGGGGAGTGACTTGCACTGAGTCTAAAAATGTCCTGTTTCTCAGGCCATGGACATCCTGTTTCTCAGGCCACGGGTCTCAGTGCAATGACTGAAGTACAGTTGCAATTGTGGAGGGCATATTCTAGCATCCAACAAAGGGAACAGAATCGTTAAGTGGCAGTTCCCAGGGCCCTGCACCGGGCAAGGCGTTACGTCTGGGTTTCTGATGGGAAGGACTAACCTTCTCCCTGTCGTTCTGGCTTGCTCTACTCGCCATGGAGACTCTGTGTTGATGGATTCAGGAGGAGAAGGATGACGCGACTTCTCAGCCTTAGTTGCTCGTACTGTCCCAGACTTAGATCCTTAGGACATGCCTGAGCGGAGGTTGGCTTCCAGAAGTGTCCAGCTTCCTGTCTGGGTGACAAGCCTTGAATGATGGTATAGGGTTAGAATATTCTCTTGTCGTCTCCTCGTGGCTGTGTTATCAGGATGAGGGCGCAGGGGGACCTGTGTCCGCACCTCAGGTGCCCACAAAAGGGTGTGTCAAGATTTGCTTCAGATAAGATAGGGGGGCATCTTGCAGGCTTCATTGCGGCTCAGGGGAGGAGGGCAGAGGAGGTGTCCCCGAGGACTCTGAGAGTCAGGGGAGGACAGTGCGTGGGAAGGAGACGTGGCAGTCAGTGTGAGTGGGAGGAAGGGAGGGGGAGGAAGCAAACAGGAGGCAGGGGCACATTTGTTGAATACCTCTTTCAGACAAGGTGTCATGCCACATGGTAGAAACATCAGCTGTGTAAGAGAAGGTCCTTGGAGGGTGAGAAAACCAGACAAACCCACAGTAGGAACCAAGTTTGACTATTTCAGGGAGATAGAATGGGAACTGAAATCTTCCCAGTATGGACTTGGAGATTCGGGGACCGGTGTAGCCCCGAGAACTCAAATCTCCTGGTACGGTGGAAGGCAATCCGACCTGGGAGTCAGAAGACCTTGGTGTCATAAGCTTGTTGAGTGAACTTGGCCAGATCATTCACTCCCCTGAATGGGGAGTTGAGAGAAGCACATGTGAGCCAAAAACAGACAGCTGTGGGTAGGTGGCTGTGCTGTCAATAGTCTGGGGCAGGGGCTGGGCATGTGGTGCTAGGAGTGGGGACAAAAGCCTGGGTGTCCCCCTTCTGCACTGGGACCTCAGTGCCCTGCCAGCCTGAGGCCCTCCGTCCCCTGCCTCTTTTTGTTAAATACCTGTTTTTGTGACTGTAAATGTAACACAGCTGCTTCTTATAGAAAACATAAAAAGGCATTGAGAAATGAATATGAAATATTAAGAGTTTGATGTACTCCCCTTCGGCCTTTTTTCGCTTTGCTTGGATCAAGCTAGCTGGCTATTTATATATGTTTTAATATTGCAAAATTAGGATCCTAAAATCTATCTGTGGTTATATATTCTTAACTTAGCATTTTATAATGAAAAATTTCCCTATATTATCGCAGATGCTTCCAAAACATAAGAGGCATAATAATAAGCATCATTTGTTGAGCATTTGTTACCAATGTGTCGCAGGCTGGTTCTAAAGCTCTTACGGCTGGAATTTCATTTCTTCCTTATAGAAACTCTGTGAAGTAGGTAGGATCCTCTTCCTCCTTTTACAGATGAGGAAAATGAGGTCCAGAGAGGTTGTGTCACTTGCTTGAAGTCACACAGCTAGTAAGGAGCAGAGCCAGGATTTGACCCCAAGTCAGTTAGACGTGGAAGGCCATCGTTGTAGCCATGACAGCACGTTCCGTCACGCACCTTACGTTTGTGAAGGCTTGCCACGACTGTGGGGCATTCCCTCGTCAGACCGGCAAGGGTTTACTCATTGGATCTCTTATTAGGTCGTTCCCAAGTTTTCGCTTCTGTAAACAGTTGCCAAGATGAATAGGCCTGCCAGTTCTGTCTCTTCTAGTCCCAAGGCCTCTTCGACTCCCTTGTTTATCTGTGCGCCAAATGGTATCCCACAGCTTCTGCCCCCGCCCAGGTGTGAATCCACACGTTGTCCAAACTTCTGGAGTGAAACAAATCTGAAAGACTATTCCTTTTCCTATTAAGTTCACTCAGTGGGGAAGGAATTAAGCAGAGGAAATCATTAGGGGAGTCATTCAGAACTCTTCGCTATAAGATTAAATTATAATTATTTACAGGGTTGGTGTCACCATTTCTAGGCAGGATGCATTTGTTTTTCTAATTTATACTTGCATAGCAATTACTGATAAACAAACTTGGAGGTTCAGGATGTGTGTGCAGAGGACTCGCGCTCTCGCCTGCCCCTGTCCTTTATGGATCCCTGGATTCCTGTGAAAATGTGATGCTGCTGGTTTATGAGGATGCTGCTTTATATCGCCGTGCATTAAGATTTTAGGATGTTTTCTTGAGGGCTGTGCCAAGTCATAGAAAAACTGCAGATCCTGTTAGAAAACATGAATGTGAACAACTGGGCATCCCTTCACCTATTGAGAAGATAGAGGCAGCTTTGAAAGGAAAAAAAAAAATCCACTACCTCTTTCCCAGATGGCAGATTCCCACTTGATTGAGGATGGTGGGGCGGGGCGGGGGGGGGGGGGGCGGTGGCATGGGATGTTCCTGACTCAGTTTCCCCACTCTTCTCCTCCCCCTGTGGGATACAAGCAGGAGAGTTTTCATTAGGGGTTCCGGTTGTTTGGATTTCACCGACCAGTAAAATTTCCAAACAATTAGGGAAATAGAGGGTTGATCATTTTTTATTTTGCCGGGTTAATGAGTCTTTAAAGAAAAGCTGAAGAGGAAGGTGGACCAATGTGGTAATAGTGGCTGTTCTGGGCAGGGCTAGGAGCAGGGGGACTTGGCTGGGGGTCAGGCACAGTGCCTGCCTAGAGGGGGCCTGCAGAGTTGGGGAGAAGGGGCAGAGAATCTGGAGAAGACATTCAGGAGACCACTGTCCCAGACCCAGAGGGGAAGCACATCTCTGCCTGGCACCCTCTCGCTGGCTCTAATCGATGATGCCGCAGAGTTCCGTTGGGCCTTCCTCTCTCCTTTGCTCCTTCTCTTTCTCTGCTTCTCTCCTTCCCTCCCGGGGTGGGGGGGGGGTGTACAGTTTCGTCCTGTAACAGGGACGACAGGCAAGGCCTGACCCATGCTCAGAACCGAAGCCACCCTTTTCCTGGGGGCCGGCCAAAGGGCCAGCCGCAGGGGGTGTGTTTGTGGTGGGGAGGCTGGTGGAAGGAGTTCAGAGCTCCTTCCCACCTGTGGGATTTCTGTGCAGATCCTAGAACCCTCCCCCTCCAGCTTCTTGATTGTCACCCCCGCGGTCAGTCTCTACCAGTGATTCCCATCCTCTCTTCCCTGCCCCCTTCAGTATACTTGGACTTCCATTCTTTATTTGTTTCACTCAGATCATTTGCGATCTCCCTGCCCATTCTCTATGTCCCCACACCCCTAGCCAAGCCCCCATGGACTTCTATGTGACAGACTTGCCTCCACCAAACCTTTGAAGTAGGGAAGGAAAGGAGGGCACGCTGCAGGGCTCCAGAAGAGAATGCTGCCCTCAGGTGGGAGGACCAAGGCCTCAAGGCAGGGGCTGCATTGGAGACAGGCTTCGAAGGGTGGGTACCATTTGGATATGGGAGAGAAGGGGACAGGGAGAGCATCATCCTAGGGCTGCTGCCGGGCATCCTACCCAACATGGGAGCTGCCCTGATCCCTGAGGTGCAGGGCCAGGAAGTGGTCCCAGGACTCTCTCCACTGCACCCACACTGGGGTTCTACCGTCTGCCTCTGAGCCTCAGTGGCTCCTCCTCCTGGAGAACAATGCAAGAGAACCTGCTGGACTGTCTGGATCTCCTGCCACTTGGGGCTGCCCAATACTCTTGGGCTGTTTCTAGAAAGAGAATTTCCCTGGAGAGCAGGTTCAGCCTCCTCTCTGGATCCAGCTTTGAGGGTTTTTCTTTCCTTTGTTCCCCTTCCTTTTTTGCTTTTGTTTTTTTTATAGGTAGAAGTACAAAAGTTCCCATCCACTTTACAGACATTCAGCTTGATAATTTTGCTAGCAACAGTCTTTTTCCTCTTTGAAAGACTTTGTTTTAATTATTAAGCATTTTACCCATGAAATTTGAGCCAACTAGAACCATTTGATCTCAGCGACTTTTAACTAGATATTTCATTCAGGAGTCATTAGATCCAGATATAATTAGAATGAGAACAGCATGCCAACGGGGATTTGTTAATAATAACTATTCATTTATTTACTCATTCGCATGTACTTCATCAAACCATTGGTTTAGATCATTTACGTTCTTTGTTACTTTTCCCCTATTTATTTTCAGTAATCATTTATTGAGAGCCTTCTAGGAACTAGGCTCTCCTAGGTGCTGGGGAGACAAAGACACAGGCCCGTCCCCAAGGAATTATTTATCCCCATTTATGTAATAGCCATGCATCATGCCGGACCCTGGAGCTCACAGTCAGGGCGAAGAGGCAGACTATAATTAAATGCTTGACAATATCCTATGTTAGGGGCTTTTCTAAAAGGTGTAAAGAAGCTCCCGTGGAGACTGAAAAGAGAAATGTAATAGTTAGTATTCTTTTGGTTCAAGAAATAGAAACCCACCTCCAGCTGACTCAAGCTAAAAAGGGAATGTGCTGGCTTCTGTAACTGAAAAGCCGAGGGATTGGCTTCAGGGACTGCTGGATCAAGGTATGCAAATAATACCATCAGAATCTATTTCTCTCCCTCCCACAGCTTTGCTCTCTTATGTGTTGGCTTCCTCAGGCATGCTTTCCCCATGATGGAAATGCAGCTTCGTGCATTCTGTTGGTTTAGCAATCCCAGCAAAAAGGAAGCTTCTCTTTCCTGGTGGGTCCCACAAAAGCCCTAAGATGCACTGTGAGTGTTCTCTCGGGCCAGGCCTAGGTCGCGTGACTCTGTCCTGCTCAAGCTCCCGGATGGGGATTGGAGGAGGGTGGTTCACCAAAGGCAAACTGAGTCACAGAGAAGATGATGTTTTCCTGTCATGATGGGAGGGGCTGCTGGAAGGACTCTGATCAATGAGCCCCAGAGGGGGTGACTTTTAAATTCAACTGAGTTGCAGGAGTTTACCACGGTCTCGGAGCAGGAAAGGGCCTTGGTGTATTGGAGGCACTGCAGGGGGGTGCAGGGTGAGCGCAGGGAGACCATGGGTCCGGGAGAATCTTGTCCCGTGTTCAGAAGCTGGGAGAGAATTCCAAACACTGTAACAGGCTGTGGAAGTGTTCTAAGCGGAGAAGTAATGCAATTACTCTGAATTTTAATTGGCTCCAACTGGAAGGCTCGGAAACCAGTGATAAAACTGTTTTCGTGACCACCCAGGCAGGAGATAATCCAGCCTTGAATTAGGGCAGCTGTGAAGGGATGGAGAGGAGGGGGTGACCTCAAGAAACATCTCAGATGCAGAATCAGCTGTTTTGGGGGGTTCATTAGAAAGGAGGAATGGAGAGAGGGGAGAGTCTGTGTTGACTCCCAGGTTCCTGGCTGGCTGACTGTGGTAGGAGGGACACAGCAGAAGGAGCAGGGCTTGGGGACAGGGACACAGGTGCCCTTGAGTGCTGACCTACAGGCTTTTGAGGCTCTCTAGTGGAGATGGTCAGGGGGAATCGATAGCGAGGCCTGGAAAGCTTGGAGTTGGGCTAAATACCGTGGCAGGGCCTTGAGAAGTCACTGTCAGGAGCAGCACCAGCACCATCATCCTTGGCAGTATCTCCATCATCATGGTCACCCTTACCGACTTCGTCTTTATTACCAACACCTTCCACCATGATTTATTCATTCAAGCAGACTACTTAGGGCTTCTGTTGCCAACCTTGGGCTTGGCATGGGACTATAGTACTGGAGGAGGCAGATAAAGCCTCTGCCTTTGTGGGACTTCTGGTCTACCTGGCAGAGATTGACATTAATAAAAATCACAAAATAAATGTAAAATGCCTTGTGTTGACTGTCATGAAGGAAATGAACCGGATGAGGACTAGGAGCAGTGGGGCCCTATCAATATGAAGTGGTCAGGGGAGGCCTCTCGGAGGGGGTCAGATTTATGTTGAGACCTGACTACTGAGAAAGAGCCACCATGGGAAGGACTCAGGGATCAGCATTCAGGGCAGAGGGGATTGCACCTGAAAAAGTCCATCATCACAGCGCCCTATATGTCCTTAAACTTCATACATGGGAGTGTCATGAGCCTAATGCCTGTCCTCTGGGATTTTGGTTTGTTTGAACATCAAGAACAAGGCAGGGTCAAGGTCTCAAGCTGGCAGAGAAGCTCAGGAAGCAGCTAAGATGGTGCATGACCAAGGCTGCTGAACCCAGTGGCACTTGGAGCTGGGAGGGGGATAAGCCTATTCCAGCCGAGACGCAGAACCTCCCGCCTTCCTGTGGGGTCCTGAGGCCCTTGCTTCACCCTCCTTCCCTGCCACATCACAATGCTTTCAGCCACCCCAAGAAGCTGTTCTCTTCTGATGGAGCCCATGAAATTGCATCTGTTGTATCCATCAGGAGCCAGGCCATAAATAACCAGCCCTTTAAAATGTCATCTCCCCTATCTCTCAAGAGTTGGAAATAGCATTCCCAGCCCCACTGCTGAGCAGTAGGAAAGGATTAGTGCCCTAGCACGCCACTGGCAGAACACGTCTGCAGAGTCCGGGCTGCGCCTTCTGCGCTCTCCACGGAGCACCAACGTGACTTCCTCACTCCCCTGAGCCTCTGAGAACTTGCTCTCAGAAAGAGAACAAAAGCTGCAGCTGAAGGAGCAGGAAGTGAGCTGGGGTTGTCCACTGTTGGCACAGTGACTCGGCTCCAGAGCTTGTGATTTGGCCAAGTTCTCTGCGTGGGAAGTGAGGGTCAGGCAGCTGTCCTGCCCCCCGTGGATCTGACTGCATGCAACAGGTTTGTACTAAGTACGTCGTCTGCACAGGGGCCCCGGGCCAGGACTGGGAAGGGCACCAGACAAGATGCTCTTTTCGACCTCTCTCTATTGAGGAGCTGCCAGATGCCTGATGGTGCCACTAAGACAGATGGAAGGAACTGTTCCGGGCCCTTCCAGAGACCTCTCATTCTGGCAAAACCTGCCTTCCAGAATGACATCAGTTCATTCAGAATGTTTAAGACCCCAGTCCTGGTCTCTGTTTTCATGA
Source organism: Zalophus californianus (assembly GCF_009762305.2). Lineage (NCBI taxonomy): Eukaryota > Metazoa > Chordata > Mammalia > Carnivora > Otariidae > Zalophus > Zalophus californianus. The sequence goes on along the minus strand of NC_045598.1, from coordinate 25,742,759 downwards.
AGCTTGACCATAAAAGTTTGTTCTACTCAAGTCTTGGCCTCACTTATCCCGTGGTTCATCTTGATTTTGCCTGTCTCTTGCTCCTACAACATTTTCTGGCTTCCTGAGCCTGACCTAAACCCTTGGTTCTAACCCTGAGCCTCTACTTCCTTCATCCCAGCTGGCCCTCATTTGGTGGCTGAGGGGCCCAGTGTGTGACACTCCCAGACCCACCAGGGAAGCAGGATTCATACAGAAAACCAGCATTTGACAATGTGAGGAAATGGCCGATGATCACTGTTGAACTCAGCAGATTTCATCATCTGGGAAGCAAGAGGGCCAAGTTGGCTTGAAAAGTGGGAGGCTTCAAGGAGAACCCTATCCCCTCTGGGAACTTCTCATCCAAGGTCTCAGACGAGTGATCTGCCTCGAAGTCCTCTCTCCACATTAATTCCTCACTTACTTCTCCATGGCTTCTATCCCCAGCCTTCCTCTGAAACCATTCATATTAGGATCATCATCAGAGACCCACCCCTCACCCCATCGCTAACCACTTCCAGTGCCAAATCCATGAGATGGTCTTCAGGTCTCCTCTTACTGGCACTTCTTCATTCTCTTAACTTGTTGGTTATTCTCTCCTTTTAGAACATTCTCTTTGTTTTATGCTGCTCTCTCTGATGCTTCTTGGACCTCTCTGACCATTCCTTCTCTGTTTCCTTTGATGTCCCCAAGACTCTGCGCTTGCCTTACCGCTCTTCCCATTCCATACGCTCTCCTGGGGTACTCTTATCTGCTCTCACGGTTTCAGGTACCACCTGTTTTTTAGAACTCCCAGATCTGGCTCCCCAGCCTGGCCTCCCACTGAGCATCAAACTGTAGAGCCTACTAGCTGTGGGACGTCTCCACCTTGATGTCTACCAATGTCCCCGAGTCAGCATGTCTCAACGTCACTCATCATTGACTACTAAAATGGGCAGAGTTTGTTTGCTTTCTTAGTTGATGGTATCACCTTCCACCAAGTCTTCCAGAAATCTGGGAATCCTCCCTGTTCTTGGAGTTCTCCCCATGTACCTCCTATAACATATTTTTCCATCTTTACTGCCACTCCCCCAGTTCAACCCCTCATCTTTTCTTCTTTGTGAGTTGTAATAACCTCCTGACTAATCTCCCAGCCTCTTGGCACTCCCCACTGGTACCAAAATGGTTTAATTAAAATACAGATCTGACATGCTAAGCCCCAGGCAAAAACTTTCAATCATTTTCCATTGTCTGTGGGATAAAATTCCAGCCACTGATAAGGCCCTGTTTGATCCAACCCTTGCCTGTCACCCCGGCCTCAACTCTTGCCACTTCCTTCTTTGAGCTTCATTAACCTTAAAACTCAATGGTATAATACCTCAAAGGTTTCTTTTTCACTCATGTGACCTGTCTGCCATGGGTCAGTCCAGAGTGGCTCTGATCCACATAGTAATAATGCAGGTGGGTATCCAGGCTCATGGAAGTTCCATGGTCTTATAGATGCACCATCTGGAATGTGTGGCCTTCTCCAATGCCATGGTAGGGAAGAAGAGTGGAGAACCTAGCACGTGCTTTTCATTGCCCCAGCCCAGATCTGATACATATCACTCATGTATTTCATTGGCCAGAAATCACCATGTGGTCCAGCCTAGCTGCAAAGAAGCCTGGAAACGTGATGAGCAGGTGAAAGTGTTGGTGAGTCAGTATCTCTCTGCCACACCTCATCTTTCAGGATGACCCAGGCTCCTGTCAAAGGCCAGCCCCTCCCTTTATGTTCTAGACCTCCTCTTCCCCAGACTTCCCTGCTAAATTCATCTCCTTTTTCTTGCATCCATTATTTTTTTCTTCTCTCTTGAACATTGCTAACAGCATAGAGACATGTTCTAGTATCCACTGTCTAAAATCAAAACAAAAGCAGCACGCCCCAAAATCCCATTTCTCATTCCCACGCAGCTGCTGCCAGTTATTGGAAATGGACCCTTTCTGTGTCTGCCCCACCTGCCACTAAAGCTGACCTCGAGAAGATTGCCAGTGACCTCTGGATTGCCAAATCCAGGGTGGCTTCTCCCTTGTCACCTGACTTGGCCTCTTGGCAGCACACGACACCGGTCATCTGTCCTTGAACTGTTCCCTTCCCTTGGCTGTCATGGAGCTGCACAGCTAGCCACCTGTGGCCAGTCCTGCTCCATCTCCTTGTCTGTCTCCTCCACCTTCCAGCCTCTGGCCTGCCCTCACATGCGGACTGCCCAGGCTCCTGGAAACCTCCTCTTCTCCATTTACTCTCTTTTCCAGGTAACCTCAACAAATCACATTTTGGCTTTCATTATCATTTATTTCTATGCCAGTGGCACTCAACTTTAATGTCTAGGCTGGAGGGACCCTCTGGGCTCCATATATATATATATATATATATATATATATATATATATATATATATATAGTAACAGGAATCTCAAAATTTTAACAGGAATCTCAAAATGAACACTTTGAAGCAGATATTTTTTATTGTGGTAAAATGTACATAAAATTTGCCATTTTAACCATTTCTGAGTTTACAATTAAGTGGCATTAAGTACCTTCACATGGTTGTACAACCAACAGCTCTCCAATTCTAGAACATTTTTCACCTTCCCAGACTGAACCTCTCTGTCCCCACTGAGTAACACCCCATCTGCTCCCGTCCTCTGAGAACCACTTCTCTGTCTCTATGAATTTAACTGGTCTAGGGACCTCATATAAGTGGAATTATACAGTATTTGTTCTTTTGTGTTGGCTTATTTCACTTAGATTGTTGTCAAGGTTCATCCATATTATAGCACATCCCAGAATTCTCTTCCCTTTTATGGCTGAATAATACTCTGTGGTATTATATATCACATTTTGTTTATTCATTCTTCTGTCCGTGGACATTGGTTTCTCATTCCCTCCTCACCCCTAACCTGTCCTCTGCCCAGCCTTCTCCAGCTCTGTCTGCTCCCAAGAGGAAGCTGTCCGTGCCCATTCTATGCCCCAGTATTTCTGGCTGCTCAGTGGCCTTGTCTCCCTGCTTCTGCCCCTTGTAACCCATTCTCCATGCAGTAAGTTGGGTGACTGATGTTTATATACATCAAATCATGTCTCCCTTGTTTAAGGCTTGCTAACGACTTCCCATTGCACTTAGAATAAAATCCTACAACAAGACTCTATGTTATTGGGTCACTGCCCACCTCCTTGACTTCCCTCCTACCACTCACACCCCTCACTGTGCCTCGGCTACACTCGCCTTCCTCCTGTCTCTCGGTGGGCTAAGCAGACTTCCTCCTAGGCCTTCTGCACTAGCTCTTCCCAGGGCTTAAGATTCTCTTCCTTCAAAGTTTTTTTTTTTGTTTTTTTGGTTTTTTTTTAAGGACCCAGCTTTTTTGAAATGCAAAAGTTCAATTTAAATCTTCCCTCTTTAGGGGCACCTGAGTGGTTGGTTAAGTTGGTTAAGCATCTGCCTTAGGCTCTGGTCATGATCCCAGGGTCCTGGGATCGAGTCCTGCATCGGGCTCCCTGCTGAGCAGGCAGTCGGCTATTGTTCTCCTTCTGCCCCTCCCTGCTCGTGCTCTCTCTCTCAAATAAATACAATCTTTAAAAAATAAATAAATAAATCTTCCCTCTTTAGAAAGGCCTTCCCTATGCACACAATCTAAAGTAACCCTTGCTCACTATCCCAGCATCTGGTTTTATTTTAGGCATTTGTCAATACCAGATATTTTCTTGCTTGCTTACATGTGTCTCTTTTCTTTGCGCTTCCCCTGCCCCTCCACTGCCTGCAGAACCTTGAAAAGCCCCAAATGCAGTGCTTGGCACTTAGTAGGTGTCCAAGATTGGCTTGTAGGAGGAGAGACCTACTTCTGTCTCACCAGTACCAATGTCCTGTGGCTAATTGCAAAGGTTAACATCGAGCCTCTCCACCAAGTATTTTAAGTGATAACCTTCTTGGGGGACATTTGCAAATTAGCCCTGACTCTTGCTGATTATTCATCCTAAACTCAGTCTGATTAATAATTAATCAGCAAACTGCTTGGCCAGAGCAGGCTGATCAGTGCTAGAAAGGATCTTAAATTATGCAAGTCACTTGGCCAGTGTTGAAAAATAAAAAGCTCAGCAGTCGACAGAGCTGGAGAGGTTTGATTGCAATGTGAGTGAGGTAAGGTTTCTCGCTTGTTTGTTTTTCTTTCTGTCTTTTTTTTTTCTTTTGACGAAGAAATCAATTAGGCTTCAACTTGCAACCTCAGAGAGAGACTGAGTAGCACAGAAATAGAAATGTGTTAAATATCACTTTCTTTCTTTTCTGTTCCTCCCCTTCAAAGGAGTTTTGCTCTGGGAGACAGAGGTTAAAATTAGCCAGTTTGTTAAGCAAATGGGTGTCTGGCACCTGATGTCAATTTCTGCAGCCACCTGGGTTCCAGCAACGGCCTTCACCTCCTCTGAGCAGCGGCACGCTGGGCCTGGCAATAAGGAGGTGAGAGATTTGATGGGCAGTGCTCACTGCCTGCCCCGGGCTTGGGGCAGAATCAATTTGCCAGCAACCTGTCCCACCAGGAGGCCTTCTTGTACTCTTTGCCTCCTGCCTACAAACCCCAGGGAGACAGGAGAAAAGGCAATCAGAGGGTGATGAACGGGCTCCCCATTGCCAGGAGTGAACTCGGTGACCGCTGGGGACCCTTTCAATCCTCAGTCTGCAGCCTCCACCCTCAAAGGCAGGTCCTGTGTGTGGCTTCGTCTTTCTTCCAGATGCCCCTTCTGGTCATTGGAGATATGGCTGTTGGGGAGACTCAGGGAAAGCCAGAGGGGGTCTGCTAACATTGATCTCTGGGCCCGAGAAAAGGTGCAGGGATACAGGATTTAGCGAAGTTAGTGCGGCCCTGACGTTTGTCAGAACCAGCAGGGGTGACAAGACAACACCCCAGACCAACTGAGTCAGACTGCCTCGGGGTGGAACCCAGGCATCCATACTTTCAAAGCTCCCCGTGGGCTCTCTGTGCATCAAAGGGGCGAATCACGAACTGATGGAGCTTGCTAGGCTTTTAGGAAGGAGGTAATGAAGAACATCAAAGAGGGAAATAGGAAATGGGCTTCTCCTGGGATGATTGTCTTCCCCAGAGTTGCCTGGAAGGTGTTTAGAATGCTGAATCCTGGGTCCTACCCCGGCCTACTAACTCTGAGATTTCCGAGTGGGTCTAAATTCGGGATTTGTAATCATTGTCCCAGGTGTTCGGAAGCAGATGACATTTTTAGAGCCACGCTAGACCTAAACAGAACCACCCTTTCCAGAGCAGCAATATGGAGAGGGTGGACTTTTGCCCATTATGAAATGTTCCATCTTTTCAGGAATGGATCCATTATCAGATTTCTTGGCATGGAAATCCCTGGGTCACATTTGACGTATATGTCTGGTTATGGTTTATGTTCCAGTTTGGGCAAGTGCCTGTTTTACATAAAATGAGGCACACTGATTCCTAAATACTGTTTTTTATTAATATTTTTATTAATTTATTTAACAAATGATTTTTCTTGCCTCCTCTGCATCAAGCTCTGTGATAAGCCCTGTGATTATGATGCTGAACAAGAAAGTCTCAACCCTCTGGCTTTGAAATATAGCCTCACCGCCTAGTCTACCTGGGATGGGCCTATGCAGTGTCTCCTTTCTGAAACCTTGAGACGTGCTGGCCTCTCTGCCCCACCCCACCCCCGCTGGGCTCCTGCTGCACTGGCATAAGCCACTTAGTTTCTCTGGCATCCTTCTTCCAGCAGAAACTCTTAAAAAGCATGAACTTACCCATCATCTCTGAATCAAGTCGTGGCAACAGACAAGGGCAAAGATTTGCTGACAGTTCGTTGAATAGTCAAGAGATTGTTTGCTTGTTTATTTGTCTTGGCATTCATCCTGTTACCAAAGGGCTCTGAGACAAGGCCGGTGCGACCAAGCGCCATATGCCTTTCTTTTGGGTGGTGGTGAGGAGGCGCCGAGGCTCAAGGGTCTCTTGATTGCCTCCATGAGCCCGTTGGTTCCTGTGCCGAATGACGTCTCACATCTTGTCTCATTGAATTTTCAGTACCATCTGCAGGTTAGGTGTTTGCCTACCTACCTTGCAGATGAAGAAACTGAGTCTCAGAGGCTTCGCCTTCTCCTCCCCTGCACACTGACCTCTTAGGCTGGGTTCTACCTATTCCCCTCTCCCTGGATCCTAGGCCAGCCACTCCTGGGACCCTATCTTGTCCTTTGAGCAGGTGCTGCTCTGGTCAGTCTGGCCTCTTCAAGTCTGATTATCTGCCTCCCTCTTGCCTTAACCTACCTCAACAGGTGTAATAATCTTTAAGAGCTACTGCATGTCAGGCCCTGTAGTAAGGGTGTCATGTGCATTATCTCATTTAAATCCCGACAAAACTCTTGTGAAGGGATGTGTCATCCTCCCTGTTTTTCAGGTAGAAAAGCTGACTCTAGGAGGTTAAGAAACTGGCCAGAAGTCCTACAGCTAGTAAGCGTTTGAGCCAGGAGTTGGACCCCTGTTCTCTGGACTCTAAACCCTGGTCTACCCCCACCCCCTCTCTCTTCTGCTCCTCTGAGCTCTGATTCCTTTCCAGGTCTGACCCTATTGTTGATGTGGCTTTTTGATTTTCTCTTTACAAGTCACAGGTCCTCTCTGCCCTCCCTGCATGAGCCCTGGTGAGTCCGTCCTGGGTCCCAGCCCACAGAGAGCAGCCCCTGCCCACCCCACCCTGCAGATGTCTCCAGGATTCTGTCTCCTCCTCATGTCCCATGATAGTCCGATCTGCAGCAGGTCCCTGGCCTTTTAATCAAGCGTTCAGTTTTGCCTTGAATGAGGCTAGAGTCTTCTCTGTTCCTGTGACCCACCATTGAACCTTGCAGGCTGCTCCCCGAGTAGGGGGTGGGTGTCACGTGGTTTCTGCACGGTGCTTCTCCCGCCTCCCAGGTCTCTCTCCTGATGGTCTGCGTCGCCAGCTCTGTGAAGTAGTTGTGAAACCTCCTTGGAGGATGTCTGTGACAGGCCCATCTAGAGGATGTTTGATGGCAGAGCACGTGGGCTAACTTCCACACGAGGTGCGTGCTGAGTTCCCAGGAGGCTTGGTCCTGCTCCTGGGATGCCTATGGTCCTTCTGCGTGATGCCGTGACTCCAGGTGTCCCTGGCCCAAGTGGGGAGGTAGCCGGGACTTGGCCTGCCGTACCTCCGGCTCGGCTTCATGAGCCCAGGTCTGCAGAGAGGCCCCACATCTCCCCTCCGGTATCCTGGGAAAGATCCCCAGGACTCCCGCCTCACCGTGTGGAATAAGGGAAAGGGCATGAATTTGGGAGTTGGTGTTGGGTTCAATGCTGGCCCTGTTGCCAACTATTCACATGATCTAGTGAACTTACCCTCCCAGGGCCTTGCACAGAGTCACGAGAAACATCTGGCATGGACGATTTTGGACAGGCCCAGCTTCCCAGCTTTTAAATCCTGCATATGTCCTTTCTCTGACCTTGCGTGGCTAAAGCACCTGGAAGGGCCTCCCCTGCCCCACCTGCTGCCCCAACCTGCCCCTGTCCACACTGCACCTCCCGCTCCACTCCAACAGCATCCTAGCAGACAGACAGCTCGCACTGCTCCCTTCGGGGCTTCCCGGGTACCGGGGGCTTAGCCTCTGCAGCTGGTGGGTCAGGGAGGCAGCTGGGGCCTGAACCCAAGTAGGACAAGAGATTGGCATCACGGTCTGGGCCAGGCAGCTCTGAGGTCCCAGGGCTGTTTTGGCGGTGCCCTCAGGGGCAAACAGAGAAAGACAGGAGGAACGATGTGGCTTTGACACTTCCCTTTGAGCAGAGTGTTCAGTGTCTGAACCTCAGCTGCCTCAATTTTATGGGGCGGTGAGTCCTTCGCACCCCTCCTCAGCCCGCCACCTGCTGGGGACATGCATCTCAGCGCACAGAGACTTCCTAACTTCTCCTGTATGAACACAGCACCACCAATTCCCTGCCAACAGGGTCCACGCCTGCCAAGGTGATTTTCCTGGAACTGGGAGGGTTTTGTTTTTGTTGTTTTATGTATTCGATTATTTACTTATTTATTATTTATTTTTAATGTTTTTTAATTGAAGTATAATTGACGTACAATATCCTGTTAGTTTCAGGTGTCTATCACAGCGATTGGATATTTTTATGCATTAGGAAATGATCCCCATGATAAGTCCAGTTACCATCTGTCACCATACAGAGTTATTATAATATTGATTCCATTCCCTAGGTGGGGCATTACACCCCCATGACTTGTTTCTTTTATAACTGGAAGTTTTTTACCTCTGAACCCCCTTCACCTGTTTTACCCACCCACCCCCACCTCCCCAATTTGGTGATCAACGGTTTGTTTCCTGGAGGATTTGAGGAAGGAAAGACAAGGACTCTGTCAGCGCCAACTGCACGTCAGGCATTGACGCTGAGTACTTCCTTTGCATCTTTAACTGGGAGAAGCCGAGACTCCAAGGGGTCCTTGCGCAAGGTCACGTGGGAGCTGGGAAGCTGCAGCTTGAGGACTGGGGGTGGGAATTCCGGACTGGGTGTCGTGGAAGGCCTCCTGGGCCCCCAGCCTCGGCTCCTGTTCTCCCCTTGTGCTGCATTTGTCCTTCGGGCTGGGCTCGGTTGGCGCCGCCGGCCAGCTTCCCAGCTGCCAGGCTCATGGCGGCCTCCACGTACCACCGGCTGCCTAGAAGACACGCCGTGAGCCCGGGACAGATGGCCAGCTGCCTCCCCCGGTAGGAGAGCCCTGTCACTGCAGACAAATGGCCCGTGTCGTTCAACCACGTCTTTCTCGTTGCCGGTCTGCGGCCTGAGTTGTCCAGATAACCTTGTTCATTTAGTGTTGTCTTGAAGGACGTCACAAAGGTCCCCGGGCAGTGACAGCCCAGCCTTTGCCCCAACCAAGGAGAGACGCAGGCAGGCCTGCTTCCTGACTTGTGTCGGCGGCCCGTTCAGCTCTTGCAATTATCAGAATCTGTCAAACTCCATCAAGTGGCGTTTTTCCACATAAAGGCACGTGTCCCTTAGGCCTGGCTCTGAGCTGGGGATGACATCCTGGATGGCTTCCACCAGCCATCTCCTTCACAACTGTGTCTCCCAACCCCTGCCCATGGATGCCACCCTCAGCCCCCTTCAAAATGCCCCCAGTCCCCCTGCTTATAATTACCCTCCTCAACCCCCCACCTCCACCCCCGGTGCCTTGGCAAGTAATTACCTTCCAGGGAAGTTAAGTCTCTGACAACTCCTAGCCCAGCTGGAAAAGATTCATTATTCTGTATCTGGAAATAACCAGGCCCATCAGCACAGGGCTGAGATAACACCAGTGTAAAAGTTCTCTATTCAGGAGAATTAATTAGGATTCCTTATTAAAGATCCCATTAGGCAAAAGGGCATTTTTATCTGTGATAGTCAGCTGCTCCTATTTTTCTAAAGCTATAACTCTAAGTTTTAAAAAAGAGAAAACCAGGGGCTGTGCTTTCCTCTAAAACAATTCAGTGTCAGTTATGTCTTCATCAGGATGTGAAAATAGATTTTCTCATTCAATTTGCAATGCTTTATCTGTTCAGAGTCTGGTAATGACTCCACTGTATCCCTTTAGCAAGAACCACAGCCCCAGGTGGGTATTTGGGGGAGTGGGATGTTCGGTTAGAATGACTGCCAGAGAAACTGCATTTTTTTTTTAGCAACCTGGGCTGGCAAGAAACGCTGACTCTACCATGTACTCTCTCTGTGACTTTGGGCAAGGCGCTGAACCTCTCTGAGCCTCACTTTCCTCCTCTTTAAGTCTATCTCCCGGTGCAGGGGGTGGGGGATCAAGAGTATAGCTGACCCTTGAACAACACGTGATTGAACTGTGTGGGTCCATTTTATATGCAGATTTTTTTCTGTAAACACAGCACAGTACTATAAATGTGTTTTCTCTTCCTTATGATTTTCTTTTCTTTTTTAACTTTTTATTTATTTATTCATGAGAGAGAGAGAGGCAGAGGGAGAAGCAGGCTCCCAAGGAGCAGGGAGCCTTATGCGGAACTCGATCCCAGGACCCTGGGATCATGACCTGAGCCGAAGGCAGACGCTTAACCATCTGAGCCACCCAGGCGCCCTTCCTTATGATTTTCTTAACATTTTCTTTTCTCTGGCTTACTTTATTTTAAGAATACAGTGTATAATACATATGAATACAAAACACAATTGACCTTGAACAATGTGGGGGTTAGAGGTGCCAACCTCCCGTGCACAAATCTGCACCTAACTTTTGACTCCCCCAAACACTTAACTATAGTAACCTACTGTTGACTTTGATAATATGAACAGCTGATGATCACATATTTTGTATGTTACATGTCTTATATACTGAATTCTGACAATAAAGTAAGCTAGAGAAAAGAGAATGTTATTAACAAAATCTTAAGAGAAAATTCATCTTCAGTCCTGTAACTAAAATATCCACGTATGAGTGCAACCCATTCATCCCTGTTTTGTTCAAAGGTCAGCTGTATGTGTGAACCACTCTGACTACCCCTTGGTTTCCTCATCTGCAAAAGGGGAGGGTGATCCCTCTTCCAAGGCTCTGGAAGGGTTCAAGAGCAAGTAAAAGCATGTTGCCCGTGGGAGGCGTTTTATACATGCACATCAAGCCCGAAATGGACCCATTTGGTATTTCCCTCCAAGAAGCCCTGTCGGGACCCCTGGAGAGAGCTGTTCCTGCTCCCCACCCTGAGAGAACTGAACTCATTTGTCCGGCCTGGGGTCTGGGTATTAACCTCCCTGGGCTATTCTAGGGTACAGCTGGGGCTGAGACACCTCGCTCTGTATCATCTAGGTGAACCTCAGTGATGGACACACCCTGGCCTCCGTGGCTCCCAAAGGAGGCAGTGCAGGGGTGGGGAGGGGTCGCCTCTTGACCTCAGCGGCTGTACTGCTTTCCCCTCAGCCTGGGACCCAATGCCCAAATAGACTTTGTGAGATGGGCGCTCGCTGTAAACCCCACAGATTTTTTTTAAATTGTCAAAGAGAGCAGCCGCAGCTTGTTTATCTTGAGCGAGAGAATGGGAGGAGTAACAGAATCTGAGGCCTCCAGAAAGTTCTGAACAAAGCGTGTTGTTGTTTTTCTCTTGCCTCACCCCATGGATAAGGACGTGAGTCCCTAAGCACCTCTCAGCAAGTGCATGGCGTAGCCAGGGTGGAATCCGGGCTCTCCAAATCTCATCCAGACCTGTTTCCACCACCTTCCATGCTCCTGGGCTCCCTGCCACTGCACCAGCGTTTGCCAGACTTCTCATGAGAGAGTCACAGCTGCGTCGCCTTCTGCAAGATCTGTATCCACACAAATGTGTTCACACCATGTTCTTCTGTCTGCCTGTCCTGATACACCCCCCCAATTGCTTGTGCCTCAGTTTACCCGGTAGAGGAGCCACCTTAGCTTCTGGGTTTTCTTCTCACTTTTCCTTCATATTGCTTTGGCTTCAATCCTCTTTTAAAGCCTCTGACCCTGCTCCCTCCCCCATTACCTCTCTGACCCCCCTCCTCTCTCATCCACTTCTGCAGCCACACTGGCCTCCTTGCTGTTCCTCAGACACCAGGCTCGCTCTTTCCACCTCGACCACCTGGCGCTTGTGGTCCCCTCCACCTGGAATGCTCTTCCTCCCAGGCATCCACACGATTCACTCTTTCACCTCTTTCCGGCATCACCCCTCAGGTCATCCCCTCAGCGAGATCCCCCTGACCCCCTATTTAAAATTACCAGTGCCTCTCCCCACTCTTTAGAACATCTGCTTACATCCGTTTTTTTCCTCAGCTGGATCTCCACACCTCAGAGTGTCTGGTGCACAAAAAGCCTGGAACTGGGGGGTTCCAACCCCTCTCCCTGGTTCCATCCCTGGAAGCTCTGCTCAGAGCTTCACACCCATCATCCTCATTCTCCAGGTCGGAAAACTGAAGCAGGGAGGTGGCATGTGGCCCTCCCCAAGGTCATGTCAGGTGATAGTCAGGAGTGACTGTGCCAGGTCGTCTTCAACCAGCCACAAAGACTGTCAGGTTAGTTGTGTCTGTCTCCACAGCCTGCCTTGGGCCTCGGGGTCTGGCTTTACTAGGTGAGGCCTCCTGGGTGCAGCTGCGTTCAGCACCCACGTCATGCAGACAAATTGCCCTGCTGCACAGATGTGTTGCTGGGAGAAAACACGGTCTGGGCTGAGAACCAAGAAATCCTCTCCGCCTTGGCACTCCCCTCTTCACCCCCATACCCCGCCCCCCCTGCCAATTCCCCCATCAAATAATTCCTGATAATGAAGTTAGGATGATTCATTGGTTTTCTGATGAGCGTGAATTCATCATCAAAATCTACATATTTCAATCCCCTGATATGTGCTCTCAGATTCCTATCCTGATTAATATGTAAAGTGCTTTATCCTGTGACTTCACAAGAGAAAACCCAGCTTGCTTTTAGGGGCCCGCAGGGTTCTGGGCAGGGTGGGAAATGCTGCCTGCTCCGTGTTGGGGCTGGTAGAAGTAGCTCAACAGGCACCTCAGCTGAGAGGATGTTGGCTCAGAGTTGGCTGAGCTCAGAGTCCGGCCCTGGGAGACCAGGCAGTGAAGCTTCAGACGCACTGTCTCATAACCCGAAAGCCCTGGATGCAAAGTTGTTCAACATTCACAGTCCCCCAAGCTTGCAGGGGCTAGGAATAGCCTACACCGCATGTCTGGGAGCCTGGCGGAGATGCAGCAGTCCCCTTCTGAGCCTTCTGGAAGGCCAGCCAGTGTGCAAGCCACTTTTCAGCCAAGACCATCTAAGCCTGATCCCTGCATCCGGTCCCCTCGCCTCTCCACAGAGCAGGCTCAAGTTCAGCAAGCAGCCTTGGGCCTCCCTTTCCCAACCCCAGCCCCTAGTACTGCCCTGGGACTGTTGACCTCCTGTTGTGTCTAAGATGCCTATCATGTCAGATGGAGCCTGCTCCAACCCCTTTCACCTCGCCCACCAGACATCCCTACCGCTCCGCCACCAGATTCTGCTGGCACCTGGACTGGACCAATTCTGGCCCACACCTCCTTGGATTCAGACTGTTGCCTCCTACCCCCAGGTGGGGCCACCCCTGCCTCTCTCAGCCTCCTTCCTCTCTGACCCACAAACCCAGACACAGGTGCACACACACCACAGGATCTCCCACCAGGTGCTGTGGCCACTGAACCCACGAGTGGCTGTTTGCCCAGAGGGCAGTAGAGTCAGACATGGTTCAGACCTCAGGGCCAGGATTTGGGCAAGGTTTTCACCTCCCTGAGCCTCTATTTCCTTAGCTTTAAAATTCGGGCCATGAGGAATAATAATTTACACTGCGTCAGGCTGCTGTGAATTTCATCCTAGCACTAAGCGACTTGTCTAGCATGTAGGTGACACTCGGTAGTGAAGCTACGGGTGGCATTCATTCTCATCGCCACGGACTGGGGTGAGCAGGTACTCCCGTTTTCCTGATATGGAAACGGAAGCTCAAAGATGTTGAGGTTGGGGTGTGGTTCAGAGGAGCAAGGCAGCACCTCTTCTCCACAGAAGGACCTGGAGCCTCTTGGGGGAAAAGGATCTGGGACCCTGCAGAAGATGGGAATTCCCATGAGGAGACCTGCCCTGTAGGAGATGGGGACCCCGTCAGCGGCCTGGATGTCCCAACAAGGCGGTCGTCCCGACGGAGGAGTGCTGCTTCCTGGCACATCATATGTGTCTGATGCTGGAATTCTTGCCCCTGGTACCAGGATATTTTCCTAGTTTAGGTTTTCCCAAAAGCAGACCTGAGACAAGGGTTCAAGGGCAAGTAGTTTATTGGGAGGTGCAGATGACACCAGGAAAGAAGGGGGACATGATATGGGGAAAGGGCAGAAGTGGACACGGGGTATGTGAGCACACCAGCCCCCACAGTGGGGGCCTGGGGCATAATCCCACCGGGAGACTCTGGACAACCCAGGTCTGCAGAACCCAGGTCTTAGAGTCATGCCACCCAAGGAACAGGGAGCCGGGGTATTTATATACCGATTTCTACGAGTCACTGACTGAGAGCTGCTCCTGGGGGATTAGTGCCTGGCCCTCCCTGCTTGCTGTGCTTGCAGGCAAAGTGGTCCTCTGTGGGGGGGGGAGGGGGGAATGCCCTCGGGCACAGGGTCCAAGTGCTGGCAGTGGACGGCTGTCCCACTCTGAAAGACCCAGGAATACAGGGGGACACTAACTGCAACTGTGACAGATTTAAATGTATAAAAACACAGTGTGGAAATGAATTGAAAGAGCTGTAACTCTTGGGGCCTGGGCAGTTCACTAGACATGACCTTGGGGAAGGAGCATCTTCCCTTAAGCATAGAGGAGCCACTGAGACTTTGGCAAATCTACAGAAAGCTGGGGAAACTAAGTCCCCTGCCCCCAACACCACCGCCTGACAACAGCCTGGAGACCTCCCAGGACAGGGGGAGGGGTAGACCCCATGTCACGTTGTGTTTAGATCTCCTACCCTTCCCTGCAGGGGCCAGCATCCACCACCCCCAGGGGCCTCAGAAAAGGCTAGGCTCCCTGCTAGTTTGGCAATTAGCCATTGAGATTTGGAAGGTCAGGAACATGAAACATATTTTGTAGTCACAGAACGGTAAATTCTGTGGATTTAGGTCACACACACACTTACAAAAACCAATTATTCACTGGAATATAAGCGTCTGCTGTCAACATTCAAATATTTTTGGAAAGTTTTGCTTTTTGCTGGCTGTGCATTAAGTGAAGTCGTGCTTCTTCCACCAGAGGTAGGCTCTAGGGCGAAGTCCCCCAGAGCTCATGCAGAGTTAAGCAGCAACGCCCACTTGGGGGCTTTATTTAGACACACCCCAGCTCTCACTTCCTCACTTTCTGGAACCACCTCGGGAAGTTTCAGAACTCAGCCTGGGGAGAAGGAAAGAGGCTCCGAGTTCAAACACATTCCTGACCCATTTACTGCTCTTTCTAAATTATGTGGGTGAAAGCTCCTTTGTAGTTCACCCCCACACCCTTCCTCCTCCTCCTCCCCCTCACCCCAGTCCTCTCACTGGTAGGCCAGGAAGAAAAGCCCAGGACCTGGAGTCAGACAGATCGAATACCATGGGTCAGCCTTGGGCAAGTGCCTGATCAGTGTTCCCATCTGCAAAGTGGGTGCAATATTGCCAACCATGGCCCTCCAGAGACAAGTGTGACACCACGGGTGCCGAATGAGGGCTCCTCTCCTTCCTTTCTTGTGATCTGAGTTCTCTCTCTGCTTTCAGTCCGCCCCTCCCTCCCTCTCCATGCAGACTGTAGCAGGGAGAGTCGTGACCCAGATGTTTCTGTTGATGTGGGGCGTGGCTAGAAGAATGCTGCGATGTTTCATCCATAATCATAAAGCATCACCGACTTACTACACACCTACTACTCCATGAGGAAACTCCCATTGATCATTTTGAAGGTGAGAACCTGAGCCTCTTGCCAGGCCCATCTGCTTGGTCCCACCTTCACTTGGTCACTCACCTCCTACAAAAGCCATCGAGTCCAAACTTGGGGACCGGGGATGCTGGACTCCCACTTTTTGCTTCAGAATCACCCGGCCAGCTTCTGTGGAAAAGACAAACAGCACAATGATTTTACTGAAATGGTTTCCAACAAAAAGGAAACAATTTAAAACGAATAGAGAGCATTTGTTTTTTATTTCCATTATAGATGTAACACACAGTCATTAAAGAAAATTTAGAAAACAGAGAAACTAGATAAAGAAACTCTTATGCATGACCGTTTTGACATACCACCTTCAATTTTTCCTAGGCATCGCTTTGGGGTTTTGTTTTGTTTTGTTTTAAGATTTTATTTATTTATTTGAGAGAGAGAGAATGAGAGATAGAGAGCACAGGAGGGGAGAGGGTCCTAGGGAGAAGCAGACTCCCTGCTGAGCAGGGAGCCCGATGTGGGGCTCGATCCCGGGACTCCAGGATCATGACCTGAGCCAAAGGCAGTCGCTTAACCAACTGAGCCATCCAGGTGCCCTGTTTGTTCTGAATTTAAAGAGCCATGTTCTTGCAGTGTGTGTGTGTGTGTGTGTGTGTGTGTGTGTGTGTGCGTGTATGGATAGATAGATCCTTTTCATTATTTACAAAAACAATTCATGTTCATTGTGAAAATTCAAAACATACCCAAGAGTACAGAATAAAATGTTAGTTTTCTGCTTGTTGAGCCCCCACCCTAATTCCACACTCCCTCCCCCACCCACCCCGCCTCCCCCCAGGCAAACATTATTAACAATGTAGCTTTCTAGTCGAGTCCCTATGCGTTTACACACACACACACACACACACACACACACACACACACACACACACACACACACACACACACACACACAGAGGCAGGATGGGGTTAAATGTAAACATGTCATTCTACAGCTCATTTTTATTCCCTTTGGTGTATATGATAGATATTTTTCTGTGTTACTTCCTAGATCTGCCTCATTATTTTTTTAACAGTTGCCTTCATGTCGTATTTTTCACCATCAAACAGTGCTATAGTGAACACCGCTGTGCATCTATCGCCATGTGCATGTTATAGCGTCTATAAGATAGCTTCCTTAAAGTGCAATTTCTGGGTCAGAGTGTATGTTTTTTTAAAAACTCAGATTCCACCAGAGCACACTCCAAAAAAGCTGTGCCAATTTAACGTTTTCATCAATCATGTATGAGACCAGCTATTTTCCTACATCCTTCCCAAATTAAAATTTTGCTATTTTTATCCATCTCAATGGGTGAAAAATAACACCTCATTCTTCTTTCGATTGCCATTCCTCCAGTTATTAGTAGTGGATCATCTTTTCATGTGTTTATGGTCATTTTCATTTTATTTTTTTTGATTAACCTATTTATATCCTTTACTCGTTTTTTCTGTTGAATTGTCTGTGTTTTTCCTATTGATTTTTAGGAGCTCTTGTATATTTTTAATATTACTACTGCATCTGTGTCTTAGTCCATTCAGGCTACTATGACAAAAAAGCCACAGACTGGGTGGCTTATAAACAACAGAAATTTACTTCTCACCGTTCTGGAGGCTGAGAGTTCCAAGGCCAAAGTGCCAGCCGACTCTTGGGGTCTGGTGAGGACCCACTTCCTGGGTCCAAGCTGGCAGTCCCTTGCTGTGTTCTCAAGTGGCAGAAAGGAGCTCTCTGGGGCCCCTTTTATATCACTACTCCCATCACAAGTGCTCCACCCTCATGACCTGAGCACCTGCCAGAAGCCCCATCTCTTAGTACCATCACATTGGGGTCAGGTCTCAACATACGAATTTGGAGGGCAGGGGAACACAAACATTCAGTCTCTAGTAGTCTGTCCTACGTGTTGTAAGAGTTTTCTATCAGCCAGTAACTTGTCCTGTTTCCTTCTTCCTCGCAGCACACATTTTATTTGTATGTGACCAAACCAAGTTGATCTTTTTCTTTGTGACTCCCGAGTCTCGTGTCTTGGCTAGAAGTCTTCCCATGGAGTTTATAAAAATAGTCTTCTCTATGTCTTCTAGAACTCTCAGGATTTCCTCTTTTACAGTTAGCTCTGTAAGCTGTCTGAATTATGTTTTGTGCCAGGTGTGGGATATAGATCTAACTTCTAGTTCCAAATGAATGATGAATTGTCCCCAAACCTATCCTTTCTGATTTGAAATGGCCCTTTTATCATAAACTGAGCTCACATCTATCCATGGTTCTGCATCTGGATTTTTTTTTCTTGTATTTCATTTAACCGTTATTCGGTTTTTGTGCCAGAATCACATATTTTCAATGACCATAGCTTTTTAGCCCTCCCCCATTATTATTTTTAAGACATTTTATTGGCAATTCTTGTGCATTTACTTTTCCAGATAAATTTCAGAATAAGGTTTTCAGACATCTTCAAGAAATTCCATTGTGATTTTGCTTAGGATTTGTAGGTTAATTTGGAGAGAACTGACATTTGTACAATAGTGAACCTTCCTATATAGGACCACGGTGTTCCTCTCATTTTTCAGATCTTTGTTTATGTTCTTTAATAAAATTTTATGGTTTTCATCATTTAGGCCTAGTAAATTTCTTGTTAGGTTTTATTCCTAGGTAATTTTATAGTTTTTATTATTGTGAATAGTGTCATTTTGTCATTGCACTTTCTAATTGTTGATTGCTGGCGAATAAGAAAACCATTGATTTTTGTACATTTCTTTTGTAACTGACCATCCTATTGAGCTCTCTCATTGGATCTAGTAGTTTTAACGTTGATTATTTTAGATTTTCTAAGTTAGACAATCATATGAACTGCAAGTAATGTAATTTTGTTTCTTCCTTTCCAGTATGTATGCTGGTTGGGTTTGTTTGTTTGTTTTTTTAATTGGGGGGGCGGTTTCGGCACTTTTTTGGTTTCTTACATGACTAGTGCCCACAGAACTGTATTAGAGAGAAATGAAACGTTTGGCAGCCTCATGATTTCTGCAAAGGAGAGACTTACAGGCAAGCACAGCTTTTACTAAATTCTGCATCACGGATCAATAAAAATCACACAATTTCTAAAGATGTTTTTATTCCCACTTTATACAAGACTGAGAAATCACATAGTGTCCACATTAAATGATGCTACTATTTTTTAAAATCTGGAAGGATTTAGAAGGGACTAATGGAGATCGGAGGGACAAGGGCTAAAAAACGCAACCTCAGGCAGCTCCGTGGTACCATCACTAGATGACGTGTTGCATCATTTCATATCCTGATTATTTTGCACTTACACCATTGGCATTTTCCATGTTATTATAAACCCTTGGCCCCAAAATATCTCCATTAGGTGGAGATATCACAACTTACTTAACCATTCCTTTCTCTGTGGACAGTCAGATCATCTCCAATTGGTCGTGTTATAAATATTGCTGTGAAGAACATTGTTGTGTGTAAAGCCTGGTTTTTTCCTCTCTGAATTTATGATTATTTCTTTAGGAGCGATTCCCAGAATGAATACTTTTTAAGACTCTTGATTCTTATTGCCAAATTGCTTTCTAAAAGCTTTTGATCATTTTACCCTGCCACAAGCAGTATGTGAATGTCTGAAGAAATGGGACTTTCAAAATTAAGAGTATGAAATATGTTGTAGAGGAAGGAAGACGGGCTTTGGAGTCAGTTGGGTTTGGATCCTGGTTCCTCCACTGACAAACTGGTCAGATTGAAAAACAAAAACAAAAAACACTCTGGAGCCTCTGTCGCCCTCTTTGGAAAATATGAGGCCAACTCTGCAGTCATGGTCAAGACTGAATGAGAACAAATGGGTGATGGCACTTGGCACAACGTAACTATAAACAAACAGGTGTCATCTTCCCTTTATTTGAACTATTTTCAGAGATTTTTCTTTCCTAACCAACTTTGGAGACTTCCCCAGGAAAGCATACTTGCTGCAATGAGGAGTGACTTCCGTCCCTTAGCTGAGCCTTGTCTGCCTCAGAGGAAACCCTTGACTTGCTGCTGGCCGCTGGTCCTAGCCCTGAGCTCCAAGACATGTCCCATGGAAGAATCTCCCATGGGCTGCCTGCCGGGCCTGCTCAGTGGTTGGGCCACTCACGAGCCTCACAAGGGTGGGGACAGGAGAGAGCGGCGAGGCCAGCGTTCCCAGTGGAAACTGTGGCCGGGGGCTTCCAAGGAGGCCGTGGCTTCTCTCCCGACTAACTGGATTTTCTCCTTCATGGACATTGCACAGAGTGGGGCAGTCGACATCTGCTCACATTTCCTGGCTGCCAAATCCCGCCGTTCTACCTCCGTGGTATCTCTGCAGTTTGTCCCTTTTCCTGCAACCCCAGGACCCTCCCACATCCTTCAGGCTCTCACGCCTGGAAGGCTGAAGCAGGCTCCCGCCAGCCTCCAGGATTTCTGCCTCCCGTCCATCCTCTATTCTGGCCCAGTGTGATCCTACTAAAAGCCCGTGTCCAACCTTGTTGCCATATCGCTGCTGAACACCTTCAGTGGTTGCTGTCGCCCACAGAGGATAGTTCAAACTCTTAGCATCCGGGCCCCTCCAGCTGGCCGTCACTCCTCAGCTGTACATTCCACGCATGCCTTTGTTTACTCAAGAGACATTTATTACGTGTCAGGGACCAGTCGAGGCATTGGAGTTACACCTGTGATTTGTTTCAAGCTAACCATCCAGAATCGTATGGGCTCTCATGCTTCCTGCACTCTTTTTAGGCACTTGGTGCTGTGCTAAGCACTCCATATGCATCATCTCTCTTAACCCTTTCAGTAACCCTATGAGGCAGGTGTGATTTTCATTTCCCTTTTACAGGTGAGGATGCTGAGGCTTGGAAAGTTAACATCGGCTGCCCAGGGTGGCTCTGCTGGGAAGTAGCAGAGCCAAGTCCTCTGGCGCTGGAACCAATGCTCTGAGCCACTCATCAATCCCAGTTTCTTTCGTCTGTATTATGCCTGAGAATTCCTGTTAGACTGAATGGTGGCATCCTCTCTATATACATATCTTCTAAGAAATATGGGCAGAGGGGCGCCTGGGTGGCTCAGTCAGTTAAGCATCTGCCTTTGGCTCAGGTCATGGTCCCAGGGTCCTGGCATCGAGCCCCACATAGGGCTCTTCACTCAGTGAGGAGTCGGCTTGTCCCTCTCCCTCTGCCCCTCACCCCTGCTCGTGCTCTCTCTCTCTCTCTCAAATAAATAAATAAAATCTTTAAAAAAAAGAAATATGGACAGAGACTTCACAATTCTAATGAGCAGAATTACAAAACCTGCCGCCGACCAGGGACTAGCGCAAGGACTTGGGCAAATTCTCTACTGCCTAAGTGCTCCCGGGCTGACCACAAGATTCCTGCCTTGAACTCCGCTTCCTGGCACCCCAATTCCTGCTTCCTCCTAGTGCCCCATACCCAGGTTAGTTATGATTTCCCAAGAGGTGTCTCTGTCTTCCTCTCTGAACCTTCCATAATCAGCCCTTACAGGATGCATAGTGGCCATACGATAACTGCACCGAATTAAACTGGATTGAATTGAACCAAATTGAATTCAGGAGCAGATATTTCCCAGCAGTGGCTGGGATTTAAGTTCACTGTTGTCCTGATCATCTTGTTGTAGATAACATTGCCTCCTCCATAAGCCAAGCTAAGCACTTAGGTGTTTGAGGATAGTATATCTTAAGGGGTTTCTATTCAGGCAGCATGGCTCTTTCAGCATACACCATTGGAAAGAGATCTGAGTTGTGTGTATTCTTTGATACAGTTCTCTGATATGTCTCGGAAGTGGGACAATCTAGGCTTAAGAATCTTCTGTACCTCTTGCACTGCTGCATGACCTTGGGCAAGTTACTTAGCCTCTGGTTCCTCATCTGTCTCTGTCCCATGAGGATATTGCAAGGATTAAAATGAACAATTGAATATAAAGCTCTTACTGTGGAGCTTTACGTGCAAGGAAAGATGCACAAGGCATAGTAGGAGCTCACGGGTGTTGACAATAATTGTAATAATTGTTCTCCTATCCCCGTTTCTCCTGTCTGTGCTGAATTGCATGGATTGGGGGCAGTGACAGTAAGGAAGGGGCAGAGGGAGGTAATCAGAAGCATGGTCTTCAGGGAGATTGCTCAACCCTGGGGCCTGGGAAGGAGGGGGAGCTCTCTGGTTTCATGCCTAGAAAAGTAGCTGACGGGTGTGAATAATGGAGATAGGATGAACCTGGAGAGGTAGATGGAGGCCAGATTATTTGCATTTAATTCCGGGGTCAATAGGGAGCCACCAAAAGGTTTATAGCAAGGAAGTAACACGATCAGCTTTGCATTTTTGAAAGACCACTCTGGCTGCTGCTGGAGAACAGGATGGAGGGATGCATGCAGGCACAGACACCGACTGCTCTTTGTTGCTGTAGCCCAGGTGAGAAATGATGAGGCCTGAATTAACACGAATTAACACAGATTATAACAGTGGAGACCGAGTGGAGGAGTGGGTTTAGGGAACTGGAGGAACAGAAACACGGCAGCACCTGGTGAGTGATCCAGTGAAGCTGAGGGACAGAGGAGGAGGGGGAGGAGAGATGGCTCCCAGCTCTTGGCTTGAGTAGCTGGTGGATGTGCAGGAGGTGGCCAAGGGAGTGAAGGCAGGTGACGTTTCAGAGGCCCATGGGACTTCTAAGGTGGGTGGATTAAGGAGCTGGAATTTGAGTGGGCTGTGGGTTATAAATAGACATTTAGGAGCCATCAGCAGAAAATTGGGTGCAAGGAGAGGACTTACCCCAGGAGATAGCAGGGAAAGAGAGTGGCACACAAAGGAGAGAAGGCAAGAGGGTGAAAACACTGGTAGATGTGAGGACTCGCTCGGGGCCCCAGCTCCTCCAGAGGGCGGCTCTGGGCTTGGTCGCACTGACATCCAGTGCACTGGGGGGAACATCTGGGCATTCTGCTGTCTGCTGTGTGTCCGCCGTTTGTCTGCTGAGGTCATGGTGAGCCTCTGGCTCCCCGCCCAGCCTGGAATTGGCCCTGAGTGTCCATCTGCTTGGCTGGCCCATGAGCCCCTGCCCTGCCCTGCTTCTCCTTCTCCCAAAGGCTATTCCTCTCTATGAAGATTACAGAAATAGTCGAAGCCCTGATCTACCTGGCAGCACATTTCCTAGTCCCCTCCCCCTTCCACATTCTAAATCCCATAATACGGAGGGAACTATCTCTACTCTCTCTCTGAGCGGAAGACAGCCTGAAAATGGGGTCTTGTTCTCAGTTTAGAGGCATATGTCCTCTTTGGGGCATCTCGCCTGGGGATCAGATGGGCCCTTGATTGTGGACTCCCTGAGAAGCTTTGGAGTGTTCCCATATGTGTTAATGCCTTCCAACTTCTTGGCACCATGGATAATGCTCTGAACTAAACAACGATAGGTGTTTCCAGATCCCACTCTCACAGGATGTGTCTCAGATTAGAAATCTACGTTTCAAATACTCACCTAGACCACTGTGATTCAATAGGTCAGAGGGCACCTTTGAGAAACAGGATTCAGCAGAAGATAATTCCAAGGGGACCCAACATCTAACCACCACCCGCCGTTTGCCATACTGCTGACATTTCATTTAGTACTCACTACTCCCCAGTAAGGTAAATGCATCATTATGTATGGTCTAGGAATAATTTGAGACTCAGAGATGTTTAGCAACTTCCCCAGGGACACACAGCTTGTTACTAGCAGAGTCAGAATTGGAACCCCAAGTCTGTCTGACTCCAAAGCCTAAGACATTTATACTCCAGCACATCACCTACTGAGAGGGAAATGGTACCTGTTTTCAGGTAGTTAAATGTCCACAGAGGAAAGAAAGTCTGGTAATTGGCAGAAACAGAAACAATGGGTAATTGCCAAGAGTCAAACCTTGAGTCAACACAAGCTCTAATAGAATAGAGTAGCTTCCTGGGGGTGACCACTGGAGTGTTAAGTGGGTGCTGGACAGACACTCACTGGAGGCGCTGTGGATTTGTGGAGTAGGCTGCAATGTGACTGAGTCATTGTCAACCTCGTGATGTCTACAAGACAGTGTTTTGATGAGATGACTCCCTGAGTCGGGTCCTCATATTTGCTCTAGACTTATTACATTTGCAGCCATGAAGGGAGGGAGAGAGGGAGAGGGGAAAGAAGTCAGCTCATAGTTCAACATATGAGGATTGAGAGCTATGGATCTTGAATATTTTATCCCTCACTGAGTTAGGTCTTAATGATGAGAGAACTAGTCCCCTCCCCCTTCCACATTCTAAATCCCATAATACGGAGGGAACTATGTCTACTCTCTCATCACTCTACCTGGTGAGTGATCACCAGGTAGAGTGTTGACATGCCTCGTGTTGACTTGTTCTGTAAACCCAAGGCATTCCTGAAGAATCCTCCCTGAATCCAACCTCACATGACCAGATGAGTTTTCACACGTGCCCTTCCTGCTAATGCCAGCCCAAAGCCTGGGTCAACAAGGCAGTAATAGCCAAGAGAAAGGTAGATATGTTATATTCTCTTTGGTCTGAACTAGAAAGTAGTTGCAGAAAAATCGGTATAAGTTAAAATACATTTTGGGGATGCCTGGGTGGCTCAGTCAGTTAAGCATCTGCCTTCGGCCCAGGTCATGATCCCAGGGTCCCAGGATCAAGTCCCCATATCGGGCTCCTTGCTCAGTGGGGAGCCTGCTTCTCCCTCTGCCTGCCGCTCCCCCTGCTTGTGCTTTCTCTCTCTGACAAATAAATAAAATCTTTAAAAAAACTTAAAAATACATTTTGATAGCTCCCACCACCTACCGGATGAAGAAAAAGCTACTTAACAGGATTTTTATAATCTGACTCCACCCTAATGTAGCAGCTTCATCTTGTGCCACTTCCCATCCTCATCAGCTCCCCACACCATGCTGATGTGCCTTGCTTTAGTCACTCCGAGCTACTTGCCATTCTATAAACACATCATAACCATCATCCTGTCATGCCTGTATCCTTCCTGTGTTCTCCATCTAGAATGACCTTCTCCACATTTTTCAAGAACCAATTCAACTATCTCTACCCCCTCATTGGCAGTTAATTAATTTTTGCTTTTTACTCCTGCAGAACTTTTTTTTAATTTTTTATTGTTATGTTAATCACCATACATTACATCATTAGTTTTTGATGTAGTGTTCCATGATTCATTGTTTGTGCATAACACCCTGTGCTCCCTGCAGAATGTGCCCTCTTTAATACCCATAACCAGGCTAACCCATCCCCCCACCCCTCTCCCCTCTAGAACCCTCAGTTTGTTTTTCAGAGTCCATAGTCTCTCATGGTTGCAGAACTTTTATATATACATAGAAGTTACATATTTAGTCTCTGTCATCTCCACTCTCCCTTTCCTCAAGATTTTGTGGGAGCCCCAAGAAGAAAAGACTAATAACTCTGTTTTGGGGAGTCTGGAAAGTGTTCACAGAGAAGAGGACATTTGATTGGGTTCTTAAAGAATGAATAGGAGTTTGTCAGGTACGCAAAGGACAATAGACATCCCACACAGTTCTGGAACAAGCTTTCAGTTTGCCTACTGGCAAACTCTTGCACTTATTTCTATCAGAACCTGATCTCTCTGCATAGCATGTTGCACGGGGGAATTGTCTGTCCCCTAGCAGACTGTAGGTCCTCTAGGGCAGAAAATGTGCCTTGTTTTCCTTGCAGTGTGCAGCACAGTGCCTGACAGATGCTGGGCATCATAAATGTATTTTTGTACTGGGGCATGAAGGCGTGAAAGTACCAATCCAGGAACTACCTTTCTCCTTGTCTTAGTGCAAGTGGGGAAATGGTCATATTCTTATTGTCTCTTATCACTGGTTTCAAGAACAGGCTCAGAGATGCTGAAAATACTCTATAAATTGTCTGCTGATTTGAACCAAATTGAAGAAGTTGCTCACCTGGCAGGCATTAAGAGGACCTTCTGTAACATTTGGACTTCATTTGAGTATAACAATTTCACCAATATAAGCTTTGCTTCCCCTTTAAACAACATGCCACAGTTCCAGAATGATGCCTTTGAAATAAATCCTGTTTGAGTAATGTTTCTCTTGGACTCATAAAATCTTTATGGCAATCTTCTTTCATCCCATAGACTATGAGAAGGAAGAGAAAACCAGAACCACTGAGCTAGAAGTGGGGAATGCAGTATTTTCTCATTATGTGGGTCACACATTTAATGTAAATAGTTTTTAAATGCAAATCCAATACTGACTACACACATTAGCTCAAAAATCCTAGCTCTGTCCAAAGTGCTGAATCTGTGAGTACTCTCTGATTAAAGAGTAGGTGGTATGGAAATGATGTATCCTTTCAGATAGAAGGTCTGAATGTATTAAAACATCTAGTAATAGCCATACTAGGGATAACAACACAAATGCCAGGAGAAATAAAACACAGATGAACAGCTTAGTGCCCCCACTGCAGGAGAGAGGGAGGGAGGAAGAGAGGGAGGGAAAGAGAGAGAGAGACAGTAAGTTGATAGAACTGAGCTCTTAACCCAGTTGTACAAAGGAGCACTGAATTGGGAGTCATGCATTAATTCAACACAATTTTTTTGAGTGACTACTATATACTAGGCATCGTACTAGAACATTAAATGAGATAAATCATAATCTTTGGTCTCCACAAGAGCACTGTCAGTGTTTACTCAACCACTGACCAGCTGTTGACCTTGGGCAACTTACTTAAACCTTTCAAGCCTCAGATTTCTCCTTTAAAAATTTGGGATAATAGAATCTCACAAGATTACTGTGCAAATTAAGGTGACACTTACAAGCACTTTGCACAGAATTTAACATGTTGTAAGCCCTCAGTGAACATTACATGTTAGGATCATGTGTGGTACATTATGGTAAGTTCTTTATACCCGTTATCTTTTATGCTCTCATTTACTCTGCACCAGTCACATGGGATAGGTTTTAACATCCCCATCCCCAGGTTAGGAAAGTGAGGCTCAAAAAAATGGAGTTCATTAACTTGCCCAAGTTCATATAGTTGTTCAGTCATGTGGACAGAATTCAGGGCCAGCACTTTTTACTCTAACACCAATGCTTATAATTATGGTGATGCTGTCTAGAGCAGGACTTGAAAACAGACTGACTGTTCCTGCCAACAACCAAAGAAATAAGGCCAACTCCACCCTTATCTGGGCTGGCACTTTTGGAAAGGCAAATTCTCAGGGACTGGGGTGGGCATGCAACCCAGATGCCTGTGTGAATTTTAAGTTAGGGATACTTGCAGGTTGACAAAGATGAGGAGGATAAATCTCAACCAGGAGAATAGGGCCAAACCCCAGCCATCCAGGAAGAGTCTCACCAGTCTCTCAGCCCACAAGGGAGCAAGAATAGGGACCAGAGACTAGAGCAGACCAGTCAGGCAGATGGGCCACACTTAGATAGGGTGGTTAACTACAAAGGCTGCAGGGGCTCCAGGGGCTAAGTCCCACAGGGCATATAGATTTTGGGGGGTGGGCAATAGACTATTTCCAGAATCCATTTGACAAGAGAGGAAAGGGCTCATGATGAATTGCCTGCTGGAGAATCACTGGCACCCAGACAGGGCAAGTTAAACCCAAATATGTGGTGAGGCAAAGGCTGGGCAAGAGCCGACATCACAGAAGCTACTGTCTCACATACTCCATCTGGAACCTCCAGCTGAGAGAAATCTGTGATTTTTCTGGTCTGTGTCCTGTGGAGCGGGGGTGATGGGGCTTCTGAATTAGTGACAACACATTGCTACCTCCATGGTAAGAATGTTCTTTTCCTTCTAGTCCAAGAGCTTATGATCTAGACCAATGGACTTCACATAAATATATATTCTCTTTGCTTTCCTCCCTGTGGGAAATAGAAGGCTACAAAGTACAATACCCTCCTTCCCCCCCTCCAAAACCTGTTCAGTAAACAATGGGAGCTTTGGACTCCTTTGACTGAAACCGAAAAGGTCACATCTCAGTAGTGTCTTTGAGTCTTGCTTGTCGCATTTGTGACAATCCTGGGCTGTCGTGGGGCCTCCCTAAGGTGTCCTTCCAGCTCTGACCTTCCATAGGTGTCTTTTAAATGCAGAGAGTCATCAACCATCAGGCAGGTAAACGGATCAATGTGGGCTGTTCATCGAATTGTGTTCCCAGGGCCTTTGTGTCTGCTGCCTTCCGCCCCTGCTGCTGCTGTCAGATCAATGGGGGAACCAGAGGGCTGTGCGGTGTCATAACAGCGACTCCTTTACAGGGACTTTTCTCAGTACTTCTTCAAGCTGGGAGGTCAGGGGCACCTGGGCCCCACACCTCAGCAACTCTGGGGAGGTCTGTGTTGGCTTCTGATCAAGGTCAGCCGGGGGTCTCCAGAATGGATGGCGTGCTGGTCTCCCACTCACCTGTGGTGCTGTCTGGTCTGTCCCCGTGAGATGGGAAGTGTAGGTGCCCCATCGCATGTACGTGGAGCCCATGGGGCCTGGGCTCATCGTCCACTCAAGCTAAGGGAAGGTGTGTGGTGACAGAGAAAGCAAAGCAGGAGTTACAGGTTATTTCCAATGCTTCACCTTCCTACGGTAATGGCCCCAGGCGATGGCTCCTGGCTCAGGAATTCAGAGGGTTTATTGAACAAATGCACAGGACAGAGAGTGCCGAAGACCAGCTCTCTTGGTACTACGTGGTCTCCCCGCCTCTCCCTGCTTGTGAATCAGTACACACGGTCCTAAATGGCCCCTCCAAATGCTGGGTCGGACTGACTTCCAGTTTTCTGTATCTCTTGATTCGAGTTATCAAGAGAAAGAATCTGATTTGTTCAGCTGGCTAATCGAGTGTCAACTCCTCATCCAGTCAGATGACACTAAGAAGAGGCACACTCAATGGGGACAAGCATAGCTGCCGGAGCCCACCCCTCCAGTGGTGGTGGCAGGGGGCCAGTGAGGAGCAGGGCAGCCCTGAGAAGAGAGCATGGGCTGGGCGCCAAACCCGCGACATGGCTTCCACACTAGTCTAACCTTTCCACCTTCTCTTGGGTCTCCCTCACAAAGAAATGAGGGAAACTTCTTCCTTTCATCCACCTCCTTGAGCTAACCAAAATAAAGCAAAGGGCCCGGCGCTCCATGAAGAGAACTCGAGAGTAATTTCAGGGTGTCCCCACCACTACAATATTGTCTGGCTGGATTTCACAGTCTGCAAAAGGAAGCTCTGTAAACACCGGGGATTACTGTGATGATTACGAATCCTTTAAGAAGCTAAATTTCCCGAGTTCTCAGAGTTGTAATGCTTTGGGATTTAGAGATATAATTAAGAACAGATGAGCCTCAAAAAGTTGATGACCATGATCGGGGGTTGCAGGGAAGAGCAGAGAGGATGTTGGTGGGGGTTCCAGGACTCCGTCTCCCCCACGTGGTGGGAGAACACAGCCTGGGGAAGGGGTGGGGGGTGGCAAGTGGCCTGAAGGACCTTAGTCACTGGAGTCAGGAGTCCCTGCCTCCTAGGCTCCTAGAACTGGGGACACAACCTATAAACCCTCTCAACAGCTTAGAACCAGACAGTGCAGAGTCAGCCTTGGACTGTAGTGCTGTGGCAACAGCTCTCTGCTGTTCTGGGACCCAGGGAGACTGCCACATCTGGCCCATTTCCTCTCGGGCAGACATTTGCCTTCTGCCCACACATCAGTCTTGCACAAGAGGGTTTCTGCTGCGGCATTGGGCCATTCCCCAAACCCCTTTAGTTTTTACTCATTTCCCAGTGTTTTTCTCCGACTTCGGTATTTACTAAAAGGCACGGAAATACCAAAAGGCAATGCTATGTTTTATTTAATTTATTGACCATAGTGACCTGAATCTATAGCATCTGTAACGCCAAGACTGTTTTGACCTTCTAAAAGGAAATGAGTGCGCTCAGAACCAGAGCCAAACGAGCAGCTTAGACCCATCCACAAGCAGAAGTCTGGGGCCTGGGGAGTTTCAGGGCATTAAATTGCCATCAAAATTTGAGTAGAGTCTTGAAACCCTTGCAGTCAGGGAAGGGAAGGAGCAGTGATCCAACAGTTACCATTAGAGGAGGTAGAATGAAGATGTTAGAGCCTGAATCCCTGAGTTCTGCTACTTGATTGCTGTGTGACCTCAGATACATTGCCTAACCTCTATGTATTCCATCTTCCCACCTGCAAACCATAGATTATCATAGACTCTGCCTCATGGGGTTGCTGTATTAAAGGAGTCAACACATGCGAAGTACTTAGAACAGTGTCTGGCATGCAGGGCATGTGCAGAATGGTCTCTCTTGTTCCCAGGGGTTGATTAGGTACTCTATCCTGTGTCTTTTCATTTTAGACTCACAATAGCCCTGGGAAATAGATTTTTTATATTCCCAACGGACAGAAGAAATGGAATCTCTGATGTTCAATAAATTGCCTAGGACCACCTAGCTAGTAAGTGGCAGGGATAGATCTCTAGACTCTAAGTCCTATGTTCTTTCTATTCCCTGTTCTTTCTATTCTAAGGCCAGTCCCCTTCATGGTCTGCCTTCCTTCCCATAATTATACCCCCGGTTTCCTCTGCTGAGTCCCTTGGCACCCACCCGAGTTATTTCAGTGAACTTGGAATCACAGCACCACTTCCTGGCTATGACAACTCTCTGAGCCTCAGTTTCTCTATTTCTCTAGGCTGGGCACGATCACGGGGCCTGCTGAGGAGGAGAGCAACAGCCCCTGAGGGCCAGAAACTGGCCTGGCATCATGAGGCCACCCTTTTGCTGGGAGCTGGCCTGGCACCCACACCAGACCTGGGTGTTTCCTGTTGAACGTAAATGTCAGCATCAGACAGGCCACTTCATGACCGTGATGGACTGAGATAAAAACAAGCCTACTTCATAACCACATCTGAACTCCAGCATAAGCAAGAACATTACCAAACACAAAACCAGCCAACCGTTCCCCTCCCTTCGCATCTTGGCTAACGTGCGAGACACCTATGTCTCTACCAGTTGCAGCTTTAGTCTCGCTTCATTCCTCCTGCCTTTTAGATAAAATTTATGAAGTACCCAATCATAGAAATACACCTACTTCTTCACAGCATCTAATCTAGAGCAAAGCTCCACTTCCTTGGGCCCTCCCCAAATCACCTAACACAAGCCCGAATCCTGCAGTAGGTTCTTTCCAACACCCTCTTACTGACACCCCCATGGTTCCTGGTGGTAGGCATTCTCGCTCATTGCCACAAGCCAATAATGCCAACTGTGTCCAGCTACAGGGGGATTCCTGGTGGTCTTTGGCAGTGGTTTAGTGGGTGGGGTGAGCGTCCACACTGCTTCTGGAATTGAATACGATGATTCCTGAAGAGCACTTAGAAACAGGGCCTGGGACATTGAAAGTGCCATGCTAGTTAGTAGCAACATATTTATTGCCAAAAATGTCCCTCTTTGGACAAAGCTGGTGCACACCCATTAACCCTCACTAACCAGCCCCCTTCTTCTCAAAAGTCCGTGCAGACCCCCTCTCAGGTTTGCCTCGGGCCCTGAGCATGCCTCATTTGCACTTGACAGACCTTCCCTCCACGCTGCAGACCCCGAGCCTGTGAATACTTTTACCACCCATGACTTTCGGGGCTGCCATCTGCCCACTGGGGCCCCTCTTGGAGAACATCCTGTCAGAGTGTTCCAGCAGCAAGATAGGCAGAGGGGAGGCCAGGCGGGCAGTGGGATGGTGATCAGGTGTCCACAGTCCTCTTTCTGCTTCCTGGAGGAGGAGACCCTGTGCAGATAGAAGCGCCCCTTCCCACTCTCCAGAGGAGTCTGGCCAGAGTCTTCCACATGAGTGTACTCACAGCTGCAGGGGGCAGCCCCAGGGCTGGCAGACCTCTTCCATGCCCACTGCTGCTAATTGCAGATAATGCATTAAAAATACAGAGCCACATCTGTTCATTTCAACATGAGTATCGAGGAATTTACATGGTTTATAATGACAGAGTGTGAGGGGTAGGAAAATCCTTCTTTTGCCTGTGGGCCAGAGGCACAGCTATAAGCAGAGAGCTGGAGGTGTGGTTTCCTCTGGATGCTAGCCAAGCCCTTTCTTGGAGGTGCCAAGAGATAGATCCAGGTATTTCTCTGGAAATACAAAATTATGTAACCAGTCGAGCACAGAGTATGTGTCTTGGTGCTCAGGAGGCCTTCTGGGCCAACTCTGCCATTTGCAGAGTTCCTGTGAGGAGGGGACCGGCCACTGCCAGCCACAGAACAAGAGGAGCAATGTGCCTGTTGTGATTCCAGCAAGCAGGCACTGAGCACCTAGCCTAGAGTCTCAGTTCCCTACCTGCAAAAAGGGGCGTTTAAAGTTCTTGCCTCATTGGGTTTATTATCAAATAAAATAATTACATCTGAATCACCTCAAACAGTACCAGCATGGCATAGGAATGCAATAAATGTTTACTATTATTATTTGAATGCATGTCAGGCATTGTATTAGATTTTAAGAGTACCAGGATGAATAAGGCAAGGTCCCTGCCCTTCTCCCCAAGTCCAGGAGATAAACAGGTGATACAATGTGATCTGCAGTGGGATGATGATATGTTATGGGAGCACAGGAGGAGGGTGGGAGAGTCAGAGAGGGCTTCCTGGAGGAAGGGACACCTGACCTGACTTTCATCTGAAGGTGGAAGTTTACCAGACCTAACAGGTAAGGAAGAGGATCGCAGCCTGGAGTAGCATGTGCAAAGGCCCTGAGGAGAGCGTGAGGGTATCATGTTTCTGGGGGAAATAACATGTAGTAGGGCCTTCGGGTGGGACTATTAAGCATCTGTTGCTGCATAACAAATTGTCCCAGAACTTATGGCTTTAAGCAGTGTTTACTGTCTCACATGTTCTGTGTGTTAGGAATCTGGGTGTGGCTTAGCTGGGCCCTCTGGCTCAGGGCTTCTCACAAAGCTGCAATCAAGGTATCTAACAGTGATGTAGTCCTCTCAAAGCTCAGCTGGGGAAGAAGGTGTGTTCCAAGCTTGTTCACGTGAATGAAGAATTGAGGGCCCCAGTGCTGTTGACCAGAGACCACCTCAGTGCCTTTCCACAGGGCGGCTTTCAACATGGCTGCTTACTTCATCAGAGCAAGTCCTAGAAAGAGAGAATGAGACCAGGAGGCCCAGTCCTTTATAACCTCATCTCAAAAGTGACAGCCTACCACTTTTGCGGCATCCTACTTGCTAAAAGCAAGTCACTGCATTCAGCCCGCACAAAGGGGAGGGGACTGACCAAGGGCACAGATGCCAAGAGATGAAGATCGTGTGGTCATTTCTGAAGCTGCCTTATTACAGGCTGCCCACTGGTCCCCAGTGACTCCTTCCCCTTCCACATGCAAAATGCAATTACCCCTTCTTCAGGTCCCCCAAAGTCTCATCCCATGATAGAATCAGCTGAGAGTCCAGAATATCATCATCTAAATCAGGTTCAGGTATGGACGAGGCTCCTGGATGTAGTTTCTCAAAGGCAGGTTCTAGAATACTGTTACTCTAGAACTGTAGTTCTACAAAACCAGACAGAGAAACATTGCCTGCCCCCACATACCCAACACACAGTGGTACAACAGGCATAGGGTAATGGTTAAAGACATTCCTACTCAAAAAGGGGGGGGAATGTGAGGCATAAAGGAGTCCTTGGTCCATAAGATTTCTAAAATCCATCCAGGAAAATATTGGAACCTTCTTGATTACTTCCAAAATCTGGGAATCATTCCCCATGACTTGCAGCTCCACATTCTGAGCTCTTGGTTCCTCCCTCTGAGTCATTCTTCTCTCTCTCGTGGAAGAAAGCATATGTTGAGAATTTTGGGAGTCCAGTGACCTCTTTTTATTTCATGCTATCTCTGTCCCTTTCAGTGCAAGGTAACAGTGTTTCTTCTAATGAGTTTTCTTAAGACCTTCGGGGGTCTTCTCTAAATCTGAGACTCACTCTTTATACAGAAGCCACGCCCACAGATTTCTTTGGACTAAACCCCTTTCTACCTTGAGCTTCTACTAAGATGAACAAGGAACAATGCTCTGATGCTTCCCAGAGGCCATGCTGTTTGATCTAGAGGGTCTGTGAGACCCACCCTAATTTCTTTAAAGGGCCTTGTGTGACTGACACTATGCTCTTTTTTAAAATTTAAATTCAACTCGTCAACATATAGTACATCATTATTTTCAGGTGTAGGGTTCAGTGATTCATTGCGTGTGACACCCAGTGTTCATCACATCACATGCCCTCCTTAATGTCTATCACCCAGTTACCCATCTCCCTACCTATCTCCCCTCCAGCAACCGTCAGTTTGTTTCCTAGAGTTAAGAAACTCTCATGGTTTGTCTCCCTCTCTGATTTCTTCCCATTCAGTTTTCCCTCCTCTCCCCTATGATCTTCTGTGCTGTTTCTTATATTCCACATATGAGTGAAACCATATGATTACTGTCTTTCTCTGACTGACTTATTTTGCTCAGCATGACACCCTCTAGTTCCATCCACATCATTGTAAATGGTAAGATTTCATTTTTGATGGCTGCATAATATTTCATCGTATATACATACCACATCTTCTTTGTCCATTCATCTTTCAAAGGACATCTGGGCTCTTTCCATAGTTTGGCTATTGGCATTGCTCTTACAAACATTGGGGTGTAAGGAGCCCCTTCGGATCACAATGTTTGTATCCTTTGGCTAAATACATAGTAGTGCAATTGCTGGGTCAACACTATGCTCTTTTGATATTCCTGAGGTCTCACCCAACAGCTGGACAGTCATACCTTCACTTTATCTCCAGACCACCTTTCCCTGACAGTGCTGGAAAGCTGATTCTTGATTTTAGTATCCTTTGCTGTCTTGGGAGTCTGAGAATTTTCCAAAACTATCAGGTCCTGGCTCCTTTTTAACAATTGTTCCCTCAATTTATCTCCCTTCTCACCTAAGTGGCAAGAAGAAACCGGACAGTGCCTTTGACACTTTGCTTGGACATCTCCTTAGCTGGATTGCTGAGTAGGCATGTGTTCTGCTTTCCACATAACTGCAGACAACAGTGTTACTAAGCTTTCTGCCACTATGTCACAAGGATCCCCTCCCTCCAGTTTCCAATAACATGTCCTCACTGCCTTTTGAGCCTTCGCTGGCAGCATCCTTAAAGTTCAGATTTTTCTAACAAGCTTCACAAAATATTCCCAGCCTCACCCCATGGTCTGATTCCAAAGCCATCTTACATTTCAGATATTTTTCATGATACTATGCCTCTTTTGATACCACAATCAGTATTATTCTCTCTTTTGGTTTATAACAAATTACCCCAAACCATAGTAGCATGAAACAACAGCATCTATTAGCCTAGTTTCTGTGAGTCAGGAATCAGGTGTGGCTGATCTGGGTCTGTCACAAGGCTGCAGTAAATGTGTGCACAGGAGCCCAGGAGTGGTCCACCTCTGAGCTACTTCATGGCTCTGGGCAGAATTCTTTCCTGGCAGGTAAGCCACCCTCAGTTCCTAGCCACATGAGCCTCTTCACAGGACAACTTTCAACATGTCCTTTTGCTTTGAGAGACAGATGGAGATCATCTTTTGTAGCCTAGTCACTGGTAAAGAAGTGATGTCTTATCACTTTTGCCCTATTCCATTCATTAAAAGTCACTAGGTCCAGCCCACACTTAAAGGGAGGAATTAGACAAGGGTGTGAATTAAAAGAGGTGGGGATCACTGGAAGCTACTTGAGAAGCTGAGTGTGGGCGACAGTGCAGAGGCAGCAGTGGCTTGATTATGCTGCGTCAGACTCCCATAGGTGATGGGCAACCACTGAAATATTTTACTGTTGAGTGGGAAGTCTTACATCAATCAGGCAGCCAGAGCTGAGAAAGGATTGGAAAGGGAGCAATGGGTAGTGAGAGCTAGTGCATGGAAACTTACAAGGGGATGGCCACATGAGAATGTTCATGGCATCCCACCAACCCAGAGGTCAAGGCCAGCCTGGAGCATCACATGACCCCCTTTGGGCCCTAGGCTAAGCTCCCTCCTACTTCAACTGCCCTTTTGTATGTGGCTCTCACCTTCTTTAAACCATCCTTTAGAGACCAGTGCAGGCACCCTCATTCACAGGGTACTTCCTACACACCAGACTTCGTTTACAATGATACACACATCTTTTATTATCCAGCACGCCTGTAGGGCAAGTATAATTTTGGGGAGTGTGATTAGAGGTACGTGACAAGACAAGAGAGTGTCATTGCCTTGGTGATTTCACCCTAAGAACCATGCCCTGTCAATGGACCTGATCCTTAAGCTTGACAGCCCAGAAACTGGATCTTTTGGTCCTCAAACAATTGGAGATTTAGTGGAAGGTAAAATCATTTATAAGATCCCAACACGTGGGGCGCTTGGGTGGCTCAGTTGGATGGGCATCTGCCTTTGGCCCGGGTCATGATCCCAGAGTCCTGGAATTGAGCCCTACATTGGGCTCCCCACCCAGTAGGGGGTCT
Source organism: Zalophus californianus (assembly GCF_009762305.2). NCBI lineage: Eukaryota > Metazoa > Chordata > Mammalia > Carnivora > Otariidae > Zalophus > Zalophus californianus. Next base: position 25,706,808 of record NC_045598.1, on the reverse strand, counting down.
GTTTCTCCCTCTCCCTCTGCCTCCACCCCCCTGCTCATGCTCTGTCTCTGTCTCTCTCTTTCAAATAAATACATAAATAATATTAAAAAAGAAAAGATCTCAACACAGTTGTGTGTTCCAGATGGTAATCAATTGTTTTGCAACTGGGATCAACTTCTCTGTTGAGATTTGAGGAAAACCCAATAAGTAAATATGCTTATTCCTGTCAGATTTGGAGGAGTTGCAGGAGAAAGACAGATGAGGATCAACAAATGAACTAATTGAAGTGCAGACCTGAACACATTCTGCAGGCAAGGCTGTGGGGGTGGTAGAGAGAAAGAAGAGTATGGTTAGTTAGCTCCTCTTCTCAAACCCATTAGGCAGATAAGTCTTGCTTATTACTCTTCCAAGTGAATGCCTGGGTTGCAAGAGGGAGAAGTATTCCCCTGTGGGCCTTGGACTGGTAGCGTCAGTGTTACCTGGGAACTTTTAGAAATGCAAATTCTAGGTCCAACTCCCAGAAAAATTGAATCAAATTTTAGGAGTGGGGCCTAGCAATCTGTGTGCTAACAAACTCTGAGATGATTCTAATGTAGGCTCAAGTTGAGAACCACTGGTTGAGTGGAAGCTGTTCCACATGTAAATATGAGACCTGGGAAGAAGTGTCCTTATGGAACATTTTGCAACTCATGCCTTCCCTTCTCCCCATCCCTGGGAAAATGAGTCACAGAGGTAGAAGTTTCACACTTTCCATGTTTGATTTTTAGCTTACAGCTGCTCCAGTGAGTACCAAGTAGAGGCTCCTGATTATCTCCCCTCCAAAAAAGAAAAATGTCATGGGCTTGGTATTTGTTAGCCTTGTCTCTTGCTCTTGCAGACCTTGGAGGGTCTAGCATCCCCTTGTTGGCACTGAATAGTTTCTCAAGATGCTAGAATGACCAATAACCAGAAGTCAAAGTGGAAACACATGGCTCTTCCTACAGAAAATTCTGTGGCTCCCCATTGAACTTAGATTTCAAAATAAACTCCTTTCCAAAGTCTGTCCCACTCCGACTGCATCTCACATCTTGTCACTCTGGCCTCCCTACTCTCCCTGTAATATGCCAAGCTCACTTCTGCCTCAGGACCTTTGCACTAGCTGTCCTGCTGCTTGAAGAACTCTTTCTTCAGACCTTGGCATGCCTGGTTCCTTCTTGTCCTTTAAATCTGAACCCAAATGTCATCTTTGATGACTGATTTAAAGTGCCCTCAACCCCACTTGTCACTGTTTATCTCATTACCCTTGTTTATTTTCTTCAGAGCACTTGACACTATCAAAAAATGATCTCGTGTGTTTATTTGTTGACTTATTATCTGTCTCCCCCTCCCTGGAATCAGGGATCAGAGATCAGGGACCTTAACTGTATTCCTAGCACCAGAACAGTTCCTGGTATATTGCAGGCATAAGATTTACATAAATATTTTTTGAATAAATGAATAAATGAATGAATAAGTGAACATAGGAAAAGCTTTAGGAGAGAAGGATCAGAGTGCAGTGATTCATTCATTCATCAAGATGGCGATGGGCCCAAAGACTCTGCCTTCCTCTTCCCAAGGACAGGGGCACGGAGCCCAGCTGAGTGGGTCTGGAGTCAGCACTCCAGACTCCCTGCCTGCTTCTCCTCTAGCCCACTGTCTTAGGCCCGGCTCCCCCTTCTCCTCCCCCTCCCTCCCTCCACCTCACTATCATTACATTGCAGTCATTAGAAGCCTGCAGATTCACACCCTCCTGTCGACTTTTTCATAAAGGAATGTTAATAGAGTTGGTCTTCAGCAGGGCCAACTCTGACTTGGCCACCCACATTCATGTAATTAATCACACAGGAAACCAGAAAAGGGCGGCATGAGGGCTGGGCCTGGCCGTGTGGTGGCCCTCTTCCCGGAGAAGAGGATGGTGTAACACACAGCTGCTGCCCACCAAGAGCCCACATGTCAGGTTGGAAGCAAGACAACCCAACTGGAACCACTACAGAGGAGTCCAAGCCAGGATCCAATCCGCCCTGGGGTGGGGAGGGTCTCCTCCACCTTCAAGAGGGTACCAAGGAAAGGAAATTAAACAGATAAAGTAGGAGCTAGAGGGAGAAATAAGGTTAAAGATGGTCTCTTCTAAAATTATAAGGAAGCTGGCATTCATTGAGTACTGTATTGGTTATCTATTGCCATGAGACAAATTGCCATACACCTGTTGGCTTACACACATTCATTATCTCACACATTCATTGTCTCTCAGTTTCTGTGGGTCAGGAATCCTGTAACAGCTTAGCTTAGCTGTGAGACCTCACAAGGCTGCAGTCAAGGTGTCAAGCAGGACTGGGCTCTCATCTGGAGGCTCAACTGGAGAAGGACCCCCTTCCCTGCTTCTGTGATTGCTGCAACACTCAGTTCCTTGTGGTTGTAGGACTGGGAGCTTTAGTTTTTTGCTGGCTGTTGGTCTGAGGCCATCCTCAGCTCCTAGAGACTTACTACAGTTCCTTGCTATGTGAGTTTCCCAGCTTGGCCTCTTCATCAAGCCAGCAAAGTCTCTCGAGCAAATCAAGTGGCAAGATGGGGTTTTATAGATCATTACATAATCACAGAGGTCACAGCTCATCTCTTTTGCATCATTCTATTGGTTAGAAGCAAGTCACAGTTTCTGCCCATATTTAAGAAGGGATCATACATGGATATGGACACCAGCGGTGGGGGGTATCAAGAGACTGCACGTAGAGGATGCCCACCACAGTACATATTAGGTGTTAAGGACTGTGCCAAATGCTCTTGCACATATTATATCATTTATTCACTAAAACAACCTGTAAGGTGAGCAGCATCCCATTGCACAGGGGAGGACTCAGAGGAGAGAACTTGCCCAAGGTCCTGCAGACATTAAGATCAGAACCACCTGTATCATAGCACCAAGCCACCCTGTGCAAGCTTAGAGGGCTGAAGGATTTGCATCTTTGCATTGAGGAGCAAGAGCCCGAGGGAGGCAGAGGAAGGGGGTCGCAAGTGTGTTCTAGCTCCCTGTGAGACTTGAAACAAGGAAGAAGGGATGGGTGTGGATTACATGTTGAGAAAGAAGAAAACTGAGAGCACTTATGTTTGATGATCTCTGTTTTCTCAATAAAACAGAAAATGAGGGCATCTCCTGAGAGTGGGGATTGGGATGGAGGGGAAGCAGAGCCAAGTTGGAACAACAGCTGTAGGGAACAGGGAGTCGGAAACAGGAATCTTGCCAGCACCAGTACAAGGTTGCCAAATAGGATAAAGCTGCTTCCTCCTTGAAGACTTCAAAGGTCTCCTGGGTAGGGGGTACCCACTCCCGCCCCCTGCACTCTGTGTAGCTTGCACTTTCATCATGCCTTGTAGTGCTGTAGTTTATGCCCACATCCATCTCATCAGAAGGGAAGTTCTTGCGGGTCAGGAACCTGACCATAGTCTATGCAGGGGCCTGCCGGTAACCAACACAGGATCTGGTACATGTGAGTCTTCCATAAATGGCCTGACTCAGATCTTGAATTTCTAAATCACTCCACTGTTATCACCTTCTATTCCCTAAAGTCTCTCCAGTTCTAGACTTTTCAAAGGATGTATTTTTACTTTTGTTTTGAGAGTAAAAGTTCAAATAGCAATAGAGGACAAAGTCTAAGTCCATCCTGGAATAAGAGTGGAGATTGAATTAGGGAAGTCTGTTGTATGCATAACGTGTTGACAAAAAAGCAGTTTTGCATTTTGGCCCAGTCTTTTTGATTTCGAGAAGTCAAGAGCCATTTCAAAATATTCCATACCAACGTATATTGATTGATATGAAGCATTGCTCATGGTATGTTGTTGCCTGAAAAATACAGCACAGACACAGAACAGTCCCATTTGTGTCAAATTACCACTTTTGTCTCATTTTAAGTGGCAGAACCCTAACTCAAACTACCTTAGACAAAAGAAAGAAAGAAACAAACAAACAAACAAACAAACAAACAAACATTGTGGGCTCATTTTCAACGAAAAGTCCAAGACTATACTCTGATGCCAAAGGGACTAACATTTTGGCCCAAGAATGAGGTAGATGGCTTGCAGCAGCCTCGGGGCAGGGCTCTCCCCTAGGACCTCTTGCACAAGTCCTGTGGTCCACTCTGATTGAACCACCCTGGGTCACATGCCTGTAACCAAACCAATCAGTGTGACCAGGGGACTTCAGAGGTGGGTGCTGTGAACAAGAGGAGAAGGAATGAATACCGGGTGGTCATAAAGGCACTAAATGTCCACTCCATGTGTTCTATGCTTCTAACCACAGACAAATGATTGGGTGGATGGCCACCAAAGCCATGACAGGGTTTTCTCCAGGATATAGGACTTGAGCAGAGTCAGATGCCCATGTTTGTAAAATCAGCCCTGTGTTTCATCCTCACCAGAGCAGGGACCACCCCTGGGGTCTCCTCCTGGCCCACTGATGATACCTAAGTCTCGCTGGAGGAGCAGTTCTGGAATTAACTGTAGAAACTGAGTCCCCCTCAACTCCAGTTTGCCAACGTCTGCTGGGGCCTCAATTGGGGGCCTGATCTGAACTCCAGGCCTTCTGGCCATGCTGGTGAGGATGATGGCAGGACTGGCATTCATGCACCTGACCCTGAGGAGGGTCTTCCACCCTAGATAACCACTTGCAACCAGGATGCCCCTACCTCTGTGATTTCCACTTTACACCTGGAGACTCCCATTCCACCTGCCCAAGCCAAGCCCAGTAGCTACTGACCTCAAACACTGCCTTAGACCCGTTTGCCCTTCTTTCAAAGCCAGCTCTCCCCAGGATCAGCTTCCCACCCCAATCTCAACCGCCACCCCACTCACTTCCTCAAAGCGGCACCAGCCGTCGCTGCGCTCACACGACACAAGAGACCAGTGACGGGCAATATAGTTGAATGGCATTTTATTTCTAATTGGATCCATCAGCTTTGTCCGAGTCAGTTTTCCCCCTATGCCGGTTCTTAGCCGACCCTTGGAGGCCCTTCCTGGCATTACGTTGTTTACGGTAGATTTCCAGCTCCTCTTGGTATTTGGCTCTCAGGAGAGCTGCCTTTTGCTCATACGGCTGCTTTTCAGCATCTGTTTTTGCTGACCACATCTTCCCCGAGGCCTTTGCCACCTGCACTACTGACCAGTTCGGATTCTCCCTCTTCAGCTGAGCATAGTGGTCTTGGCAGAAGAGCAGGAAGGATGATGGGGGGCGTCTGGGCGCCTGGGGGTCCCGCTTTCTCCGCTTCTTCTTCTTGCCGACATAATTCATCATCTCTTCCTGGTACCGGGCTTTGTCGAGCTTGGCCAGGGCTTCATATTTGGCCTTTTCATGCTTTGAGATGGACCTCCATTTTTCTGAACACTTTCTAGAGAACTCTTTAAAGCCAAGGTAGGTATTTGGCTGCTGCTCCTTGAACTTGTTCCTGTAATTCAAAAAAAAGTGGATGTAAGAAGAGACATTTGCCTTGGGCCTTAGCTGGATTTCTTTTCCCATGTTCATAAGGTCATTTTTTTTTTCTGGATTCAGTAACTTGGACAGCAGAGACTTCTGTCTCCACACTCCAGGAGCAATCTAGAAGGTGCTCTGCTTGCGGTGAATTTTTCCCTCTGCAAGAGCTATGGTCAGGGATCAGCCTTTTCAGCGGTGGTGGCATTATTGAGTCAGAGGAGGGGACTGTGACATCATTCACCAGCCTGTGGCATTTGCATACAGCTCCTCTTGTTGGTTGGCTACCTGAGGGTCCATTTCTGCTTCTCGTGTGAGATGGTGGTTCATCCAGAAGAGGCTTGAGAGCAGCCACTTCCCCTGGAATATTTCTCCTTGACTTCCTGGAGGCAATGGGCTTTGCCTGACTATGGGAGCTTTCAGTCCCTCGGAAGTAGTAATGAGCCGTGGGGTCCGCCTTCCTCACCGTAAGATTGCCAAGATGCCTCATGATCCCTTCCAAAGTCAGGATGCAAATAATGAATGTGAGGAGGTGGATGGCTCCAGAGCTGTCATGATAAAATGTGAAGTCTTTCTGTTTGCCTTGAATGGTGGCAGCTCATGCCGTTCAAAGAGTTTAGTAGTAACTCTAAAAATAATCAGGTATGACAGCCGTGACTCGGTTCCTGTCAGGACAAAGTTGTCTAATTTAAAACCTGAGCACGTGGGCTATGTACATCTGAACTCTTCATTTCTCTGAAGAAACTGGGGTGAAGTGGGCGGAGGGAGGAGAACCTTGAGGGTTTTACTCATTGCACTTGAGTCCGCGAAAATGGGGTCAAATCCTTGGCCTGTCAGGAGGCTTCCCTGCTCTCATCTCTGGGGTCCCTGGCTCTCGGGGTTAGAATAGAGAGCTCTAATGGCTACACTCAAACTAGTTGGCTTCTGACTTTTTGTGGAAACTGTTACCCCTATCCTACTAGTCTTCCAACTGAAGGAAAAAGAAAAGACAATAAAAGTGTCATCTTGTGACCTTTGGACACTCTGAGGGCCTTGCTTGTGTGGGACTGGAGTTAATACAACTCGGTGGTTGATGATAGTGCCAAATTTATAGGACTAGAAAATGGAGCCTCAGGGCACCTGGGTGGCTCAGTTGGTTAAGCGACTGCCTTCGGCTCAGGTCATGATCCTGGAGTCCCGGGATCGAGCCTCGCCTTGGGCTCCCTGCTCGGCAGGGAGTCTGCTTCGCCCTCTGACCCTCCCCGCTCTCATGTGCTTTCTCTCTCTCATTCTCTCTCTCTCAAATAAATAAATAAATAAAAATCTTAAAAAAAAAAAAAAAAGAAAGAAAGAAAGAAAATGGAGCCTCATTAGCAGAAAAATTAGGGTAAAATACCCGAACAAGTGGGAGTCTGAATTTGGACTGATGTGCTTAATGCAAGCCTGTGGTTCTTGCTGCGTCCTCAGACCCGGCACCTCGAGGGCCGGTGGCTCTGGTGTGCAACTTTAGCAACTGAGCTGGACAGGGAAACTCGCCTAAGACTAGACCACTTTTCCAGGGCTTCCAGTCCACTCCCAAGCCTCCAAGACTGACTTCAACTTCCATCTTCTGTAAAAGAAAGATGGAAATTGACGAGAGTCACCAGTCCTGAATTCGAGCCCCAGCTCTGCCACAAGGCGGCTGGGTTACCGATGCTAGCCTCTTCCTTCCTGTAAGCCTCTGATTTCATGTCTGTAAAATGGGTGCTTTGGCCTGGCCAGGAAAGACCCTCCAGATGACGTGCTGTAGCTTTGTGGCTGCATTTAGAGGCCTGTAAGATCTCAGATGCCAGCCGAGGAAGTCTGGGCTAGTGGTGGGGCAGAGGGGTCTGGCCAGGGGGAACAAATTAGTCTGAGAACATTTCTCAACATGGTTAGCTTTTTTCACTCTGGTTCTTTCTCCCAAGGGCCAGGGGTTGGCTCGCCTGTTTGTTGGATTTGAGCTGGATTGCCAAGGTCAATAAGACTTAGCTCCTTTCCGAGATGGAAGGACGGGTTAGGAGGAAGAATTTGGCCGATGTGTATAGATATGAATTAGACTCTGCTCAGTCTCACAAAACCCCCAGCAGCTCATTGTGCCTCCGTTCATGACCTTCTACCCTTCTCATGATGAAAACATCCAGAAGGATTAACCCTATGAGAATCATCTGGAGCCTAGCTGGTCTAGAAAGATAAGGTAGTAAAAGGTATAAGTTATGGCCACCCTGTGGTGTTTGGGCCACACTCTCGCCTTGGAGGGATGAAGTAGGGGAACTGTCTGGAGAACCTTAGGGAGGGTCAATATTGGCTGGCTAAGTTAATGCTATGTGCACTAGTAGCTGAGGCTTTCCAACCTTCTCCACTCTGTTCTGTGCCCTGGGAAGCTGACCCATATGGACCACATCAATGGGTCTCATGCCCTGTGGCTTCCATTTCAGTTTGGTCACTGTGGACCCCAACAGTAGATCAGGGAGAGAGGAAGGTGACCCCAGGGCATTTATTCTCCTGGCTTCCTCCTTAAGAGGTCACTTGGAGCTGGCCTCTCAGGCCCTGGACCGAAGGTGTTGGCTCCTATTAAGTTGTCCTTTCTAAATGACTGGCTCCTTCCAGGTTCAGGAATTGAACCCTCTCCTTGTCCCCTCTTGCCAAGGGTAGTAAGAGCTCTGTTTTTACTCTGCTATCCCTTGTGGCTTTCCTACACCTTCCCCTTCCCTTTGTAGATAGCCTCTTTATTAAACACTCTTCAAATTATTCTCATTTGAGTGACCATCTGGTTTCTGCCGGGACGCTGACCGATGTACCTTGTTCCTCGCTTTCCACCATGAACAGCCATGGAGGTGGATAAATAAAGCAAGCATGGGCATCGGTCCAGGGTAGAAGGGTATTGAGCTTCTCGAGGCCCGAGGACCCAGCAGGCTCACAGCCTAGAATGTTCTGCAGGGGTAAGTGTGCCTGCCAGAGCAGTAGCAGAACGGGGCCACGTGGCCTCCACAGGAGGCATTTAATATCCCTTGTATTATAAGATGGCCTCTAGGCAGGAGCGTTGGTCTAGAGAGCCAGATAAGAAAGATTTCCAGCTTTGTGGGCCATATGGTTTTTATTGGATGTACTCAACTCTACCATTGTAGCTCAAAAGTAGCCATAGACATGGGGTGCCTGGGTGGCTCAGTCGTTAAGCATCTGCCTTCGGCTCAGGTCATGATCCCGGGGTCCTGGGATCGAGCCCCACATCGGGCTCCTTGCTCCGCGGGATGCCTGCTTCTCCCTCTCTAGCTCCCCCTGCCTGTGTTCCCTCTCTCGCTGTGTCTTTCTCTGTCAAATAAATAAATAAAATCTTTAAAAAAAAAAAAAGTAGTCATAGACAATACATACACCGATGAGTGTGGCTGTGCCCGCGATAAAACTTCACATAAACAGGCAGGTGCCTGGAGGTCATAAACTGCTGACATCCCAGTCTAAAGCTGTGAGTTCAGTGTTTTCTAATTTGTTCATTGCAGTTTACAATACGAATTACATTTTACATCATGACCTGTTTGTGCACATGTGTACTTCATAATATTTATATAATACGTACTGTGTGCCCGTCTCTGTTCTAAGCGCTTTACATTTATCAATTCATTTAATCTTTATAACAACTGTGTGGGTGTGTTGGGGGCAGTGCCATTTTTTTTAAAGATTTATTTATTTATTTTAGAGAGAGAGCAAGCACGGGGCAGGGGAGGGGCCGAGGGAGAGACAGTCTCAAGCGGACTGCTCTGAGCACAGAGCCCGATGCAGGGCTCGATCTCATGTCCCTGCGATCACGCCCTAAGCTGAAATCAAGAGTAGGATACTTAACCAACTGCACCACCAGGTGCCCCTGGGCGGGGGCGGGAGAGCTGTTATTTTTATCCCTATTATAAAGATAAAGGTCTCTAAACACAGAGTTTACAGAAACAACATGGTAACACATTATACTTACTATGTGTGTGATGTACTCTTTTCTGTTCTATTCTGTTATGGTCCGTTTTGTTATTCAAAGTGCAACCTGCAGACTGATCGCATGACCCACTATGGGTTACAATCCATGGACTGAGTTGGAAAACACTATCCAGGCAAGCCGAGGGGGAGCTCTCACCTTGGACACTGTGAGATCCTCTTGATTTAGCAATGATGCCATGAAATGGAAAAAACATGGTCTTGGGAGTCAGACAGACATGAATTCAAATTCTAGCTTTGCCACTTAGGCTCTGGGGGGTCCCTCCTTACAACCTTGTCAATAAAGAGCAGTGAGGTGGTAACAAAGCTGTGGGGAGGAACTAACTGAAGTGATGGGAATAATGGAGCCGGCACCCCCCTACCGTGTGGGCAGGACTTAGGGACTCACTTCTAATGAATAGTGTGTAGAAAAGGACAAATTGTATCTTTCCAGTGGAGAAAGCTGGCAGATACCACCCTAACCAATAATGGTATTCTTCCTCCAATTCCATAACCTCTCGTCTAATCATGAGAAAATATTAGACAAACCCAAATTAAGGAGTATTCTACAAAACACTTGACTAGTACCCTTCAAAAGTGTCAAGGTCCTGAGGAAGCAAGGAAAGCCTGAGAAACTGACGCAGATTAGAGATCAAGTAGACTCGATGTCTCAGTGCTCTGGGAGGTGCTGGACTTGATGCTGGACCAAGAAAAAAGGCATTAGTGGAAAGACTGGGGAAATCTAAATGAAGTCTTCCATTGGGCTAACAATACCGTACCAATGTCAACTTTTGGATACGTGTACCACGGTCATGTAAGATGCTAATGTTAGAGGAAGCTGGGTGATGGGTCTATAGGAAATTTCTATACTATATTTGCAACTTGCAACTCTATTCTTGTTTCAAAATAAAGTCTTTCAGAAATCTCCCTCGCTGACAGTGATGTGCACCCAGAGTTGAGATACCCTGCTCTTGATCCATCTCCTCCAGAAATCGCTGGGCAGATTTGACCCTCAGTTGTAACATGTGCTCTTGGCGTGTCTTCTGTCACAGTGTTCCCCGAATTGCAGGGCATGCTGGAACCACCTGAGGAGCTTTCAAAAATCCCAGTGCTCAAGGGTATTATATAAGACTGATGAATCACTGACCTCTACCTCTGAAACCAATAATACATTATATGTTAATTAATTGAATTTAAATTAAAATAATAATAATAATGATAAAAATCCCAGTGCTCAAAGCCCCAAGAAGAAGAGCAAAAGTACCTGGCTCGGGCATCTGACAAATGCTTTGATGCTTCCTCCATTCCCCTCCTGCCCCTCTTCCTGTGGGTTGGGAATCACAGGCAGAATCCCTGCATGTGCCCTCTGAGTGGAGTATCTGTGGTAGGCAGAAAATGGCTCCACAGGGATGCCCACATCTGAAACATGGAAGCCCATAACTATGTTATCTTCCAGGAAAAAAGAACTTTGCAAATGTGATTATGTTAAGGATTTGAGATGGGAGGATTACCCTAGGTTACATGGGTGGACCTGATGTAATCCTCTGGGTCCCTATAAGCGGAAGGCAGGAGTGTCGAAGTTTGAGATGGAGATGTGGTGACAGATGCAGAGGGTCGGAGTCAGAGATCTGAAGATGCGGCATGGCCAGCTTTGAAGATGGAGAAAGAGACCACAAGCCAAGAAACGAGGTGGCCACTAAAAGTTGGGCAAGGCCAGCAAACAGATCATCCCCTAGAGCTCCAGAGAGTGCATCCCTGCAGACACCTTGATCTTGGCCGGGTGATGCCCATTTTGAACTCCTACCCTTCCCCTCCCCGCCCCCCAAGAACTATAAGACAACTGTATTCTTTCAGGCCACGAAATTTGTAGTAATTTGTTAAAGCAGCAATAGAGAAGGAATACAGTGTCTTTCTCATCCAGCTGGTGGTCTGTAATGTTTCCTGTGCTATTCTTTAATAAGTTTTTTTTTAAGATTATTTATTTATTTATTTGAGAGAGAGAATGAGATAGAGAGAGAGCATGAGAGGGGAGAGGGTCAGAGGGAGAAGCAGACTCCCTGCTGAGCAGGGAGCCCGATGTGGGACTCGATCCCAGGACTCCAGGATCATGACCTGAGCCGAAGGCAGTCGCTTATCCAACTGAGCCACCCAGGCGCCCTCCTGTGCTATTCTTAACCCCTGCTTATGTTAATAAAGATGAAAAATGTATGCCACCGCTTATTGGATTAGTTGTGGGAGCAAGGAGCGTGATCTACTCAATTTTACACACTCTTCTTCACTCACTTGCTGACTCATTAAGTCACTAATTCACTCATTTGCTTACCAATTAATTCACTCTTGGATTCCTTCAGTTCATTCACTCACTCATTTGCCATTCATGTACACACGCACATGCACACACATCTCAATAAATAGCTGTGAGTTGTGGAGCAGTGTGGCTGATTCTTTGATGGCCACTTATAAGCAGTGTCTGAAGGATGGGTATGTCTTAGGAAAGGAGGTGATGGTAGAGAGAAGCATCTGAAACTTCCGGGAAGCCAGACTGGTGGGAAAGGCAGGGTCATAAGCACTAGGCCTAGGCTCTTTGGCACTAACCTCGTGCCAAGAACTATTACTCAATCCCATGTAACCATAATATTTTAATAAGAATGATGATAATGTTTTAAGTATATCATCTCCAGAAAAGCCTAAAGAGAGAGATTAATTTTTCCAGGGCTACATAGCAGAGCCAGGCCTCAGACTCAAGTTGGTTTGACTCTTAAGTCCATGCGTTTGGCCTCTACTGGGAGTCTAGGAACTCTCTTGGGTAGGAACAAGTTGAGGAGGGAGCCAGCAGGGAACAAGGCCAAGTATTGCAGGAGGAGGGCAGGTGGAAGGAGAATAAGGTATCTAAATCTCAACACTTAAGGGATTCAGGGAAGACTTTTCTCATTTGGGTTGATGGATCTCTCATGCCAGATGGATCTGCTCAGTTTACCCCAGTTCATAGAATGCCCTGAGTCTAGCGGGTAGAATGACCTAGATAGCCCATAGAACCACACCAGCATGTACAGGTACAAACAGAACCTAGGTCTATTACTGAGAACACAGGCTGGTTGAAGTGAAGTGTCCACACCTAGTCCAGTGGCCTAGTGGATAAGTGGACAGGAAATGGAACAGATGATCAAGCCCAAGCCTGGGATCAGCATGGTGTGGGCCAGGCATGCCTGCTTACCTCTGGCAGGATACAGTAAAGGAGGAGAGGATGAGATCTAGAACAAGACCAACTTTGGGGCGAGAACACCCACAGTGAACTGTGGATGGATATACCCCTCGCAGGCTTTGAGAAAGCCACTCCATTATGCCACAGCATAGGAAGAGTGGTCCCTGATCTTTTTGTCCAGCCCCCTGCCTCTTTCAACCACCATGAACATCTTTCATTTTGTCTGCCTAGCACCGACCCCTCCTTCCCTTTGAGCACAACCCTTCTTTTGGAGAACTGTCCTCCAAACAGTTCTAGCAGGGGCCTATGCCCTTGGCCCCAGGAGTGGGCACACCCCCCAGCTGGACTAATCAGAGGCTTCCAGTGAGCTTTTTCTAATTAGAACTAAGGGAAGGGATTTTCCTCTTGTTTCTGGAAGTGAAGGTGTGAGAATGCATTGGAGCTGCTAAGGGTGGCCATAGGTCCAGCCTTGAGCATCGCCATTTGTCACGGAAAGAAAGAAGCAGGCAGACAGAGCACAACGGAGATAGGGCACAGAGAGGGGGCCCTGGTGGCGTTTGGATCCCTGGGTCTATTCATTCCTGGGGCCAGCTATGGCTTGACTATAGCAGCCAGTCATTTCTTCTCGATTCCAGGCTGATTTGACCTGGATTTCTGCCACTTGAAACCAAAAGTATTAGCCCAGATGTGATGGAGGTGAGCAATATGAGAAGACAGGAACTTTGCTCCCCCTCATTTGTCCATTCTCTCCTTCCTACCTCCTTCCTCTCCCCTTTACTTCCTTTTACTCCACTGTACAAATGGCTAGACCTCTGGCTGGTTATTCAGAATGTATACACACAACACTGGCACATTGTGGACCCTCAATAATAATAGCAAATAGTCTTTGAGCACTTGCTATGTGCCAAGCACTGTACCGAGAGCTTTTATACCCATTGTCTCACTTAGACCTCCTGTCAGCTCTATGAGGTGGGTGATATTGTCATCTTTAGTAAATAGAAGGGCAAACTGAGACCCAAAGCAGGTCAGTTACTTGCCCACAGTTAGACAGCTGGTAAGTTTAGAGCTGAGACTTGAACCTAGGCAGGAACCTTACAGGGCCCATGTTCCTAATCTCCACCCCAACTGCTTCCTATTCAGTAAGTGTTAGCCCTTTGCCCACGAGCCTCCCTTGCTGCTTGAAGACATGTCGTGACCAAGAATATGTGGCTGCTGTGTCTTGAAGCTTTAGCAGGAGTTTACAAGCATCACCATATCACCCTGAATTGTCACAACTCACTGTGAGACACATACTGGGAAAGAGAGACTCCAAGAGGTGAAGCAGTCTCCCAGGGTCACACAGCTAGTGGCTGTGGAGGCAGGATCTAAATCCAGCTCTGTCTGACGAGGGCACCTTGCTCACTGGCCTGCACATCCCCAAGATGTTTTAGCCCACCCATTTTCCAGCCGACGGGAAGTTCATGCCCTCAGCCAGGCCTTCAGAGCTGCCAGGCTCTCGGGCAGGGCTGGCTACCTGCTTCCTTCTGGGGGCGGGGGGTGGGAAGGGACATCGATGATGCTCAAGCTCAGAATGGCAGTCGAGTGGCAGGTAGAGGCTGGTGTGGGAGGCTCCTCGGTAAGCCATCTGCAAACATTTCCTCAGGATGAGAGGTTTATCCAAATATAATCCCCAGGGGCCTCTGAAAGGCATACACTGCCACCCTCCCTGGGAGGGGGACAGGCCCCTTCTCTGACTCATGTCTGCCAGTGACAGGTAGAAAATGGACAAGGCTGAGAAAAGCAGGAGCTGTGGTGGAGGCCAGGCTGGGGCCGCCGAGGGAGAAGGGAAGGTGGCTGCCATGTGGATTGGCTACCCTGGGAGCCACAGAGTACCCTGTCCTTTCCCCCCTGCACTGTCCTGTCACCAGACTGAATGCAGGCATCCTTACTTCTCCAGGGAAACCAAGCCAGGCTACTCTGGGGTCTACTTAATCCCTGTATACTCTGGAAGGTCGGGTTCAAGACACTGATAAGATCCCATCCCTTCTCCTCTCAGACTTAACTAAGCAAGGGAGGAAAATAGTGCACATTTATGAGGCACCTGCTGTGTGTCAGGCACAATCCTGGACACTTTATATATACAAGCACAGCTGTTCACAGGTCTCCCATTGCACAGATGAGGAAACTGAGACTCAGAGAAGTTCAGGCACATCCCCATCGTATATAACTAGTAAACAGTGGAGCCCAGACTCAAATACAGGACTGTGTTGATTCCAGAGGCCCGGCCCTTAACCTTTGACCTCCTTAAACCCATCGCCTTTGTGTAGGGGAACAAGACAGGTGATGACCCAGACAGGCTGGCATCTCCACCCAGGCAGAGACCTGAGCCAGGAAAGCGTGAAGGTCCACGTAGAGTGTGAGCATGCCTTGGTCACCACGCTCCTAAGGCACCCAGTTCCTAGGCCAGGCCTGATGGGGCAGGCTTTAACATCTTAGGCCATGGGACCATCAGGTCTCCAGGCGAGCTCTCCGGTCTAACCTGGAGCGAGAGAGACTCGGGCTGGGGGCAGGAAATGGCTAGCTAAGGATTCAGCAGCAGGGCAGAGACTGCGCTTAGATTCTGTCCAGGCAGGCGGCCCCAGGACGTGGAGGAGGACAACGTACGAGGCGCGGCACGTCGTGTAAGAGTGATGGGGCGGGGGCTGGGGTGGCAGCCACAGAGGCGGACGCCATGACCCCGCGCCACCCTTTCCCCGAATCTCCTTCCTGTGTGCGAGCCAGGCCTGCGGGGCTCTCCCTTGGTCGAAGCCCCTGCACGGTCCCATGGGCTGATTGGCCCCGCTTGGGTCACATGGCCACCCTGAGCCAATCAGCTGCGGCCTGAGGGTCACGTGGGGCCAGCGGGGCGCTTGCTGTTCAGAGAGAGGCTTGTAGCTCTCGGAAGGGAGTGGAACTTCCCGCTTTAGACGTGGAGACAGAAAACGAGGCAGGCAGACGGGCGGCCCCTGGAAGGTAGTTGAGGACCCGCCACCAGCCCTTTCGCCCAGAGCTCGGCCCCCGGCGCCGCTCGCATCCGCAGACCCAGCGCCAGTGAGCACGGCCTCTGCGCAGAGGCAGGAGACGCCCCAGCCAGCAGCCCTTCTGGGTGAGCAGCCGAGCAGGGAATGCAAGGAACGGGCACCCCAAACCACTCCCAGACCTTCTCAAGGTGCCACCCCCAACGCACGAGCCCCAGGACGCCCACTGGTGATGACACCCGCATCCCAGGGGCAGACACACTGCCAGGAGACCTGTCCCTCCCTCCTCCCTCCAGGGAACAGTGTGTCTGGAGGAAAAGCGTTTACCTGATGTAGCTTGTGTAGGTTCCCTGGAGCTAACAATTAGCTGAGCAGGGAAGAGCCCTGGTAATTCGTTGAGTTTATTGAGTTGCTTCTGGGGAACAAGGAACATTTGCCCACATTAATTACCAGATCTCACTGTTAGTGCATTGGAGATAGGTCAGGATGAGAAGAGTCCCCCAGAAAGGTTCCAGCAGCTGCCAAGTGAATGGGGAGCACGGTGAGGGCTGAGGGACCAAGGGGGTGGGGTGGTCCATCTTCATAGGAAACCGAGATGAAACCCAGCATGGCCTTGGAGGCTCTCCCCACTGTCTCCAGGTTCACCCGCTTGCCTGCTTTTCCCCATATATGCCCTCTGCTTTCACTAGCAGGATCTCATTCGTTCATTCGCTCATTCAAGCGTTCCTTCTAGTAAGCAATATTATTGAGGTCTTTCCACGTGTTAGGTTTCCATGCAATGTACTGAGGAAAGAACTGAAGAAAGAAACAGCTCCTGTCTTCAGGAGCACACAGTTTGGAGGATGAGGCAGACCCCTGGACGATGCTTGGTGAGACAAGCACCAGGGTAGAGGAAGTGCAAGGAGTCACGAGATACACAGGAGAAGCCAGCCAGACTCTCTGGAGCCACTGGCTGTAAGATGCCACCTAAAGGATGAGCAGGAAGTAGCTAGAAAAAGGGTGGGAGTGAATCAAAGTGGACAGGGAGAATTTGGCAAGGAGCTGACTTCTCGATCTTTGGAAACATTCAGAATAGATCTGGACTGACCATCTGTAGAGAAGGCTGTAGATGAGATCCATACATAGCTGGCCCTTAGACCTGGAAGTCCTCTGAAGTCCTCGTCAATTAGGATTTTAGTGTTAACTGATTCCCACTCTCCTAGTAGCAAAGGGGATATGATTAGAAAAGATGCCCACAGTTGAAAGCAAGAGACTGCCGTTCCTTCATTCATTGATTCGTTCATTCACAAAGCAGGCATAATGAAAGTGCTCTCAGGCCTCTCCACCAGAGCAGTTCCCTGGGGTTAGCTGGCACTCCCATGGTCTTGCTAGATCTTCCTGACCGATGCCCCGTGGCACTCTAAGCACCAGCTGCCCGCGGGCCGTCTCCCACCCCCACCCTCAACGCCTGTGCACTCCATGGTCCCACCAGCTGAGTCTTGCACTTTCTGAGAATCAGATGGGTTTGTTGCCAACTCTCTTGGTGCCAGTCATACTTGTTATTGTAATTATGTGATTTAAATTAAACATCACATAAACCGATGAAATATGAGTGTGAAAGGAAATAGAGTTGCATCTCTGGAAACTGAATTGAATGCTTTGGAAAGACTCCATGAAGGAGAATCTCTAAAAAAGATTGCTTCCTAAATATTAGGTGTGAGTGACTGAGACAATTGCTCACTTCCGTCAGGGCAGGGACCAGGTCTGTCTTGCTCACTGCTGCATCCCCAGTGCCCCACACAGTGCCTGGCACATGGCAGGTGCTGCGCGATAGATATTTGTTGACTGAACGAGCTGTAGCAGAATTGGTATGGCGAACGATGCATTACGTATGGGTGGAGTTTATATAAGAGAGACAGTGCGGAGAAGGAAACCTTAGTTAAAGGAAAGACCTCGGTCCTGCATTGAATGGACTGATGCATGAATGTACATTGAAGTCTTTGTACACCATCATGAAATGTTTTAGCTGTGTGTGTTCTTTTATTATTCCTTACTTGGAAATTACTTTTCACCAACAAGCTACGTCGTCTGCAAGGCTTAGGGTAGGTGTCAGGAAACTTTCTTTAAAGGGCGAGGTAAATATTTGGGGTTTTGCAGGTGATAGTTTCTGTCCCAACTACTCAACTCCGCCATCATAGCTTGAAAGCAGACAATGTGTAAATGAATGATCATGGTTGTGATCCAATAAAACTTTATTTACAAAAACAGACAGCCAGCTATAGTTTGCCATCCCCTGTTCTAAGGAATTGACTTGTTCCACGTGCCAGGCACTGTGCTGTGTTGCTGGACATGGCGAGACAAAGAAAATCCTGTCCCTGCTCTTGCAGAGCTTGGCTTCTAGTTGGGGACATGGTTACGATTTGGTGTGTCCAGTACTGTGGCAGGGGCATGAGTGTGGTGCATAGGGGTCACAGTGAAGGCAAATGCTTTTCCCATGGGTTCAGGGAAAGAGAGAGGTGGAGAAAAGGAGACATTTTGGTTAGGTTTATGGGAGCAGTGATATTTCCCCCAGGAAGTCAGGTGGGGCAACAGGAAAGGACATTCCAGGTAGAGGGAGTAGAATATGCAGAAGCATGGAGACATGAAAGAAGCTGGGGCTCAAAGTGGGTGTCACTGGAGGGGGAAGGCATGAAAACGTCTAGACTTTATGATACTGGAGCCAGTGGGCCTTTGTTGCTGGGTTTCCAGCAAGGCAGGAACTTGGGCGAATCTCCCCACATAGTACAGAGATGAATTGAGGGCAGAGGGCTATCTCAGTAGTCCAGGGGAGAATGATGAGGTCAGGAGGCAGAGAAGACTTGGCTGCCATTGGCCATGGAGGGCAGGAATGGAGGAGTTAAGGATGATGCCTGGGTTGGGTGACAAGGAGGATGGTGTGGATTATGGGGAGAAAGAACACTGAGGAGCAAGAATGACTGGCAGAAGCTTGGGTTTGTTCAAACAAGCCCCCAAACCTCCAAGTAGGTAGTTGGGATTTGGATCTTCATACCGTGGCTCAGCTGCTCAGAGCTGCCTGAACTATTGGGATGGGTAGGCACTGCTGAGAGAACCAGATCTTGGGCTGCCTTTCCAAAGATAAGTCTTAAGACTCAGGAACTCCAACAGTCCATATCCAAAAGAGAACTGCATTCATCCTGGGCCTTTGCCCAGTTCCAGGAAAATAGATAACATTATGGGTTTGTCCTGGGGAAAGCATTTATCTCAACATAGCAAGAATCCTAGGCATTTGGCTAAAGGAAAACTGATACGGAAATCATTGGTGATAAGAATGGGTATCAGGGCTGAGTCAATAAAGGCTCTCTTCAGAGATGAGAGGTAGCTTGGGCGGGGACAGAGGAGTCAGGTCTCCAACAAGAGCCTTGGTGCCCTTTGCCCACCACCACCAAGCCATTTCCAGAAGGGTTTTTCCCTGGTTGCATCATGGTGCCCTCTCCATCCCCCAAAGAGGAGAGCCGATGGCAGG
This sequence comes from Zalophus californianus, assembly GCF_009762305.2. Taxonomy (NCBI): domain Eukaryota; kingdom Metazoa; phylum Chordata; class Mammalia; order Carnivora; family Otariidae; genus Zalophus; species Zalophus californianus. The sequence continues at coordinate 25,687,702 of NC_045598.1, read as the reverse complement.
TGGGGAGGGAAGAGGGTGTGGGAGTGGGGATAAAGCGGCACGCACCTCCTATATTTTGTATTCTCCCCAGCCAGCTTTGGGGTTGGAAGCATGGTTTCTGCTGGCCCCTGGGATGCAGAGCTTCTCCAACCTTGTATCAGATCCAGGCTGTGCACACAGCTTAGCTGAGAGATAAAGCCCACGGGAGATGCTCTGGGAGCACAGAAGCCAGATGCCATTGACCGAGGAGTGGAGGTTGTGCAGAGAATGGGACATTGCAGCTGAATCTGGTAGATTTCAGGCTTTGCAAGGACTCCCCATATCCAGGGAACCAGTGGGAGTGGCACCCACTGGCAAGCGCTATGCCTCGTATCCATTATGTGCTTGGTGAGTAAATGAATGAGTGAATGTTCTCCTAACCTGAGCATGTCAGTTTTCAGGAATACTGAAACTGAAACCAGGAGCTCCTAATACTCCTCCCCCTCTGCGTACAGCTAGGCAGTGATTCCTTGCAGACTCAGTTATCATCTCAGCGTTCCCAACATCCTGACTGTAGGAGAAGCTTCTTAAGAAGAAATGTTTCCCATGAAGTCTGCTCTGAGCTCTCTTATTACCAAGACAAGAACTAAGAGATTTCTGTAGGGGAATTCAAAGCCACTTTCCCCATAATCAACTACATACATTAAAGGGAGCCGTTGTGGTGTTTTTGTTGTTGTTGTTTTTTATTCTCCCCAAGCCAGATTCCATTAATGAAGCCCCATTTAACGGAAGTCAATTTACCAAAAAGAAAAAAAAAATTGAGTGTAATTGCTTAAATACATTTTATGCTGTACTGCGATAGCAATTTCCTGGGCGAACTTGGAGTTCCCCAGGCCCCCCAGAGTGAAGTTAATGTGGACAGAAAGGGTTGAAGGGGAGAATCTCTCTTTGTGTTTCTCTCCTTCAATTATGATTCTAAGAGGGAGCAAAATTAAAGAGGATCCTGGGGAGGGGGGGAATGGGAGGGGAGGAAAAAGAACAGAAATGGAATTCAGCCTGAACTGTTCTGCCTGCCTTCATGCTTGTGTGTATGTGGCAGTACAATGCAGTGACTGAGTACATAGGCTCTGAGTGGGGTGGTTTGAGTTTGACTCCTACCTCTGCCCATTTAATAGCTGTGTGACCTTGAACAAGTTTCTTAACCTCTCTGTGCAGCCAGGTGGTACAATGGGAAAGGGCAGAAAGAGCAGCAAGTGCAAAGGCAGAGAAACACAAAAAAGCAGTGTGTGTTCCAGTACAAGTAAGGTCTTCTGTATGGTTGGAGATGGTGTGTGTGTGTGTGTGTGTGTGTGTGTGCGCGCGCACGCATGTGTACACGCACGCATGTGTGCACATGTGCTCAGGGAAGGAAGGCAGGCAGGCGTCAGACCAGAAAGACTTCACCGAGAAGGTGACATTTCATCAAAGGCTTAGAGGAAGTGAGGAGGTGAGCCACATAGATGTCTGGGAGAAGAGCCAGCTAGCAGGCAGAGGGAATGTCAAGTGCAAAGGCCCTGAGGCCAGAGGAGGTCTGGCCAGTTTTGAACAGCAAGGAGACCCGTGTAGCTAGAGTAGAAAGAATATAGAGATGAAGAGAGGAGGAGGTAGGAGAGGTGAGGACACACTGACTTTTTTTAAAGCCTGAGGACAGAGTAAGGTCTTTTACTCTAAGGATAGAGCCACTGAAGATTTGTGTTTAATTAACTCTATTCAGGTATAATTTGCAAAAAATAAAGTGACCCAAATGTACAGTTTTTAAAGCTTTGACCAACGTGTACATGCCACATAACCACCATCTCCTTTAGAATGTAGAACATTTCCATCACCCTAGGAGGGTCCTTTGTACTCCCTCCCATGGGACCCCCACCAGTGTCTCTCACCCCCAGCTCTGGCAACAGCTAATCTACTTTCTCTCGCTATAGATTAGTCTTTTCCAGAGTTTCATATAAATGGAACCATACCGTATGCCCTCTTTTATCAATATAATCAGCTTCTGAGAGTCATCCATGTCATTGTGTGTGTCACTGGTTTGTTGGAGAGTTTTCAGTGAGGCACGGCACCATCTCAGTGGCAGAGTCTGATGTGATGACTCCAACACAGAAGCCCCCAATTCTTGAGATAGTTGCCAAGAAAACTTTCCAGTGCACATTTATGTGCAAAGGCAGGAGCAGAACAGAGTAAAGGTGTGTAGGCACCACAGGGCCCAGAGAGTTTAAGCCTTAGGAATGAACAGTTAGCAGGAATCCTAGGGATGGGTAAAGCTTTGGGAGAGATAGAAAGACAGATGCCCCTCGGGGCTTCTCCAGGCTGGACAGCTGGAGTTAAAGCAGATACCGGGGCTGGAGGAGCCTCACTGACTTCCGCTTACCGTCTCCAACATTACTCTCATCCTGCTCCTGGGACCCCTGCACCCTCCCCACATTCCATTTTGCAATAAACAGCCTTTGGTTCTGAATTATTCAGGTAAATTCTCCCTATTTCTACTTCCCTTATGTAAATAGTCTCCAAGCTTTGTCATTGAGATAGAATTGAATTTGGCCTGGGGAAAAAAAACCCACAGTACTGTTTGTGGCTCCTTAGAAAACTTAAATGACTCAGCCAAGTAAGAAACTATTTTAAATGGGCTCTGGTAAAATACGGTAATTGGTTTCTATAATAGCTCTTACCATGGTAATATGGGTTGTATTATTGGAGTTTGGTGTGTGTCAGCATTTTCATTATAGTAAAAATTCAGTTTTGCAGGGTATGAAGCCACTTGGTTAGTTCCTTTGTTTAATACATATTTATAGGGACCCACCATGTCGGATCTCTTCCATTTGCCCCTCCAAATGCTCTCCCCTACCTTCTCCACTCGGTTCCATGTCTAGGAAGACTTAGCTGTGGGTGAGGCTACATCAGTACGCTTCTTTGCTTCTGGCTTCCAATTGGGATAGATCAACAGAAGCATCAGTAGGAGATTGGAGGAAGGGAGAGAGGAAAGTGAGTTCCAGGTATCCATTCCTTGATCCCTCCTGGTGGGACTTGTACAAACTGCCTGAAGATCTGGGTCCTGTATGGTGGCCCTTTCCATACGGCCTTCTTTTTCAGGGATACAGTTTCCTCTCCAGGCCCTCAAGTGGTAACAGGCTGTATGGATACTGCCCCATCCCTGGTGGTTTCCCCTTTATAAAGAATCTATTCATGGAACTCCTGGAATTATTCTCATACTAGTGCACCACCTATTTTGTATAGGAATCCTGACGTCCCTGCTTTTGTACCAACCGTTATGCTAGGTGCTTGGTACAGAGATGAAGAATGCAAGTGGACAAGAGGAAAAAAGCAGCCGCCATTTACCAAAAGCTCTCATTTGCCAGGGACCATGCTAAGGTCTTTGTTGTGTATTGCCTCATTTAATCCTTGCAACTCTTTGAAGGAATGGTTCTTGTCCCCGTTTTAGAGATAAAGCCACAGAGAGCTGAAGTAATTTTTGTGAAGATAACACAGCTGATCCCTCTAGAGCCCTAGCTTCACCACCAGGCTACAGCGTCCTCTTTGAGGAGGTATCATAGGGAGACACACACCTAGATAGGGAATCATAATCCGAATGCAGTGCTGTGGCATGACGGAGGAGGGAAAAGGAAAATGAGATTTCTTGAGCTCCTATGTGTCTGGTACTGGGCTAGTTCTTTGCCCACAGGTCTTCAGGCTGCTATTCGTATTCTCATCCTCAGAAAGGTTCAGTAACTAGTCCTAGGTCACACTGCTGCTAAGTGCTGAAGCTGGACCTGAACCCAAATCTGTATGGCTTCAAAGCCAAGCAGGGGAGGTAGGCTTTTCTGGGACGTGGTGTTTGAGGACTTCCTGAAGTCATCTCAGGCGACACAGGGGGTGCAGGAGAGAGGACTACAGGTGGCTCTGTTCCAGGCAGAAAAGGCAAAGACCTAGGAAAGGACAAAGCATGTGTGCTTAGGAGATGCCTGTGGGGTGTCCCCGCGGGGGTGGGGGCAGGCAAGAGGGAGATGTGATGCTGTCAGAGGGGAGGCATCCGGAAGCTTTGTACCGATTCTTGTGCGGGGGGGGGGGGGGGGGGGGGGAAGAAAACACCAGTGCAATGGGCCAGCTGGGAGGCTGTGGGGTAGAGGAGGGAAGGTAAGATGGAGGGGGTTCCTGGGGTGCAGGGAACACGCAGGGGGTGGGGGGAATCACGGTTTAGCTTGAGTGTAGCGGAGAGGGCCAGCGCTAAGCAGAGGCTCGTTCCGGCAGGGGACAGGGTGGGAAGTTTGAAAGGCAGTGGGTCTTGTGTAGCTACTGGGGAGCCGCTGAAGTTTCCTGTGCTCCAGGAGGAAGGATCTGGTTGACCTGGAAGGTGGCTCAGGATGGCAATTGGCCAAGAGTCTAGGGCAGTGAACAGTGACAAGGGGAGAGACCCTGGTGCCCCGCCCTCTGGGCTGGACTGGCTGGGAGCCAGAGGAGGCTAATCTAAGGGAGGAGGGACCCAGCAGGGAAGGGGATGCCTCTTATGGAGGCAGCAGCAATAAAGGAGGAGCAAGAGGAGACCTGGGACCTAGTGAGTGACCCCAGAATGGGCTCTCAGACCCCTGAAGGGCCGCACTGCCTGGAGTGCCTGCCTAGGCCCTTTCCACGGACTCCTTGGGGGCTCACTAGGGGTAACCGATCCTCAGCCCGGGGGTCGTGGGCTGGACTTTTGCTGGGGGATCAGGATCTTAGGTGGGGGTGGGTGGGTTCTGCTGGGAGGGCTGGGCCTCTCTCCTGCAATTGCAGTCCGTGGCACAAGGGAGTGACACTTGTCAACACTCCTGGCTTGGGGGGAGGGGATGGGCCTCTGCTCCTGGCCTGGGGGACCCACCCTTTCCACAGCATCTCAAGGTAACTCAGTGGTGGGAAGGGCCCCTGAAGAGCCCCCTGAAGCTGCTCAGGCCCCAGGTCGCTGGAGGGCAGCCAGGGTGGCACCGCCCCTCCTTCCCGCTCCAGGCCTGGGCTGAGGCCCCAGCTCGCTTGGGAAGTGGGGACACGCCTGGATGCCTGCCCCTGTCTCACCTCTAACCCCACCCACGTCATGTCCCTGCAGGTTCACCGGAGCCAGCCTCCCAGCCCCTGTCATCAGCAGCAAGAACTGGCTGCGGCTGCACTTTACTTCGGACGGCAACCACCGGCAGCGCGGCTTCAGTGCCCAGTACCAAGGTAGGCGGGGCTGCCATGCTTCCTCCGGGGGCCGCAGTGACTCCTGGGAGCTCATCCTGTCCCCAGACTGGGTTCGGGGTGACTTCAGGGTGGGCGTGCCTCTATCGTCCTGTTCTTATTTGCAGGCCTAGGGTCTCCACATCTGCATCTCTGCATCTGCCACAATGGCCTGTTGCCCAAGGCAGCGACGGGGTCGTGTAGCCTGAGCTGCCCCTCTCCAGGCCCCTCCTTAGGTCAGGCTGATCATAATACTGAGTGCCTTCGAAGAGCTAGGCCCTGTGTTGGGCAATTGATAAGCATCGTCTCATTTAACCCTCATCATTCCCCTGTGAAGTCGGTGCTATCACCATCCCCATTATATGGACAAGGAAGCTGAGGCCCAGAGAAATTAAGCCAGTTTCCCAAGGCCATCTGAACTCCTCCTGCCTTTTGAATCCAGAGCCCAACCTCTCTAACCACCAGCATTTCGCCTCCGGCCGTGTAAAGTGGAAGAGGAGCCGTATTTCAACTCTCTTTCGTGTTATGTAGCGCACGAATGCATTACACACGCAGGCTGGGAGCTCTAGGAGTGCTCTAGCTCAGGTGCTCCAATCTGTGAATTGCTGCCTGGCAGCCAGAGCCCAGACCAGGAATGGCAGGGGGGAATCGCAGATTTCTGCTCCAGTCCTAAAGAATTGTCTCACCCCAAGGTGGGGAGCTCCTCAGCCCTGGAGGAGATCCAAAAGTCCAGTGGATGTATAGGAGCAGATGAGGACATTCCTTTCAACCTTGAGTTTGCTCTAAGTACACAAAATTTATAAACACCAAGCGTGGGCTTTAGAACTTGCTCATTAAGCCTTTAACTGCTACCAATTACAAGCCGATGTTGGTTCTGATTGATTCAACAGCAAACTTGTATTGCACACCTATTAAGCAGAAGGCCCCGGAAGGCTCTGGGGAATAAAAGGTGAGGTGGGCTCAGGTTGGAAGTGAGTGAGTGAGGAAAACCAGTGGTGTGCAGAGAATGGGACCATGTAAGGCTGATAAAAAGCAAGAAGTGCCTCCCAGTGAGGGTGTGCTGGGGTTGGGGGGGAGGGGGGGCGCTCAGATTCTCACGGTGGAGAGCAGGACAGCCGGTCCCTCCCAACCCCAGCTCGGAGGCTCTGGCTCCGGACAGTAGCAGCCCATCAGTCGCCTGGAGGTGGCAGGGGCAGGGGGCAGCCCCCGCCACAAGACCCCTGGGGCCAGGCTTTCCAGCCAGAAATTAGGATAAAAGTGGCACTAGAAGTAGAGGCATTACCTTTAAAATCTGGACCTTTCCTAAACAACCTCATTTCCTTAGCATTGGGTGGCAGGACACCTTTGAAATATTTAAAAAATAAACCCAAAAGCCAACCTGGTCTGACAAGCTTCACAAAGCCTCACTCTGAAAGCTTTCCTGGAAACATTTATCCACTGCGGGCGATGGGCTTTTGTGGGAGCGAAGCACCTGTCTGGATCTTTTTGTTGTATTTTCCAAAATAGAAAAGCAGAGATGAATATTATCATTTCATCTGATTAAATAGGTACCAGGATCTCTACTATTTTGGGTGCCTGAAGGCCTGTCTGGCATGGTCGTGGGTTACAGTTTGATGCCAGACAATGGGCGACAAGAACTGAGCCATGGCAGCCTCTAGAAGATCAGGAGCACACCTGCTGTGCAGGAGGCTCTGTCCCCCACTGCCCCGCCGCCCCACCCCCCGCAGTGCAGTGCAAAATGTATTTTTAATTCCCACATTGCAGCTGAAGAAGCCAAGGCTCAGAGAGGTTTTGTAACAAGCCCAACACACACAGATCACACAGGCTGTAGGTGGTGAAGCTTGAATTCATTCACAGGCTCGTGTGAGTTTTCTGCAAAACCAGAGGGCCTTCTCTGGTGCCTCGAGTGTCTTACCTTTCCTATTTAACTGGGAGCTTTTAAACTTTATTTGTTAATCTCATCCCACCATAAAAAAGTACATTTTCCAGCACAACCCAGTACACACATCTATCTATAGAACTGTAAAGAAAATGTCACCAAGTGGCATTTACCCTTATAAATCATGATGCACCCTGAAAATTTCCAATTTTTAATGTTAACTGCAACCTCTAAATGAATTTCACAAGTCTACAGCAGGGAACAACCCCCAGTCTGAAAATCTGCTTTAGTGATGAACTTCTCAGAAGCAGACCCTATCTTATCCTCTTCTGTCTCCCTGAATACAGCCCTGAACAGGGTCTGCAAATTCACGTGGGCCAGTGTTTCCAGAGGGCTTTCTAGGCTTCAAGCACTTGGCATTTATTACTCATCCAGTCCTAGCAGCGGCTGTGGGAAGGAGGTCCTCCCCTTAGCCTACAGGTGAGAAGCCAGGGTTTCAGAGAGAGTGCGTAACTGGCTTAAGGTCTCATTGATGGAGTGTTGGAGGCAGGATTTGCACCCCAGTGGTATTCATTTGCAGCCAGCATGCTTATATATGGTGGCATATATATTGTGTTAATAAATGATTCTACCCTGGGAACTTCTTTTTCTAATGTTTTCCAGACTGGGGGCACATAGTGCAAGTGTATGCAATAATCAGTTGGCGACTCAAGCAAGGTTCCTCAGCCTCAGCACTGTTGACATTGTGGCGTGGGGAGTTCTTTGTTGTAGGGGACTGTCCAGTGCATTTTGGGGTGATTAGCAGCGTTCCTGGCCTCCATCCACTAGATGCTAGAGGCCAGTAGTGTCTCCCCGCAACACATGCAGTCATGATAACCAAAAAGTTTCCACACGTGGCCAAATGACCCCTGCATACAAAATCACCCCCCACTGAGAACCTCTGCTCAGAAGGAAAGGAAACTTGGGAATGACTAAAATAATCTGTTTTGCAGCTTGCAAACACAGCCCCAAAGCATGGCTGAGACAGCTTTTAGTCAAGGGGCTAGCAGGAGACAGAAAGCATCCTGCCCGGCTTTCACTGAAGAAGGTTTAGTGATGGGACCTTTTACAGAGAATAGCATGGGATTAAAGGACCCCACAAGGATGATGAGGCCCTCAGGGACCATGCAGCAGGGAGGCCTTCGCCACAGTGTGGGGGGGAAAGGGCCAGAGGGAGTAGAAGAAGCACCACCTGGCAGAACTGAGGAGCCTGACCCCCACCAACCCACAGTGCTTGGGGAGGGGGCCTAGGAATCAGTAACCAGAGCAGGAGGAGGAGCCCAAAATCAGTAACCAGATCTCTCTCTTCTCTCTCCCTCCTGTCTGCTGTGCCTCCCATCTGCCAATCCAAAAGGAGCCAGAAACGGGAACAGAGGCCCTGCTGTGGCCTGCTGTATACCCTGCGAGGCTAGGAGCCTTACCAGCGGGCCCCCTTGCGCTAGCAGTCCACAGAGCAGGCCAGAGAAGTGTGGGGACTGGACCTGGGGACACATCAGCATGGGGTCAGTTTCCGCCACCCTCAGCTCGATGGCATTAGTCTCAAGTGATTTATGGCACTTCGGGGCTAATCATTATAAACCCCTAAATGGATTGATGGACAATTTTTTTCCCAGAAACCAAATCATACATTGAATAAATAAATGAATAACCGACAGCATGGCATATTCCATTCCCATCTCAGTCCAATGAGAATTTAGGGGTATTCCTGGCCAAACACGATTTTAAATACTACCTCAGGGAATCAGGGACCAGAGTTATAGTGTGACTGTGTGTCTGGCCGGCTGTCGGACGGTGGGTGAGTGTGTTGAATTTCAAGCATTCTGGCGTGACGCGGGCATGTGACAGCACAGAAAGGGGAACGCAGCTAGACTAGGCTCTGCTGTCAAGGAGAACGAGTTAGAGAGAGGAACGGGCATAAATCTATAGGTTGTGTGCAGCCAGATAAGAGCTATAATTGAGGCCCGGGAGAGGGTTCTAGGATTAGAGATAAAGGAGCAATTAGTTTGGCTGGAAGCACTTAAAGAAGCCAAAAAAAAAAAAAAAAAAAAAAAGAAAAAGTGGCAGCGGCACCAATGTGAACTTCAGAAAGATGCCACGCAGATAGTGAGGAGCATTCCAGGTAGAGGGAAGGCAAGAAAACCTGAAAGGGCTAAGTCTTAGGAGCCCCAGAGACCTGTGTGTCCAGTGCGGAGCTGGGCCAACCACAGCCCGCAGGCCTGACCGCACCATCTGACTGCTTCCATGTGGTCCTCAAGCTGAGAATGGCTTTTACGTTTTTAAAGATTGAAGAAGAAAATCAGAATGAGAAGGTTTCGTGACACATGAAAACTGTATGAAAAATCAAGTTGCTGCATCCATAAATAAAGGTTTATGGAACACAGCCTTGCTTATTCATTTGTGAAGTGTTGAGAGCCTCCGGAGTGCTACCAGGCCAGAGCTGGGCTGTCTGCAGCTGAGACATGGCCCACAGCCCAACACACGTGCTCCCAGGCCTCTCTCTGAAAACGTTTGCCACCTGAGCATGAAGCCTGCCACCCAGAGCTCAGGGCAGCAGTCTGGGCAGCAAGCTCCGAGGCCGGAGAGGGAGGCAGGACTCACACTGTCAGAAACTGCGCTGAAGACAGGAGATCAGAAGTCTTTAAAAAGAGGGAGACATGTGGGCGCCTGGGTGACTCAGTCAGTTAAGCATCTGCCTTCGGCTCAGGTCATGATCCTAGGGTCCTGGGATCGGTTCCCACGTCAGGCTCTGTGCTCAGCAGGGAGTCTGCTTTTCTCTCTCTCCCTCTGCCTCTCCTCCCTGCTCATGCTCTGGGGCAGAGGCAGATGAGGGTGGATTTGCTTGGAACACGTTGATCCTGGGGCAGTATTAGCCCACCAGGGCTTGGGGGCCATCTAGCAGGTAGCTGGCTGGTCTGTCAGTCTGTAGCTCAGAGAAGGGTCTGCACTGGAGAGAAAGATGTGAAGACTCAAGGCGAAGTAGAGGCAGAGGCCACCGATCCCCTCCCAAGGCAGGAGTCCTCCTCAGATGTATGTAGCATGAAAGGAGGGAACCCAAAAGAGTGGTTTTCAAAGTGAGTTCCTTGGAGGTCAGAGGGGTTCTCCCTGCAGCTATTTTGATAGGGCCTGAGTGAGTGGGGCTCCAGGTTCATCCCACCCCCACACCACTGACTTGAACCAGAGCAGTTCCTCTTTGATTTGTTTTGTGTAGTGGGCATTTACCTAGAAGTGTAATCACAGGTTCCTGCACCTAAAGTGTTTGGCAACCACAGAAGTCAAAATTCCTTAAGTTTCCTTCTAGTTCTGGGAGACCACTGAGGTTATGTAATCAATCCTTCTACCTCCAGGGGAGGACTATTTTCAGTCCTCGCAGTGCTAATTGCTTTCTTGCTTTCTTTTCAAGCCTGCAAGGAATGACATCGAGATGAGCCTTTCTTAAATGCCCCCAGTGGCTGATGACCACAACTGGTGAGGGTCTTCCCTGGCTGGGAAGAGAGCATACCCCACAGCTCACTATTGCCCTGCTGGTCCGTAGAGAGGGAATAATATTGACCCCCACGGGGCTATTGGAAATTGAAGGAGGTCCTGCTAAAATATCTGACCCGTGGCAGGTGCTCAGGAAATGGAACCCTCAGGCCTCAGACTCCACCAGTCACCTTGATTCTCTGTTATAGGGGGAACCCCTTGTGCAGTGAGAGGTAGAGCTGGTGGCTCTAGTCCTCAGATGTGGGCTCTCTGCCTGCCATCCTGACATGATGATCATTGTCCAGTTCCCCGAGCCTCCCTTCAGCCAAATCCTTGCCTGACTCCGCCGTCGACTAGCACCACCTATCTTGTCAGGTGAACTGTGGGAACCAGGAGTTGGGAGATATTCCACAGTGAGAGAATCGGCTCCTCTGCTTTCTGGAAGTCCGATGCCAAGTCTCAATTTTCTGCAGAATAAACTCAAACATTCGAAACCAATTTGCATGTATTAAGATGCTTTTTAGAGTAACAAACCCAAGCTTCTGTTTTCCACATGCACTTGTCTCTTTGTGGCGTGTGACTGAGCCTGTGGTCCATGCTCAGGCTCTTTTGTCCGATTCCTGTCTGCATGCTGAGCTGCTGAACCCTTGCCAGCCTCACTGTTAGGTTCTGGGCCTCCGGGACCCCTCCATGAATCGCAGGGTTGTTTTTACTTACAGGCTCAGGAGCCCAGAGCCCAGTGCCCATGAAGCCAAGCTTCTAAACTCAATCGAAAGTGAGCCTGAACTGAAAACAGCATGAACACAAAACACGGCACCCCTCACCTCACCTGCTTTCAAGTGTAACCCCTTCTTTTTGCCAGGAAATGAACTCAAAGCACATATTCTTCTAACAGTTGGTCATTCATTCATCCACTCAGTCATCAGACGGTTCAGGGAACCATCTGAGTGCTTGGCTCTGTCAGTCACAGGTTACAGACCTAGGAGCTCAGGGGACCAATAGCTGGGAGAACAAGACATGATGTCACAGTGTCAAAAAGGCTTCAGCAGATGCCTGAATCAAGTCTTGTAAGGGCAGTGACTTCTCCCCGAGATGTAGACACAGCCACAGAGAGGAGATAGCCTTTGAGTCAGGCCTTCACCAGCGCAAGGTAGCCAAGCAGAGAAGCGGGGAAAAGACGTGCCAGGTAGAGCAGACAGCATTGCCCAGGCCATGAAACCAACAACCGATAGCCATAGGGAGTCCCTTAAATATCTTTCTTCCAGTTGTTTTCTGACTTGTCAGAAGTGGTTTGTGAAGACCACCACACAGCCTATTAACAATGGCAAAGCACTCTTCTAGAAATTAGAACATGCCACTTCCCGCACTGCCTGCCATCTACCCTGCCCAGGTCCTTGTCTTCTTCAGGGATTCTAGTGACTACAAGTTTTGCTGTGGTTAATCCACTGGCCATACCAGCAGCATCCAACAAAGTTCTTCTTACAGACTTCAGTTGCTTTGTACATCTTACAGCCCCGTAGTTGGGCTGATGATTCCTTTTCCCTTCCATATTCAAAAAACCACCCAGCATAGTACATAACCAGCTTCTAAGGAGCTGTGCATCATATTCTAAATTATCAACAATCCTTCCACACCTGCATTCTTGGCAGTGGTCATTGCTGGAATTTTGAGTGTTCTTTCCGTTGTTGCTGTACCAGTTTTTTTGCTCTTCATTAGCTGGAGCTGTGAATTCAAGGCAGGAATGCCCCAAAGCAAAGCACCCAGACAGTGCCTTTTCCAGCAGCGGGTCTTGGAGCATTCACTGTACCTGTGACTCCTTCTTTTCATTCTCTTCCACGTCACTTGTCCTGGCGACCTTCAGCACAGCTCTGCCATCTGAAGTGTCCCCAGATGTCCCTGGAGCTTTTCTTTTCCACAGTCACTAGTAGTGATTCCTTGAACATTTCTCTTTTTGAATCTTGTCACTTTTCCCTTTCAAGAATGTGGCATCATCTTCGGTCACAATAACCTCTCTAACTTTTCCTAAATCATGAAGCAAACGATCTTGAAAATTCAGAGCCCGGCTCTCTTCCAAACACCACACCATCAATAGCAACGGCTTTGTTGGTTCTTTCCGTGACACTAGAACCTGGAACTTGGGCAGCTTAACCTGCAAGCTGACTTTTATCCTTTTCCAAGTGAGTGCTCTGAGGGCATCTTCGGCAGTCATAACCCAAGACTTTCATTGGATGTTGGCAGTTTCAAGAGTGGGCACCATGGACCGGACACCGGAAACCCTAAATACCCTAGAATTTCCACTTCTGAACTTTTGATGTATTATGCAAGTAGGGAGATAGACAGTCTTCGGCACATTCTGTGCCTTTGATTCCTGTTTCAATCCTTCAGTGTTTTCCTGCCCCGTATTGTGAGGATACTTTTTGAGCTTTTGTGATTACGTCAGAAATGATACTGCTGATTTGTCTGTCTCTGTTTGCAGAAACTCTAGCAAACTGAGCAGTATCTTCAGAAGTTATAACAGCTTTAGGCTCTTCCTAAGTTCAGCAATTACAGCATCAACACACAACATCACACCTTTCCTGATTTCCACTGGATTAACACCTTTGCTCATCTTCTCGAAGCGTTCCATGGCCATGGAGCATGCCAGTACAGTGGCAATGATTGTGCCACCCCAGCCTCTTTATTCATGTGTTGGCAGCATCCTGGTCAATGGTGGTGCAGTCGTTTTATATTTATCCCTCAGGTCCACTGACCTGGTAACAGACACTTCACCTTTCATTACATCGAGGCTTCCCCAGCTCTGTTCCATACCACTGCTCTTCCCACTGTCCTTCTCCATAGTAAGGACTTCAGCCTCTGCTAGAAGGTTGGTACCTTGAAGCATTAGATCTTGGGCATCTACAGCAAATTTTCCATATTTGGCATAAATCTGAGTGAGATGAGGAGCCAGTGTGCTAGACACTGACTTTTTCTAGCGAAGAACTGTGAGTAATGAAAGCATTTGTGCAGGGCTGGTGGCCAAGCAAGAGGCATGCCATCAGTGACAAGGGAGGGGCAGAGTGCAGGGTGCGCACCCACCAAGTTTTCTAAGGGAAAAATCAGATTACAGTTTTTAAAAGATCATCCTCTGCAACATTTTGGGAGGTGAGTTATAGAGAGTGAGTCGATGAATAAAATCCAAGCAGAAAAGAGTTTAGGGCAGGAGTGGCTTAGAATCCTGAAAGAAAGATATACATTGGAAACTTTTTCTAGGATTGAATGAACTGGGTTTGGTGAAGGAACAGATGTGGGGAGATGAAGGGATGGTCCAGCCAGTAGGACAGCCAAGTGGCGGGGAAAGGGGAGTGATCAGGGTTAGTGCCGGGGCTCACCCTTGTGAAGGGAAGTCTGGCTCCATTGGGAGGAGAAGAAGCTACAGGTTCCCTCCACTTCGTGATTCCCAGAGCCTTGGAGACAGGTTTAGCAGCTCCCCTCCTCCACTAACTGGTCCTTGTCTCTGCTAGCTCAGCCCAATAACTCATGCTGCAGACTAGAGAGGAATTTGTATTGCCAGATTCTTCTAGCTAAATGTGTACCATGTGTCCCGCTAACCTTTACAACAGCGGGGAAATGTCTTGTAATTAACCAGAATATAAAGGATGAATGGAGCAGCCTGGCAGTCTCCTATAGTCATTACCATTCGGAGGAGATGAATGTACCTAGTAAGATTTCCATCAACCAGTTCAAGCCAGCACTTTTCTCTGGGAGTCTTGACTTTGTTCACGGTGCAAAAGCATGTGCAAGTGTGAATTACATTTTGTATGTATTTGGAGCCATGCGTACCCAAGGGCACAAATGTGTTGTGGGTGTGCCCATTGTAGACACAAGATGCCTATGTGTGCATGGATCTATGCACAGGCACATACATACGTGTATCGGGGGTATGCATTCAAGTGTAGCCAGAACCGTGGAACCAGCCCCAGGCTCCATATAATCTGCAGTGCATAAACAATTACAAAATCCATTTTAGAGACCAGAGCTTCAGTGTAATATCATTGGCACTACACTGGTGGGCGCTCCATGAATGAATGAATGAATGAATGAATGAACGAACAACGACCGAATGAACAACATGAACAGATACATGCCAGAAATTCTCTAGGTTCTTTCTACTTTATCCTGCATTTCTGATTACGTCTGTCAGTAGCGCACTGTGGAGATCTAAAGGGAGAAGGGCTCTTGTTTTCTGAAGATTTTTACCTGGCCTGCCCTTGTCTGTCGAGCTAGCTCTGACTAAGCTCATTTTGTGGCTGATTTCCCATGGTATTCCTTTTTCCTTGATCACTCACCACCCACTTGGTCATACTGTTTAAAAGACAAATTAGTTGTATATAATTCAGGGTGTGACAACTTCCCTGGGATTGCTCAAAAACTGAAGCCCCAGCATATGGAGGTGATTTCTCGATGTTCAAATCCCCGGTAATGTGGATCTTGCCAAAGGCTTTCCCCCAGCCAAGGCCACTTTCCTGACCCATTCATCAGCTCCCATGATGGTATGGGTCCTCTGTATGGGCTCCCCTCCCCAGAGCCTGGGCCTGGGCCAGCTGGGCCTGAACATACATCTTCTAGAGATTGCATTGTTGGTGTGAGGAACCACAGTCCAGAGAGCAGGGCCCCCGCCTTCCCCATGCTTGTGTGGGGTGCACACGGACAGCATGGGCCATGCACCTCTGGGACCAGTTCAGAGGAGCCAACAGTCACAAGGTTTATATGTAAATTAAGAAGCCCTAAGGCTTCTCGGGTTCCTTCTCGTTCACTTCTTCTTACTGCCTTTGCAAGTTCCATCCTGTGGTAAGTAGCAGGAAGGAAAAGAGGAAGGACAGGGGTTCGTTGCTGTCGGGGAGGATGATGGTACCAGCCACTGCTAACAGTGGCCCCGGAGGTAGGAAGTATTGACCTGGTGGGTTACACAGCCCCTCTCGGGGAGGACCGAGTAGAGCGGGTGGGCACAGAAATTGGAAGGATTCCTTCTGGAGCCGCTTCCTGAGTGCAACCTTGAGAAGAGAGGAAGAAGGGCTCCCTCTTAGCCATCCTCTCATGCCTACCTGCCTCTCCCCGTCCCCCTTCAGCAGCTGCAGGGAAAATTGAAGCAGCATTTGCCCCTGGGAGTGACGTTCCTGGTGCACTGGCCCCTCCTCACCTCCCTTCCTCCAGAGGGCACTAGGACGGGAAACGAGGCAATTGGGAAGACTCTCACCTCCTCCTTCTTGGCCAGGTGCCCAGAGCCATCTGCACAGACCTCCCCTTGAGTGGGCCAGCCTTGCTCATGGAGACCGCTCTCCCCACCCCAGCCCCAGGGCCAGGGCATCAGGGAGAAGAGCTCGAGCTATCCCCACAGTACTGGGACAAGCCCTGTTCTCTTAGGAATGACTGAATCCAAGAAATTCCCCCCCTGCTGCACTGTATTAGCTAGGCTTGAATGATGCATGTTTCCCTACTAATACTCTCTGTTTGAGAATGGGTCCACATTAGCGTTCATTGGAAATTTTCCTGCCGGATATGCATGGAGAGTAATGCACATTTATAAAAAGGCTTTGAATGCACGTTGGGCAGCAGTGACTCTGTGGTAGCAACTGAATTTGATCAGGCATTCAGTTTAGCAGCTTGCCAGGGGACAAACCCTTGGGGAGCTTTTTGATGTAGGCAGAGCTGGGGATTATTGGGGAACTGGGAGATGGGCCCTTGCGTGCCTGATCACTGTGGACTCTAGTTTCGGGACTGGCATGTTACCTCAAGTGCAGAGCAAGTACCGAGTTTTTCAGGCCTGAGCCGGGGCAAAGGAAAGATTCTGGAGAAGGTTAACAGTGCCCCTGGGATGGCTTTGGCGGCAGGTCACAAGAGAAGATGCTAAGGTTCAACCAAGAGCACAGCTGCCTCCTGGCTGTGTGACCCATAGCAAATCACTTAAACCACTCTAAGCCACCACGTGATTATCTATCAAGTAGGTATAGTAAGTACCGGTCAAGGTCAATGGATGTGTAAGGAGCAAATGAAGTCATTATCAAGGGCCCACCATGTGCCAGGCTCTGTTCTAGGCATGGAGGAGGCACCAGTGAACAAAACAGACACAAACCCCTGCCTTCCTGGAGCTTACATTGCAATGCGGGGGGGGGGGGGGGGGGGGGGGGGGCGGGGCGGCGGGGCTAGAAACCACCGAGTCAATGATCCCATGTGTTGGAAAGTTAGGGAGATAAAGTAGGGAAGGGAGCCAGGGAGCCAGGGGTACAGCATTGCTGTGAACAATGGTCAGAGGAGGAGTCTGCGAGGAAGCGGTGTTTCCACAGATGCTTCCAGGGAAGGAGGGAGTCAGGAAGATACCCTCAGAGAAGAGCATTGCAGGGAACTGGCCTGTGTGGCTGAACAAGAGTGCTTAAGGTTGAAGATAAGGTCGGCGGGGTGCTAGGAGGGCAGATGGGTCTGTGCAGGCCACTCGGAAGACTGGCTTTTACTTTAGGAGAGGTGGGTTGCCACTGAAGAGTTTTGAGCAGAGACGTAATATGGTCTGACTTATGTCTTTAAAGATCCCTCTGGCCCTTGTGTTGAAAACAGGCTATATGGGGCAAGGAAGATGGGAAGTCATGGCAACCAGGGGGGAAGTACCAGAGACCTGGACTATGACAGATGTAGAAACTGCACTTGGGATATACTTGTAAGGGTTTGATGGATCCTGGTGGATCAGATGTGGGTGGTGGGTGTGGGGGAAACAGACGAGTCAGGGACGCTGACATGAGTAAAGGACTTGAAAGGCATTTAACGCAGGGCCTGGCACACAGGGAGGGCCTGGTCACAGTCGCCGCTACCACTGCTGGGTACCCGTATGAGAGGGGCTGAGCCACCCGGCAGGGGCCAGCTGAGAGAGGGCGTGGGGGTCTGGGACAGATGCATTGAGCAGTAGACCCAGAGACAGGATGAAGCCCTTAGAGGCCAGCAGAATGCCTTAGGGACCTGGGGCAGTCAGATACAAAGGAGGTAGATGGCTTCAGAGGAATGGCCTTTGGAACTGTGGCATCCTCACTCTGGTGCCTTTTCTGTGCTACTTGGCAAACTCCTGATGAGTTGTGGACTGGACTGACATTGGATCAGAACCCAATTCAGTCATCAGGCCACCTCCTGAGCCAGGCACTATCCCCCAGGGACCTCCAGGACTCAGCTTCCCCTGCCCACAATAGGTCGGCCGGCATAAGCTGGGCTCAGCAAGGCCGACTGGCTCTGCTCCACATGTTCCTGATCCTCCTGGGACCAGCCATGTCTTCTCCCAGTGATGACAGGGATGTGAGAGGACAAGCCTAATCTGGCAGGCACTCTGCAAGTCTTCGGGCACATCAAGACCTCCTCCAAAATTCCAGTGGCCAAACCCAAAGTCAAAGGGTGAGGGAATATACCCCACCTTTTTAATGGGAAGAACTATAAAATCACAGTGCAAAGTGTCTGGATACGGGGAGGGTGACAATTCAGGAGTGTTGCTGCACTCCAATGCCACCTTTGGTGTGTCCTCACCCAGAGGGACTTCTGGCTTTGACCCACCCTGGACTATCCCAAGCCAAGAGAGGGGATCATTCTAGAAGAACCCCATCCCCAGTCACAGATAACAACTGAAACGGTTTTCCCTCTTACCTCCTCTCTAGTCAAGAAGCAAATTGAGTTGAAGTCTCGAGGTGTGAAGCTGATGCCCAGCAAACATAACAGCCAGAAGACATCTGTGTGTAAGTGTCCGCCTGCCTGCCCGCCTGCCGGGCCTCTTGCTTGAGGTCACACCCGCTGGTGCTGTGACCGCGGGGAAGCCAGACGATGCTGGAAGGATTTCCCTTCAATCCTGCCTCCTTCCGTCCCGTTCTGCACATGGACACACTGACCTAGTGGCCAGCGAGCAGCCCCAGGGTCTGACCTTTGCCTCCTCCTCCCCCTGCCTGCACCTCCCTCCCTCCTCCTCTCTCCCCCTCACTTCCCATTGTAACTGCAGTCCAGGGAGTCATTACTGCTACATTTCTCTCTTTATTTTTCCTTTTGAATCACTTCCACCTGCTGAGACAGTCCTCTTTCTGCCCCTTGCCTAGGAGTCAGTGACCCCCAGCTGGGGTCTTGGAGGCTGCAGGGTCTCCATTCCAACTCCCAGGGCAAGACCCTGCTCCAGGGACCCTGGACCTGGCTGGGCTAGAGGGTGGGCTTCTGCGCTCGAGCCCGTGGGGCAGTGCTGGGGTCTCTGCTGGGGGACAGGGGGACTCTATCTATGAGAGCAGGTTTCTGCTATTGGTGTTTGAACGATTAAAAGGGGAACATCTGATGCTGGGGAATGGGCTGGAATGTCACCCTGGAAACAACTGATGAGAGCCTTTGCTAAGGGAGTTTTGGGCTAGAGTATAGGAAGGGGTTCAGGAAGGTTCTGGGCCAGCCCAGAAAGCTGGACTTGAAAGCAGTGGAGATTTTCCTGAGAACCCCTCAGGTTTTGTTCTGAAGTTGAGTGTAGGGAGCCTTCCGTGGTCAGGGACCCCCCCCCCCCAGATGACCAGCCTTCTGCTTTCCTTCTCCTGCGCTTCCTTTGCCTTTCTGCTTCTCTCTCTCCTAACCCCCCCTCCCTCCTTCTTCTGCATCCTCTCTGCTGTTTCCCCCCTTCGTCCTGACTCTCTCCTTTCATCTCACCTCCACATGCTCCCTTCTCTTGAGGGGCTGGAAGTGCTTCCTGAGAGGGCTGGAGAGCAGCCATCGGCAGTTCCAAAGCTCTGTGTGGTGTGTGTGGCAGGGAGCTGGGTGGGGGAGAGGCCCCGACTGAATGGAACCTGGCTGTGGGATTTTTCTCTGGTCCTGCAAGTCTCCGGGGACTGCCGTCTCTGAGCATTCTGCCCTTGATGGCAGAGGGGTGGCCAGGAGCCCTGCTTCTGTGTGCCACGAGGGTGCCAAGGGAAGGAGCGAGGAGAACCGGGGGTTAGGCCAGGAGTCTGCAGCACAGGCTTGAGCCACAGCCCTGGCCCTCACAGGCTCATTCTTTCTGGAGCCACAGGAGAAGAGAGAAACTGAGGTCGGCATGATTTCACTTTGGAGTTTGCCCTGGAGCCACAGGTGGACTCCAAGGAAATGGCCCAGATTTGGGAGAGCAAGTGTGTTTTCAGGTGACTGTGTTACTCCAGGCACTAGTGTCTCCGTTTCCAAATCTGTGAAATGGGATGCAAAACCTTACCCTCCCTTCTTCCCAAGGGTGCTGTTGGATCTAAGATGGGCGTCCCTGATCTAGGACTTAAGGAGGTCCGTGAACTGGCTAAAAACTACATGTGATATTGTGGGTGCATTTGGGAGAGGGGCGTGTTTTTCATTAGCTACTCAGAGGTGCCTGAAACTCCCTCAGAAAGATGAAGAAAGCTTATTCTCATGAAATAATGCAGAAACTCTGAAAAAGTTACACACACGTCTCTACTACAAGACACTGGTCTCCCCTCTGAGAGTTCCTCAGAGAAGGATGGGTGCGCGACTCAGCTGCTGGGGAGGCAGGCCACCAAATGTCTGCAGGTGTCTATCCCTTGGTGGCCTGCCCACACTCCCTGTGGACAGATGTCCTGAACTTCAGGAGAGGAGTGGACCCCGCTGACCTATCCCGAACCCTACTTACTGCCTTCACTGGGTGGTCCGCGGGTACCACTGACCCCTGGCCATCAGTCCTGACTGCCCACGTGTCCATATCTCCTTCACTTTGGGTGGAAGGCACTGCCTTTCTGAGTGTGTTGCGGCTTTTTGGGGTAAGGTCCACTCTCCCTTCCATTCTCTGTAGCCAACAGTGAATCAATGCTACAAACATGAGCAGCTGGTTTTGAACAGGCAGGAGAGCCTGGGATTAAGGAAAGAGAGGGGAAAGCCCCCTTGACTCCGTCATTCAGACATAAAGTATTCACTGGGACTTATCTTTGCTTGTTTCCTGGGGAGCCTGGATATCCGTGCGCTCAGGCCTCCAGGAAGACAGGGTCTTGGGGTGCTGTGAGTACTGACCCCTGGGCTGCTGACTTCCAGGGCAGTGCCTGAGCCTTACTTCCAGCGGGCTGATGAAAGGAGGGTGGCAGGGTTGGCTGCGCATGTGCGGGGCTGGGGTTGGGTAGGTGGGCTCTGCTGTGGCCTCTCCTCTGGGCCAGCCGCATCCTCATCGCGCAGCCTTTAGCTCTGCGTGCTCCCCGGGTGGTGTGAGTACCAAGCAAGAGGGCAGGAAAGTGCTGTATCGTGTTAACGTGCTACCAGGGGCGGCACGGTTCCCATGCGGTGGGCGCGGGGGACTGTGGGAGGGGTGTGGTCAGTGGGCAGGGGTGAGTAGGCGAGGCCGGAGGAAGGCAAGCGCTTAGCTGATGAGTCCTCAGTAGGGATGGATCGTGGTGAGGCTGACTTACCAAAGGTAAAGCACAAGATGTCCTCATCTTAGAACAGAGCCTCCCCTTGCCTTTCTATCCCCATCCTGTCACTTCCTTCGTTCCCATTGCTTGTGGAACATGGAGGCCCCAGGAAGCAGGACTTCCGGCTCATTATCCCCGCCTGGAGGGTCCTGCACTGGCAGGAACAGTGACTTTGCTGAGTTTAGGAAGTGGAAGCATTGGAAGGAGAGGCTTAGTGGGGAAGGGGATGGGAGCAGGGGAAATGCCTGGCGGGAGTGACTGGCTTTAACAGGGCACTATGGAATGTTGGAGAAGGAGGCTCCCTGAGAGGCCTTGGGCTCAATGCCGCACAACCAAGAAGATACCGGGTGTGCGGCTTGTGTGGCGTCTGCCCAGGTCCCCGGGTTCCCTTGGCCAGCTACCCCCTGGGGTACCCGGAGGTTTGAACGGGGTCTACACCAGTCTTCTCACTGTAGAAATGAACTCCAGGCTCCGTGGGTCTGAGATGGGACTCCACAGGTCCCCGGGTGAGGCACGCCCTTGCTCCCTCTCCCCACACTTTAGTCTTCCAGGAGCCCTGGGGACTCCTTCTTTGCCACATCCATTCCTACACCCTCATGTCCGTCCCCACTGCCAGGCTCTTGTCCTTTGCCTGGACAATCCTAAAACTTCCCAACTGGTCTCACAGGCACCGGCCTCCCCCTGAGCATCTTACTGTGCCCTTCCCCACCCTCAGGACTCTTCAGTGGCTCCCCACCATTTTCAGGATCAGACTTGAACCCCTTAAAGGTCTGACCTCCACAGCTTCACCTTCCGCTCTTCCATGTCACTGGTACCTTCTCTTCTATTCTGGCCACACTGGGCAACCCCCAGTTCTGTTTCCATGTCTTCACTCCACTCCACTGTGTTCCTCTGTCTCCCTGAACTGCCGTTCCTCTGTCACCATGTGTTCAAATCCTACTATCTCAGACTACTCATGTTAAATGCCACCTCCTCCAGGCAGCTTTCCATGCTTCTCTCAGCAACATAAGACAGGTCTTCCCTCTCAGCCTCCCTGTAGCTGCGTCTTCATCACTTCCCCTTTGTGGTTCTGCAGTTTGTTTCTGTTTCATATCTTCACTTGACTGGGAGCTCCCGGAGGACAACGGTCATATCCGAAATCTGACAGTTGCATCTCCCGTGGTATCCATAATAGGGTCTTGTACACAGTAGGTGCTCACTGAATGCTTGCTGTGTGCCAATGTATGGGAATTAGTGAGTGGGTGAGTGAGTGAGGAATGGAGCCGTTGCTCATACTGTGGGACATTGAGTGGGTGGGATATGGGCCAACTCAGAGAATATTGCTCCACGCTCCCTGTCATCTCTGTCTTGAGGGTGCTGTTGGGACTGTGGGATGGGCAAGGCCTTGAATGGAACTGTATGCCAGGCCCCAGCTCCCGGTGATACCGAAAGCCGGGAATCCAGAGATGTGAGAGAGCTCCAGCCTCATGAGTATGAGCATCTTGAGAACAATAAACCGGCAGGGTCCAGAGGGTTTCTACCCTCTCCACTGGAGACAGGAGAAAACTGTGTGTTTCTGCCACCCCCTGACCAGGCTTCTCCTTCGGCAGAGAGGACCATGCACACGGTTGTATAAACAGCACTCTGGTGTTGGCAAGTGTGAGAGCATCCCACCACCTGCCAGAACCACCATGGGTGCCATCTCTGCGTGGTGCCCTTGGCCAGTGGCATTGGACAGGGGATGCTCTGCTTACTGCTTACTCAGCTTGAGAAGCATCCGATGGGGAGAGGTTTCTTGGCAGAAATAACCACATTTGAGCTGAAGGCCCTGCTTTGAACTTCAGACTGCAGCTTTCTCTTACATTCTTTACTGTTCCTGATCACATATCCACCTTTTATTTAACTTCCTTTGAGTCATTCCTCCATTTGGGGCTGAGGTTGGGGGTGATCATCTCATCTAGAGTCGCCGCCCCCGGATCCAAAGCGCAGGGTGAGGAGGTCACTGGGGGCTGAGGACCGTCCACCTCTGGCCACTGGCGTGGGACGAGGGAACAGGGTGGTTGCTGGTTTGGGGTGCCTGCCTCTGAGCCCCTATGCTCTTGATGAATTTCACTTGGACTTTGCTCACAAAGGAATTTGTCAAAAGCAGCTCCCCACCTTGCATACTCATGAAACCTGAGCCAGGAGACCCCACAACCCCACACAGCCCCGTGGAGCAGGGCCTCATTCTGTCTCTGTATCCACCCCCCACCCTGAGCCACTGCCCTGGACATGCCTTCCTGTGATTACCCATCTCTGTATGTGCTGTTTTTTGCCTTGTAGTAACTCAGGTTGGTGTGTCCCAAGGGCATAATATGTGTCCAGACCCTGGCATACCTGAAAGGGGCAAAAGACTAGGCTCGGATTTCAGGTAAGACCCGTTCGGGAACTTTCTAATTGCAAAGAAGGGTGGATGGCCTGGTTGGGGGGAAGACAGGGGCTGGCCTTCCTAGAGGTACAATGCAGAGGACAGTGTGGATTCAGGAATAGACGCTTTCTGGAGAAGAACTGTGGCATCTGGCATTCTTTCCTGGGCCGGTCCTGGGACTGGTGCCTGTAGGTATCAGGGGAAGAAGAGAGCCGCAGACTGCCAGGGTTACACAGCACACCTGTCCCTAGGGTACAGGAACTGCCCTCACCAGTAATGACGTGCCAGCAGGCAGCTTATGTCTCCCCTCGTCTGGAGATCCTAGCTAGGCCCCAAGATGGTACATCTTGCAGAGTTTCTAATAATCTAAGTATCTTCCCAGAATCCTCCATGTTCATTAAAATTTATGGGTATCATCCACCCACTCTTAGCTGTCCTAACTTAGAGCATGGCTGTTTTGCTCCCAAAGTCACATTTTAACTCAATCCTAAGACCATTAAATGGTCCAAAAAAAAAAAAAAAAGATGAAGAGCAGACGTTCCTTTCAGTGGAGATTTTAAGTGATAAAACAGTTGAGTAGAGATGAAGGGACAGAGGAGAAATGATGTTTGGTGTGGTACTTGTTTGTGGAGGAGGAAGGGAATTGGGTGGGCCTGGTGGGCCCAGGGCTGAGCTCACAGACACGCCTTGTCTCCCAGGTTAGGATCCAGCGTCCAGTTCACCTGCAGCGAGGGCTATGACCTGCAAGGGTCCAAGCGGATCACCTGTATGAAAGTGAGCGACATGTTTGCGGCCTGGAGCGACCACAGGCCGGTCTGCAGAGGTGAGGGTGCCCCTGGAAAGGGAGGCTGGCCAGAAACCGGGCTGGGCAGGGAGGATGGAGCCCAGCTCCTGGTCCCTGAGGGTACACGCTTGCGTCCAGACTGACTTGCCTCCCTCTCGCTGTGCTCCAGGCCTTGGGTTCTGCATTCATTGACTGATTAACTTACTATATTTAGTTAGCACCATCTCTGTACCAAGGCCTATGCTGGGATCAGGAGATACAAAGGTGGGGATGACAGACACGGCCCCTGCCCAGCATGGACCTTACGGTCAGGTGGGGGAGGCACGTAGGAAGCAGGTTGCTAGCTCACTGCGCAAAGACATCACAACTACACTTCAAGTGGAAGGGAAGCCAGCTTGAATAATGTTACCTTGACTCCCTCCAGTATAACACATATACACCCCAAACCCTCTATCTCAATGCCTTTGTTTCTTTCCATGTGCTCGGCAATCCACAGATCTGTCACCTCTAGAAGAATGCTCCTAGCTAGGCAGGAGTCATGTGGACCATGATATCAGAAGGCTTCTCTGTAGGAATCCTCTAACCCCACACCTGGGCATCTTGTTTTCAAAGGCCCCGCCACCCACATTCCCAGCCATCACATGGCCTGAGGCTGGGCTGCCAGAGCCCCCATCCCCCACATCTTAAAATAATAGACCTGAATGTTTTCCTTTCCTGAGACAGGACAGCGGCTGCCTCTATGGTAGAGAAGCCCCTGGCCTCAACCCCCAGGGCAACGGTAGCTGGCTTTTCATTTCTCCTGCCGTGTGTGCATCTCTCTTCTACTGTTTATGCACATGACCAGAGCTCAGCTCTTGGTGCAAGACTGAGCAGTCTCTCTGGAGTTTGTGAACAAAGCCAACAGTTGCTCTCTTGAGTGCCTCTTTGGAAGCGAAGGTACATTGCCTGCCATAAAGTTACATTCTGGATCCTTCCCAGTTTAAGAAGGAGATGCTTTGCCTCTCTCCAGGCTTATATACTAAGATGAAATTGATGCACAGAAAGGGGTCCAGGAGAAAGAACTTGGATGATAATTACACTAAGGAAGGGAGAGAGTTGGAGCTGAAACCCACTCCCTTTTTTTTTTTTTTTTTTAATGTGTTGTTGAGTAATCTTGGAAGAAGGTCATGAAAATACCTTTGAAAGAAGCTTCAGACGTATTCATTCTCACTCAGCTTTGAGGTGGCCATGACCCACAATTAATAATGTACTTTGTGTTCCCACTGATCTTAGTGATATTATTTCAGAGATTCCACTTAGCTAATATTTTTTAAAAATCAAACAGAAGACGGAGTCTTACGTATAACTCTCAGCTTTGCCACCAGCTAGCCATGGGCAGTTTGGCAAATCATCTATTTTCCCTGGCCTTGTTTTCTTAACCATGTAGATAATGGTACCTACCCTACCCATCTTGTGTTAATGTGGGAGTTGTGGATATGGAAACATCTAATGAATCAGAAAGAGCTTGACAAGAAAACAAATATCCTCACGCTAGAATATCAGCTCAACAGGGCAAGAATGCCTAGAATGGGGCCTGGCAGATAGTAGGTGTTCGATAACAGATGTTGAATGAGTGATTGAATGAATGAATAATAAGATAGGAAACATTCCATTTCCAGGGAGCCAAGAAACCAGCTGTGTAGAGAGGCATAGAATTAATCATGTCTGAGGACCAAAAGGACCCTTGGTCAATCTGTTCTTTCAAAATTCCTTTTGAGGAACCAGAATAACAGTGCCTTTGGGCAGTAGTGGAATCCGATCTCTCCCAAAACCATTTCATTGGGAGAAGATTCTTCTCTTGGAAGAGGGATGGTTTACGTGACTATGCCCAGGCTAGGGAAGGACTGGCATTTTGGAAGGAAGTTCACAGTCAAGTGATCACACTTATCCAGATGTGTTATGTGGCCCATTCAGGTCATGTCCAGTGATTTTGACACACTGGACTCTAAATTCTCTGCCACCCTGTTAACCGAGCTTTGGGCTAAGCTTTATACATCCATTCTCCTCTCATCCTCTGCCGCTGGGAGGCGGAGGAAAATCATGGGAAACAAAGCCAGGCAGAACTGCATTCAGATGAAGCCCCCACCGCTTTGTAGCTCGGTGTCCTCGGGCCAGTCCCTGCACCTCTCTGAATCTTTTCTTTTTTTTTCTGCTAAAAGGCAATGATTATAGAACATGACTACTCCTTGGCATTACCGTGAGGCCTAGAGGAGGTAGTGGATTGTAGGTGCTCACTTAGAAATGATCCAGGAGCATCTGTGAGGCTTATGTGCCCTCATGGCACCGTCTGCACGTGGCCTCCCCCCGGCCTGGGAGCACCCCCTCCTTAGCATCTAGGGGCTGCAGGGTTTTAGAAGCCTGTGCCCTCACTGTCTTGGCCAATCTTACCGCAATCCCAGCAGCTGGGGGGTGCACACAGACTTTGACCTAGAGCATAACTCTGCCTCCTATTAGCTTGCTGGCCCTGGGCTGGTTCCTACCTCATTTTGAGCCACAGGTCCCTCCCTTGTGAACTAGGAAAACAAATCCTCCTCTCCCTGGTGCTGGCGACATTTAAACAAGCCATTTTATGGAAGGTGACCAGCGCCAACTGTGGTGGAGAGAGAGGGGCTTCTCAGCGCAGGGGAGAATATGCCACTCTCCCCCTCCTGTTCCCCCCACCCCCCCCAGGTCACTGGGAGGGAGGAAGAGACAAGGCAAAGCCTCCTGGGTTTGGACTTAGATGGCCTGTCCTCAGCTTCCCTGAAGGCCATGGCCTGAGACAGAGATGAGATTCAAGGGTCCTCTCATTGTGGCAGTTTTGAAAGTTTTTCTTTTAAAAATCTCTTGTTTTTAATTAGTTAGAATCACTATCATAATTGTAAATTTTTATAGAAGTCTAAGTGAACCCCACTTCAAGAATAAAAAGGGACAAAACTCTTTGAATTCCAGGATAGCTCTACTAATAAGCAGGTTATCAAAAGATCACATTCTAAAAAGGATTCACCACTAATAACAGTGGTATTATTTTTCCTCTAATGCATTTAAAATATGATTTGATATTAAATATTCATTTTCCATGCAATTAATTCTGCTAAAACATGGGGACTGGCAAATAATAGGTTCTCAACTAATGTTGCAGGGTGACCTGAATGGATTGGTGATTGAAATGAGCGAACAATACGGACTGTGCCCTCATTTTGGAATTTGAAATTAGGTATTAACAGGTTTTTATTCTCTTTCCATCCCACCGAAGAAATAAGTTCCAAAAAGAAAGGGGGGGGATAGAGTTTTGAATTTCATGTGTCCTAGACAAGTTTGATCATCTAAAGTAGATTGAGGGAAACATGAAACTTACTAATTCTCTTTAGCCCCAGAGAGAGGCGGGTGGTAGAGTACAGAGCTTGGCAGAATTATTTTACAGATGGAGGCCAGTATTTAAAAATCAGCGTTTGCAGAAGCCTAATAATAAAGCAGATACAAATGGAGCTTCTTTCATTGAAGTAGGGGTAGGATATTTAGGGTTGCCCCTCCCTCACCCCTCCCAGCAGCCCCCAAGCTACCTCCAAGGAACCCCGAGGCTCCAGGGAACACTAAACACTAAACCACTAATAGTGGATAGGACCAAATTGACAACCAGGAGACCTGGAGGCCTGGTTTCATGTGCCCACAGGTTGGTGTTGACAGAGAGTAGGAACTGAGTTACCAGCCCCAGAGGAGATACAGTTACTGAGCCATAAAGTAAGATACTCAACAGAAAACAACACTCTTCTTCTCCTTTGTGGAGAAATCCCCTATTTGCTGTGCAAATGCACATGCATAAACACACACACTCACCCACGTATCTATATATACTTGTATAGCTCTATAGAATAAAAACCTTTTTCCCTCCCTTCCCCTATGATCCTCTGTTTTGTTGGGGGGGAGGTGGGTGGGGGGATGGGTAACTGGGTGACAGGCATTAAGGAGGGCACATGATGTAATGAGCACTGGGTGTTGTGTGCAATGGGTGAATGACTGGGCTCTACCTCTGAAACTAGTGATGCACTATATGTTAACTAATTGGATTTAAATAAAGTCATTTAGTAATAAAAAAAAAAAAAAGAATAAAAGCCTTCTTATGGATAGAACACCTGCCTCAGGACTCAGAGACCTAAGTTCAAGTTCCAGCCTTGCTATTAACATACCATATGGCACAGGGCAAATTACCAAAATGCTCTGAATCATCTCCCTCATTCTCAATAAGATGGGAGTGAAATGTGGGAAATAGGGCACAAACCAGCGGAATGAAAGCATGACAGTTACAGGTGGCTGTCTTCCTTCTTGGTGGCCAGCGCTGGATCAGCTTCCCAGGTCCACTCCTTAAACACTAATGTTGTTCAGAGTTCTGTTTTCATGCCCCCCTCCCCTCTCTCCGCGCCCCCCACTCCTGCTCCACCCTTCCTCCCCTCTCCTTTGTAGTTATTCCCCTGTAGGTAATGTACTGAGGGCATGCCCCATTGTTCCCTGACACTCGTACCTGTATATTTGTACTAATGATAAAGCTCCCAGTTGTTACACTATTTGTACTTGATAAAGCATTGCAGTATATACATTTTCCATAATTTCTTTATAAGGAAAGTGGCAATATCCACATTTTATGTTTGGCTCAAGCTTGGAGTGGTCAGCCTTCTTGCCCAAGGGCACAAACCTAATGGGTTGACCTGGGATTCAAACCCTGACTCCAAAGGTGCTCTTCTACTTGAAAATGGCCCCTGGACATCCTTTGGAGTCAGTATTCTGGATGGAACCACATAGAACAATACCCTCTTCCCTACTTTTTGGTTAACTTTTATTTTGATTTAATTGTAAACTCAAAGACCATTTAAAGGAAGCATGCAAAGAACAATACACTCTTTACCCAGATTTAAACAACTAATTTTGAGGACTTAACGAACAAGAAGGAAGCTGAGAAGGATCAGTCAGAGAAGTAGGAGAAGAGCCAAGAGGCACCATGGAAGCCAAAGAATGTGAATGTCTACACATTGTAATATTTTATTTAAGTCCTTAAAGTGGTAAATGCCTTTTTGACCTGTTCTCTGTAATGACCTTCGGCATGTTTCAACAGAATGCAAATACCATATAATTTTCAGAAACAAGTGCGGGATAAATTGAGTCTGAAGGTGAGGGCTTTTAAGGCAGCAAAACCTGACTTTGCAGAAGAGATATAAATGGTGCTGGTGGAGATTTGTAGGAATTCCCTATAGGGCTAGGGTTCTGAATCCACAAGTCCCCCTTGCAAAGGTAGGCGGGATCATGGTTTTGGTTTTGATGGTCTTTTTCTAATTTGTGTACTAATGTTCTCAGCTATGGGAAAAATTCCTAAGTAAAGAAACCAAGGAAGGTAGGAAAAAGATTTTTGGCCTTTAGACGTGAATGAACGTGGCTTTGGGAGTCCCATAGTCCCCTTTGTGGAATATTGATGATGTCCCAGGACCTGAATGAGTCTTCCCATCCAGTATCTCATCCAATTTCATCCTCACCATGCCTCGATGAGGTGGTATCACTAGCCCCATTTTACAGATGAAGTAGAATCAGAGAGCCTTTCCAACTTAACCAGCAAATGGATTTCAAATCTAGAAGGCTAAGCTGGTAAACCCCACAGCCTATGCTCTCCTCACCATGGTGATCTACCTTCAGGCCCAGTTGTATCAAGTACAATCTGTGAATCTAAGAGTTTGCCAGCACAGAATTATAGGCACAGTGAGCTTACATGAAGGGGTGGAGGAAAGGGTTCCTCTAGGGCTTCTTTCAAACTTGACTCAACTACCATTGGAGCTCCTGCGGGAGAAGATCCTTCAGGTAGAAGACCGGGGCCAGCCACCAGAAGGAACATCCTCGCTGATGGTGCTGTCCCAGTAGAGAAGGAGCCTTTCAGAGCCAGCAGCCTCTTACAAATAACCCTCTGACAACACTTGCTCTGCTTGATTGTGGCTGTTCGCACACCTGCTTCCCCCGCTTACTGGTGCCCCTTTCGAGAGGAGGGGTTGTGTCCTAGATATTTTTCTCTCCCCACATTCTGCCTGGCCCATGACAGGCACTCAGTATATGTGGGAATGAGTGAGTGCAGGAACAAGTGCAGGAAATGAGCAGATTGATTATGTCCGGGGGCCGTGGAAGCTGCTTCCCAGGCCCTCCAAGAAGGCTTTCCCAGGAAAGGTTTATCGTGGCTGTTATCCACCTACAGAGAGGAGCCCTAGGATATTTTGCCCCATCAGAGGAAACCAGGTTTGACACCACTTTCATTTTATATACTTAAGCTTGTTGAGTTTGCTCACTATTTCTTTACCGTTAGGCACTTTGCCTACAATTAGAATAAATTGCCATGTGGGCAGCAACAGAACAGACTCATAGAACTCTTTATTAAAATAGCTGAGCGCTAACACTGAAGAATGATGTGGCCAGAACTAAAGAGCACGTTTTTAAAGAAGGCAAACACCTAGGTACAATGTAGTACCTTAACTGTTATCAATCACTACTTGATCTAATTAGTTTAGAAGCTATTTTAAAGAGCTTAATTAGATTAAGCTGTGATTGATAACACTTTATATCTACTTGAGTAGAGCACTTCTAATTCACCTTGAATCTTTATGCTTCCAGTCAAAAGCCTGTTTCAGACATGTGCTGAACATGGGGAAGGAATTGGGAAGTACTTGATTGGCCCGGAAATCACCCTGGGTGCCTTGCACTGGGCTGAGCTGGGGACCTTGGCAGAGTCCTTGGGTGCAGACATTCTCAGACCTCATAGGGTGGCTTTGACAAGGACATCCTGAGATTCTACTTCAGGAGGCTGAGAGCAAATGGGGAAACACAGGTCAGCAGAGCAAGGGGGGAGCAGCTCAGCACTTCCATAAGTGCCTGGGTCCTACCTGGCTTTAGATCAGCATGAGTAGTACTAGCCTACGTCATCCTGGGGGAGATGAGCTGCTCAATCACAGAGGAGTCAGGATAGGGAGGCTTGCTTAGCCTGACCACGGAGGTTCATCATTGCCTACCAGCAGCAGGTGAGGACTTGCAGGCCTGCCCCTCTACCAGTGTTCCCAGAACTGTGACTTTCCTTTGAGCCTACGGAGAACTGGGGAAGGAAATAGGAAGCAGGTTATATCTGGGGTGGGACTATACAGACTCCAGGCTCTTCTCGCTGGAATTAGGAGGGGGGATGGGAACTGGATCTAGTCTAAACTAAGATGCTTGCCTTTCATCTCCTCTCTGCAGCCCGCATGTGTGATGCCCACCTTCGAGGCCCCTCGGGCATCATCACCTCCCCCAATTTCCCTATTCAGTATGACAACAATGCACACTGTGTGTGGATCATCACAGCACTCAACCCTGCCAAGGTAAGGCTCCTGGGGTGGATGGGGAGAGTCCTGTGGGCAGGTCTGACTCGGGAACAGTTGGTCTCCAAGGGGTTTCAAACCCAGAACTTGGTTGTGGTAGATTCTCTGCAGGAAATTCTTAAAAATTGTTTTTTTTTTTATTAAATATCAAGTAGTTAAAAAGCATATTTCTAAAACAAGATATGAAGAACATCAATACAACAAACAATTGCCTAGTCATCTCCCAACTTAAGAAAAAAAAAAAACACACAGTTACCTTAGTGATGCATGTCCCTCACCAACCCCATTCCATTCCCTATCCCTCAGGTACCTTGACTGTGTACTTATTGTTCCTCTGCTTTTCTTTATAGTCTGCATACAAATGTGTATCCTTAAAAATATATTATTTAGTAAGGCAGCATTTGAGCCTCATAGAAACATACTCATGTCATATATATTCTTAATCAACTTCACTCAAAATCATATCCCTAAGATTTGTCTATGTTGGTGTGTGTAGTTTGCCCTGCTACATACATCTCTTCACATGTTTATTTCACATTTAGTTTTTTTCTATGCAATGCCCTTTATTCTCTCATTTACAAGTATCTTGCCAAGATCCACAAAACAACCTGTGAGAATCTTTATTTTAATTATACCAAAACTACAGATCAATTGGAGAAGAACTGATATCTTTATGATACTGAGTCTTCCCATCCATGAGTACGGTGTATCTATTTCCCTAGGGCTGTCAGTAAACTTGTGTAATTTTTTTCCATTATAGGTCTTGTTTGTTTCTTAATATATGTACTTCTAGATATCTTATATTTATTGTTACTGTTATAAATCATATCTTTTAAAATTTCATTTTCTCCCAAGTTCTTGCTAGTATTTAGAGATGCAGTTAATTTTTATTCTTTGGTTTTTTAATATAGCAATTCTTGTAATGATTTATCTATGAATTACTTGGGGTTTCTAGAAAAGACAAAGGATGATGGTTTTATTTCTTCCTTTCCAATCCTTATACCTTCTCTTTATTCTTTTTCTTGCCCTAACGTTCTGGCTAGACCCTCCAATATAATGTCAGTCATTGTGGTGCTGGTGGGCACACTTGTCATTGTTTGATGTTAAATAGAATGTTTTTGGTGATTAACATAACAATAACAAATTAAAAATAAATAGAATGTTTTTATCATTAAGTATGATGTTTGCTGAAGTTTTTTTTTAATTTATGGTTCCCTTCTGACTCTAGTTTTCTAAGTGCTTTTATTGTGAATAAATGTAGTGTTTTATCAAGCACCTTTCTATATCTATTGATATAATCATGATTTGCTCCTTAATTTTCTTAGTGTGGTGAATTACATTGGTTGATTTTTCTAATGTTAAACCAACCTTTCATTCCTGGGATAAACCCAACTTGGTAATTTAGTATTAGATGCTTAAATAAGCATCTAAGTGTTATAAATGCCTATATTTGATTTGCTAATATTTTGTTTAGTAATTTGCTTCCATTCTGTTAGTGAGATTGGCCTTCTTTTTTTCATCTTATATATTACCCTTGCCAGATTTTTTTCAAGAAGACATCGTTAGCCTCAAAAAATGACTTGGCAAGTGTATCTTCTCTTTCTATCCTATGGAGTTAATAGTAGAGGTTGGAATAACTTTTACCTTGGAAAGTTGGTGGAACTTTTCAGCAGAACTATCTGGATTTGGTGTTCCTTTGTTGGAAGCTTTCAAACTATAGATTTAAGACTTTTAATGACTAAAAGACTATTAGATTATCTTATTTTTTTCTTGAGTCCATTTTAGTAAGTTTTTTTTAAGATTTTATTTTTTATTTATTTGGCAGAGAGATACAGAGAGAGAACAAGTAGGCAGAGAGGCAGGCAGAGGGAGAGGGAGAAGCAGGCTCCCCGCTGAGCAGGGAGCCCGATGCGGGGCTCGATCCCAGCACCCTGGGATTATGACCTGAGCCGAAGGCAGCCGCTTAACCGACTGAGCCACCCAGGCACCCCTTTAGTAAGTTTTCTAATTTATTGGCCATAAAGTTGTGTATACTGTCTCTCACTATGTATATTTTATTCCCTCTTTTATTTCTAATTTTGTATCTCTTTTTTTGTCAATATTGTCAGAGGTTTCACATTTTTTATTCTTTGCAAAGAACCAATTTTAGTTTTGTTAATATTCCATTTGATATGTTTATTTCCTATTTCACCAATTTTTTTCCTTCTGTTATATTTGGGAATGTTCTGGGGTTATACTCCTTTTTTAGCATTCTAACTTTGATGCTTAATTCATTATTTTTTAATATTATTTAAGCATCTAAGGCTACAAATTTCCCTCTGAGGACTATTTTGGCTACATTCCCACAGGTTTTGTAGGTAGTATTTCTGTGATCCTTCAGTTCTGAATATTTTCCAATTCCATTATTCTTTTATCTTTCAACCATGAGTTTTTTTAGAAATATTTCTTAATTTCCAAATAGAGGATTTTTCTAGCTGTCTTTTTGTTAACTGATCTAAAGCTTGTGGTCAGAGAACATTATATTTGAATCATTTGAAATTTGTTGAGACTTTTAGGATCAGGAATGTCATTTTTCACATATATTCTTTGTTGGAAAAAAATAAGCTATATTTTGCAGTTTTTGTGTTCTAATATCTTCATTACATCGACCTTGCTAATTGTGCTTATATCTTTTATATCTTCATTGTTTTGCCTTCTTTATCAGTCAACTGTAAGAGAAGGCAAATTAAAATTTCCCACTATGATGGTGGTTTGCCTAATACTCCTTGAAATTCTGTCAGTTTTTGCTTTATATATTTTGAGGCTGCTGTTAGAGCTTGCAAGCTGAGAGTTTTATATCTTGCTGGTGAATTGAGCTTTTTCAAAAATAGTTATTTAATGACTCTCTTTACCTGGAGTAATGCTTTTGACCTTAAAGCTTTTACCCCCACCTATTCCATCAGTTTTTTGTTTGGTTTTTGGTTTTTTTAGTTTTGATTTAATAAATCATTCCTGTTCTCTTGCTTTCAACGTTTCTACTTCCTTATGCTTTATATATGTCTTGTGTATAGCTGGATTTTTAAAAATCCCCTCTGGCAAATCGTCTTTCAACTGGAAAAGTTAGACCATTTAAATTATACTATCATTTGTATTTTTTAGGGTTGCCCTAGATGTCTAGTGTTAATATGCATACTTAGCAAAGTCTAATGTAAATAGTAATTCTGTGTTCCCCCTGAAAAGTCAGAGGTCTTAGAACACTGACTTTAATTACTCCTTCCCAATTCATACTCTGTGGCGCGTGTATTTTCATGTTGCCTTTCTTTTGCTCACAAGTCATTATTGCTCTTGTTTAATAAAACTAATGTCCATTTAGATTTACTCACACATGTACCGTTTTGTTCACTATTTCTTCTTGCATATCAGTCCTTCTGTTTGGAATTACTTTCTTTCTGTCCAAAATACATGCTTTGGAATTTATTGTCCTGTTAATGACAAACTTTCTTAGTTCTTGTTTGTCTTAAAATGTCTGTTCTCCCCTTGTTCTTGAAAGAACACTGCTATTCACTAAGTATTTGATTCTTGTTTGATAATTACGTTCTCTCTGCCCATGGAAATATTATCCCAATGTCTTCTAGCTCCCATTGTTGCTGTAAGTTTATTGTCATTCCTTTGTATGATATTCTTCTGGCTGCTTTTATGGTCTTTTCCTTGTCTTTATTGTTCTGCAGTTTCATGATCAAGCGTCTAGTTGTGGATATCTTGGCATTTATCCTGATTGACTTCATTAAGCTCTGGAATCTGTAGATTTTATCTTTCATTAGTTTGGGGAAATTTTTAGTCATTGTCTTTTCAACTGTTTTCTCTCCTTTATTCTCTCTCTTTTCTGCTCCCGAAAGCCTGACAAGACATGTTAATATTTCTCACTTCATCTTCTGTGTTTCTTAACTTCTATAATTTTCTGTCATTCTCTTCACCAATTATCTGTTGAGCTACATCTAACCTGTGTTGAATTCATTCACTGAAGATTTATTTTAATTTCAAGTAGCACCATTCATATTTTATGAGATCATATTTGGTTTTTAAAAAGTGTTCTTGATCATATTTTATAGTATTTTGCCCCCTACTCATATGTTTCTTAATTCTTTAAATATGTTAAACATATTTATTTTATACTCTGTATCTGTTAATCCCAATATTGGAAGTCTTTGCAAGTTTGATTCTGTTGTCTGTTGTTTCTCACTTCTTGCCTCCCAGAACCATGTTTCCTTCCTGGTCCTGTCTGTAATTCTATGTGGTTAGAATCATAAACTCTGTCTGTGAGACTCCTTTGAGACCTGGGTAGAAGGTGGTTTCTCCCAGAGAGAATTTATATTCACTTCTGCCCAGTGCCTGGGAGCATTACCAGCCAGAAACCTCTCATACTAAATTCTCAGTATGAAGGTTTCAACCCACCCAAGTAACATGCAAACCCATATGAAGGTAGACTTATTGTGAAGGAGTCTCAGGGGAAGTTTTGTTTGTGTCCACTTAGTGTCAAGGTCTCAGATAAGTAATCAGCCTCCAGATCCACCCAGAGGGCAGTAGTGGCAGATGAGAAGGAAGGCAGTCTTAACTTCTCACTCACCCTCACACTATGGGTGCAACTTTAATCAGCCCAACTTTATTCAGGGGTGTCATACTAGAGTCCTCACCTTTGTGGGTCCTGACCTTTGTCTCCTGTTCCCTCTTCTCCACAAGGCCCTGAAAATCAGAGCTCTACTTCACCAGTTTTTAAATATGCACCCGAGGCCAATGCCAGCTTCATGCTCTGAGTCACAGTTTGGGTCGCTACATTCACTGGGTTTGGACTCTGAGTATTCTTACTTTATTAGTCTGCCCAGGCTGCCATAACAAAACAAAACAGACTGGGTGGCCTTAACAGGGGACATTTATTTTCTCACAGTTCTAGAAGCTAGAAGTTCACAATCAAGGTGCCAGCAAATTCAGTTTCTGGTGAGGCCTCTTCCTAGCTTGTAGATGGCCTCCTCCTCACATGGCCTTTACTCTCTATGCATGCAGAGAGAGAAACTCTCTGGTGTCTTCTGCTTCTCTTATAAGGACACCAATCCCATTGGATTAGGGCTCTACCCTTATGACCTCATTTAACCTTAATTACCTCCGTAAAGGCCCCGTCTCCAAATTCCATCACACTGGGGGTTAAGGCTTTAATATATGAATTTTAGAGAGATATAATTCAGTTCATAGCATTTACTAATTTATAAAAAAAAAAAAAGCTTTTTTTTTTTCCTTTTTAAATTGTACTCAACATTTTAAAATTGTTTGGTCAGGGTGCTTAGGACCACAGTGCTGGGGACAATGGAAACAGATTTTCTCTGCAAGGCATATTACAAAGAAAGACTCACATTTCATCAAACCATTTGATGATGAACCTAGTCAATGGGGAAGGATGCTTCAGCCACATGGGGATGGAGTCTGGATCAGAAGAAGGACTTCCTATCACAAGGTTATTAAGTTGTTGATGAGAAGGCTCTTTCTTGGCTATTGTTAAAGATGCTTATCTCAATTTTCTTTTGAACCTGAAGGTGAGGTGCAGGGGAAAGTGTAAATAAGGCCTGAGAAGTTTCTGAGAAAAAATTTGATTCACCCTCCCCCCGGCCCCACAGAAGAGCTAGTCTTACCCGGTGTGTGGAGTTCAGTGGCTCCGTATCAGTCACTCCCTCACATGTCCTGCAGGAGGTCATGCCATTCTGGGTTCCTGAAGCCAGCCCCTCTGAAGGGTACTCCCTCAGAGTCAAGCTGTGAAAAAGGATGTTCCTGTCATCTCCATGCGTTCTTTATGAACTTCAGGTAGTGCTGAGGAGCCCAAAGAGGCTGAAGGGAGTACCTTACTGATATCACACTGGAGGAGAGCCAGGGAGCATTGTGTGCAGAAAGAAGGGTGTGAGTGTGGCAACCAGAAATCCAAGACTGAAGAATCAGAGCTGCCTTCCTGCAAACATCAGGGAAGACGCATAATGTGTTCCCAACCCTGTTCACTGGCCCACAGGAGAGATACAGGTGTGTCGAGGACTCCCTGTCCAATCACCCTTGGAACGTCCCCCTCAACGAAAAGCCCAGTCTCTCCAAGTTCACAATATGTCTTATGAGATGAGCACTCACTCATTCTTTGACTGTAGATATGATCTCTGCCCTTGAGGAACATGTACACAGGAGGGATGACAGGCATGCAAATAAAAAACTAGAGCATGGGTAAATGCTGATGGAGGGGTGTCCAGTTTGCTATCTTGGAAAATGTTGGAAGGAGCCACTGACTGGAAGGTCAGGGAAGTTTTCACATTTGAGCAGCGTCTGCAAGGATGAGTAGCTTGGAAATCCATAACTCAGAGTAGATGCCTGTGCAAAGGCACCGGAGTTTGGAACAACCTCTCAGAACTGAAAGGAATTCAGCATGTCTGGGTCAAGATGAGGATGGAAAGGTCACAGGATCCACATCATACTGAACCTACATGCTCGGCAGAGAGGCTTGGGTTTTGTCCTGAAACAGATTTTTTTTTTTTTTTTTTTATAGTTCCAACATGTTTTTTTTTTTAATTTTTTTATTGTTATGTTAATCACCATATATTACATCATTAGTTTTTGGTGCAGTGTTCCATGATCTGAAACAGATTTTTAAGGGCAGAAATGCTAGACTGTTGGTAGTAACAACAATAGTTATGTCTTACTCTAAGTAACTCATATGCCAAGCACTGAGCTAAGCCTTCTATATAAATGCTTTTATTTCATTCTCTTCATAGCACAATTAATTAGGTGGTAAGAGACCCACCTGATGGGTGAGGAAACTGAATCGTGGCTAGGTTAATTGGCATAGGAAACGTAGCCACAGTGCGTAGCCAGTAAGTGGAAGCGCCAGGATTTAAACCCAGTCCTTGCGGTTCCACTGCCCATGCTCTCAGCAGCTGGGCTGGGCTGCTGGGTGGAACAAGGCCCCAGAGTAAATGGGAGGGCATGGGACTGACAGCCCTGGGGTCGGCCTTGGAAAGGACGAGGGTCATCCTTTCTTCTGAACCAGAGCAATATCAGGAAGGTCTGAGTTTTTACAAGATGACTCTGGCAGCAGTGGAGAGGATTAGAGAGGTCTCCCTCCTGGAGGGAGCGAGACCAGTTAGGAGGCAGAAACAGTTACCCAAGTAAGAAAAATGGGAGCATCCACCAAGGCTTTAGAAACATTGAGGGGGAGACAGATTTAAGAGAAATGTAGGGAATGGAATGGGACTTGGTGGCTGACTGGATGTGAGGATGGAGGGAAAAGGAGGGTCCTACTCAACATTGTTTGCCAGGTGACCAGCACAGTGCCTGGCACGTAGTGGGCGTACGGCAAACATTGATTCAGTGAACAAACGAATGATGATGCGATATTTTCTGACTTGGACCGATGGGAAGCTTCAAAAGGAAATGGAAGAGGAGGGACATGTTTTACAGGGTCAAGAGGAAAACAGGGTGCATTTGAAGTGCCTTTGTTTCATGCAGTGACATTTGGATGTTACCCAGTTGGAAACCGGGTAAATCTGGGTTCAGTAGAGAGATTGAGTGTTACCTCCTCAGCACATGAGTGAGAAGAGAAGCCTAAGGAATAGAACACTTCCTGGAGAGAGCAAAGAGAATTGGAAGATTCCGAATGGATCTGGAAACACCATCCTTATAGATAAAAGAAATCCAGTGCAAGACCCAGA
Organism: Zalophus californianus; assembly: GCF_009762305.2. Classification (NCBI taxonomy): domain Eukaryota; kingdom Metazoa; phylum Chordata; class Mammalia; order Carnivora; family Otariidae; genus Zalophus; species Zalophus californianus. Next base: position 25,648,474 of record NC_045598.1, on the reverse strand, counting down.
GGAAGAGCAGCATAAGGTAGGAGAAGAAAGGAGAAAGAATTTCCAAGCAGGATATGTCTGACAATGGTGGAAAGGAACAGGTCTTGCTGGGGAAAGACTGAAAAAAGACCGTTGGCTTTGGTCTTGGAAGAGGACCTTTCAGTGAAGCTTTGGGGGCAGAAACAGCCATGGGGTGGGGAGAGAATGAGGGGAAGGGAGTCTCTAGGAGCAGGGAGCCCAGACAGCCCCTCTGACAAGTCTCAAGGTGACGTGAAGGAAGGAGAAAGGGCGTGAAAGGGAGATAGGGTGGACAGAAAGCTTGGGGCTGCTTAGAGTGTTTGTTTAGAATATTGGAAACTGGAGTATGTTTGCAGGCTAAGGGCAGAGCGGCGAAGAGGAAGAGAGTGAAGATGTAGGAGGATCTGAAATAAGTGAGAGGCACATGGACCGAGAATGCAGGGGCTCTCTTGAATGGAACATGTGAAGAAGGTTGGTATTAGGAGAGGCTGGGATATTTACCTTACTTTACCTGTAAGCGTGCAGAGCATTACACATGTCTGCCCCTCTTTATGATCATGAGATGATTATTCATCCAGGCACCTGGATCTCTGCGGACATGAGGACTCTTGCTGGAATTCCATCCCCCTTGTAGGACCTCTGCGGACTGAGCTTGAGAGGGGGCTGTGAATGTTCCAGTAACTAGGGCCCCCCAAGGGCAGTAAGAAGGTCCAAAGAGAAACGAAATGCTCTGGTGTGGAAATGGCCAAGAATATGTCAAGACACCAGCATTGACTGAGTACCTATGGACCATGCAGCAATGCACGGTGGGGACAAGAACTTACAGTCTTATTGGAGCGGCAGGTGAGGAGTATGTCTTTACTCAGTAAACTAAGAATAAAACAATGAAAAACACCCAGGCCATCCTCCTGGAAGCTTGGCAGATTCGGGGAGAAGAAAGAAGGCTCAGAGCAAGTGATGTTGGCCTACTCCAGATGGGTTCCACATTCTCCCTTTGGTTGAGATGTCCTCAAGAAATGTGAGCCCCACCTTGGCCATTTGGGCTACCTTAGTCCTTATAGTCATTCTACTCACATTCTACTTAGAGCGGGATCCTGGAGGGATCACAGTACTATTTCCCAAATTTGGTTAATCATCAGAAAAATACCTGGAGAGAACTTAAGACACAAATTCCAGAGCTCTTTCCTCCAAGATAGGATTCCATGGATCTGGGATGGGTGCCTTTGAAGGGCGCCCTGGTGGCTCTGACCAGCCAAGCTTGTGTGCTAAACAACGACCCCCTTGCCTCACAGCAAAGTGCACAGCACCACCCCCGCACCCCCCCCCTCCCCCCGGCAGCCCTGGCTTCAGCCACGCTGAACTCCTGGTTCATAGACACACGCGGCCCTTTCAGACCTCTGTGTGGACACACCCTGTCCCAGTGTGCCTCCGTTCCCCTCCAGGCAAGTTCCTGTCCCCCTTTAACACACAATCCAAATACCCCCTCTTCTGAGAAGCCCTCCTAACTCCACCAGATCTTGGTTCTTCCTCCATTCGTACAGCATTCCATCAGCACCTTTTGTCTGTGTGCATATCAGGTCGCACTGGGTTTAGAATCTCCTTCGCCCATGGCCCAAGAGCACCCTGAAAGCAGGGACAGTGCTTGGCATAGGAAGAGCTCAGCAGGTATTTGAATACATTAATGATTAACGGAGGAGACTTGGCCCCATGTCAGGTGGCTCCTCAGGTACAGCCCTGCCCCCGTGGGGCCCTGGGGCCTCCTTCTCTGAGGACCTCTCAGCCGGGCCTCCCGGAAGACGTGCTGATGGAATTTCTGCGGTCAGAACTAAAGCCCAGACCCACATCCTACCTGCACACATCGGCCTTTCTTTTGCAGCTCCTTAGTATGAACTTGAGACCTATGATCTGATTTGTATGTGAACCTTGCTGGGTTTGAGCAGGAGAGTCAATCCACCTTTACAAGAGAAGAAGTAAATGCAAGGCAGATGGGGGGTGGCGGGGAAGAGTCGGGGGTGGGAGAATGGACTGGAGGGAGAAAGGAAAGCTCATTTCATGAACTTCAAAGCCAAAGATAACAGGGTTTTGATTATTCCCTCCTCAGGGATTACCAGTGTCACTCTTCCCTTTGTGCACCTGAAGAATTGGGAAATCACTCTCCAGGCAAATGATCGCTTCCTAGTGCAAATGTCAGGGGCACATTTGCTGGCCCATTTGCTCACTCACTTACTCATTCAGCAAACATTGACTCATGCCCTGTCTGTGCTGGGCCCCATGTGAGATGCTGGCCCCCGGAGGGCTTTCCCCCAAGTGCCCCAAGCCCATTCCTCATGACCCCTTAATGGCCTCCTCCAAGTCCTAAACCTGATTCTGTTCCTCTTACAGTTGTCCTCACCTCACATCACCTCTTAGTGTTCCTCTGTCCCCACACCTGGCTGTGGCCTGGATGTCCCCACACCCCCTCCTCTGTTCTTGAAGGCAAGCCCTGGCCTCCGCTAGCCAGGACTTTCCGTGGCCCTCATACTTGCCCCATCCCCTTCTGACTCCAGCACCCATCACACTGTATGGTGTTTTCCACAGACTCATGCATCGCCTCTTCCAGACTGTGGGGTCTTTCAGGGCAGTGGCCATGTTTAGCTTGCCTGCCGTTTCCTTCCCAAAGCCCAGCACGTGGCAAGTGCATTTTAACTGTTGAATGACTAAGTGAATAAATGAACTCATCAATCAGTGAGTGAAAGAGCCAATGAATGGATGAACAGGTTTGGTACTCTCCAAGCCTCCAAAATTCAACCTGAAGTAGTGACCAAAGTTCCAAAACATCTGAAAGTTTTCAGTCTCTGCCCCTGGGCTTTCTTTAGTATATGTGCTGCCGAAGCAAGCACTGCCCCTGGGCTTTCTTTCCCAGCCTCCTCCAAAGCCTTCTCAAGGATCCTGGGGGCCATTCTGCTTGAACTCCTGGGGTTAAGGTCAGCCTTCCCTCTGGCCTCCCCAGCTCCCCACCCCGGGAGCCACCTGTCCAACCCTGCCCTGGGCCCTCAGCAAGATCGGGCCAGGAATCACTGTGCAGGCTATGTTCAGGAAAAGGAACTTCCCTTCCTTTTTTGGAGCTAATGGTCAAACTGACAGAATTCATAAACCAAGGCTGGGTGGGCCAAGGTCAGCCCTCAGGAGCTCAGAAAAGTGCTCTGAGGAGGAATAGGGAAAGTGGGACTACTGCAGAGCAATGTGGAAGGGAGCTCCAACTAGCTAGGAAAGCCATTTCAGCCTGGGTTGTCCTTGCCAAGATGCTAAGCTTTATCCTGATGGTCAAGAGTCGGCAAACTTTTCTATGGTGACGAAAGTCTTTCTTCAGAACCTGTAGCTATTAGGTTGCGATTGGCTATGAACTGCAGAAGATGCCTCCACAGAAGCTGAAACAAAGCACAGTTTATTTCCCATATACCAAAGGCCTAGAGGTGAAGAGTCCAGGGCTGGTTTAGCAGTTCCTTTGGGGTCTGCATTACCTTCTGGTTTTCCCTCTGCCATTCTCTGTGTGTGGCTCTTGTCCTCATGATCACAAGAAGGCTGCTCCAGCTCAGTCCTCACATCTGCATTCCAGGAAAGCAAGGAGAAAGGTGGGAAAATGCCCTGAGGGCCCCTCAGCTTGTGTCTCATTGCCCAGAACCCTGTTACTTAGCTCTTAGCTCTGAGGTTAGCTGAGTACATTGCCACACTCCAAACTCAGAGTTCTGTTAAGCATGGGTAAACTGAGGGAGAGACATTGAGTAAACCACTGTCCGTGTCTGTCACAGAATCCCAAAACATGAACTAGATCAAAAGGAGCTGCTTTGGTTGGAGCAGGGTTCTGCTCACTCTGGCTCCTGCTCTACCTTGGTTGATGGCTGCTCAGGTACGTTTATGGAACCCTGGGGTGCCTGGGAACCCGATTTGAAAAACCTTGCTCTACACCAGCGGTCAGCAAACTTTTTCTGTAAAGAGCCAGATAATAAATATTTTAGGCTTGAGGACCACGTGAAGTTTTTGTTGCACATTCTTCTTTGTAGTGCTTTATTTGTTTTTTAAACCTTTAAAAATGTATGTCTTAACTCAACGGGCCATACAAAAACAGTCCGTAGGCCAGATGTGGCCCAAGGGCCATGGTTCTCCAACCCCTGCTTTAAGGGATCCTGGGACACAGAGTTTGGATACAGAGTGAAGGATGACAGCAGAGGCAAGGAGCCCAGAAAGGAGGCTCTTACAGAAATTTAGTCATTGGACAAAACTGTCTCAGGTTAGGTCTCTGAGACTCCAGCTTCCAAAAAAAATGCCTGTGAGCAGTCAGATCCTCTGCAGCCTCCCCAAGGCGTCGGGCACAGGCTGACAGACCTGGGATCCCTGTCCTTTGGGTGGTCCTGGGCAGTGTTCAGGAAGCAAGGACTGTCCTCCTGGACCCAGTGTGGGTACCCCCCGCCATGGTCTAGCTCCCATCCCCCGCTGTTCCGGGAAGGCAGCTGTATGCTGAGGTTATAGTCTCCAGACCCCTGCCCTCTCCTGCCCTCTGCAGCAAACACAGACTCAGGCTCCCCTGAAGCCCTCCTGCCACTCCTGGACCCTGGACCAGCCTCTTGGCCGGTCTCCCTGCCTCCAACCCTCCCTTCATGCTGAGTTGTAACTTCCCCTCATCTTCACCATCAAGTCCAGACCATGCACTCTGGCCTGCCAGGTAAAAACCAACTGCAGACTCAGCCAGGCTGCTCTTACCCCCCACCCCTCCCCTACCCCGGCTGCCTGCCCTGCTCTTCGCTCCCAGTTCAATGCTCCCAGCATCTCCTGGACAGAGCCCACACCCTCCTCCATCATGCGAGGCCCAGCGCATCCGCCTCCTCCGTGTACCCCCCTCTCATTTCCCCCTTCCTTGTGATCCCCAGCACTCACATCTGCCCCGTGCTCTCAGTGTTGGGATTCGGCTCTAAGTTGCCAGGAAAGTGAGATAACTTCCGGGAAGCAGCTAGCTCGGTGCTGGACACACGGCAGGTGCTCAGTAATTACGTCCTAGATGATGGGTTCGTTTATCGCTTTATCTGATGGGTGTAAATTAGGTGTGTGAGCCATATACAAATATGCCTCTTTGATCACACCTATTTCACGTGCTGCCACTCTCCTGCCTCAGAAAGACACTCTGTGAGTTTGATTGATCTGCATGTTAGTTAATGAGTCATTATAAAATCCTGTCTTTAAACAAAGGCCAAAGAAGAGGAGAAAAGAAATGAAAGCATCAGTACATTGTGCAGTGGGGGCTGTCCCAACACTGCAATGTTAGTCTGTTGTACGGTCTACTTGCTGTAATTAGTTCCTGCGTTAGGGTCAGATGCCCTAAAATTCAGTTCACATCAATGGCTGCTCTAACCAGTGATGTGAATCATTTTATGACTCTGGGTTCTGGCCTTCAAAGCAGTATTTTCCCATTATAGACATAATAATCCTATACTCCCTCTTTTGGAGGTGGCTTGGTGAGCCAGTGTCCTCTGCCCCGAGGCTGGCTGGAAGGGGGTGATGGTGGCGAGAGTGTGCATCCAGGGCCATCACTCCCTGCAGAGGCCAGGCCCCTCCTCCTGCAGAAGGCACTGTGGCCTTGCCGGATTTTATATGCAGCAAGTGTTTGCCAAGCTGCTAGGATTCAGCAAAAGAGCTGAGGGAAGATTTGGGAGGGTCAGTCATGGTGGCTACCCAGTGGAACTGAGACCTCTCTGGGGCAGCTGTGAGGCAGTGAGTGGCAAAGAGCCTGGCCTCTGGCTGCCTGGTGAGGTCCAGTTCTACCACTCAGCTGTGTGATCTAAGGCAAGTTGCCTAACATCTCTGCGCCTCCATTTTACGAATGGTTTTTCCATTCGTAAAATGGAGGTATTCCTAGTAGCGGTTGTTGTGAGTTTCCCTGAACTGATGTGTCCTAACTGCTCCAAACAGTGTCGAGCACATGGTAAGGGGTCCGTGCTTGCAGTGAGGAAATCTCATAAGAGAAGATGATCAAAAACTGTGATTAAGTGTCTCAAAGAATCTCCTCGACCGGGGGTCGGCAAACTCACCCCTGTGGGCCCAAATTAGTTCATTGCTTGATTTTATAAACCGCATGCATACTGTCTCTGGCTACGTTCATGCTACAGCAGCAGAGGTGGGTAGTTGAGACAGACATCCTATGGTCTGCACAAGGCAAAACAGTTACTCTCTGGCCCTTTACAGAAATGGTTTGCCAGTCTTATGTTCTAGAGAGTAACTCCAGTGGGGGACCGAGGGCCTAGCCCTTGGTAGGTGCTGGAGAACTGGGAAGGGTTTGGAAAATGTTGTCTGGTTCAGCACTGTCTGAGCCTCTGGCCTTTGCCTGGTACAGCGACAGCCAGGGGCATCAGAGACAGGGAGACCTGGCCCCTGCCCACCCCTGCCCCTGGAAGTTCCCAGTGTAGTGGAGGAGCAGGTAAACCGATCAGTGCCAGTGCAGGAGGTAAGTGCGGACCCAGAGGTGAGGAAGGGTATGGGAGCGCCTGGAAAAGACGGGCCTCAGGGAGGAGACATTGCTAGCGGAGCCAGCAGGGAAGGAGGGGTCTGTGCCAACCAGAGTTGTGAACGGGCCAGTATGAGGGGATGCCCAGGAGCTCAGGGAGCCACACAGGCTTGCAATGGGGAGGGCCCCAGGGAGCAGATGCCCCGAGTCCCTCGGTGTGCATCTGGCTGGGAAATGGTGACGTCAGGACAGGACCAGGGAGGCTGAGAGGGGAAGGAGATTCCGAGACGAGCAGATAGTCCCATGATGTTGCCATTGGCCATCAGGGAGCATGAGGGGTGAGCTGGCCTGGCAGTGGGACAATCAGAGGGGCAAAGGCATCCCCACTCACTGCCAACCATTCCATGCCATCCCTCCTTCTGAGCACACCTCAGCCGCTGCCTGCTGCAGGCCCACCTCCCCCCTCCCCCCACATGACTGCCACAGCCCAGAGATGGCTCTCCTGGTTTCCCACCATCCCTCAGTGCTGTTGCTCCGAAAACAAAAATTGTGCATCACACCTTTGCTCACAACCCTTCCATCACTTCCCCTTGTCTTTAGGGCAAAGCCCCAATCATGACCGACAGCAGGACAGACAGCCTTTCCTACTCTGCTCCTCCCACTTCCTCCCAGCACCAGCCTCCCCTCCCCTCTGCATTCAACCACTGCAGATCCGTTTGGAGTCTCTGATGAGTCTCGTGTCCCACACCTTTGCCCGTTCGCCTACCCCTCTCTCTCTTGACGGCTCTCCCTTCCTTACCCATTTAGCTAACTTGGGTTCATCTCCCAAATTCAGCCCCGGCTTCATTTCTTCTGGGAAGCATCCTTTAACATTTCTTCCGGCCTCCACTTTACTGTTCTGTGCTCACGGGTGTTCTTCTACAGAGATGCTCCTCTCTGTGTGGAGGGGCCCTCGGACATGGCAGCCGGGCTGATGAATCAGTGTGGCAGCAGGTGGTTCCTGAGGTCCCTGAAGGCACCAGGGAGTGAGGCTGTGCCAGCACCCCGCCAGTATGTGGGTTTGCACCGAGGAGACCTGCACAATGAGAAAGAACCATCCATGGAACTCTCTACTTCTTGAGTCGTAGAATGGAACACAGAGGAACACCTCCAGCCTCCCCACTGGGAGATGGAAGATCTTCACCACATTGGAACCGCAGATGAATGGAGAAAGAAGATGTGGGAGATATCTACAATGGAATATTACTCATCCCTTAAAAAGAATGAGATCTTGCCATTTGCAAGGACATGGATGGAGCTAGAGAGTATACTGCTGAGCAAACCAAGTCAGTCAGACTAATACCATATGATTTCACTCATACATGGAATTTAAGAAACAAAACAAATGATCATAGGGGGGAAAAAAGAGAAAGGCAAACCAAGAAACAGACTCTTAAGTCTAGAGAACAACCTGATGGTTCCCAGAGGGGATGGAGATAGGGGAGGGGGGAACGGGGGAAGGGACTGAGGAGCGCACTTGCTGTGATGAGCACTGAGTACAGTACGGAAGTGTGGTATCGCTGTATTTTACCCCTGAAACTAGTATTACACTGTATGTTAACTAACTGGAATTTAAATAAAAACTTTTCTTAAAAAATGAAACAGACAAAAAGAGGCCCAGATTAGCCATTAGGAGTGGTGTTCCCTGTGTCCCATCTTTGTGCATGGCACCACCTCCCACCCGTCCAGGGGCCCACAGGTCATCCTGAATCCCTCCCCCTCCCTTGGTTCCCACACCCATGCAGTCACAAAGCCCTAAATACTGCTAAGAGCTGTCTCCTCCAGTCCCACCGCCCTCCTCCATCACTCACCTGGACGAGAACCCCCCCCACCACCACCTCTGGCCTTGCTCCTACCACATCTGTTTCTACACAAGCTGCCAGACTGACGTTTTTCTCAAACACCGATGTGCCCCTGTCTCCCACTGTTTGAAACTTTTCTTACCCACCCCGCCCCCCCCCCCCCGAATAATCCCCAGCTCTTTGGGCCAGGGGAGATTTTAAGACTCTTTGGACTTAGCTCCAGGCAACTTTCTCAAGTTCTGGACCTTCCTGAGTCCCCTCCTTGCACTGAAGGCCCAGCCACATTGTCCCCCAGGGTGAAACAACCAGTGGCTGTGCTCACTTTGCAGACCTTCCATTGACAGGCAGTCACCACTTGTTCTGGAATGTCCCATCTCTGCCGAAACTCAGGCCCTGTGCATCTGACTCCTTAGGATGGCCCCCTCCATCCCCCAGCATCCCCCTGTGGCCTGACCATCTTCCTCAGCCTTCAGAACCCTCAGACAGCACCCTCACGGACAGACCTCCTCCAGCCCCCACCGCAGGCTCTATGAGCCCCAGGCTGCCCTGTGTACCTACAGCCCTCACTGGAACACCTGCCACCCGGCAGGGGCTTGGTGGTTCTCGGTGTACATTCTGTCACCAAGGGCAGGGACCATGCTCACTTTTGAAACCCCACCTCCTAAGTTTGGCACATGGTGTGCGCTTAGTAAATACTGTGTAAGGCAGCACTAACACAAACTAAGAGAGAAGAATCTTATTGAAACCTCCTTCCTGAAACATTCATTTATTCAACGAATAAACAAAAGAGGATAGAGAAAAGCAGGCAGAGGAGAGGCTAAGAGAAACTTCTGCAAGTCCCCAGGGGCCGGCAAGATGGCTGAGATTCCACATGTGGCTTGAAAAATTGCCACCAAGTCCAGGGGGACTTCTGTGCATTAAAGCATGAAGAGAGAATCTAATCTTCTCACAGCCAGCCAGATGTGCCTGATGTTGCCATGGCAGCCCCCAGAATTGGCCAGATGTGCTGTGAACATCTTTGGAAAACATCAGGGGACCCCAGAGGCCGTAAGGCCTGGAGAGAAATAGTTCACACTACAAAAGGTGGTGTGAAAACACTCCGCTTGAGGTGGTGTCCCAGGGACTCTGGGCATCAGGACCTAATGGGGGGACTTCCCAGAGCTGTATGAGTGTCTCCCGGAAGCCCCTGCCTGCTCCCTAACCCAGTGCTCCCTCCCCAGGTGATCAAGCTGGCCTTTGAGGACTTTGACTTGGAGAGGGGCTATGACACCCTGACGGTCGGGGACGGCGGGCAGGACGGAGACCAGAAAACTGTTCTCTATGTGTAAGTGAAGCGGGGCTGTGGTCCGGAGGGCGGGGAGCACATGGTCCTGGCCTGGGGGTGGTGGGATGGTGCGCTGCGTCCTGTCTGGTCCCCAGGGCCACGCCGCATCAAGCCAGGGGACCAGCCCCTCTCCTCTGACTGAAGGAAACAGAGCACTGGCCACATTCTCTCTAGGAACTCCCAGGAAAAGTGGGCAGAAACAACAGTTTCTCAGGGAGGAGGGGAATTGAGGTCCTGGGTGTGCGCCTGGAGCATTCTATGTGGTGGGCTGCTTCTGCGCGGCCCCTGCTTCTGCCACCCACCGGTTTCTCCTCAAGGCCATGTCCATCCATGGCAGTCTGACTTCAGACAGAGACGGTGGAAGTGTGGTTGCTGACCTCCCTGCAAGCTCACAACTATCTGGGAAATGAATGGTGTCAGGGATTCAGGACCCCGTACACACAGTGGCCACAATTCGTGAGCCAAAAAAGGCTCACATGGTCTAGTCAAGGGAGAGGATAATGCCGCACTGTCCTGGGATTCCATTCTGTTGGATCTTCCTTTGCCCGCCACCATTAGCCTGACATAAACACAGGAGAACACGCTTATTCAGTGCGTGTGGCCTGGCACAGATGGCCTGATCTCTCTCATCTCCCTTACCCAGATGGGTGGGGTGGGGAAGTTTTCCTATACACTGCACATCCATTGTGTGCCCAGGCACTGGGAAGGGAACTTTCACATCAGATATCTCATTTAGTTGTGTCATTATCCCCGTTTAACAGGTGGGGAAACTGAGGCCCGAAGGTTGCAAAGCTGGCTGGTGGCAGAACCAGCTCTTGAGTTCTTGCCTTTTAACTTCAGTGCAGGAAAGCATCCGTGCCATACCCCTTCCGCAACAGGCTAGCCCCTGGCCAAGGCCCTCTGGTTTTCATGCTGAAGGAGAAATGGCTCTTCAGTCCTAGCTGCCTTGTGCAGGAGCTGTTCTGCTCTGGGCACTTCCCACACCTTCCCCGCACCTGCCAGAGAAGATCCTTTCAGGGCAGTTAAAGGACTCACGACGTTACCCTCAGAATCAGGTGACATGGCTGGGACTTGGAATCTCCTAGGAGAAAGGAATGGGTTGTGAGCCTGAAGGGCATCCTCCCCCCACCTATTCCACTGTATTAATCAGGATTCTCCAGAGAAACAGAACAATAAGATAGACACAGAGAGCCAGGGATTTAGTATAAGGAATCGGTTCACATGATAATGGAGACTGACAAGCCCCACGATCTGCAGGGTGGGCTGGCAAGCTGGGGCCCAGGAGAGCTGATGATGGCCTTTTAGCCCAAAGGCCAGGGGGCTCTAGACCCGGGAAGAGCTGATGTTTTCCGTTCAAGTCCAAGGCAGGAAAAAGGGAAAAAAAAAAAAAAAAAAAAAAAAAAACAACGTCCCAGATGGAAGTCAGGCAGGCAGGAAGAATTCTCTCTTACTTGGGAGAGGGCTAGCCTTTTTGTTCCATGCAGGCCTTCAACAGATTAGATGAGGCCCATCCATATGGGGAAGGGCAATCTGCTTTATTCAGTCTACCAATTTAAGTGTTAAAGTCCTCCAAAGGCATCTTCACAGAAACAGTCAGAATAATGTTTGGCCAGATATCTGGATACCCCATGGCCCAGTCAAACTGGCACATAAAATTAGCCATCATACTCACTTTCCCCTCTGGCTCATCCCCATCACTCACCTGCCCTGTATGGTGCTCAGAAGGCCAGGGTCCTGGTTCTGTCTCCTCCCAGGACAAAATCCTAGTGAGCTCTGTCAACAGAGAGAACCTTAGAACAGCAGAGCCAGAAAGATTCCTACAACCCAATCCTCTCATTTAACATGAAATGAAAAATCCCCGAGTGGCTCAGCCTCTTGCCCTGGGCCCCACAGCAAATGCATGGCAGCTCCAGGGCTTACACTCAGGTCTCTGTAAGTTTTGAGTGAGCTCTCAACGAGTTCTGTAACAGCCCAGGGGCTCCCCCAGCACCCTCGGATCTCTGTAGGTCAGCATCCGTCTCAAACTTCAGGGAAACGCATGGCAAACTTGCTGGACTCCTTTGCTGTCAGAACTGGGTCAGATGGACTCTGCCGCCCTAGAGTTAGGCACCAGCCCTGGCTTGGCCTCGATCCTTCCTCACGACAGAATGCCAGCACCCTAGCCCTGCAGTGTCACACGGGCCAGGCCAGTGTGCCCCAGGCGTCTATCCCAGCTCCACCCCCACAGCACTCACACGGTGCCGATCGTCTCATAGAGCCAGCCCAGTGCCCCCCACAAGCTTTGAGACCCCAGAATGGAGCAGGCATTAAGACCCATGAATCCAATCACACCTTCCACCACCGCCCCCTGGTCTGTGCTGGTGATCTGTTTGGTCTCAGCAGCAAGAGGAAGCCAGGCTCCTTCTGGAAAGCCCAGCCTCTGCTGTGGACTCTGGCTCTGCCACTCTCCATCAGGCTGACCTTGGGAAAGCCACTGCCCATTTTGCACCCTTATCTTCTCATCCATACGGTGGGGATAACACAACCCCCACCTCACTGGGCTACTGGGGTCATTAAATAAGAGAACGGAAGGAAAATTGTCTGGCTTGGATAGGTATTTGGTTAATGTGAGTTGAATCCTCCCCATGCTTAAACTCTGTTCTTCAGAAAGAATGTGGCCCCGGAGTGACTGGTGTACTTTAAGCCTTGTTTCATATATGGAAGTAGATATTTCCATATGGAACAGAAAGAGATGTCTCATTAAAAGGAATGGCTGGGATCAATTAGGGAAATGGGTTTCTGTCTGTGTCTTTTTTGCAGTAGTTCACGTGAGAAATCAAAGGTGGCAGGAGTGTAGGCACCCCTGCAGTAGATGTGGCTACACCTAACCCCGGCCCCTGAGAAAGCAAGGACACAGGTCTCCCTCGCAAGCCCAGGGGTCTGGGCTAAGGGGTCATGGGTAAACACAGGCCCTGCCCATGGCCGGAGGGGAGAGGTGGTGAGCCTCCCAGCCTCTGGATCACATGCCTCTGGGCTCCAGTGTTAAACACCGTGGACCCTGAATTTGCCTGACTGGGCAGGGCTCCTAGTCATTCCGTGGGGTGCCAGAGTCGGGGGCACATCTCTAAATCTCACTCTCCTGACAGCCTGACAGGTACGTCGGTCCCAGATCTCATTGTGAGCACCAACCACCAAATGTGGCTCTTGTTCCAAACCGATGGCAGCGGCAGCTCCCTGGGATTCAAGGCTTCTTACGAAGGTAACTGCTGTTGGGGGGCTTATCCACTCACTCTGCAGTCAGACTTGGGGTCCGGATGTGGAGTCAGCAAGCCCTGGGTTCGAATCCTGATTGTGTCCTGCACTAGCTTCCTCTCCTTAGGCATATTATTCGACCTTATTGAGCCTCAGCTTTCTTTGGCCAGTGGGTCTCCTGGATTGTTTTGAGGATTATCTGGGATAAATCACTTGAGGCGCAGGTCACACAGCACCAAGGGCGTACATTAGTTTCATCTGCAATTCATACCTGGCTTGTGTAGACCTTTAAAAGACCCCATAGACTTTTGGAGCTTCCCAAGCTGCCATACTTGGATGTCATATAGTGCTGAGTGACTGTGCATGGGGCTAGAGACAGACATACACCACTGGTGGCCTGAGGGTGACTTGAATCTCCCTGGGAACCAGCATTAAGGGAACAGTGAACTCTGGGTCCAGGAGATACCACCACCATCATCAGCCTTCTGTGTGCTTCCAGATTTCCCATTGGTGATGACTGCTAATGCCAATCCCCACAGAAAGGGGAGCAGAAGCCATCCCCCGAGCATTTGGTTGGCAGATTTGGTAGGTGGCAGAGCTTAGCCCAGCACTCAGGGAACAGATGCATCAGATCTGAGCCCTTGCAAGGGGTCTGCACTCTAGGGGTGAGACAGAGGAGGAAACACACGAGCTATTATTAAAGCAAGATATCTGCGGCCAACAGCCAGTGGGAGCACAGAGAAGGGGGTGGTCATCCCGTGTGTGGCATCTAGAAAGGCTCTATCGAGAAAGTGAGCCTTGGGTCTTGAAAATGACTGAGAGAGACAGGGGCCAAGGGATGAGAGAGAGAAGGTCTTTCTCCACCCCCGTTCAGAGACCTGATAACTCTACATGAGATGAGTTGGGGGGGAGCAACTCCAAAAGGCTCTTATTCTGCTCAGTGTGACCCCCACCCCCAGGGACCAGGAGTTCTTCCTGTACCAGGACCTGTACTCTGTCTCCAAGCTGGGGACACAGGAGGCCTGTCGGTTTCCTCCAGCTACTTTGACAAAGGACCACACACTGAGGGGCTTAAAACAACAGACACCTCTTCTCCCTGGGTTCCGGAGGCTAGGACAGCGAAGGTCCTGTTCTAAGAACAAGAAGCACGTGTCGAGGGGAGACAGAATAGCAGCCAGAGAGGACCGATGGGATGACAAGTGCTGAGTTCACATCCCCGGTTCTGTCCCTCTCTAGCCCCGTGCCAGGTCAGGGAGCCTCCCTGGGGCTCTGTTTCTTCATCTGGGACATGGAGGCAATAATACACTCTAGGTCCCAGGGCTTCTGTGAAGGGTAACTGTGGCCAAGGATGTGAAAATAAGAATTGCACTGCAATTATGGGTGACTAATGAGTGAGGACACAGGTAGTTAAGCAAATGGCTCTTCGGGTACATAGAGTTACATACACGCAGCTGGGGGCCGGCAGAGAGAAATCAGGAGACCCCAGTTCAGGGCCAAGCTCTGACACTCACTACTTGGAAAAATGGGAGTGGATTTGGACTCAGAGTTTCAAAAGTTTCCCCCATGTCTGAAGTTCTCTGGATGTTCAGCAGTGAATGTTTCCAGAAGTGGGGAGGAATGATCCTGTGTGCCACCCACCTGCCCTTAATCTGTCCATATTTTATCAATGGTATAGATGAGCCATAAATAGCATGAGCCGGAAAGGGATGGCAGTCAGCAGTCAGCAAACAAATGGGCAGAAAGACCTTGACGGGGTAGAGCTACTGGCTAAGTCACCAGGATAAGAGGAAGTGGGAATAAATAACAAGTCCTCTGTGAGGGTTCAAAAACTTAGCAGCTAGAATTTACCCCAGGGAGTTAGTGATGTTTGATTCTTGGGCATCGAGAATTGGGCTTAATTGTGGGGTAGGGAGAGGGCTGAAGTCAAACCCTGTGAGAAAGGTTAAGAGCCCCCTGAAAGTGCATTCGGGAGAAGAGTGGACTCAGGGGAGAGCTGAGAGCTGTGTCTAAATATCTGAAGGGCTGTCATGCAGGAAAGAGGAATTAGATTTGTTTGGCATGATTTCACCGGAAAAGAAAGGGACAGAACGTTGAACGCCCATTATGTGCCTGAAGCTTTATGCTAATTTTCTCAAGGTTTTCAAACAGTGTCACGCAAACATTTGGGGTACCCTCAGGGACCACCAAGGTCGGGTAGGGGTTGCCTAGCAGGGCAGGCTCTGATCCTGCCTTCTCCCTTCTTCTCTTCTGTTCCTTGTAAGCCTTCTTTTAAGAGGGGATTTGTAGCTACACACCAGTCTGAGAAACTCTGCCTCATCTCATTCAGTGTGACAGCTAGCCAATGGCTGCTCTTTTGTACCTGAGGAATCTGAAACTCAGAAGGGTGGAGTGTCTGCCTGGGGTCACATGAAGTCTGGGACCTGGAAGAGCCGAGATTCAACTCCATGTCTCGCTGGCTTCAAAGCCCATGATGTTCCCCGCCCCCCACCAGGGATCTCCAAAATGACAGAATTTCAATTCCTTATAAAATCTCTTAGAAGCCAACATTTTGCCCCAGTCCCATGAGCCATATGGCATGAGCCCGGGCTCCTCGTTACTAGCAGTTGGGGTTTTGTTCATCAGCCCATGTGTCTACCTCGCCCAGCCAGTAGTGATGACCAGGATGATGCTGGGGGCTGGGATTACAGCAGGGAGCCACACGGACTAGAACAGAAAACTAAAGCAGTCGAGAAACATCCACAGTGGGACTGCTGGTCACAGACTAGGGACGTCCTCCTCGGACTCCTGACAGATGAGGAACAGAGTCTGGGCATGTCTGTACATCGTTAATCCAACGGTCCAAGTGGGTCCTGCTCACAGAGGCAGCTGTTTCTGTGAAGATGGAACAGACTCTGGAATTGGACCAGACCTGGTGAATTCCAGCATCGTCCCAGCTGTGGGATTGGCCAAGTTCTGTGGTCTGTCAGAGCCTCAATCTCCCACTCATAAAACGGAACGGATAGTGGTGACTATAACGCCTTGTGAAGAAAGTGAAATGGGGTTCCAGAGAGCTCCTTGCACAGTCCTGGCTCAGAGAGCCGTCTTCCCTGGGGGCCACTGAGGTTCCTCTGCACCCAAGCCCTTGGTGATCAGCACTGTTCCGCACTCCGGGCGTGTCCCCTTCTGCCAGGGAACAGAGCTCCTTGCCTGTCCTGCGGGTGGCCTGGCGCTGGGTCCCCACCTCCCACCTGCACTCTGCATCCAGGGCCCCCACTCCCCAGACCGGCTGGGAAATGAAATGGTTCGCTCTGGCCGCAGCGTAGGGAGGGGAGGTAAAAGTGGTAGGAGGCAGATCCAAGTCACTGAGAGACTTGGCCTCAGAAAGAGTTTGCACTTCGTCTCCAGGGAAGAAGAACCTGTGGAAGTTTAAATGTAGGAATGGGCCTGCCCTTCCACCTTGGACCTTTTGTTTGAGGGTAAAAGCCATCCATCTCTTGCCTTCACAATGAGGAGCCCCCTCTGCTGTGAATAAAGCTGGGTCAGTTAAGTCCCCTGGCATCCCAGCGTGACTTCCCATGCTGCTCTCTGGGCTTCTGTCACCTGCAGCTTCCTGATCATCTACCCCCGCTCTGGCTGCTCCCTCGGGGCTCCTGCACGGCCCCTCATGGCCCCCACAGAGCAGGCACTTCCCCAGGGTCTCTCCTCAGCTTTCCGTCTTCTTTTTCAGGATCGCATCTACGCCCATGGCTTCCAGCTCAATCTAAACACTGGTGACTTCCAAATCTGTTCCCCATTTGCATATTGGTCTCCCTGTGACACATTTTATACACTTCTCCTTCAGACACCTCAAACCCAAGGCATGTGTGCTAGTCTGCACAGGCAGACATAACCAAATACCATAGACTAGGAGCTGAAACAGAAGTTTATTTTGTCACGGTTCTGAAGGCTAGAAATCCGAGATCAAGGTTCTGGCTGATTCAGTCTCCAGTGTGGGCGGCCTTGTCACTGTGTCCTCACCTGGCCTTTCCTTGGTGCTTGCACAGGGAGAGAGGGAAGGAGCACAAGCTCTCTGGTGTCGCTTCTTATAAGGACACTAATCCTATCGGATATGGGCCACACCCCTATGGCCTCATTTAGTGTTTATTACTTCCTTAGAGTCCCCATCTCCAAATCCAGCACCTTTGAGGTTAGGACTTCACAATATGAATTTGGGGAGGCACCAACATTCAGTCCATTAATACCATCCAAACTGAGCTCACCATCTCCATTTATGGTAATTCCAAGCCATGTTCCGGCTCCTGAGAACCCATTCTAGGCAGAAATACAGCGTGTTCATCTCTTCAGGCCTGCAGGACCGAGCCCAGTGCTTGGCACATGGCGTGTGCTCAGAAAAGCTCTCAGATTAAGTTGTGATGACTTTCTGCACAAGCACAATCAAGCACCTTTCCTCCGTACCCTCTCACCTTCCCAGCACTCTAAGGCAAGAGCCAGGCATTCTCCATTGTCCCATGGCTTTGGGGTCAGACAGACCCAATTTGTAATTGAGTTCTGCCATTGGCTCTGTGTGTGGTCTTAGCCAGTCCCTCCACATCTTTGAGCCTGGGTATTCTCACCTGTGAAGAGGGGCTGATAAACACTGATCTCTCAGGGGTCTTCCGAGGGCTCGGTGTTGTGAACCTCCCAACACAGGGCCGGCATTTAGGAAACACTCAGTTAAAAGCCGGCTCCCTCCCCTGCTTCTCTAGGCCTACAGCTCCTCTCCCAACCTGCACCCGTGGCCCAAATCTTTAGAACGAAGTCCACCCCCACTCTAGTCCTCCTTTTATCCAGCTTCTGGGGGATCCCATGCAGGATAGACACCTTGGCTCAGCGATGGAAGGGTAGCTGTGGCATAGATGTTCTACAGGTGACATGAGGCGTTTGTGGGTAGAGACCGCTCCCGGGCACTCCTGGCCCCATCATCATCAATACACCTTCCGCCCCAGCTTAGGTAAAGAGAAGCTTCCTTGGGGCAGGCAGATGGCACCACAGTATCACCCCTACCCCCTCATTAAAAGTGTGAGCCCCTGGGTGAGAAAATTGGGGGATTTATTTTCCAGAAATTCTTCCAGTTCTGCTTGTCACAATCACAGATCGGGGTGGGGGAGGGGACTCAGGCGCCATCAAAATCTGAGTACTCTTTGGAGCCTAGAAATTCAGTCCCCCTCCATGGGGGCAGCCAGCTGTAGGAAATGCATTCATAGTTGCAATTGCTTTGCTTCCCAGTAGAACAAGAAATATTTAAGGAACAGGCAATTAGCACTTACCAGAAACATTATAAAATTACATACAACTTGCTAACAAGTTTTAGCATCAATCTGGGAGTCTCCTCGCTTCCTGACTCAGAGCCTGGAATCTGGCAGCCTAATGCTAAATCTGGGGATTTGGCTGGCACAGGGAGGAAGGAGCGGAGACCTTGACCCTGGAGACATGAAGGAGCAGGGCGTTAGGAACTATGCAGAAAGGACGCCCAACAGCAGGGACTCGCGTTAGAAATGAGGTCACCTTGTATTCAGTGTCGTCGAAGGCCCTACTGTGTGTTACAGATGCTGTTCAGGACATGGGGGCCATGAGGACAAGGAGACAATCTGTGCCTTCACCTAAGCCGTAGGCTATGTTCAGTAGAGTCGAGAACGTGTAAGAAGATGGGGAAGTATCGGGGAGGGGCAGCTAACCTTGTTTGAGGGCATCAGGGAAAGCTCCCTGGAGGGGCGGGTGTCTGAAACTGAGACTTGCGTAAAGGATGAAAAGAAGTTGGTCAGATATCCCTGAGAGCAAATAGGGAGCATACAGGCAAGACTAGCCCGCTGCTGTTGGCACCTCCGTCCCCTTCCCTAGAACTTAATTCTGCTGGGCGGCATAGGTGAGCTTCCTAGAAGTGATGGCCTTAAGCCAGGCTGGAACGAAGACCAAGGGCAACAGACCCGCATCGCTGGCTCCACTCCTTTTCGGACCCTGCCTTGCCTCAAGCACGAGGCCATTTTCAACCTCAGGTCCACTATTTTCAGGACACCTCTGCTTCTTACTTGATCTCCATGAGCAGAGAGGCCCAAACTTCCCAACTTTGGCCAGGAGTAACACCAGGCATGTTCCTAAGACACTCACTGAGTTTCCATGAAACCCCTAAAGCTCTCTCAGGCACTGGGAGCTGGGGTCTCGTTAGATGCGGGCAGCAGTTGCCTACTCTCAGGCAAGCCCAGTGGGATCCACGGCTGTACCCAAGTCTGTCCTGGCCCTCGGGGGCGGGGGAGGCAAGCGGCCGAGGATGCTGTACCATTAAAATTTGGCAGGCTGCAAGCACAGCAGCAGTCTGCAATAAACTGGCATTATGATACTGAAGAGAAAATTGGCAGGAAGTAATTTGTCCGTGAGAAATACTCTCGAAATACATGGGCTTTTGCAGATAGCAAGCTCCAGTGTGGGGCTAATGCAAACAGCTTGGAGGTAACCCCGATGCTTTACGTGTCCACATGCACCCCTGGTTCCTGACCTCCTTCAGCTGTGACATCCCCACGATAGTGTTGTGGGGGAAGGAGATGGGGCGGGAAACATGTCACCCACTTCATCCACCCGTGCCTCCATCCCATGTGTGACAACCTTTGCAAGGAGATGCGCGAACCCCGAGATGCACTGGCAGAAGCAGTGTCCCTTGCCTCCTGGTGCCCTGCCCATCAGAAGCAGAAAAGTGGAGTGGGATGTGGTTCTGAGGAAATCCATGAGATCCAGGCATGCCCAGGGGTTATCTTAAGCACCAAAGATGTCTCGGTCACTCGACAGGAGCTTGTGCTCATTGAACAATGGGTCTGGGCTGCTCAGTAGGCATAAGACACTGTCTCTGGTTCTGGAGATACAAAGGGCAGAGGAGATGAGACCCTTGGCTTTGAGGAGCTGATAACCTCCAAGACCACACATAGGTGACTCATCAGTCCTTGACCCAGGCTCCTCACGGTGTCCCTGAGACCCTCTCTGTGGCCTCCTCTGTCTTCCCTGTCACTTTCTGCCACCATGAATTTCTAACTCTTCTCCACATACTACACTCTCTTCCTTCCTTCCTTCCTCCTTCCCGCTTCTTTCCTCCCATCCTTCCCTCTACCCGCCCCTCACCATCCTGCAAAATGTGTATTGAATGCCCCCCCTCTGTGCCTTACACCCTACTAGAAGCCGGGAGTATAGACATGTCAAAAACAGTCTTGATCCTCAAGAAACTTGCCATTTAATAGGGAGAAACCCATGCCACAATGGAGCCGTAGCTGAAAATTGTCGGGAGGGCTGGGAGTGAGAGAGAAAGATCCCCTAAGTCTGCCCAGCGATGCGAGGGAGGATCCCTGATTGGGGAGCATTTGAGCTGACACTCAAAGGTGATTCTTTGTCGGACAGCCAAGCAGGGGATGCTCATTCAGGGAGAGAGGACACAGGTGCCAAGTTAGAGCCATGTGAGCGTCAGCTGGGCTCTGCCAACTGCAGGGTGATAATGACGATGGGAAACACCTACTGCCCACTGGTTACATGCCACGTGCTGGATATTCTGACAATCATCTTATATATATAAGCTCATTAAGTCTTCACAACAGCCCTGTACGGTGGGCATGATTACCATTTCCATTTTACAGATGACAAAACTAGAGCTCAGGGAGAATCAGAAATGTGCCCAAGGTCTCCTACTTGTGTTGGAGGCAGGATTTAGATCCTCGCTCATCACAATTGCTCTGGTTTGCCTCCCCACAGGCAGCCCAGTGGGGAGGGGGGTGTCTAAATTTCAAGGTCGGTGATGGCCAAAGATAAATCTGGAGCGGGAGGGGTAGGCAAAGTCCTGCCATGCCGAGCAGTTAGGGACTTAATCTGTGGATTTTAGGCAGCCACGAAAGAATCAATGAGCAGGGCACAGTAATGATCGGATTTTCCTTTCTGAGCGATCTCACCCTGCTTTGCAGAGTTCAGAATAGAGGCAAGAGGCAGGGGACCCCCTCTTGCCAGATGCCACCATCCCGATAACGGTAGGGGGTGGACTAGCCAGTGAGAGAGGGGCCGGAGAGCAGAGGGTCCTGGGATGTTTAGTGGGGGAAGCCAGCCTGAGGCGGTTGGTGAGGCTGCAGGTGGGGAGGGGAAGGCAGGATACAGGCTGACTCCCAGGTGACTGGGACTCTCCGACCCTCCCAGCCTGAGGCCGGAGCTGCTGTCCCAGAGGCCGTCCGGTCAGGAGCACACCTGCCCCCTTGCCCTCATCATTTCCCTTGTACTTATTTCTGTGCCCACTTGACTGGGACTCTCCAAGGGCAGGAGCCGTGGGTCAGGCCGCTCTGTATCTGTAGTGCTGAGCGTGGCATTTGGCACAGTTTCCATGCAGTAAATGCTAGCTTGAGTCACACACTGAACAGAATGTTCTCTGTGTTCCAAGCTCTGTGCTAAGCGCTGGGTACGCAGTAGTCCATAAGGCATCTCCAACGCCTGCCTTCGTAGAGCTGACCTCCTAGTGGGTGGGGAAATGGGGGGCCAAGCTTGCAGCCAGTGAGGAGCCGGGGGGCTGAGTTGGGGAATCGTTTTGTCCCTCACACCCCACAGATCATAAGCATCCCGAGGGCACACATTCTTGTCCTCTTTCCCACTGGTGTGCCCCCAGGGTCTAGAACAGTAACTAATAAAATGAATAAATCCTTACAAAGGGTAGTCAGCGCCATGAAGGAAAAGTTGGGGTGCCAAGTGAGGCAAGAGAGCAGGAACCACATGAGGGGCATGGTCAGGGACAGCGTCTCTGAGGAGGTGGCCTCTTGAGCTGACCCGTAGTGTGAGGAGTCAGCCATGGGGCATGGGTGGGGGAGGAAGCGGGACCCCAGGCTGAGGGGACATTGAGTAGGTAGAGGGACACATGGAGTCCTGCCCATTTGGAAAAGCAGCAAGTCACAGTCCACGCGTGGACTCCCCTTCCTCCGCCAAGTGGCACCACTCTCCTTGGAGGGCCTCAGATGGTGAATTTAGAGAGACATGTGATGCACTTCCCCCCAGACAGACGTTGTCATAGAAGAGGATTGCAATCTGGTATTCGCAATTGAAAAACCCGGAGAAGACAATGAGTTTGACCACAGATGACAGGGATAAGGCTGCCGAGCAAAGGGAGAGCAAATCCACCGAGTTGGCAAGCCCATCACAGCGGAGTTCCAGGCGTCTCTCAAGCACTCCTCTTCGGTCTGCTGGTTGGCTTTTTGTAGACAAAGGGAGAGGGGGAGGGAGAGAGCGAGAGAAACACTGACAAAATGGAATTACATGCGAGATTTTCTACAAGTCGAAATTTGGCTTATCAATTTGTTTTTCTGGGCCCTGACATCAAACTTGGTCAGCAGCTGACCCCGAGGGCCAAGGGCAAGTGCCTTTCAGGCAGGCAGGGGAGCACCAGGAGCCCTCTCCAGGAAGGCGCTGGGCTAGGAGGGAAGGCCCAGACCCAGAGAGGGGTGTTTGAGGCACACAAGCCTGGCGGAGGCTGGTCCCCTCCGCCTCCCTGGAGGGAGCTGCGAACTCTCAAACCACCCTGCTCTGCTCTCCTCCCCTCCAGCAGGTCCTGGTCCTGGCTCCGTGTGTCCCCCTCTGCGGTGCCTTGGACCTCTTTGCTAAGTCGTCCCTTAAACTTGACGCCCTCTTGAGGACACCATTACCCAGGAGACCTCTCCAGGGACAGCCCCATGAACTTCACTTTGGAGAGATTGGTTCGAGGTCCACTGTCCAGTGCCGTTCCAGCCACATGCACCCTTTCTCGCTCGACCTCACGCTGTCGCCACGTCTGGTTCTTTCTCTCCTCCCATCAGTGTCACCAGCCTCTTTCCCTCCACTCCAGGTCTTGCCATCACCTTGCCTTGCGGCCAGTTGACCTCACTTACTCTTAGCGTGCTGCACCCTGGCTGTAGCCGGACCTCGTCCTCCAGCACCTCTGACATCCGAGCCTCGCCCAGCCTGCGCCGGCCCTTTGTCCGCTCAGCTCTTCCTCCCCGCTCTGCTCCCAGGCATCATCTTCCCTGGCCTGGCCGTCGCCTGTCCCCTCCCGCTCTTGCCCCCTTTAGCTCGGCCCCGAGGGTAGCACCTCTGCCCTTCTTTTAGCAATATCCTTGGCTCCCTGCCCCCATGGCCTTCCGTTTCTCCAAACTCAGCCCCACCCCTCAAGTCAGTCCTGGAGCCTCTCTCTCCACTTCCGCAGGCACCCAGCTACTAAGGGCTTCAGGGACAAGTCCCACGGCCCTGCTGGGGGGGAGCCCTGTACATGTGTCACTTCCACCTTCCGTGGGCCTCAGGTGGCAATCCGTCTGGCCGTGATTTCTTCTTCTCCAGGGGGAGTGCCTCAGACAGTCTTGTCAATATCATACCCCTTTCGGGGCGCCTGGGTGGCTCAGTCGTTAAGCAGCTGCCTTCAGCTCAGGTCGTGATCTCAGGGTCCTGGGATCGAGCCCCGCGTCGGGCTCCTTGCTCAGCAGGGAGCCTGCTTCTCCCTCTCCCTCTGCCTGCTGCCACTCCCCCTGCTTGGGCTCGCTTTCTCTGTCAAATAAATAAATAAATAAATCTTTTAAAAAATGTCATATCCCTTTCCCCACGACCAGACCCCATCCTTCAGCAAAGACCATGAGACCAGTGGACCCTTCCTCCATTTAGAAAGTAGAGCCCATGCCATCGCAGTACCTCCTTCATCCTCCTGCATCGCACCTGAAAGCTCAGTGAGCACCTCATCCCTCCTCCCTCCTGCCATGCAGGAAGGATCTTCCTGGTCTCTCAGGCTAGCCTCGCAGTGTGCTGTGGGTCCCCTGCCCTGCCTGCTCGAGGACCTCGGGCTCTCATCCCCCTCGGTCCTCTAGATCTTCAGCTAACATATACTCTGTGTCTTTCTGTCTGTTTCCTTACTTTAAATATGGTTAAGTTTCTCCAATCTTAAAAAGATGTTCAGCTGCCCCCTTCAAGGCCGTGTTCCTCATGCATGACCACCCAAGTTCTCTCTTTTCTTTCACTTCCAAGAAATGGCTCCTTTAAAAGTCATCTGCTCTTCCTGTATCATCTTCCTCTTCTCCCATGGCATGTGACCCCGTCACTACACTCAGTTACTCCTGCCAGTCAGTATGAGCAGTGACCTCCTTCCACTAACCTGCTCATCCGTCCCACCTAAACTTCCCCACAGCATTTGAGGCTGGAGATCTCCTCCTCGAAAGTCCTTCTTCTCCAAGCCTCTGTGACCCTGTGCTGCCTGGGATTTTAGTCCAGCATTCTGCCAGTCTATCCGGGGTTCCTAACTGTTCTGCCCAGGACTGACATCTCTCACTCTCTGTGGGTTGTCACATCCTTCTCGTGGCTTCTTTTACCATCTGTGAGCTGAATCCCAAATTCTGTATTCCTACGCCAGACTTTTCTCCTGAAATTAAGATCCATGTAGCCACTCTCCACTAGATGTGTCCACTTGGAGGTACCACAGGCACCCCAAAACTCAGCATATCTTACTGGTGACCCCGCAGACCTGCTACTCTTCCTGCATGCTTGTCTCAGTGAAAACGCACCTGGGTGCCCAGGCCAAACCCTCAGTAGATCCCGGCCTCACCTTTATCCCAGACATGCTCCCTCTCCGGGTGGCCTGTGGCTTCCTGCTCTACACCTCCCAAATCTGTTTGCCTCTCCCATCCCCTCTGCCTTGGCCCAGGCCAGGATGTCATCAAAACATCTCCCAGATGACTGTGAGCCTCCCACCAGAATGGAAGCGTCATGGAGGCAGGACTTGTGTCTGCCTTGTTCTCTGCCGCACCCCTAGAGCCCAGCATGGTAGCATTCGCTAAGGAGACAGCTGTGTGTTTGTTGAATGAATGAATGAATGAATGATCGTCCCGCCTCCAGAATTGCTGCCCCCAGACCATTCTCCAGACAACAGTTAGGGTGATCCTTTAAAATACATAATATGAAATGCCAAATCAAATGAAGCCCTTTGCTGACTCCCCATTGCCTCCCATCCGTAGTCCAGTCTCTTTAGCAGATTGCACAGTGCCTTTTGTGGGTTGGCCCCGCACACCTTTTGCAGCCTCATCTCCCACCACCTTGCAGAAAACCCCTGCGCTTGTACTCGGAGAAAGGCGGTGCAGTGCAGCAGTAAGACCCTGGGACCGTACAGCCCACGTCTGGATCTCAGGTCACTCAGATGACCTGGGACAGCTACATGATCTCTCTGTGCCTCGGTTTCCTTGCCTTGAAAGTGGGAAGAATAGTACCTCGCTCCTGGGGTTACTAGAGGATGAAATATTCAAATGCTCAGAGTGGCTGCCAGCGCGACGTCTGCACCAATGTTTTACAGTGAACTCACTTATACTAAGGATGAGTTAGTTGTGATCTCTGCTCTCCTTGCAGTCAGACAAACGGTGTCACCTCTGAGACTTTGCATGGGCTCTTCCCTACCTGAAGGCCCTCCCCCTCCCTTCCTTCCCACTCCTTCCTTTCTCTTTTTTTAACCAGCTTTACTGAGATATAATTGACATCTAATATTGCATAAGGTTAAGGTGTACAGAGTGATGATTTCGTACATGGATGTATTGCAAAATGATTACCACAGTCAGGTTAGTTAATATGTTTATCACACCACCTCACAGTTTGTGTGTGTGTGTGTGTGCTGAGAACTTTTAAGATCTCTCTTAGCAGCTTTCGAAGATACAATACAGTATTGTGAACTAGAGTGACCATGCCGCACATAACACCCCCAGAACCTATTCCTCTTAGAACTGAAACTTTGTACCTTTTGACCCCCTTCATCAGTCTCCCCCACCCCACCCCACTCTGTTTTTATGAGTTTGTTTTTTTAGATTCCACATATAAGTGAGATCATCCAGTATTTGTCTTTCTCTGTCTTGACTTATTTCACTTGGCATAATGCCCTCCATGTTCCTCCATGTTGCGAATATCAGGATTTCCTTCTTTTTCTTTTTTATGGCTGAATAATAGTCGTGTGTATGTGTGTGTGTGTGCACATGCGCAAGCACGCATATACATTTTCTTTACCCATTCATGATGGGTAGTTAGATGTTTCCGAGTCTTGGCTGTTGTAAATAATGCCGCAATGAATCGCACTTGTTCCTTTCACCTGCTGGCTCTTGCACAACCTTCAGGCCTCAGTGTGGATGTCACCTCCTCCAAGAAGCCTTCCCTGATGCCAGGGCTGGGACTGGGCTGAGATGAGAGAGGCATGTGCCTTGGGCATAAATTGTAGGCTGGAGCTGCCGAATAATTGAGGAGCTGCTCAATAATTAAGTTAATTTAAGTTAAATAATTTAATGTGGTATTTTTTTAAACGAAGATTAATGCAAAATATCCATGATAAAAAATATCAACATTTTAAGTAACAAGAGGCTCTGAAGGCCAGGATGAGGGTGAGGCCAGAGAAGTAAGTCACATGAGTGCTGGGTCAGATCTGGTCTTTTTTAAGTTCTGATATTATTCTTCCGTGTAGGTTTGATTTATATGCATTAGTTTTGATTTTCTAAAAAATATTGCGTTAAGGTATTATTTGTCTTGACTGCCCTAAAATTTTGTGCTGAAATTTAATGTCTTACTCCCCACAGCCTCACCTTCCAAATTTGAGTTAGATGCTCCTTCTGGTTGCCTACACACACACACACACACACACACACACACACACAGAAACACTCCCAGCCAGAGAGCTAGAGGCCCTGGTTTTGGGGGTAACACAAATGGGACAATCAAGAGCGTGTCCATGTAAGGCAGTGCGTGGGGCTAGCCTGAGCAGCCCACAGAAACCCACCAGTTGTGGTTAGAAAGTTTTTGCAGCATGATTCCCGTTAGGGTCACACACGACTGCTTTGGGGCCTGTGCCTCCTGATGACTCATTATGGCATCTACAGCAAAGGCAGGGTCCCTTTGGCCTGACAAGCCTGGGAAGGTGTCCAGCAAACTTCCCCAATTACTCCAGCTGCCTCCCTTCCAAGTCACAGGACCCAACTGTCCTCCCTTCACCATCTGCCACTAAATCCATTACTCCCTGTCTTTCCTGCAGGAGGCCTTCCTCCCTGGGAACAGCTCCTCCTCCTCTTCTCCTACCTCCCTTCTGCCCCCCTGCCCCTCCCCCCGCTTCATCTCTTACAGCACCAAGGACAGGGCTGCTGGAAGTGGGGTGACTCCAGAGGAAACTCCAGGGACTTGGCCAGGACAACCTCCTTTCCTGAAGCCTCCAGGGCTTAACTGCCTCCCCCGTGAGGCTGCCAGCCCATCATGCCCCCCCGCACTGTCCGGGCCCCTGAGCTGTCTCAGGGAACCCACTCCATGTGTGACTCACACGGTTGAATCAAACGAACTTTAAAAGCATACTCAGTGAGCCACTTGTTTCATTTTACCTGCACCATCTCAAATTGAATTTTAAAAAAACCTTTATGAAAGTGCTTCCATGTCAGAAGGCAGCGAATATTGATTCTCACTTAATCTCTGGTTTGGGGAATGGCAGACAGCAAAGCCGCCTCATTTCATGCTTGTCTTTGCTGCTCAGGAATGGACTGAGCAGAAGGTCTGTCTGGTTGTCTGAATGCAGAGGCAAGTTCAGTATGCTCCCCACTGAGATCCGTTAGCTCCTGGGACAGGTATCTCACAGAGGATGGAGACCCACCTTCACTGAGTGAAAATATCCAAGCCCCTCGAGGGCTCTTTGTGAACCCAGAGTCTCGGGCATATTATTGGCTGGAAGGCCTCTTGATCCTGGGATGGGGTTTTGAAGGGACACGGCAGGATTTCTCGTGAAAGGTCCTACCTGTGTCACTCTGGGCACTGAGTCGAGGCGGAGGGGCAGCAGAGCGTGTAACGTGGACCTCCCGCTCCAAGAGAGGTAGGAAGTCACCTTTTGTCTCTGTTTTCTCTTCTTCCTGTCTTTCAGAGATCGAGCAGGGCAGCTGTGGCGATCCCGGCATCCCTGCCTATGGCCGGAGGGAAGGCTCCCGGTTCCATCATGGTGACACACTCAAGTTTGAGTGCCAGCCTGCCTTTGAGCTGGTGGGGCAGAAGGCAATCACGTGCCAAAAGAATAACCAGTGGTCGGCTAAGAAGCCAGGCTGCGTGTGTAAGTGAGCGGGGAGGAGGTCTCTTCGGGGTCTCCACCAAGAGGCAGGGGGCCCCGTTGGCTAGCTAATCCAGGGCCACTTCCTTGGGAACCTCGCAGGTCCTAACAACAGCTCCCCTCGTTGGTTTCTTCTGTTCCGCCCAACGTTGCTGGTCGTGTCCTCGTTTCTGGCAGTAACATGGACTGTGGCACTGGGAATGATTGCTCTTGATGTTTGGGGGGCCTTCTTCAACGCCATCTTGCCCTCCCCAGTGATCCTTGAGAGCAAGGTAGAGGCCACTGGGGCCTGGTCCATCAGGCTCTCACCCAGACGTTTGCTCCTTGCCCTTGTTGTCACAAGCGATACCATACAGTCAAGCCAGGGTGGAAGGGATGGGCCGGTTTGTAAGATCATAGACTCTGTACCAGCCTCCGGGTACAGTGGGAAATCATGGTCTTGCCAGGGTATTGAGGAGTTTCCTCACATTGCTTCTTCTTGGATTGGAGTTGGGGAGGGATGGGGGATCAAACTGTCTTTGGATTATTGATCCTTTGGAGTGCCCATCCAATGGCAATAACAAGGAAGCCCTTCTTCCTTCCTCTGGGATGGGATGACCGTACTTTCCGGCGAAAATAGTACTTTAAGTATGAGGGGCTGTGTGCAGCAAAGGGAGCAGCCCACTTGGTCTCTATTAAGAAGTCAAAGGTTCCAGCCTCTCTGGGCTACCACCTCTTCTTCCCCCAACCTTCACCACCCCACCTTCTCTATCTCTTTCCATCTGCTTCTCGCAGGGGAGGGCAGAAGCCTGACCCTCTGATCATTTCTCCCACCACAGTGGGCTTCTCGGGGTCTCTAGGTGCTATAGACTAGAGTGGCCCCCCAGGGCAGAGGGGGAGAATAGCCTGGGGGTTACCAGGGAACATCAGTGAGGACTGAGACTTTGGCGTATGAGTTGGTGAGTTGGGTCATACCTTTTCAAACCAAAAAATCACTTTGTTTTGACAAAGCATTTGTGATGACTTGTGAGTTTATGCAAAGATTCTTGCAGAGGTTTAAAGAACAAATTGCTCTTAGATATATATCAAAGTGCTCTTAGATATACACCCTTGTTGCAAAAAAATAAAATTGCACAAAATCTGCCCATCTCTGCGGCCGGATGTGGTTAGAATATCGTACCCAACAGTGTTAGCCTCTCAGCACCCTGGGAGCCAAGGGGACTGGGGCCAGGAGAGGCAGGGGAGACTGGCACAGAACAGCCCAGGGCGAGCAAGAACAAAGGCCCAATGTGGTGAGTGGAGCTGGGCTCTGCTCTGCAAGTTGGAGGCAAGGCCTCAGAAGACAAAGGTGTAGACTGTGGGAGTCCCAGGTGTTGTGGGGGCTTTATCTTGGAAATCCATTAGATAAAACAAGGCAAGGAGAACTGGAAGAGGGTCAGGCCTCTGGGGTAGAGAGCTGGTGGGAATGAGGTGGGTAGCCGAGCCAGCTGGCTTCTCAGGACAAGATAAAGTTTCCTGCATCACAAGCTGAGAGATGCACGTAGCAGAATATTACCTGAGGGCTGTCACTCGAGTCCTCCAAGAATTTACTTGACCCTTTGGCCCTGAGGAAGGGTTTTAGGAAATCTTTCTAGAACCTTCCGTAAGAACAGAGGGCCATGAAGTGCTGCTCAGCAGGCTCTTCATTTTCCAGGAGCAAGGCTGGCAGCCTCCAGTGAGCTGGGCACTGTTTACGAACAGCTGAGAAGAAACAAAGACAGAGCTGTTCTGGCAAGTATGGAGCAGTGCACTCTGTGGCATAAAATAAGGAAGAGGAGCCTGACGCTTATTGATGAGAACTGTGAAGCAGGCACTCTGGGGGGCCAGCACAGCATTGCATCTCCTGGATGATTCTGGGATGTATGGGGCTGGCATCCCCAAGGCACTCCCATTGCTCAGGTTTTTTTCTGGTCCTTTTGGTGTAACCGAACACAGCTTGAGTCTCAGAGATGCTGGCTTCAGTGAAGGAGGCCAGAGAGAGCCAGCTGGTCCCATGCCTTTGCACCACAGAGCAAGGTCATGTTCCTATTCCACGAAGTCAAAGGAGCGCCATCTGTCAGCTCCCTACTGAGTAGCCAGCCCCTAAGCTGACACTTCCAAGGGTCCCAGGCTTTGCCCTCAGGGAGTTCACAGTCTAACTGGGGGTGAGAGATGGTACTCAGATGCCCTAGTGCACGGAGATAGCTTTGGATTCAAACTCTGGAGACTTGTTTCTCCGTCCTGGTTCTGCATCATGACGACAGCCGGGGCATCCTCTCGCTGGATTTTGGTTTACTGATCTATCCAGTAGGGTAGCACTCCATTCTCTCTCCCCAAATCCTAAGCATCTATGATCGTATTCATAGAACAAGATAACTATGGCATGAACAGTCCTCACTCCCCACACCGAATGCTTGGGAACAACTACTTAAAGTGAGTCATTGACAGAGCAGGTCATATACTTTGCTTGAGGGATATGTTAAACTGGGGTTCTGACCCTGACCCCAGATCACATGTATCATAGTAGGTGGTCACACCCACTATGGAAAGGGCCAAAGTCTATAAGCATCCATAAAAATATAAAAGAATACAGTCTGTATTTTACAGAGATAAATGTGCATGCAAAAGCACCTCTAGCAAGAGTCAGCATAAACGCCCTAAATTTTCCCACACATTAGTCACAATGAATATTAGTACACTATTTAGCAGACAAACTATTCTTACCTTCTTAGGATTTAGAAGGGGATTGGAAGAAATATTTTAATGGTTCAAATTTCTACGAACAATGGTCCAAAGAAGTGCAAAGTGGTGCATTGTTCTTCTCTTGAAACATCTTCAAAACAGCTCTTTACTTGGAAATTGCCCTGCCGAGACTACGCAAATACACACTTTCCTTCGTGTTCCCAAACATTTTCTGCAGCAAGCTGACTTCAGAATCATTTTGTTGGCTTTTGCGCTGCCCTCACAGTAGTAAATGCTCGATAGATGGCCTTTTTTCATCTAGGTTTTAAAGAAGATGGTGTCTCTCACAGTGAAAAGCGTTTTGAAAGATGGGGCTAGCTTCTTGCCTCTCACTGCCTTCCTCCTTGGTCAGTTCACATCTCCAGGGATCGCTGCTCAAAATCAGCTGGAAGTAGTACTACTTGCCATCCATCCGACAACATTTACTGAGGGTCCAAGCGCCGCGTATTGGATTCAGAGCTGTCCAGTCTCTGCCTGGGAAATGTGTTCAACCTGGTGTCCTGGTGGGCACGCTCTGGCCAGGCTGCGCATTTTCTTCCCTTTCCCAGAGCTCCGCCCATTTCACCCTGTTCCTTGCAAAAGAAGAGAGAGCCCTTCCCATACTACTGTGTCTGGCTAGTCCTCCACCACAAGAGCTCCAACAGGAAGGAAGAGACAACCCTGATGGCAGGCGGTGCTCGGATACTTGATGCCTTGTTGACAGGCTAGCAGAATGCTTCACACTTCATAAGGAAGCCAGGAAACCAATTATCAGTCCATTAGCAGCCACGTTCCAAAGAAGTTTCAAAACGGGCTTCACCAGAGATATGCCAAGGCTTCACAAGCACAGGCTTTCTTTCGCCATTTTGTAAACCGTCTCGGGAGAAGGTGTGAACCCTAACTGCCAAGCCCCTAATGTATACGGGGCGTATGTGTGAAATGTGAAGGCAGGGCCCCCTAGGATGGATACAGTGTAAGCTGGGAATCAGCAGCCAAACCTTGAGAGACCAGAGGAGGGGGAAGTGGGTCTTTGGGTGCCCCAAGAAAATGTCACAGAGGATACAGGACTTAAGCTGGGCCTAGAAGAGTTGACAGGTAAAGGAGGGTGTTCCCTATAGGAAAGCTACAGAAAGTGGTCCTCTCCTAGTACCTTCTTGTCCTTTACCCCCAAGTTCCTCCCCTAAACGCCCCCACCCTGCCCTTCACTGGACGCACACACACATACACACATACCTGCAAAGGAGTGAATAGGGTCATAGGGTCATCAGGATTCTTAGCCTCAGCACTATTGACCTTTTGGACCAGATAATTAATTCTTTTGGTGGAGGAGGGGCAGTCCTATGCATTGTTTGAGCCACATCCCTGTCCTGTACCCACTAGAGGCCAGTGGCACACACACACCCCTCTTACTGCCAGTTTGATGACCAAAATGTCTCCCTATTGGACATTGCCCAATATCCCCAGAGAGAAAAACCAGCCGAGATTGTGACCCACCAGACCTAGGGTACTGTAGACTTACCAAATTCTAAAGATGAAGAAATATGTGTTTTTGCATTTTAAGTGAGGCTCTGATGAAAACAAAGTTCAAGGAGTTGAGGTGACTAGCTCAGAGGTTATAGAACCACCAAGGGTTGGGCTGGAATTTGAAGTGTTCATTGACAGAGAGTTTCCTACTTCCAAACCCTGTACTCTCTCCACTGCGCTAGATTTCCAGAATCCGAGGGCTCATCTGCAGCAGGAAGGACAAGGAAGCCTTAGGACAAAAATACTAGCCCAGAGTACAGGCATACTGTTGCCTGAGTTCCCCCCATGAAGTATCAGAGATTGCCAAGCATTAAACAAATTCATGAAGGCTGGACCCATGACCCTGTTGGAACTGTATGAATGCTGTATACCAATGTGCAATATACCGGCGCCCAAGCATGTCCCTAATCTTTACTTTTTCTCATTCCTTCTACCCATCCATTTATCCATTAATCTTTGATTTATTGAGCACCTACTGTATACAGACTCAGCTGCATAAGAGGGTACGGCTGTTCCTTGTTCCTAGTCAAATTGTAACCTGGAGGGCCTCTGCGGATGATCTTGCTCATCTGGGGATGGGGTTGAAGGGGAAATCTCTTCGTGCCTAGCCTTATGTAATGTGTTAGAACTCTTTCAGAAGTATCTGGAGCTCAAAGGTCAAAACTCAGCACAGCCTCTTGGTATATTCTAGTGTTTTAAAAGTTTAAATAAATCTAAAGGTTTAAACAAATAAAATACTCTTAATTTCACTTCTTTAAACCAAAGCCAATTTCAACCTTGACCATTCTTTTTTGACTCTTACCCATGTGCACACATATTTCGTGTGGTTTTAATCAAAGTGAAAATATCAACTCACATTCTCTGCTTCACAGTTCACATTATGTTGCCTACTTTACCATGTTGCTGCATATGCCTTTCATACTCTTTGTTCTTAGTATTTATGGAATATTCTGTTTAGTGGATGAAGCCATGACTTAGTCAAACAGTCATGTTCAATTATTTTACATAAGCTGTAATGAACATCCTCATGCTCATGGCTTTTTTCTTTCTTCTCTTGAACTATAATTCCTTTGGATAGATTTCCAGGAATGAGGTTATCAGGCCAGAGTATGAACATTGTTATGACTTTCAATGTTTGCTCTTATATTGCTCCCCAAAAACGTTGTGCTGGTTCATAATGCCAATAACAAAAGCTCTGTGATTAAGAATATGATTCATATGCTATGCGGCCTTCCTACCCAGAAATATGGCATAGCTCTTTTTCATGTTCCTCTGCTTTTACTTTTCTAGATGTAACAACTTCGTGGTTTTCTTCATATAGATCATGTAACATATTGCTTACCTTTATCTGCATTGCCAAACCCCAAATATTTGCGTGCCCTTTTATAAAATTGCTAATTTAATAAGTTGAATACCCCACCAGCAAACCCTTGTCGACTTCTGTAAGGTGCCAAATGTTATGATGAGTGCTGTGAATCCAGAGATGAATTGGACACAGCCCTTGACCTCAAAGATCTCGTTCTGGTAGAGATCTAATTATGAGAGAGACATAATTATGTAAATTAAAGGGGGCTCTTGTGGTTCAAAATTTAGTTTTTCAACTAAAAAGCATTGGTGATACAGACGTATTTAGGATCCACCCCGTGAAGTGTCATTCTTTTACTTAACAAATATTTGCTGAATGCCTGCGATGGGGCAGATATCATGGTGGGTGCTAACAGGGGAGCAACAGACCCCCCCCCTTCTCAAGGAACAGCCTCTGCTACCCAGTCCTCTGCCCAGCCTTCCCGTAGAGGAGAGTTGTGCTCCTGTTGGAATGAGGACGTCCAAGGGACAGCACTGGGTCCTGAGAGAAGCCGTGGGGTTTGGGCCTCTGCAACAGGGGGTTGTTCAGTGGATTTATTGGTGCACACCTGTGCACACATGCATGCATTGCCCGTCCGGGTCCTTGGTTCGCAGTGGTTCCTACAGGGGTTGGCTGCTGCCAATGTATGTGAGTGGAAGAGGAAAGGTGGGGGTGCATGGGGAGCAGGGTCTGGAGAGAGATTGCTGGGTACTCCCAGGCCAGAGGCATATCCCTGGTGGGCCAAGGGGTGTAAAAGTGGTGTCGGGATTTCCAACCCAGGATCTGAGACAGAGACTCCAGTCCTGGCTTTTCTCCAGCCAGCCGAGGTCCACTGCTGTCTAGAGGGGGACGGGAGCACTTGCCGTTTGTGATCCCCATAGGGCAACTGCCTGCACTGAGGTGTGGCTACAAGAGTGTTGTGTTGGTATTTTCCTTTACAATTTGAAGGCGCTCTTTCTCCATTGTGGTGAGAAACTCTGCGGTATTTGGTATACATAGTTTCCCAATCTCTTGTTTTCCTTCTTTTTTTTTTTTTCTATTTTGCATCGTATACTTGTTTTATGTAGACAAACCTTCAATATTTGTGATTTCTTTTCAGTGCTGACAGAGTTATCATTCTGCCACGGATCTGAGAAGCAGTTTGTTCTGTTTTTGGTTATTTGTCAGTAATCTGATTTTTTTAAAAATATAATTTGTTAATCCATCTGGAGTTTATTTAGATAAACGTAGAATGTATGGTCCAAACTATTAAGCAGTTTTCCAACACAATGTATTAAGCAATTCATTTCCCTTTTGATTTGAGGGAAATGAATTGTTTTATCACATACTGAATCCTCACATGCAGTTAAGTCTGTTTCTTGAGACACCACTTTGTTCTGCTGCTCTATTTCTATCTTAGCACCGGCATTGAATAATTTTAATTGTTGTTTTATAATATGTTCTAATATCTGGCAGAGCTGGAAACTACTCCTTCCTCCCTTAATTATTTTCTCTTTCAGAAATGTTCATTGTTATTCTCATCTGTTTGTTGTTCAAGATTAATTTTAGAATCATTTTGTCAAAGTAAAAAAAAAAAAACCCTATTGGGATTTTGTATGTGCACTCCTATTAAACCATAAATTAACTTGAGGAAAATAGGCATTTTTATAATACACAGCCTTCCCATCCAGAAGCATGGCATGTCACTCTTTTTGTTCATCTACTTTCATTTTTCTAAATATAACAACTTTGTGATTTTCTTCATATAGGTCACATACATTGCTTGCTACCTTTATTTTTAAATAGGCAGGTACTTTTTTCATTCCCCTCCCACCTCGACCTCAATGCCCCATGCACAGGTGAAGCCTGTCCCTTTTGCCTCTTCTCTATAGCTGAACCCTGACTTTCCCTGTAAATATATACTCCCAGATTTTCCAGGACAAGAACAATTTCAAACATCTTTTCGTTTGGCCCAGAAAATATGATTGCAATAGCTAGTCTCTTTGGAAATTGCCTTTTTCAAATGTTTGGAGCCAGAATTGGGATCAACTGAGGTTTGAAAGCATCAGCCTCAGCGTGGGGCATAATATCCCTGGGCACTGCTTGTGATCAGGGGCTAGGGGCTGTAACAAGGGCTATGTGAGTATTCTCTGCTGACGTCATGTTCTGCTCAGTTCTCTAGGCTTCCTTAAGGGCCTCACTAGACCACAAGTGGCCCCAGGAGAGAAGCAGGGAACCTGGGGATTGCTTTGGTCCAAATTTGTATTTCAGGCCAATTCCTAGTAATTGAAAACCAGCATGTGAGGTCCCAGGTCCCCCTTCCTCTGCTACCCAGTCCTCAAGAACCCAGACATTGAAGACCTAGTGCTATGCAGAAGTTTTTTTTGGGGGGCGGGGAGGGGGTATTGGTACCTGCTCTGTACAAGGGCCTCCAGTAATCCAGAGGAGTCTTTCCCTTGAACAACATCCAGTAGTGGTAGGAGGCGGGGAGGATCCCTGTCTGCCCCTGCACTGGGGAAGGGACACTGCAGTCAGGGTGGGGAAGCATTCCAGAACCACTGTGCAGCATGGGGAGGGCAAGCCAGGGCTGAGGAAGGCTGGGGTTGGGAGAACTGACCCTGGACAAAGGGATGGCTCATGAAGGTGGCTGCCAGCATTTCCTATCAGAACATCTTAGGAAGTAGAGTCAACACTTGTCCTACCAGACCAATGTGGGTCATACATCACTTGTTAACCTTTACTCCTAAATAGGCAGATATTAGTGGAAGAAGGCAGCTTCTGGGTTGAATCAAGTCTTCACCAAGGAGAAGAAAGTCTACCCCTGCAGGGTAGCCCTGTCCCAGCCAGAGGTTGCAGTACTAGAAAGGGCCTTCCTTACAGTGGGGCCTAGAGAAGAAACCAAGAATCAGAGCAGAAGCTCAGTCCCTAGGCGGGGGCACACATATGGCACAGAGATGACAGAGAGGAGGGTCCTAAAACTCCTGGGTGTATGGGTGTGCTGGACTCCTCACGAGCCCACCAGATGCCGACTCTGGAGCCATGCTCAGACCCCACCCCATGGTTTGAGGGCATGGGCCTTCCCATGACCGTGAGGCATGTCTGGGCCTGGGCTCAGGATTTGGCTGTAAGAACTGAGCCCACGGAATGAAGGTCATCAGCGGATCTAAGCAGGGTCCAGTCAAGCAAAGATGAAGGGATGGGCTTTGCAAAGGAGGCTGCCAGCATGTTCAAAGAAGTAGAGTCAACACTCCCTAACAGGCCAGTGTGGGTCACAAACATCACTTACTATCACTTTATTTTTAAATAGGCAGATATTTTATGGGGAAAGGAGGTGTCCTTCGTGGCCCTGCCCAGTCTCAAGTGGGCCCAAATGTAGCTAATCATTAGAATCCCTCAAAGGCTTTTTACTGTTTTTTATTATTATTATGTTATGTTAATCACCATACATTACATCATTAGTTTTTGATGTAGTGTTCCATGATTCATTGTTTGTGCATAACACCCAGTGCTCCATGCAGAACGTGCCCCCCTTAATACCCATCACCAGGCTAACCCATCCCCCCACCCCCCTCCCGTCTAGAACCCTCAGTTTGTTTCTCAGAGTCCATAGTGTCTCCTGGTTCGTCTCCCCCTCCGATTCCCCCCCTTCATTCTTCCCCTCCTGCTATCTTCTTCTTCTTCTTTTTTTTTAAACATATAATGTATTATTTGTTTCAGAGGTACAGATCTGTGATTCAACAGTCTTACACAATTCACAGCGCTCACCAGAGCACATACCCTCCCCAATGTCTATCACGCAGCCACCCCATCCCTCCCACCCCCCACCCCTCCAGCAACCCTCAGTTTGTTTCCTGAGATTAAGAATTCCTCATTATCAATGAGATCATATGATACATGTCTTTCTCTGATTGACTTATTTCGCTCAGTATAATACCCTCCAGTTCCACCCACGTCATTGCAAATGGCAAGATTTCATTCCTTTTGATGGCTGCATGATATTCCATTGTGTATATATACCACATCTTCTTTATCCATTCATCTATCAGTGGACATCTTGGCTCTTTCCACAGTTTGGTTATTGTGGACATTGCTGCTATAAACATTGGTGTGCATGTACCCCTTCGGATCCCTACATTTGTATCTTTGGGGTAAATACCCAGTAGTGCAATTGCTGGATCATATGATAGCTCTATTTTCAACTTTTTGAGGAGCCTCCATACTGTTTTCCAGAGTGGCTGCACCAGCTTGCATTCCCACCAACAGTGTAGGAGGGTTCCCCCTCAAAGGCTTTTTAAAATACAGAACCTTCATCCCCAGAAATTCTGATTCAGCAGGTCTGGGATGGGTCCCAGACACTGTGGTTCTAAAATCCTCCTAGGAGATCTAGATGGTAGGTCAGCTCTGTGAGCCACTAATATGTAACTCCTACTGTGTGCCAGTTGTTTGCTGGGGAGTTTCGCATCCTTGCTGAGGGGTTTGGCCCCCCAGCAAGATGGCAGCCTCTTGGAGGCATGGGGCTATGACATATGTGGCCATATGTTGTTGTTATGAGTCTCACCAGCATGAGGCTGCCATAACTCATGATGCCAGTCATCATGATGGCAGTAACCTCCTGGCATCCAAGAAATGTAGACCTCCACGTTGCTATCCCCTGGCGGATGCAAAGTCCAGTCCTCTGAACATTACAACCTGATGCTTTTGTTGCCTGCCTCTCATTTCATTTGAACACAGCAAAATGTGAATGGGAGCTGCATGCCGGGCATTGTGCTCAGCCCTGGGAGAGTAAGGGGGATGATTCTAGCATGGCTCTTGCTCTCTAAGAGCTCATAGTCTAGTGAATGTGATAAGCACATACTTATATTACAAAGCAGTCTTCGAATTATTACAATAATAGAGGTGGCCACAAAGTGCCCCCAGAATGTAAAGGAAGAAAAATTTATCCCAATTGAAAGATTCTCAGGAGACTTCTTGGAGAATCATTGCACAGGCAAAATTTCAGCCCAGTCTAACTCAGGAATCTGCCCAGAACCAAACTGTGAACACAACTGAGTATAAGGCTCAGTCCAAATGCTATATTCCTACAACTAAGAGTCCTAGTCCAGGTATCTTGGGACCATAGCTACCTGGGTGAAACAAGCCTGGGGAAACTGACCAAGCTTTGGGGGTCTAATCCTGGACCGTGGCCTCTGCTTATAGTGGGGACGGCACATATCTGCCATTCTCACTTCAGTTTTCACCCGTGGTATCAGAGCTAACAAGTTCTTCTCTCTGTAAAATTTCCAAAGTGGTGTGTATGCTAAGTGTGTCCTCACTGCAGACCATGCTTTCTCCACTGTGCTCTGCCACGTTTGACTAAGAGGACTATGGAGGAGACACAGAGTTTCACCAAGAGGATCTGTTTTCACAGCTGTTGGCTCAAGAGCTGGGGCTTGAAGCTCTTACTGGTACCCCTCCTCCATTCTGTGAGCCTCTGGGCAAGTTTGTCATCTCACTTAGTCATAATCACATTGCCATCAGCCCTGGCTGTCTTGGGTGTCACTGGGCTCTGGTTCCTGGAGAAGGTACCACTCACTTTTTCTGGAGTTTGGCTTCCTATGAGAGTCTTAGACTATCCCTCTTGGGTTTATAGGCCCTTCCTCCAGTCCTTTTGTACAAAGGCAGTATTCTGGCAATCTCAGGGAAGATGGGCCAAGAACAGGACTGCTGCCATAGGCTGATTAACTCCCGTCTTGCTCTGGAATTAGGTGAGACTCTCCTATAGTGCTAAAGGTAGCTCTCTCAGGCCAGCTGTAAACTCCCCTGGATCCTTGTGGATTCCTGTGGAGGGAAATCCAAACATACTTCCTACTGATCGTGGTAAGCAGCCACTAAGTGTTCTTCTCCAGTCTTCAATGGGAGATAGTCTGAGGTATGACTGGGCTCTGGGTGGCCAGGACCATGGCTGATTCCAGACTCCCTGGGTGGAGATGCTTTGCTGAATAGCCTTAGAAAAGATGGTGAGACTCTCTGACAGGGCTTAGATGAAGAGGACAGGCCCTGCGGGCCCCAAAGTACAGTCCCAGGAGCACCTTCTGAGCTGTTGAAGATGTAGTCTACACCCTTTCATGAACTCCCCTTCCCCATTAGGGAAGGCTTGAGCTCTTGGGCTGTATCACACCAAAATAACTTTTTCCCCAGATAATACCTGTGTTTGGCTGACCAGGATAATAATCCGCTGGAGCTGATCCCCTCACTTGACTGAGATCTGCTCCTGTGGCAAAGAAAGAACCCTACGAGTATCATTCAGGGATCCCAGGGTTTGGGCATGGGCAGCTGAGAGACCTTACAACAGTGAGATGCACCTTTGCTTGGCACTCAAGGAAGACTGGGTCATTGAGGCACCCACTCTTCACCCCTCATGGCACAGCTCATCAGAATCCCAGACAAAATTCGAGACTAACAGAATATATAATACTCAGGTATAGATCTCTTCAGCACCAGGTACCCCCTTATAGCTGATAGACTATGTCTCCTTTTATAAGTTGGTCTTCCCACAGAAGGTAGCACCAAGCATAGTTAGTAACCAAGCCCTCAAATCATTCCTGCAAATGAGTTTTGTCAGAATCTTCTGGATTTGGAGTTACCCACTCACTCATTGAGGAGAAGAGGGACTAAGGACCAGAGAGCAAACCTTGCTTGGTTGAGCAATGGGCTATGGGAAGAGGTGGGGAGTTAGCTCTCCTGCTGCCTCAGTGGGCTGGCTGAGACTCAGAGATAGGCTGACCAGGAGCATGTGTGGAGACAACCATCAGCAGCAGAAGTGGGAAATGCCTCATTTCAAATTCAACAAAAAATTGATTTTATACCTCCCATGTGCCCAGGTATGGTGCTGCACTCAGCACCTTCAGAAGCACAATCACAATGAATCTTCACAGCAAATGTGTGATTTAGAAGTTATTAGTCCCATTTTTATACATGTGGAAACGAAGTCAGTGAAGAAGTAGCCTCCCTCCCCCCCCAAAAAAGGTATATAACTAGTAAGTGAAAGATAACAGGCAAACCCAAATTTTTAAGGCTTCACATTTGTTCCAATTTGGGGGTACTGGCTTGGCTTCGCTATGCATATTTTTCAAAGAATTTATGGTCTATTTTCAAGGTAAAAGCTGAGCCCCGAAAGTATAGACTCAGCCTCTTCCCACGAGTACAGAGCAGGGACTTTCCTCATGCTTTGTTCCATAAGGTTCTAGACCTATCTTAGGAGCTGGTGACAGGAGTCCTCAGCCAGAAGCTAAGGAGTACATCAGACCCAGTTCAGAGCCTGGCTCTGAATAGGGTCTAAAGGCTAGGGTAAGCACCAGGAATGGTTTGGGTGGGCATTATTCCAGAGGCGTGGCAAGAAGCAATCATGGCTGCAGGTGGGTAATTGCAAGAGCTGAACAGGAGTGGCATTGTCCGTTTAGGCCAACAACTTAGCCAGCCTCTAAAGAGGTACAGGGAACAGGGTCTGGTTGTGGGAGGCAAGAACTTAGGAATTGTCAGAACCCCACCAGTGAGCTTCAGTTTAAAATTCCAGCTCCAGAAGGGGCCTGGATTGTGAATGGGGAGCTTGAGCCAGAAACCACCCCCTCAATATAAAGGATACTCTTGCAGAAGGAAGATAAAAGTACCATGAGTGAGGTGACCATACATTTAGATTTGTGTGGGACAATTCCAGTTTAAATCTGGTGTCCTAAAGTAATTATTAGTATTCTCAAAAGTGTCCCAATTTGGGCAATGTATGATGTGGCTACCCTAACCATGACCCAACAGACTTTATGCCAAGAAAGGGATTGGTCCTCAGCTGAATGTTTTGGATGCTGAGGGAGATCTCTGAGCCAAAGGTCTATGAAGCACGATGTGACTGACCCCTTCTTACTTCTCTCCTCATCCCATGCCACTATATTTCAGATCCTCAGAGTCTCTAAACTCCTTCCTACCCCAGTACCTTTGCACTTTGTAGTTCACCATGTTGGAATATTCATCGGGTGGCTGGGTCCTTCTCGTTACCTGTTAGCTGCCACCTCCCCAGAGAAGCCTTCTCTAACCAACTTATCCAAAAGGCAGTCCTTCACTTTCTGAGTTCTTCATACCCCTTTTTATAGTGTATTAATCAACTTCTGCTGCGGCATCAACAGCCCAAAAATCTCAGTGGACTGCAACAACAGACATTTATTTCTCACTCATATCCCATGAGGGCTGTAAGTCAGTTACAGCTCTGTGGGGCTTGGCTGGGCTCTACCTAGCCTCTCATTCTGAGATCCAGGCTGAAGGACCAGTCTGTACATAGAGCATTCTGTTCTCATGGCAGAAGGCAGAAGCTCAAGAAGATAAGGGCGAAGCCACAGCAGGCACTGAGTGAGATGAACCTGGTGTACAGACTCCGTGACCGCAGCCAGGAAGGATAAATGAAAGGTGGGAGGGACCCACACCACTCAAGAGATATGATGCTTAACAGAGTTTTCCAGGTGGATAGGAGGAGAGAATATTCTAGAAAGGAAAAAAGACCTGGGCAAGACATGGAGTTAGCCTTGCACATTTGTAGGGCTGTGAGTCATCTAATACAGCTGGGGTGGAGGATGCAGTGCAGGAGTGGGAGGGCCTTAGGGCTTTGGGGGTCTTTTGTGCCCTTTTGAGGAGTTTGGGTTTTATCCTCTGTGCAATCGGGAGAATTTAAAGAGGTCCAGGAAAGGATGTAACATCATGAGAATTTGTGATTTATGAAATTCACTCTAGAGGATGGATTCAGAGGGAGTGAGTTTTGAAGCCAGGAAACCAGGTAGACTACTGCGGCAGGAAGAGGGCCTTAACTTAACAGGGGAGTGATGGGGATGTGACAAGTACAAGAGATATTGAAGAGATAGAATCAACCGAAGTTACTGATTGGATATGGGAGTGAGGGAGAAGGAGTCGATATATTTTGCTTAGGTAACTGGGTGTTGTCATTCATGGAGATAAGGAATGAGGGAGGCTTAGGAAAACAGATAAAGAGTTCAATTTTGTACATGCATTTGAGGTGCCAGTGGGATCCCCAGTAGAGATGTACATCACACAGTTCCCTCCCCGGTCTGCCGTGTGCCGGAGGGCCCGGGCTGCTGGAATTTACTTGGGAGGCGTGGCAGAAAGCAGGAGTGGCTGGGTAGTGAGAAGAGAAAAGCCCATCACTGAGTGATGACAGGGCTGAAACATTTGCTGACACCCGGGAACATTCCAGACCCAGGAGAACCAGGTTTGGGAAAGAAGACTTCGGATTTCAATATTGGACATATTTAGTTTAATCCGCTGTGACAAAATCCAAACTCCTTCTCATGGTCTGAAAGCCCTTTGCCATCCTCTTCATGTCACCTCCTGTTCCTAGTCGCTCTGGGGTTCACCTTGCCTCTGCCACAGTGCTCCCCCTCTGTCCCTCACCTGCACCAAGCTCATCCCCTCGTCTGTGGCGGTCTTCCCTTGTGATGGCTGGCTCCTTTTTCACACAGGCCATCTCTGACCTCCTCACTGGAAGTAAGCCACCCCCACTATGTTGACTTTTTCCCTGCGCGCAGGCTTACGTTCTATTACAATATCGACCTCAGGGGAGCTGAGGGCTTGCTCCTCTTTGGTTGCCAACCTATGTTCCTCATACCCGGAGCAGTGTTTGGCACACAGCAGGTGCTCCAGTGATCCTTGGGCGAGGTGGAGACGTTGCAAAGACCAGGATATACAGGTCTGGGGCTCTGAAGGGTGGCC
The DNA here is from genome assembly GCF_009762305.2 of Zalophus californianus. Lineage (NCBI taxonomy): Eukaryota > Metazoa > Chordata > Mammalia > Carnivora > Otariidae > Zalophus > Zalophus californianus. The sequence continues at coordinate 25,605,223 of NC_045598.1, read as the reverse complement.
TGCCCAGGGGGCATACATTGAGGAGTCATGTATGGGGTGGGGTGCCCTAGAGAGGATGTGAGTTAGTATTAAGACAACCCTGATGGCTGGGTGATAGACATTGGGGAGGGTATGTGCTACGGTGAGCGCTGTGAATTGTGCAAGACTGTTGAATCACAGATCTGTACTTCTGAAACAACGCAACATATTTTAAGAAAAAAGAAAAAGAAGAAGATAACAGGAAAGGAAGGATGAAGGGGAGTAAGTCAGAGGGGGAGACGAACCATGAGAGATGATGGACTCTGAAAAACAAACTGAGGGTTCTAGAGGAGAGGAGGGTAGGGGGATGGGTTAGCCTGGTGATGGGTATTGAGGAGGGCACATTCTGCATGGAGCACTGGGTGTTATGAACAAACAATGAATCATGGAACACTGCATCAAAAACTAATGATGTAATATATGGTGATTAACATAACAATAAAAAATTAAAAAAAAAAAAAAAGACAACCCTGAAATCGATCCCTTCATGTTCCACAGTGTGAATGTCAGGTAGAGAAGGAAAGCTTGCAGATGACTGCAAAGGGACGCCAGAGCCAGAGGTGGGAAAAGTGAGTGGGTGTGATGGAGGACAGAATGGACATGGTTCAGGAATTAGGGGGAGATCAGCTCGGTTGAAGGCCCTGCTCATCTAACTCAGGACACCAGCTCCCCAGTCTTGCTTGCCTGGGAGGTGGGGATTGGACCAAATGAAAAAAAAGAAAAAGAAAAAAGGAACACAAAGCCATGAGCACAATTCATGGCCTGTGGATTGAATTACATCCAGTATGAATGTAAGAGGACATACCGTGTGCTCGGGAAACACGTGGCCAGCGCTGCCCATTGATCCAATGCTCCCTTTGGAATGTGGGAGTTTCTGTAAGACATCCTCAGTATTCTCAAGAGAACCCCACCTTAACCTAATCTCCTTTAGGATAAGGATGAGCCCTGCCGGGGGGAGCAGTTTCACCCCTCCTGCATGTGACTTTGAGAACCTCTCACCACTTGCAGAGCCCCAGGGAAGTTCAATGAGAACTTTCGCCAGGCTCCAGCACCAGAGATGATATTAAGATAACACGAACATACGCTGAGCTTCTGAGCAGGAGGCCAAAGACATTCAAGGGTGGGTTTGTGAAGCCTGAAGAGCTGCCTCAGTTTACTGGTCCGGAGACCCACAATGAAGCAAGAACGACCTGACTGGGCCTCTCCTGCTTGGGTGAGCACTGCTGGAGAAAATCGCCCAACCAGGCAAATTGGTGCTGCTGCAGGTTCCCGGGTGCCCAGCTCAGTAGAGCCTGCCGCGGCGCCAAACAATCCATCTGTGCTTCTCAAGTCAGCCCGTTGTTTTCTTCTCCGTGGAAGCTGTCCACTCGCCGCTCCCCTCAAACCCATGAGTAGCCCCTGCCCCCACCTGGCACTGGAGAGTGACCTTGCCTCCCACCCAGCAAGCCTGGCGACAGTCCTCAACTTGCAAATACCAAAGTCACCCAGCCTGCAGATTATACTCCTTCCCATCCTTCTCTGCTTTATAATGGAGATGTTCACTCCTCTCTCCCATCAAAAAGCAGTCCCCCTGTAGATTATACATCCCTTTTAGGCTTTAAATCAGGGACCTGTGAACACCTTCGAACTTCCAGTAAGAAATGCAATTTGGTACACACGCGCTTGCGCTAACTGAAGTGTACAATTTACAAACAGTCCTTACCTTCATTACAGTGCGCTCAGAAAATTTCCATTCTCTTCCTTTTTTCCTTTTTTCTCTTTTTATCTCTTAGCATCCACCTCAATACACACCACATCACTTTCACGACCAGGGATTAATGGACTGTTCTCACTATAGAGTCTCCCTCACCTCCCACCTTCTCAGGAACCTTATGCCTTATGTGCAGTCCATCCTCCCTGTTCTGTGTCTCTAGCCTCTCCCCGTCTGCCGAGTCCTGCCCATCACCATTTAAATTTACCCCGGGTCTCTAAAACTTAGAAGGAAAGCTCTTTCTTCACACACCCCCATCACCCTGCCCGTTCTCTAATGCTCCTTTTTACACCCGGACTTCCTTGACAGGATGTCCTCCCTGCTGCATCCTTTCCTCAGCTGCCGCTCCCTTGTCACCTGCCCATTCTGGTGTCCCCCACACCCGGAGACTGCTCTCACCAAAGTCGCCGATGACCTCTTGTCACTAAAACCCAAAGGGTGGCATTCTGCCCTCCTCAGATGCTCCGCTGTATTTCAGAACAGATAGTCCTTCCTTCTAGCAACCACTCTCCTGTTTTTCCTCCTCCCTCAGCTGCTTAACCTCCATCTGCCCTTCCAGCTTCTCTCCATTCTCTTGCAAAGTTCCATGCTGTCTGTTTCTCCTTGCCAACGTGAGAGCTCTGTCACTTGACGTTTCTGTTTTCCAATAATATTGTACATTTCCCGCATCTCTGTTGACCAGCTTTACTCTTCTGTTAGTGACCTCTTAATTTCCTTGGCGCATATTCCTATTTTGAATGTTTGTCTTCTTTATTGAATTGTCGTTCTGTATATGGCAAACATAGTAAATATTTAACTGGAATAACCGCAAATATTTCCTCTCCATTTGCTCCTCAGTGTTGAGGTTTTGTTTGTGGTGATTTTTTTAAAATCCAAAAGTTTCTCATGTCTGTAGGTAAAAATCATTTCCCATATGATTTCCAACTTTGGTGTAATGCTGAGAAAGTCCATCTCCACCTCTGAGATTATATGAATATTCCTTATATTCCTTATTTTTTTTTTCTAGTAGTTCTGTGGTGCATTGAGTGAGGTATGAATCTAATTTTTCCACAGCTGGTTAGCCATTTGTCCCAGCATCCTTTATTGATCCATCCACCTTTGCCCTGCCAATGTGAAAAGCCCCCCCTCGTCATATGCTAAATTTTTAGATGTCTGTATCTGTTTCTGAACTTTTCTTTTCTGGCTCCATTTCTCTCTCATTTGAAGCTAATACAATACAGATTTTACTATTGCAGATTGAGTATATGTTTTAATATCTGAGTGGGCAAGGCCTCCTTACACTGGGAGAAAGCAGATGTCATGGCTGAGAGCTTGGGCTCTGGAACCAGCTCGACTAGGTTCATATCCCAGCCCGTCACCCCCATGCAGTGTGACTGGGGGCAGGTTACCTGAACACCTGGACTCAGCTTCTGCATCTGTAAAGTGTGGATAATAGCATCCACCTCAGAGGGTTGTTGTAAGGGACTGCTGACTGGCACCTCATCTCTTTAAGGAGACGTTGGCTCTTTTCACCTGTTTATTCCAACAGATGGATCTTACAGTTGTTTTAAGTTTCAGAAAGAAAAAAATTGGTGTGTGCTAGGCCTGGAGTTATGTTCAATGTATACAACGATTTGAGGATAATTGTCATTTTAATAATATGAACTCGTCACCCAGAAAAATAGTGCGTCTCTCATTTTGAAATTTTCTTTTCTGCCTATCAGTAAAGTTTTGTTGTTTTCATTATATAGGCTCTGTTTGTTCATTGTTGTAGGGCTGAATTTGATTTGCTAACACTTTGCATATGGGATTTCTTTTTACACTGTGGGTATGTTGGTGTGTGAGTAGGTGGGTGTGAATATGTGTATCATATATACTGTTTTATGGGAGTAGTTGTATCAAAATTAATTTAAATAGCATGGCTATTATGGTGTGTTTAAAGTTTTAAAGCTCTAGCCACAAAACCACCTACTCCTTAAGTACATTCCAGTTTTCTTGTGTTTTTCTCTTCACACAAGTTTGGTAATTCAGAATTTCCTAGGAAATTCTGTTTTGTCAAGATTTCAAATTTATTAGTATGTTACATGTACTATTCTTTTAAAATAGACTTATCTTCTTAGTTTTACTATCCTATATTTATATGTACCGTCTATTTCTTGAGTAGACCAGTGAGAAGTTTCTTATTTATGGGGCTTTTCTGTTATTTTTTTTCTATTTTTATCTTTTCTAAGTTTATTCTCTGTTCTCTCTTTTTTTTTTTTAAGATTTTATTTATTTATGTCAGAGAGAGAGAGAATGAGAGATAGAAAGCACGAGAGGGAAGAGGGTCAGAGGGAGAAGCAGACTCCCTGCTGAGCAGAGAGCCCGATGTGGGACTCGATCCCGGGACTCCAGGATCATGACCTGAGCCGAAGGCAGTCGCTTAACCAACTGAGCCACCCAGGCGCCCTCTCTGTTCTCTCTTTGATCTTGTTCAGTTATTCTCTCCATAACTTCTGAGTTTAAACATTCATTTAACTTATTTTTCTACAATTTACAAATGAATAAGGCTATGAATTTTCTGTGAAATACAGCTTTGACCTGATACCATCATCATTCTTATAACTAGTCTATATTGACAGATTTCATTTCCTTTTTGAACTCAAGAACTTATTTAAGAAAGGGCTCTGTGAATTTTCAACTGATTTAGAGATTCTCCTGTATTCTTTTAGTACGGATTTCTAGTTCATTTGCACTGTGAACAAAGAATATGGCCCCATAGTTTTTGCTTCGTGGAGAGCTTTATGGAGATTTCCTTGTAGCATAAGATAAAGTCCATTTCTGTAATATTCCATGGGTGCTTGTAAAGAGGATGATTCTCCTTGTTTGAAGGCCACACAGTTTCATGTAACACATACACACTCATACTATTTTACAGATCTGCTTTATCTTTACTTATTTTTGATTTCAGATTAGTATATTTTTCTCCAACTCTTATACTTTTTTAAAAATAGTTTATTTGATCTGTGTCAGTGCTTTGGGCTATAAAGTATCATAACTGTCATATCTTCATTTTGGAATCTGTGCATCATCCATTGTTTAAATATCATCTTTGGATTTTGTTTTGCTTTGTCAGCTCCCCCCACCCCGTAATTGAATTATCATTTTGAAAGCAGTGAAGCCAGCAATAACAATACCAAAAGAGAAGATAGTAAAAGGGGGTTTTTCCAACAAGCCCCTTGTGTTTTCTATCAAATAATGATCTGATATTACACACAGTAATTATGCATACACCTGCTAATGAGTTTTCCACCTTTATCAGTTTTCAAAAGTCTGAGCGATGGCAGAGCCCTCTGATTTAAAGGTTTATCCAAGGTTGAGATCCATAAGCATAACTACTTCCAAAGGGGGTAGGCACCTTATCTCCCTCTTGTAACCTGGGTGATTGATAATGATGAGATCCAGTTATAGCACTTGATGTTTTCCTCATTTTGGACACTGAGAAGCAAACTGTGCTCTCTAACAGAAACATTCCAAAGTAGCACGCAAACATAATTTTCCAGAGCGAGAAAGATTAGACCTTTGTAGCACAATGCATATGCCCTTTTCCTGCTCTCATGGCAGCAAGTCTGAGTTATCTTTTAGGGCATTAGACTGAGCTTTGTAGGGCCACACTCTTTTCTATGAGTGTCAGTTTGTGAGCTTCATGTCCTTCCAGGTGCAAGAAGAATGTCTTTTGGTAGCTGTTCAAGACTCTTGACCAAAAACAAGGATCACCCAAGAGTCTGGTGTGACGTTATAACATCCAAGGGTCTGATCTTAATATTAAAACCCCCTTTTTGGGTGGTTGGCATTTGCCTCCACTGGTCCTTCTGAAACCTTGGTTGCACATTTAGGATCACCTGGGGGAGCTTTTGGAACCTGTGGATTCTCTGGACGACTCCACCAAACACATAGGAATCTCTGGAACCTGGCATTGGTGAACTTTAATCCTCTTCTAATGTGAAGTCTGAGCTATGTTGGCCCCTTCCCTTGTTTTTAACTACTCTGAGACACTTTGTGTAAGTCGTGTGTCTTGTTCCAAAATGAGAACTATATTTTACTGGGCTAGGTTAACCTGTACACGTATATTGTCATAAATAATGTTTTGTCTCTTTTTTCTTTTAGCATTTACTTTACATTTCCCCTCTTTATGCTTCCTTGTTTTGTCCTTTCAATTCCATGTTTTGCTAAAGTGACTGCTTTCCTTTTTCCCCCTTTGGTAATTTTGAAGATAAGCTACTTTATAGTCTATTACTAATTACTCTTAACATCTTTAAAAACATGGGCTAACCTATATCTCTCTAATTAACCACAGAAACTATATAAGAGAGTTTTTCGCAAGATGAGGAAATTAGCATATCTCCTTGCTCCAACTTTATGCTTTCTACCAGTGTCATCTACAGAGTTTTATCCTGGGGTTTGGGCAGGAGTGGTATCTTTTATCTTCTCTTCGAAGGGATATTTGTATTGCTTGCATTCTGTTTTATAACTATGTTTATAGCAATTATTTAGATTCTTTACTATACCGTTTATTTGCTTGTTCCTAATCTTTTTTTTTTATTAACCAAAACTTTCCCACACTTGAGTTCTTCATTTTGGTTTATCTCTTGGTTGGGTAGAAAACATCTTTGAGTGTTTTTTTTTTTTTAATGAATTTTATGTGACTAATATATTTTTCGAGGTCTTTGACACTGGGAGCAGTTTCTGTTGTCTTTGCTGTTTAGCAACTTGGCTGGGTCATTCTCTTTTCTACTTTAAATTATTTAGGAACAGATCTGTACTGTATCTAAGAGAAGTGCCTTGAGGGTCATGGCCTGGTATTTTTTCCTAGTTTCCAGAGCTGACTCGGGTATCCACCTGGTTTTCAGACTTTGGTCAATTCTGTTGCTTGGGGGGTTAGAACGGGTTGGGAATGTGAGGCACAGGTATTCATGTCCCCATCTTTTGAGATGGTATCAACCATTAAATACAGTTAACCCTTGAACAACACGGGAGTAGGGTGCCAACCTCTCCCCACCCAACCCTGTTCAGTCAAAAAATCCATATATAACTTTTGACTCCCCCAAAACTGAACTACTAATAACCTACTGCTGACCGAAAACCCTACCAATAACATAAACAGTTGATTAACACATATTTTATATGTTACGAGTATTATATATTGTATTCCTACAATAAAGTAAGCTAGAGAGAAGAAAATATTATTAAGAAAATCATAAAGAAGAGAAAATGCATTTACAGTACTGTGCTGTATTTATTTAAAAAAAAATCCACGTGTAAGTAGATGTGTGTGGTTCAAACCTGTGTTGCTCAGGGGTCAACTGTATTCATTGATTCATTCAGCAAATATTGATTTGCTGATTGAGCACCTACAATGAATGCACTAGGCATCATGGGAGCCATTAGGGACCGAGAGGAATCAAACAGACAAGATTTCTACTCTCATGGAACATATGTGTATGTGTTGGGGTGAGGGAGGGACAGACCATAAACAAACAAGTGAACAAGATAATTTTAGAGAGTGATAAGTAAAGCTACCATATACAGCTGCTCAAAATAGTGCCCCTGTAGCTTTGCAAGATGGCAACCCACTACAAAGGTATAAAGAAAAAAGAATAATGTGATAGAGTGATGGAGTGGGGGTGGGGACTCAGGTGATGTTAATTAAATTCTCCTCTGCAGCAGAGCCACTTGTGCACATGTTTACAGTTCTTCTGATGGTCTTCCCTCTGAAATCATAGCACTTCTTCTTGCCTTCGGTCTGCCTTGGTACGGTTCTACTGGTAGGCAGGCCTTGTGATTTTGCCCCTTGTCTTCAAGGTCGTTGGCTCTGTTGGGTTAGGATTCCTCATGATTTGCATTATACTTGCAGCTGGAGACAGCATGGCTGTGTGGGGGCACCCATGACCAGCCTAGAGCCCCCCCACTTCAGTGCTAATGTAGTGGTTAGGAGTTGACAGGTCGATATTCAGCAAATTCTAAGAACACCCCATGGACTCCACTTTTAGGCCCAGTGGGCAGTACTGTTCTCATAAGCGGATGTTCGGGGGTGGCTAAGAGCTTGGCCCCTGAAGTCAGATGGATTTGAACTTGCCGTTACCATTTGCTGACCAAGCAACACTGGCAAATTACTTAACCTCTGCGGGCCTCAGTGTCTTCATCTTTAAAATGAGCTACCTACCAAATAGTGTTATTGTGACAGCTAAATTGAGTAATTGATGACAGTGCTCAGAACAGTGCCTGCACTTAGTAACCACCATTAATATATCATAATAATCACTATTAACCCTATATTGTGTTGCCTAAATGCTTTTTCATATCCATCTCTCCCCTTGGCTCGGACTCTTTCTATACCCCTAAAACGCAGAGACTACAGGGGTAAGACTGAATATGTCTTAGGGACCAGGTTCGCTTTGCAGAACTGGATGGGAAGGCTTTGAGTAGCAGGTTGGAAAAGGGGTACCTAATGTGGAAAAGGGGAGGATGAGTAGAGTCAGGGAAAGGAAGGAGAAGCTCAACATAAGGAGTCACCAATTCCTTTGTTTTGTGTGTGTGTTTCTTTTGCAAGCATGATTTCATTATTATTTTTCACCTTAGCTTCATTATAATTAATAAGCCAAATATTTTGCTAACTTAAGTTTCAATATTATTAACACCAAACATCAATATAAATGTTATAAAGGTATTTAAATATTTGCCCATATTAGTTTTTACCCTCTTTATACTTTTACATTTAAAAGTGTTTAGTATGAGCCTATATCATTTTTGCAGTCAGAAAAATTAAGTGTTGTTTTCATTTTGAAAAAGTATTACCCCAAAACCTATTACTTGAAAACAATTTTTATTCGGGGGCTCATGTCCAGTCTTTATCCACATGTAAATATGTAATAGCTATAATCGGAAGTATACATATAATTTTATGATCTACTGTTTTACTTAAAATGATGCTTAATGTTCTTCTTTCTGCAGGGTCGTATTTATCACTTTAATGATTTTGTTCAAACAGCATCACATTAAAGGCTATAATTTACCTCATATTATTAGGCTGGCATATAGGTTGTTCACATTTTTTTTCTCTAATAAAATTATGTCACTATAAACATCTTTGTCCATGCGGCTCTTTTTCTTCTGAATTAATTCCTAGAGACTACGGAGTCAGAATATTTGAATAGTTTTGTGGTTGTTGATAAGAATTCATATCCTCCCTTCCAAAAGGATTATATCAACTTTACTCTGCAGCTGGCAATAAATACGTATGAATTTCCACGAAGCCTCAACAATATGGGGCTGCGTATTTTTTCTTTATTTTCTTTTACTAGTGAAATAGACTGTGTTTTCATTTTAATTCTATTTTCTCTCCTACGAATCCTGTGAGCACACTCTTTGCTTATCCTGGTGATGTTCTTATGCAATTATAAAAGCTCTAATTTAATATTGATATTCACCCTTTGGCATATTTGTTGCAATTTTTTTCGTTCTATTATTTTCCATCTTAATTTTTGTTTAGTGTTTGCTTGTTTGTTTGTTTTTCCACTTACAGCATTTCCCTTGCCTCAGCCTTGTTCCAGGGTCTGTTAGTCACTGGCATGAAAAGGGTTTAAAATAAGGAATTCCAGAAGAGTGAGTCCTTAGGATAAACTAGGAGAGAGAACAGGAAGTGGGCAAGGCATGGGGGAGATGAGGCCACCATCACCCCTCCCCCATGGTTCTTCCAAAGCTTTGGTCTCTGAAAGACCGTGTTTACCCAACACCTCCTTAGCATAGTTATGTAGCTTTGTAGCTTTCAGGTTGCCCAAATCCCCAGGGCATACCTATCATAATGTTTAAAGAGGAGGAATGGACTTGGGTGTCCTGACCCTGGTTACCACCCAGGGAATCACCAGCAGCTAAGAGGACCAATTCCACCCGCCATGTCTGCAGTTGGTCAGAGGGTCCCTTCCCAGCACCATGCCCAGCATGGAACCCAGCACATCTCCCTCCTAGAGCTCAGAGCCCAGCCAGTCCGGCCCAACCCTGGTGTTAGTTTCTTTCAGTTGCTCTTTAGGCCAAGGAAATGCTCCCCACACCAACCCCTGATAGCCCAGGCAGAATGCCGGGACGCGCACTGACCTCCACGGCTCTTCTCTTGCAGTTTCCTGCTTCTTCAACTTCACCAGCCCCTCCGGGGTCGTCCTGTCACCCAACTACCCAGAGGACTACGGCAACCACCTGCACTGTGTCTGGCTCATCCTGGCCCGGCCCGAGAGCCGCATCCACTTGGCTTTCAACGACATTGACGTGGAGCCTCAGTTTGACTTCCTGGTTGTCAAGGATGGGGCCACGGCCGAGGCCCCGGTTCTGGGCACCTTCTCAGGAAACCAGCTCCCCTCCTCCATCACAAGCAGTGGTCACGTGGCCCGTCTCGAGTTCCAGACTGACCACTCCACAGGGAAGAGGGGCTTCAACATCACCTTTACCAGTGAGTCCCCACTCTGTCTCCAGCAGACCAACCCTCGGAGTACTGGCCTCTGAGCATGGTGGAGGGTGCCCCCGTGGAGGAGCATCAATGTGGGTGGGCCATGGGGGGCCCCCGGCATGGGGCTCCAGCATGACTGGAAAAGCCGAAAGTGCTGGCTGCTGGCCAGGGTGCTCTTTTCAGTGGAGTCACTCTCTTTTGAGCATTTCTTTCCTCTAAGGGCAATATGTAACATCAGAGGAGCCCAGGACCTCATTTGTTCGTCCCACCCTCCCCCTCCTAGAAGGCCCAGTGAGCACCGGGGAGGGCCCCCGGGAGAGCAAGCCTGTGTCTTCCTCTCATTGTTGCCCATCCCTCTCAAGGGGCTCTCCCTGGTCCTTGAACACCTGCTTACTGTTGACTTCAGGTATTCCCCGTGGGCTCACACTTCGCCTTGCCCAGTTCCCACCCCTGCGGTCAAATCGGAAACGAGGGTCCAGAGCAGATTTCTGCTTGGATCTGAGGCTTATTAGCCTTGTTGCTGGGGCACTTCCTCATCGCCCCTCTCAGGGCCACAGTCCAAAAGCTGTCACCTCCAGTTCAACCCTGGGTCCCTTCTCTAGAAGGAGCCTGAAGCTAAGTGGAAATTCTTTGCATTTCTGTGTCTCCTGGGGCTATCGTGAGGAGGCGGAGGAAGGCCAGAGCTCGGAGACCAGAAATAGAAAACTGCCAAAGGTAGCAAGAAGTGCTTCTCGGGTCATAATAAGCTGTAGACCCAGTGAACTTAGCCAATGGCAAATAGTCAAATTTGGGCTGAAGTTGGGCCTGCCTGAACCATTCACCAGATCCACTTCCAGGGGCTGCTTGTGAAATGCAAGCCCCCAGTTCCCACCCCACCCCATGCATGCAAACACTCACATAGTCCGGTGCTTTTTGACAGAACAGATCTCCTCCCAGCCCCCACCCCTCTCCCTTGGCATAGAGGTCTTGCTTCTTTGTCCCACCTGTCCCTGGAGTCGAGTTGAGATGGGGCCGTTGGGGACCTCAGATTCCAAGGAACCACCCAGGCTCAAGCCCTCTCCCAGCATTCCCTTCAGCACCTTCTTCAGGGCAGTGAACTTGCTAGAAACCATCAGTCTCCTCAGGGCACGCCTCTTCCAGGGTGTACCTGTCCCCGCCACCCACAGTCAGGCAGAAGCAGAACCCAGCTCCATCTTCCCTAGTCTTCCCAGTCTAGCACTGTGCTCTAGCTTCTAGCTGATCTATCCCCATCCTTGCCTTACCATGAGATCATGAGCTCTGGGAAGGTGGGGGGATGTATACTTACCTTCTTATCCCTTCTGCCCAGCACAGAGTCTGGACCTGGTAAGGATCAGTAAATGTGTATTGGATGGAAAGGTCCATAAGTGACTAATGCCCTTTTTTCCTGCTGGTGGGAACAGAAAGAGGGGTGAGAGGTATCCCAGGGGGCCCACCTTCCAGGATAGTGAGGGCTGGGAACTCTGCAGGTTCAGTGTAGGTGTGGACATCAGTGGGCAGCCTGGGACAAAATGGCTACTGAGTCTCCCAGCAAGACCAAATCCTAGGAAGTGCCCACTTTCCAAAAAGCAGCAAGTGCTGAGTCCTTGGTGGGGAGGGGAAAGGGGAAGCAAAATGCAGGGACCTGGCCTAAAAGAGGATTGAGCCTACCTAGCATTCTTCTCCAAGCCTTCTCCATCACCATAAAAATGATACACATTCAACACATTACATACTCAACAAACAGGGCAGGTCAAAGAAGTACTAATTACCACCCAGAATCCCCCTCACCCAGAAATGGTTCTTGCCAGCCTTTGCTGAACACTATTGCAGACATCAGATATTTCTCTGTGCATTTATAGAGATAGTGGGGGGATAAGTAGACATAATTGTTTTAAATTTGGGCCGTGTTGCTAAATCAGAATCCCTAAAGGGGTGAGGCCCTGTAATCTACATTTTTACAGGCTTCAGAGGTGATTCTGATGTAGCTGGTGAAATAGTAGTCCACAGACAAGTGTCTGGGAACTGGGACGTAAAGCTCCTCAGTCACATGCAGGTGATGATCATCTAGGCTGAGCCTGAATCTGCCCAGCGTAGGGAACTCACTTCCCAGACAGCTAGCTTCTCCATAGTCAAAGAGCACTGGGTGCTTTCCGCTCAGGCTGACTTGAAGCCGGTGCCCCTGGAACAAGGATCAGTGATCCCATTTTCACCCCTAGCACTCCTTAGAGTAAAGCTAATCCTTCCTCCACGTGGGGCATTTGGAACAACGGTGATGGCAGCAGCTGTCCCCCGAGCACCTGCCGTGTGAGCACCTCTGTGGTCATCACCACCGGCTGCTTCAGCAGAAACATCAGTAGCTAAGCTTTATCTACCCCTTCCACATGCCAGGAACCTGAGGTTGAAAGGCCCTTGACTTAGAGCTTTTGCGCCCTGACATGGGAAGTAGCTTCATATTCCTGCATGTAGGCATGCCTGCGTGTAACTGATCAGATTTTTAAGAGACATGTCTGGACTTCTGGGCCCCAAGCACCACTCTTCTTCCCAGGGCATCTTCCTATAAACTTTTTTTTTAAAGATTTTATTTATTTATTTGAGAGAGAGAGAATGAGAGATAGAGAGCAGGAGAGGGAAGAGGGTCAGAGGGAGAAGCAGACTCCCTGCTGAGCAGGGAGCCCGATGCGGGACTCGATCCCGGGACTCCAGGATCACGACCTGAGCCGAAGGCAGTCGCTTAACCAACTGAGCCACCCAGGCGCCCCCCAGGGCATCTTTCTAAATGTCAGGGCAACCTCATAGTCATCATTCCTCATGAAGGAAGGTGGGGAGCCTAAAGTCTGGGCTGACCTGGGCTTTGCATTTCAGTGGGAAGGGTGTTGGGGCATCCGCTGAGGGATCATCACAATCATCTCTGCATCACATGCTCCCGTGGCTTGCCTTCGGTAGGAAGGATCTCCAGGTTTGCAGGTCTCCTGCCTCCAGCAAGATCCAGCAGCCTCTGGGGCCTTTCTGTCTCTGGTTGGGCAAGTGTTTAAATCACTAGTGAGGGGCGCCTGGGTGACTCAGTTGTTAAGCATCTGCTTTTGGCTCAGGTCATGATCCCAGGGTCCTGGGATCGAGCCCTGCGTCAGGGAAGGGAGGAAGCCTGCTTCTCCCTCTCCCACCTTCCTGCTTCTGTTCCCTCTCTCGCTGTCTCTCTCTGTCAAATAAATAAAATCTTTAAAAAAAAAAATCACTAGTGAATTTCAGAGGCTTGCAAATTGATTTCTTGATTTAAAGTGGCACCCGCCTGCAGAGCCAAGGAGCCTGGTCTCCTGGAAAGCTGCGTCCTCACAACAGCAGGGATGCAGATAGGGTGTGGCTCAGAGACTTGAGCTCCAGAACTGTGGCACCCTGATGGAGGCAGGCTGGGAACGTGCTCCGTGGAGACGGGGTGGGAATGGGAAGAAGGCAGTGGACTCATATTCAGGGAGTACTTACCATCTGTCAGGCGCCATCCCAAACATTCTCCACTTTCAAATTCATACCAACTTTCCTTTTATTTCTATCCCAAAATGACCCTGCTGGGGAAGTACGGTTTCCATTTTATAGGTCAGGAAACAGAGGCTCAGCAAGATTACATAAATTGCCCAGAACCGTGTAACTAACAAGAGGAAAAGCTCAATTAAACCCGCAAGTGCTCTCTTTCCTCTGCCCCCTTCCCACTGCATTATCAGTTGCCTGGACAGAGCGAGAGGCAGCCTGACAATACACAAGGAAATGAAGGAAATGGCTTCAGACAGGGTTGAGTCCAGGGCACCTACTTTATGATGCTTAGTGTCTATTAGTGTCACAGGACTTGGAGTCCAGCTCATCTGCAACATAAACGATCCCATAACTGTCTGAAGTTAGGGAAGTGTGGAATGGATGTGACAGCAGGAAGAAGCTCTTCTCCTAAGCCATGCTGAGCCTCAGTTTCCTCATTTGTAACCTGGGGTAATTATGTCTACCTCATGGAATCATTATATGATATAAATGAGCTGACATGAGAAATACTTAGTTCGCTGCCTGAGCTCGATATGTTCATTAGGTTGAAATTGAATCAGGTGCTCAGGAAGGTAGGAGATCAAGTTTTAACAATCACCTGCTTTCTGCCCACTGTGGCTCACTGGTTCTGGGGCATCTGGCTCTGACTCCAGTAGGGTGGGTTCTTGTGGAAGTGATGGGGTCTAGGATTGCCTATCGTAATTAAGCTTATTTTCTCTGGCGGCGGGGGGGGGGGGTCCATCTGCATGCCAGTTCTGCCTAATCCCGTCCTTGGCCCCCATCCACACAGCCTTCCGACACAACGAGTGCCCAGATCCCGGCGTTCCAGTGAATGGCAAACGGTTTGGTGACAGCCTCCAGCTGGGAAGCTCCATCTCCTTCCTCTGTGATGAAGGCTTCCTCGGGACTCAGGGCTCGGAGACCATCACCTGCATCCTGAAGGAGGGCAGCGTGGTCTGGAACAGTGCCGTGCTGCGGTGTGAAGGTACGTGCCTGCCGGGGCTGGGGGCCGGGGCTGTCGGCCAGAGCAGATGTGGAGGGGGATGAGTGGCACTAGTCTGCACCATCCTTCCTCTTCTCCCAGGATGCAGGCCACCCTCTCGCCCTCACACTGGGACAGCAGGGGCTCTATAGGCCGACTTCGCACAGAAATTTGAATTGTCACCAGAGATTCATCTGGAGAAATGCTGGTTTTTGATGGTCAGGCATCAAAGCCCCCTCTCCTTTCAACTGAGAACTCTCTCAGTAACACAGCTGTTAGAAGCCCTGCTTCCAGCTCCTGTCCCAGGGAGCTCTGGGGCCCAATGCATTGGCAGCAGTTTGAAGGCTCGCAGACTGCCTGGCACTCTCTTCTGCACGTGCTCATTTCCCCCAGTTCCCTGGGACGTCTCCCCGCCTTGGCTTTATGCTCCTAGTAAGGCTGCCTCTGTGTCCTTGCGGCTGGTCTTCAGGAGGCTGAAGGCAGACCAGCCAGAAGAGACATAGCTCGAAGCAAGCACAGGGTTATTACGGTGCTCCCTCAGTCCTGCCTGGCCACGCAGAATAGGTTTTGTCTCAGGCTCAGAGACCATTCATCTGTTCCACCAAATTGCAGGCATTTAAAACCCAGATGAAGCTTCCTGAGGGCAGGAAGCATGCCACATCTGCATCCCAAGCCCAGGGCCTGCCCCAGAACAAGCCCTCAGTAAAATTCGTGAATAATGGACGCAAAGTGAGCAGTCCAGCAGCCCCTTGGAGGCAGTGACGGCAGACGCGGAGGCAGGGGCTGCAGTTCTCTATTTTGGGGAGCCAGGAAGCTGCTTCCTCTCGTTTCACATGATGGACAGAGGTGGAGACCTAACTGACCTCTCCCCATACCCAGTCCCCAAACCCAAATCTGAGCACCCTGGCCAGCAGGTGGGAAGGACAGGGGAGGAAGGGGAGCGTTAGGCCAAGCACTCACTGCCCCGGAACCGACGGGGAGGGGAGGGGAGGGGAGGGGAGGGGAGAGGAGAGGAGGGACCCTGACCACTCAGTGCACGTGGCAGAGTGTCTGGGGTTAAGGTGGCCTTCCAAGTCCATGGAATCCTGGCAAGTCCCCTTTTCCCTCTGAGCCTCTGTATTGTCCAGCTGAAAACAGAAGGGAGGGGACAAGAACAGGTACATTATAAAGGGCAGTTCCTGGCATAAAGCACTCAAGTTGGTTTGCTGTGCTGCCACTGGGTTGTAAGCTCTGTGAGGTTAAGAGATCTTCCTTGGCTTCACATCCACACAGCTGGCAAATTGTTAGACTCTTCGATGCTCAGCCAATACTGGTTGATGAATTACTGAATGGATGAATGAAGGAAAGACCTTTAATTAGGTTAGCCTCTCCCTAATGGCCTCCAGAGCCTGCCTCCCACCAGACTGCCCTTTGCCTTCACCCTGAAATTTATCATCTGAGTCACCCTGGGCAAATGACTTGGCCCTTTCGTGCCTCAGTTGCCCCATCCATAAAGTGCGATTAACAACGGCAACCTCCTCACGGGGTCATTGTGAGCACGTACTGCCCTTGGAGCCATGTCTGGCAGAGAGGCAGCGATCAGTGAGTGTTGGTCATGAGCATTATTTTAACCCAGTTTTAACCATTTCTTCATTCGGAGCAATCAGATAAATACCACTCTACTTCATGGGATCAAGTGGTACTCTTCCATCCTTCCAAATGCCTGATTGGGATCATGCCATAAACGGACTATTTTCTGCCCTCCAGGTTCCCACAATGGGGTCCACACAACCTCATGGCCATTTTCCCCAGTGGAGTGAGCTTTTTTGGAAATGACATTCTCAGCTGTGGAACTAGTAGGTGAAGTCACTCCATCACTGGCAACAGTGGGGTGATCATGCGTGTGTGATCGTGGGTGAAGCCCATGACCCTGCAAAGCCACCATGCAGAGCCCAGGATCTGGAGGACTGTCCACTTTTCCTTCAGGCTTCCCCTCATTCTTCCTCATTCTCTCCCCTGACCTCTTTGGTTGTCCTTGTCTTGGTCCATCGCATCCAAGACACCTACCCTGCTGTCTCTTGCTCACCGGATCTGTCCCTTCTCCTAATTCCTTTTGTTCTTCGGGGGCCACCACTGGACCACGCTGTTGGACGCTTGGTCTCACCACCATTTCATTTTTCTTTACCAGTTCCCTGACCTTTGGACCTGTCTGCCCACCAAGATTCTCTTGTGGGGTAAAAGCCCAGGCTCTCAGTGCCTCCGAGCCTGTGGGGACTCAGTCCCAGTGGAGCTGACCCCCCCCCCGAGGAGGCACCAGGGCTTAGTAACTACAGACCCCACTTCTTGGCATGACCCGCCTTCCTGAATCGGGGGCTCCTATACTCTAGTTCCGCCAGTGCACTGAGATACTCGAAACCACGTATGAGTGCATAAGAGAATTAGACTCACTGTTTCAGGGGCAAAGTCCTAATTTTGAAATTAAAAACTATCCCATCCATTCCCTCGGGAGGATGGGGAATGCTGAGGTTGGAGGACAGCAGGCAGCCAGACATAGGGAGCAGCCCATTGGAGAGACCGTGAACTTGGCACAGGGGAGAGCCTGCTCAGTTTCCTCAGAGGGCTGGGCATTGGCCCCTCCGTGGCTCCTTTCCCCTGTGTCCCAGCCTCGGGAGAACCCTGCTTTGTAATCAGTATCTTTTGTCTTTTCCATTTTTTCTAGTTTTGTTTTTGATTAAGTATCCCCACCTTGTGGACAATTAAATGCAAAAGCTAATGGTCTTTTAAAAAATCTTTTAATATATGCTAAGAGCCACTTAGCTTTTGAGAGGCTATAATGGGACAAGGGAGAAAATGGCATCTTCTCCTAAATTTAGAAAGAAGGATGATCATCTCGTTGCTCGAAGGCGCAAGTCAGCAAACTTTTTCTTAAAGGGCCAGCTGGGAGGTATCTTGGGCTTTGTGGGCCATATGGGTCTCTACTCAACTCTGGCACCGTTAGGCAAACACAGCCATAGACAGCACTTAAGTGGATGAGCTGGATTTGGCCCCCAGGCTGTAGTTTGTTGACCCCTTATCTAGAGAACAGAGGACATAGGGGATCCTTATGCTTAAAGTCAGAAATATCTTTAAAAAGCCATCTAGGCAGTGAAGGCATCTACACAGGCATGCCTGGTTATCCCTCCCCCATTCACCCCTTCCTTGTCTTTTTTCAGGAAGAACCAAGTAACCATACTGCACTGGGATAAGTATTTTACAGGTGTCCCTTCATTCCAGCCTTGCACCAGGTAGGAAGCAGGTGTAGTTGTGGTCCCCACTGGGGCCCGGAGAGGTTAAATCACTCACCCAGGGTCCTCCCAGCTTGTCAGTAATGGAGCCAGAATTAAAACCCAGACCCTTGGCTACACTGTTTCTGTATTTTTCTGGAATTGTTTCACTACAGAGAATATCATTTCAAACCTGTTTATGAAATACTTCCAAGCATCCACAAGTAGCATAAAAAGCAAGTTTCTATTTTCCTATCCCAGTAGAAAATTAAAACAAAAGGAAACATAGTGCCTATTGCAAGAGACAGAGAAGACAGGACACCACATGGAAGCATCAGAAATTGACAGCATAAAACAAAATGACAGCAGTAAGACAAATATCAGTTATGACAGTAAAGGTAATTAAACTCCCTATTAAAAGACAAAGAATCTCAAACTGGGTTTAAAAAAATATGCTGCTTATATAAGAAATACACCGGGGCGGGGGGGGGGAGGAGATAAATTATCTACAGTGAGTGTGTATTCTCATTTTTACAGTAATACTTGGTGGTTGTAAAAAATTTAAGCAATACATAAGTGAGATAAAGTTCAAAGTGAAAATTCTCATTTCCCCATCCCACTCCCTAGAGGAAAATGGTTTGACTGTTTGGTGTAAACACATCCACATTGTTTTTCTCTGTGTGTATACCAGATGTGTTACTTTTATAATCAGAAAATTAAAAAGTCCTATAAAAAAGACAGAAGGCCAGTTCTCCCCATTCCCACAAGAGGAATCCAAGCAATAGTTGTAGCTCATTTAGGCCTCCAAGGAAGAAGTAAGGGTAGTTACTGAGTTTCCAACATTATCTCACTGAATCTTCTTGGCCACTCTTGTGAGAAAGATGTTACCCTCTAAGCACTAGAAAGCTGCAAACCAGCGAGGTCAATTGACCTGCCTGAGATCCCACAGCTGGTAACAGTTGAGCATTTACTATGTGTTAAATACGAAGCCAAGTGCTTTGCGTACGTTGTCCTTTTGAATCCTCATGACAACCCTAGGAGGTAAGTACTGTTACGGTCCTCATTTCATAGATGAGAAAGCTGAAGCACAGAGTAGTTATGTAACTTGCCCAAGGTCACACAGCTAAACGAATCGGAGAGTCGGGATTCCAGTCCCAGTACTCTGATTCCACACCACCACTTTGAATCCCCCGAGGAGGTCTGACTCCAGAGTTCACTCCCCTGTCATGCTGCTGCAAAACGGTAGTGTAGCAGGCCACAGGAAGAGGCTTTCCCGACTTCTGGTCATTCACACGGGACACCTTGTCACCTAAAACCCCTCTGGCCCATGTCCACCCACAGTGGCTATAGCAACACAGGCCCTGGAGCCAGCCCGCCCAGGTGTAAATCCTGGCTCTGCCACTTCCTAGCTGTGTGTTTCTGGACCAGTTAGCTAACCTCTCTGTTCCTGTTTCCTCCACTCTGGAATGAGGCTAATACCCGTCCCCACCTTATAGGTTGTTGTGAAGGTGAACATTCAGGAAAAGAAAAAGTGCATGTAAATCGATGTCTGGCTCATATTCTTGTGTCCCGTCACTGTTCCCAATTGCTCCTGGCCTGACACAATGTTAGCTTCCATCCTGGAGAACACCAGGCCCTCACCAGAAGCCCTATGTATTAGTCATCTCATGCCATTGTAACAAAATACCGCAGACTGGGTGGCTTAAACAATAGAAATTTGTTTTCTCTCCATTCTGGAAGCCGGAAGTCCAAGGTTAAGGTGCCAACCGGTTTGGTTTCTCTTGAAGCCACTTATTCCTTGGCTTGCAAATGGCACCTTCTCGCTGTGTCCTCATGTGTGCCCATCCCTAGTGTCTCTTCCTCTTCTAAAAAGGACACCGGTCCTATCGGATTAGGGCCACATCCTAATGATCTTATTTAACCTTCATTACTACCTTTTTAAGAGCCCTAGTTCCAAACAGTCGTACTGGGGCTAAGGCTTCAACCTGTGAATTTGGGGGGACACAAATCAGTCATAATACCTGGTCTTCTACCTTTCAACCAGTATTTCATTCCTTCGACAAAGTATTTATTGAGTACCTGCTGTGTGCCAGGCACTGGGGTAAGCACAGGGTCCCTCGTTTTTCTTATTCCTCTATTCAAGGCAAGAAACCTCCCTCTTTTCTTTCGTTGTGTGTGTGAGTGTGTACGGAGTGTGAGTGTGAGTAGGTATGAGTGTGCATGTGCTCGTTTCCTTTTTTTGACCCAGAGTGGAAAATTTCAAACAGAATAATACACCTATGTGCCCACCGCCCAGCTTCACCAGTTACAAACTCATGGCCTATTCTGTTGCATTCACAGCCCTGCCTATGGCCCCTGCCACTGCACTTTAGGATTACCGGGAAGCAAATTTCAGGCAAAATATCCATCCACAGCATTTTAGTGTGTATCTCTAACAGATAAAAAGAACTCTTTATAACATAACTGCAATGCTACCCTCCTAAAAAAAATAAAAATAATCACTTAATACAATCAAATTTCCACTTTATTTTATTTATAAAGATATTTTATTTTAAAGATTTTTTTTTTTAAATCAGAATCCTGCTCAGGTGTACTCACTACAGGTAGCACATATGTGTCAGTTCATTTAATCTGTGGACCTCTGTGCCCACCCCTTGTTATTTTTTGTGGAAGAAGCCAGGTCATTTGTTCTGAGGTGTCTCCTGCACTCTGAATTTTGGCCACTATGTCCCTGGGAGGTTGTTTAACATGATCCTCTCTCTCTTGTATTTCCTTTAGTTGGCAGTAGGATCTAAAAACCTAATCATAGATTTAGGTTCCATTTTTCGACTGGAATATTCTACGGGCAAGGCTCTGTGCCACCATCAGGGACGCATAATGTCTGGTTGTCTCTCATTTGAGGATGTTAGGAGCCATAGATGGGATTGCAAAATGCCCACATGCTCTCATTTCATCTTCTTTTATAAGCTGGAATACTTTAAGAAAACTCGCCCTTATCAACTATTTGGTTACCCTGAGGTATAATTCATGAAGGAAAGGCAGAGAAAAACTTAATTATTTTCCTTTATTCACAGGTTTTTATTCAATGAGTTAATTCCCTGACATCTCCTAAAGTTGAACATTTTAAAATATCATTACGGTTCAGTGGCTTTAAACATATTTTATGTATTTAAATCCATTGCAATTATCACTCTAACCAACACTCCAATTGTCCCATTGGCCAGTGGGAACTTTCTGAAAGTGGTCCAACCTCAATTTGAATATTTTCTGTCCCTGACCTGGAAGCAGCTGTTTCTCCAAGGAGCCCTGGTCCCTTTTGGGTGGAAAATGATATTGAGAATCTGGGCACTGGAGGTAATTATTCCTATTGAGTTGGCCCTTGTCTCTAAGGCTTTTCAATGAACAGAGCTAAAGAATTGTTTTCTAAAGATAAAGTGCGTAATGGGCTCATTTCATTTCAGATGTAAGAATACTTTCTTTTTTACTTTCTTGATGTCCTGTCTGTACCTGTGTTCATTTCTGCTGAAAATGCCAGTTTCCTACAACATCAGCACAATTTCCCATTCCCTACTGCATATCCAAGACTCAGAGGATGGTACAACCACTACGGACATCAGTGTGATGATGACTGAAAATGGTTTAAGTTGCTTTACTTTCTCTTCCTCTCGTTCCTAGATCCTACTAAGGATGGCTATGTTTTAAAATCTCTTTCGCCAGTTACTTCATGTGTGATTATGCCACCAACTGATATAGTCCTGTATTCATTTATTTCACTCTGCTTTTGAGTTTTGAGAAACTGCTTATCAAATTTAAATCTTCCTTTTTAGTTGTGAAAAATATTTACATAACTCCAAACTTAAACCTCTAAAAGAAGATACATTCTGAGAAAGTCTAGCTTTTATCCCTTTCCTCTCTACCCTGTTCCCTCCTTTCCATAGATAATCTTTGAGTTTGGACCTCACTCTTTCATCCAGTTGTTAATATGGGTCAATATATGTGTGTGTCTCCCACCCCTCTCTTCAATAAGTGGAACCATACGATTATTTTTTACCTCTTTGCCTTGCTTTTTTTTTCACTTACTAATATATTCTGGGGACCACTCCAGGACATTATATAGGATATTCCTCATTCTTGTTTATAGCTGCATCATCCATCTTGTTGATTATTCCAGTTCATTCAGTCAGCTCCCTATTGTGGAACATTTGGGCTCTTTCCATTCTTTTGCTACTATAAATCACGCCGCTTTGGATAGCCTTGTACATATATATGTCTTTTCGTGGATTTGCAAGAATATCTTTGGGATTGAGTTCTAGAAGCAGAATTGCTGGGTCAGAGAGTGAATGCATAGGAATTTTGCTGTACATTAGCAAACTTCCTTTTACAGGAATTGTGCCATTTTGCATTTCCACCAGCAAGGTACTAGAATACCTGCTTTCCCTGAGCCTCATGTGTCCTTGAACTTGGATTTTGCCTATCTGTTGGATGAAAAATATTTTCTCATTGCAGTTTATATATATATATATATTTCCTTAGAGTGAGGTTGAACATCTTTTCAAATGTTAAGGAGACATTGCATTTAGGACCCTTCCCTACTCCTCCCTGCCTGACAACTGTCTCCATGGCATGTGAAGATGAACCAGAGAGTGTGAAAGACTGAATGCATAGAGAGGTCATTTGAGCAGCACATGAGCAGGAGAAGAGATGAGCCAGCCAAGGCAATAAAACAATACAGCAGAGAAAAACAAAGTGGTGACCAAAGGCAGGATTTGGGTTTCCCTGTCTGGAGATTTTAGATAGGGTTTTGTTGTTGGTATTTGTGCACTGAATGAAGGGCAGCCTAGACAGAAAGTGACAGTGTGATCTACAGTTTTCTGGAAAGTAAGTGAGGAGATCACAGCTCACAACCCAAGAGGCTGGGCCTGTGCTGAATTGAAGCCAAGAGAGAGTCCCTGCTTCTGCAGGGGCTCAGACCTGCATGGGGACCCCAGGACCAAACAGTAGCCGCCCCCCCCCACACACACACCTCCAAGGTCTTACATGTCTATCGGAGAAAGAGAGGAATGTATTAGCAGATTCAATGAGATGCAGAGATGGATCTGGAAAACTGGGGTTACCCAGGAAGTGACAATACGCATGTGCAATTCACTCTCTCAATGTTTGATATAAATGCTGTGTTATTACTTAATTTCTCCATGCCTCAACTTATTGAAAATGGGGTGATAATCCCCACCTATAAAATGAGGGTAACAATAGCATCTGTCTTTTAGTGTTGCAGTTGTCACAAAGATAATCCTCCTTAAGTCCTGATGTGCAGTAAACTCTCAATCCCGTGAGCTCATTGTTACCAGCGGTGGCTGAAATACCACTATGTGCCACAGGGGGGGTTGAAGACAGAGGTCTTGAAGTGAAATCCCAGCTCTCCTTTCCTTATTTCTTGATCTAGTCTCTTAGCCTACTTATCCTTAGTTTTCTCATCTGAAAATGGGCATAATAACTGCATAAGTGTTGTATGCCTTTAAATGAAATAATACACATAAAGTAGAGCTGTCATTGGTATGAGTTTCTACTACCAGTATTACTGTTCTTATCTCATGTTAATTAAACTCCCTAATGTATCACAAGAATGCCTGACAATCAGAATGCCTAGGTGGCTCAGTCAGTTGAGCCTCCAACTCTTAATTTCGGCTCAGGTCATGATCTCAGGATGGTGAGACTGAGCCCAGTGTCAGGCTCTGTGCTCAGCAGGGAGTCTGCTTGAGGCTCTCTCTCCCTCCCCCTCTGCCTCCCCCAACCTTCTCTCTCTCTCTAAAATAAATAAATCTTTTTAAAAAAAGAATGTTGACAATTATTTTCTATCTTTCCAAGAAGTTCATAGAATTGAGAGAGGAAAGGTGCAGTATATTTGATTCCGTTTTATGAAACTGATTACCTAGAGAAACATACAAAAAACTGCAGAGACAGAAGTGCTGGGTAGCTCTTTATTTCCTTCCTGGTCTTGTTCAGGGCATTTTTGGCATCTGATAGCTCCATAGTAAGGGATTCCAAAGGGCGCGGGGGCTCTTTGAAAACTGGGAGGCTGCTTAGTTTAGGATCTCTGGACTTATGGTGTCTTCCCAGGTCCGAGTCCAGGCTCTATCACTAACTAACACAGGGCTAGTCGCTGCACCTCCATAAATCTGTCTTAGCTGTAAAACGGGGAGGATAATAGCGCCACCCTCGCAGGATTTGTGTTCTGTGAAGAGTGAGCATGACTGTCCCGTGTGAGCCCGTGAGTGGCAGTGGTGATGACAGTGGCCGCAGCGTGGGTGGCGGCTGTTACCAGCATCCTCCGCATCGGTCCTGGGGAGGGACCGGGTGGGCGAGGTTAGACTGCATTAACAAACAAGCCCCAAATCTCAGGGGCTTAAAAACAGGAGTTGATAGCGCACACAGACTGCCTGAGCTGCATGTTTAACATTGGTCGTCAGGGGCCCAGCCCCTGAGTCACTTAAAGGTCCAGCCCGACGGGACTTCCATCTTGACACTTGCTCTCACGGTCGATGAGGCGGAAAACTGCAAATCGGGCGCCAGCGCGTTTCCCCGTGGGCGGGACGTGCGCCACTACTGTCTCATGTAATTGGTCAAAGCGGTCACGTGGCCTAAGATAACTTGAAAGGGGTGGGTGATGAAATCTGACCACCTGTCGGAAGGAGGAGGACTGGACTCGCTCTGATGAGCGCCACAAGGGCCAAGGGTCCGGCTGCGGGAAGAGGCGGTGGTGAGGGAAGGATGCGGGTGGGAACGCGAAGCTGAGGGATGCGCAGAGAGAGACCAAGGGACTGAGAGCACAGGCGGGGCAGGATCAGAGGCATGTCTGCACCACCCAGTGTTTTGTGGAGTCACCTGCCATGAACCACTTTCATTCGCCCTTCCATCCCTTCATGTATTCATTCAGGCAATAATTACTGATTTCTGGCACAGAGGGATAAGTGTGTGCCAAGCTCTAGGCTAAATGTTGGGGATTCCCAATTGTGTAAGACCATTAACAGGGTCCCTGCCCTCAGGGAGCTTACAGTGGAGCAGGTCAGGCCGGCGCTCTGAGCTGAGCTTTGGGGTCTGCCCACTATCCAGTGCCAGAGCACCTGGTGCCAGGTTTGAGGAGGTGGCCCAGTCTCTGCTTTTGCCACAAGCCTGATGGTTGAGCGAGGAGAACAAAGGAAAAACCAGTGTGACCCAAATATTAGCTGTACTTCAGCCCTTCTAGAATGACAGAGGACTTGTTTAAAGGATTATTTTTATTTCTCCCTTCTGGCCTTTAATAAAAGTCCAAATGATGTAACTGAGCATGTCTATAAAGGTCCCAATAGACAGAACTCACGGTTTATATAGTTTATGTAATTTTCCATAAAAAAAAAAAGCAATACTTGTTGGCAGATACATTTTATAGACAGAGTTTTTATTTGTTTCTTCATTTGTTTGCCCCTTCCCCCAAGAAAGCTGCTTCTCTCCTTTCTGTCCCCCAGCTCCCTGCGGTGGTCATCTGACTTCGCCCAGTGGCACCATCCTGTCTCCGGGCTGGCCTGGCTTCTACAAGGATGCCCTCAGCTGTGCTTGGGTGATTGAAGCCCAGCCAGGCTACCCCATCAAAATCACCTTTAACAGGTGCCTGCAACCACAGCCTTTGAGAAAGCAGAGCCGGGGGGGGGGGGGGGTGGATCTCGTAGGAGTGGTGTGGGAGGAAACCTGGGCTTGAGGGTGGAGGACCAGCACCTTTGCTGAAACGTCAGCAAAGTCAGAGAAGACTGGAGCAAGTTGCCGTGGGTGGGGACAGGGCACATAGGCTTCGCCCTTGGCCTTGGTTTCACCTCAGTAGTGGGGTTTGTGTTATGACCAGAGGAGTGAACAGAAGGCTGGGGTATCACTTGGGATGTCAGAGCCCTTCTGTCCCCCCACCCCCAGTGATGGAGAGTGGGCAGATAGACACCATCAGATGTTGAAGCAGGCATTGGCATCTGAGGCACATAGCTCTGAAATTTGCAGTATGGGAAGGCAGCCTTCCTGACCTCTGACCCAAATCCTGCTCGTATGCCGCATTTCCCGCTCACACCCCAGGGTGCCTCTTGGATGGGGAAAGTAGTCACACAGATATGAACAGAAGCTTCTTCCAGACAAAGCATCCATGACCTAGAATAGCACTGTTCAGACTTTTCCATGAGAGTCGATAGTAAATATTTTAGGTTTTGTAGGCCACCTGTGGTTATCTGTTGCATATTTTTTGCTTTTTAAAAACATACCCCTTTATAAATGTTAAAAACCATTCTTAGCTCTTAGGCCGTACAAAAACCGGCTATAGAACAGATTTGGCCCTGGGCTATAGTTTACTCAATTCTGGCCTGGAACGTTCTGACTGCCCATGAGGCTAGTCATTGTGCCCCTAAGTCTTAAGATGAGTCTTGGCCCAGACCGCAGGGAGGACTGAGAGAGTGCCTGGCCATGGGAGGAGGGGGAGGGGCTAAATGCAGCAGAGAAGGCCCTTCCCTATTACTAGTGAATGTGTGCAAATTGTATTAAAATGTCCCAGCCTGCCAAAATCTGGCTGTTCTGAAGCCCTGGGTCAGGCAGGGCCTTTTGTCATTTGCAAATTAATAAGCCTCAGGTTTCTCAAGAAGTCTACATTCCCATCTTCGGTAGATTTAAAACGGAGGTCAATTATGATACTCTGGAAGTTCGAGATGGACGGACATACTCAGCGCCCTTGATCGGGGTTTACCATGGGACCCAGGTCCCCCAGTTCCTCATCAGCACCAGCAACTACCTCTACCTCCTCTTCTCTACCGACAAGAGTCACTCGGACATCGGCTTCCAGCTCCGCTATGAGAGTGAGTCTTGGCAGGGAGGAAGATGACAGGGTGGGCTGTGGGGGGTGCAGGGACCCAGGACTGTTCCAGCAGCGGGCCCCCAACTCAGCCCCATCCCCATGGCTTCTTCAGTTAGGCTGTGCTCCTGGGGGGCACTCTCCTACTTTCAGCATCTGTCAGAGCCCACGGGAGCTCAAAGGGGAGCCTTTGGAAACAGTGGAAGCTGATGACCTGCACACATACAAAGCCTCTTCTACCTGGAGGTGATTGGGTGCCACCATGCCAGGCTCTCAGGGCACAGAGGGTCTGAGGATTTTGAGGTTGAAGTGTGATGGCATCTTCTGCTCACCCTCACCCTCCCTCATCCCCTTCTGTATCCACCTCTGCTGCCTCAACTGAACGAGATGGATGTCATTTCCATTCCTTGTAGACCAGTAGAGAAAGCGATGGTTGAGAGAGCTGAGGACAGCCCCATGTTCTTACTCATGTCTGTATCCCTAAGACTTAGCATGGTGTCTAAACCATAGTGGATACTCAACTTATATGAACTGAATGAACAGATGAATGGATAAATACTAGAATCAGCTTGTTTTCTCTGACAGACAGGTCTTCAAATAACCCTCTCAGCAGATAGTGACAGCCACACTTGACGCATGGGTAAATGACAACTTCACCTTTCTGTAAATCAGGGTTCTCTCCTCCCTCCCTTTGTGAGCCAGCTGGGGTCTTTCTGTGGTGATGGTTAGCTGTCTGTTCCAGCTGTGGGCTCTCTTTTCCAGCTATAACCCTGCAGTCAGACCACTGTCTGGATCCAGGGATCCCCGTAAATGGGCAGCGCCATGGGAATGACTTCTACGTGGGCGCTCTAGTGACCTTCAGCTGTGACTCAGGCTACACGTTAAGTGATGGGGAGCCCCTGGAGTGTGAGCCTAACTTCCAGTGGAGCCGGGCCCTGCCTAGCTGTGAAGGTAAGAAACACCCCATAAGGGGGTGCAAGGTAGTGGATTCCTTTCCGACTGTGAAAGACCAGGAGCTAGAAGGGGCATTGACTCTCCCACCCATCAGTGAGGGTTGAGAGGAGATGGCTCCCAGGCTCCCAGGAGGATTGGTTGGGGCTGGGGGTGTGGGGGTGGGGCTCCCCAGGCCACTCCAGTCTTTCACCACCATCTTTACTCCCATAGCACTCTGCGGTGGCTTCATTCAAGGCTCCAGTGGGACCATCTTGTCACCAGGGTTTCCTGACTTCTACCCCAACAACTTGAACTGCACCTGGATTATCGAAACATCCCATGGCAAGGGTGAGTGGTTAGGCCTGGAGCAAGTATTGGGATGTGACGTGGCCAGGGCCCCATGTTCCTCAGGTCAAGTTGGCCTCAGTGGGGATCTCCCTATGTAGTGACCTCAGGGCTTTGTCTGAATTTTTCTAGTCAACAGGAAAACTCCCAGAAGCTTCCCATCTCTTTGAATCATAGAATATATTCCATAAATATTTTTAAGAATCTAAAATCTCCATGCTAGAAGAGATCATAGAGATTATCAGCTGTCAAACCCTACATAATGATGCAGACATCTTGTCTAATTGCTCCCCACAAGATGGCACCGCACCTTCTGCCTAAACACCCCCAGCAGTAGGAAGGTGGCCAACCCATTCAGCAAATGGGCACCTGCTGTCATTTTTTGATAGATCTGACCCCTCCTCATAGCCTATGAAGTGTTCCTGGAAGTCTTTTCCTTGTTCTGTGTCCTGGAGGTACATAAGATCCATCTGCCCCCTCTCCTCATGTTCACTCTTCAAACACTGGACCCATGAACCTCTTCTTACATAGCACAGCTGTTCCTCAGATGCCATGTTTTCACATTCCTCATCAGGCTGGACTGTTACCTCAACTTACCCTAACATGAATAATCTTTGGAAATCCAAGTTCAAAGTAAGGGTGCTGGTTAGAAATAAACAGGAAATAATATAGTCTTTGATTCAAAAAATGTATATTGAATAATGCCACCCATGCGGCAGACTCTGGGGCTGGGAATAAACAGAAGCCAGGCACATATGGCTTCTATCCTCAGAAGCTTATTCTGAAGTTCATCCAGGGTCATCGTTCTTAACCCCTCCGCACTGTAGCAATATATATTAATGCTTAGTGACCTTAGCACCTTAGAGGTTTTGATTCTCCACGTTGGAGGTGGAAAACAGGCATCTTTGATTTTAGAACACTTCACTACTAAATCTGATGCATGCCCTTGAATGAGAACCTCTGATCTAGAAGAATTAACATGTAGAAAAGCCAAGAAAATATTTTAAAAGAAAGAGTAACTAATTCTTCCAGATAGTAAAATGTTATTGGCTAAAACAGTTTAAACCATGTGATACAAGTATCGGAGTGGACACACAAACCAGTGCAGGTGTAGGAAGGTCTAGAAGTAGAGTCCTGTGTGTGTGCACGCGCATGTGTGTGTGTGAGTTTGTGCCTGCACACACATGCACACTCATTTATGTGTGTGAGAGAGACAGTTTGTAGTATATAATTAAAGTGTCATTTCTAATTATTGAAGAGAGGATGGATTATTTAATAAATGGTTTTAAAACAGTGGACTTAAACACTTGGGAAAAAAAGAAAAGAACCAAACAGACCTCCTGCATTTAACCACATAAATTCCAGTACTAGAAGAACATGTAAATCTAACCTCAGGTGGGGATGTACTATAAAGACTAATACTAAAAGCAGAATCCATAAGGGCAAAGACTATAAAATTTGATTAAATAAAACTTTGAGTTGATTTATGTAAAAAAAAGGCCATAAAAATTTCAGAGGGTGGAGGGGCGGAGGAAGATGGCGGAGGAGTAGGAGAGCTGGATTTCGTCTGGTCTCAGGAATTCAGCTGAATAGGGATCAAACCATTCTGAACACCTACGAACTCAACAGGAGATCGAAGAAAAGAATAGCAACAACTCTCTGAACAGAAAAGCGACCACTTACTGGAAGGTAGGACATGTGGAGAAGTGAATCTGAGGAAATATTCGGGAGGATAGACGGCAGGGGAGGGGGCCTCCATCAGCCGCTTCTGGCAAGCAATAGAGCCGTGGAGCACAAAATCGGAACTTTGAGAAGTCGGCTCCGCTGAGGGACGTCGCTCCAGGGGCTAAGCTGGGGGTGGAACCCTCATGGGACAGTGTGGTCTCAGGACCCTCGGGGTCACAGAAAGACCGGGGGTGCCTGAGTGCGGCAGAGCTCCCAGGTATCAGAGCAGGGAAGCCGGCTGCAGAGACGGAGCCGAGGCGCGGGCTCTCAGCTTGGGGTTGCCATAAACGGTGATCGGTGACAGTCGGGGCACTGCGCCTCCAGCAGGGACCCAACAAGCAGCAGAGCCGGGCAGACTCCCCTCCCTCCCCCAGGAGGAGCGGCGCGGGAGCGCACCGCAGGGATCTACTGGGTTTGGAGACTCCACGCAGGGTCGGGTGCCAGACATAGAAACGCTCCGTCACAGGCCGGGTGAGCACGGAGTGTGGCTGGAGACCGGGGAGACGGGAATGACTGCCTGATTTTCTCTGGGGGCGCACTGAGGAGCGGGGCCCCGAGTTCTCGGCTCCTCCAGGGCAGAGATTGGAAAGCCGCCATTTTCACTCTTGTCCTCCAAAGCTGTACCGAGAGCTTGCAGGGAACAAAAGCTCCTGAGAGCAAACCCGAGCAGCTTGCTTAGCCCGGACGGACAAGGGCGGGCAATTCCGCCTCCGGCAAAGACATTTGGGAACCACGGCAACAGGCCCCTCCCCCAGAAGATCAGCACGAACAGCCAGCAAGCCAAGACCAAGTTTACCGATCAAGGAGAACGGGAGAACTCCAGAACTAGGGGAATACTGCACATAGAATTCATGGCTTTTTTTACCATGATTCATTAGTTTTTCAAAGTTAATTTTTTTAACTTTTTTTAATTTTTCTTATTCCCTTTTTCAACCAACATCTTATCAATCCCTCTTTGAAAAACAAAATTTTTATTTTTCACTTTTAGAGTGATATTCTATCCCTTCATAGTAGATACCCTTATTTTTGGCATATATGTATAAGTTGTTCTCTCTTTAAAATTTTGAGATACACTTTCTTCTAACAGATCAAAATATACCCTAAATCACTAGTGTATGGCTTTGTTCTAGTCTCCTGCCTGATCACATTCTCTCCCTTTTTTTCTTTTTTTTTAAATCTTCTTCTTTCTTTTTTCAAACTTCTTATCTTATCAATTACTTTTCTAAAATCTTTTATAATTTTCATCTTTGCAGTCATCTTCCATCCCTTCATTGTATCTACCCTTATTTTGTACATATATAAGTCTTTCCTTAAAATTTTAGGAGGCACTTTCTTCTAACAGACAAAAATACACCCAAAATCTAGTGTGTGGCAGTGATCTATACACTAGCCTGATCATATTTGATCATATTCTGGTTTTTTTTGTTTTGTTTTGTTTTGTTTATCTTTTTCTTTTTTTTCTCTCTCTTTCTTTTTTCCTTCTTTCCCTTTCTTTTCCCCTGGTTTCAGGTCTTTTCTGATTTGTTTAGAGTATATTTGCTGGGGATGTTGTTAACCTGTTAGCATTTTGTTCTCTCATTCATCTATTCTCCTCTGGACAAAATGACAAGACGAAAAAAATCACCTCAGCAAAAAGAACAAGAGGTAGTACCATCTGCCCGGGACCTACTCAATACCAATATGAGTACGATGTCGGACCTAGAGTTCAGAATTATGATTTTAAAGATACTAGCTGGGCTTAAAAAAAGCATGGAGGTTCTCCAGGAAAGGTCTCTAAGACACCCTTCCTGGAGAAATAAAAGAAATAAAATCTAACCAAATCGAAATCAAAAAGGCTATTAATGAGGTGCAATCAAAAATGGGGGCACTAACTGCTAGGATAAATGAGGCAGAAGAGAGAATCAGCAATATAGAAGACCAAATGATGGAAAATGAAGCTGAGAAAAAGAGAGAGAAACAACTACTGGATCACGAGGGCAGAATTCGAGAGATGAGCGATACGATAAGACGAAACAACATTAGAATAATTGGGATCCCAGAAGAAGACGAAAGAGAGAGAGGGGCAGAAGGTATATTGGAGCAAATTATAGCAGAGAACTTCCCGAATGTGGGGAAGGAAAGAGGCATCAAAATCCAGGAGGCACAGAGAAGCCCTCTCAAAATCAATGAAAATAGGTCAACACCCTGACATCTAATAGTTAAACTTACGAGTCTCAGAGACAAAGAGAAAATCTTGAAAGCAGCTCGGGAGGAGAGATCTGTAACCTATAATGGTAGAAACATTAGATTGGCAACAGATCTGTGGATAGCTACAGAGACCTGGCAGGCCAGAAAGAAAGGACTGGCATGATATCTTCAGAGCACTAAATGAGAAAAATATGCAGCCAAGAATACTATATCCAGCTAGGCTGTCATTGAAAATTGAAGGAGAGATAAAAGCTTCAGGGCAAACAAAAGCTAAAGGAATTTGCAAACACGAAACCAGCCCTACAAGAAATATTGAAAGGGGTCCTCTAAGCAAAGAGAGAGCCTAAGAGCAACATAGACCAGAAAGGAATACAGATAATAGACAGTAACAGTACCTTACAGGCAATACAATGGCACTAAATTCCTATCTTTCAATAGTTACCCTGAATTTAAATGGGCTCAATGCCCCAATCAAAAGACACAGGCTATCACAACAAGACCCATCGATATGCTGTCTGCAAGAGACTCATTTTAGACCCAAAGACACCCCCACATTGAAAGTGAGGGGGTGGAAAACTATTTACCATGCTAATGGACACCAAAAGAAAGCTGGGGTGGCAATCCTTATATCAGACAAATTAGATGTTAAAACAAAGACTGTAATAAGAGATGAGGAAGGACACTATATCCTACTTAAAGGGTCTATCCAACAAGAAGATCTAACAATTGTAAATATCTATGCCCCGAACATGGGAGCAGCCAATTATATAAGGCAATTAATAACAAAAGCAGAGAAACACATTGACAACAATACAATAATAGTGGGGGACTTTAACACCCCCCTGACTGAAATGGACAGATCATCTAAGCAAAAGATCAACAAGGAAATAAAGACTTTAAACGACACACTGGACCAAATGGACTTCACAGACATATTCAGAACATTCCATCCCAAAGCAACGGAATACACATTCTTCTCTAGTGCCCATGGAACATTCTCCAGAATAGATCACATCCTAGGTCACAAATCAGGTCTCCACCGGTACCAAAAGATTGGGATTATTCAGACCACAATGCTTTGAAACTAGAACTCAATCACAAGAGGAAAGTCGGAAAGAACTCAAATACATGGAGGCTAAAGAGCATCCTACTAAAGAATGAATGGGTCAACCAGGAAATTAAAAGAGAATTAAAAAAAATTCATGGAAACCAATGAAAATGAAAACACAACTGTTCAAAATCTTTGGGATACAGCAAAGGCAGTCCTGAGAGGAAAGTATATAGCAATACAAGCCTTTCTCAAGAAACAAGAAAGGTCTCAAATACACAACCTAACCCTACACCTAAAGGAGCTAGAGAAAGAACAGCAAATAAAGCCTAAACCCAGCAGGAGAAGAGAAATCATAAAGATCAGAGCAGAAATCAATGAACTAGAAACCAAAAGAACAGTAGAACAGATCAACGAAACTAGGAGCTGGTTCTTTGGAAGAATTAACAAGATTGATAAACCCCTGGCCAGACATATCAAAAAGAAAAGAGAAATGACCCAAATCAACAAAATCATGAATGAAAGAGGAGAGATCACAACCAACACCAAAGAAATACAAACAATTCTAAGAACATATTATGAGCAACTCTATGCCAGCAAATTAGATAACCTGGAAGAAATGGATGCATTCCTAGAGATGTATCAACTACCAAAACTAAACCAGGAAGAAATAGAAAACCTGAACAGACCTATACCCACTAAGGAAATTGAAGCAGTCATCAAAAATCTCCCAACAAACAAAAGCCCAGGGCCAGATGGCTTCCCAGGGGAATTCTACCAAACATTTCAAGAAGAATTAATACCTATTCTTCTGAAACTGTTCCAAAAAATAGAAATGGGAGGAAAACTTCCAACCTTGTTTTATGAGGCCACCATTACCTTGATCCCCAAACCAGAAAAAGACCCCATCAAAAAGGAGAATCACAGACCAATATCCTGGATGAACATGGATGCAAAAATTCTCACCAAAATACTAGCCAATAGGATCCAACAGTACATTAAAAGGATTATTCACCACGACCAAGTGGGATTTATCCCTGGGCTGCAAGGTTGGTTCAACATCCACAGATCAATCAATGTGATACAATACATTAACAAAAGAAAGAACAAGAATCATATGATCCTCTCAATAGATGCAGAAAAAGCATTTGACAAAGTACAGCATCCTTTCTTGATCAAAACTCTTCAGAGTATAGGGATAGAGGGTACATACCTCAATATCATAAAAGCCATCTATGAAAAACCTACAGCGAATATCCTTCTCAATGGGGAAAGGCTGAGAGCTTTCCCCCTAAGGTCAGGAACGCGGCAGGGATGTCCACTCTCACCACTGCTATTCAACATAGTATTAGAAGTCCTAGCCACAGCAATCAGACAACAAAAAGAAATCAAAGGCATCCAAATCGGCAAAGAGGAAGTCAAACTCTCACTCTTTGCAGATGATATGATACTGTATGTGGAAAACCCAAAAGATTCCACCCCAAAACTGTTAGAACTCATACAGGAATTCAGTAAAGTGGCAGGATATAAAATCAATGCACAGAAATCAGTGGCATTCCTATACACCAACAACAAGACAGAAGAGAGGCAAATCAAGGAGTCGATCCCATTTACAATTGCACCCAAAACCATAAGATACCTAGGAATAAATCTAACCAAAGAGGCAAAGGATCTGTACTCAGAAAACTATAAAATACTCATGAAAGAAACTGAGGAAGACACAAAGAAATGGAAAAACGTTCCATGCTCATGGATTGGAAGAACAAACATTGTGAAGATGTCAATGCTACCTAGAGCAATCTACACATTCAATGCAATCGCCATCAAAATACCATTCACTTTTTTCAAAGAAATGGAAGAAATAATCCTAAAATTTGTATGGAACCAGAAGAGACCCCGAATAGCCAGAGGAATGTTGAAAAGGAAAAGCAAAGCTGGCGGCATCACAATTCCGGACTTCAAGGTCTATTACAAACCTGTCATCATCAAGACAGTAGGGTACTGGCACAAAAACAGACACATAGATCAATGGAACAGAATTGAGAGCCCAGAAATGGACCCTCAACTCTATGGTCAACTAATCTTTCACAAAGCAGGAAAGAATGTCCAATGGAAAAAAGTCTCTTCAACAAATGGTGTTGGGAAAATTGGACAGCCACATGCAGAAGAATGAAACTGGACCATTTCCTTACACCACACACAAAAATAGACTTCAAATGGTTGAAAGACCTAAATGTAAGACAGGAGTCCATCAAAATCCTAAAGGAGAACACAGGTAGCAACCTCTTCGACCTCAGCCGCAGCAACTTCTTCCTAGAAACATCACCAAAGGCAAGGGAAGCAAGGGCAAAAATGAAGTATTGGGATTTCATCAAGATCAAAAGCTTTTGCACAGCAAAAGAAACAGTCCACAAAACCAAAAGACAACTGACAGAATGGGAGAAAACATTTGCAAATGACATATCAGATAAAGGACTAGTATCCAAAATCTCTCAAGAACTTATCAAACTCAACACCCAAAGAACAAATAATCCAATCAAGAAATGGGCAGAAGACATGAACAGACATTTTTCCAAAGAAGACATCGAAATGGCCAACAGACACATGAAAAAGTGCTCAACATCGCTCGGCATCAGGGAAATCCAAATCAAAACCTCAATGAGATACCACCTCACACCAGTCAGAATGGCTAGAATTAACAGGTCAGGAAATGAGAGATGTTGGCGGGGATGTGGAGAAAGGGGAACCCTCCTACACTGTTAGTGGGAATGCAAGCTGGTGCAACCCTCTGGAAAACAGTATGGAGGTTCCTCAAACAGTTGAAAATAGAGCTACCATACGATCCAGCAATTGCACTACTGGGTATTTACCCCAAAGATACAAATGTAAGGACCCAAAGGGGTACATGCACCCCGATGTTTATAGCAGCAATGTCCACAATAGCCAAACTGTGGAAAGAGCCAAGATGTCCATCAACAGATGAATGGATAAAGAAGAGGTGGTATATATACACAATGGAATATTATGCAGCCTTCAAAAGGAATGAGATCTTGCCATTTGCAACGACGTGGATGGAACCGGAAGGTGTTATGCTGAGTGAAATAAGTCAATCAGAGAAAGACATGTATCATAGGACCTCACTGATATGAGGAATTCTTAATCTCAGGAAACAAACAGTGTTGCTGGAGTGGTGGGGGGTGGGAGGGATGGGGTGGCTGGGTGATAGACCTTGGGGAGGGTATGTGCTATGGTGAGCGCTGTGAATTGTGCAAGACTGTTGAATCACAGATCTGTACTTCTGAAACAAATAATGCAATATATGTTAAGAAAAAAACAAAAAGAAGGATATAGCAGGAGGGGAAGAATGAAGGGGAGTAAATCGGAGGGGGAGATGAACCATGAGAGATGATGGGCTCTGAAAAATAAACAGGGTTCTAGAGGGGAGGGGGGTGGGGGGATGGGTTAGCCTGGTAATGGGTATTAAAGAGGGCACGTTCTGCGTGGAGCAGTGGGTGTTATGCACAAACAATGAATCATGGAACACTACATCAAAAACTAATGATGTAATGTATGGTGATTAACATAACAATAAAGACTTTAAAGAGAAAAGAAATTTCAGATAGTAAGTGGACAAAATTATTTTCAACATATATAATCAACTAAAGATTACCAACCTGATGCATGAAGAGCTCTTAAAAATCTTAAAGAAAAATATGTCTGGTCTCTGGTCCTGTAAAATGAGACAAGCTATAAATGCTTCATAACAGAAGAAAAAGAAATGAAAGGACATTGACCCCACTCATAATTAAAGAAATGCAAATTTAACCAGTAATGAAATATCATTTCTTTTTTCAAGTCAGCAGAGAAAATCATAACAGTGTGGGAGACAGTGTGCAGACACAAATACTCTTCTTCAACGCTGACATTTTATGAAATGGTTGAAACTCTCTGGATGATGGTTCCGTGATGTGAATCCAAAGCCTTCAAAATATATGTGCCTTTGGACCCAGCAATTCCACTCCTTGGAATTGATATGAAAAAAAATAAGTACAACTGTACATCAAGATTCAGCTGCAAGGATGCTTCCTAAAACACTTTATTAATTGGAAGATTAGCTACTCAAATGTCCATTGATAAGGAAATGTTAAATGCAATACTGTGCAGCTGCTAAAATGCAATACTGTGCAGCTAATAAAAGGCATAATGGAAGAGAATATTTAAAGATCTACAGGAGTAGGGGTGCCTGGGTGCCTCAGTCGGTTAAGCGACCAACCTCTTGATTTCAGCTCAGGTCATGATCTCAGGGTCATGGGATTGAGCCCCGTGTCGGGCTCCATGCTGAGCATGGAGTCTTCTTAAATTTCTTCTCCTCCCTTTCCCACTGCCCCTCTCCCTGTCTCTTTCTCTCTCTCTAAAATAATAAAATATTTTTAAAAAATAAAAATTTAAAGACCTACAGGAGTAGTTGCAATATGTTGTTAAGTCAAAAGAGATGTTTGCCAAAAGAACATAGTTTATAAAAAATAAACAAGGATATGTGCATAGAAAACTGAAAAGATACACCGCAAGATGTTAGTTGCTACTACTCTCTTATCTTACCCTATTTTATCTTCTCACTGTTTTCTAATTTTGAGCAATAAACTGTGTTACATGTAAATGATACTATTTGTGTAAAAAAAGAAAATTTGTAAGAAAAGTCACTTAAAGTCTCCTCACATGTGCTTAAGTGCTTTCACTTTTGCCTCTAATAGGCCTCACCTCACTGGGATTAGGATGGTGTGCAGCTTCTTGGGGACAAAGGACCCTCCAGACAGCCAGGGTGAGGCCCCGTTGTCCCCTTCTCCCCATAGAGGAGAGGAGGGATCAGGGCAGCATCCTTGTTCATCTTGCAGAGCTGTTTCCAGCAAGTCTGGGCCAGAGTTGGCCATTGCAGGAGCCAGAAGCTCCTCTGTGGCATCAAGAGGGCAAGAAAGGCAGCCCCTCATGATCCTTAGAGGAACAACCCCAATAGTCGTGATTTTCTATCTGGCATCTGTAATCATAGGGGGGGTATGTTTCTCTATGCCTTTCTATATGTGTCTTTGCCTAGAAGTCAATGCAATTCAGATATTTAGCAAATGCTTATTTTATACTTGCACTTACCCTGGATGCTAGGAAAACCCAGTGGCACAAGCTACTCCAGCGTTGCCTGCCTTCAGGAAGTTTACAGTCCAGTGGTAGAGATAGACCATCTCATGTACCATGGCCAAGAGCAGATAGAGGTGGCAAACATCCAGAGGCCAGCTTGAAGGCTTGGTTAGGTAGGTGTCCTGAAGTTGAAACTTAGGCCAGTCTTCAGCGATGAGCAAAAATTAGCCAGGACAAGAGGTGTTCCAGGCAGAGAATTGACACGGGGTCACTGATGTGTGACCAGGTCACTTCTTCCTTAGAACCACTTAAAGTCTTCACCAGACCCTTATAAGGCATAGAGCTCGAAATTGTAAAATAGCTGGTATGAGCCTGTAGCCCTTGCTCACCTTTCTCAGCCTCCTTCCGAGCCCTGTAACTACTAAGTCCTAGCTACGTTGAAGCTTTCTCCGTTTCTAGAACTTCCCAGGCTTTCATTGTCCTCTAGAGCTTTGTGCATTGGGATGCTATTCTCTCTGAACACTTTCTCCCCCTGCACCCTCTCCACCCTCCCTCTTGTGTGGCCAGCCCTTCATCTTCTGAACTCACTTGCTCTAATGAACCTTCGCGACCCCTTCTCCCCAGCCCT
Source organism: Zalophus californianus (assembly GCF_009762305.2). Lineage (NCBI taxonomy): Eukaryota > Metazoa > Chordata > Mammalia > Carnivora > Otariidae > Zalophus > Zalophus californianus. The sequence goes on along the minus strand of NC_045598.1, from coordinate 25,566,407 downwards.
GGGTATGAGTTGGGTTCCCCTCCATGGGCTCCCACATGATCCTGTGCCTTCCTGCTCCCCCCACACAGACTCTAAGCTCTTTGAGAGACATGCCTGCCTTGTTTCCTGCAGCTTTCCCAGGTGCCGGCTCTATGTCTGGCACGTAAGGAACTCAAGAAATATTTATATGAATTGAGTTAAACTGAACCCAGACCCTTCTCCGGAGGGCAATGCCTGTAAGAGTTTCTCAGGTTAACAGATCCATTAGGCTACTGACTCTGATTGATCCCTAGCAGGCAGAGGAACAGCTGGGGAAACTCAGAACTCTGTGAAATTCAGAATTGTTCAAATTCCCAGCCAAAGGGAACGGACAATTCAGGAGTCCAAAGAACGTGCCCTTGCTGAGACCCCAGAACTGACATTTTTTCAACCCATAAGGCTGCCTGGAAGTTAGACAAGCTGAGCAAAAAGAATACCTACTGTGTGCCGGACACCATGCTGTGGGCTGTGCATCTGCTATCCTAATTGTTCCTTGCTCCAAGAATTAAATGTTACCTATGAGGAAAGGCTATCATCCCCATGATATAGTGGAGGAAACTAGAACTCAGGACACACTGAGCAACTTCAGCTCAGACCCTTCAGCTCGTAGATGGGCTGTTGACCCAGGTCTGTGCTCCCGCCACCAAAACCCATGCCTTTTCCACAGCTCTGCATGTCTGCTTGGCGTGGTATCCACATCCTTCATAGGACTCGGCATGTCACTCCAGTGAGGTATTGGTTTGTGTGTGCATCTGTCACACCAAATCTGGATTCAAACTCCCAACACGGGGCCTCTCTATCTCTGTGACAATGTCTTCATTTTCTCACAACGGCCAAAAGAGCCCCAAGCAATCAGCACAGCTGGGAAACCCCAGGACTTCATCTCAGTTGTTTACTCATCCTTAGAATGCCAGCCAAATGTTTACTCGTACGGAGGAGCTGTGTTTGCACGCTAAAGAATAGAGTGCGTGCACGCTAAAGAATAGAGTGCGTGCACGCTAAAGAATAGAGTGCGTGCACGCTAAAGAATAGAGTGCGTGCACGCTAAAGAATAGAGTGCGTGCACGCTAAAGAATAGAGTGCGTGCACGCTAAAGAATAGAGTGCGTGCACGCTAAAGAATAGAGTGCGTGCACGCTAAAGAATAGAGTGCGTGCACGCTAAAGAATAGAGTGCGTGCACGCTAAAGAATAGAGTGCGTGCACGCTAAAGAATAGAGTGCGTGCACGCTAAAGAATAGAGTGCGTGCACGCTAAAGAATAGAGTGCGTGCACGCTAAAGAATAGAGTGCGTGCACGCTAAAGAATAGAGTGCGTGCACGCTAAAGAATAGAGTGCGTGCACGCTAAAGAATAGAGTGCGTGCACGCTAAAGAATAGAGTGCGTGCACGCTAAAGAATAGAGTGCGTGCACGCTAAAGAATAGAGTGCGTGCACGCTAAAGAATAGAGTGCGTGCACGCTAAAGAATAGAGTGCGTGCACGCTAAAGAATAGAGTGCGTGCACGCTAAAGAATAGAGTGCGTGCACGCTAAAGAATAGAGTGCGTGCACGCTAAAGAATAGAGTGCGTGCACGCTAAAGAATAGAGTGCGTGCACGCTAAAGAATAGAGTGCGTGCACGCTAAAGAATAGAGTGCGTGCACGCTAAAGAATAGAGTGCGTGCACGCTAAAGAATAGAGTGCGTGCACGCTAAAGAATAGAGTGCGTGCACGCTAAAGAATAGAGTGCGTGCACGCTAAAGAATAGAGTGCGTGCACGCTAAAGAATAGAGTGCGTGCACGCTAAAGAATAGAGTGCGTGCACGCTAAAGAATAGAGTGCGTGCACGCTAAAGAATAGAGTGCGTGCACGCTAAAGAATAGAGTGCGTGCACGCTAAAGAATAGAGTGCGTGCACGCTAAAGAATAGAGTGCGTGCACGCTAAAGAATAGAGTGCGAGGCTTAGTGCTTCATCAACTCCCAATTCCCCGTCCTGTGTTTGATCCACTCTCCACTCAACCCGCGCTCTAGCCAGGAGGGAAAGGACGTATATTCCACCGAGACTTTTCCCAAGCTCTGTATACTAAGAACGCTTGCTCGTGTGCACTGGCGTTTATGTGTTGGGAGGGCAGGATACATGTGGGCACACACACCTGTGCATCCCCAAAATGCTCACACCCCTCCTGTCAAAGACTGTGACCCTGTGAAGTCTTCCCAACCCCCCGGGCATAGTTGGCACTCTTCTTCTACGCCCCCATTCTGGACTCTTCACCATGGATGTGTCTGTCTCCTCCACTAAACTGGGAGATCTTTCTTACTGCTTAGCCCAGGCCTGGCACTTAGGTGCTTAGGATCTGTTCCCTTGAGGAAATAGATCAATAGCTGCATCTCAGTTGCCCAGGCACATTTACAAGCTGCATGCCTGGTTCTACCACCTCTATGGGGTTTTGTTTCCCCTATCCCCACCGATAGAATCCCAAATACTCTGGGATCACCAGCTCCTGTCAACAGAGAAGCAAGACGATGAAACCATCTAAAATATTTTAGCATTGAAAGCTTGGATCCAACCATCATTTATCAAAAAAACTTGTCAGTAATTATCTAGAGAAGTATTCCTCAAACTTTCATGTGCCTACAGATCTCTTGGGGATCTTGTTAGCATGCAGATTCTGATTTGGAAGGTCTGTGACAGAGGCTGAGATTCTGCATTTCTAACAAGCTCACAGGCGAGGCGCAAGCTGCTGGTCCATGGACTTTGAATAGCAAGTGGATCCAGCCCCCCTAGTCTAGCCAAGCACCTGCCCTTAGCACGTCCATGGCAAATATTCCCGTGGGCACGCTGATGTCTGGGTGGGCTTGCATTTACACATATGCCCACCTAAACACGACTGCCATGTGGACAAGTCCAGGAGCCGCTTTGGGTGTTGAGATCCTGCCCCCCCATCTTTCTCACTGCCTGACCTGTCTCGCCGCCTGACCACTCCTACTGCCTGTTCCCTCTCCATAGCGTGAGAAGCAGTGTGGTGGAGCAGTTGATTACACAGCCCTGCAGTCAGACTGCCCCCAGATCCCGGCTCTGCCACCTGCTAGCTGGGTGACCCTGGACAAGTGACTTTATCTCTTTATGCCTCAGTTTCCTCAGGTGTAAAATGGAGATGAGGGGTAGTCATACCCAGGTCATAGAGTTATTGGTGGGATTAACTGGGTTTTCAGATCTTCTCTTCCAGTTGAGAGGGGCCAACTACAGGGCAACGAAAACACATGGCTTAGTGACACACAGATAGTTAGTGCTGAAATGTTAGTGAATATTATTGCTTTTGTTTAGGGCTTGCCATTCTGCCCCCGGCACACTCGGAACTACATTTGATAGAGCATTTATCACTCTGTACTCTAGCTGTTTGTTGACTATCTCCTATATCCCCTTGCTCCTCCCTGGCCCTGGATCCTAGCCCGGAGGAAGCACTCGGCAAATATAAACATTTGTTGAGAAATGAATGAGTGAACCCGCGAATGAATGAAAGGCTATGCAGCATTCTCACGGGCCTAGCCATAAATCTTTCAAATTTGACAACCATAAAGCAGTGTCCTTCTCCCTGACCTGTGGGCAAATGGCATGTTCCGGATCATTCAGGCCCGTTCATTCCGGTTCACCTGTATGTATTCATCAGTGCATGCTCGCACCCCTCCCCACTGATAGACATCCACAAGTCAGAAATATTTGTGCTGACCCCGTCTCGCATGGGGGCTGCTGCAGCCATCTGTTTGTCACCCGGACCCTTCCGGTCTCTTGGCAGGTGTGTTCTTTACATTCCACACCTTCCACCTGGAGAGCGGCCATGATTACCTCCTCATCACCGAGAACGGCAGCTTCTCACAGCCCCTGAGACAGCTGACCGGCTCGCGGTTGCCGGCCCCCATCAGCGCCGGACTCTATGGCAACTTCACTGCCCAGGTCCGCTTCATTTCCGATTTCTCCATGTCCTACGAAGGATTCAACATCACTTTCGCAGGTAAAGCATGTCGAGGTCCCTTGGCGGGGAAGAGATGGCAGAACATTCTGCCTTTCCCTCTGCTGCCAGCCTCTGGTCTTCCCAGCAGATGGATATTGATCCACTTTCCAGTCCCTGGGAGAATGACCTCACCACCGCAGCAAAAGGTAGTTGGGTTAGACACAAGGAGGACCTCCCCGTAATGGGCTGGGAAGCAGGTTTTGGGGAAATCTTCCCTGAAGGTGTTTAAGATCCACTCTGAAAATCACCTACCCAGCTGGTTGGATTAGGACGTTCCCTCCTACCCTAGTAATTCCAGATTCTTCCGCGGTTTCACTTCCACTTTTTCATGACCCCGGCAATTAAAAAAAAAAAAAAAGAGTAAGGGTATTTGAAATTCACATATTGGAGTATTTGAGTCTTATGTGGGGACTTCTTCAGCAACACTAATTTAGTAATAATAGATATTTATCTCTGTGTTGAGGAATCCTGAAAAGAATGCTCTTTAATTTGGCATTCGGGAAGAAAATGGCCCCTTCACTGCTCTGGTCCCAAGTACCCCCACCACTCTTGTCCCATTGCTTCACAGAGCCCCCCTTCTCATCACTCTGATTCCCCCCGGATTGGGCAAGAGATATCTGGCCTCTAGGAACTGGGACATGGCCCCACTCAACCCAACGTTGTCCCTCCAACAGAAGCCACCTGCCATGGGCCTGGGCAGGTCTGGCCTGTGGGACATATCCAGCCACTGTGCCTCATTCCATCTGAGGGACCCTCCTTCTCTTTACCACATAGAGCCCTGGGGCACTGTGTCCCAGAAGGGAGATACCCTTGGGCACAATGGAAATTGTCACTTCTGTACTGTCACTAGAGGTATCGGGCAGATCCCTGGCTGATAAATGCCATCCCATCATGCTTGCCATCTGCCTCAAGCGCCAGCATTGCAGAGACATAGTTTGAGTGAAGCATTTGGATTCTTTCTCCTGATGTAAGTTGCCCTTGGCTGGGTTATACGTTCTGACCCTCTAGAACCAAGCTGATTGAATTTATCTGGGTCAATGCCTAGGGAGAGAGAGGCAGGAGACTCTTCGAGCCCAGAGGCTTAGGGTTAATATGGGGATGAAGGGACAAAGGAGGGAAAGGTCAAGTCATGAGGAGCCTCATAAATACTCTCAGGAAGCGTGCTTCCAGAAACACCCCGTCCTCTCTCTGCTTGCAGCGGTGAGGTGTCCTCACTTCCAAAAACATGGTGCTGCTCACCTCACTCTATGTCTCTGTGCCTCTGTTCCTCTTAGGATCATTCTTCTTTTCTCTTTGCCTTTTGTGGGTCAGTGTGTATGTATTCTGACCTCTCTCTGTCTTTATCTCTGGCCCTCTTCTCCCTGGTGTTTTTGTGTGTATGTTTCCACATTCTGCCTCTGACCCCAGCTCTCCTGCTCCTTTTCCAGAATATGATTTGGAGCCCTGCGAGGAGCCTGAGGTCCCAGCCTACAGCATCCGGAAGGGCTTACAGTTTGGCGTAGGCGACACCTTGACCTTCTCCTGCTTCCCCGGGTACCGTCTGGAGGGCACAGCCCGCATCACGTGCCTGGGGGGCAGACGGCGCCTGTGGAGTTCGCCTCTGCCAAGGTGTGTTGGTAGGTGGTCACGTGCTTTCATTTTGCTTCACTAATGGGGTGGGCCGAAGTTTAGTCGACTGCTATGAGGTAGTGAAACACGTGGGCCCAGAGGCTAAGAGGCCTGGGTTTCGGGGACTGCCTTAGCACACACTTGCTGCTGCGGGGCCTTAGGTGGGAGGCCTAACCTCCTTGCCAGACTCTGAAGAAGGCTCTCCGGAGCTCTGGGCCCCGTGGGTGGGAGGAGGTAGGGTGATATCCCAGGGAGTGGGGACAATTGCTGGCTGGCCCTCATTTATAAGGTTGATGGCTCTGCTCACTCAGGACTCTCAGCATAGGGCCGGGCAGAACACAGGCTGGGTTAGTGCTCACTGTTAGCATGGAACTCGGGCTTACAGTGAAAACTTGCATGAGACCCCAATATGCCAGAGAGCTAGACGCAGTACCACACTGACTGAAACAGGGGTTGTGAGGTCAGCCCAGCCAGAGACATCTCTGTGGAGCCTGGGGCTCAGCGGAGGAGAGTTGTAAACAGGCTGGCGAGATGGACCCAGCTGGGGCTGCACAGTCACACAGGGTCAAGGTCAGGTCTCTGCTCAGCCACTTACCAGCTGTTAGATCTTGGGCAGGCCACCAAATGCCCTCGGCCCCAGCTTCCTCACTTATAAAACAGAGATAGCAATAGGCAACTCACAGGCTTCATTCCAGATTAGATGACATGATTTACATAAACCAGTGGGGTGCCATATAATTATCACCATTTTGCTAGTAACCTTTTTACTGTTACTTATCTAAACCAATAACATTTTACAGTCTCAGAGGGCACACACTAAGACAAATAGATGCAGAATTCCATTCTGACCAGTTAAATCATCCCAAAGTTTTTCCTTTCTCCCATAACCATTCCCCAGAGCCTCCACCCACCCTGACCCAGACACACATTCAGACCTACACGTTCACCCATGTAGGTTCAGTGTCTGGCCACCAGCAGCTCTTTCCTTCTCCGGGAAAACATCCTCAGCTAAGTAGTTCTGGGGGAAATTTTTCTTGAATGGGATTATCCGGGACCACAAATGCACACATTCCTTAAGCTCTTGCCTCATTGATCTCATTACATAAACTCATTCTTTACTTATTATTCCAATTACTGTGTGTTCATGACACCTCACAACATTTTCATTATTACATTTGTCTTCTGTTTCGTGTGTTATTAATAATGCACAGAAATTATAATCACTTCTAATTACTACCATCCCTGCAACAGAGCCTCGGGCTTGGAGGTTTCATAGGAATGCCCACCCTGGGGATGCTCCCAGTTGCCACATGCACTGTGGGTGTAAATTGGATGACTTAGCTCACACAGTGTTACCAGGAAATATTCCCAGCTGCGAAGGAGATGAACAGCCCTGGGCTCTAATTCATGGTGTGATGGGGTGACACAGCCCCTGGACTAGATGTGGAAGAGACAGCCCTGACTCCAAGGGCCCCGGTCTGCGGCAGGAGACATGGCCCTGTCCTTGGGAGCCCTGGTGTGATGGAGAAGAGTGAACCCTCTGCCTCCAGAGCCCCAGACTGATGGATCAGACACAGCCCCTGCCCTTAACGAGACCTCCTCTGATGGGGACGACAGAAGTCACAGATGCCTCAGTCAGTGGCAGGACTTTCCTGTGCATGTGACTGTTTCTCCAGAATATTTATTTGTTTCCACTGATGCTTGTGTTTAGCTTTTCAGTGCATCTGCTCACCATCCCTGTTACTTTGGAAACTCTCCCAGAAGCAAGTAAAATGTCCCTTCCTGTACCTTCCCTGGTGCCCAAGACAAAGGCCCTGGCAGGGAGTCAGACCCTGGTGATCGGCCAAGGACTGGCCCCATCTGAAGCTACTAGTTCTGTGTCTCCCCTCACCAAGGTGTCAGGCTGTGCGGGAGAGGAGACGGGCATGCTGGGGCAGCAGCGGCCTCAGAGCCATCGTGCAGGAAGCCAAGGCCAGGGAAGGTGTCCAATAACATGCCAAAGCCCATGCTTAATTTGGCTTAAGCCAAATTTAGGAACGAGGCAGAGGGCAAGAGGCATCAGACTAGTGAGTGTGCTGTGAACACCAGGCAGCTAATGCACACTTCCTAAGAAGCTTCTCAGGCTTTCTGCCAGACCCAGAGCACAGGCACTTAGGGCTCCAGATGGAATCAAGGAAGCCGCATAGATTCACTTGGGTTAGATGGGGAAAGAGAGGAGGAATAACACTTGTTGAGAGCCTACTATATGCTCCCCACTCCCCACATGCTCACTTGTTTTATCATAAAATCCCATGCATTTATTCTCTATAGTCTTACGTGGATGCTATTATTGCCCAGATGAAGGCAGATGAAGAGAATGAGGTTCAGAGTGTTGATATAACTAGGCTGTCTGACTCCAACGTCCGTGCTCATCCCACCGCTCCCCATGCCTCTCCCTAGGTGAAGGGGAATAGTGTGTGACTCCAGAAATAACGGAGAGCTGCTTCAGGGTGCTGCCCATGTGATAAGACTGAGTAATACAGGGGCACAGCCCTTAGCATCCCTCCCCAAATCCCCGCCCTTGTCTCCGGGCCCCCAGAAAATGTCCAGAGGGTGCCTGTCCACAACTATCACCTTAGTCATATACCCCAGCTCAGCATATTCATTATGCACATTTGGACACTTTGCAGACAGGCTCTAAGACAAATGATCAGGCCTCTGTAGGAAAATACCGTGGGTGGCTTAAACACCAGATATTTATTTCTCATGGTTCTGGAGCCCAAACAGTCCAAGATCAAGATGCCCGCAGATTCAGTATCTAGTGAAGTTCCTCTCCTAGCCTGCAGACGGCAGCCTTCTTCCTGTCCTGACAAGGCAGAGAGAGGGCTCTGGTCGTTTCCTCAGCTTGTGTGGTCACTAACCCCAATCACTTGCCAAGGGCCCTCCTGAGGATACCATCACACTGAAGATTAGGGCTTCAACGTATGGATTTGGCCTGAGGCCACGAACATTCAATGCATTGGAATGGCTTATGTAAACTCCTAGGAAGGTGAAGCTGTCCTGAACTGGCCAGAGCCCAGGGAGTAGGGCCCATTGAAATAGTAAGGACTTGTGGGACACTGACACTGTCTTCAAAGGTCTAAGGAGCAGCCTTGGGGACGAGAAAACACACAAGGGTATAACTAAGACCATAAGAGGTTCAACTCTGAATGTCCCTATATCGCAAGCTCCAACTACACTGCCTTGGCCTAGTACACTTCAGGTTTAGGACAATTAGGGTTAACTGTGTGGCCCATTGGTTGACCTCAGGGACAACCTTCCACCAATGACTGTGCCTAGAATAGGGACACCGAGGGATGGTTTGGAGAAAGCAGACTTGCTACCATCAACCTCAGAGATTCAAGATGTGCTCCCAATTCCCCATATGTCCAGACAAGTAATGTGCCTGCCATCTGGACTTGTATTTTCATCCTTCTGGAACCTAATTATTTTTAGGACTGTACATCTTCTGAGGTCTGTGTCCTCCATATTCATTCATTCACTCATTTTGCAAATATTTATTTTACAGACAATCTGGGCTAAGCCTTGGAAGTTTAGATTCATTAAGCATGACCCTAGCCCTCAAGTAACTCCCATTTTGTGGGGGCTACAGGCAAGTAACAAGCAGTCAGGGTGCAATGTGACAGATGCTCTGATACAGGGAAGCACAGGGAGGGGCTTTACAACTATTAAAGACCCTAGAGAGACAGCTGTGGGGCTCTGCAGCCATGCCCTGCCACTGAGCTCCCTCCCCTTTCACCTGCTCATGCCCGACCCCCCCAGGCACTGGGTGGGGGCTGGTGAGAGAGAACTAGGACCCAGCCCTAAAGGACTGACAGTGGAAGAGACAGAAATATTAACAAATGGGTGAAATACAATGGGATGACTGCTATAAATAAAAGTACGGGAATAATGGGGAAAGAAGGCCTAATTCTGGAGGAGGAGAAAAAGATGTCGAGAGGCGGCTCTGAATTCATTAGCTGTTGAATGAAACAGGGTTTCAGTGGGTCTGTGCTAAAACTTTCTCCAAAGCCTCGGTGGCCTTAAACTCCAAGACCAGGAGGGTTGAATTCTCAGCCCCCTCCTCTCGGTAAATGGAGAGACTTGATCTGAACTGCTAAGTACCAGATTCTTTATTTTTAAAATAGTGATGATAATTATGCCTCCCTTATGGAATTGGTTGTTGTGACTAATGACTGAAGTTTGGAAGATGCTAGCAATAACTATTCAATGTTGACCCCTCTGGATTTCTAGCCTCTGATACTGAAAGGATTCGTCTCTCCTCACTTCACCACCTCCATCCGCCCCTGACATCCTCCTCAGCCATTCTGTTGCTATGATACTCGATGAACAGGTGTGGGGAAGGGCTGCCTCAGGCCACCAAGAAAGTACAGGATGCCTGGTGGGTTCATTTCTATCCCTGCAGAAGAGAGACAGACACACAGAACAAGAGAGATAAAGAAATGGGGCAAAACTACAGGTGGGCAGATATGTTAGAAAACTTTGATAAGCAGCCCCACAGACAGGCAGACGAATGGACAGATAACCAGGCATTTGGGCAGGCAGAAAGGCAAACAATGTGTCATCCTTGTAAGGTCCTCCAGTGCTGTGAGTTGTTTTCTAGATTTGGCTGATGGGGGTTAATCGGTGATTATTGTGGTTCTCTTTCCAGCTGAGTGTGGGAATTCAGTCACGGGCACTCAGGGCACATTGCTGTCCCCCAACTTTCCTGTGAACTACAATAACAACCATGAATGCATCTACTCTATCCAGACCCAGCCGGGGAAAGGCATTCAGCTTAAAGCCAGGACGTTTGAACTGTCAGAAGGAGATGTCCTCAAGGTAAAACCAATAGATCTCATAGAGGATGTAAGTGACAGTAGGCAACAGTGCGCTCAGCACCTACTCATTTACTTCTGTGGGAATGACCCAAATGTTCATCTTCCCTCCTGAGTTCCAGGGTATTGTCCTCACTCATCTGGGAGAAGGTAGGAACCCGAAAGAGAAGGGTCTGTGAGGGTCTAAGAATGTGGCTTTCGAGTGTGCTTCAGAGCTGACTATTCTCAAATACATGTGTGGTAGAGAACAGGCTGACTGTGTGATAAATCATCATAAATTCAGCTGGAGGGGCCAGTGGATCAGGTTTTTCACCATGAACTGTGACCATCAAGCTGGATAGTGAAGAGCTTATAGAATATGCATGTGCATTTGTGTAGACACGTGTTTATGGATGTAGATCCTTTTATTACATCTCCACATGTGTGTGAATCTAAGTCTAGGTACTGGCTTGGTTTAAGGGACCTGTGTGTGTGCATACGTGTCTCAGTGTATCTTATGTGTGTGCACACCTGGGGATGTTTTGCACGTAAGTTTCGGTAGGTTAGTAGCTCATTGTGCCATGGTGATGGCCCATGTGTGGCAGTGGGGTTAAAGAAAGTGGATTCAAATTACATGTCAGGCAAAGAGGTGTTGGGACTTGATTATAGAAAGGGGATTGTTACGACACTGAGCACACATGATTTGCATGTCCTTGTACGTAGGTGATTCATGTGTATCTCCAGTAATATATGGTGTGTATGTGTATGATCAAAGAATGGACTCTGGAGAATTTATCCAAGAGCTGCCTTATTGAAATGAATCATAAGGAAAATCTCACACAGAGTGTGTCCATTTTCATCCTATGCCAAGAAATTTTTTAGCTTATCCTAATACAGTTTTATTCCCTGCAGCCCAAGAAGTCTTGACATCAGAAACAATCAGAGGTCACTACTCTGGAAAACCCAAAGAGAAAGAATTAAATAATCCCCATCCCTTAGGATTCTCTCTAGATATGATGAGTGTACGGTGCATTTTATGCTCACTCTCTGGGGCATGTGTTCTCTGGGGTGTGTGCGCATGCATTTGGAAGGTGTTTCTCACTCTCACCTGGTTATCCTTAAGCCCATAAGATGACTGGTTGGGACCGGATATACCTGAAATAGAAGAGAATATGCGAAGTGGCTGAGTGGGGATTAGGGCCTAATTACTGGCTTCTTAAGCTCTACTTTGCAACCTCTGAGCTCCCCAGACAGAAAAACAGTGCATCTCCTTTTAAGCGAGCAATAGACAAGATTTTATAATTTCCAAGGGCCATGTCTTCAGGCAGCCCCTGGACCTCACCTCTCTCCATCTATGTGTTCATCATCCACACCAGAGCCTCAGAGGATACAACCGGGCCCAGCAAGGCCAGAGTGACTTCCTCTCTCCAGTGCTGCAGATGAAATTGATGCAATGCAGAGCCCTTCTTGCATGAAGGCTGTCGTCAACCCTGCAGAAAAAGGAGTTTTGGAGACGTAACTTTTAAGTTTCAGGTTTTGAAGGGAGTCTATAGCAGCAATTCTGTGTCTGGCCTGATAGGACCAGAGGGTTCCTTGGCTGCCAGAGGTCACACGGAGTAATGGCTGGTGCCTGAGCTTCTTCCCCACGGTGGTCTAGATTCAGAGAAGCACCTAACATGTAGTCAACAGGTGCGCACACCCAACTGTCCTGTCCCGGTGCTGTCTCGGGATTAGGTAAGCAGCTCAAAAGATACAAGAGAGACTTTCTGAGGCATTCAGGGTAAGAAGGGAGAGACATGGGCTGTAAGACCCAGGTCAGAGGTCAGGGAGGACTTGTGTAGGAGATAGAACTCCAGGTAGTCCTGCAGGGTTGTGGAGAGATGGGAATGAATTCCTGTATCTTAGGGGGATGTTCCCAGACTTCCCTGCCCAGCTGGCCCTACCACCCAGCCTTGGGGCTCAGCCTTCTTGTCGAAGAAGACCCTCTTCGTCCTGTGTCCAGGCTTCTGTAGTGTCCTCCTCAGAAGGCTGTGTCTCTGACCTGGCTGAAAGGCCACTCACGGGACCCCGGGACCCCCAGAACTTCTATAGAACAGGGTCTGGGGAAGGGAGGGCAAGGCACCCAGGGAGATGGGGTGGTTTCCTGGAACCCCTTCCTGTTCTAAGTCTTCTCCTCAGGGTGGAGAACCTGGGACATGAACAGGTACAGAACTGTTTCAGAACTAAGAGAAACCCATGGTTATGGTTTCCCAAATAGGATTCAGAACAGCCTTGCAGCCATGTCAGCTGCCGGGCACTGCTGGGTCAGCGTGTCACTCTGGTCTACCTTGACAGGAATGTGTGCAGGAGCTGCCCAGAGCAGTAGTCAGGTCCAAGAATATCTCGCCCTCGCCCTCACCCCTCTGGAATTCACCCACCTGCCAGAACACCAGTGGATTCCTAATCCTGAGGACTTTCTTGTCCTCCAAAGAAACCCCCATGCACACCTGAGCTCCTGACCAAGGACACCTGTCACCTCCTCCACACTTTATTTATTGCCCAAGATACAATACTCTATGCAAATTTTATAGTCTTGTTTTTCTGACCCATGAAATGACTCTTTGCTTGTGTTTGTGACTCCTGATCTGTTTCTTACCTTTAATAACTAAAAATTCCTTAAACTGTATCCCTGCTCACACTTCAGCTTCTCTCCCAGAACTGATTCCTTTTATTTTGGCCCCCACCAAAATTTTGACCTGACATCAGCAAGACAGGAAGGGCCTTTAAATTGCAATAGAATGGAAAGACGACTTCCAGCTCAAGATGCCAAATGAAGCACATGGAGATATATATATATATATATAACTTCGTCCTCTGCCGGTCCCCACTGAAATGACTAAAAGGATGTAAAAGCAGAGGACTGTGGCCTCAGCACTGGAAATTAGGCAAGGGTACCATTCACATATCACTTAAAGGAATTTTTGCCAAATGGAATATCCAGAAAAGAGTTCAGATTGAGAAAGGGCCCAATCAAACTATGATTCACGTAAGCGAAGTGAAATCCTGACTGTGGATGAAGTGTTAGAAACCGGAAGGAAAAACGCATCTCCGGCCACCTAGCTCAGAGCAGCAGAGCCTGGAGCAAGGACATGCCATGGCCCCATTGGCAGGGACCAGATGTCCACACCACTGGTTCCTCTGGAAGCGTACTAGGTCTGAGAGAACACACAGAGCCACCATTCCCTCTCAGCGGGACATTCTGGGCTTCATGTGGCTTTTGTTGGCAAGCCAGGTGAAGTAGGGCAACACTGTGGTTGGTGCCTAACAAGAGTGGTCAGGCGCGTTAGAAAAGAGGCACCACACTCACACACACACTTCAGCACCAGGAGACTGGAAAGCTCCTGCGATGGCCTATTCTTGTGTAATTCCTCCACTCCCCTCCAAAGACCACTGGGCATTTCCATTCCCCTCTTTTATGCTCCCTCTGTAATGGTGTGCTAACAAGAAAATTAACTGAATGTGTGTAAATAGTCCGTAGATCAGAAGAAGGGGACCTGTCTGAAGAGTCAGAGCTAATTGCCCCTCTGTAAGCAACAAAGAAGAAAAACTTTAAAAACAGCTCCTGCTTTGTATTCTTAACAGGATTTGGGAGAATCTTATATTTATGACACAAAAATAGGCATTAATGAAAACAGAGCAATCTGAGATGAGTAAAGATTAAATAAAGATGAGAAACATGATCACCCAATTAAAAAATGTGATGGAGGCAATGAACAGAAGAGGGTAAAGCACGGAAAAATGAAACCGGTTTATTATGAGATGACTTTGAGAACTTCTCTCACACCTCATAAGGAAATTAAAAAGAGGATTCTTTTATGTTAATAAAATGTACAATCAATCTACAGTCAAACTTTATGTGCCAAATAACATAGCATGAATAAATTAAATAAAAACTGCAGGAAATGTGAAAAAATGTTTAATAAAGTTGCAGTCATGGTGGAAGATTTCAATATACCTCTGTTAGTCTCTGATGCATCACCTAGGTTAAAAATAAATAAGGAGTTGGGTAGCATGAATTATATAACAATAAATCCAAAGGAAGTAGGAGAAAGAGCCTTTTTTAAAGGTAAAGTCAAAAATGACCGAAAAAAAATAGAACCAAAAAGCAATAGCAATTGTCAATAAAACCAACTCGTTCCTTGAAAAATAGCTAATAAAGATCACAAATTTTGCAGGACTGATCAAGGAATAAAGAAGCCACCATTATATAATTTTAGGAATGGAGAAAGGTACATACTTAGAGATGAGGTAGAGATTATGAAACTAACAGAAAATATTTAGGAACAACTATAAGCTAAGAAATCTGAAATGGACATTTTGACAGATTAAAAAGTACTAATATCAAGAAAAGATAAAAATCTGAATAAACCAATACTTAAAAATTTTGACTCCCCCCATCCTGTCTCAAGGGCCCCAGGCATAGACTATTTTACAAGTAAGCTAACAAAAATTCAAGGAATAATTAATACTGCGATAATCAAACTGACTCGGGAAAGAGAAAAATTGGAATCTATCTCCTCATTCATTTTATTTAAATGAGGCAAGTAGAAATATTGATAGCAGACTGAATAAGAGCCATAGAAGAACAAACTATTAGACCAGTCACGTATGATCATAGATCTGAACACCCTACATACAATGTCATATTGAATCTAGCTGTGTATGAAAGCAAAAATGACCAAGCGGGATTGATTCCAGGAATGTGAGGATGTGTCAATATTAGAAAAGCACACAGTGTTACACAATAAGCAAACCCTATGAAACTGACATTTTTGTAGGTCAAAACTGGTCACATATTGGCAACTTCATGTGGTTCAACCTAATATCCTATAAACAGATTAGAAGCCAAAAATACGTAATCTTCCCAGTACACCCCAGAACATCACACGATGAGATTCAGTACTCATTCATGATTTTAAAATATCTCAAAACTATGAAGAGAACTTTATTAATCTGATAAAAATTTCCTACCAACACCTATAGCAAACATTCTTTTTTTTTTAAGATTTTATGTATTTATTCATGAGAGACAGAGAGAGAGAGAGAGGGAGAGAGAGAGAGAGGAGCAGAGGGAGAAGCAGGCTCCCAAGGAGCAGGGAGCCCGATGCGGGACTCAATCCCAGAACCCTGGGATCATGACCTGAGCCGAAGGCAGACGCTTAACCGTCTGAGCCACCCAGGGGCCCAGCAAACATTATTCTTAATAACAGAACTTCCTAAGGTTCCCAGTACAGTCGGGAGCAAGACCAGAGTTGTGCTATCACCGTAGTATTATTCAACATTTTGCTGCAGATCCAAGCCATCACAATCAGATCAAAGAAAGAACAAAGAAACTATAAAAATTAGAGAGGAATATATAAAGTTGTCTCTTCTATTTAGAAAATACAGAAGAGTTGACGGATTAACCAACAGAAGCAATAAGACAATTCAGCAAAGTGGCTGATGTGTCTACAACCAACTAAAACATAATCAGAAAAAAAAAGATCTCATTCATAATAGAAGAAAACCTATAAAACACCTAGGAATAAGTCTAAAAAATGTGCATAATCTTTACTGAGAAAACTATGAAATTTTATTTTGAAGGACATAAAACCGAAATGCAGGGAGGTTTCATATTCATGGATAAACAAAGGATATGAACAAGAAATACACATAAGAGGAAAGTAGAATTATGGATAAACACATGAAAAGATGCTCAACCTCAGTGATAACCAAAGACATACAAATTAAAACAAGATACCATTTCACATCCATCAAACTGGGAAAAATTAGAATGCCTGAAAATACCAAGTGTTGGCGAAGATACAAAACAATGAAAGCTGTCATACAGTGTCAGTGAGAGATTAAATTTGTATTACTCTTTGGAGAGCAATCTGGCAATATCTAACGAAGTTGAGGATTCCCCTTCCCAGCAACGAGCTTCTCCATTGGAGGCATATGCCCTAGAGTAACTCAAGCGCGTGTGCAAGCAGACATGTAGCAGTGTCCGACCATGGAATGTTTGCATTGTTTGTAACTGTGTGGACAAAGCTGTTAGTGTAGTTACTCTTAAATCTCACTGAACTGTCATATCAGATGTAATGGTACATGTGCATCAAAATATCATGTTGTACACCTTAATTATATACAATTTTTATTTGTCAATTATACTGCAACAAACAAGAAAATAAAAACATCTAATAGAGCAAGAAGAAAGAAAGAAGGTTCGGTGTAACAGATGTGTATGGATTGTCTCGGATTTCTCAGAGACCGATCCATCCCCAGTATATAATAAGGAACTGGACCATCAAAGCATTCTTATAGACAAGCAGTATTCTGTTAGAAAATAAATGTAGACAACGGCCCAATTCCCAATTGCAATAAAAAATTTTTAAATACCCAAAAATAAATACAGAATTTTACTGAGAGACATACAAAACAACTTGATTAAATAGAGCCAGATGCCAAAAAATGAGTAAGAAAATTCAATTATCATGTAGATGGACTTTTTCTCTTACTAACCCATACCTATGATGTTAATCAATCAGAATTACACAAGTTGTCTTGGGGTTTTTCTTGGCAGGGGGGAGCAGGAGGTATTTTTTATTTTTTAATTTAAGGAAGTTCATCTTGAGTTTATCTAGCAAAATAAACAAGGGAGAATAAATTTTTTAAGTTAAAAGAAGGACAAATGAGAGAGGACTTGCCCTATTAAATATTCAAGTATATTATAAAACTATGATAACTAAAATGGTGTGGGTCATGCACAGGAAAAGACAAATAGGTAGCAAATAGGAATAGAATAGAATAGAAAGTTGACAGACAAAACCAAATGTATATAATGTGATATATATGTGATAAAGGTGAATTTAAAATTGGTGGTGAATGGAATATTTATAGTGTTTGGTTAAATGGCTAATCAATCAAGGAGAAAAAAGTAGACTCATCTCCTATCATATGCCTAAGTAAATTCCAGGTGGACTTAAAGACAAAAGTACTAGAAGAAAATGTTGGTTTATTTAATTATCATACTTTTATTGAATGCCTCTTATCTGCCTGGGCACACATTCTGGACAATGATGTGTGAGTAAGTATAGTGTGGGTGGGTTTAATTTTGTGATGAAAATTCCTTAAATTATTTAAATGCCGTTGGGGAAAAATATTTAATGCTTAAAAAAATATGCACATTATATTAAGTGAAAGATCAGGTTACCATATAGTATCTATAGTTGGATCTTGTTTTTATATAAAAAAATAAAGAAATAAATATATATAAGGAAAAGCATGCATAGAATAAAGCCTGGAAAGATAGTCACCAAAATGTTGTGAGTGCTGAAAGTTGTTTTTATCTTCTGTGTGCTCTTCTGTTTTTTAAGTTTTCTGCAATGAATATTTTATCATAATGACACATTATGAACATTTTTGTCCTTAATGAATTAGAATGAATTATGCTTGGAAATAATCCTGTTCCCATTATACTTTTATTAATTAACAACAATCTCTTAACATCATCATATATCCAACAAATGTTCAAGTTTCCAATTATCTTATAAACGTTCTAATATTTTTTTAAATATACAGTTTTTTGAATCAGGGTCCAGATAAGGCCCATACATTGAACTGGTTGTCTCGTACGGTTTTTAATCAATAGATTTCTGCCTCCATCTTCTTTTTTTCCTCCATCCCTTGTAATTTATTTGTTGAGGAAGTCAGGTAACTTGCCCAGTGGAATTTTCACATTCTGGGTTTTGCCAAACATACTCCCAGAGTATCATTTCATATATCCCTCCGTCCTCTGTATTTGCTATAAGTTAAAATTGGATCCAGTGACTTGATACGATTCAGGCTTGATTTTTCTCTTTCTTTCTTTCTTTCTTTCTTTCTTTCTTTCTCTCTCTCTCTCTCTCTCTCTCTCTCTCTCTCTCTCTCTCTCTTTCTTTCTTTCTTTCTTTCTTTTTTTTTTTTTTTAAACAAAATGACTCCATAGTAGTGGTGTTCATGTTATCTGGTTGTTTCTCTATGTTTCTCCTATTGTGATGTCAGCAAGTGTTGACGATTAACACCTTGATCAGTTAATTTCAATATGCGTTCATGGGTACAAATATTTTTATTTAGCAACTTGGATGCCCCAGTGGGCTAAACTCTGAACTGGTGTCATCTCTCTGTCTGTTGGAACTCCAGAATTCTCTCAATCTATCAGTGATGTGGTACATGGAATGTGGAAACAGACTTGAGGCTCCCAGGGGCCTGAGCAAGTCTCTGTAATATACAGCACTGTTAGCTTGAAGGATGGCTTCTTTTAGAAAGCTTTGCTTCATAAATAGTAGAATGGAAATACTGTTCCAATTTGCTGACAGCTGGCATCACATCGTGCGCCATGCACAAATATTCATCACCCACCCATAGATCCCATCTTTGATATTTACCAGAGCACCAGGGGGGTCCTCCACTCAATCACAACTTCTGTTGTTATTTGTACAATTATCTGGAAAGGAGCAGCAACCTCAGAACCTGGGGAGCCAGTTCATTATTCTGATGATTGTTGTCTTTGCTAGTGCTCAGAAGTTCAGGGGACAGATGGGCATTGGGGAAGCCAGATGCCTGCACGATTCCACCCCTGGCAAGCCCAGCAGGCCCTTGCTGGAGCCCTCATTTTAGGAGGGAAGGGTGAGCTTGGGGAAAGGAAAGGCACCATGACACACTGGTCATTTTTACTCTGTGCTGCTGGATCCCGGGGGCCATGTCTAGAAGAGTAGTCAAGACAGGCCACTGCCACAGTGCGGTGGGGTTAGGCAGAAGGACAGTTGTCTCATCTGGAAGTTTAGCAATGCAGAGCTGTCGAACGCTCTCCGTGTGCCTGTCTGCAGAGACAGATGGCTTGGGCCTTCTGGCGGCCCCATCCTGACCTCCCCAGGCTGCTGAAGAGTAAGCTGGTGCCATCTCGGGGTTGGGGGACAGAGCAGAGCTCCACTGGAAAGGTTAGAACAGCAAGCAGTTCCTAGAGACCGGATTCACACTGAGATGGGCTGGGCACAGAATGGCACCGAGTAGAGATGGGAGGGGCTGATCACTCTCTCCGTCGCTGGCTCCCGGTGCCATCTTCCCTGAGTCTGATGCTCGCGGCCCCTCCAACAGTAAGCATTGGTGCTAAAGTCTGGGAACATAGGCTATGGGATGAAAAGCTGTTATTCAAAATAAGGCCATGCTGACATCAGGTCGGGGGTCTCTCGTACATCCAGGTCTACGACGGCAACAACAACTCCGCCCGTTTGCTGGGGGTGTTCAGCCGTTCGGAGATGGTGGGGGTGACTTTGAACAGCACATCCAGCAGTCTGTGGCTTGATTTCATCACTGACGCTGAGAACACCAGCAAGGGCTTTGAGCTGCAATTTTCCAGTAAGTCCTTCTTGCATCAGAGTGGACAATGAAGTCAAGCTTTCCCTGGTCCCCCAAACAGGGAGGTCGGGCTTCAGGACGTCACCCCTCATTTAAGAGGTTCGGTTTTCTCTGACTGGTGCATGCTGAGCGGACTGTTTCCTCTGAGACCTTGTGCCTTTGCTCTGGGTAAGCAGCCACTTGGCATCCACTCTAAGGTTTACATCTCTGGTTAACTGAGAGTCACGCACACCTGTTACTCACTTATACCTCCAAAATATAAACACTGAGGCTTTTAACTAAAGCAACCAAACAAAGCCTTTCCTAATCACGGCATTTAAAAAATAAGGTTCGGCTACAGCCAGATGTAAAACATGCAAACGCTAATGTGTAATTATGTTCTTTTGCACTACTCCCTAAAGACTTCAATCTTGATTCTTTCCCTTTTTCGTGGTCTTAGCTTTCCCGAGATTTCAAAAACGGAAAGCACCCAGATTTGTGCACAGCCCCAGGGTACTTGGGATTACATCTCCACACCTGGGCTTCACAGCCCTTGTGTTCATTGATTTGAGCTCCTGTACTTGCCCAGGAGATGCCAAGAAATGTGCTTTTCTAGGTTGTTTTAAAACCCAATGAGCATCCATCAGCTGATAAATGGCTAAACAAAATATGATATACCCATCCGTACAATGGAATGTTATTCAGCTGTCAAAAAGGAATGAAGCGCTGATCCATGCAACACCATGGATGAGCCTTGAAAACACTGCTGAGTGAAGGAAGCCAATCACAAAGGCCACGTGTTATATGATCTATTTATATGAACTGTCCGGAGTAGGCACATCCATAGAGACAGAGAGGAAATTTTGGTTGCCAAGGGCAAGGGGGGGGGGGTGTGTATAGGGTTTCTCTAGAAGTGATGAAAAGACCCTGAAGTTGATTGTGAAGATAGTTGCACACCTCTGCGAATATACTAAAAGACAGTGCATCAAACACTTCAGATGGGTGAGTGTTCCATATGTGAATTCTATCTCAATAAAGCTGTAAGAAAACCAGTGAATCCAACCAAGATTCCTCTTACCTGGGCTCTAGGCCATCTGGCCTAAGGGTCTGTGCCTGGTATAGCAGGCCCATCAGGGGAAGAGGATTGAATAAAGTGGCATGCGAGTTCCATCTCCATCGTCTAAGAATGTGTGACTTTGGAACCATTTATTAAACCAGGCCAGTGTTCTCGGTCATTACCCCTCCCTACAAGACCGCTGTGGATAAGGAACGTGAAGCGCCCTATAGCAGGTGCTCTGTGGAGACGTTCTGCATAAGCCTTCCCCAGCCTTTCTCAATAGACTGTATTTAAACAGGACGTAATTGAACTCTGAAACATGCATTTGAAGTGACGTTTCCCTATTACAAGATCCCATCAGAATGTCTCAGCGAGCCAGATGGAAAGAGCAGCCCTGCTAACAAAACGCTCTGGGGGTCAAACAAAGGAAATAGAAAACCCAGACCCTGTGTCTGAAAACTATTAAAAGCTGTCCTGGGAGAAAGAGCTGAAGCCATTTCCACGCCACAGCTGGGAGCGAATCCTGCACGCTGCACCTCTCCTGAGCACAGCCATGTGGGGCCCACCCGAGCAGTGAGGCCGGCAGAAGCCAGGGGCACATGCCTGGTGGCTTCCGTGAGGACGTGGGCTTCACACTGAGGGAGGAAAGGGCGTGTGGCTTCTGCCACGCTGGGTCTTGCTTACCCTCTCTCTCCTCTCTTCGGCAGGTTTTGAACTCATCAAATGTGAGGATCCAGGAACTCCCCAGTTTGGCTACAAGGTTCAGGATGGAGGCCATTTTGCAGGAAGCTCTGTGTCCTTCAGCTGTGACCCTGGATACAGCCTGCGGGGCAGTGAGGAGCTGCTGTGTCTGAGTGGGGAGCGCAGGACCTGGGACCGGCCTCTCCCCACCTGTGTTGGTAGGAGGCCTCTTGCTCTTCGAGTGACCACTCGGGCCCCCCTTCCAAGTCCCAGGCTCCCAGCTCTGGTCTCGAGAAGGCTCTCCCGTTGGACCCCACGCTCCAGCACCTTGGGGCTGCCTAACTGGACTGAGCGTCGCTGTTCACAGGAGCCAACACTCGCCCTGCCCCCCTTCACACCTCATTACGCCCATGCAGCAGCACACTCAGGCGGGGGGCTTGCCTCTGTCACATGTTGAGCCAAGTGGGACCACAGCCAAGTCATGCCCTCAGAATTGTAATGCTGGTGACAGAGAAAAGGGGGGAGCGTCAAGTAGGAAGAGGTGGAGCACTTGCCTGGGTTCCAAGGGTTCCTGCAGCACCCAGACTCAAACAAGCCTCCGACTCCCTCTGGGCCTCAGTTTCCCCATAGGCAAAATGGGGCTTATGCCCCCTTTTCTGGGGGAAGTTGGAAGAAAGAGTAAGATAATGAGCAAGCATCTATCTCATTCTTGAGAAAGAATATAATAATGAACCAGCACCTTCTTAAGCCTGCGGTGCTTCCAGAATGTCAGCAGAGGCTCTCTCTAAGCTTTCTCCATGTGTCATAGGATGAGAGAAGCCTGGTCCACATCAGGAGTATGAAGTAGGCAGAATCTGTCATGCCGTCGGTCTGGCCTTTTCCTCTCTCACCACCCACCTCACTGCATCTCTTACCCTCCCTGCTGATCAAGATTCCCACCACCCTGCTTTGTCCTGCTTCCCCATTGCCAAACACCAGGCCTTTCCCTCCATCCCCTTCCCCTGGTGCCACAACCTCAGCATGTTTGCTGTACAGCACCGGCTAATCTTATAAGAACAAAACATCCACTGGGAAAACATTTAAGTACCTACCAAGCGCCACACACCAGAATTGGTGCAGTTATATGTTTGGGTATGTGCAGAAGCAGAGAAATAAAAAAAAGAAAGAATAAAGCATTTTCCCCTGCCCTTTGGGAGCCTATAGCCTAGCAAGGCAAATAGACACATGAACAGATAATTATAATACAAGATAAGCACCATGCAGACTTATGGGCAAAGTGTTGGGGAAACATGAGGAAAGGAAGGGTAAGAATTTACCAGCAGGAGGGGAGGATGGGGGCTGGGCTTCTAGCCTGAGCATGTATGAGGGCTGGAGGGGTGAACCAGCATGGTGGGCAGTGGTAATAACCAATATTCTTTTCCCCTAGACAGCTCCATGTTAACAGGATCTTCAACACTGTTACAGAACAGAGGGCCTGAAGGAGAGGATTTAAGCTTGACAGTGGACAAACCAGCATGGCGACCTCTAAGTAGCTTAGAGAGTCTTCCCCTCCCTCTGAGCTTAAGATCAGCTCAGTCTGCAGGCATGCCCCATCCCTTTCTCCCTGCATCCCTGTTTTTATCCCCTGCTTTCATTCATGTGCCAGGCCCTATGCTGGGCACTAGGAACCCTGACAAGGGCAGATCCCAGGCCAGCGAGGGGGGCACATGCATAGAGATGACAGTGTAATACCACAGGAAAGCTAGAGCAAGTGAAATAGGAAGGAGATGATTCACGTTACAAGACAGTTACGTGCTTTGCAGGAAGGATTCACTGTGAGGTTCTTTTGAATATCAAATGTGCCAGTTGGGCTGAACTTAGCAGATCCACTCAAGCAGTGCTAGTAAGGGTACTTAGATTTTGAACTTCGGGGGTCTTCCCCACTGAGACTCCCTCAGGCCCCACATAGAGGAGTGAAGCTGTGTATCTGGGGTGGCAGGTGTATATTTTTACATATGTCATGTTGTGGTGGACTTTATCACAGTCTAGCAGTAATGACCACTGTAGCTTAAAACATCCCAAGGCTTTCTTCGTTGTTGAGTGGACACTGCAGCCCAAATGAAGCAGCCAAGACTCTAAGGATGGGAAGAAAGGCAAAGAGAAGAAAGAGTAGAGTCTTCTGGTCTTATCAATGCATCTGCAGCTTGCTGGCCTCTGGGCTCCTCCCACCCACGTGCCAGCCCCCAGATGTTAGGTCCGGGAGGAAAGGAACAGTAGTGTCCGTAAGGAAGAGCACCCCCATGCTGCCTCCAAACACTCACCTTTAGGGGAACAGGAGGGGCTTCTCCATCTGGAATGTGGAAGGAAGCTCTAGCCAAGGGCACGGATCATGTTCTGCCACCTCTCCACTACCACCATTATTTGTGGGGCCAGATAGGCTTCTTTCCCCCAGCTCACGGTCCGTCCTCTTGCGCACACTCACTCTTCAACATGGCCCATTCAGCCCTGAGTCCTTCAAGCACCTCCTGTCCCAACAGCACACTGAGGGGACTCGTGACGAGGCAGGAGCACAGGACCCGGGCTCAGGACAGTGCCTCCTTTCTGACCCTGCCATAACACTCCCCTCTGAAGCCATGGGGCTCTTGAGATGCTTAACGAAGGTGAAGGCCACTTTCTACCTGCGACCTTGATCCCATCTTCTTCAGTTTCTTCTAAGGATTTTGCTCAATCATCCCCTTTCCTAAAAAACTCCGCAATAAATCTCCTGCTCTTCATTTTCACTCATGCTCCCTTGACTCAGACCCTTATAGCAATTTTCCTGGGAAGCAGTAAGTGTCGCCTATTCATCTGATCCTCCATGTATCTCCCCATTCAGTAAACACTAAAACGTCTGTGACATGCCAAGCACTACAGCGGCACGGGGTGTGCAAATAGTAGGATGAGGTCCCTGCTGCCAAGGTGTTTGGAGTCTTGAGAAGGAGACTGACGTGACTGTCACACGGTACACGTGTTGTGATAAAAACCTGCTCGTGTTATAATAGAGACACAAGGGAGGACAGTGGCAACTCTACCTGGGAGGGGAGAGGCCACGAAAGGTTCCCCAGGGAAGATGTTTTCAGGCTGTCAGTCCGTGTGGAGGCATGGAGAGGCCTCGTGTTCCTGGCTCATAGCATTCATGAGGCTTGACTGGACTGAGGGCTGTCGGGAAGGGGCCCAAGAGGCCAAAGGGAGCCCGTCTGGGCCTTGGACTTCATTCCAGGAAGGAAGGTTTGAAGCAAGCAGTGACCCAGTCAGTTTGCATTCTAGAAAGATCCATCTCGTGGCACTGCTGGGAGGAGAGTGGGCAACTGTGCCACCCTAGAGATGGCCAGGGCCTAGGCCAAGGCTCTAGCAATGGGGCCGAGGGGCATCGATGTAACAGACACCCCAGGGGTTCGGGGGCTGTGTCTCAGAGGCAGATCAGACGGGGGGGAAGAAGGCCAGAGGATCAGCAGCTTCTGACCTGGGTGACTAGGTGCTCCAGCGGGGCGTGTAGACCTCTGCACTGGTCCCCTGCCTCCAGTTCCTCCTTTCCCGTCCCTCCATGCCCTTCAGGCTGCTCCCAGAGTGTGTAAAGTTCACTAGCATGTAAGGTGACCGGTTCTTCCCCAACAGAGTACATAGACACTAGCCTCATGCACAGCACCCTTGGACGTCTGACGCTGGGCCAGCTTCACAGCCCTGTCTCCCACCCCCATCTCCTCCCCTAGCCCCCGTCCACCACGCTGTTGCCCATCGCCAGGACATCTGCCTTTTCTCCTCTCTCCTGCTGTGCCCCCTACCCCACCCCTGCCACCCAACCAGCCCAATCCACTCCTGCTCCTCCTTCACAACTGCCCCACCCCATGTGAGGGGAAGTAGTCACTTCTCCTCTGAGCTGTCACCTACCACCAGTGTGCCTCTGTTGGGACCCGCGGTGGCTGTCTCCTCCTCTAGACCGTTAGCTCTCGGGAGGAAAGATGCAGTGTCTTGCTTGCCTCCACATTCCTGGCACCCCACACAGGCCCCGTGGCTGAAGGCACAGGTTCAAGTGTCTTGCACATGGCCAGGGAGGCTTCAAGGAGTTTGGGCGCAGAGTAGGCTGTCAGCCATCCACCCAGGGACCTTTGTAAAAATGGCTTTATTGAGATACAATTCACGTCCCATACACTTCACCCCTTTAAAGTGTACAATTCAGGTCTTTTTGGTCTATTCCCAGGGCTTTGCAACTGTCACCACGTGGGATTTTTGAACATCTTGTCCACCCAAAGAAGCCCTGCACCCATTAGCAATCCCTCCCACCTGCCCACTCCCTCCAGGCCCTGGCTACCTCCACTGTACTTTCTGTCTCTATAGATTGTTCTGTCCTAGACATTTTATATAAACCGAATCATATGATACATGGCCTTTTGAGTCTGACTTCTTTAACTTAGCATCATGTTTTCAAGTCCATTCCTGTTGTAGCAGGTACAAGTCCTTCACCCTTTTTTACGATCAAATACTATTCCATTGTATGGATTACACCATATTTGTCTACCCATCCATCGGCTGATGGACATCTGGGTTGTTTCCATCTTTAGGCTGTTATGCATCATAGTGCTGTGAGCATTTTTGTGTGAACATATGCTTTCATTCTCCTGGGTCTGTGCTACTCGTGGAATTGCAGGGTCCTATGGTGACTACGTGCAACATTTTGAGGAACTGTGAACCCGTTTCCCAAAGCAGCTGCGCCCTGTTGCCTTCCTACCAGCACACGCGTATGGGTCCCAGTTTCTCCACATCCTCACCGACACTTTTCCTGTCTGGCTTTTTGACTGCAGCCATCCTTGTGGACATGAGGCACGCCTCACTGTGGTTTTCATTCGCATTTCCCTGATGACTAATGACGTTGAGCAGCTTTCCACGTGCTCGCTGGCCATTTGCATACCTTCTTTGAAGAAATGTCTGTTCAGATGCTTTGCCCATTGTTTAATCGGGCTGTTTACCTTTTCATTGTTAAGTTGTAGGGGTTCTTTGTAGATTGTGGATACAAGTTCCATCTGGGGGCCTTTCTGTATGCCGTGTTCAGTCACCTGGAGGGAACAAGAGGGGCTTGGGCACACTGACAGGAGGAGCCACTGAGTCACTGCTGGCCATGCAGGCCACCCCATAAAGCTCACTTTTTTGGGATTTCTTTCAGCTGAGTGTGGAGGGACAGTGAAAGGAGAAGTGTCGGGGCAGGTGCTATCACCCGGGTATCCGGCTCCCTATGAACACAATCTCAACTGCATCTGGACCATCGAGGCTGATGCTGGTTGCACCATCAGGTAAGTGTCATGGCTGACAAAGTCACCGCATCGTCGCTGGACCACTCAGCCAGTGGCTGGCCCTGCCCACCTCACCTGGGGGCCCTTGTGATCAGCAGTGGTCGCTGTGACCCCAGGCTCGGGCTGGGGCCCGTGGAAAACCTGGAGAGGCCAGTCTGGGCCTCACAGGGCTGCTGTCCAGGTTCAGACAACTCTGGTCTCGATGGCACAGTCATGGAAGAGTAGCTGAGGGCAGAGCTGGAGGTCATACAGACCCCAGCAGGAATCCCAGCCCTGCCACCTGCTGTTTGCAAGACTTTGGGCACAGTCTTTATTTGCTATTACAGTAGCAGCGTCTCGGGGGAAAGCACTAAATGGGACAGCAACACGCCCAGCATCGTACTGGGAACATAGTAAATTCCTAGGAACACTTCTGTGGTTATTTCTCGAACAGTAGTGTCTGCTCAGAGCGGTATGATCCCAGATTGTTTCCTGTTCTCAGTCTGCGTGTCCTCATCTGTAAAGTGAGGGCAAAAAATGCTGGTGTTTGAGGGTTGCAGAGGGAGTAATTACAAAAGCGCAGCAGTATCTGATACTTCATACACACTCCCTCAA
The DNA here is from genome assembly GCF_009762305.2 of Zalophus californianus. Classification (NCBI taxonomy): domain Eukaryota; kingdom Metazoa; phylum Chordata; class Mammalia; order Carnivora; family Otariidae; genus Zalophus; species Zalophus californianus. Next base: position 25,538,931 of record NC_045598.1, on the reverse strand, counting down.
AATATAACTTCCTTTCCATACTAGCATCTGACCAGCAGGATTTATTTCTGAGGGTTCCAGAAAGTCAGAGAAGAAAGGAACATCACCATTTGCCCAGCACAGGGCCTGGCACATCTATCCTCTTATCAGTTATTCACTAATAGTAAGTACTAATAATAAATAGACATTGCTCTTGGTCCCATGTTATAGATGAGAACACTGAGATCCCAAGGGAATGCATAGTGTGTCTCAGTTCGCACAGTGAGTCGCACGGAAAGCTGGACTGTGAACCCAGGTTTTTCTGAATCTTCGCACTATTCACACTGCTGGCAAAGCTGGGCCTTGCTTGAGCTGTGGTTCAGAAGAGCTGTGAGGAAAGGAGCAGGTTGGGGTGACAGGATGAGCAGAGGTCTGGAAGGAGGATCGAAAAGGCAATTGGAGAGGAGACAGAGTCTGGCTGGAGAGGGGGAGGCATAAGGAAAAGGAATGAGAGGTAGAGAGGGTTGAAGTATGGCATGGTCATGGAAGATCTTAAATGCCAGCAGAATAGAGGGAGCCATGGTAGGTTCTTGAGCAGGGTTGTCCCACCAGGGTCGTTTACAGTGGAGAGAGCTCACGGGAAGAAAACTGGTCAAAAGTCTATCGCAGTGACCCAGGAATGAAATGTTGAGGATTTGCAATAGTGGGGAGCCAAGGCAAGGAGAAGTGTAGCTAGAGAAGATTCTGCCCTAGAGAGTTTTCAGTTAAAGGGAATGGATGGAATGGATACCTTGCTGCAAGAGATACAGACATTGTGTTTTTGCTGCTGTACACAGACGGGTCCTTAGACGCAGTTCAATTACAATTAAATAAATGCATTAAGTGTTTGCTATGTGCACGTTTTTGAGCCAAGCCCTGTGCAAAATGAGGTCAGCAGAGCTCTTAGGGGTTTTGCACTATTGGGGGGACAAGTTAAATATACAAATTCATCCTGCACACTGCTGCTGGAGTAAGCTTCTGGAAGCACACCTGACCAGCTCACCTGCTAATTAGAAACCTTCCATGACACCCACGCTCACAGAAGCCAAACATCTTATCCTTGTTTTCAAGGCCTTCGTGACCTCAACCTACCTGCCCAACCTTATTTCCCACCCCTTCACTCCAGGGACACTCCGGCAGAGCTGAGTGACGGGTGGCTCCTGTGCATGTCCACGCTCATGGCCTCGCTCTGTGCTTCTGTTTCCACTCAGCCCTCCCTGCAATGCCCTCCTCCCTCCAAAGGCTTACATCTGAAATTCCCCATCCCTCAAAGTCAAGACCCCGGAAGTCTTCTGATCCCCTGTCTCGGACTCCTAGGTGTCATGTCCCCCTCTTTTGAACTCCCATTGCCCATGACCTGCATTTCCCTTATGACACTGACCACTTTCATCCTCTCTTTGTGCTCCTGCCATAGCTGCCCGGCCAGAGCTGTGGTCTCTGCCCGGTTCATTTCAGCAAGTTTGCTGGCTCTCAGCACAGTGCTCTCAGCACCTGGCTACACAAGTGTCCAGTGCTGAGTGAATGAATGAATGAATGAATGAATGAATGAATGAAGCAGGACTCGGGTCCAAAAGGGGATCATATGACTAGTAGATCCATGATAGTCCCTCAGTAAGTGTTAAGTGAGCAATGAGTGAATCGGGAGCATAACGACTCTTCCACGGTAATGTGCCTGTATGCAAATCAGGAGGCTTTCCTGCTTCCCTACCTTGGAGCATCGCTCACTCATTCATTCATTGATTCATGTAACACCCACCTGTCTGTTGAACATGTGGCGTTGTCTGGGCGAGGTGCTGGCGTCGCATACGTGATCGAGACCCGGGCACCCAGGTTGTCAAAGGGGAGACGTGTGCATACACACTGGGAGGTGGAAGGATAGGGAGGGGCAGAGAGCAAAAGGCAGGACAGAAGGCCAGAGATGCTCTCCTGGCAAAGGTGACACAAGAGCTGAAGGATGGAGAGGACGTTGCCAGGGAGCCAGGAGGAAGGTCGGCCGGAGGGGAAATGACACAGTGTGGTCAGGCACAAGGCCCGGAGCATCAGCTGTGATCTAGTAGCAAGGGGCAGCAGCGGGAGGTAAAGCTGATGGAGCGGGCTGTGGCCAGAGGGTCAAAGTCGAGGACTGGGTTTGGACCCATCCTGGCCCGAGACGCTGGGTTTGGACCCATCCTGGCAGCCTCATGGAGAACGGGGCAGCCTGGGGCAGGGAGTCCGAGGAGCAGGCTGCCCCAGATTGTAGTCGGGATGCGGAGCCGGAACCCGGGCAGTCGTAGTAGGGGTGTCCAGGAAGGGAAAAATTCAGGAAACCCTGAAGTGGTCACACAAGTGGTCTCACTCTCCTCAGTAAATAGGGAAAGTGCGGTTTCTTCTGTTTCCCTGGGTTTTGTTGCATAACACACAATGTGTAACATACACGGAAAAGTTGAAAGAACAGCACACGAGCACCTGCACACCTACCACCTAGACTCAGCCATTATGAATATTTTGCCATATTTGCATTCTCTCTTATTTCCTTTTTGCTGAATCACTCAAGAGTACATTGTGGACTCTAGTCCTAAGTACTTGGGCAAGCATCTTCTCAAGCGGAGGATGTGCTCCTCCACGACAGAGTGACATTAGCATACCCGAGACAGGCAGCGTCATCCCCAGAAGGAAGGTTTAAGACAAGGGCCAGAGGAGAGCAGAGGGACCTAGGAGCCGCTGACAGGCGAGCACAAGAAATCGATGATGGAATTTCTGGGCAGGGGTGAGGACCATTGTCACTTATGGGAACGGTGAGCATGGGGTGAGCCAGAAGGGAGCCAGGAGGACCCCTTCATGGCGCTCAGGAAGAGACGGTCAGGACAGGGCCACCAACTGCCCTCTGCAGGGTGACGCAGCAAGGACTATAAAGTCGTGGGGCCTGCTGAACGTGTGTGCGAGGCCCCCACACGGGGAACAGCGGGCAGAAGGTGAAGGGAGCTTCCGTCCTCCCTCTGGAAGGTTCTGGCAGCCTCACAGCCTCAAAGGAGCTGATGCCAAGGGAGCAGAAGGGGGCTTCCAGCTGCACTGAGAGCAGCCGAAAGATGGAGATGAGCCCCAGGACACCTTTCCCTTTCTCGCTCAGTGCCCCAACCCAGCTGGCCTTCCCAGACAGTGTGTGTGGTGTCCACACGCACACCTATGCTCATGCCTGATCTCTCTCTCTCTCTCCTTCTCCCTCCTTCTCCCTCCTTCCCTGGTTCTCTCTCTCCCTCTTTCTCCCCTTCAGTACCCCCCACACCCCTCACTTCAATAGCCAGCAGCAGAGTTAAGGGAATTCATGATTAGACCTAATTAAGACAAACACAAAAAGCCCCGTTTGTGTTTGAGTCCTTATTCAGAGTAAGATCTATTATTTTTTTAAAGGGGAATATCTTTATAGAATGTTTCTATATTTTAAAAATATACACTTGTTTTAAAAACTCAGAATGCAAACAATAAAGACATTTGTAGAGATCAAAAGTCCCCTTAATCTTACTCTGGTTTCCTCCACACACCCCCACAGAAGATAACCCTTGAGATCTGTTTGTTCTACTTGCTCAGCAATACATAGACCAAGCAGTTGCGGCAAACATGGTTTCTAAAGCAAGATCATCTCTATGCATGGCTCAGTGACTTGCTTTTGATTTACTGTTTAATCCTCTATCATCATATTATTATGTCAATATGTATAGATCAGCCTTATCCTGTTTGATGGCTACAGAGGATTCTGTTGTAGGCACAACCGTAATTTATTTTTCTACTCCCCTATTAATAAAGTAAATATTTTCAGTTTTTCACTCCAGTGAACATCCTTATACATGAATCTTTGAACAGTTGTCCAATTATTTCCTTAGGATATGTTCTTAGAAGGCAAATTTTAATATATGACCTCAGATTTCCCTCTTGTTACTGCAGCAATTTACACATCCACCAAAAGCCTGCCTCCCCACACAAAATCATTAGCTGTTGTCAACCCTGTCAGTGTCTATCCGTTTGACGAACAAAATGATATCTAATTGTCTTTGCTGCTTCCAGTTCTTAGTATATTTTTCTTTGGGGAGTTGTTTTTTTTTTTTTTTTTTCCTTACAGAGTGCTCAACTGGGTTGATTTTTAGATAGTCTGTCATTTCAGTTTAGATTTCCTTTTAACCTGAGGATTTAAATTTCTTTAAAAACATACTAATTGATTATATATATTTTGTATAATCTTTTTTGTCATTTTTACCACATTGTGCCCTTTTTACCTCTGGGATTTTTGTCTTCTTCATGTTCCATGTATATTTGAAAAAAGTGAAAAGAGCACAGGGTTTTATATATTTCTTTTCCATCAACATATTATGCTTTTTTTCAAACAAAACAGGCGATGCTTCTTTATTGCTTTCTTTCGTTTTTAACTCTTGCTATTGTTAGCTGATTTAATTTAATTGGTTTTGTTTTTTCCCCTAGTTATTTGAAAGTTCTCTATCCTATTTTTTTTATTCTGCCAGTGATCTTGTGTTTAATTCTGTTTTCAACAGCATTTATCTTGTTCTCCCTTATTTTGGAAATCTTGTTTTCATTTTTATTTTAAGGAAACTGCTCTTTTGTTTTGTTTTGTTTTCGGGTTGCTCTTGACAGCTTACTTTTGTTTTTTGTTTTTTTTTTTTTTTTGATGTATTGTCATTTTGCATCTCCCTGAGAATACTATTTATGTTTTGTTTTACAATGTCTCCTATTTTTTCCTGCATTTACTGCATTTTGCAGTTGGGCCATTTTGTCTGATCGGTCAGGTGGATTCCTCTGAGGAGCTACTTCTCTTTCCATCCCAGGAGTTTTGTTCATTCAGGATCAAGTTGTAGCTCAGAGCTGGACTCCGGCACCAGACTGCCCACCACTCTCACCAGCTGTGCAGCTTGGGAAGATCTTGAAGCAGGTGCTCCAGGCCTCTGTTCTCTTATCTGTAAAATGGTGATTTAAGATGGTACCTACCACCTAAGGTTGCTATGAGGATAAGTGAGTTAACTTATCTAAACACTCAGAACAGTGCCTGGCATGGAATTCCCAAGTGATGAGAACTCCCTCCTGGGGCTGGGTAAGTGGTTGTTCATTTTACCCAGATGGGACATCCCCTAAGCACAGCAGGCTATAAGTCACCCCTGAGCGTCGCAGGTGGTGGGTGCCATGCTGTTGGTGGGAGCAGGTGTCAAGCAAGCTGCCCCTTGGTGTGCCAGATGGAATGAGAAGTGGGAAAGCCCACAGGCCAGTCCATGAGACCATTCCCAGGGGCACAGACAGGACAAAGCTTGCAGATGCCTCTCCTTACCCCGCCCCAAACCCATCCAAGCACTGGAGGTGATCAGAGGGATCTGTGGTCAACCTCACCCCACAAGCCAGGCAATGATAATCCCTGGCCAAAAGTGCCCAGGAGGGACAGTGGGGAGCTTCAGGGATCACACTCAGCCCTGGGTGGCGTCCAGGCAGGAAAATGGGCCCTTCTTGGATGTGTGTGACAAGCATGGGCTGACAGTCAGATTCTGCCCTTGAACACAGGGGGCGTCTGCAGCCTTTGGCAGGTGCTTTTCCCCTGAGTGCAAAGAATGGGACAGGCTGGCCAATGAACTCTATCCAGGCCTGGCAGCTAACAGCTGGAGAGCAGACAGTGATCTGTACCCTCCATGTCACTCTTTCCTGTGCGGTCAGTACATAGAACATGGAAGTTTCATCCCCTACGGATGAGACCTCTTCTCAGTTTCCAATGTTGGCCTAGAGTTTTCCCTATTATAATCAGTGGACCAGCTCAGAGGAAAATTAGAGAGGAGAGGGAGGCAAAGCCTTCTGCTCTTTGTCCTCCCCTCTACATAATATTTATCAAACACATACAGCATATCATATTCTTGATAGGTTATTACTGTCCCCATTTTACAGATGACACCATTGAGGCCCTGGAAGGGGGACTGTCTCACAGTTACCCAGGGATATGGGTTTCAGACCTGTTCTGTCTAGCTCCAGGCTTTTCTCTCCCCTGTCTGTCATTCTGACCCTGGTTTAGTTCCATTTAACAAAACATGCATTGAACACTTTCTCTGTGTCAGAGACTGTGCAATGGGAAACACAAGAATTAGACTAAGGCCGATCTTTGTCTTCCAGGGGCTCACATTCTATGAAGGAAATAGTCAAACAAGTCCCTCCAAGACAAAGTAGATACTGTAAGTGAGTGCAAGCCAAGTTCAGTAATAGAGAAGAGAGAGAGAGAAGGCCTGCCTGCGGGCATCAAGGCAAACATTCCAACTGAGGGGAGAGTGAAGGCACGAACAGAGGGCAAAATGTAGGGTCTGTCCACAAAAGAGTGCTCCCTTGATGTGGCTGGGGGGTATGCAGGGGAGGCGAGGTTGCCTGGGTATAAAGGGCTTTCTGCAGGACCCTGCGTGCCAAGACGAGAACTCTAAATGGATTTCTCAGTATAATGAGGAGCCATTGGAATATTTTGAAGACAGTAACGACATTCAGTTCAATTAAAATACTTGGAGCATTTGCTCAGTGCCAGGCGTTCTGCCAGGTACTGAGGGTATACATATAAATAAGAAACAGTCTTTTCCCTTGAAAGTCTCAGTCTTATAGATAGACATTTTATCAGTTAGGAATGGAAGCTGAAAAACCAACTAAAGCTGGCTTCAACAGATGGAGGTTCACTTTTCTCTTGGAACAAGAATGCGAAGGTCCCATCCAGACCCAGGACAGCCGCTTAGGAGGCCAGCAGCACCTTTCTTCTCATGCTGCTGTCCTTAGGCCCTGTCCTCCCGCTTACCCCGCTGCACTGCGGCCTCAAAGAAGAGTTGAGAGGCCAGGGCGCAGAGCTTTCTCCTAGCGAGGGTTTGTGTATTTATTCGGGTAGAATCACCATCCTTACAGACATCTTCCTACATTCGATTAGTCAGAACTTGCCATGTACGCCTGGCTGGGAAAGTGGGAAATCAATTCTGTTTTGTTTTTACAGTTTCAGTAGTAGAGATAGATGAGCGTTTTTGGAAATGGAGTGCAGACAGACCATCCTACAGGGTCTGCTACAGATTCTAATGTGACGTGATAAATGTGATAGTGGAAGTTATGTGCAACACACAACCGAAGAGCATTTGCAAGGATGGTTCCTCATTCCAGGTGGCGGCGGCGAAGGGATAGCAGGGTGTTCCAGAGAAGAGGGGCTATGCTAGCTGCATTTGAAAGCACAGTAGTAGTTCACCATGCAGGGCGGAGGTCAGGGCCTTACAGGCATGTGGAAGGGAGGAGGAGGGAATGTATGCAGCTGCTTCTGGAAGAACCCATTGTCTGGTGTGACTCCATGATATCTCCATTTCTAAAACGAGATCATTGGTGGCAATGCAGAGGAGAAATTGGCTGGGAAACCAGGGAAGGAGTCTAGGATAACTGAGGGTTCCTGGTTATATTCGGAAGAACTGAGCCTTGTTTCTGAGTACAGATCTGGCTAGGCTGGAGAGCTGCATGTGACTGGGGCGCGGTGGGGGGGGGGGGGAGAAGACACGGTCGTTTCCAGGTGTACCTTTCCTAGAGAGATCTGGGGCCCATGGAGGCTGGAAAACTCATTCCAGAAGCTTTAATTTCCACTCCTAATGCTCATATTTGGCTAACGGTCCTAGTTTGTTGATTTTTAACTATAGGGATGCTTTTTAATGATTAATGCAAAGGGTGACCTGGAAGCTCCCTTCTTGGCTATTGGTCACAAAGCAGTAGGATTACTGAGAGATGGAGACCCACAGTTTTGATGAACCAGAACCCCTGCCCACTGGAGCTTGTCTTCCTGGGAGGAGCCTGGGCCAGACAAAACATCTGGCTGCGCCCAAGACCCAGAGTCCCTGCCTGCAGTTTCCCATCAATCACAGGACCGCCAGCCCCAACTGCGGTCAGCGTCACTTCCCTTCAACAGCAAGTGGGCAGCTGGCCCAGAGGAGGCAGAAGGCACCAGAAGTGAAGCTTCTGTTTGTAGCTCTTGCCAGGAATTGCGGCCGCAGGTTTAGCAGCTTCCAGAAGGTTTGTTTTTAAGCAGTGGCAGTGAGTTAAGCCTTAAACAGAGAAGGTCCATGTACTTGCACTGTGAGAGCTGACCTCCTGCAGGAACTGAACAGATAAGCGCATACACGGCAGGATGGCCCTTTGTCAGACTTAAGATTTCAACAAATCAGGAAATCGTCAAAAGGAGCTCAGAAGTTTTTTGAAGGAGAGGATGTGGATCACCCTGTCGGTGCCAGTGTAAGAGTGGTGGTGGTCTTGGCAATTTAGTTTTCATGGATCACTTCTAGAAAAAGAACACAAAGTACTTCAAATCATCCAAGAATGTAACCCAGCTGAGCTACACTGGATAGTCGAATTGGCCAGCAGACATGAACTTGACTGCCAGTTTACCATCCCAAAAATAGATTCCAGTATTTCTTAGAGGGGGATACCATTCATTCAGCCATAGACATGCAGACCTGCGTTTCTGTCCATGCTGGACCAGGTGAGAGCTTGCCCTCTCAAAAGATTAAGTAAACAAGCAAAAAGGAAATAAAAGAAACTTGTGTGATGCCATGTCATACCATTCTTTAAAAAAGGGAATTGTTTCCCTAAAGAAAATAGGAAGATATTTTCTGAAAAAATTGTGTTATAACAAACAAAAGAAAATGTAAATGGATAAATGGATACTATTCTCATTTAAATATAAGAAATAGGGATGATCAGTAGCAGAAGGATGGATGATGGAATGGGTGAGGGGAGATCATGAGCTAGAGCGACCATGATAGCGGCAAGTAAAGAATGAAAAGAAGCTAATGACACAGTGGCCAAAATCTACAAGAGCAGCACTTACCTTGTAAGAAATAAAAGCACTGAAGAAAGAAACAAGCTGGAGGGTCTGTCTGAGACTGCAAAAAAAAAAAAGTACGAGGGTGTGGAAATAATGAAAGAGAAGTTACCCAATGTGGAAGACAGAGGACCAACCAGGCAGCACAGATGGAGAAGATAATAATAAAATCGAAACTGTGAGCAGCCTCCTCTGAGAAGGGGCAGAGGGAGGGACCGGGGCTAAAGTGTCTTTGGTGACTTGAATGGACTCACTAAGTTCCAGCCAAAATGAATTAGATACAATTTGATGAAAAATGGATCAGTTCCAAGGATAATAAAAGATCCCTGAAAGTTTTTGGCAAAATACACTCACACAGGTAAGCACACAACCAGTCCTCCTCAAATAAAACAGTCATTTACGAGAAGCCACCCCCACACCAAATCCAATCCTCCTGAAATCTCCCCTCCTTCACATCAAAGGCTGAAGCCAGCGGTGTTGTGAGACCCAAGAATCATTGATTCAGCCAGGATCTAATATTCACAAAAGCCACAGAAAATTGCCACTGGGGCTTCTTGAAAAACTCGCAAAGACATTGTAGTAGGCTGAATGATGGCCCCCAAAGACATCAGGTTTTAATGACAGGAGCCTGTAAACATTAGCTTATTTGGAAAAAGGATCTTTGCAGTTGTGATTAAATCAGGGCTCTTAAGATGAGGAGATTATCCTGGATTCTCTAGGTAGGCCCTAAATGCGGCCACATGAATCTTTATAAGAGGGAAGCAGAGGGAGATTTTGTACACATAGAAGTGAAGATACAGAGATTGGAGTGATGCGGGAGCAAGCTAAGGCGTGCCAACAGCCGCCAGGGACAGAGGGAATTATTTCATGGGACAAGTGCTCATGCCATAATAATGTTAACAGCCATGGATCTTTATACAACAAATAACCTACCAAGAAAATGTAGAGAGAAATCTGTCATAAATATAAGAAATTGACAGTTGTAGAGGACTTTAACACATCTCTCTTAGTCAAGTAAAAGAAAAAAAATGTCATACACCTGAAACGAATATAACACTGTGTATTAGTCACACTTCAATAAAAATAAAGAGAACAAAAATAGAATTTCTTTTAGGTGATTTCACCATTTATTGATTTTTGTACTATGTAACAAGCTTGGTGCCAGGTACTTTATATGTGATTTCATTTACAATAGTCCTCTCAGCAACACTGCTAGACAGAGGCAGTTACTGCCATTCAACAGAGAAGTAAACTGAGGCTCCACAAGGCTACCTGATGAGCTATCCCAGAACTAGATTTGAAGCTGTGTCTTTGACTCCATAACCACTGGTTTTCCCTCTGGGTTACAGCCCCTTCAGGAGGCATGAACCTTTCATTTTATGGACAATATTTCTTCCAAGAAGAATAAAGACACATCTGCCCCTCACAGAATCCCTGACACGTCCAGGGCAGGTTCTGGCTAATGACAGGCAGTCACACAGCCTTCATTTACAAGGTGCCCATGATGAGAAGGAGGCCGGTCCAAGGTCACCCGGCAAGGAAGCCTGAAACACACGGCAATAGCCTAAGTCCTGCGTTTGTGCGCTGCCCCAGCCTCCCAGAACGCCATCACCGCGGTCACTTCAGTGACCCGAAACTCAGCTTTATTCTCTCCCTCATGGAAGTAACAAATGAATCTTTTTTCTATCAAGTACCAACTGGCCCCAGGAAAGAAGAGCCTCTTATTTTGCTTTAGACACCAGTGCTTGCTTTGGGCTTTTGTCTGTCTTCTCCGTTTTTTGCTCTTTGGATGGTAGGACACTTTGATTATTATTGTCTGCTATTATGACCATGGTTTAATTGTTGGTTTGCAGCTCCATGGCTCAGAAGTGGGCATTTTATAAAACAAGTATTATTTTCTTATTGCCGTTTCCAGTGTCACTGAGGATAATTTAGGCTGCATTCTCATTTGGGGGAAGGAGGGATTTCTGACCCTCTCCCTCCTGCAGCAGCTGTTCGTTCGTGGACCATTTTCCCCTGATGTAAAGATTCACCCTTAGGACTTGTGTCTGTGCACCATCCGTTGTGTTTATGGGGTGGCAACAGTTGCTCAGGAGGACCCAAGGCCCTTTCACATTCTGGGGCCTGGTCAGAATGCAAGTGAAATCAACATGTCAAGATGCTATGGATTTTTTTTTCTTGTTTTTGTGTATCTGTCTGATGTGCGATGGATCCAGATGAGCCACCTGTAAGCGGTGGGGTGGGCAGAATCCAAAAAACACCCGAAGTGTCCAAATTTCCTTGGGACTGAGGGAACTGAGGACCCAATCCCAGAAGCAGGTTTTGCCTGGGGACAGCTCTTGAGAGGTACGGGCACCTGCAGTGAGAATCCAATTTCCCCTAGCTTTTTAGATGGAGACTCTGGTGGAAAATCTCTTTGTGTCATTGAAGCTGAGTGTCATGAGCCTTACTCTCTTGCCAGCAAAGTCTGGTGGATTCTTGGTGTCAGGCTGGTAGGAAGAGGTAAGGGAGCAAGGGCCAGGTGGGAGTGCCCTCCCCGGGGCACCTGCTACTGGGAGATTGTGGAAGAAGGTGGGACTCTGCAGAAACACCACAAGAAAAAGGTGTCTGGAGATCCTGGAACAGGGCCAGCCCCATGATTCAGGTTGCCCTGGGGTTGAAGCAGGTGGCAGCCAGCTGAGCAATGAAGACCAGCCCCAGAGAGAGCAGAGTTTCAGGACAGTCCCCAGGGGAGCCAGAGAGAGAACTAGAAACCAGTGGGGCTGAGGAGCTGAGTGCCATATTTGTTGGTCACCACAAGCGCCCATGTTACACCCCAGGCAAACCAGACACCAGACTTAGGACACTGAGACCAACTCCAGCCCCTCCTTTGGTGGGAACTGGTCCTCCCACCCCTGCCCCCAGCCCTGCCCCATCACCATGGAAACCGCTGTGGCTAGGATCACAAGGCCACACCTGTCTTGCCTTCTCTGCAGCAGCTTGGGCATGATTGCCATCCCTCTGAGACTCTCTCCTCTCTTGGCTTCTAGAGCTGCACCTATTCCTGTTTTCCTTCTACCTCTTAGTCTTAGTCTCCATGGGCTTCTCTTCCCCCACTCATCCCTAAAGCCAGCATCCTCCAGAAACTCCCTTCCCTGTGTGCATCTCACGCTGCATACTCATTGGACCTGCTTGTCCAAACCCACCACCTGCACCCCGTGCTTGTGTCCTCCTGAAGAACTGGTACTTTCCTGGGGGGCCAGTCTCTCTAGCCCATCCGTGTCTTTGTGCAGCCTCTCTTCCTTCCCTGGCATTCCCTTTTCTTCTCACACTCCTTGTCCCCCCCGCCCTTCATCTGGACACATCCTGTGCATCTGACAAGACTCAACTCAGTTGTCACCTCCTCCAGGGGGCCTTGCCTCAGCCCCTCCACCTAGGTAGGGGTCTGCTCTGTGCTTACCTTGACCACAGTACTCGTCACACCACACTTAGGGGCAGAGACATGCCATGTTCCCATTGATGCCGTCTGCATCTAGTACCTGTTGTCTCTTGTTTGAATATGTGACTCTCAGTATCTGTATATAGACTCAGAGAACCTACCAGGCTGGGCTTAGCCAGTGTGAGACCATGATTGCATCCTCCCCATGTCTCCTGGGTTTGGACTAGGCAGCTAGCTCTGGCCCAGGGTCGGTGTGGCTAGCCCCTCTTACTTTGGTAGTGATAGAGCACCAAAGATTCAGTGGTAAGATCCAAGAAGGTGCATGTGGGCAGTAAAGAGAGATGTCAGAACCTCCAGCAAGATAGGACATATCTTCCTTAGTACAGAGGATTTCAGTTGCCTCTCACCATGTGGCACGCACTTGACAAGGAGAGTGGGTGAGTTTGGCTGAACTATGGGTGTTCCTGAAAGATGGTGAGCAGTTCATTCATTCATCAGTTCAACCAAACCAAGAGCTGAGCGTGGACCAGGCCTGGTGCTGGGTACCAAAGATATAGAAATGAATGAGTCAAAAACACAGCAGTTAAGGAACTCGGTAGGACGGGCATGTCACTGGATGGCTCTGATGCAGCGGGAGCACATGGAGGGAGCATCTCTCCAGACTGGGACCATGGGGTCGGGGGTGGGGGGGACATGGAGACACCCGGGGAAAGGTCGCCTCTGGGTGTGGGGTATCAGCTGGTACACACTAGTCAGGTGGTGGAGGAGTTTATGGGGTTGTTGTAACAAACAGAATGGCTTGAAATGAGAACAGAAATGTACTTTCTCACAGTCCAAAATCAAGGTGTCAGTGCTCCCTCTGAAAACTCTAGGGAACAATCTGTTTCTGTCCTTCTGGCTTCTGGTAGTTGCCAGCCACCTTTGTCTCATAGATACATCCCTCCAGTCTCTACCTCCGTGTTCACGTGGTCTTCTCCCCGCTGACCCCTCTGCTTCTCCGCATCCAATCTCCCTTTCCTTTCTCTTATGAAGACACCAGCCATTGGGTTTAGGGCCCACCTTAATCCAGTATGACCTCGTCTAAACTTGATTACATCTGCAGCGATACATTGATTACTAATTAAGGTCACATTGACAATTCCAGTTAAGGTGACATTGAAGGGGTTGAACTTGAGCGTATCTTTGTCGGGGAGACAATTCAGCCCACTGCAGGTGGCAGGTGCGGGGGCTTGAGGGGTGGGTAGGAATGTTCCGGGCAGAGAGAAGTCCCTGAAGCAAGAAGGCAAGAAGGAAACAGGTGGAGCAGAGAGGATTGGAGGATGGCAGCTGGGGCTTGTGAAGGCCTAGGTGAAGGAAGGAACAGTGTGGTTCAGAAGGATCACCCTGGCCCACATAGAAAAGGTGGATCAAAAGGGTGGGAGGGATTCTGGATCCAGGAAGGCCAGCCACACGTTTTATAAGGCTCTGTGTATGCTGTTCCCTCTCTTGTGATCTTCCTCTCTCTCAATCTCCTCCTGCTTTTCTTTTCTGTCTTCAAAACTGCTGCAAAGACACCTCCTCTTTAGAGTTTTCTTTGCTTCGCTCAGGTAGAAAACAATGTAAAAGGAAGGCCTTTGGTACTAGAGAGACACGCATTGAATGCTGGCCCTGACCCTCACTAGCTATTTGGTACACACTCTCTCCGCTCCCCCCCCACCACCCCCACCAGTGGTCTGTGTGAAACCCCGGGGACTTCAGTCCCCCCCCATCAGCCAGGTGGCAAAAGTAGCCTGCAAATCACAGGGTTTTTATAAGGATCCAGCACACATTATTGTGTTTTCTTCAATCCCATCAGCAGCCTCTGGGGCAGAGGCAGAGCGTGACGCACAACACGCTTCAGCCCTCTTCCCTGGCCTGTGTCATGTCTGTGGCCCAAAGAAGCAGGGAGAACCCATGGGAGCAAGGCTTCTTTGTGAAGGAGCACCTTTCGCCTCCTCCCCTCCCTTCAGTGCTTCCCCACCTGGGGGCATTGGTGGGGGAGCTGCGAAGCAGGATCCTCAAAACTGTTCCCAGCTTTTCAAAAGCCAAAGAAGACTGATGCTCACCTGCAGAGGAGATGCTCAGGCAAGCCTACTGTCTGCCTGGGCCTGGAATTAGCCCCATCAATCAGAACCTCTGATTAGCATTTTTACAGGCTTTGATTTCTAGAAGATGAAAACAAGTCTTCAATAAGAGTTTTAATCAGTGTGGTTGGTTTGGCAAAGGAAGTCTTCCCTGGCTCTCATCAAGGATTTCTAATACAAGGGATCATCACATCCCTGCAGCAGCCCCCCCAGCTACCTGCCCTGCACCCCCTCGAGCGTCTGCCCCTATTCCCATCTGGACAGCTACCCGTGAAATGGAAATTGGATCCTGCCAGGCCTCAGTGGGGAAATCCCTCAATGAAACCCAAAGTCCCACCCCCACCCCACCCTCGCCCCTCAGGGCCCCACCTGACCTGGCCTCCGAAGCGTCAGCCTCGGAGGCCTTTCTGTTGCTCACACGCTCCGGGCTGGCTGCCTTTGGGGGCCTTTGCACATGCTGCTCTTTACCACAGGAAGCTTCCTCCCACCTCTTGCTCCGCCCTGCTCTTCCCAGGGCTGGCACCTGCGAGTCTCGCCCCTTGCTTCCGTGTCCCCTCCTTCCGGAGGGCCTCCCCGGCCACTCTCTGGAAAGCAGGTCCTCCGTCTCAGCACACTGCTGCCTTCAGCGCAAGTGCCACGGCAGCTGATCGTCTTTCCAGGAGTTTGTGCAGGAGGGAGTATTGCCCATGTCCAGAAACCACTGGAAAATGACACCCTGTCTGTCCTTGTCTCCATTATCTCCCCGCACCCAGCTCAGGGAGGTGTTGAAACAAATGAATGCAGTAAAAGGTCTGGCACTTCAGCCTCTGTCCTTCCCGCTGCCGAGCTGCATTGTTTCTGCCTGCAGAGGACCTCGGGCTCCCGCCTCCCGCCTCCCACCTGCCGTTCTCTAGACCTCCTCAACGCCAAGCCTTTGACTTTTGTCTGATTATCAGATCAGCTGAGCTGAGTGCAACGAGCTGGCACTTTTAATTCATGGTCTCAAAGATTAGCCCTTTCACCCTGTTATGATTCACATGTAAACTATTGATTACTGATAGGGCCTCTCAGGCACACACCTGGCTCCCGGCCACAGCCTCTTCCTTCCCGAGGCGCGGGCAGCATTCTCAGGGGAAAGAGTGAGAGCACCAAAGTTGGACCCAGACTATAATTACATAATGTAGTTCTGGCTCACTCTCAAACCAGCCCTTGACCTTGGGCAAGTTATTCCACCTCTCTGAGCCTCCGGAAGGTTTTGTTTTGTTTTGTTTTTTTAAGATGGGAAGGATGTCACCTACAAAATAAAGATGCTCACGGGGGCCTAAGTGGGACCACGAGAAAATGCTTTGTACACGGTGGTTGTTATATAAACATGTTTCTTTTCATCTCTGTTCCGTCTCCATATTCTCTCTTCACAGCTTCCTAACAGACTGCTCCTCCTGGAATTTCATTCATTCATTCATGGATTCATGCACTCACTCCTTCAGTTATGCACCCTCTGGGACCTCAGTGGGTCTCTTAACTAAAAGGGGACGAAACCCAGACTCCGCTAGCTAATTCCGGGGCCTCATTATCTTCCCTCTCTCAGCCGAGCTCTATTGCCTATACCCTCCTGACGCCACTTGAACTCCATTGTGGGAATCACCTTTCTTCCTAGCCCCTTCACCTGCATGAACAGGGGAGAAGCAGGGAGCCTGATGCGGGGTTCGATTCCAGAACCCTGGGATCACGACCCGAGCTGAAGGCAGACGCTTAACTGACTGAGCCACCCAGGTGCCCCTTGTCTCACGTTATTAATGCAAAGAAAACACACTCCCTTTCATGCCATACAAACTTCAAGTCTCATCTCCTCCCTCCTTCCCTGACAAGTCCGGCCCCCGAGAACCTGTATTTTCTGAGAACGCGTCCCGCCGCACCACACAGCTTACCCCTTGGTCTGCTCCTGTGGTTGGCACCAATTTCACAGTCCATCGAGTAACATGGAGAAAGCAGAGAAGGAAGGGGGCAGCTTGGCACAGCAGTGGGTATGCATGTTTGCTCTGCTTCCTGGGGAGCTCCTACTTCCTCTTTCCAATCAAGTGTGGGGCCCCAGGCTGCCAGTCTGTTTCCTGCTGAATTCATGGAAGGGAAGCCCATCTGTCTTTACCCTGTCAGAAGCCCTCCGAGGGGATGCCTGCCAGGCAAACTAGAACCCACACAACTTCTGGTGTGGAGGACCTGCACCTCTATCTATAAAAGGGTTTGCTCAGGAAATCCAGGAGATTCACTTGAACCCTAGTAAAACTAATTGGTAACTGAAAAGAAACATGCGCACACATCCAACGATAAATACGTAACTAAAAATTAAATCTCATTCACAATGGAATAAAAAAAATTTAATAAGAAGTATGCAAAAAGAAAAACATAACAAAGAAGAAAACCATGACACTTTACCAAGGTACCTGAACGAAGCCCTAAATAGGTTAAGATATCTATAGTGTTCCTGGCTGGGAAAAATAATGTACAGGTATCAGTTTGCCCAAATGAATTGATGTATGTGTGCAATTCCAATCAAAATATCAATGGGAATTTTTTGGAACTTGATAACTATGAAGTTCATCTCAAAGGATCAATTTGGGAAAATAGCTAAGAAATTTGGGGGAAACAATATAAAGGGGGAGTTGCCCTGGAAGAATATGAAAATATGAAATATGAAAACAGAAGTAAGTTGCATAGGTGTGTTTGT
This sequence comes from Zalophus californianus, assembly GCF_009762305.2. NCBI lineage: Eukaryota > Metazoa > Chordata > Mammalia > Carnivora > Otariidae > Zalophus > Zalophus californianus. The sequence goes on along the minus strand of NC_045598.1, from coordinate 25,521,877 downwards.
GGTACCACCAGTAGCATCCACAGAGACCCTGGAGCTAAGGAGGGCATCTGGAATCAGAGTCATGACCAAAATGACATTTCAAACCCATGAGGGGAGCCTGGATTATTCAGTGACAAATGTCTTCATTCCCCAGACATTCATGAGCACCATCCAAAGTGTCAGGCACATCATAGGCACTGGGGCCCCCACTCATGAAAATTATCTTCTAGTTGGGGACACAGGTAGTAAACGAATAAACTAAGTATGGACTGCAATAAATGCTCAGGAGAAAGTAAACAGTATTTTGATAGTCAAAACAGGGACGAGGCTACTTTAGACAGGTGGTGGGAGAGTTGGTGTCCATTTGGAAACATAATGAACCTATACCTCAAAAAATAGAACTAACAAGTTCTGGGGAAATATTCAAGTTTGGTTTTTTAATCATTGTGGGAAGAAAAGGGTTTGCCTAAGCATAACATGACACCCAGTATCTTTTTTTCTAAGTTATCTTTTTAAATAAAAAAAAAAAGATTTTATTTATTTGAGAGAGAGCACAAGCAGGGGGAGCGGCAGGCAGAAGGAGAAGCAGGCTCCCCGCTGAGCAGGGAGCCCGATGTGGGGCTCGATCCCAGGACCCTAGGATCCTGACCTGAGCCAAAGGCAGATGCTCAACCGACGGAGCCACCCAGGCGCTACGACACCAGCATCCTTAAGGGAAAAGATTAGCATATTTGTTACATAAAATGAGTAAGTCCAGGTGCGCCTGGGTAGCTCCGTCGGTTAAGTGTCCGACTCTTGATTTCAGCTCAGGTCATGATCTCAGGGTCCTGGGATCGAGCCCCACCCATGTCAGGCTCTGCGCTCAGCAAGGAATATGCTTGAGGATTTCTCTCCCTCTCCCTCTGCCCCTTTCCCCCGCTTACATGCTCACACACTCTCTCTCTCTAAAATAAATAAATAAATCTTTTAAAAAAATAAGTAAGTCCTCGGGCGCCTGGGTGGCTCAGTTGGTTAAGCGACTGCCTTCAGCTCAGGTCGTGATCCTGGAGTCCCGGGATCGAGTCCCGCGTCGGGCTCCCTGCTCGGCAGGGAGTCTGCTTCTCCCTCTGACCTTCCTCTCTCTCATGCTCTCTACCATTCTCTCTCTCTCTCAATAAATAAATAAAAATCTTTAAAAAAAATAAAAATAAAAAAATAAAAAATAAAAAATAAAAAAATAAGTAAGTCCAAAACCAAAATAGACACCATAAACAAAATTTAAAGGGCAAAAAGACAGCAGATGCTAGGAGAAAATATTAGCAATATATGAGAGAAATCAAAATATATAAAAAATAATAATTAAAAATTATAATAGAATTATAATTAATTGTAAATTGAATTTTAAAAGACAAAGAACTCAGTTAAGATGGGTAAAGGTTATGAAGATATATAAGTGGACAATAAATATATGCAAATATATACAACGTAACTAAATTATCTAAAAACACCAGTGAGATTCCGTTTTGGTTTAGCAGATGGGCAAGTATTTTAATATAGAATATATTTACAACATTGTAATATCTGATGTTGATGAGGTGAAGTTTAGAGAGAAGAGTCACATTGATACTGTTTAGTGGGAATGTAAATTGATGCAATCACTTAAGAGAATAATTTAGCAGCATTTATAAAAGATTTTAAGTGTATACCCATCCCCCCCCAAAATTCTTCCAACAGTCAACTGAAATATTAACAGAAATTGCAAAGCAATGTAAAGATGGGAATGTTCTTCGCAGTCTTATGTGAGATAGTGAAATATAACAATGTCCATTTTTGTGGGAAAAAAAATGAAGTATATGTATTATGTCCATAACAATCTTAAGTGAAAAAAAGTGACTTAAAATTATGTAAAATATGGTCCCTTTTGGAGAGGGGGTGGGGAATGCGTGCACACTGAAAGAAAGTCTGGAAGGATGTGCACCAAGACTAATAATCAAAAAGCTTTAGAGAACAGATTGGTTTGTGTAAGAAAGGGATTTTTTAAAAATTCAGTACAGCTATATATTGTTTGTCTTTTTCTGCCTTGAGCATGTCTTATTTTTATAATTTAAAAAGATATTTTTTAGGGATTTTATTTTATTTATTTGAGGGGGGAGGGGCAGAGGGAGAGGAGAAGCAGACTCCCCACTGAGCACACCAAGCCAGCCACTGGGGGGCTCAACCCCAGGACCCAGAGATCACGACCTCAGCTGAAACCAGGAGTCAGGTGCTCAACCGACTGAGCCACTCAGGCGCCCCTCTAAAGATATTTTTAAAAGGAGAGAGTGGTAAATGAGTTGGCTTCTGGAACAGGAAAAGGGCATCAGCGGATAAACTGGTGAGATCCAAATGAAGCATGGAGCCGAGTTCACAGCAATGCACCGATGTCGGTGCCTCAGTTCTGACAAACTGCACCTGGGAAACGTAAGACATAAGCAGTGGGAGAAATGGTGAGCGGTCTATGGGAATTCTCCATTTTAACTTTGCAACTTTTCTGCAAGTCTAAAATTGTTCCAAAATAAAAATTTGATTAAGAGAGAGAGGCTGGTAGTCAGTAGCTTTGGCAGCCAGAACCTCTTTGTCCGGGGAGAATTCAGGGTTCCTACTCAGCTACCTTGCCCTGAGAGCTCTGTCTGTGGCCTGCAGGCACCCCCCGTCACATGGAAACCCCTGCCTGGCCTCCTCAGATCCCCAGGGATTATCTAAGCCAAGACTGTGTGTAGCCAGTATCTCAAGTTCTGCTCCTGGAAACCAAGATGTAGGCTCACCCCTCCCCCCCACCACAACTGGATCAGCCTCTCAAACCCCACAACACACCCCTTACCTTTACCCGCACACCCCTTCTTCTACGGCCGAGTTTCTTAGAGCAGATTTAGGTTCAGAGTAAAATTGAGACCAAGGTGCAAAACTTTCCCATTTGCCTCCTGCCCCACCATAGGCACAGCCTCCCCATTATCAACATCCCCAACCAGGGTGGGACATTTGTTACAAGCCTACACTGACACGTCGTTATTGCTCAAAGTTCATAATTTCCATTAGGGTTCGCTCTGATGTCATACATTCTATAGATCTGGACAAATGTATGATAACATGCGTCCACCGTTATAGGATCCTAAGAGTGTATCCACCCACCCTGAAGACCCTTTGTGCTCCACTATTCATCCCTCCCACCCATCCAGCTCCTGGCAAACAGGGTTTTATTTTTATACCATTTCCATAGTTTTGCTTTTTCCAAAATGTCATACAGGTGGAATCCTACAGTATGTGGCCTTTTCAGAATGTCTTCTGTCACTTAGTAGTATGCTTTCACGTTTCCTCCATGTCTTTTCATGCCTTTTTAGCTCATTTCCTTTTAGCACTGAATAATATTCCATTGTCTGGATGTACCACAGTTTATCCATTCACCTACTGAAGGACATCTTGGTTGCTTCCAAGTTTGGGCAGTTATGACTACAACTGCTATAAATATCTGTGGGCAGGTCTTTGTGTGGACCTAAGTTTTCGACTCCTTTGGGTAAATACCAAGGAACATGAGGGCCAGATGGTATGGTAAGGAGAGTATGTTTACTTTTGCCAGAAATGGCGAAACTGTCTTCCAAAGTGGCCGTACCATACTGCGTTCCCACCAGCAGTGTGTGAGGGTTCCTGTTTCCCTCCCCCATCCGCGCTGGGTAGTGTCAGTGCTCTGGGTTTTAGCCATTCTCATAGACATGTAGTGGTATCTCATTGCTGTTTCCATTTGCATTTCCCTGATGACAGGATGTGGAGCATTTTTTCATGTGCTTATTCCCCATTTGTCTATCTTTGGTGAGAGGTCTGGTAAGGTCTTTGGCCCATTTTTTAATCAGACTTACTTGTTTTCTTCTTGTTGAGTTCTAAGAATTCTTTATATATTTGGGGTAACAGTCCTTTATCAAATTGTGTCTTTTGAAAATATTTCCTCCCAGTCCACGGCTTATCTGCTCATTTTCTTGACATTGCCTTTTGCAGAACTGAAATTTTTAATCTCAGTGAAGCCCAGCTGATCAGTTGTTTTTTTCACAGATCATGCCTTTGGCGTCATATCTAAAAGTCTTCCCCACACCCAAGGTCGTGTAGGGTTTCTCCCACGTTGCCTTCTAGGAGTTTATAGTTTTATGTTTTCATTTAAGTCTGTGATCCAGTTTGAGTTAACTTTTATGAAGGGCCTCAAGTCTACAGCTAGATTCATTTTTTGCATGTGGATGTCCAATGGCTACAGCACCCTTTGTTGAAAAGACCGTCTTTGCTCCCCGGTCAAAGATCAATTGACTGTATTTCTGTGGGTCTGTTTCTGAGTGCTCTATTCTGTTCCATTGATTTCTTTGCCTGTTCTTTCACTGATACCACACTGCCTTGATTACTGCAGCTTTGTCTTAAGTCTTGACCTCAGGTAGTGTCAGTCTTCAGTCTTGTCCTTCTTCAATAGCGTGTAGTGGTTCTGGGGCTTTCTTCTCTCCATATGAACTTTAGAATCAGTTTGTCGATAGACACTAAATGGCTTTCTGGGATTTTGACTGGGTGTATGCCTTCTCAGCATCCCCCTCACAATCTAGAATGATATGGATGTGGACTCAGGAAGAAGTCTGGGGACTATTGTGTACAGTGAAGAGACCGGGGGGAGGGGGGGGGGCTTTGACAATGGCAACACGAAGCTCATGATAATCAACAAGGTGCACAAAACCTGCCCCCCTTCACCCCCTCCCTGTTTGCTGGGGACCCCCAGTGGGAGGAGCAGGCCAGCTGGAAGCTACGAGGGTGCTGCTGGACACTGCTGTCCCTTCTGGCAAGTCTTTCTTGGGTTTCCCACCTTCTCTGACCGGAAGCCCCTGGGAAGAAGGCACTGAGCCCACAGTGACAGCCTTCCTCTTCTCTCTGTTCAGGCTCCACTTCCTGGTGTTTGACACGGAGGAGGTCCACGACGTGCTGCGCATCTGGGATGGGCCTGTGGAGAGTGGGGTCCTGCTAAGGGAGCTCAGCGGAGCAGCCCTGCCCAAGGACCTACACAGCACCTTCAACTCGGTCGTTCTGCAGTTCAGCACCGACTTCTTCACCAGCAAGCAGGGCTTTGCCATTCACTTCTCAGGTCTGTGCTCACTTCCTGCCCACCCCTGTCCATCTGTCCTGCGGCATAGCCCCGCTCCCTCCAGTCCCTCCTTTCCTCCAGGCCTCTCCTCTTGTAGAGAGAGTCACTGAGCAGTGGCTGTGTGCCTGGTACCTGGTTAGCACTTGTTCAAATATATGTGCTGAGCTTACTCTACGGGGGAAGACAAGCAGCTTAAGAGACACTAACGTGCAGATTGATGAGCATCTGGGGGGAGAAATATAAACTATAATGTTTACCGTGGAGCATCAAGGAAGAAAGATATTCCAGAAAACACAATGCCCAAGCTCAGGCCCGCGGGATGAGTAGTAGAAGTTACAGAAGGAAAGACCGTGTTTCAAGCAGGCGGTAGTTGATGATGCTGTGGAGGGGGAGGTGCCACAGAGTAGGACTTGGGGGCCATCTGTGGATCCCTGTTAGACGAAAAAGAGAGAAAAGGGCTCCCTGGGTGCAAAGAACACGTGCACAAGTGCAGAGGCGGGATGAGAGGATCCAGAACATGTGAGCTGAAACACGGGGAGCACGGAAGGAGGCACGCAGGCCCCCGGTGATGGTGGGATGGGGCTTGGTTATGGACAGGCTGCTCTACATGCCGCACACTCTGGTTCTTAATCTAGTGTGGGTTTCAGGAAGGACTGAGAGCCAAACATGAATGATCTAAATTCGATTAATTATGTACTATAGTAGCCAATTATGGAGGAGCATGACGGAGAGCTACCAAAAATGGGCAGTGCTCACACATCCAAGTCCCAGTATTAGATAATTCATGTGTTGGTCCTGCCTCCCCCTGTGATGCACCATCTCATCTCCTCTGAAGTGCCTCTTCCATCACTCATCTCCCTGCATAAGTGACTGTGCCTCGGTGTATGCTTATGTTTATTATACAGCAGCTGTCTTCATTACCATGTCCTTACTCCACTGTGGGGGGGGGGGGTGGCGTTGCCATGGTGATTGCGGAGCAAGCCCATGTGGCACCCATGCCATGGCTTTGCCTCCGCAGTCTCCCCTTGTTGGTGTATTAACTAAGGGTGGTTGGGTATATTTCTGGTACCAGGTGGGCTGGAATGGTGTTACAGACCCTGCTTCTAGCTCTTGTACACATCTGTCTTCTCCGTGGAGATGAGCATTCAATAGTCTATAGGGCAGATGAGGGCCTCCAGGATTATGTTCCTTTATACCCATTAACTTGCCCAGTTAACACTCATGCAAGCTTCTAGCCTGGCGGAGGAAGAGCTCCTTGCAGGGTTCACTGGGATTCTTCTTACTGGGAATCCTGGCACCCATTCGCCCATGGAGAGTCTCTGGGGATCCAGGGTAACGCTGATCTCATCCAAGATTAGGTCCCACCACGGGGCAACAAGGGAGTCATTTTTGATAAGCATTTCCCCACATCTGTTCCCTGGAGTTCCACGAACTGTTAACTGATGTTGCTGAAGAAAGAACTTTGCACGATCAAATGATGTTGAGAAGGTGCTTAGGTCAAGGCAAACCTAAGAGGTTATCTGTAATTTGGGACCTCTGAGAACTTTTGGTATGCTAATTTAGCAGGTGAATTCAGACGGTGTCTATCTAGTAGGTCACAGTTCCCAAACATATTTGACCATGGATGACTTTTTCCTAGACCATCTCAAGAGACTAGCATTTTATGGGACGGACTTTAGAGATTGCTGGGATAAGCCATAAAGGGTCCCCCGGCAGCGAGGAGAGCAGAATGCCGAAGAGACGGCGCGGTCCACTCTCTGGGGAAAGGAGTGTTATGAATAATTAAACCAGAAATGAATTTTCTCTGACTGTGCCCAAGCTAATGGTTATGGCTTTAAAAAAAAAAAAAAAAAAAAAAAAACCTCTAAATTGCTCCGACAGATTCCCCCGTGGATTTGCATTATATGACCTCCCATGCACCGTTAGCGTGTCCACGTGGGACAGCATCCCTGGGCACTGTCGCAAGCCTTGCCTTCGCCCAGCAGCTCAGGCTGCTTTCTCACGCATTGCCCAGCCCGTAGAAGTGCTATTCATCCTTCAAGGTTCGTGGCAGATGCCACTTCCTCCTCATCTCCCCATTCAGAATAAATTGCTGTGGCCTGTGGCACCCTGAGCACTTTACTTCAGTTTCTTCAGCACGTGGCCAGTCCCAGACACTCTGCCTTGTTTTGGAGGTGGCCACCCCCTTGCCATTCCACAGACAGCTCTTAGAGAGTCGGGACCATGTCCTGCCAATCAGACCCCTCCACGGCGTATGCATGTAGCAGGTGCTCACTCACTGCTTACTGGATAAGCAGGCACATGAACACACGCACACGTGAACACATGGTTTTCTCTAATGCATGGGTGTCCTGAGGCAAGCTGCCCTGAGCATCACTTAGGTCCATGGAGAGGGGAGTGGGCTAAGCTACCTAGCCTGGGCTCCAGAAAGGCTGCAAAGACCTGGCCCGGGGTCCGGGTGTAACCGAGGTTCAGGAAAGGTCACCTTGCCCTGTGGCTGTCATCAGTTAGCAAATACCAAGACTCCTCTAGGGAAGGGCAAATGGCTCACCCCATGTTAACTTTATAGTGTGTGTTTGACAGGGGATTGTGCAGAAATGCCAGAGACGATTAGTGCAGACTTGGCTTTATTAAGTAAACATGTCTGTGTAACATCTAACATCCTGTCTGAAACACGTGGATCCACCGTGTCCCTGGGGCTTTGCCAAGCAGCTCAAATTCAGGAGCATTAAAGAGGGAAAGTGGGAACAAAGAGAGTTGGGGGGGACACTGAAGGAGAGGGAAGCATAGTCACTGCTACCCCTTGAGCCGGTACCATGCCAAGCACTCTGCTATTAATTTTCAAGGAAGCCTTAGAGTATGGTGGCCATTATTAATCCATGCTGCAGACGGGGGCTCTGAGGCCCAGGGAGGTTTCTCATACAAGGTCATCTAGTTAATAAGCAGCAGAGACTGGATCAAAACCCCCATGTCTGATTCCCAGACCTAGGCTCGTCATCATTGGACTCTGTCGCCTCCTATATAAATAATCTTTCTGAGTATGGTCAGAACAGGGAGCTGTTTTTCTTTCAGGGAATCATTTACATGTGTACAGTCACTGTAAAGCTAGAGATGAAAGCTAAGTCTGTTTTTAATTGGGAAGGAAGAAGATTGATTCTTATTTGACTTTATAAATAAATTCAGTAAGTGTCAGATGGTGATGATTTGTTCATTTATTTATTCATTCAACAAATATTTACTGAGCATGGCTGTGTGCTGGGTAATGTTCTAGGCCCTGGGGATACAGTTGGAAGCAAAACAGCCGAGGTCTTGGTTCCCACGGAGATGCACAAGTGATAGTACAATAAAGAGGCAAACAAATTAGCGAGAGTATTACAGATTGTGCAATGAAAAGAACAAAACAGGATAATGTGACCAAATTGGTGGAAGGGGGTCAAGGGATGAGCCCAGAAGAAGGTGGTCAAAGAGGCCCCTCTGAGGAGGTGATTCAGGAGCTGAAAACTGAATGACAACATGGAGCTGGCTTAGGAAGGTCTGTGGCACCATCGTTCCAGGCAGAAGGACCAGCAGGTGCAAAGGCCCTGGGGGGGACGCGGGGAGGGACCTGAGCTTGCTGTGTTGGAAGAATTTACAGTTGTGGCTGGAGTATAGTATAATATGTAAACAGATGAGCATGCCTGTATTCTGGTAAAACTTTATTTACAAGAACAGGCATAGAGCCAGGTCTGACTGTGGGCCCTAGTTTATCGCATGTTGCTATTGGGTATGAGGTATCAGATGTTGTAACTCCAGACTTGTTCACACAATCTTAGATCTTATAGTTAGTGATATTAGTGTGTACAGTTGCCCTGGGCTGGGGCTTCTCGAGCTTTTCCACTGAAGTCCACCTCAGAGCAGAAGAGAGTAAATGTATCTCCCCCTGCCAATCTGGAGGCTGTAGGAGGCTACAATCTCTTTTAGGCTTCATGTTTTTGCTGAAGAACTCGGGTGAATTTTACATTCTACTCCACAACAAATTCATTTGGTTTTGTGCATGCTATTTTTCCCAAAATTTGGGGGCAGGGGGAATCTGACCCTCCAAGCAAATGAATGTTACGTGTCCTGTGGCATCCAGTGCCTCCTGCCCCCGGGGCCCGCCAACCACAGTCCAGAGGATGACTAAGTTGCCGCTGCCCTGATTCTTTCTCTAGACTTTCTCTTCTATCATTTCCTTTGCTCACAATGCATCCTCTCATTCATTCGCTCTTTCATTCTTTTATTCATTTACTCCTTCCCTCCATCATTCATTTGACATTCACTTTTAAAGCACGCAGTCCATCTTACACTAAGTTAGGTATCAGACTGCGAACATCTCCCGCATTCCTGAGGTTTTTGAATGTTTACATACATCTCGGCTACGAGTGTTTGTTTTGAACTCCAGTTTATCACCTGCTACAAACATCAGACTTTGCTCCGGTTTCAGTCTGATGGGTCGCTGGGCGTTTGCCGCGCAAGAGAGGGCGCGGTCTCCACCTGACTGCAGTTCTCCCTGTGCCTTCACAGCCGCTGCTCGGCGTGCAGGCAGACCAGCTCCCAGCCCGCCGGCAGACCCTGCTTGTCTCTGCTTATCTATGCAGCAAGGCAGGTATCGTTAAATCGAACCCAACTCACTTCTTCTACAATCACAGCTCTGCAGTCACACCTAACTCATGGTATCTCGTGACAGGTGGATGCCAGCGATGGTGAAGGTTCTGGTAGGGCTCTGATGGTGGTCCCCAGTGGTGGTGGAGGCAGTGACAGGAACGGGGGTGAGAACAGAAACAGTGGCCCTGTTGCCAATGCCGCCAGTGGGAGGTGACAGAGATCATGGCCGTGGCACTGGCAGCGGGCACGGTGGTGACAGTGAGGGTGATGGGCTGGGAGCCTCATTGTCTGGCACTTGTTCTTCTGTTCCCTTGTCCCAGTGTCCACAGCCACGTCCTGCAACGACCCTGGGGTCCCACAGAACGGGAGCCGGAGTGGCGACAGTTGGGAAGCCGGAGATTCCACGGTGTTCCAGTGTGAGCCTGGCTATGCGCTGCAGGGGAGCGCGGAGATCAGCTGTGTGAAGATCGAGAACAGATTCTTCTGGCAGCCCAGCCCGCCAACGTGCATCGGTACAAAGCAGCCTCAGGGTGAATCCTGCCCTCTGGGCCCCCCACTTGTGTGTTCCAGACCCCGTGGCCTAAGTGGTAGCTGCATCTGGAGGCTGGCCAGGAGCCTCGGAGCAGCTGAAAGTCGCAGAAAACCCAAAGTTTACGCTGCTTTGCGTGCATATGTGCACACACACACTCCCTCACATTCATACACTCATACTCTTCACACGTGACAAATTCTTCACTCTCCAAAGTGGGCCCCAAAATGTCTAACCAAGCATGTCTGCGTCTTTTCTCTGTGGCTCAGGCCATATAGGTTGGAAGGAGGACGATGGGTGAGCTCGGGTAGAAAGGTCAGCAGGTTCCAAAATGCCCCTTCTAATATCTACAGCACAAGAAGGGTATCCACAGGCTTGGGTGTAAAGGGAAGAACCTTGCCCTTTCTCTTCTCAAGGAAATTATTGGTTACCTGGGTGTTAGATCCCTAGATCTGTCCTTACTCTTAAAATCTCCCCATTTGACCCATGCAGAAATGGAAGCTCTGTGACTTGCCCAAGGTCAGGTAGCTTGTAAGGGTTAGGGGGTGAATAATCCTGCTCCCCAGCTCCTTGAGCCTGGGAGGAGGAAGGAAGTTGAAGGGAGAGAGAAATAGAAACATTCCAGGTGCTCATTGCCCCATGACCCTTTTTCTCAGGCAAAATGCTGAATGCATTTATCTCCTGTGTCAACGACAGGTGTTAGAAGAGAAGCAGTAGTCCCTGGGTCCCCTTACTGTGTGCTAGCCCCACACTGGACATTTTCTTACCCAGCCTCATTTAACTTTAACTTTCCCTATAGCTCTCTGAAATGAGCACCATTCCCTCATTTTACAGTTCAGGAAACTGAAACTCAGACACATTTGGATATCTTGCCCAAATCACAAAGCTAGGATATAGCAGTGCCAAGATTCACACCCACATCAGTTTGAAAGCAGAGCCTTTCAATTTCCTACCTCCCACACTGGCTCCTATGCTGGGGATGGGTTCCAGGGACTTCCCAAGACACAGCCCAGCGGCCTTCACCCTGGCGATGCCCTGCATGGCTTTCCACAAAGGCTCAGTGGGAGGCTCTGTCCAGGCATCCAAGGACTGGCCTTTGCCAGCCAAGCTCTCAGGCCTGCTGCTGAAGGTGAGACACTGAACCCTGTCTCTCGAAGGTGATTAGGAGTCACCCGGGTTATGTGGTAGGAGCCTGGTGAATACACAGCTGACAGGAAGTTGAGACCTGGCTTCCAGAAACAGCCCCGATCTCAGCTACATGGAGCAGTATGTGGGAAAGAGTGTGGGGTACTGAAGTAGACAGATCTGGGTTCAGATCCTGGCTCTGCCATTGACTAGTTCAGTGGCCTCGGGGGAACTGCTCCATCTCTCTGAACCTCAGTTTCCTATTAAGTGAGAATAAATATACTCATGGCATCATGGCGTGAGGACACAACTAACCCAAATCTCAAGAAATCCTCATTTCCCTCCTTCCTTTTCTCTTTCCTTCTTTCCTTCCTTCCTTCCTCGCTCCCTCCCTCCCTCCTTTCTTTCCCTTCTTTGTTGACTTCTCTCAAGTTTTTGGACTCACCTCCCTTCCCTGAACCCAAATCCCACCTGGGTAGTGGAATTATTCTAGTGAGGCCCAGGAGGGAATCAGATGACCTCTGAGGCCCCTTCCAAAGTTAACATTCTCTAGGGCTGTGATTCCTTAGGCTTCTCCTACAGAAAAGCAGGTCCTGAGACAAGATTGGCCCAGGTGGAGAAGAGGGGGTTGCGCACGGTGTTAAGCTGTTGAGAGCAATAAATGTGCAGCGAACAGGGCAAAGAGGTTAATTCAGCTTTCATTACCCATTCTTCTGTTCTCAGCTTGGGGAAACGTTCCTCAGGCAACAAAATGAATGTCTTTGTCTCTTCTCTCAAACAGTCTGGAAATTCCAGTGACAAGCCCCTAATTTCCAGCTCCCTTGGCAGTCTGCCATGACTGGTCTGGCTGGCCTTGATATCCCTTCATTATAGGGAGGAAGCAAAGGGAGAAAACAAGTATTTATTGAGCGTCATCCCCATGATAGGCACTGGGCTAGACATTTTAGCTTCATTCTCGCAAATGGAATCATCAGATGGTAAGTTTAGAGCTCAGGTTCTGGATTGCAACTGCCGACCAAGTCTGGTGGCTTCACCACAACAAGTTGTGTAGCCTTAGGCAAATTACTGAATCTCCCTGGGCCTCATTTTCCTCCCCTGTAAAATGGCATTAGGAGTACCTCGCTCACCGGGCTAGGAGGAAAGAAGTTCATGCCGTAAAGCGCCTAAGACCACATCTGGCTCACGGTGAACACGGTGTGTGTTAGAAGTTATTATTGTTGTTACTCTTTTTTTATTATTATTTTATAGATGGGGAAGTGGAGGCTCAGGGAGATGGGAGAGCTTGCCCAAACTCACAGCTAGTAAGCAGCATAGTCAGAATTGGAACCCAGGACTAGTGTAACTTCGAGTTCAATGGCCTTTCTCACACCTCTCGTCCCTCGGGTCGGCCCGGCCACTGCTTGGCCCTCTGGGGTGACCAGCTGCCTGCTGCCACCCCCTCCTGGGCTTCCATGGTTTGTAAGCTCCAGCCTGGGCCTGCAGACCAGAGCCCACCCTCTGTTTCTGACTCACAGTAGGGAGGGGACAGGGCGTGACCCTAGATGCGGGGCAAGCGCCCTGAATTGGGAGCGACACCTGGCTTCTAGTTCCCACCTGGCTTCCCGTTCCCACCTGGCTTCCCGACCTGCTGAAAGGACCAGGCAATGCTGGGATGTTGCCAAGGCCTCATTTGGTCACCTGCAGCTCGGCTGTCCTGCTGGCTAGTGCCGGGGCCTAGAAAGGGAAGGTGTACCCCTCCATCAGCCCCGAGCAGCGGGAGCGCTCCTGCTGGCGAAGTCGCTAGGAGTCTGGCAGGCCTTGACACACAAATGGTAGAGGGTGATGAAGCCCATGTTGGGTCCTGAGTGGGAAGCAGATGCCCAAATGTCCAACGCCAGGGAACCATCTGGAAGGGAACTGCTCCAGGACAGAGGCCTAGAACCCAAACCACAAGCACTTTGGGGGTGGGGGCAGTTTCAGAAACAGCCAGGCTCACCCCCATCCCTGGCTAACTTAAGGCAAGAAACCCCTGAGCCACAGAGGAAGCTCACGCCCTGTGGCCCTTGCCCGCATGGAGGCGGCACTGTGTCCCCTTAGGAAGGTTTCCAGGGAGCTGGGACTGCCCACGTGACCGTGGCTGCCTCAGACAGTTGCTAGGGTCAGGCCACTCTCGGAGCATGGGACAGTGGGGCCTGTTGTGCAAAGGGCAAGGTCTTAGCCCGATCGTACGGGCCTCCAGCGTGTCGCCTTCGTGTAACCCTCTTCAACAAGAGGGCGCGGGGGAGAAGCGAGCCACACACTAAGCAGACCTGGGGCAGGGAACCGTCCTTGCTCACTGAAGCTCTCCCAGCGGGGGCTGCTCCCCTGCTCCCCCGCCCGCAATCCCGAGCCGAATGGAAGAGTGCAAAAGTGCTGCCCTTCCGAGCCAGACGGGTGAAGGTTGAGTCTCAGAGTGACTCTGGGCGGGTCTTTCAACTCCCTGAACCCCGGGCTCCTCAGTTCTAAACCAGGAAGAAGAATCCATAGCTCACTGAGTGGTTACGAGACGTAAATGAGATGAGGTATCTAGAATGCTGTGTGTCATGTCGGACCTACAATAAGTGCCCCCTTGAGCGTTCCTGGTGTTCCAGTTGAGACTTGGGATATATTTTCCACGGGGCAGGGGGCAAATTCACTACTCTTGTGATCATTCAGGCTTTATGTTCAGCCATGTTAGGGCTTTTATGGCCCAGCCCGAAGCCTGCTGTTTCTTAAAAAGACCCGGTGGGCATTGACCGAGCCCTCACAGGCTTACCCTGGGTGAAAGCTACAGCGTGAGGCAATAAAGCTCAGCTCTGCGACAAGCGAGTGTCTGCTCTCGATTTGGGTCTTGGATACGCCCTTGGCTCCCACCTCCGTGTCCAGTCTCAGATCTGCTGGCCTCTCCTTGAATGGCTTTCCCTGCTCCTATGGGCTCCCTGCTGACCTACTCAACCTCAACCCCCAATGGCGCCCTGTGGGGTTTCCTAGACCACGCTATACTTATAGTCTCTACCATCTTTCCTGTTGACGACCCCATACACTTTCCAGCCCCTGGTTTACCAGACCCCACTGCTACAGGGCAGTGGCCCAGCCATTTAGGGGAGAACCTGACTCGGGATCTGGGAAGTGCCCCAGCAGGCTCTGGGTAAGCCGCTTGCTGCATCACCAGCCACTTGCGCCCTCCCTGCCCGTTAAAAGGTCCGTCCTCGGGGGGGGGGGGGGACCACCATGGACGAATGGAGCTCTGTCATATCTCCACCCAAGTGAGGTGCACACGCTGTCTTAGACAAGGTCTTCTGGAAACTTGGAAGGTATCTGCAGCTCCAGGCAGATGCTGAGAACACTGACAGGAAGGAGGCCAGCTGCACTTGGCAGGTAAACGTGGCTGTGTTCTTCACACCTCCTGATGGCGGGCGCACTGAACTCAGGATCAACACCCACAAAGCTCACCTGGAAACTGGACGTGAGGCAGTGGAAGGAAACCATGTGGTTCAAATGTCTAAAAGATGAAGGAGTGTCAACTATTTCCAAATATTGACTATTTACCATATGCCAAATGCTTTAACAGACCTCTCCAACATCTTTACTACCATCCCTGAGAGAAATAGTACCTCTTCCTGCAATAGGGAAAGGATGCTGAGGTCCAGAGAGGTTAGGTAAATTCCGTAAGGTCACACGGCTAGGAAGTGGTGGGGCCAGGTAGTTTGGTTTTGTTTCTAATAATTTCTTGAGGTGAAATTCACATAACATAAAATTCACCTTTTTAAAATGAATGATTCAGTGGCATTTGTTACATTCACAATGTTATGCAACCACCACCTCTGTTCTAAAACATCTCCGTCACTTTGAGGTAAAACCCTGTATCCATTACATCCCACCCTCTTGGCCCCTAGAGTCAGGTTTTCACTCAGGTCTGCCAGACCCAGTCCCTCCTCCACTGTGCCTCGCCAGCACCCAGGGCTGACCTTTGTCTTCCTCTCTCCCCAGCGCCCTGCGGGGGAGACCTGACGGGACCATCAGGAGTCATTCTGTCGCCAAATTACCCAGAACCTTATCCACCAGGCAAGGAGTGTGACTGGAAAGTGACCGTCTCTCCAGACTACGTCATCGCCCTGGTATTTAACATGTATGTACCTGTCCCCCGGGTGGGAGACAAAGGGCTCAGAGCAACTAGGGGTTTTAGACAGGGGTCTCCAGGTGAGTGCACACAGGTCTGCTGGGAGCAGATGAAGGAGCCCGAAGGAGGGAAACTAGCATTTATTGGATGTCTCCTGGGTGCCCTGCACTGTACTCAGCAGCTTCACCCATATTGTCTTATTTCATCCTTATAAGATGTTGAGATTCAGAAAGCAGGGCCTTGCTGGACCCTTTTCCCATGGCTCCGCTGTGTTTCCCCCCTTTGCTGTCCCCGGGCTCCTTCCCTCCTCCTCCCTAGTTTGTGAACAGGCTCAGGTTTTTCTCAGGTCCTCCCCCAACCAGCTCCTGCATTGCCTCCTTTATCCCTTTAGAGGCAAACTCTTCAAAAGAATCATCTCTGCTTGCGTCTACTTCCTCGCCTCCTGTTCGCTCTCAGACCACTGATAGCTGGGTTCTGCCTCCGTGGTTCCGCCAGCAAGTCCTCTGATAAAAGACACCAGCGACCTCCTGGTTGCCACACAAGATGACACTTCCCATGTCTTATCCCGCTGCACCTCTCGACCCCTCCGTCCATCTGTACCCTGCTTTTTCTCTTTGGTTTCTGTGAAGTTACTCCGCTCCCGTTCTCCAGCTTCTTCTGTGACTTTACAGCTTCCTCATCATACCCCCCTTGCTCTCGGCCAGGCTCTATTGCCTTTTCTCTTCTCATCCACACTTCCTTCCCGGGCCAGCTCATCTGCTCCAATGGCTTCACCTTTGTCTCATAAACTGGAGACCCCACACTACCACAGCCCAGACTGCCTTCTGAGCTGCAGGCTCTCCTATCCAACTGTTGGGGGTCTGGTGCCTGCAGGCGCCTCAAATGCAGCATGTACACACCTAAGCCTATGACTCCCTCCCCTCCCCAGAAGAATGCTCTTCTGACCCCTGAGGAGTGCCACCATCATGCACCTGCCCTGCTGCTTCCATTAGTGAGCAAGCTGTGGAACCTCTGCTGCCTTAACAAGCCTCACATTTTCCCCTCTTCTCCAGCCTCCCAGCCACTATGTTGGTGGAAACTCTTGTTACTTCCCATCCAAACTACTACCATAGTCTCCTGACTGGTTCCTCTGCCCCCATCTTCCTCCCATGCCAACCTCTTCTTAAGTTAGCCGTGGAAGTGATCTTGTCATGTGAAAATGCTAAAATAACCACCTCATCTTTCATTTGGAACACATGATATAACATGCTACTCAGCGATAAAAAGGAATGAATGACTGATACATGCAACATGGCTGAATCTCAAAAATACCACACTGAGCTAAAGAAAACAGACCCAAAAAAGTCCATAATGTATGATTCCACTTATACAAAATTTTAGGATCAGCGAAATGAATCTATGATGATAAAAATATGTTCAGTGGTGGCTTCTGGGGGTGGTGAAGATTGGCTGGGAAGGGGAGCATTTGGGGATGGTGGGAATGTCCTGGGTCTTGCTATGCATGTGTCAAAACCCATAGGGTGATACACTTAAGAGCTGATCATTTCATGGGGTATAACTTATACCTCAATTTGAAAACAAACACACAAATAGATCTCTTATTTTAAAACCCTGTCATGGCTTCCTCTTCCCTATAAAGTCAGAACTTTGGTTTTTCAGTCCAAGCAATCTGGCCCCTGCCTACCTCTCCACTCCGTCCCCCCCTCCCCCACCCCGTCATAACCCCTGAGCTCCAGCCAGACTGAACTGCTCACAGCTTCAAGACTACTCCTTGCCCTTGTGACTTCACCTCTGCTTCTCCCTTTGTGGAGGCTTCCTTTTCCCTCCTTGTCCAGCTACCGGGGGGTCTCTGCATCTCCTAAAACTTGACACCAGCTTGGCCTCCATGAAAGTTTCATTCCCTCCTCCCCGAGGAACTTTGTGTTGTGATCCCATGTGCCTGTACAGACTTTATACTTTGCTTTGTTGTCTTCACATCCGTCGCTTCCTTCAGCCCCATCGCCATCTTGAAGAAGGTGTGGCGTCTGACATATGCCTGTGTCCTGAGCACCTTGCACAGTGCCTGGCATATTGAGAGTGCTCAGACGAAATGTGATGACTGAAGGAAGACAGGGACAGACAGAAGGCAGTTAGAAAGTGGTGGAGCCATAATCTGACCAATACTGACTCCCTCCAAGACGCTTCCCTGGTGACTTTTGCAAGAGCAGGTGGTTGGAAGCAGAGTTATAGGAGCAAGAAGACCACACCACCCAGCAGTGGTGGTGTGCCTTTGCAGGTGACCCCAGTGTGAGGGTGCCATGGAAGAAGGAGGCCGGTATACATCTGGCTCCCCCCACACACACCCCAGATCCCAGGGGCTCCACATTCTTGCCAGTCTTGGCATTTTCCATCATTTTCACTCTAGCCAATCCAATGGGATCGATGATATTCAAGAACTCTAATATCCAATTTGCCAATTTTTTTAATTTCAGTTTTTTTCCCACATGAGGGTCAAGATAACTGAGAAAGAGGCACGCCCGTGGGTGCCAGGAGCGGGGTGATAGCAGAATCTGAGAAGAGCTGGAAACTGGCTCAGGGATGAGGGGACGGAGCCAGGTTCTTCATGAGATCAGACCCCTCCCTGCCTAGGAATGGCCCCCTGGGTGACTCTTTCCCTCCTGGGAATGGAGGTGCAGAAGAACACAATCTAAAGCCCATCGGAGGCAGATAAGAGAGCTCCATATATAGAATTGGCAACTTGTTTTCCCTTCTGTGCAGAGTATAGTGAATACAGACAACAATACTGTGCTATAACCCTCAGACTTACTAAGAGACTAGATCTTAGTTGTTCCAACCACTAGAAAGACGTGATGCCTGTGTGCAATGGGATAGGGGGCTAGTTTTCACCACTATGGCCATCATATTACAGTATAACATGTATCCAATCAAACATGTTGCACACCTTAAATTTACACAATATTATATGTCAAATGTATTTCAATTAAAAATATATTTTTTGTTGTTTTTTTCCGGAAAGAGGGTATTGGGTTTTGAGCTCTAGCTTTCTGGGCACTGACTGTAGGGCCAGTCTCCTCTGCCCCCAGGCCTGGCTTATCCATCTCTGGGCCCGACTGGGAGGCCGTCGGGGCTTCCCCTTCTCCCTCTCACCGGGAAGTGTCAGGAGTTGGGCGCCGGTGGGGGGGAGGGCTCACTGTGTGGGAGGCCCCCCTCCCTCGGTGGAGCCTGTTTTGACCTTAGTGGGGTGGGGGTGGGATGTTTTTGTTCCCCAGCTTTAACTTGGAGCCTGGCTATGACTTCCTCCATATCTACGACGGACGGGACTCCCTTAGCCCTCTCATAGGAAGCTTCTATGGCTCCCAGCTCCCAGGCCGCATTGAGAGCAGTAGCAACAGCCTCTTCCTCGCCTTCCGCAGTGACGCGTCCGTGAGCAGTGCGGGCTTCGTCATCGACTACACAGGTAGGGCCCTGGCGGCCGAGAGCCGGCCCGAGCCGGCAGAGGGGAGGGGTCGCCGGCAGAGCCCCTGCCCTCCCTGTGGCCCTGCAGGTGGCTTAGCCTTTCCCTCCCATGTGCCCCGGCACTGTCCTCACACCTCATTTCTATTTCCACATCCCTGCTCCTCTCCTGTCCTTTCCCTGTGAGGGTCAGTCCTTGCAAGCCCGAGCAGAGGGGTCAAAGCAGGCCGCAGCACGTTTTTCCTTAAAGGCCCAGAGAGTCCATATTTTAGGCTCGTGAGGCATTCGGTCTGTGTCACAACCGCCCAGGGCTGCCACTGCAGCACTCCAGCGGCCCAGGACAAACTACAGAGGAATGGGTACGACCATGTTCCCATAAACATCTCCTTACAAACACACAGGCCTCGCTCCCTGCCCGGTCGAGAGCCTAGACTGTCAGATTAACTGCGTCCCGGGCTCATGTTTGCTACTTCGCAGCTGTGTGGCCTTGGGGAGAGTTACTGAATCTCTCATCCGTTCCTTCATCATAAAACGATGGTAGACTGATCCCTGCCTCACAGACACGTTGTGAGGATCCGTGACCCTGTGCTTCAGAGCCCTTAGTCCGGCGCCTGGCACATAGCAGGCGCTCCATAATGTTCCAACAGCAAGAGTAAGAGAGGCTCCAGGCTCCCAGCCACTCCGAGTGCTTCTACCCTGTTATTCTCTGGGTGACCTTTTCTTCTTCCCTAATTATCCCAGACACCATCATCCAAATCCTAGCTCTACTTCTTGCTTGATTTGTGCGCTTGGCAAGTTATTATCTCTTGGAACCCATTCCTCCATCTATAAAGTGGTGGTAATAATAATTATGCTGCAGAAGGTTAAAATTAAAAGATATTTTATACATACATATTATATGTAGGAGTACAATGCCCAGTAGGTGCTAAACACTCTACAGATACTCTAGAGATGATCGATTTTGTTATTGTTGCTCCAACCCAAGTTCACCCAAGCCTCATCAGCCTGTGTAGACAAATGAGGTCATATTACCCGTTAAAATTAAAAAGTTTCTGGCTCGTGTCCCCCACTTGCATAGTGTCGGACCTCAGCAACCTTTTAAAGGGTTCCTTAATTAAATATTTCTGGCAACTGCTGGGAATGTCTCACATACACGCGCAAATAATACCAATCATAACAACAGCTAACGTACCATCTACCACCTGTCAGCACAGTCCTAAGTACTCCACATCCATCAACACATCGAAATCCTCGAAATTGCCGACCGCCTGCTCTGTTGTCAGATACAGTTCTAGAAGATCCTTAGTGCACAAAGTAGAGAAGGTTTTGCCGTGATATTCTCTCCCCATGGGGCTGGCCTGGATAATGGATATTTTGCCATCCTCTCTTCCTCCAGATACCTGCCACTCAATAAACCTCCTGTCCCCAAACCCTACTGCATGCGCTGGAATCAGAACAAATAAGGTCACATAGCGTGGAATTCTAAGAGCAGCATGACTTGGGGGACTTAGACTCAGCCCGGGACTGTCGCTCCACCACCGCCGTCCCCACTGCTATATTATCATTTTCATTTTTCTTACCGTTCCCCTCTTCCATCACACCCACAGAAGTACCCTAAGTCCCCTGCCCCCGGGCCCTTCTGTCGCAGCCTTGCAGAATGGCACCCTGTGTCACACCCACGCTCAAGTGGCTGAGCTCGACCAGAAAAAGTCACACAAACGTGGCACTTGGAGCCACTGCAAGTGATGGCTTTTAGCCCTGGCCGAGCATTAACAACTGCCTTAGCCACCTCTAGCTTGTCCCTGCTGGGGTCTTCTCCCTGGTGGAGATTCCAGAATGTGACCCCAGAGGTCACCCCTCCAGCTCCTTCACAAGAGGACTTCAGCTCATCGTCCCTGGATACAGTAAGCTCCTGGGTTCACGGCATCCTGGCCGCAGCCACCTCTCCCCGAGTCCCTTCCACTGAAGCCACGGGCCAGAGCCACACTTACAGGCCCTCTTTCCCAAAGAAGCCCTTCCCACTTTCAGCTGTTGGTCCAAGACCACATCTGGAGGGGTCCCCAGCTCCGAAACACAGCCCCACGGAATAAGGCCTGCCCAGCAGCCATCTGAGCCAGCCGAGTGGCTGAAGGAGGCCAATTACTGGGGAGAGGGGAGAGGTGCCCATGCACTCTCCGCCACCTTGTTGGCGTCTGTGGTTCAAGCACTAAGATAAATGTGCCTGTTTGGGGTGGGAGGTGCCTGGTGAGGCCTGAGGCAGCCTTCCTTCCTTCCTTCCTTCTGAGATGGCACACTCCCTAATATCAGTCATCCCTCTCCTATGGCCCTGGCCTCTGGTCAGGCAGCCCATTTCGTGGGACCCAGGGACCCTCTGCCTTGCCCCCATGGTCTCCTTCTCCCCATCCCAGGATCCCTGGATTCCTGGAATGGGTCTACTCTGCTACTGAATCCCATGGCCTCAATGATATCCCCGCCATGCTCAATGTCTTTACGGGGTGGCCTTCATCACTTATTAACTGTATGACCTTAAGTAAGTCCCTTACATTCTCTGAGCATCCCTGCCTCACCCATCAAAGAGGAACAGTGCAGTGCATGAAAGAGCTGGTGTGGGGGTAGGAAAGAGGAACAGCCCCCAGCACAGGGCCCAACGCCAGGAGCTACCTGGCGCACACTTTGATCCACCTTCTCCATCTGTTGCCTTCTTTCCTGTGAAATGGATATTTCATGTGTTCTGCTCTCGTTTGGAAGAGAGAAGAGTTTGGAACCCTCCTCATGGGGCTAGCCCCGTCGAATGCAGTACAGTTTTCTTTTCTGTTTACTGGAGATATAAAGTGTGAGATGATGTTTTGCACACACGTGAGTGTGAAATATTTATAACATGAATATTTGTGGTGTGTATGTATATGTGTCCTATTTATGTCTCCGATCCACGGCAAAGAATTGAGACACTGTGCTCTGCGAGTCCGTAGAACACCATACATTGAGAGGTAGCCCACTAAGGACCAGCACACTGAGGCAGGTCTGGATCCTTAGGAAGAGAAGAATTGGCCGCATTCATGTAGATGCCATCCTGTGTCCAGGGCAGAATGCTGTCTTGTCTTTTAGAGAGATCCAGGGCTCCTCTAAGGCTGAGTATCTGGGTCTCTTGGGAGCTGTGGCTTCAAGGGTCCTGGTTTGGGAGGTGAGGGGAGTGATGTAGAGAGATGTTGCCAGACTTCGCTGGGCTTAGTCCAGTGAAAACCACTCTCTGAGGTCAATCCCTCCTCTGACCACAGGCACATAGACCCCTTTCCCCACATCCTGCCAAATTCCCAAGTGGGAAGCAAAAACGATGTGGTTGCAGCTGAGTCAGGGGTCATTTAGTTTCAAATCAAGAGACCCACTCAGACCAACTTCAACAAAAAAGGGGGTAATTTATTATAAAAATGCAAAAAAAAACAAAACATGTTCAAACCAACTTGAGACAAAAACTTTCTTATAAGAAAATTAATGGCCAGACTAATTTAAGCTAAAAGGCATTCTATATCTTAATATACATAGTACACATAATAAAAACTCCCTCTCACTTAACACAAAAAGGGAACATATTTTTAAAATATAAGAGCTCAAGGGCAAGAAGCATAAACTTCCAAGGGACTGAAATCAGGAAGGAAGACTCGAAGGTTGGGATTACCTCCTGTCTCCAGGGCCACTTGGTCTCCTCCCTGCTTCTTCCTGAGGATCTGCTACATTCTCCTCTCTCTGCAGATGCATGTTCATTGCTTACCCCAGGACAAGTATGGCTGTCTCACTCTTGACTCTGAATCACTTCCCAGTCTGGGTCCCAATTCCAGCTCCAAAGGACCTTCAGACTGACCAGGCTTAAGGCAAGCATCCAGGGAACAATGTCATGGAATTAGACTTTTTCATTAGGGCCAAGGGCAGATCATTGCAGTTTTATTCTTTTGTTCATTCAGTAAATATTTATTTAGCACCTTCTATATGCCCGACACTGTTATAGGGGCTGAGAACAAAGCAGGGAGCAAAACAAAATTCCTGCCTCCATGGACTTCACATCCTCCTGACAACCAGATGGATAGACATTTCTGCCACCAATGAGATCTTGGAGGCTCCCCTACTTATAAGGCAGTGATCGGCAAGTTTGTAGAGGTCTCTGTCCAGTTGCTCCTGGAAGGTGGTTGTGGTGTCTAAGTCATTCTAGGCAGGTCTTCTAGATGATTCTGAACGCAATCATGTCATTTGTGGACTTTTGTAAGACCATGCTCTGAGGCATTCTCATCTGAATTCAGCCACCTGAGTAGCTTTACCCTTTGCTAGAAGGAAATGGGATGAGAAGGATCCTGGTTTTTGGATACAGTTACTAAAAATGAGACTCAGAGAGACTTAGTGTCTTTCTCCAAGCCAAAAACATCAGAAGAATGGGTGTATGGTGGAGGGGACTTTTGTTGTCCTCTTCCAGCAGGTGTGGTGGTCTCCTCCTGGGCAGGGACAGGCTAGGACGCCCATGCATGAGTGTAGAGACCATTCATTCATTCAACAAATGCTTATTGAGCTCCCACTTCCTGCCATGCCCTATGCTGAATATGGATGCTACTGTGGTGAGCACAGTGGTCATGGCCCCCACCCTAAGGTAACATAAAGGTGAGTGAGGGAAACAGACAATACATAAGTAGACCAACAAGGAATAAGAAGCAGAAGTTAGGAAAGAGAAAGCTGCTGTGAGAAAGAAAAATGGGCAGTCAACTACAGAATGGCAGTTGGTGAAGGTGAGGACCTCGCCCAGCGGGTGATATTTAAACAGAGGCCTAAAGGTTGAGAAGAAGCCCGCTGTGCAAGAACGGGGCTGGGCGAGTGTTGCAGACAGAGGGAGTTTGAAGAAGTTCAGAAGAAGAGTTTGAAGCCTGCGTTAGAGAATCTGAAGTAACTCAGGAAAGGCCAAGGTCAGCTTCTACCAGAAGGTACTAAAAAGTACCTGTTTTCTCTTTCAAGCCCTTGGACATGACACTATGGGCCAAGGAGTTACAACCAGATTTCCACTCCTGCTACCACTACCACCACCCACCACTGCCATGGGTCTTTCTTCTGTAAATTCAAAATGGAAACACGTTCATGGTTGCCTCTTTTAAAAGTAGCGCCTGTTTGTTGGAAAAATTCAAATAATATAGAAGCATATAAGATGTACTCTAAAAACGTAACACCTCCCATTACTACCATCCCCTGAAGTACCATTATTAATGGTTTGTTATCTCAGTCCAGATATTTTACGTAAATATCAAGTAGTGTAAATTCTAGAACAAGGGTTAGCAAACTTTTTCTGTAAGGGACCAATCAATAAATAGTTAGGGTTGGCAGGCCCGATGATCTCTGTTACATCTGCTCAGCATTGCTGTTGTAATGCTAAAACAGCCATGGGCAGTATTTAAACAAATAGGTGTGGCTGTGTTCCAACAAAACTTTATTAAAACTCTATACAAAGACAGGCAGTGAGACTATGGGCTATAGTTTGCTGATCTCTGTTCTATGTGAATAGAGATCACACCATATGTACTAATCTGTCATAGGGGTTTGTTTTTACTTTGTTTTGGTTTTTGTCCGATGATAGATCTTGGTCATCTTTCCATATCGGTAGTCAAAGACTTCTGCAGTTCTTTTTAAAGCCTGCTTGTATTTTGGTGGATGGCTGTAATCCAGCCTTTTTAACCAGTTCCTTACTGGTTGGGTGTGTGGACTGCTATTTTCAATGTCTTGCTATTACAATGTTTAGAAATGTTCCTTATCTATTAGGACAAAAAGAAGTTGGTTATTTTACTGCCCCTGTTCTGGAGGGCTTGTTTTTTTTTATTATTATTATTATCCCAATGATGTTTCAGACATTATAGTTTTATCATTCGCAGCTGAGCTCTGGTCTGGCTGACTGAAGACCTGATTTTGGTCTTAATTCTTCTTACCAGCCGAATGGCTTGGGACACATTTAGCCTCTCTGATCACCACATTTCTCATCTGTAACCTGAGCAGGAGCACACCTGGCCCTGTCTGCTGCAGAGGCCATCGTGAGGCACAAATGAGATAACAGATTGGAAGGTACTTTGAAAATCACAACGTGATACTCCTCTGTAAGGGGCTATCATCATTATCATTACCTTTGTCATTTTCATTAATGTGATAATGCTTGAAATGATGAGCTCTTCTTGCTCTGACATGTAACTATAAAATACAGTCTGTAGTTGGAATCGCTGATGTGATGGTGGATTCGCCAAGCCCTGAGGTGTTCAGCCAAACAATTCAGCATTCATTTATTAAGCAGCCATTATGTGCTAAACAGAGCCAGCTCTAATACCAGGTTCTGTGCTAATTGCCAGGGTTATGAAGAGAATAGGTGATAGTCCCTGTCCTTTAGGAGTCCAGAATCCACTGGAAAGAAATACACTTATCCATCCTACCAAGATAATGCCACACATGCTATAATTCAGGAAATAAAAACAGAATTCTGCCAGACAGGAGGCAGAGTTCAGGAAACTCGCTCAAGAGAAGGTGGCATTAAAAAGTGTAGGAGTTTTTGCCATATGGGGAAGGGAAGAAAGGGCTTTCTGACAGTGTAAAGTTCTGGGACAGATGTGCCCAGCTGTTACCTAAAAGACAGCTTCTTACATGAGGTAGGCGTTTATCCTCCTTCCTGTAAAAGAAATCTAGAGATTGTCATCCAGAGATGATGAGGTCACCCCCAACACCATCCCTGCTCCTTTTGTCTTTCTGCTATACCATGCTAAGACATGGCTCCCATCATCATGGCTATCTCAGGATCCAAAATGGTGACTGGCGTTCCAGCCATCATGTCTAAGTTCAGACTGGGGGAAGGGGGAAAGAGGAATAAAAGGCCAATGAGCATCCTCTAAGCTGAGTCACTTTCTTTTAAGCAGCCTTTCTAGAAGTCCCACATTTATCCATTTAAGAGACATTTATTGAGTGCCTACCATGTACCAGGCATTGGACTAGAGCAGTAGATAAAACTGGATAACTGTCTCATGGAACCCACATTCTAGTGGAGGGAGATAGAAAAAAACTGGGTAGATATATAGTACATGAGATAATATTGATGCCAGTGCAGAGAAACAAAAGCAGAGAAAGGGAGTGCTGGGGAGAGGAATATCAAAAATTTAAATAGCTGGTCAAGGAAGTGTCTCTAAGAAGGAGACACTGCGTTAAATCCTGAAAGAGATGAGAGAGGGAGCCATGCATACAGAGGAACATTCCATGCACAGAGGCCAATGTGGTTGGAGCAAAGTTAGCAAAGGAATGATGGGAGTTGAGATCAAGATCGTAGAGGGGTGGGGATTGGGGATAGAAGGTGCAGGGCCTGTAGGCCTGTAAGGACTTGGGCCTTTACTCTGAGGCAGGAGACTCTCTGACCTGACTGTTTACATCTCTCTGGCCAGATATAGCTGCTTAGATGCTAGAAGGTATGGATTTTAGCTGGTGCCTTGGTACTCTGGATAAAATCTGGTTTCTATTATTTAAGGATGAAGAGGGGAAATGGTTATTGGGGGCCACAGCTAGTTCTGCCCCTTATGAGCTATGTCAACTTAGTCCTAAGTTACCTAATTTCTCGGAACATCAAATTAGGTTTGACCTGCTGTCATTTGTAAAAAGAACAGATGAAATATAAGATGGTGACAGTTCCATGTGTCTCTGTTATTCTCAGATGGGTCACCCAATGGCCAGTTGTATTCTGGCCAGAGCCAGTGGGCTTCAGGAAAAGACAGATTTGATGAGGGGGTGAAGGGAACACACCACAGAGCACACAAGGACACCACTGAGGTGTCTTCTGCTAGATGAGGGACCATTTTCTGGGTCCCACCTGAGTTTAAATGCAATAGCATATCCGGGACTACTGCACCCTTAGCTATAGACATAGACAAAGAGCAGGGCCATCATAAGGGCTCCGATGCAAGAGTGGCCAGACTTGGCAGGACCATGGACTCTCAGAGCCCATCCCATCAGTCACTGGGCTGACTGGCAGCTGAGCAACAACCCCCCCCCCCCCCGAAACAGCAGCTATCTCAGATAGATAGCTTAAAAGATGCCCAGGTGACAAGGACAGCCTCAGCAAAATTCCTCGGCTATTCATCCCTGAACTCTGATCCCTTCTATTCTGGCTCTTTCTGCCTTAAATCTGCTATTTGAGCTTCTGAGTCCTCCTGCAAGGACTGCCAGCACCTTTTTGTGAGCCCTGATCTCCAGACCTCCCTGTAGTGTAGCCTCCAGGAGACCAGTGGAACCCTGATACCCAGTGGCATGTCCCTGACCCTGCCCAGCCTCAGCTGTGTTCTGACACTGCCCAGCCATGACGACACCAGTGGTCTTTGGACAGGAGGATGAGGAAAAACAGCAATGGGTGCAAGTGAACATTGGCTCCCAGAGCTGCTCAGGATTTCCAGATAATGGTGAGGGAGGCTGCGGAGTGCCCTTCTCCAGAGATGTGGGGCCCCAACTAGTGCTCCCAGTTGCTCAGGCAGCACCAAGTTCGCTCTCGTCCAGCACAGAGGGACAGAGTGGGTGCCTGTTAGGTACCTTATGGGATGCCTAATTGGGAAGACATATATGCAACAAAAATCAAGTGGAAAAATACTACTGTTTTAATAAACTAGCAAGCACCCAATAGCCCAGTGCACAGCCCTGGAAAACTGTTTAGAAAGTCCAGGGCTTGAAATGGGGTTTCCCACTTCCTTCCTAAATCTAAGTATTGGTACCCATGCACTCAGAAGTACCTGCCAGGTATGGATATGACAGCAGGCAGCCTCCCTTGGAGAGGAGTGAGTCAAGGCATGACAACGGGCCCCCAACATTTAGCTGCAACTTGCTCCTTTATGGGTTAGGGCAAGAATGTGGGAGAAGAAGGAAAATTTCATCCTCTAAGATGACCTCCAACCCTAGATTTAGAGAAGTTTTCAGACCTGAAGGGAGAAGGACCACCAATCCCAAATCCCCATATGCTCTGTGGCTAATTTGAGTCAAGGTCTTCTCCTGGGTGCTGCACCATAGACTTGAGCCACTAATGAGTCCTCTGCATGTGTGGTGTGTGTGTGTGTGTGTGTTTCTTTTTTCCAGAAAACCCACGGGAGTCATGTTTTGATCCTGGTTCCATCAAGAACGGCACGCGAGTGGGGTCCGACCTGAAGCTGGGCTCCTCCATCACCTACTACTGCCACGGGGGCTATGAGGTTGAGGGCGTCTCTACCCTCAGCTGCGTCCTGGGGCCTGATGGGAAGCCCGCGTGGAACAACCCCCGACCAGTGTGCACAGGTGGCGGAGCAGGGACAGGAAGGGGCAGAAGGGAGTGCCAGCAGCGGAGGGGGCTATTGGCTGGGGGGTGGGACATGGCCCTCCAAGCGGGCTCCTCGTGTTCACTGTGAATGAGAAAGGCTGGAAATTCACCAGATGTACTGTCCCTATCAACGTGTCCTCGCTCTCAGATCACATAGTGTTCCCACCCCCACTCAGATAGAGGTCCTCTGCAGAGGCCTCCACACATGCCACCAGCTCGTATGAGGGAGATGGGAGTTTCAAGGTGACCTGGGCTTATTCCTGAGCCTAGGAAGTCACTGAGAGGTCAGGTGTGTAAAACTAAGGCCAGCGGGGTCTGGCTCAGCCATGGGGCCCTGGCAGGAGGCATGGGCTAGAGTGTCAGAACTTCAAGAGCATGGTGGCCATCCAAGTTGGAAAGCAAGGAGACCCGTTTGCTCAAGGGAGAGGGGCTGGGTTGCATGGGCCAGCCGCTTCCAATGGGACCTTCAGCTCTCACTCATTGGACACTAACTGCCTTGGGGAGACTTCAGCCATGGGGCAGAAGATCATTCCTAGGCCCCTATGCCTCTAGGGACGGATGCTAGTGTTATTAGTTAGAGGGCAAGATCTGACCTGTGGCCTGGAGGGCCTTGGATGGCATCAGGGTGGGTTTCGGGCCACATACCAGGCCAGGGATGTCCTCAGAACTCCCCTCCTCCACGCTAGTGGCTGCAAACCTCAGGGCAGCCCCACCAGGGCCAGTGGTTCAGGCTGGGGGTGGGCAGAACAGAGGATGACTGTTGATGAGAGGTCTACAATGTCACCTGGCCCTCTCTCTGATTTCTCTTGCAGCCCCCTGTGGGGGACAGTATGTGGGTTCAGATGGAGTGGTCTTGTCCCCCAATTACCCCCAGAATTATACCAGTGGACAGATCTGCCTCTATTTTGTCACCGTGCCCAAGGACTATGGTATGGAGGTGTTACATGTCTGCTTGTATGTTTTCTGACCTCTTCCGGGACCTCTGGCCCTTCTCAGTTGTGTCCCAATCCTGCCCTCAGTCGTATGCACGCCCACTGTAGGAACAGGAAGTCTTCTATACAGGACACCTGGGGGCAGATGGCATGAAGTGGAAGGAGGATACACTGTAGGCACGCTCCTGACACATGTGGGAGGAGGGTCCCTGGTGAGGCCAGCAGAACCAGGGGATGCAGCTGGGGAGGGGCTAGCCAGGACAGAGGGAAGGCATGGACACCGGAGGCTAGCCAGCACAGCCTAAGCCTCAGTAGAGGGGCTGCAGTTCCAGGCTGATGGGGAGCCCAGGAGAGGGCAGCCAAAGGGCAGGAAGAAGGAAGGAGTGGGACAGAGCTGGGAACCACCGAGTTCCAGTATTCCATCTGAGACTGGGAGGCTGGTCCAGCAACTATAGGTAGGGCCGACAAGAAAAGTGAGGAGCAGGCCAGTGTCCCGAGACAGCAGAAAAACCTCCAGATTCTAAGAGACGCAGCCAAAAAGAACCAGGCTTGTCACCTGGTTGGCAGTGGGGACATCGAGGAGTCCTGCCATCCCTGGAGGATTCAGGAAGTTCAAAGGGGCAACCAGGCTGGTTGTACCTGGGCAGTCAATCAGGTGACCCACCTGGATGCTTTCTCCCTGGATCTCCTCTTTGTAGGAGGAGTAACAACTATTTCTAAGCAGGATTGGTGTTGGGTGGGGTAAAGGGCACTGATACATCCTGACCATCTGGGAGAGGGACGGATGGGGCAGCCTGCAGAGAGCTGGCCGCTGATTCCTGAGATAGGATGGCATGGGTGTAGGGCAAGGCCTGATATCACCAAACATTTATGAAGCACCTCTCAGGGACCACGCGCTCTGCTGCAGACATGAGCTTGACATGCTCCCTGCCCTCTGTAAACTCCCACTCTCATCTTAACCTACAGCTCCAGCCATCTTGAACCACTCCCACCCCAGCCCCTGTACACTTAGGTGTGTGGGCACATGCTCCCCAACATACTTAAGTGGCAGGAATTTTTGACCTTCAAGGTCACCATTAGCAATGTCCTAAAAGGTTGTCCAATCCAATCTGCCACACAGAGGAGAATCCTCGATAAGTGGTGTGCAGTTTGTGCTTGGATTCCTCCCTAATAAAGAGCTGGGGCCTTTAAAAGGACCAACCCCAAGGCTGGTCAGTTTCACTGGGCTGAAACCTGCATGCAGAGAGCTGGTTGGAGGAAGGGCAGTGATCTGTCCCAAGTATCTTCTCTTTGCCAAGGATGCTGAACCCGGGGATTAGGGGCAGATTTTTGCCTCTGGGTCTGCAGTATTTGTCCTCTAGCTCAAGTCTCAGCTCTGACATCCTCTTCCAATAGATCTTCCTTTGATCCCCTACCTAAAGTGACCTGCCTCATCCTATCATGTTTTCCCATTACCTCCAGGGCTTAATTTTAACACTATCTGAAATTATCTTGCTTATCTCTTTGCTTAAGTGGGGTTTTTTTCCCCCTTTATTGACTTACAAATCACAGGGGCTTTCCTCAGCCACCCCCTCTCTGCCAGTCACTGCTGGAGGGGCTGTGTGTCTGACCCCACAGCGGGCACAGCTCCAATTAAGCTATCTGCAAGACCTTGGTTCAGTCTGCCTGCACCGGCCTCCCAGTTTGTCAGGTGCATCTGAGGGCAAGAACCGGGGGAGGAGAGAAAGGAGCAGAAGTCAGAGGGGTGGGAGGAGGAGCAGGGGGGAGAGCACATTTTGGAGCCCTGAAAATGGGTGCTGAGTTAGGTGAACAGGATAGGAAACATTCCTGCTTTCACAGGGTGTGCATTCTAGTGGGTACCTGGCACACAGCAGGTGCTTAATAAATGCCATTTTGCCTCTTCCTTTGGGTTGGCCAGAGGGAAATGAGCTAAAGATGTTTGCCCATTCCTTAGACAGTTGTTCCTTCCCCAGGAGCAGCTGCTACTCACCACCCTTATTCCTCTTAACTGTGGGGAATCTTGTATCAGAGCTATCCTGGTCAGCTGAATTTTTGAAGAAAAAATAAAGGAAAATACAGGGTCCTGAGATCACATGGAAAATGGGGGATGTTGCCAAAAGCCCTCCCATGTCCATGAGTAGCTGCTGCCACTGCTGAGAAAGGAATAGGCTTAGCTCAGCTCCACTTCCACCAACCCTGACCATTGAGTTCAGTCTTCAATGTTACCTTGACAGGTGAGGGAGAATGCCAGCCAGCCCTCTCCACCTCCCCACAACCCTGTGCCTGGTGTCTGGCCAATGTGCTGATCAGCAGGTAGAAAGCCTCAGCAAGCAGTTAGCCCCAGGAACCAACAACTTCTTCCAAGGCTTCCCTGCTTCCAGCCTGCAGCCCCCACACCTCCAGTCCTTGCCCCCAGGATGGCGGCCAATATTCCATGCTGAGGTCTCCATGTCTCCTCCACAGTGGTGTTTGGACAGTTCGCCTTCTTCCACACGGCCCTCAACGACGTGGTGGAGGTGCATGATGGCCACAGCCAGCACTCCCGGCTCCTCAGCTCCCTCTCGGGTTCCCATACAGGTACCCAGGGCTCAATCGGCGTTGGGAATGGTGGTGGGCTGAGGGCATGGTGGGCCAGCTGAAAGGAAAGAGGCCCTATAAGCCTGGCCACAGGTGGAATCACACAGTTTTGTGTCTATCTGCGCTGGTGCTGTCTCTACAACGCAACAGTCAGCTCCTGGTAGCCCAGACATAGAAGGGGGCTTCAGAAACTACCCTCTCCACAAGCTGTATCTACACACCGCTGCCCCCAAGTGGTGTAATATTCCCTTGTTGGTTTATTCTTGGCCCATGTTTTTCTAATTATAAGCATACTGTGTTTTCAATGTAGAAAACTTAGAGGCAAGGCAAAATAATTGTATGGAGAATTAAAATAAAAACCACCCAGAAAGAACCACTGAAAGATGGAGTGTATCCCCCCCAGGCTTTATTTCTACTTAGACTCAATCTTTTGCATATTTTATTGAATAAAACAATATACATATTTTTATTAAAACGTTCATTGTGAGCATTTCTGTCATTTTCATCTATAATAGGATTTTTAAATGATGCAAAATAGTCTATCATGTAGTTACTTAAAATTTATGTAAAAAATTTACGTAATGAATTCCTTATTATTGAACATTGAGGTTGTTTCTAATTTTTCACTCTCACGAATAGTAGTAACTCTGTATTATGCATATGTCTTTATATACATTTGTGACTATTACCTTAGATTATCTAGAAGTAGAATTGCCAAGTTAAAGAATATGTGTGATCTTTATTAAGGCTTTTTATGGGAACATAACTATATTCTTTCAAATTTAGTTAATCAGCTGTTTCAAACAAAATTCTCAAAATCCCAGATTTTAAGATATGCCAAAATACTAGTCATCCCTCTAGAAAGTTCTTGCCACTTTGTTCACCACCAATAAATAAGAGGGCATGTTCTATTCTCACAAAAACTAGTTAATTAAGAAAACAAAACATCATCAGTTTGAAAAGTGAAAATGGTATCTCATTTCTTAATTTGCCTTTTTTTTAATTACTAGTTGAGTTAACCTTTTCATAATGTAATTATTGGCCCATGCATTTTTTATCTGTGAATTTAATTGTGAATTGCTGTTGATTTTTCTATCAGCATTTATCTTCTTATTGACTTAGGAGAGCTCCATATTATTACAAGCTATACATCTCATGTACCATAAAAACTTCATGTCCATATTATATGCTATAAAAAGCCTGCCCTTACAGTTTATCATTTGCCATTTAATTTTCTTCAGGGTGTGTTTTAATGTCAGAAAATTTAAATTTCCCATGATATCAGATCTATCAGTGCTTTCTTTTATAGTTTTCTCCTTTACTTTTATGCTGATTAAGTAAATATTCTGTGTTTTCTTTCACTTCTTTTCAGTTTGTTTTGCTTTAATACCTTTGGAATTTATTTTGAGTTCTTATTTGTTTTAGGAAATCTAACCATATTCTTTCAAATTTAGTTAGTCAGTTGTCCTAACAGAATTTTCAAAATGCCAGATTTACATCTATTAAATTTTTATGAAGTTAAGGATATGTTTCTAGAGTTTTTATCCATGTCTTTAAGTGTCTGTTTATTTTTGTATCAGTGTCAAAAAGTTTTTTTACTTTTTTCATAATGTAAGATTATGAAAATGTTTAATATTATGATAATTTTAAACATAGGGTACTATAAGTCCCCAAAGTCATTCTTTCTTTTGAATTTTTTATTGGCTGTTCTTGTTGATTTTTGCCTCCAAATAACTTCTTAGAAATACCTTGTCAAGTTAAAAAAATTTGCATCAGAGTTTTCATTGAACTTCCATTAAACTTATTGATTCATTGAAGGAGAACTCACATCTTTATGATAGTCACCCTTCTTCCCTTCCAGGAACATGGTATGCCTCTCCACTGACCTATCTTTTGTAACCTTAGGGACGGGACTCTAATTTTCACTTCGGCCGTATTCGTTTTTTGTTAACTTCCCTCCTAGATATTTCATGGGAACTTTTGTTGTTTTTGTTGCTGCTGTGAACTCGTCTCCCCTTCCCTCCATTATATTTTCTAGCTGGTCTCTGCTACTATAGTAGAAGACTGGCGTTTTTGGTATAGTCATTTTGTAAAGTCAATGAACCCTCTGTAATAAAGCCGACACTGCCGACTGATTTCTCCCAGGCCCTTAAGGCAAGAAGCAATATCTTCTGCAAATAAATTTGTCTCATTATTTTATCTCTTCCTTTTTAGTGTTTTTTCTTTTATTTTCTTCCATGGTTATTGGTCTATTCAAGCATCTTATCTCAATATCAATGTGGATACTTTATATTTCAGTAAAAAGCCCATTTTGTAATTATTTTAAATTCAGCAGCATAGGTTATATCATCGACTCTAATGCTGTTGAATCTCCTCTGTGTTAGCGGTTATAGCCCCTGCCTTTGCACGCTGAGGGCTGTATTCCTAGTGACTCTCTTTTCCCATAGGGACCAGAGGTTTGGTGTTGTTTTGTTGCATTTCTTACTGCTTCTACTTCTCAATTCTTCTGTGGACTTTGTTATTTTTCAATTAATTAACTTATGGCTTTATTTCATAATGTCTCTCCTCCTGTTTTTCTTCAGTTTATGTTGTTCTTCTTGTGCTAACTCCTTGAACTAAGAGCTTTGTTCATTATTTTCCCTGTGTAATGAAAAGCATGTGGATGGTAGTACACTCCCCTCTAAGCAGTTTGGGCTTCATGCTATGAGCATTGATGTGTACTATTGTCCTCCTTGTTACTTTCTGGATAATCTGTCATCATGTTTTCCTCTTTTTGCCTGAGTCCTTTAAGGCTGCCTCTTCTTTTCCTCCAGGAACTTGGATTTTGTTCTTGTTACATTTAAACATTTGTGTTAATTTCTCATTTTATTGCCGCATGGTGAGAGAATATAACCTGTACCATTTCCGCTCTGGGGATGAAATGAGGTCTGCTCAGTAGCCGAAGACCTTTTTTTTTTAATTCTTTAAGTATCTCAGAAGAGAGTGTGTGCTCTTCAGGATTGAGAGGCCACAGAGAGATGGGGAGCTCAGGCCCAGCACTCACTGCCTGGCCCCTAATCTCAGCCCTCCCCGCTGCCAGCTAGGTGCCTGTGGGGGCTGGAGCTTGACCCCTCTGAGCTGCAGTTCCCTCAGCGTAAAATGCAGAGAGGAAAACCTTTGCCTCCTAGAGCTATTGTTAGGATTAAATTAGCTTTGTAATAGCCATTAGACCAATCTTACTCAATTTTATTATTCAATTCCATTCTATCAGTGGTTCTCAATGGAATGAGGTTTTGATATCAATACCCCACATATGCACACCCAGCCAGGAGTGTAATTCAGGATCTCCTGGGGGGTAGGATGCTTTTTCAAAACCTCGTGATTTTCAAGATAGATAGAGGTATCAGTTTAGCTATAGATATAGAAGTGTAGACACAGGCAGAGAGAGAGAGACAGTTAGGACCTGTATATGCAAATGTGGAGATAGATGCATGTACAGATACAGATGTAAAGGACCAATGGGTAGAAAGAAATGGGTATAGATGGATAGATGGATGGATGGATAGAGAGGTAGGTAGATAGATAGATAGATAGATAGATAGATAGATAGATAGATAGATAGATAGATAGAACCAATAGGTAGAAATATCAATATTCTCAAATCCTCCCTTATTCCTCATTTGGAGAAACACCGATGAGGTGATGGGAGTGGTATGCCCCTGTCCCTGAGGTGTGTTGATGGGGGAAAAAGAAGCTTGAGGACCACTACTCAACAATCTTTGTTTTGTTTTTCTATTTGTTACATCACTGATTGAGAATGTTGCAGATTTAAAGATCCCACTACAACTGTGATATTTTGTTGTCTTCTTGTGTTTCCAACCATTTTTGTATCTGTGTTTCACCTGATAGATCTTTCCTCATTTTCTCTCAGAGAAAATGTTTGCTTTGATTTCTCTCAGAGAAAGAGGACGTTTACTTATTATTTTACATTTGGTCTGATAACTGTCATCTGGTTTTGTTCTTTGTGGGTTTTTGTTTCTTTTGTTTTGCTTTTGCTTTCTTGCTTTTCTATTCATATCTGACCCATCTCTAACTTCCAGGGTTTTTCTTATATATATTTAGACTTTCATATGAATGTTATTATTAATTATTTGTAAATTATGGACTTCTTCCCCAAGAACAAGTGTTTACACTTGCATTAATTTTGCTATCTCATTGATAATAATTATTTGGGTTTAACTATTATTTTCCTGGTTGTCTTTATCCCTGAGAGTTTCTGATTTCCCTACTTCCAATCATTTTTTTTTAGCAGGCTCATCACTGCAGTACTTTCTGTCACCTTGCAAGTATGAGTACGTCTTTCCTTTGACGTATCATATAAATGACAACTTGATTGTAAATCAAATTACGGGTCACAAACTTCTTTCAAAACTGCAGCTGCTGTTCTACTTCATTCCACCCATTAATATCAAAGCCAAGTGGACTCCAACCTGATTCTTTATCATTGTAGGTAACCCCTTCTTTTCTCTCTGGATGCCTCTCATATGTTTGTGTTTTACATTTAAAATTTAAAAGCCCACTAGGATATGTTGCAGTGGAAATCTCTTTTTGTTAATTACATCTGGCACTTTGAGTACAATTTTAGTCTGAGCCTCAAGTCTTTCTTAAGCTTAGGAAAGTTATCTTCTTTTGTAAACTGTTTCTTCTCCTTCAATTTCTCCTGTCTTCTCTCTCTCTCTCTCTCTAGAATTCTTGATGTGTGCATATTGGAGTTCCTTTGATCTATCTTCCATGTCGCTTGTGGTGTCTCTCATTATTTTCATCTCTTTATCCTTTTCCTGTGGATTCTGGAAGAATGTCCCAAATTTAATCTCCACTTCTCTGTTCAATTTCTACAGAATCCAGCCACCATGTACTAGTGCTTCTCAGTTTTGAAGGCTTTATTGATATCAGAACTTTCTTTGGCACGCCTGCCCTCTCTGACTTTATAGATGCAATACTAGATCTAATCTTGTGACAACCACAATTGAAAATCTTCTGAAATTTTTCCCTGTTCTTTTTTGTAGTTCACATAAAAATGTTTGCTTTGATTTCTGAGTGGTCTTTACCCTTAAAACTTTGGGAGCTTGTCTTTTCTCCAGGGATTTTACTATGTGCTTGTCCATGGAGAGGGAGGTTTGTGTACATCCAGGGTTGGAAGTTGAAATGGGTTTGTGAGAGATCACAGGGGTCCTAATCCACATATCAGGCCAGAGGATGGGAGGATGGAAAAGTACAGTTTTATTCTGCTCACATCTGTTAAAAAAAGAGGCTTTTGCTTCATGAGTTTTCTTTTTGCTTTGGCAGCCAGAAATTATCTGGGGCAATGACTCCTAGCCAGGCTCAGCCATCTGGGTCACATGTAAATAGTGTGCTATATAAAACTCTCTACTCCCTATGGCCAGTAGCATCACATGGGCTTTCTGGAAGCACTGGTGGACCCCAGAAGTGCTTCCCAGTGGCTCCTCGGCTGGTCCCAACTCCAGCCTTCACTGCAGTGGAGACTTAGCCTGGCCGTCTGCAGCCCCAACTTCCCTTCTGATGGTGGCGGGGCGTGGGGGTGTGGTGTGGGCAGTGGCTATCTCAGGGACC
Source organism: Zalophus californianus (assembly GCF_009762305.2). Classification (NCBI taxonomy): domain Eukaryota; kingdom Metazoa; phylum Chordata; class Mammalia; order Carnivora; family Otariidae; genus Zalophus; species Zalophus californianus. The sequence goes on along the minus strand of NC_045598.1, from coordinate 25,484,491 downwards.
CCTAAGGCTGTGGAGGGGCAACATGCAGAGTGCCCGTGCCACTGCCTGCCAAGCCATATTCCCTCAGCTGTCTCAAGAGAGTGACGATAAACAGGACTGCACTTCACAGCTATCGGTCCAGTTAGTGTTGTCTTTACTCTAGTCCATTTGTACCACATCAAGGAGAAGATGGAAATTTATCTTCTGATATAAAGGCATCCTATGCCCATACAGGTTTTCCCCAATTTGTGTGCTATCAGTTGGGTGGCAATACATCTTGCTTTGCTTGTGACAGTCCCAGCTTTCACTTGGTTGTCCCAACATAATTATTAATAACATGCCCTTTGGCTCTCACAAGTGTTCTAGTGTGAGCAATAAATTACACAATTGCTGTGGTTATCGATCATTTTACAGCATCTGGGAAGGGCCAGTTACTCTCAGATATTCACATCACCCTCCTTCCCAGAAGCTGGTGCCATTTTTCTTTTTAAAGTCCATTTTCCAAGTAAACCACCAGTCAGGTTGGTAACGGCCATTCTCCCCATCCTTGTGAGTCAACATATGTCTAGATGCTTTCTCTTTTCTGGGAAGGTCATTTAATCTTTCTGATCCTCTCTTGATCTATTAAATGGGGCACTGAACTCTTGTCATGCCAACCTCGCAATGAACATGGGTCAAGGTAAGACCATGGATGCTAAAGCCTTCTGCAAACCTTAAACTATAAAGTGCAGTAAAAATGGGAGGTTGTATTTCAGGAAGACCTGGGATATGGAAGGAACTGCTGTGGGGGGTATGGGCAGCCTCTCCTTCCTGGCCAGGATCTTCTCTGCTGGGCCGACTGCTGGACTCACTGTCTTCCTCTCCTCCTCACCCCTTACCTCGGCAGGAGAATCGCTGCCCCTGGCCACCTCCAATCAAGTTCTCATTAAGTTCAGTGCCAAGGGCCAAGCACCAGCCAGAGGTTTCCACTTTGTCTATCAAGGTATGCAGGAAGTGGGTGTGAGAGGTGTGAGAGCAATCTCAGCTCTGTAGTGACTTCCTGACCAAAGGAACAGGGACTTTTGACCCCTAGTCTGGGCCTCAGTCTTAGGGTGCTGGAGGGCAGTTGCTGATTTGTAGTGCAGTTCCTTGAAATTCAGTTGAATTTAGACATCCATTTGCCCAACAGACAATTCTTAGGCCAAACTCCATGTCAAATGAGGGAAGAAATCAGACACGGGAGGCTGACTCCTGCCCTCCCCCTCCCCCATTGGCTGGCACAGTCCCAGTGGTATTGGGACGACCAGCCCAGGCCTCATACCTAGGCTCTCTCCCATGGAGTTTGGTTTTCTCTGCAAAGCACAGTAAAGGTGTGGAAAAACACAGACTTGGAATTAAGGTGGACATGGCTTTGAATCTGAGCTCTGCCACTTTCTAACTGGGCACCAGCTGCTCCACCCCTCAGAGCCCCAGTTTGCTCACCTATGAGATAAGAGTAAGCATATTACCTCACTGATGGAGTTAAGAGAGTTCACAGAGTAATTGGCACCAAGCAGGTGATCAATGTCTGTTCCCTTCCTCACTGGCCTTGAAAGGCAAAATCTTGGAGTTCCCTGGCTTTCACCTGCAGGCCCCAACCTCTCCTTGTCCAGAAGCATGCCCACTTTTTTAGGGCCCGTTCTAGACATGTCCCATTCATCCCACTGCCCAGGAGGAGCTGAATTCCCCTGCCACAAGGGCACGCCATATCTGGGCCTGGGTTAAAGCATACTATGTGCCAGTTGGGCAGGGGGAGGGGAGGTTCAGATTCAGGTCATGAGAGTAGAGCCCTGGGCAGAGTCTTTTTTTTTTTTTTAAGATTTTATTTATTTATTTGACAGAGACAAAGCGAGAGAAGGAACACAAGCAGGGGGAGTGGGAGAGGGAGAAGCAGGCTTCCCGCTGAGCAGGGAGCCTGATGCGGGGCTCAATCCCGGGAACCTGGGATCATGACCTGAGCCGAAGGCAAATGCTTAACGACTGAGCCACTCAGGTGCCCCAACCCTGGGCAGAGTCTTAAGGCACCTGGGGAAAGAGGCCAAAGACAGGGCGAAGGGAAGAAGAAGGGCCATTCTAAGGGGACATGGGACCCTGATAGTTGAAGAGCATCATGGAGAAGCCACTGAAAACAACTGAGCCTAAAGTCTGCCTCCCAAGGTTTCCAGAAGCTGTGCTGCAACTATATTTCAGTAAAATGGGCCTTGTTCTGGAAAACCCCTACCCCTGCCCTGAGAGAAAGCGCACAGAGCCTCTCAGGGTCCCATCCAGACGGGCTCAGCTCTAGTACCATTGTGTGTCCATCCCTGGGCCAGTTTCCAGAAGGGTGAGGCCTACCCCTCAGTGCCTTTGTCCCCTGCAGCGGTACCCCGAACCAGCGCCACACAGTGCAGCTCTGTGCCGGAACCCCGCTATGGCAAGAGGCTGGGAAGTGACTTCTCGGTGGGGGCCATCGTCCGCTTCGATTGCAACTCTGGCTATGCCCTGCAGGGGTCCCCAGAAATCGAGTGCCTCCCTGTTCCCGGGGCCTTGGCCCAGTGGAACGTATCAGCGCCCACCTGTGTGGGTGAGTACCTGGACAACCGGGACTCTGGGGAAGGGGTGGCCAGCGAGACCCAACAGCAGCCCTTGCTCACCAGCATAACTTAAGTAGGGTGTCCCATTCAGGACAAATCACTAATCCTGTGGGTTGGGTGTGAAGACAGCAAGGAGGAGGAGCTGGGGTTGCTGGGGGAGGGGTGCATGGGAAGGAGGGTTATAGGGATAGGAGCCATGGAAGGAGCAGGGATGAGGGCCTATGGGAGAAGCCAACAGCCAGCAAGGGAGGCTGGGGGACCCTGAGAGGAGTGTTTGGGGAGGCTCCCATAGGGGACCCAAAGATAAGCAGGAGAAACCTCTGACCAGAACTGCCTCCTTCCCAGTGCCATGTGGAGGCAACCTCACGGAGCGCAGGGGCACCATCTTGTCCCCTGGCTTCCCAGAGCCCTACCTCAACAGCCTCAACTGTGTGTGGAAGATCATGGTCCCTGAAGGCGCTGGTATCCAGGTAGGGGCTAGGGGAGGCCTCAGTCCAGCAGGTGGCCTGGAGAAGACATTTCAGCCCTGTCCCTGCCCCTCGGGCCAGATGTGGAGGTGAGGTCCACAAGCAGAAAAACACACCAGCTCGAGGCCCAGAAGCTTCAGGGGGTGTGGAGAGAGAGAGCTGGGTACCTCAGGAAAGAGAAGGGGTGGCACCAGCTTGGGCCATTGGGGAAGGCCGGAAGAGGAAATGGGCCTGGAATGAAAGAAATACAGAGATTGGGGAAGATTCACAGAAGTTGTTTTTCTGATGGTTTGAAGGGTTCTTTTATCAAGATGATGGGGGATGGAAGAGGGGACATTGCAGGAGAGGGGAAAGAGCAAACAAATGAGGCATGGAGAAGCCCCAGGCACACACCTTGGTGTCACACATGGAGCCCAAGCTATAGGAGCAGAATGGGGGCCCAACTGGTCCCCAGTGGTAAAAGTCGAGTGGAGAAGCCCTCAGAACTGGTTATGGCAGCAAGGCTACCAGAGTGGCAGCCAGCAGGGACTCGAGGTGGGCAGGTCTGGCCAGGAGTGTGTTCCTGGACCATCACTGAATGATGTCTGATGTCATCCATACAGGAAAGTAGGGAACCTGAGGAATGTGTGAGAGATGAAGACAGGGCCATTCAGACTGAAGTAGTCCCACTTCCTGAAATTCCCTTTCCCCATTCTCTGACTGACAAAGTACCCCACTGTCTTACAACCCTTCGTTTTACATCTGTTTCCCCCACTGGGCAAATGAGGTCCTTGGGGGGGTGGGGATGGGTAGAGAGAGCATCTCACTTTTATCGGAAGGACCTAGCACAATGTCAGCCCCAGAGTAGGTACTCAGTACTGGAATGAACTACATGAATGGAGAAGAGGGGAGGGAGGAACAGACAGACGGACACAGGCTGCCTAACCAACAGTTCAATTACTCTGCCTTCCTAGATTCAAGTCATCAGTTTTGTCACAGAGCAGAACTGGGACTCTCTGGAGGTGTTTGATGGTGCGGACAACACCGTAACCATGCTGGGGAGCTTCTCAGGTGAGGTGGGGCTTCCAGGGACCTCAACTCGGAGGGCAGTGGTGGACTTCATCATCATCATCACCATCATTATTATTACTGACATGTAGTTCACATGCTGTAAAATTCACCATTCTAAAGTGTATAATTTACAGATGTTAACTAGACTCATTTTGGTGATCGTGTTGTGATATATACAAATATTGAATCATTATGTCACACATCCAAAACTAATATAATGTTATATGTCAATTATAGCTCAATAATAAAACAATAATAATAATGCTACAGTGAAAAAAGAGTGTACAATTCAGTGACTTTTAGTATATTCACAAGATTCTAAAACTATCACTGCTATCCAACCCCAGAACATTTGCATTACCCCAAAAAGAAACCAGGTACTCATTTGTATGCACTACCCATTGCTCCCCCTCCCCCATCCCTTGGCAACCACAACTTGACAACCTACTTGCCATCTTTATAGATTTGCTTGTTCTGGAAACTTCATATAAATGGAATCCTACAATATGTGGCCTTCTGGGTCTGGCTTCTTTCACTCAGCCTTCTTTCACTCAAGGCTCACCATGTTGTAATATGAGCCAGCACTTCGCCATGTGGATAGACCAGATTTCACTTACCCATCCGTCAGTTGATGGACATTCGGTTGTTTCCACTTGTTGGTTCATTATGAATAATGCTACTATAAACATTCATGGAGAAGTTCCTGTGGGACATGATTTCAATTCTCTTGAGTATATACCTCGCAGCGGAATTTCTGGGTCATATGATAACTCTATATTTAAATTTTTTGAGGAACTGACAAACTGCTTTCCAAAGTGGCTATACTGTTTTCCATTCCAATGGCAGACTTTTCACTGAGTGTGGTGTGTGCTTTTGCCCAATGGCCAGGGCAATCATCTGGGTCCTTCAGGCTCCAGAATTCCATGTTGCCAAGATATAAAAAGGAGTCATGTGCACCATATATACAGTCTACACTGCCTGGATTGCCCAGAGAATTATACGTGTCAGAGTTTTTTGAAGATGGCTGGGAAGGGGACCAAACTCTTGGTCTGCCTGTGGAACTCTCCCTCCTTCTGGCATATGGCTCTGCCACTGCTCATTTTGCAGAAAGTTTGAGGTCTCCTGTTCCTCAGCCACTGAAGAAGACCTAGCACTCTGTGGGGGGGAGGGGGGTGCTAATTTGTCATGTAACAAGTATGATAACTGGGGACATTTGAGGGTCTTGGGAGAAGAATGTCAGCAGGTAGTGAAAGCAAGAGAAATGGGAAGGAGCTCGGGGACTGGGGGAGGCTAAGTGTGAATGGTCTCTGTGTCCTTGCCCTAGGAACAACCGTGCCTGCCCTTCTGAACAGCACCTCCAACCAGCTCTACCTTCATTTCTACTCAGATATCAGTGTGTCAGCAGCTGGCTTCCACTTGGAGTACAAAAGTGAGGATCCAAAGTCTCAGCTGTGTACAGGGCTCGGGGTGGGAACTGACAGGTACCAAGGACCCACAATGAGCAGGGAGCATACTGGGGCTGTATATTCTCCATCCCACATAAACCTTACCACAGACCTAGATGAAGATGCTAAAGCTCAAAGAAGGTCTGAAACTCCTCAAGACTGCACAACCAGTAAGTGGCGGAGCCGGGATTCTCACCCCAGTGTCTGTTACTCAGACACCTGTACACTTCCCCTGTTTCCCCACCGGGATCGGAAGGGAGCCCCGTCGTTGACTTAGGTCCAGCATAGAATCTGGGATGTATGAAAATGCAGGTGCCCTCCTCTGCTCCTGAAACCTGTCCTCTCCAAGCCCGGGTTCTGTGATGCAGCCATCTTTGAAGTTCTTGTCCTCATGAGAAATTTCACTCCTCTTGCACCAGATTTCTCTCTCCCCTCTCGGAACCTTCCATCTTGGCTTCCAGTGTCCCGAAGTGATCACAACGAAAAACTCTTAAAAGAAAAAGGCTTGTGGACGTGCCTGGTGGGGCAACAAAGACAGAGGCTGCTGGGGAGACTGTTTTCATCCTGGGACAGCCTGCCATTCTCCTTCCCCCCTGGGTAGAGGAAAGAATGGGTAGATAGAGGCATCTATTATACATTCTTCTAGCAAATAGTTATTGAGTGTTTACAATGTGCCAGGTGCTGTGCTGGGGTTTGCTAGGACTAGGTAAGATCAGTAAGTCCTCTCCGAGTCCATTAAAGAGAGGCAGACACATGGACAGAGAAGTGCATTACAAGATTCCAGGTGCTCTCATGGATGTCCCCAGATGGTAGGGCAGTAGTTCAAAAGAGAGCATGGTCACTCCTCCCTGGGGCAGGTGGAGAGGTTGATGTCATGAACCAACACTGAGTGTACCCAATGTGGCAAGCCCTGTGCTAGATGCCCACAGAACAAAGATGAGTAAGAGATCATTCCTGCCCTCACACACACAAAGTCTAGGGAGATAGAGGAACAAGGGAGCAATAATTTTAGTGCAACCTAATACACTAAGGAAGTACAGAAGAGGGGAGCTAAACCTGGTCAGGTGAGACCTTACAGAAGGGGTTTGGATTGAGAAGTAAGAAATACAGGAAGGTAGAGTTGACTTGACCACCTTGGTCAGCGTGGGCCTTTGCAGATGGGACCCCCCTTTGGTGCTAGAGGCCTGAGAAGGTTAGCATTGGATGTTATGCAGATGCTCAGCTGGTCTCCAAACAAATGAGCTTTATCTAGATGGTTGGGAGAGGATTGGTTGGATCCCGGGATGCTCGTGGCCTGAAAGAACAGAAGTGTGCACCTGGCAGGAAAGACCTGGGAGGACAGCTTGAAGCAAAGACCCTGAGGGGCAGAGGATAGGACAGGGACCTCTGATGCCCCCCCACCACCCCTGCAGACCTCAAAGGCTTCACTCTCCTGGTGGAGTCAAATATGCCGGGTTTCTTGAATATTTCCCATTTTTCTTTTTACTCTTTTGCTCTGTTCTATCCAATTTTGTTTTCTTATCCACTGTTTCCACTGGAGTCCTTAAAGGTTCCCTCGAATCTTTTCTTTTCTTTCCTCTTCCAAAGATACATTTCCTTCCTAAATCTCTTTTCATTCTGCTTCCTCATTCCCAGAAAAAAATTTACCTCTCCTCAATTTCTTGTTGTTGTTGTTGTTGTTCAAGGGAACTGGTAGTTTTCTTTGTAGCTAATGTTTATCAAGCACTGTCCTCTCATGGCAGGAAGGGCTGAGGGAAAACAGAAGCGACTGAAACTCCTAGGAGCCAAAACCGTTTTTGTTTTGTGAACCTACTGTTCTCTTAATATTTGATAATCTACAAAGAGGGTGCAGAGGGGAAGAATTAACTGTAGAAGCAAATGGTTTTGAAGGGTACTGAAAAGTCATAGCTGCGGCTATGACTCACTTAATGTTGATTTAATTGGAATGGAAATGGAACAATATGCTTTTGAAAGCAATCGATTGCATATGATAAAAAAAATTCTTCCTTTGTTGTATGCATGGCTTAAATGAAGTCAGGCTGTGCACTGTAGGAGAAATGAGAATGGACTTTCCTCTGTCTCTTTTTTTCTCTTGGATTTCACGTTCCTCCCCGTTCCATTTTTTTCTCCTACCGCGTTCTTTTGCTTTTGCTTTCCCTCTCTTTCTCTCTGCCCCTCCTTATTCTATCACTGCCCAGTGGTTAAGTAGGTTTCAGGTTACTAAGCTGTGGTCACGCCACTAAATACCAAGTTGAGTAGCTTTGCATTTTACTTAGAGTGCCAGGAGGAGTGGGGAGAAAAAGACAAGATGACAGCCAAGATGTAGTACTTCAAATTCAGCTTGATGGTTGTTTGAATCCTGCCCTTGGGGTCTCTTGCCTAGCTGCTGAGATCTGTGGATGGACACAGCCCCAAACAGCTTTCGTTTCCAAGAATCCCATGCACTTCTTAAAAGCACCTGCAGGGGGCGCCTGGGTGGCTCAACTGGTTAAGTGACTCCATTTCGGCTCAGATCTTAATCTCAGGGACTTGAGATCGAACCCTGCCTCGGGCTCCGCACTGAGTGTGGAGCCTGCTTAAGATTCTCACTCCCTCTGCCCCTCCCTGCCCCCACTTGCACGTGTGCTCTCTCTCTCTCTCTCTCTCTCTCTCTCTCTCTCTCTCTCTCTCTCCCTAAAATAAATAAATAAATAAATAAGGCACATGTAGGACGGGAATTGCCTGGGACAAAGGAACTTTCTAGAGTTAGCAATGTTCTGTAGTTTTGATAGGGGTTTGAGTTATACAGGTGCAGGCATTTGTCAAAACTCAGCAAATGTACACGTAAGATGTATGCATTTTGTTATATGTGAATTTTCCTCTGAAGAAAAAAAGCACATGTAGTTATCTAATGCACATGCCAACTGTCAGCTCGGAATGTGGAATGAGGGCTCCTCAGCTGTACACCAGGAGCTGGGGTGGTGGTGGTGGTCTACGCTGGCCAGCCCTTCCCATTCCTTTTCTGCACACACCTGGCTCCGTGCAGGTACTGCATACATGTGGCTTCCCCAGAGAACCTGTATCTCCCAAGGGATCTGGGATCTACTAGGAACTGGCCTCACCTTAAAAACACAATAGGAGAAATAAGGCAGAGAGTCTCACCCACTGGCAAATTTTTTTCTGGACAGCCTGTCCCAGAGAGTGGGACTCTCTGAGCCTCTCGGGTGACACTGAGGGGCCTCTCTCTGATAACTGCTGTCCTTCCTTCTTGCCTCTCTTTCCCCTCTCCCAACTTCCTTGCCCCCAGGAATTGTCTTCTTAAGGCAAGGAAAATGGAGGGAAGTTGAGGGTCTGGGAGTGGTGCAGGAGAAGCCGGGTGGAGAGGTCTGGGGGTTTGTAGCCAAGGCTGGGCTTCTCCCTAGCTCCAGAGTCCTTCCGCTGAGCCCCAGGGGGCAGCCACATGCCCTGCGTAATGCCCACCCACCCCAGGGAGCGTCGGTCTGTTGAGCCTCTATGCTGTATAAGTGTTCTGACTTTCTCTGTGTGCTCAGAGGGCAAGAGAGTTAGGAAGCACTGGCCTCGAAGTGAAGGGTGGAGAAAGCACAGATTGGAGCCCCTTCTCCTTCCTGCTGCCAGCAGCACCCTCTGCCTACCAGTGCACTGACCTGCTGGGCTTGTCCCTCCTCCTTTCTCTTTGTCTCTGTCTCGTCTAGCCGTGGGCCTGAGCAGCTGTCCAGAACCCGCCGTGCCCAGTAACGGGGTGAAGACTGGCGAGCGCTACCTGGTGAATGACGTGGTCTCTTTCCAGTGCGAGCCAGGATACGCCCTCCAGGTACCTCCCCTCGACACCCTGGGCAAGAAACAGGAGTCCCCTGAGATGGGCTTGGCCAGCCTCGAGCCAGCCGAGCCACAGTCACTAAAGAACAGGGAGAAGCCCCTCGGGTCCCCCGGGGACCACCGTCAAGCTTTGCTGACTTTGGCGATTTAGCACCAGCCAGCCTCAGAATGTGTCCCTGCAAAGTTTCGGTTTGATTAGACTTCAGGGAAATTTAATCTTCCTTCGAAGGCCATGAGGGAATCTAGTAATTAAAGGAGTCTCACAGGAACCTTTAGTAATGAGAATTCCTTAGTAATGGCTGTTAATAAGCATCCTTCCCCAAAGTCTCTCTCCCTCTGCCTCATCCCACCCCACAGAGGGCTCGTGGATCTTTGTGTATCTTGTTACTCAACACAAGGCCCCTGAACAAGCCCCCTGCTCTGGGTTGTACATGCAATTGGGCCCCCGGGGGCACTGAGCCCACTCCTGTTCCTGATCCCTCCAGGGCCACGCACACATCTCCTGCATGCCTGGAACCGTGCGCCGCTGGAACTACCCTCCGCCGCTGTGTATTGGTAAGAGAGCCCCGACCTTCTCAGTCCATTCATACCCACTCCTGCCAGAGACTGGGGCTCAGTGACATCTCACGGGGATCGAGTTCAAATCAAAGGACAGTTTGGCATCCCGGGTCTGTCCGAAGGGAGTCCCTGTAGGCTGGCGTGCTGCTCTCACACAAGCTCGACCTGACTTCTGCAGACCTTCGCCACTGAATGAGGGATCACAGGGGGCTTGGCCGTTTGAAAACATTACGACGACCATCCTGAGCGCAGATAATTGACCAAAGCCCAGGTGGAACCACTGGGCAATTAAAGCCTTCCCCTGTGACTTTTCATGGGACAGACGGGTAAAATCCGCCACTAGAGAAATGGTGCGGGGCGGGGGGGGGGGGGGGGGGGGTTGGCTACAGGTGAAACAAGGGCTTAGCTCGGTTGGGTTGCGGGAGGGGGATGCAACATTTATTGAGCGTCTACTATCCGCAAGTTACGGCGCTACCTGTTTGCTCACAGCAGCGCTTCAGGGGAGGTATTGCCCTCATGTTTGCAAATGGGAAAACTAAGGCTTTTTAGGATTAAAAAGTGATTGGCACCATCAGGGACGGAAACCTACTTTTCTCTGATGCCTCGCCAACTATAAAGTGCAAATCAAGGCTGACCTTGGGATAAGAAGCGAAGTGAGTGAAGGGAGCATCCCTTGGGCATAGTGGCATTTCCCTTCTGAGATTTCACCAGGGACTAGGGTTTGGTCGCCTGCCCTGCAGTCAGAAATGTGGCGGGGCAGGCCAAGGCACTCCCCTCATTCCAACTCCATATTACAAAGTTCCTGCTGGGGAAACCACTCATGTTAGGAGCAGCTACTGCTGATAGAGTGCCTGTCACCCGGTTACTGTGTGCATCGGCCCCTGTTCTAAGTGACACGCAGGCCTTCCTGCTGTAACGTAAGGACCATCCCGTGACATAGGTGCTGTAGTCGGCTCCATTTTATAGGTGAGGGAAACTGAGGTTTGGAGGGGTTTAGATTCACCCAAAGTCACACAGGAAGTGAAAGCGTTGGAATGGTGACCCCGGCGGTCAGTTCCAGAGCTCCCCCCACTCTGAACCCGGGCACAGTTCTGTTTGTCGCCCTCTCCCCAAAGGCCTTCACTTGGACCCTGCAGATCCCTCCCCTCCGCCTCTTTCTCCCAGCTAATCCCTTGTAGCTCACACGACCGTTTCCTGAAAGCTGTGAAAGAAAAGAATTGATGTCCACTGACCAGGCTGTATTCACCCTCCAGCCCTGCATCTTAGGTGACTCTGAAGTCACCTCAGTTGGAGTGTCAGATGCCCCAGCCCCTCATGGTTGGCTCCCCATGGAATGCTAATCACCATCATTTTGGCTGAGGGTGGGCCCCGGTAGGGCTCGTCTGCTGACCACCCAACCCTATGGGATGTATATTTGCAAAGAGTCCGGTGTGGTGCCGGGCACAGAGTGGGGACTCAGTACATGCCAGTCTCCTCCTTTCATCCTTTCTCTTCAGTCTTGGAAGAGTTGATTGGACAGTGATGGAGGGAGATTTGAGGCATAGCATAAGAAACAGTCACACTCCTCTTGGAGCAGACCACTTCTGCTGCATGACCTCACTAAGGGAACTGACCTGCGAAGGGCGTGCTCAAGGTCAAGAGTCATAACTCGGGTTTGTGGCCGGCTGGGCAGTGCCAGGATGCTGAGCAGCCCTTCCTGAACTTACATCCGTACTCAGTTTTGCCCATGTGTGCAGTCGTTTAGGGGAGATGAACTGTTGGTTCCTCTGGATTCTCAAAAGGGTTAATGACTTGGGAAGGGATCAGAAACTGCTGCTCTAAGGGAGCATCCAAATGCTGCCATGGCCCCATGCTCTCCTCCATGCTGTCCTAACCCTCTGTCTGGTCTCATTGTCACAGCGCAGTGTGGGGGCACAGTGGAAGAGATGGAGGGGGTGATCCTGAGCCCCGGCTTCCCTGGCAACTACCCCAGCAACATGGACTGCTCCTGGAAGATAGCGCTGCCCGTGGGCTTTGGTAAGTCTGCACGCCCAGGCCCCAGATGACCCTTCAGCCCAACCTTTTGACGGAGGCAGGCCCGTCTCTACTTCCTCATCTGTTGACCTCTCATACAATTGTGCAGATCCGTTAAGAATGCTAGGAATGAATGCTTTGGTAACATAAAATATAGGGAAAATAATCTTAGGGATTGCCATTACTATTACCTGAGTAGTAAGCTAAAATTCAGGATTGTGGAATGAGAAATTACTCAGGGGTGGTTGAAAAAGAAAAAAAAAGTCTTTTACAGAGACTGGACCTCAAGTTGTGCTTTTAACTTCAATATCCAATTTCTCATCCTAATTAAATTATACAGCCAAGGTCAATATGATATAGAGTTTGCGTTCTTTATACACACATTCTGGCTGGTCTTAAAGAGTGGGAGATTTTTTTTTTGTGGAGATGGAGTATGCCAGGCACGGGGGTTGATGGGGTGTGGAGGACATCGGTCTGGGCACAAAATTTAATTGCTGATGATTCATTCCTGACTGGGAAAATAATTTAACCCCAGCATCTCTGTTGAAGAGATGAAAGATTTGTGGTGACGTGGACCTAATGGATCACCTTGCCTGAGTCACTGCCCTGCTCCCAGGGAAAGGATGTCCTGAGGGGATCGCTCCTGCACAAGCCTGTGATCTCCCAATCTGTGACCTCAGGAATGAAAGCCACCTCTTTTTATTCTGTACTGTTCAGCCTGGACTGGGTCTTCTGATGGGAGAAGGGGCTTTCAGGAGAAAGGGATCCAACTGGCCTGCTTTAAATCTGTTCTGAGGGGAGGAGAGACATTGGTGACCCTTCAAAGGATGGAGTCTTATACTTAGTACCATCTTCTGGAGGAACCTGGGGACAGATGATCAGGGTACAAAATGATGAGGACTTTGGCAGCCTTGAGAAACTCCAGATTTTAGAGATTGAGGGAAGGGGAGCTCTGCATCCAGGTATAGGCCACAAGAATCTCAGATGATAGATGGAGGGAGCACAACATCCAAAGGAAAACAGACGTTTAAGTGGAAGGTACATCACTCTTCTTGTAAGTCCTGATGTTCAGTCACCAGAGCTCTCTAACTCTAAGGCCTGGGTGCTTATTCAGCCTTTGGAGAATAAGCCCCCTGCAGGGTGCAATCACAGAAGAAAGATCTTGCTTTCAAGTGAATGTTGGACTCCAGTAAGGACCCGAATATGGCACCTGGTTTCAGTGTGTAAAGAACCTCTGCATTTACAAGCTGTTACCACTAGATGGCAGTGGTCATACCCAGTTCTTTCCACACCCGTTCAATTCAGAAATCTGGAATCCTGGAAAAGCCCCTTTGATGAACATGCTGCCAACAGTGTTGGGATGATGCATGCGCTGCAGACATGTCCCAAAGTGCTCACTGCAAAACTGTCGGCAATTTGGAAACAATCTGCATGTTCATTAATAGGGTAGCGAATAGTATGGTTGGGTAATTCATAAAATAAAATTATAGACCTTGAAAAGCACAATATTAAATAAAAATGTTTATAAAACTATATGTGCAGTATAACAACATGCATGTAAACGTTTAAGGCATATAAATCAGACACATATTTAAGAATCTAAAACCATGAACTGGAAAGATATCTTCCCAATCCATGAGTGACCCTTGAATGGGAGAGAGCAAGAGATACGAAGGGTCTTCAACGTTATAAGTCAAATCTTTATTTTTTAATAACTTTAAATTAAATTATTAAATAAAAATTTATTTAAATCATCACACATATGCCCCCATTCTGTGCAAATTAGAAACTACAGGTGAGAAATTTTTAGAGATTAAAATCCATCTGTAACCCCACCATGCAGAGATAATCACTAACAGCTTAGTCCTCACCATTCAAACATAACCCCCATGAAGACAAGGACCTGGGAGATCTTGTTCATCCTTGTGCAGTGCCTAGCACAGCCCTGATTCATGGCAAATGCTCAGTAAATATTATTAGTAAATCAGTGAATATTCTTCTAGTTTTTTAATACCAAAATTAGAATTATATAGCACATACCACTTTGAAATCAGATTTTCACAATTAACATAATGGACATTTTTTTATGCACAGTAAATACATTTCTTCAATATCATTTTTAATCTAATTTTGAGAAATCTCACAGTAAACAAATATCAATCTTCCCACCTCTATTCTGCAGAGTATATCAATATGTAAGTTAAGGGCTTAATCAGATCTGTTTAACCTGTTGGGTTGTTAGGAGATCTTGATTAATCCAGTAGGATCCCAAAGCATAAACTTCACTGACAATGTATTTTTCTAATTTCTGAATTATCCTAAGTGTTCTAGAAGATACCAGTATTGAAGTTCATGTCTTTCGATTGGGTATAGTTATTTTTAAGTGGTGATATTTTCAAGTAAAAAGTTTATTTTAGCAAAGCTATCTTTGTATTGATAGTAGGCCTAGGAACTACAAATCAAATGTTAGCCCTGAGCTTTGTTTTCAGTAAAATAAAATGGACACGGGATGGAGCTCTGGAATGATTGATGCCCTTCATTCTGAATGAATAATACATTTTTAAGTTCAATCCTCCTAAGACATCTGGACTGGATGGTGTCTCCCCGAATTGTGTTCTGGGAATCTCGGTTGAGTGGGAAGCCAGTAGTAGGAACGTGTGAGGTCTGGCAGGAAAAGCTTCCAAGGGGCCACACATTTGAAGCAGGACTCTATTGCTTTGGGCACTGTCTGCCTCTGTCTTGCTCCCAGGAGCTCACATCCAGTTCCTGAACTTCTCCACCGAGCCCAACCATGACTTCATAGAAATCCGGAATGGCCCCTACGAGACCAGCCGCATGATGGGCAGATTCAGTGGCAGTGAGCTTCCAGGCTCCCTGCTCTCCACGTCCCACGAGACCACTGTGTATTTCCACAGCGACCACTCCCAGAACCGACCAGGATTCAAACTGGAGTACCAGGGTAAGGACCAGGATTCCCCTTTGGCTCCTGCCCATCCCCTTCTCTTATATACAACCATCATCTTCCCAGCCTTCCACGTAGGGAAAGAGAGAACACTGGAAGGGCTTTGAGGGGTCGGGGGCAGGCCTATCGATGCAGGCTCCCCTTTGGTGGCATGTCTCTCCGGCCCCATGAAGATATCCAACCCCCTTTGACAAGTCTTTTCCAGGGCTAAGGCCCAACAGCACTGCTGAAGGCTCCCTTCTGTCCAGGCCCAACCGCCAACAGTTTTCCCTGAGCGTTCCCATCGGGCATCCCTGAGTGGCCAGCCGGCCACTTCCCCGCAGCCTTGATGGGCTTACTTAGTCCCTCTGGGTCCTCCCCTGTGTGTCAAGCCCAATCACCCACGGCAGAGCTCCTCCTATCACATGATGGAGGATTCCGGTAACAACCCTGGAGCGCCCACTGAGCCTTCGCAATGAGACAAGCCCATTAACTCCCACTGAGGGTTTCCTGACTATGCTTAGTGGGGCTCTGCATTACTGAGGTGAAATCCTGTGATAGGCCCCGCTCCTCCTGGCACACTTCCCCTGGAAACAGCCCTATCCACTCCCTTTCCCTGTGTGAGGGGCCATCACCTGTGTCTGGGCCACTTGTACCTGATCTGTGCCACTATACACAGTAGCCCTAGGTAGGCCCAACGTTTCCCTTGGATGCCTCCCTAGTGACTGACTGAACCATTTGTGCTAAGCTCTTTTTCAAGATTCTTCCACTGACTTTTTTTTTTTCATAATTTTGGACTTTTCTCCAATCTAATACATGCTTATAAAAGATTAAAGCATTACAGATGTTTTTGTGAGTACATCATAGAGTGTCAAAATTTTCCCATAATCCCATCTCCTACCCCACCTTATGCAGAGAGAACCGACTTTTTTTAAGTTTGTTTTTCCCATTTTTTCTGTGCATATGTTGATGTAACTATATTATTATACATTAACCAAAATTGGATAATACTATAAATACTGCTTTTGCACTTTTCTTTTTTAAAGTTAATTTTTAATTATATTAACAGTTATCAAACACACTTTGTTAAAAAGAAAGAGAGAGGGGGAGGGAAGGTACTTTGTTACCAAAGCCTGGAGGGCTTAAACAACACACATTTCTTCTCTCACATTTTTTCTTTAAATTTTTTTATTGTTATGTTAATCACCATACATTACATCATTAGTTTTTGATGTAGTGTTCCATGATTCATTGTTTGTGTATAACACCCAGTGCTCCACGCAGAACGTGCCCTCTTTAATACCCATCCCCAGGCTAACCCATCCCCCCACGCCCCTCCCCTCTAGAACCCTCAGTTTGTTTTTCAGAGTCCATCGTCTCTCATGGTTCGTCTCCCCCTCCGATTTCCCCCCCTTCATTCTTCCACGCCTGCTATCTTCTTTTTTTTCCTTAACATATATTGCATTATTTGTTTCAGAGGTACAGATCTGTGATTCAACAGTCTTGCACAATTCACAGCGCTCACCATAGCACATACCCTCCCCAGTGTCTATCACCCAGGCACCCCATCCCTCCCACCCCACCCCCACTCCAGCAACCCTCAGTTTGTTTCCTGAGATTAAGAATTCCTCTGTTCTGAAGGCTGAAGTCCCAAAATCAGGGTTGGTTCCTTCTGAGGGCTGTGAGGGAGAGTCTCTTCCAGGCCTCTGTCCTTGCTTCTGCCGGTTTGCTGGCAGTCTGGAATTCCTTGGCTTATAGAAACATCACCCCCCATCTCTGGCTTCAAATCCTTGTATGTCTCCAAGTTTCCCCTTTCTGTAAGGACACCAGTGAAATTGGATTAAGGCCCTCTGTAATGACCTCATTTCAATTTAGGTAAAATGGCAAAGATCCTCTCTCCAAATAAGGTCATATTCTGAGGTACTAGAGGTTAGGACTTCAACATATGGATTTGGGCAGGGGACATAATTCAACCCATAACACCTCTGACAGGCCCACATGCTCTCCCCAGGGCTCCTCATGTTGGTTAAATGCAAGTACTGATGACACCACCATTGTGACAGGGACAGCTTCTCAGGGGCCTACCCATACACATTGTGCCTTCACCCCTATGATGGAGGCCTGCCCACTGAGTCCACACGATGGGACCAGACACTCACTGCGTTCCCCATGTGATAAGCCCGCTTGTCTCTATAAGAGTTGTCCCCGAGTCCCTTGGACTTCGCTGACTTCTCCCCGTAGAAGAGACCTACCTACTTCCACAGAGCCCTGGTCTCAAGCTCAGCCCCTCTCACACTCACTGAGGCTTCCAAGACACAGGCCAACACCCTGGGCCAGCCGTTCTCTCTGTGATATGCCCATTACTCACACTGGAGCTTCACATGTGCAGAGGCCCACTCCTCCTCCGAGGATTTTCCCTTGTTAGGGGGAAGCAAGGCACAAGGGCAACAGGTTTCTAAGTATGCCTTTGAAGGCCCAACACCTCCACTGGTCCAACTGAATGACAGGCCCAGAGGTGTCTACTCTCTGGTGGGCCCACCTCCTCCCGCTCACATTTTATCTTCATGACTTGGTGGATGTTCCCCTTGAGGCTTCCCTCAGGCCCAGCTACTCCCTCAGTGCCTGCCTGAGCTCCACAGACCTAATGATGCCTGTGAGCCCACTCTTGGTATCAGGGCAGTTGCTCCCCTTCAGACTTGACCTCAGCTTCCGTTAAGCTTCTCGTCTGTGGTGGTCCCACCCTCTGGGAAGGGGTTGTCTCTAGTGCCAGAGGCCCAGGTCCTCCTGCCAAGGCCTCCTAATTTATGTCAGGCCCGAATAGTTCTCCCTGCCCAACAGGCCCACATTCTCTACTTACAGCTTCCTTAGCCCCATGGAGCTGTACCTTATACACAAGCTCTGACCACTCACCCCAGGTTTTCCCTTATGAGAAGACCCGTTTCTGAAAGGGCCACCTGTCCCCACTGAGGCATTTTGTATGGAGCAGGCCCATCTCCCTGTAGCCCCACGACTTTCTCTGAGGAAATCCAACTCCTTACTTTTTCTCAAAATCCCTCCTGTTAGACACTCTGAACTTCCTAGGCTGGAGTTTTCCTTTCTCCTCTCAGGTAAATATTCCCATAAAATTGCTACTAACAGCTTAAGCCACTCTTCCCGGGCCTCTCAGTCGGACAGGCTTAACTTTTCAGGAGATCATGTTTATAAAGAACTTAGCAAAATGACAAGACACATAATTGTTCCAAAATGTTAGGCATCATTATTCATATTTTTTTTTTAAAGATTTTATTTATTTATTTGAGAGAGAGAGAATGAGAGATAGAGAGCACGAGAGGGAAGAGGGTCAGAGGGAGAAGCAGACTCGCTGCTGAGCCGGGAGTCCGATGTGGGACTCGATCCCGCGATTCCAGGATCATGACCTGAGCCGAAGGCAGTCGCTTAACCAACTGAGCCACCCAGGCGCCCCCATCATTATTCATATTTTAATAATACAAATATTTTAATCATTTTAATATTAATATTTGCAGTTGTGGCACTTTATTAAAAATTTTATCTATTCCCACTGTAGTGTCTCCATGTGGGACAAACCCAGGAGCGCTTCGTTAGGAAAACTAATGATTCTGACCTTTAGGGTTCATTTCTGCCTGTAGTGCCCAACCTCTCCGATTGAAGCTTCTTCTGGTAAACAGGCTCTGAGATTTTTCTGTTTGAAAGCAGTCCAGGTTCTCTCACTTAAGTGTCTCTTTTTTCTAAAAAGCCCAACTCCTTCTGCGTGAGACAATTCCTGTAAGAGACTCCCTCAGGGATGCCTGGGTGGCTCAATCATTAAGCGTCTGCCTTCGGCTCAGGTCGTGATCCCAGGGTCCTGGGATCGAGCCCCGCATCGGGCTCCCTAATTTATGTCAGCGGGAAGCCTGCTTCTCCCTCTTCCACTCCCCCTGCTTGTGTTCCTTCTCAGCGGGAAGCCTGCTTCTCCCTCTTCCACTCCCCCTGCTTGTGTTCCTTCTCTCTCTGTGTCTCTCTCTGTCAAATAATAAATAAAATCTTCAAAAGAGAGAGAGACTCTCCCTCAGGCTGCTCCTGGCTTCTGACGTGCAGCCACTCTCTTCTGGTTCCTCACCATCACGGGGTCCACGGCTTCCCCCTGAGGCTTCTCGTTAGAGGCCCAGCCCATCCATTCAGTCAGCTCCCTGGGCAGTAGCTCCCCTCTCTTACACTAAGGCCTTTATTTGCCGAATCACCCAAACCCCCTGCTGCTGACAGGGCCACGTGTCTCTTTTGGCTGACCAGCCTACCCGCTCCCACAATAGCTGCTTGGTTTTTTTGACACACCCAGTGACCCTGATGATTTCCCAGTGAAACCTGCCCAGTTCCTTCCACTGAGGCCTCCGTCAGTGAGACAGTGAATGGAAATACACAGCACAGGTGCCATCCCAGAGGGAGGTCTTCGGAAATGTCAGCTTCATGATCATTGTTATTTATATTGTTATTACATGTAATGAATGCATCCACTTCCATGGAGCATTCATTTGATCTCAACTCCCACTGAGAATTTCCACTGTCAGAACGCTCTGTCTACCCACTGCCAATTTCCTGTGTAGGAAGGGCCCGACTCTGGCCACAGCAGCTGTTCCTTTTTCCTGTGGATCCGATTAATCGGAGTCTGTGCTCTGTACACGTGCTCAGCAAACCCCGCGGCGACCTCTCCCTGTCAGACAGGTCTCTGGTCCTTCCATGAAGGTGTCTCCTTTTCGAGTTGGGCTCACCATTCTCAGGGAAGCAGCTTTCTTTCTCCTTGGAGAGGCTTCCTTATCTTACAGGCATACACATTCCTTTTTTCATCCAGTGATTCCCTCTGAAAAGTTTCTCTCCCAGCCGCAGACTTGGCTTACTCCCCCCAAGTTCCTCCATCTTGAAAGGTTGTAGTTTCTCAGAGTCAGAAAGACCCCACCCAAGTCCTCCCCTGACTGCTTTCTGTATTTGTGATCCAGAACATGGTTGTCATGGTTAAATGAGACGATCCACATGAAAGAACTGAGGTCAGTGCCCAGCCCCAAGCAGGTGCTCAGCAAATAAGGCTTCAGTCTAGCCTTGTCTTCCTTGAGACTCCTTTTCCCATGGAGACAGTAAAAACAGATAACATTTATTGAGCTCTTACTTTGTGCCAGGACTATGCAAAGAGCTATGCATATATTAGCCCACTTAATCCTCACAATAATGGTTTTCTATATAAGAAACCTGAGGCATAGAAAAGTTTAATGTCTAGCCCAAAGCCAACAACTGGTAAATGACAAGGGTCCATCTGAGTCCAAGTCTTGGTGCTTCACATTATGTTAACTCTCTGCTGCTCCTATACTCTGGTTGAGGAGAAAATGTCCAGAGAGAATAAAGTGACCTTCTCTCCTGATCTTTTCCAGCCTATGAACTTCAAGAGTGCCCAGACCCAGAGCCCTTTGCCAATGGCATTGTGAGGGGAGCTGGCTACAATGTTGGGCAATCAGTGACCTTCGAGTGCCTCCCAGGATATCAACTGATTGGCCACCCTGTCCTCACATGTCAACATGGCACCAACCGGAACTGGGACCACCCCCTGCCCAGGTGTGAAGGTATGTCCCTCCCTCATCCCTGGTGATTCTTCCTAAGGAGACTGATTCAGAGTACTCCTGTGCTCCATGGAATCACCCATGCTGGGGAGTCCAGGCAAACCCTGTCCATCCTGTTTTCATATGGAAGGGACCCAGCCTATCCAGGGAAAGAGTCTTGGGGACAGACCTCTGGGCCAAGCTTGGGAGGACCTGGAAGAGATGTAGGCCACAGCCAAGGGAATACCTACTCAGCCCTTGGGAAGATCCAACCCCGTCAGAAGGGAAGACTGTAATTTTATCTCTTTCCTAAGACTTACACCTGTATATCCAATTCCTTACTAAAGAGCTTCACTTACCAGAGGCATCTAAATCCTAATATATTCAAAAGTAAAGTCATCATCTTTCTGCCATTCAATGGAAGTCCTCATTAGTGAAGGGCACCTCTAGTCACCTGGTTACTCTGCCCTTACTTGGCACCTCCCTCTCGCCTATCTGACTTAATTCACTGAGTCTTGATAATTCTACATCCTGATTACCTTCCAAATGCATCCACTTCTTTCTCTGCACTGCCTCTGCTTTTACCCTGCCACCACTCGGATGAGGCTCCTCGCTGGTCTCCCAGTCTTTGGTCCTGCATTATTCAAACCATTTTTCACAGCATAGCCAGTGTGAGCCTTCCAAACCATCAACACACTCCAGACCCTGCCCTGCTC
Organism: Zalophus californianus; assembly: GCF_009762305.2. Taxonomy (NCBI): domain Eukaryota; kingdom Metazoa; phylum Chordata; class Mammalia; order Carnivora; family Otariidae; genus Zalophus; species Zalophus californianus. The sequence continues at coordinate 25,463,336 of NC_045598.1, read as the reverse complement.
AGAAGCCAACAGGGCATCCCCATCTCTGTTGGGGTAAATTCCAAACCCCTTCGTGTAGCACACCATGTCCCTCTGGGCCTGGTCCCTGCATACCTCCCAGTATTCTCCACTCTCACAGATTTTATGTCCAGCTAAGCTGAAGTGCTTTAGTGGTCCCAGTGTGCCATGTTCCCTTGCCTCTGGTTCTTAGCACATGCTGTCCCTCCCTCATGGAACATCGCTCTTCTCTCTTGCCTTGTCTACTTAGCCTTGTCTAAATGGGAACAATACCAAGAATCCTTCCCTACCCTCACCAGCCTGGGTGAGGGGTGCCCCCTGTTGCTCCTGTAGCATTCCATGTTGATGTGTTCCCCCCACCCCCGGGCTGGCATCTACAGAGATCGGTTTACTTAGCTGTATCCCAGTGGGCTGTGAGTGCTACAGAACAAAACCACGTGCTTGGTATCTTTGCTCCCCTTGGTCTCCCCAGGCTGTGCCTGACCCTGACACTGAGTGGATGTGCAGTGTGTGTAGGAGGAATGATATGTCCATGCATACCCCTTTCAGGACGCATATCTTCTGCCTGGAGGCATTGGGACTCTTTCTCTTCACTCTGGTCTGCCCCCATCCAGACGTCTGCTTGTTTCCCTGTGCCAGCCAAATACACTCATTATTCTGGACCAGGGTTTGTTTGTTTGCCCTTTTTTTCTCCTCCCTGATGACTAAATTGGAACATTATGGAGATTTCAAGGCCTCTCCATCCCCCTACCCAAAGCCTAGATGAGAATGAGCCTAAAATTGGGTGTCACTTTTGGGGGACAGGAAAATAGGGAGAGAGGATCATATCTAGGCAGCAAATGTCTTCTCTGTGAGCTAAGTGCCAGGTTGGACATTTTGCATCCGTCAGTTCACCTAACGGCCGCCACAGTCCTACAAGGTGGGTGCTCTTATTTCCATTTTACAGGTGAAGAAAGAGAGTAAACTACTGTCTGAGGTCATCTAATTAAGGTTTAGCCATGATTTGAACCCAACCTTAGCTTCACCACAAGAATCCTTATCTCTTAGGTCAAGACCAAAAGTACCACTCTGGGCACCTGAGTGGCTCAGTCAGTTAAGCGTCTGCCTTCAGCTCAGGTCATGATCCCAGGGTCCTGGGATCGAGTCCCACATCAGGCTCCCTGCTCAGTTGGGAGTCTGCTTCTCCCTCTCCCCCCACCTGCTCGTGCTCTCTTTCTCGCGCTCTTGTTCTCTCTCAAATAAATAGTTTTTTTAAAAAAATCTTAAGAAAAAAAAAGAAAGTTTAAAAAAAAAGTACCACTGTAAGAATCTTAGAGCAAATAAGAAGAGAGAAAGAGATAGTTTCCTATTTTCTTAGCTCATCCCAGCAAAAGTACTACAGCCCTGATCCTGACATCTGTCCTCCACTCCATTCCTAGGAAAGGAGAGAGGAGTGCTTTAGTGTGTCCTTCTTTCTGGGCAGGTCTTATCCACAGGAAGAAGAGGGGGGCTGGGGACTGAGGCTGGCCCACAGAGGCACGTGCACTGAAGATCAGGGGCTGGATGGGGAGTGGTGTGCTGGGGTTGGTGGGGGAAACCACGCACAGTCATCCTCAGCCGCATCACCTCTCCCCATCCTGCCTGACCTCCTGGAGCAGAATAATTTGTGCTGGGTGCTGGCACTTCGTAAGGGAATCATAAGGGAATTTTCAGGCGGGGGGTGATCTCCCACACTCATCTGTGTTTATGTTCCCTCCCTGGCAGTCCCCTGTGGTGGGAACATCACCTCCTCCAATGGCACTGTGTACTCTCCTGGCTTCCCCAGTCCATACTCCAGCTCCCAGGACTGTGTCTGGCTGATCACCGTGCCCATTGGTCATGGCATCCGCCTCAACCTCAGCCTGCTGCAGACAGAGCCCTCCGGAGACTTCATCACCGTCTGGTAGGGCCAGCTGCCATGTCGACAGCCAATTAGAAAGGGGCATTAGCTGGGCTTTAAACTGGGTTACTCAGCTTTTGGTTCAGGAAACCAAGAGCTGAATGGTTTTCAATGGTGGTCAGCTTCCTGGCTTTCAAATAAACATAGTAAATGAGGGCTCAGTTTCAATTACCCTCTGTGACCCCTTGAAGGGAGAGGAATGGGAGGACAGTGGTTTCCAGCCCAGAGTGCTCCTAGGGGTCAGAGTACCAATGGGTGGGTGTGTGGATAGGAATGGTCGCAGATACACAGACTTTTCTCACTTTTTCCAGAATCCAAGCCAAAATTCTACATTTACCTAGGATAAGCTACCCAGTTTTGGGGTGGAATTCCGTAAAGTCCCACTGGTCATCTCATGCTAAACAGTATTGTCCCATACAACGTTGTGCAGTAGTGGAAACATTCTCTATCTGTGCTGGCCAGTACGGTAGCCAGCGGCTACAGGTGGCCATGAGTGCTTAAATGTGACTAGAGTGACTGAGGAACTGATTCTTTAAACTTTATTTAATTTTAATTAATTTAAATATAAAGAGCCACATGGAGCCTAGTGGTTACCAAGTTGACAGTTCCACTCTGAGTGATAGAGTTAGAATATCTTGAAGTGACTTTAAAATGGGAGTACGAGTTATGAGCCAATAAGTGTAGTCTCTTAGACAGTTCTTCCCAAACCACTGGACCTTTGGACAAATATATAATTTAAGGATTCTTTTGTTTAGGGGTTACTGCCATTCTGGGAATCAACAGGGGATAGTGAGAGTCTCTTCCCAAAATTCCCAGGGCTGGATAACTGTAACCCAGACTACCCTGGGTTAATTCCCAGTTTCCTTTCCAGGCAATGATTAAGAACAGATAGGAGGGACTAGATACGTTTCCGGGAAAGAAATCCTTTGCCTAGAAAGGCAACATGGGTGTGTGTCTGCTTGGAGACAAGGAAGTGGGGCTGGCATGGAGAGCAGCATGAACTCTTCCTCAGCCGCATCCTACTTCTGCCCAGAGAGAACCTGCCCAGTGGCTCCTGCTTCTCAGCTGAGACTGTTGCCCCCAGGAGCCCATTACAGAGGCTGGTGAAGAATCAGGTGAACGAGGAGTCAGTGGGTGTTTTGCCAACTCTATCAGCTCTGTTGGCAAACTGAGTTGGGAGAGATTAGACGGAGGTGCACAGGGCATTGGAGAAAGACAGTGTTGGGCACAAGTAGAGTCATAGCCTCCCCCTCCAGGTGACTGTTAAGGCCACTGATGGTAGAGGCAAAGCAAGCAGCCATGGTGACTTGCGACATACCAGAACATTCTTTCCTACGTGCAGGGATGGGGCCCAGCAGACAGCTCCACAGCTTGGAGTCTTCAGCCGGAGCTTGGCCAAGAAAACATTGCACAGCTCGTCCAACCAGGTCCTGCTTAAGTTCCACCATGATGCAGCCATGGGTGGGATCTTCGCCATCGCCTTCTCTGGTCAGTATGGAAGCCTGGCAGGGGAGGGAAGCACCATGCTCTCAAGTCAGGGCCGCGCTTGATCCCTGGTTCCACCATTCCCGGTCTCGTGATTCTGAATGAGTTACATAGCTTCTCAGCCTCAGTGTCCTCAGAGTTATAAGAGTTAAATGTGTTAACCTACGTGAAATCCCCCAGCACAGACCTCCACACTACTAGGGTAGAGAGGTACACGGCACTGATCTTGGTGCCGAGTCCAAGCTTAGAGGCAGCAGGATGAGGCTTCTCATTCCACTCATTCACATCAACTCACTGGCTGGGTAACCCACTTACTTGTTCCCCAGCTTGTCCCTTAGCACCTTCTAGAGGGTTGTCCCACTCCAAAGGAATCCAGGGTCTCTGCTGACCTCACAGGAAGTACTGTGCACAAGTGAAGTCATGGAGAATTCAAGCAGGAGGAGCATGAACAATTCAGGGTGGGCTTGTCCTTCTCGACAGCCAGCCAGTTTTCTTCTAAAAGTCCAAAGTTATGGATCTGGATACTTCCTCATTTTTGTTACAGTGGAAACAGCATTGAAAAACTTAAAGAAAGTTCTCTGTGGGCTTGTGTCCCATCTAAAGAGTAATCCTCCATGTTACAGTTTGCAGAGCATTACATGTATTTGAACTGGAGCTTGACTTTATTCCTGGCTCCATCTTACAGACACTGGATTTTATCAGATTTTTAAATTTTTGCCAATACGGTGGATGCATGAAATAGCATTTCACTCTTATGTTAATGATGAGGTGAGCATCCTTTCATATCTTCATTAACTATTCATGCTTTCTTGCTCTGTGAAATATCTGCTCCCCATAGAGCTTTCTTCCTCTGAGGAGAGAAAGATAACAAACAAATAAAGAGACAGATGAAATCTTTGCAATTTGTAATAAGTTGCTATGAAGGAAACAAATAAGATAGACAAAAAGATGAGGAACTCTGCTTCATGTAGAATAATTGTGGAAGACCTGTCAAAAGGCAATATTTGCAATAAGAACTAAAGAAAAAGAAGGAGGTAGATTTGTGGAGACTGGGGAGTAGGGACTGGTATGCGAGAAAGAATGTCTGGCATTCTGTAGGCAAACATTAGCTTTAAATGAATTTCTTCTCATATAAGGACTAGTAAGTAGAAATGAAAAGTACCTTAAGGACAGCTGTGAACAAGATTCTACAGTATTTTCTTAATGAGATAATCAGACTTGAATTACAGAGAAAAATGTCCTTGGAAACATGTAGTTTAGGAAATAGAAATAAATTTTGGAAAGCATCTGCTTCCAGCATAAAAGTCTAGACAACATGGACTCCAAATAAGAGATAACTAAAAGGGGATCTAAATGTCTTCTCTTCCCTTCCTGAAAAATTCAGTCCCAAAGCTGTTAAATGGGATGAAGCAAAGTGGGAAAAGCAAAGAGGAGAGAAGCAAAGAGGAGAGAGGGGGTCCACACTGAGGGGCGACATCTGTACAGAGACCGGGCTGGCCTGGGGTATCAAGGCTCTGAGCAAACTGACGGAACATCCGTGTAGGGTAAGAGCCCCAGCAGAGTGAGAAGGCATCCACACAGAGGATCCATCAGACTCCAAGGTGGGAGAGCAGGGAATTCACGTAAGGGAGGAGTGGCAGTAGAGATGGGGACTTGGTTCCCTATGGGTAAGTAAGTTAATAGATTAAGGACAATCAAAGGTAGGTGTCTCACTAAGAGAAGAGGGTTAGAAATGTGGCAAGAGCAAAAATTAGAATATACCCAGGGAACTGGATTGGAATTGGAGGTCTGAGTTTGAGCTATGGTTTTCAATATGTACACACAGATACAGAAGGAGATCTGGGTATAAACGTGGGTGTGCACACGTACATGTGTTCCTTAGCTCTTTCCACTAAGAGGGCTTGGAAGCAATGACTCCTCGATAGCAATGAACACACCTAGCTCCGGATTCTGGTTTCAAATACCATTTTCCACTAAAACGGACCAGAACTCCTTAAAGAAAAGGAAACTATAGGAACAAAAATACGGGCAGCCCAGAATGAAACGGTAAAACCGTGACCTACAATGGCTGTTGCCCAGTTGGCTGCCACTTGACATAGCGCAACGAGCCCGCCCCACCAGTTAACATGTTAACCAGTACTGGAGTCTGCCTACACTGCATCAGGGCCTCACCGCCAAGGGGAGCAAGGGGAGTAGGGACAAAGTGAAGTGGAGGAGTCCCGAATGTCCCCCCGCCCTCGAGTTCTTTAGCAATAACATGGTAGATACAGTGTGTGCTCTGGGGGGAGGAGGGAGGGATTGTCTATAAAACACCGAAGGTCATGCACCAAAAGACTAGCAATAGTTGTGCCTGGGTGCTGGTGGGACTTGGAGAGTTTCCATTTTATTGTTTTTTAGTATTCCACCAGCTCTCTGCATTGAGCAGAAATGTGTAGTTTTTTAAAAAATATAATGGGAAATCTACCCCAATCAAACTAGCAACCACAATATATTAAACACTCAGGCTGTGTTGAAGTGGAGGTTTCTTTTTACTGATTTTTTTTTCCTGAAAGTTAAGTGTGTCTAAGAGGATATTTTTTTCAGAATTTGAGACCCTTTATTTTTTCAGTTTTATTGAGATACAGTTGGCATACAGCACTGTGTAAGTCTAGGGATACAACATAATGACATGACTTACATATATTGTGAAAAAATCACCACAGTAAATTCAGTTAACAGCCATCATCTCATATAGATACCCCAAAAAAGGGAACTTTTCCCTTGTGATGAGAACTCTTAAGATCTGCTCTCTCTTAACAACGTTCAAATATACCAAACAGCAGTGTTAACATCATGTAACACATGATATCCCCAGTACTTATTCATCTTATAACTGGAAGTTTGTACCCTTTATTCAATTCCCTACCTGGAAAATATACTTTAAAGATATGCACGTGGCTGAGATTGAAAGATATCAAATTAAAAAAAAACTTTATAAAGGAAAACGTTAAGAATTGGCTAAGCAGAGGGATGCCTGGGTGGCTTAGTCAGTTAAGTGTCTTCCTTCGGCTCAGGTCATGATCCCAGGATCCCGGGATCGAGCCCTGTGTCAGGCTCCCTGCTCAGGGGGGAGTCTGCTTCTCCCTTTCCCTCTGCCCCATCCCCAACTCAAGCTCACTCTCTCTCACAAATAAATAAAATCTTTTTTTAAAAAAAAGAAAGAATTGGCTAAGCAGAATGAGCAGAAACTTCATGCATCTACAAATCCAAAGAGTGCCCTAGATAAATATAAGCAGAGGATAAACTGTGAAAATATATTTAACCGGCAGAAGTCAGTCTTTTCTTTTTAAGAGAGGGAGAGGAGGGTAGGGGGAGAGGAAGAGAGAGAGAATCTTAAGCAGGCTCCATGCCCAGTGCTGGGCCCTACCTCACAACCCTGAGACCATGACCTGAGCCAAAATCAAGAATCAGATGCTTAAGTGACTGAGCCACCCAGGCGCCCCCAGAAATCAATCTTAAATATGCACCAGGTTCTTCAAATTTGTAAGAAAAATAGGGGCAAAGGACTAATAGAAGGTTAAGAAGAAAAATCCAAATAGTCTATTACTCTATGAAAAAAAAATGTTTAACTTATTATCAAATGTCAATTTAAGAAAAAAGAAATGCTACCTTTTTTGTTGTTTTATCAAGTTGACAACGATTAGAATTGATGACTGCTTCCCCCAATTGGCTCTGAGTTCCATGAGGGCAAGGACTGTGTTTTGTTTCCTCTTGCATCCTCAGTGCCTAACACAGTGCCTGACCCAGGCTAAGGCCTCTACAATCATTAAATGAATTGGATGGAAGAATGATAGTACCCAGTGTTGGAAAAACTGCCACTCTGTTGCTGATATCAGTTATAGCCATTTTCCTGGAGAGAAAAATGGAAGCATACATCCAATGCAGGCATGGTCCTCCCTGGTTTATGTTAAATCACAGTTAAAACTTCGTGGTTACCTCAAGAGTGCCTCTTGGTTTTAATACCTACATTTCCTGAAGCTTCTGTGTCTCTCAATACAACATTTTTCAGACAACACATCTATAGAAAAAAATTGGTTAAATCATCAAAATATAATACATTTTTAATAAAACTATATGCAGGAAAATTCTCAGGTTACATTCCAACTGCAATTGGTAAAATGTCAGGATCCCAGGTGAACATTTGGAATGTGTATCTGCATTGCTGCTGGTTCTGAGAGGTTATGATAATGTGATGTTCATTGTGAACCATACTGTACCCCCCACAGTGCCATCCTGAACACATGCCCACATTACCCTTGTTTTCTGGCTAGGGTTTCTCGATGCATCATGCTGAGAAGGCTCGCATGGTGTGCTACGGTATGCAAAGTGCATGTGCTACAATGCATAGAGCCGCTGTTTTGTTACAGCCATAGTCATTCTTGGGTGGTCAAGCAGTAATGTTTCAAGTATTTAACTTCTAGCATTATGGTTTGTTGCATATATATATGTATCTCATTATTTTAAATACTTTCTGGATTTGGGATTACCCACTGTAATTTTTTCCCACTTGAAGTCCTGGGAAATAGGCTCCTAGTTAACATCCTTACACGGAGTTTCTGATTTCTGGAAGTGGGTTACTGATGTTCAGTAGGAGATGCTTGTACTTTACAAAGGTCATACAATTTAATCATTCCTATTTTTTTCAATTTTTTATTTAAATTACAGTTAGTTAACATGCAGTGTAATATTAGTTTCAAGTGTAGAATTTAGTGATACAGCACTTCCATACATCACCTGGTGCTCATCACAGGTGTATACCTTAATCCGCATCACCTATTTAACCCATTGCCCCCACCCACCTCCCCTCTGGTAACCATCAGTTTGTTCTCTATACTTAAGAGTCTGTTTCTTAGTTTTGCTCTTTTTTTAAACCTATGTTCATTTGTCTTGTTTCTTAAATTCCATATATGAGTGAAATCATCTGGTGTTTGCCTTTATCTGATTCATTTTGCTTAGCATAATACTCTCTACCTCCATCCATGTCATTGCAAATGGCAAGATTTCATTCTTTTTGATGGCTGGGTAATATTCCACTGTAGTGGAATATTATATATACCACATATATATACTATATATAGTATATATATATTGTGTGTATATATATATATACACTATATACACAATATATATATACTATATATAGTGTATACACACACACACACACACACCATATATATATATATGCCACATCTTTATCTATTCACCAGTCGATGGACATTTGGGCTATTTCCATAATTTGGCTATTGTTGATAATGCTGCTATAAACATTGGGGTGCATATATCCCTTCAAACTAGTATTTTTGTATCCTTTGGGTAAATACCTAGTAGTGCTATTTCTAGATCGAAAACTATACAAAGAACTTATAAAACTCAATACATAGAAAACAAATAATCCAGTTAAAAAATGGGAAGAAGACATGAAAAGACATTTTTCCAAAGGAGACATCTAGATAACCAACAGACACATGAAAAGATGCTCAGCATCACTCATCATCAGGGAAATACAAATCAATACCCAACTTTTACATCCACATGGATGGGACTGGAGGAGATGATGCTGAGTGAAATAAGTCAAGCAGAGAAAGTCAATTATCATATGGTTTCCCTTATTTGTGGAACATAAGGAATAGCAGGGAGGACATTAGGGGAAGGAAGGGAAAAATGAAGGGGGGGGAATTGGAGGGAGAGATGAACCATGAGAGACGATGGACTCTGAGAAACAAACGGAGGGTTTTAGAGGGGAGGGGGGTGGGGGGAGGGGTTAGCCTGGTGATGGGTATTAAGGAGGGCACATACTGCATGGAGCACTGGGTGTTATGCACAAACAATGAATCGTGGATCACCACATCAAAAACTAATGATGTATTGTATGGTGATTAATATAACAAAATAAAATTAAATTTAAAAAAATCGCCTGGTAAAGAAGAAAAAAAGCTACAATGAGATACCACCTCACACTTGTCAGAATGGCTAAAATCAGCAACAAAGGAAACAACAAGTGTTGGTGAGGATGCAGGGAAAGGGGAACCCTCTTGCACTGTTGGTGGGAATGCAAACTGGTGCAGCCAGTCTGGAGAACAGCATGGAGGTTCCAGAAAAAGTTAAAAATAGAACTACCCTATGACCCAGCAATCATTCCTAGTTTTAAAAAAGGAAGAAAAAAATTCATAAAAGATGCATGTATAGAGAAAGATGTTTATCATAGTTTTATTTTAAATTGCGAAACTTTGGAAACCTTTACAGTTAATAATAGAGCATCTATTAAATTCTAGTCAGTCATGACAATCCTTATGAAGTCATTTCAATCATTTTTTTAGAAATTTAATTACATCGGAAAATTCTTGCAGTATAATAGTAAGTGCACAAGGATCGATGTAAAGTTTGTAAGAGAAAAATAGATATGCAGAACGTGTATACTCTAAGAATTCACAGTACAGGGTTAACAGTGGTTATCTCCAAAAGGCTGGTAGATGAGTTTAATTTTCTTCCTACTGTTTTTGTAGAAAATCTCATATTTTCTCTAATGACAGTGCATTACATTTGTAACTTTCTTTGAGAGAATGTTCTTTGTAAGAACAAAAAACATAGTGGGGTTTGGGATGATGTATGGAAGTGTTATATCACTAATAACAGCAGTAGCAATGGCAACAGCAGCTTGCACTTACATAGTACATGCCAGGTAGTGAATGGAAACCAAGCTATGAGCCCACACTGAGCTTTGTCTTGGTAACACCATCCATACACAGTCCAGTCTCTGCCCAGAGGAATGTTTTCCAGTGTAGAAAATCCACTGAAGCCAGAGATGTTTGGCCAAGGGTCAAAAGGGAAACTAGCTGGCTTTAGTGGGCATTCGCATGAGCTACACTTGGTACTTAGATGCTATGGAAAGAATGTGGGACTTGAGAGCAGCCAGACCTGGATTCAAGTCCTATGGCACTCACTTCCTGTGTGACCTTGGAGAAGTAAGTGAAGCTTTCCGAATCTCAGCTTTCTCATAAAGAAAGTAAGAACACCTCGCAGGGGGATCAGCCATCATGAGAATTAAAGGTGACAGCGTGTGAAAGTGCCTCACATATAGTAGGTGCTTGGGAAATGCTTCTCTCCCATTCCCTTCAATGCTAGTGACTATTGCTGACTTCTTAGATTCTCTCTCCTTTATCGTTGGTGTTACTATATGGCTCCTGGCTTTTGCATCAAAAACAAACAAAAAGAAAAAGGATGACAGCAGATAAGCAAAACAGTACTTGGCTAAACTTGCCCTGTGTGCAGATCAAGTCACTAGTATCTGTGTGAGTGAATGAGGAATGAGAAGGTGAAGTATTGAACAGGTGAATGACAACAGGCCCGGAGAATGATGCTCTTACACCAATTTGTCTGCTTCTGTCTTTTCAGCTTATCCACTCACCAAATGCCCTCCTCCCACCATCCTCCCCAACGCCGAAGTTGTCACAGAGAATGAAGAATTCAATATAGGTACCCCCCCCCAAACCAGCAAGGACTGGGCAGGCGAGGAGGGGCCAGGTCAGGGTGGGGCTGGCCAGCAAAGTGCATCTCTCTCTCCCGTCCATGGAGAGAAACGGTAGGCCCAGTGCAAGATGGCTGATGTTCTGTCAACTGAGTCTGCTCCAAAAATACAAACACTTCCTTTTAGCCATCACTAGGCAGAGGAGACAGGAAGGCAGTTTTCTTCTGTGATTCAAGTCAGTATGTTTTTGAGAAATAAATCCACGTGAGACATTATAAAAAGTTCCTGGAATGTAGAAGCTCAAGGCTGAGCTGTGAGAAGCAGGTAGCAGCTTTCTGGGTCATTTGATTGGAGCTGACCTGATTATTTAAGTCTGAAAAGAACACAACCCACCACTGATTGACTTGCCTGGAAGTGGGTTTAAGGACTAAGGGGAGCCCCCTCCAGACTTCTCCAGGGAATCCCCATGTTGGTCTCTCTTTGGCAGGTGACATCGTTCGCTACAGGTGCCTCCCTGGCTTTACCTTAGTAGGTAATGAAATCCTGACCTGCAAACTTGGAACTTACCTGCAGTTTGAAGGACCACCCCCAATATGTGAAGGTAATTGCACAGAGCCATGCCTTTATGGGCCTGAAGTTCCTCCAAAACGTAGCCTTTATCTTATGCCTCCCTATCTTCCCAGTCCCTGCCCATAAAGTAAGAGGTCATTTGGTGAATGTTTGTTTATATGAATGAATGATTGTTCTAGAGAAATTCTCTGTCCTACTCTTAGGTCTGGGCTACAAATCGCCATGGTAACCACGTGTATCTTTGTCTTCCTTTTTTCTAACTGGTATTGTCTGGAAGTGGCACACTGATCATTAGAAGGAGGAAGTTCTGGAACCTCAGGGAGAGGTGGGCTTGCACACCAACCTAGCCCTACTGGAGTGCAGATGTGCTCAAGGTCCTGTGTGCTGAACTTCATTCCAGTGTGACACCTTGACAGAAAATGGGAATTGGCTTCACCAAGTGATCCTTACTAAGACCAAAAACAAACTCTCCACTCAAAAAGCATCTGACCTAGGACAAGATATTTAACTGTCCCATGGCTCAATTTTCTCATCTGTAAAATAAAGATAATAATATTACTTATACTATGGATTTATTGTGAGGAACTAAATGGATTAATAATGTAAAGCACTTTAGAACTATGCCTGGCACAGAGTAACTGCCCAATGGGAGTTATTATTTTTACTAGTACTGCTAGTACCACTACTGCTTCTGGCACTAGTGCTACCAACAAATATTTAGTAGTCTATGGAGAAAAGGTCAGCTTCTCCCCCACTTCTCATAAGGTGAGGGTAGAGAATCCACAGTATGGATTGTTAGTGAGAAAGAAAGAAGCTGCAGCCCTAGAATTAGCTGCCCTGATACCTTGAGAAATTCATTATCTCTGAGTTGAGCTGACCTACCCACACACCAAACAACCAGCCCCCTATAAAAGTGGACTTTAGCTTTGATCCTGCTCCAGAACGTCTCTGCTTTGCTCCAGCCCTAGTTCCTCATCTCTGGCTGTTTCTGTGTCTACATGGCTCCAGCCTTCTTGGCTTTGCTCCTATCCTTAGCCTCATGCTTCCCTCTAGGACTTGGTGTCGTACTTGGCTTCTCAAGATGTGACCCTTTGCTGGCTTTCTTATAATAACAGCTTTATTGGGATAGAGTTCATGTAGCATGCAACTCATCCATTTAAAGCACTTCAGTGATTTCTAGTGTATTCAAAGTGTTGCAGCCATTAGACAAATTTAGAAGATTTTTGACACCTCAAAATGAAACACTTTACCCATTAGCAGTCCCCTTCCATTTCTTCCAGCCCCTCCCCCCAACACACAGTTCTAGGCAACCACCAATCTAGTTCATGTCTCTATGAAATTGACCGTTCTGGATATTTCGTATAAATAGAATCCCACAAGAATTTTTTTGTATGCTCAGGAAATAAAAATAAAATCTAATATTGGTAAAGAATGGAAATATCTACCACAATCATTAAGAAAAAAATGAATACAGGTAGAATGGTTCAGACGCAAAAAGTAACAATGAGCTAAGAAATCAGTAAAATAGGGTAGTAAATCTAAACAATACTGACCATAGTAAATTTAAAAATATAACACACAGCTAGACAAATAAATGGCGTTGGAAGAAAAAAAAATGAACTCAGGACCCTTGCTTGTTGAGGAGAAGCATAGATATTGATTAACACTCTATGTTAGTTAAATATATAAATTAAAAATAAAGCTTAAATTTATGGATAGTTTTTTGAAATTATGGATAACCACAGTATGTTTAAGTTCTAAGTCCATAATCAAAAATAAAGATAAAGAGAACTCAATTAATCCAATAGAAACATTGAAGGAGGAAAAAAAATCATGGTAAACAGAAAACACAAAATAAGGTAGCAAATCTAAGTGCAAATATATGTGTAACCATAGTAAATATAACTGAATAAAACTGCTAATCAAAGGAAAGAGACTTTCATATTATTTAAGTAAAAAAAAAAGTTTAATTACAGGCTTTCTATAAACTTAGACTTGAATATCTTCGTCTGCCTCCCTAAAGACATAGCTAGAAAGGTATCACTCATCCCTGGTATGAAACAAAACTTTGAAAAAGTAGTAAGTATTAACCTCTAAAATCTGGTGTAGCAAAAATCCATCAAAAATATATAATAGTCATAAACTTCTATGTACCTAATAATATAGGTTTGAAATATATAAAGGAAAATTGACAGAATTTTAGAGCAAATTCATAATTACAGTTGGAGATTTCCACACACCTCTTTCAATGACACACCAAAAATAAGTAGGTACATATAATATTTGAATGATATGGTTATGTCAGTCAGTAAATCTTTGCTGCATAAAAACCATGCCAAAATTTAGAGGTTTTAAACAGTAACCACTTATTTCCTACAAAAGATGCAGTTTAAATATAAATACCAGATAGATTGAAAGAAAAAGATGTATCATACAAATGGCAAACATAAGAAACATAAAGAAATTTTGGATAATACTGCAAGCAAGGAGTATTACCAGAAGTAGATTTTAAAATGACAAGAGTTAACTGCATTACAAAGGATATATACGTTATGTGCAGATGATAAAAGAGCTTCAAAATACATGAAGGAAAAACAGAACTGAATGTGAAAAAGAAAAGGCAAACTACAGAATAAAAGAAGATATTCATCATACATATATTTTTTAAAGGACTTGTATCTAGGCTATGTAAAGAACTATAACAACTCAATAATAAGACAGTCCAATAAAAATATGGACAAAAGACTTGACTAGACACTTCACAAAATAAGATGTATGAATAGCCAATAAGTATATGAAAAGATGCTGAAACATCATTAGTCATCAGGAAAATGCAAGTTAAAACCCTGATAAAATACTACTGCATACCCACTAGATTAGCTAAAACTTAACACTGAAAATACCAAGTGTTGACAACAATGTGGAGCAAGTGGAATTTTTATACATTGCTAGTTGGGATGTAGAATTATACAGTCACTTTGGAAAACTGACTGGTAGTTTCTTTCAAAGTTAAACATACACCTGCCCTACCTCCCAGCAATTATACTCCTAGTCATTTTCCCAAGAGAAATGAAAACCCATATCCACAAAAAGACTTGTATATGAATTCCATAATAATCCCAAACTGGAACCGGCCTAAATGTTCATTAATAATAAATACAATGAATTAATAAACAGATTGCTATGATTGCTACAAAGCAATAAAAATAAATGAAGTGGTAATACACAAAATACCATGGATTGACTCTTAGAAACATTATGTTTAGCAAAAGAAACTAGACACAAAAATAACATGTCTGATTCCAATTGCATGAAATCTAGTACAATCAAAACTAATCTGTTGTTAAAGAAATAATATCAGTGATTTCCTGGAGCATGGGACAGGTCATACTAATTGCAGAGGCGCATGAGAGAACTTTCTGGAGTGATGAAAATAATCTATATCCTGATTATGGTAGTGGTTACACAGGTATACACATTTGCTAAAACTCATTAAACTGCACACCTAAAATCTGTTCATTTATTGTACATAAATTATATCTCAAAAATTTTGAATTTTAAAAAGAAGTTAAATGAGTTATAAAACAGAAAAACAGCCTTACTGATCAATAAAAAGAAGTACCTGGAACAAAGAGTCGCAAAATAATCAAACCATTAGATAAGTTAAACAAAGGGAGAAGGCAGGAATATACAAAAATAAGAAAGGGAAAGTGGGACATAACCACTGAAGCAAGAGAAAATTTTAAATTATGAAACTATCTTGTACAAACCTAGGCCAAAAAATTAATGATATGAATGATTTTCTAGGAAGGTATAATTTAATAAAATGGACCCCAGCGGATAGAAAGTTTATACTTTCCTAATTCTTTAAAAGAAATAGAGAACGTTATCAGAGGAAACCCCATCAAAGACATCAAGACTGGATGATGGTTTCATGGAAGAATACTACTAAACCTTTAAAGGTCAGACGTCTTGAGCATAATGGGAAAGAAAAACTTGTAAACACTAATGCCCAGATCTGGTAAAGTTGCTCACAAAAAGGCAAACCTGTGGACCAATCTCATTTGAGAAAGCATGCCTATTTCCCCTCAGTGGGAGAGTTTCAAGTAGAAAGGGGAGAGCTTCAAGAGCAGACCTGGTACGGGCTAGAGTGTACCATGAAGCCTAGGGGAATGTAAATATCACCACACCACACTTCAGGGACCTATAGGTATCAGTTTAGTGAAATCAGGAGCATTTCAAAACCGAGGCGGTTTTTCTCCAAGAAGCCATTTGTTTTTCTTTCCCGTTTACAAAAAAAGAAGGAATTACTCTCTGGAGAAGCTAGCTAGTACCTTTCAAAGCTACTCAGAGAGGGGGTACCTGGCTGGCTCAGTTGGTAGAGCATGCGACCCTTGATCTCAGGGTTGTGGGTTTGAACTCCATGTTGGGCATAGAGATTACTTTTAAAAATAAAGTGTGTTGCAAAGCTACTCAAAAGAATCCGAGATGAGTTGTGTGAATTTGGGGCACAGCAAGCATTTTTGTCTGTTAGCCCAGACTCAGTGCTGATCAGCAAGCCCCATTTCTGTGAAGGCAGAAGGTTTGAGGGAAGGAGTGGAGATGGGTGGAGAGTGCATGGCTAAATCTCCTCCCCAGAAGAGCCACATCTCAGATTATGATCCGGGGATTAGCCCTTGGCTTAGCAGTTCCAGAAACTCTCCTTTATCAGTGTCCTAGAATCCAGTACATTCAGGAAGCCTGTCTAAAGGCACATACAGCAAAATCCCAATTTCTCCATTGGTAGTGATTGGGATACTTGCCACTACTGCCTGGGGACAGGCCTCTTCCAAGGTCCTGAAGAAGTTGATTTGGTCCTCAGAACTTTACTGTGGCGTCCTCAGCCCAAGCAAATGGAGGGGGATCATCCTGAAGTTTGTTTCACATGGGAGGTAGTGACAGGTACCTGTACCCCCAGGAGAGAGCACCTCCCTGGTCTCCAGGATGTGCAGGGCCCCTTGGGACCAGTATCTTCTCTCACCTCCCTGGTGACAGACACAGGAAACCCAATCTAGCCCCTCCAGCAACTCCTTTTCCAAGTTCTACATTGACTGTCTTCCTTAGGGTGACATGTTTTTCTTTAGTTATCTTAATACTACTAATCAGGCCACAGCCAAGCTCTGCTAGTTCCTTCTGCTCCTGGTATAATTACCATCATTATCATTATCATCCCTACAGTTTATGAAGGCACTATGTTGCATGCTTTATGTGTATTATTCCCTATAATATTATAGATATTATAATGTTTTTATTAATATACAATGATATAATACGTTATATAATACAATAGCCTTGTAAGGCAGGTGTTATCTTTCTGCAACGGAGGTGGAGAAGCCATTGCACAGAGAGGAAATAATTTGTTCAAGACCACACAGCTAGTAAGGGACAGAGGTGGGCTATAAATCCACGTGTGTTTGACTCAAAACTCCATGTACTTACCACTGCCCAATACTCTCTTTGTACAAATCAACCCTGTTTAATAGAATAACTCTTGAATTTGGGGATGCCTTCTCTTGTCTGTCTGTATCTATCATCTTCAACTACTCCAAAGCCTATATCTGAGACAGGAGGCGAAGCCAACCAACTGGCCAGGCCTGAATCCTGGCAATATAGTAACATTGACACAGAAGCTGAGGTCACCTCATGCCATGGAGCAGTGTAATGATGGGCGTTGGGGTCTTGTTTGAATGTGCTCAAATACTCGTGTTCCAGTGGTTGTCTTTTGTACCAGGGAAATGTGTTGGCCCTGATTTCATCTCCATCCCATGTACCTGGTATTTCTCTTTCTTTCTCCCAAGTGCACTGCCCAACGAATGAGCTTCTGACAGATTCCACAGGTGTGATCCTGAGTCAGAGCTACCCAGGAAGCTATCCCCAGTTCCAGACCTGCTCTTGGCTGGTGAGAGTGCAGCCGGACTACAACATCTCCCTCACAGTGGAATACTTTCTCAGTGAGAAGCAGTATGATGAGTTTGAGATCTTTGATGGTAAGTCAGTCAAATGTTGAATAGTTGCCTGCTTGCAGATGGCACAGATTTGCCTCAAAACCCTAGGGATCTGTGCTATTACTTCTCCCATTAGAGCTTTCCAGAGGCTCCATGCAACATCTTTCTCTACCACAGAAACCCCAGTACCACGGGAGCTGGTGGATTGTATGGCCCACGGGGCAGGGATTCTTGTGTTTCCGCCTAGTCCTACTACAGAATCCTTTCTTACTCCAGCACCCACTCAAAGCTGGCACCTTGAATGTCACCCAGTAAATGGATCAGAGCAGTATTCCCACGTGAAGAGTATGCCACTGAAACTCAAAGGGGTCTACCAAACTTTGCACTTCTTTCTTTGTAGTAAAAGGGAAAAGGCACACTAACTTCCTCTTTAATTTGGAGAGAATGTTTCAGCGTGTCCTCAAGTCACTGGGGAAATTTTACCTGCCTCTTCGTAGGACTTAATTTTACCCTCTGGAGCCATGTTTGTCTTACAAAAGCTTCTACACTAATTGTCCCTTCTGGCTCCTCAGAGGCAATTAATACGATGTCTTCATAGAGAGAACCAATATGCTATATTCTGCAGGATGTCCAGATGGTCCACATCTTTTCATAGTATATTCTGACAGTGAGCAGGAGAATTAACAGAGCTCTGGGGCAAGACCGTGAATGTATACTGTTGCCTATCTCACGTGAATGCAAATTGCTTATGATCCTCCTTTCTGGTGGGTCTGGAAAGAGCACGTTGCTAGGTCAATAACTGCATTTCATGCAACCAAGGCTGTGTTAATCTGCTCTAATGAAGATACTACATCTGGCATAGCTACTGCAATCGAGGGCTACCACTTGGTTAAGTCGGTACCATGAGATGGACCTGGGCCAGGACTCCATTCATTGCCAGCTCCAACCCTCAGACACTTCTGTTCTAACAGAGGGGCCATGATAACGCTTTGGGTACCCAGGTATCAGCATCAATTCACACTATGTATCCAGAATCTTGGGAATACCTGGACATTCCCCTTTTTCCACTATTCAGTTGCCTGAGGAAATAGCAGTAGGTTTTTTGGGCAAGGACTGGGAGAATCACTACTATATACAATTGATGTCATTTTGTTGGGTCCTTTTTCATGGGAACCCAGTCTCTCCTTCAGCCAAAGTGTTCTAGAATAAGATGGAACCTGGCTCAAGTCTCCAAACTGGGTGAGGGGTTGCAACTTTCCATTGGGGTCCGCTTTCCTCACTGTTTTCACTATATGTTCATGATTTTTTTTCATATATTCATACATTGGGGGGCTTCCCATCTATCTTGCCCTTAGGAATATCATGTTCTGTGAGACATTGCCATAGATCCTACAGGTTAGGCCCTCCCAGCTACCATTCCAACCTTGCTGCCCATGTTAGTAGTTATGCTAGTCTCACTTCCGATTGTTAAGTGCCTCCACCTTGGCCCCTGTATTCTAGAATCTTCTCATCCCCATCAATACTAGGAAGCCGAGTTCTCTGAGAGTATCTCCTTCCATCAGTTTAGGCTTCAGAGGACAGCTATTACTCAGGTTGTCAATGATGCTGGTGCTCACCCCCTCCACCAGTGTGTTCCTTGTTGCTTTAGGAAATGGAGTGTCCCCCAGGTCCTCCTGAGGGACATGGTCAGCTAGTGGGCGTCCTGGTCTGATGTGGTAGACCTATTCTGGCATGCCACTTCTCTGAGCCTTCTGACCCCTTCCTTCATAGTTTGTCACAGCAGTTCTGTGGTCCATTACCTTTGCCAAGCTTCCACGAGCTGTCTCAGTAGATATCAGAACCATCACTCAGGGCTATTTCCAAGGTAATAAATCCTGTTATGGATTATCGAGCTTTATACTCTGCCTCCCTTGAACCAGCCACCTTAGGATGCACTCCCAGGCATTAAAGGTAGGAAAATAGAAGAGGGAGGGCTTTCTGGAAGAACCTTGGAAAGGAATATTGAGGAACTGTGTTATGTATGACATTGAGATATGATGTTTGACTATAGTTTTATTGCTATATATTCATTCAGTACATAGTTTTTCTATATGACAAGCACTGAGCTATTTTTAGTATGCATGTGAGAAGTAGGTGGCAAGGTAGAAGTTCCCGGTTTGCAAACCAGCTCTCTCATTAACCAGCTGTTTGGCCTTGGCAAGTCCCAAGATGGCAAATAGATTTCATCTCACCTGACAACTCCTGTAGGTTGACAGTGACATCCGGGAGCATTGCTTTAGGGCTCCAGAGGAAAGAACACCCAGCGCAGTGCCTAGAGATGCAGAGAAAGGACAGAATTACAGACCATTGCACTGACCCTGACCATCTCAGCCTAGTGTCATCTCTTGAGGAGGAGAAGTGGGAGGTGATTACATTCGAGGTATCGAACCAAGGAACCTAATCTCTTGCAGCTGTGCTAGTCTGTAACCCTGTGTCCTGTACTCTTGCCCAGGTCCCTCCGGACAGAGTCCTCTGCTGAAAGCCCTCAGTGGGAATTACTCAGCCCCCCTGATTGTCACCAGCTCGAGCAACTCTGTGTACCTGCGCTGGTCGTCTGACCACGCCTACAACCGGAAGGGCTTTAAGATTCGGTATTCAGGTGAGTAAAACATAAGGACACATGAGAAGGGCCACAGCCCCTGAGCCTCTGAATTTGCTTACCCCAAACACCCAAGTAAGCCATGGGCCATATCCCCATCAGTGGCGGAGGCCCTCCATGACGACTGGCAGCCTCTCTCCTCTGAACCTCTCTCTCACTGAACCTCTCTCACTACAGTGGCACGAGTGTCCCTGACGGTCTCTACCCCCCCCTTCTGCTCCTTTCCCCGCTTTAAGCTCTTCCCTCTCCTCTGCTCCTACTGCCAGCCTATCGTGTCTTTTGGATAAGTTTATTATATGTCCTCTGATAATGCCTCTAAGGTGATCCCATCCCCAACACTGTTGAAATGTTAATACAAGTTCCTTAAACCTGAGGAGCCCTAAGACGTGGGTCTCCAGGTGGGAAGTGTTGGACAGGCAGCAAAGGATGGCCTATATTTTAAGTCCAGGGCCTCTCTATTGCTCTGCCCGCCATAACTCCCAGGCAGAGGCAGACCCAGGGCCATGCCAGGCAGGCGGCTGACCAGGGCCGCAGTCTACAAGAAACACAGAAAGATGCCTGGAAATGTAAGGAGATGGGAAAAAATGACATTTATCTGAACACCCATCATGGGGATTACTGTCTGTGGTTGGAAAGAAAACTTGATAAGCAGCCTGGTGCCCATTTTGAAGGGGAGTAGGTCCGCAAACCAACTGGGCTCTGCAAGCATGGAAGCGGAGAGGAATTACTGAAGACTGTGAGGCGTTCTGGGAGATGAGGTTGAGGGGCGCCTGGAAAGAAGACCTTTACTACCTCAGAGTCCATGTTCTCTGCAAACTGAACCCAAAATCCCTTTCCCCCATGCACACAAGGGGAAGGGTGGCTTCACGACCCCCAGGGGCAGTGATCAGCTCTGTCACAAACTAGCTGAATGATTATTAGACAAGTCACTCACCCTCTCCAGGCTTCAGTGTCCTTGGGATGAAAGAGGAACCTTACAGCAGCTGTCGGGGAGGTTCCGGCAGCTTCTGGGGGGTTCCTGGCAGCTGCTGTCATGAGGGAGATACAACAGTGTGATGGTCGCTACACGAGGAACTAGAAACCACCAGGAGTTGCCCTTTCCTTGATGTTTTGAAAGACTGATCACGTTTGGGGGTAATGAGTCAGTCATAACTGGAATACTTATTCACAGAAAGTTGATTCATTACATGGTGAAACCATTAGAACTTAATGAAAATACAGTAGACTTGTGTACTTTGCCCATGCAGCTGTCACTATGACTCAGGATATTTTATAACTGAGACTCTTATTCTGACTAAGGTAAACACAGAGATAGATTGATGCAGGGGGCAAAGCAGGAGCCAGGAAACACATCTGGCATTGAAGGGAGGTCTTTAAAACACCGTTCACCAGCAGAGGGATGTGATCACCAAATAGGAGGCCAGAGGACCTCACCTTGGGATCTTCATCCTTGCCTGTCACATGCCTGCCTAGCAGACTGAGCCGGGGATTCTTCGAGCAAACAGAAGTACATGTTCAGAGTGTTCCTCCGGTCACCCCCATTCCCGGCCTCACAGAGCATCCCCTGGGGATCCCTGGCAGGAGTCTTTAGGGTCAGCCCCCTGAGGCTGAGATTTTTGCCTGTGTTCTTCACTGGTATTCCCGGCACTTAGAACACCTCCTGGCACATAATAGACCCTCCATGTCTATTTGTCGCATAAACGAATGAAATCAGTTGAAGCCATACACCGAGGGGGAAATAGGAGTGTGGATGTGTGTCCTGGATTGCCATGCTCCCTCTCCCCCAACCCCCTACAACAGAAAGGAAAAGGGCCATTTATTGAGCACCAGGTGTCCTGCACGAGGCTGGGGGGCTTTACAAACACAATCCCATTTAAATTGTCCAAAAACCTATGAGGTGGGCGTTTCCAATCCCGATACACAGGGGAGGAAAGGGGACCTCAAAGAACTTCAGGGATGTGTCCCATGTCACAGACACGGAAAGGTCAGATCCAGGACCCCAGAGTCCACACCCCTGCAGGCACACTTTTGTGGAGCCAGCCACCACCCCACGCCCCCGGCGGGGCTTGGTTCCTGCGCCTCTTTGGGAGCTGACAGGTTTCAAGAGCCTGAGCGCAGCAGCTTGAGCAGCACTGCGTCAGGGCCACGAAGGGGATCCAGTGTTTCACGGCTTTTCTGCTCTTTTCTTTGGATTTTACTACACTGATCAGCTGTTTTTCAATATCAACCACTCAGACCTCCCTAAATAACAGTGGACCCAACAGTGGCAGAGACAAGGCAACGGGGCGGGGGAGGGGGCCATGCAGGAAATCGCACATCTTCCTGCTTGCCTGTGGTCCCCTGAGCCTCATCCTGTCGTCCAGCTCCCTACTGCAGCCTGCCCAGGGCTCCACTCCATGGCTTCCTTCTGGGCCAGCCCAGCACCCAGCCCGGAGGCTCCGTCCACTTCGGATGCAACGCCGGCTACCGCTTGGTGGGACACAGCATGGCCATTTGTACGCGGCACCCCCAGGGCTACTACCTGTGGAGCGAGGCCATTCCTCTCTGTCAAGGTGAGGAGCACTTGGAAAGGGGGTGACAGGTGGCTCAGATCCTCCTCATCTCTTGGGTTCATCCCAGGACCAATCACTTCCAAATGTGGGTGTCCTCATTGATAATTAATTCATTCTTTCAGTGAGCATATATTGAGGATCTGTAATATCTCGAGCCCTGGGGATATACAGATGCATAAAACAGTCTCAGTGTTTTCAGAGCAAGGAGGGAGATGGGTATGTAGCCACATAAATGCAAAATGGCAGAGGAAGGAAGTGCTGTATCAGGAGTACAGTGTTGTGGGAGCCCAGGGCTAAGATGGGACCTACCTCCTCCCAGACAGCTAGGGAGGGCTCCCCTCTTCTGGGCTCGGGCTCATAGAGCAAGTGGGGTTTGGGGCCAGGCATTGGCAAGGAAAACATTCTAGGCAACAGCAAGAGCATTTGCAGAACCACGGACTGGAGAGAGACCACAAGATAAGCAGAACAGCTTGGGCTGGCGGAAGCCCTAGGTCAGAGGAGGCGAGGGGCAGAGGGGACCAGGAAGCAACAGAGGCTCACCGTACTCATTGCCCGCAATCAAGCCCATGATCTCTACAAGGTGTTTGCATTCATTGCCTTTCATAATTGACGGCATTTGTTTTCCCTTAAAGTAACATAATTCAGACTAGAGATCTGGGGGGAAAAAAAACTATAGATAATGCAAAGGGTTGCTGGAGAGGAGGTGGGTGGGGCAGGAGAGGGGGGTGGGTTAAATGGTTGATGGGGATTAAGGAGGGCAGATGTTGTGATGAGCACAGGGTGTTGCATGTCTGTGATGAATCAGTAAACCCTACACCTGAAACTAATAGTACACTGTATGTTAACCAACTGGAATTTAAATAAAAACTTGGCAGAAGAAAAATGACCTGTAATCCCATCAACTGAGATCACTGGGTAACGTTTCAGCACATTTCCTTTGATCTTTTATATATTGTTTACAAAAATGGCATCCTCGGTGTACAAAGCTCTTAATATTTTCTTAACATCTGTCACATAATTAAATACACTTCCTCATCACTATTTCCAGTAGTTGCATACCATTATGGAAAAACTGTCACATGCTTAAGTATCGTCCTGTTGGTGGTCATTTGAATTTCTCCATTTTTTGCTACTGTAAACAGTGCTGCTGTTAAAATCCTTATAATTCCATCATTATGAACATCCACATTTATTTCTTAAAATAAATTCCCAGAAATGGGATTGTTGAACCATAACCTATGCAAAATCTACAGCTCTTGACACTCACTGCCCTCCAGGACATTTGTCTTCACTTAACTTCCACCAGCATGTGAAAGTAATCTTTTCTCCCACATTCACAACATTGTGTACTGCATTAAAAAAAAGAAAAGGAAAACTTTGCTGATGATACAGACAAAAGCAAGAAATCACGCTGATGTTTGATTTTCTTGTTCTTTGATTCCCAGTGTGGTGACAGACTATTTAGTGACGTCTGTCATCTCTGACCCTCACAACCTTCTCACCTCTGCCTGAGCTTCCTCAAACAATGTGTCAGTAGCATTCTGTTTGATGCCCTAAGAATAGGTCCCAGAGAACAGACTGATCACAAATGGCAAATGTCATTTGGCTTTGGTCTCTGTGTCTCTAACTGTATCAACACAGACAAGTCTTTCTTCCAAAGCTCCAGTTGGAAACCACCATGCCTCTCATCTCTGTTTTCTTTTGTAACTTCCCAAAACTAAGCCCCTCTAGGCTTCTCTGTACTCATCCCCATACTAGTTTGTACCAGACCCAGCCCCAAGCTTACCACTGATGCCATTCCACTCAGCCATTCCCCCTGAGTTCTCTGGAATCCCGGTTCCATGGCCAGCCAGCATACACCCTTGGTCACTACCCAGAAGGCTG
Source organism: Zalophus californianus (assembly GCF_009762305.2). Lineage (NCBI taxonomy): Eukaryota > Metazoa > Chordata > Mammalia > Carnivora > Otariidae > Zalophus > Zalophus californianus. The sequence goes on along the minus strand of NC_045598.1, from coordinate 25,438,804 downwards.
TCTCCACTTCCTTCCTCCACAGAGACTGGCTCTGCTCTAAGAACATGAATGCTGGGGCCCTTTCAAGTAGAGGGTCCCCATAACCCAGGGCCACAAAAGTCCCGGCATTCTTCCAATTCCATATTGCTTCTTCCAAACCATGACTTTCCACCAACAAATGTATCTCATTAGAGATCCTGTGCCTTCTAATGCTTTCTCTCTCCTTCCCCAGCCCGTTCTTTTGCTACATATTCTCTCCCTCAGAGATCTCATTCCACCACCACCTTCAAATACTTGGATTCTGTCCCCTCCTCTCCTACCCACAGAAAGTGCCCCTCTTATCTTGGGGTTTGGGGACTCTTCTGGCATGGAGATCAGGAGACGGGCTTTTAGTGTTTCGGGCTGGGAAGGTATTCTCTGTCCTCTTAGTTATCTGCATGGAAGAGCTGGGCCAAAAGCTAGAGAACAGTCTGCTGTCCACTTCCTTCACCTGCTGTCTCCAGATTGACTGACTCCTCATACAAAATATCGGTAGGGATCTAAGTATTTCTTCAAAAAAAATCCAAGGAAGCAAGGCAGTTCATTGATCACAATTTGACTACCCTAGTACCACCAAAGGAGCTTACAGCCTTGCTGTTTAGGTACTAAAAGAGCATCATATTCAAATACTCCTCATTTCTTTATTCCACATTTTCTCCTCAGTTCCTCCTTATTTATTCATTCCTTCCATTTTCCAGTCTTTAAAACCTTCTTCCATCTTGATATCCCAATCCATTTCCCTCTGACGAGTCTATCCTTCCCTATATCATAGTGAAGCCCTGGCCCTGTGTCTCTTCTGGGTTCCAGGAGCATGGAGGATCATTATTGGCCAGTGTGGATGGGCACTTCGTCTGCTTGAGCTGGCACTGAATGAGGGAGGTCTGAGCTCTAGATGAGTTGCAGAGGTGGGGGGTAGATGAGGGAAAACAGTGGGAAACCTGATTAATTCCCCTCTGTCTGTACTAGCTCCTGAACTGTCAAAGGGCAAACATGGTTTGTAAGTATTAATTTCTTTCAAAGACAACACGAGCTACTCCTGCCTAAGTAATGTGTGTTCCTCCAATAAACATAGTGTCGACCCTACTCCTTATAATAACCATGGCCATGTGCTGCATACCTGTGTCTCCTGAGCTGTCACCTTGAAATTCCTTTTCTTTATACTCCTGGATTAGCACTACCATTTTTTATATTTTTTATATCCCGTATCCTCCCCTTTCTTGGTTTTTACCCCCTTTTTGCTGGAGCATAGCCTTGAGTAAATTCCTCATAAAGGGTTCATGAAAAGGAAATTCCCTGAGTCTTTAAATGTCTGAAAATATCTTTACTTTTGCCCTCATATGTGCTTGGCAGGTTGACCAGGTAAAATTCTAGGTTACAGATCACTTCCTTCAGAAATTTGTTCCATTATCTTTGGATATCCATTGCTGCTGATTGGACGTGTGATGCCAGTCTGATTCTCATTCCTTCACGGGAATGTCCTATTTTTTTCTCTCTCTCTGGGAACTTGTAGGAACTTGTCTTTCATCTTCTGAAATTCCATGATGATGCATCTAAGAATGGTTCTCTCTGCATCCCTTTGGCTCCCTTTCAATCTGAAGACTTGTGTCTTTTCAGCTCTGGGAAATTCTCATCTGTGACCTCTGTTCCATCTTTCTGGAACTCTAACCTGTTGGGTGTTGGACCTCCCGGATGTTGACCTCCCGTGTTTTCAGTCCTTTTTTCTCATTTTCAGTTTCTGTCTTTTTGATCTCTCTTCTGGGAAATTCCCTTTACTTTTAATCTCCAGCCCTTCTATCTAATACTTATTTTAGCAATCATATTTTTAAGAGCTCTTAAGAGAGCTTTTCCTTGTTCTGTTGTTGTTGTTGTTTTTTTCAAAGCCCTCTGTTCTCATTTTATGAATACAATATGTCACCCTAACTTTCTCAAGATATTACTAATCAAAAGTTTAAAGCTTATGTATCTTCTATTTTCTGGGTTAGCTCTGTTTCCTAAAAGAGAACTTTATTTCTATTTTTGTCTATTTTTAATCTTATCTTTGTTTATGTCTTTCATGCTGCTGGTTTTCTTCATATGTACAGTGATCTCTGATTAATCCTATTTTAAAGGAAAGGCAAGGCTGATTTTTCCAGGGAGCAGATGTGGGTTACCTTTGTTGTGATTATATACAGGTATCATTCCCCACTAGGTCTCCCACGTGAATAAGAAGTTGAGTTGAGTATGTAGCACAGATGAGCAGGCAGAGGGGCAACCTTTAGGCTGAGAGCTCTTAAATCCTAGAATTAGAAGAGCTTCACTTTGGGATGCCATCTCACACCTGAGCAGCCCTGATTCTGTCAAGGGAGCGCCTTTTATTTTTTTTCTTAAGTGGGAAAGAAAACCCTCTCTATTTTATTTGGGGAATAGATGCATGAATGCCTCTACACTGTATTTGTGGGAAAGGAGGGAGGAGAACTGTTCTCACACTATAGCTCCCTCATATACTTTAAGCTGCAGCTTCTCAGCTCCACTTAATCTATCAACACACTTTGATCTGCATTCCATCTTCCAAAGTTTTTTTTTGAAATCTCCTCTGCTGCTGATCCTCCCATTTTGTTTATTGTTATGAGGCTTTTCCACTTTACTAGTCTTTACTATAATTTTATTAGGGCCTTGGGGAAGGAGGAAGATTAAAATACATTCTCAGAATACCATCTTGAAGCAGACATGCTCATGATATTTTTTTTCTCTTTGCTAGCTCTTTCTTGTGGGCTTCCTGAGGCCCCCAAGAATGGAATGGTGTTTGGCAAAGAGTACACAGTGGGGACCAAGGCTGTGTACAGCTGCAGCGAAGGCTACCACCTCCAGGCAGGTGCCGAGGCCACAGCAGAGTGTCTGGAGACAGGCCTTTGGAGCAACCACAATGTCCCCCCACAGTGTGTCCGTGAGTCCTTGGGCAGCAAGATGGGTATAAGGAGGGGCTGGGTATGTAGTTGAAAAGATTCCTACAAGGAGTGAGCTAAAAACCCAGTAATGAGAAAAAAAGCAGGTACATGGAGATTGGGGATTTGGGAAATAGACAGGTGGATAGTGTCATCTACCAAGTTGGGCTTCCATTTGAAATTGCTCTCAAAGCATTGATAGACCATTGCACCCTGAGATGTTTCCATAAACTATCATAGAACTTAGGAATAAGTTCCTTTTAGAAGGGAAAACTACCAGAACATTTGTGCAAATGTCCTTTGATCACAAAACTCTAAAATGTTTTATATGCATCTGATGAATTACTGAACTCTACATCTGAAACTAATGATGTATTATATGTTGGCTAATTGAATTTAAAGAAAAAAAAAATGATGTTAGTTGGAAAAAAAAAACAAACAAACTCTAAAATGGCAGAGGTTCAGTTCAGCTTTAAGGCCGGAATCACAAACTTGCAGCCTACAGGGCCATATAGAGTTTGAAGATATAGGGTTTTGTACTTTTGATTTGTTTTGTTTTGTTTCTTTGGCCTGTGGTATGCTTTATGAAATTTCTGAATTGCCTCCCAACATTTTAAAATTGGGAGAGTTTACATTAAAAAATCCATATTTCTGGATTCTCTTGAAAAATAAAGATCTGACTAAAGAGAAATTACAAGGTTCACATCTAACAATCAGCACTGATTACCACCTCCCCTTTTTTCTTTTTTCTTTTCTTTTTTCTTTTCTTTCTTTCTTTCTTTCTTTCTTTCTTTCTTTCTTTCTTTCTTTCTTTCTTTCTTTCTTTCTTTCCTTCTTTCCTTCTTTCCTCCTTTCTGCCTTCCTTCCTTCCTTCCTTCCTTCCTTTCTTTCTTTTCTTTTTGGTGGATCTGCCCATCCTAGTTTGTTTCATTCCCCCCCGCCCCCCGCCATTCCCAGCCCACTTCATTCATTTAACAAACCTGCCTGGCAACTCAGGATTCTTATTACTGCATTACAGTCTCCCAGTCCCCAGCTCTGGACCCTTTCCAGTGTCTTCCATAATTAATTAATTAATTAATTACTCCTCCTCACTGCTCCTTGTCTCCCCAGCTGTGACCTGTCCTGATGTCAGCAGCATCAGCGTGGAACACGGCCGATGGAGGCTCATCTTTGAGACACAGTACCAGTTCCAGGCCCAGCTGATGCTCATCTGCGACCCTGGCTACTACTACACTGGCCAAAGGGTCATCCGCTGTCAGGCCAATGGCAAATGGAGCCTCGGGAACTCTATGCCCACCTGCCAAAGTAAGCCCAGTAGGGGAGGGTGGGCAAGTTTGGCACAGTGCCTTCCACTTGAACTATACCGTACATGGGGAAGGAGAGAGGAGGGGTATCACCAGGGATGGCAGTGTACCTCTTTTTGAACACTCACCTAGAATCAGGAGCTGGAGAGATGCCTTACTCCTTTAAGGAAGTACTTCTCAGTGTCTTATCATCTCATTAAAAAGTTGCCTTTGTCCAGGTGAGTATCCACTCATTCACGTGTTCAACATTCATGCCAGGTATTGTAGCAGTATGAAGATAAAAGGCTGTGGTTCCTGCCCCAAAGAAGCTTATATTCTGCTGGAGAGACAGACAAAATAAGGAAGCAATGATAATGGGGTGTGACAAGACCTGTAATGGGAGCATACGTAGAAGGAATGGGCACAGCACAAGGGGTAGGCACCTAAGTGTCTGCCTCTCCTTCTGTATTATTGTTTTTGTTTGTTTCTTCAAGATAGTTTCTAAGGTCAGGGTCCCTAGGAAGCAACTCTGAGACAGAGGTTTATTAGGGAGTACCCTTAAGATCTCCGCCATCTTGTGTAAGGGAAAGTGAGGAGGCTGTATGGGGAAGATGGCGCAGTTGACCTCTGATGCAGTATCAGTGTGGCCCTCTGCTGACCCCACAGGGAGCTCTGAAGCTGGGATGGTCCTTCAGAACTGCCACAAGTTGGGGCTTGAGGCCTTTATACCTACACACTGACCAAACATTGGGTACAGGATACCCCAGGAAGAAGCATGATCTAGAAGGGAGGACTCTTCAGCTAAAGCAGTCTGAAGAGGGTGAGCAGCTGAGGGTTGTTTGCCAGCAGCTGGGGGAAAAATTCCTCCATCCTAAATGGGGGTCTGAGTGGCCCATCACAGCACCTGCTACAATGGGATATACTCATGATATTGACTTAATCAATAAGGATGTGATAGAGGAGGTGGGTGTTTGTAATGAGGTAGAAGAGAATAACTTGTCAGTGAGGAGTGGAAATTTTGAGACTGGATGGGATAAGAAGTTATATCTTCCCTACACCTATGATTCAAGTCACTATTGTCTTTATATATCCAAGTTTAGACCCCACCATGGAATATAACCATGTGTGTGGCAGAGCGGAAATCATGAGCGTGTTAACAGCTTCATCACAATGAAGGCTCTCACACTTGAGTGCAGCCTTGGCCATTGGGCCTCACCTCCCATATCAGCCAGTGGCTATATGCAGTGCTCTGTTGGGAAGGAGTGGGAGGCTGGAGCTGCTCTCAGCAGAAAGGACAAGGGACTCGGTTGGCAGTGTCCTCCCTGGACACCCAGGGCACCACAGAATCTCAACCTCTAGTGTGGTGGTTCCTAACCAGAGTACCATCTGAACAGCCTGAGGAACTTTTCTTAAAAATGCACATGCCTGGTCCTTATCTCAAGAGATTGTGGGTCATAGATCCAGAATACAGCCTGGACATTTTAGAAGCTCCTTGGGTCCTTCTGGCAATACTTCAGTTGAGAACCACTGCTCCAGTGTAACACCATGCAGGTCACTCCTGTGCCCCCACATTCTGCTCATGAGTCCCAATAAAGTTAAACAGGTCTTATTTTTGTCATTATTCTTACTGCTCAGAAGCAGCACGTGTCCCTCCTCTTGGGGTTGGCTTTTCACTGAGCACTTTGTGATCATTTTAGTCATCTCCTGTGGAGAGCTCCCCATCCCACCCAGCGGGCACCTAATTGGAACACTGTCCGTCTATGGGGCAACGGCCATCTTCTCCTGCAATTCTGGCTACACGCTGGTGGGCTCCAGGGTGCGGGAGTGCATGGCCAATGGGCTCTGGAGTGGCTCCGAAGTTCGCTGCCTTGGTGAGTGACCTCCCCAGACCTATCCTGCCCATTTTTCCCTCCATAAGACAAGTCAGAGCTTTCTAAAGCTGGATCCCAGTCTTTAAAAGCATCATTTTACCTATGGCTTAAAATGCTTAATCCAAACACCAGCTCTTGGGCATCCACCATGACTAAGACCCTGAACTTGCTTCTCTTGGGGCACCCAAGAAGATGAGAAGAACTTCAGGTCTGATGAGACAAAGTTGTATTCATATATATATATACACACATACGTATACATATGTAGAGAAGGAATGTATACATATATAGAGACATACATATAAACATATATATGCGTGTACATGTAGACATGCATATATGTCTATATGTAATACACATACATATATACATACATATACACACATATATACATACATATGTATACACGCGTACATACACACATATATATGTATAAAATAAGCAAATGACAAAAGCACAAAAACAACCTGGCTTACAAAAGACAGAGTTATCATTTCCCCCATGGCCAATCCATTCCCTACCAAACCTTAGATTCTAAGGTATTCTCTCCTCTCACTTCTTTCTTGGATCCCTCAAGTCCAAAGGAGGGTCCCAGCTACACAGACCTAATGGCGTAGATTGGATGGTCTGTTCCATAGTGAACAGTGCTGCCCTCCCACTGTCCCAGGCCTCTTTTAGGGATACAGTCATGAGTTATATCCAGAGAGAGCCAAGAATGCCAGTGGAAATACTAGGAATATGCTCTACCTAAACCCCATTTAACAGAGTAACTCACCTAGGTTAAACTCTCTGTGTCTCCTGCCACTCAAGGAGAAGGAAGGGTGGATTTAGCCAAGCCACCTAGTCGTACATAGTTATTTTCAATTCCACGGGGCTTTGATAGCCTTAACGTAGACCGAGGTGCCCTCCATGCCATAGACGCTCCATCAGTGTTGGTTGATGAAAAAAAAAAAAAGGAGACAATCCCAGAGGCAGGGAGGTGACAGCGAGCATTTCTAACCTGCGGACAGACACAGAAACTACAGCCCACAGATGGGTGGCCTTTGGGGATTCAGCATCGGGATTTGGGCTTGCCACTTTGTATCACGTCTAGGGCTCCTGAAGCTGTTCCTGGATGGCTACTCTCAGGGGGAGGGGGAACGGTGGGTGGCTGGGTCCTTGGTCCTTTTCCTCACCACCGCCCCCCTCCTCTTATATGAGCTCCTCTTCAATTTGCACTCTTTCCTCATCTCCCACCAAAGCTGGGCACTGTGGGACTCCCGAGCCCATCGTCAATGGACACGTCAATGGGGAGAACTACAGCTACCGAGGCAGCGTGGTATACCAGTGCGACGCTGGGTTCCGCCTGATCGGCATGTCCGTGCGCATCTGCCAGCAGGATCACCTCTGGTCGGGCAAGACCCCTTTCTGTGTGCGTAAGTATGTTACCCACTCTGCTTAGTCACGAGCTCAGGCTCCACATGGACTTGCTCCCTTGTGCTCTTGGTTAGGTTCGCTGGAGGTTTTGTATGTTTTGTAATTTTTTTTGAAAGACGCATCATTACATCTCTTGTTTGCAGTTTTCGGCTCCTTCATTACTGCTTTCGCCTTCACCATCAGGCTCCTTGTGATTCCCCTTGGTTAACTTGTTTGTTCATTTCTAGCTTTAGTGTTGGGAATCCAATTCATTTATTTTCCTTTTATTATTATTATTGATGTAAGTGCTTAAGGTTGGGAAATGTCTTCCAATAACTGCTCTAAGCGGATCCCATAGCTTGTAACAATTAATGTTTGATTGTTTATTAGAAATTAATAGTAATTTGGGTATGAATTTCTTCTTTGAACAAGAAGTTTTTTCATAGTTGTTTTCTTTTAATTTCTAAGTGGAAGGGCCATTCTATTTTTATTTTGTCATTCATTTCTAATATGATCACACTGTGTAATATTTCTACCTCATGGAATTTATTGATGCTCTCTTGATGTCCTCATATTTGATCAGGTGTTCTGAATGTTCCACGGGCATTTGAGGAGAAAGGGGATTAGGGTATAAAGTTCAGTATATAATCGTAAGATGTGCCTTGATTATGTCATCTGTGCCTGCTGTATGCTTACTGACTTTGTCCACTTGACCTGTTTTGCCCTGAGTGGTGTGTCTTAAAGCTTTCTATTCTTAGTGTCCTTCTATTATTTTTCCTTGCATTTCCTGTAGTTTTTGCTACATAAAGGTAGTTCCTGTGTTATTTGGTATATACCTGTTCAGAACTGTTACCTACATTGCAAATTGTGATTTTAGCCTTTAAAATGTCTTCTTTGTCGCTTTTAGTATTTTATAGCTTGACTGGCACTAGGGCCTGATATTAGGCTTACAACCCCTACTTTCATCCTTTTTTCCATTTGCCTGGCATACTTTGAGCCATCCCTGTATTTCACCCTTTCCGACTCTTGTATACCACAGAGAGTTGGGTCTTGCCTTGCGAGCCCATTTGAAACGTTCCTCTTTTAATAGGTTAGTTATACTCATTCACATATACCCTATGACTTATATTCTTGGTCTTACGTCTGTCATGTCTTATGTAACTGTTACGGGTTATAAGATATACTCGGCTATTTCTTCCACTGTGTGATGTTTTCTTTTCTTTTTAAGATTTTATTTATTTATTTGACAGAGAGAGAGAGAGAGAGAGCACAAGCAGGGGGAGCAGCAGAGGGAAAGAGAGAGAGAGCATGAGTGGGGGTGGGGGCAGAGGGAGAGGGAGAAACAGGTTCCCCACTGAACAGGGAGCCGGATGCAGGGGTGGATCCCAGGACCCAGGGATCATGACCTGAGCTGAAGGCAGATGCTTAACCGACTGAGCCACCCAGATGCCCCTATGTGATGTTTTCCTTACTATTTTTTCCCATTTCTTTTGGTATTTAGGGAATTTAAGAGTTTCATACCCCTTTTCTGTAGTCCGTGCACTGACATATCAGGATCCTTTTTCAGTTTGTTCATATTTAAGACGGACTTTCTCTTGCCGGCAGTGACTTCAGATCAATATTGGGCCGCTCCCTGCCCCTCTCTTTTCTTTTCCATACAGTCTTGCTCTCCACAAAGGCTTGCAGCAAAAGCATGAGAAACAGCTCTGCCTGGGTGTCGTGCTTGTTTTTCCACTTACACATAATTTAAAGTTTATAGCATTCTGCTTTTTTATGCTGCAGGCCTGGGCTTTCTATAGTTTTATTTGTTCTTCTTGTTAATCTGAATTTTTTTTTTTTTTTTGGATTTAGATGACCACCATTTTTCTCAGTTGCCTGGAAGTAACTTGGAAAATTCTTCACTTTTTAAAGTTCCCTAAAGTGAGCCTTATGACCCTAAAGTGCAGGGTTGGTTTTGTTGTTTAATTTTTTTAAGGCAGGTTTTTGTTTGTAATTCTTCTTCTTCATTTGGTTCTTCATAGATGAGATGGAGCAATAAAATAATGAGACATATTGAATAAGCAATGCGTGAAAAGTTAGTCTTAATAGCTGCTTAAGTATTAGGTTTACACAAAGCAAGACCCATCTATATTCAGTCACTCTTCCAGATGGATGTGAACAAAACATTTGGTTTTATCCAGAAGATGCAAATTCAGATGCCTCCAAGTAATTGGCACAGAATATGCATGTGGAGATTTAGGTTATAAATAATAGGGAATGTTGGGGTCTGAAAACAAGTGGAGAATGTCTGCCTGAGCCTAAAGATGTTTGATTCTAAACCCGGCATGCACTGAAAGGCAGTATAGTAAAGTATGTGGACACTTGGACCCCGGACCTCGATTGCCTGGGTCCTACCCAGACCTCCCACCCCATATCACGTGGCTATATGACTTCAGATGGGTTAGTTTACCTGCCTAAGTCTGTTTCCTCCTCTACAAGAAGCAGATACTTCGGAGAATTGTGAGGATTAAATAAATGCTCTTCCGGACCCAAAGTAGTCCAAACAGTGCCTGAGAGAGGCGTGCAGCAGATGCTCTTGCTGTCGTTATGATGATGGTGCAGTCGATGCTACCACATGACAGAATCCAGGACCCCATGGACCAAGCCCCATTGTGTCCTGGAGCACAGAGCAGTGGGGGCATCTGGAGGAGGAAGGCAAGAGGAAAAGAACAAGTATTTATAAGTGACGACCCTGCGGTCGGCGCTATGTGAGCCATCACCACGTGTCAGTCCAAGGTTTCCATATCCATCACTCTCAAAACTTCCCGGCAATCCCACATCTCCTCCGGTAGCTCTCCTGTCCATTCCCACACATTCTGCGCGATTTCACCTCTTTCCTGAAGACCCCGCCCCCCACTTCCTCCACCTGCCTTCCCAGCAGACAGCTAAGGCAGATAGCGCACACAGCCTGGAGTCACAGAAGCTGGGTGCGGAGCTCAGGTGAGCCACCTAGAAACTGTGCCCCTGAGCAAGACTCCAGGCTTCTCTGAGGATGACGATGGGACCTATGTCACAGGGTTGTGGAGATTCAATAAAATAATGCAGATAGACCCCAATAATTATTAGCGGATTGGATAACCTCACTTTCTATTTTGCAGAGATGATGGAAGCCATCAGACACTTAACTCCTTCTACCTCCTGCTTCCCACCCACACGTCTATCCTTCTCCCTTCCCTACCACCTCCGTAGAAGAATCTCTCTCTCCAGGCACAAGGCTGTGCCCTCCATCCAGCCCTGGATCTCCTCCCTTCTGCCTCCTTAGTGACCCTAATCTGCTTTTAACTCTCTCCTCCATACTGCTTACCCTTCTTTTCTCTTAATTTCCCTCAAGCCCCAGGGAAGCCCTCAAGCTTCACAAAGACCTCGATTTTCCTTCTTAGTGGGTGTTCTCCACCTCTTCTTTGCAGCCTGTACCAGCCAGGGTCTCCAGAGAAACAGAGCTCTCTGAGGTATCTGACATTTCTTGAGGTTCTCCCTGTGGCTTCAGGGACACTCCCACCCCCCCCCCATCAAGTTTTCTTTTTCTACCTGCTGACCACACCTCCATTTCCCGTGCAGGTGCTTTGATGACCTGGTCTGCTGGCCCCCGTAGCCCATTCCTGTCCCAGCACGCGGGGCAGTCTCGAACCCCTGCAGTCTGCTAGCCGCATGTGTCCCCCTCTGCCCAGCTCTGGCCGCTAGGGTCAATGATGCTACTGTTGAGACTTACACAAGAGAACAGACCCAGACAGATACCAGAGTTGGCCACAGCAAAAACTGGGCTCTGTCTGCCCTTGCCCCCCCATCAACAGTCACGCCATCTGTGTTTGGGGTGGGCTCCTTGTGGATCCAGTTGTTGGGGTAAGAAAACATTCCTCATGGTTTCTCAGCCTCAGGATCCAGAACCAAGGGAAAGGCCTGTCAAAAACATCACCTGAGAGTTCAATCTAGAGAGACTGGGGTACCAGGCAGGTGCTCAATAGAAGGACTAAGGAGCAAAGCAGAAGGCCTGTCATCCATCTGTTCCCACACTCCCATGTTCCTTCACTCGGTAGATATTGATCAAGCTCTTCCTACATGCCAGGCACTGCTATAGACCCCAAGGATGTAGCGAGGAGTGAACCAAAGACCCTGCCCTCGTGCAGCTTAACCTCAGGTGGAGGGAGATAAGGAATGAACAAACGGAGAACTACATGTGGAGTGTGTCAGTTACTGTGGAAAAAAGTGGAGAAGTCACGGGGCCTGAGCAGTGCTGGGGAGGCTGATTATTGGGTCATAAGGGACGGCTTCCCTGATACAGTGACATTTGAGGGGAGACCTGAGGATGTGAGGGCAGGAGCCAAGGGATGTTCTGGCAGAGGGGAAAGCAGGTGCCAAGGCTCTGGAGCAGGCACTTCTATTGGAGAAATCTCAGAGAGACCAGTGCCTGGGTGGAGGGATGAACTCCAGGTCTAGGAGGAAGGAAGAAACCTGGGAGAGAGGGGTAACCCGAGCACTCTGGGGCCAGGCCTGCTGGCACCAGGTCCTCCACTAGTGCTCTGGCCGTGGCTGAAGAAATTACACAATCCTGCATGGATGCCAAAATATCACTTTCATTACTAATAAAGCCTAAGTCGGAAGCAATAGCTTCATGTGAGAGCCCAGTAGGGTCTGCTGAATAAACCCAGGATGGGGTGGATTCACACAATCAGAGAAACATGCAGGGCCGGCATCCCTTCATTGTCAGGGAGCGCCTGCCCCCAGAGGAGCAGCAGAGAACACTGTTGTCCATAGTCACTAGGTCCCAAGAGGAAGGGGGCAGAACTGGGTCAAGCATGACTGCTCATTCTTCCCAAATTGCACAGTTCGGCCACTCCACGTGACCTGGGCCAAAGTAAGTAAAAGAGCACAGAGAAAGGTCAGAAATCGCTCCTTCATCTGGGAGGAATAGAGGGGAAGGGTTGTGCTCTCAACAACAGCTTTGGCTCCTGCAGGCTGGCAGGGGGAGCAACCCCTCCATTCAGGCTTGGTTAGTATCGACTCTGGCTCTGTCAAGCTCGGCCCAGGAAATGGGCTGGGTCTGAATCCCCCAAGGGGTAGTCATCACATCCAGAGATGGAGAGTGGAGATGGTGAGCCACGGGGATAGAGGCAGAGAAAAGGAGGCAGGGCTGACTACCCGGACGACAGACCTACAATCCTGGCCAAAGGCCCCATGGGGAGTCACAGAATGATTTCTCTCGATTTGTCCAAGCTACAGATGTGCCTTCATGGAAGGAGGTGCATCCACATGCTGATTTCAGGAGATAAAAATTTTGCTGCTAAAGAGACTATAGTTAGACTTAGGGCTGAACTTCACTCATGGGCATGAGAAATACCAGGTGAGGAAAGGATGAGCTTTGGGGGATGTGGAATAATAGGAGGTCTTACCTCTCTTCTGTTTGGGTTGCAGCAATTACCTGTGGACACCCAGGCAACCCGATCAACGGCCTCACTCAGGGCAACCAATTTAACCTCAACGACGTGGTCAAGTTTGTGTGCAACCCCGGGTATGTGGCTGAGGGGGCCACTAGGTCCCAGTGCCTGGCCAGCGGGCAGTGGAGCGACATGCTGCCCACCTGCAGAAGTGAGTCACCCTTCTTCTTCCACTTGGCCCCCAGTACTGCTGCCATTTGGGGTTATGTGACCCAGAGGATTCAGTCCTGGCGTGATTTTGACACAGATAGGGAAAACTGAGAGCAGAGGAGCATCATAAATGAGGATTTTCTCAACCCCTTGACACAGCCACGTCTGTGTCAAGATTTCATCACTGGTTATATAAGCACAGCAAAAAATGTGTGCCTTTCAAAATAGAAATGGAAAGCAATCTTCTCGTTTACATTGCATAGAACAAATACTCATCATTATCCTATAGAGCCCCATTCCTGATGAAAGAAAAAAGCAGGAAAGTTAGAATGAAAAATACAAAGCTGAGAGCATAGGGGTTGGGATGAAGCAGGGAGGAAGAACAGAACTCAAGAACTCAAGAGGCAGACTCTGTGCAGAGGGTATTCTGACCCCATCTGGACGACTTAGGAAATAGTTTCTAAAGCTTTTCGAGTCTGGTCACGCAGCAGGGGCAAATGGAGCTGCCTTGTACCAGGAAGAGCCTGGCAGACTCCGTGACATCCAAGTGGAGCATCAACGCGGGCAGAACATGAATGAGTCCCGCCCTGACCTGGAGGTGGATTGAGTCTTCATAGTTGTGAGGGCGCAGAGTCCCTGGGACGATTGGCTCCTCGTTGCAGTATGTGCAGGTGCACAGTGATTGGCTGTGCAACGTGTGACAAGTCATTTGTAACTGGTGTTAAAGAACTCATCAAGTAAATCAAGATGCATCCCAACTAACCCTAAAATAACATCCCTCTGGTAACATTTGAAGATGCCATCTTGAGTGAAAGAAGGTTCCAGAAAACACAGGAACAACTGTCATGACCTGGTGTTGTGCCTTCCTCCTATCATCTACTGAGGCAGGAAAGAATTTAGAACTTGGCTGCTGGCGGGGTGTTGCTATCCCACATCCCCTCTCGAAAGCCGTGTTCCATCTCCGCAACACAAGATGCAAATTCTCCTGTAACTCTAGCTCCCGCCCCCACCAGTCCCTTCCCAGAGTAACAAGCTCAGGGACTGGTCTTGGAATCCAGGGGCCGGGGTAACATCTTAGAAGTGGTGGCCGCCGGTCCTGTTCCCGCCAGCCCATTCTCTACACTGACAGAGTGACCTGTCTAAAACGCAAACCTGATCGAGTCGTCCCCTATTAAAAATGCCTTCCCAGACTCCCCAGTGCCCTCACAAAGGTACTGTCCTCTGCTTCGTCCTGACCTCTGTACTGGGGCCTGGCTGCGCTGAGCCTCTTCCAGTCCTATGGAACGTGCCGTGTCACAAACCCAGGGCACTCCCTCAGTCTCCTCAGATGCATTCTTCTCTGTCCCCCTTGGTCTGGATGACTTTGACCCAACCATCGAGAACCAGCTTGAACATCTCCCCTTCTTGGAAGACCTTACTGCTCCACCACCCCGCACTGGGCTCTCGAAGTACTGCTTTGTGCTTCTGGAACATTCTCTGCTACCCCTGTCAGAGTGCTTATCAAACAAAATAATTGCTGGTTTGTTCTTTTCTCTTCCCAACTGGGGATGATTCTGTCCATCCCCCTGCCCCAACAGGGGACAGAGGTCTAGAGACATTTTTCATTGTCACCCCTGGAGGGCTTCTCTTGGCATCTAGTGGGTAGAGGCCAAGGATGCTGTTAAACATCCTATAATGCACAGGACTGCCCCCACAACAAAGAATTATCAGCCAAAATGTCATAGTGCCAAGATAGAGAAAGCCTACTCTTGACTGAAAATTCCGTGGTATCTTTACTGCCCAACACACTGCTTGGCACTTGGTGTACGGCCATCAAGAGTGTGAATCAATACACACTAAGTATTTGTTTTGTGATGCCAACTTCTCTGAGCCTCAGAGGGGCTCATCAAAGGTAAAAATACCTTATACTTCAAAAACTTATCCAAGATTTAAAAATATATACCTGTCCTACCTACCTAAATGATGATTAGGAGACAATGGCAAGGATTTGAAAGCAAAAGCGCACATCATGGTTTATGAATGATACTGTCATTATCCTAAAATATCCCTCTGAGTTTGAGTTAAGCTGCTTTGGAAACACTTTCAGCATGTAGCAGTCGAATTTATCCCCCAGGATATTAATCTTTCCCCGAAATACTCTTCAAAGTGGTTAAAACAGTTTCCAAAAAAGACCAGCCCCTGTTGGAGTCAGCTCAGACACCTCTGTTGTCAGGGATGGGGCACCCAGAGGCGAAGGAGTCATGCCCTCCAGGGACTCATGTATTCAAACAACTCACCATCAAGGCAGATAAAGTTAGCAGTAGAGGTCTGTGCAGGAGAGCACTGCAGAGGGAGAGGCTAACCAGTCTGGGAGGAGATGGCAAGGCTTCTCCAAGGGACGTGGAGTCTAGCCGACGTGGAAGAATGAATCCCTTAACCAGGTGATCAAGGTCGGTGATCAGGACGTAGAGCAGCCTGAGGACCAGCTCACCCTCCCAGGCAGGATCGGCTCTGTGCTACCAGTTTTGGTCTGGAAATTCTGCCCTACTGGGAAGGCATGCCTGTTGGGACTTAGGAATTCTCATTTAAAAGCATAAGAAAATCTTCACATCCGGGTTTCTGTGTCTGATGGTCCCATTCCCTTACAGTCATCAACTGCACAGATCCTGGGCACCAAGAAAACAGCATTCGTCAAGTCCGTGCCAGTGGCCCACACAGGTTCAGCTACGGCACCACTGTTTCTTACCAGTGCAACCACGGCTTCTACCTCCTGGGCACCCCGGTGCTCAGCTGCCAGGGGGATGGCACGTGGGATCGTCCCCGCCCCCAGTGCCTCTGTAAGTAGATGTCATCTACTCCAAGTGACCCCCGTGCAGACTGACGGGGTGGCCCACGTCCAAGAATGTTCTCCCTCGTGTGTGTGTGTGTGTGTGTGTGTGTGTGTGTGTGTGTGTGTGTGTGTGTGTCTGTTACATCACAATGACAGTCACTCTGGCTGCTCCTTGGGCCCCTGTTGGGTTACTTCCCACACCTACTCATGCACTGTCTTTCTTCCAGGCCAGAGACCTATTCTCCTTCCTCTCTGGTACGTTACTATCCTCTTCAGCCCTCGGGCGTCCCTTCCTTTACAACAGGCTCCCTGGCGCGACACTGTCTCCTACCTTATCCCTTCCTTACTTTTCCAGAAAAACAACACATGACCCCCTTTCTTTTGAAGGACTGAAGCAGAAATGCCACAGACTCTGGAGGCTGGACATAGAGCCTACTTAATAATAATTTTTTAAAAAGTGACAAAACAGACATCTGTCTCTTGCTCCTAGTCTTTGGAGAAAAGCTTTCAATTTTTCACCATTAAGTATGATGTTACTTGGAGAGTTTATGTAAATTCCCTTTATGAGTGAGGAATTTCCCTTCTATCCCTAGTGAAAATTTTCCCCTCTATTTCTAGTTCGTTGAACATTTTTAC
This sequence comes from Zalophus californianus, assembly GCF_009762305.2. Lineage (NCBI taxonomy): Eukaryota > Metazoa > Chordata > Mammalia > Carnivora > Otariidae > Zalophus > Zalophus californianus. Next base: position 25,422,250 of record NC_045598.1, on the reverse strand, counting down.
CATGAAATGGTGTTGGATTTTGTCAAATGCATTTTCTGCCCATGTTGTCCCCCACCCCCGTTCATTCTATCAATATATGGTGTATTACGTTGATTGATTTTCATATGTTGAACCACTCTTGTGTTTGGGGAACAAATATAATATATTTGTTGTATATATATTGGACAAATATAATCCTTTTAATCTGCTGCTGGACTTCGCTTGCTAGTACTTTGTTGAGGATTTTTGCAGCGATGTTCCTAAGGGATATCAGTCTGTGGTTTCCTTTCTTTGTGATGTCTTTGGCTCTAGTATCAGGGTGATGCTGCCTTCCTAAAATGAGTTGGGAAATGTCCCTCTTCTGTTTTTAGGAATAGGAAGATTGGTGTTACTTCTTTAAAAATTCGATAGAATTCAGCAGTGAAGTCATCTAGTCCTAGGCTTTTCTTTGAAAGTTTTTTGATTATTGATTGATTCTATTTATTTGCTATAATTCTATTCAGGTATTCCACTTCTTCTTGAGTAAGTTTTGGTAGTCTGTGTACATCTAAGAATTTGTCCATTTCATCTGGATTATCTAATTTGTTTGCATACAGCTGTTCATGTTCATAGTATTCAGTAATCCTTTTTTATTCCTGTAAGGTTGATTGGTAGTAATGTCCCCATTTTCATTCTTTATTTAGTAATTTGAATCATTCTCTCTCCTCTCTCTTCTCTCTCTCTCTGTAAAAATTGTCCATTTATTTATTTATTTATTTAAGAGAGAGCTGGGGGAGGGGCAGAGGAAGAGGGAGAGAATCTCCAGCAGACTCCCCGCTGAGCGTGGAGCCCAACCCGGGGCTCAATCCATGACTCTGAGATCAGGACCTGAGCCAAAATGAAGAGTTGGACACTTAACTGACTGTGCCACCCAGGAACCCCCCACATTTGTCAATTTTATTGATCTTTTAAAAGAACCAACTTTTTATTTTGTTTATCTTCTCTATTGTTTTTCTATTTAATTTATCTCTGCCATTAACTTTATTATTTCCCTTCTTCTATTTGCTTTGGATTCAATTTGCTCTTCTTTTTCTAGTTTATTAAGGGGAAAGGTTGGGTTGTTGGTTTGAAATCTTTCTTCTTTTTAATGTAGACATTTACAGCTATAAATTTCTCTCTGAGCACTGCTCTCACTGTTATGGTATGTTTTGTTTTCATTTTTGTTCACCTCACAGTATTTTCTAATTATTCCAATTTCTTCTTTAGCCTATTGATCATTTAGGAGTGGTTGTTTAATTTCCATATTATTTGTAAATTTTTCAAATTTCCTTCTGTTACTGACTTTTAATTTCATTGGATTGTGTTTGGAGAACATACTTTGTATAACTTCAATCTTTTTAAATTTATGGAGATTTATTTTATGGCTTAACACATGGCCTATCCTAGAGAATGTTCCATGTGTACTTGAGAAGAGAGTGTATTCTGCTATTGTTGGGTGGAGTGTTCTCCAGATGATTGTGAGCTCTAGTTGGTTTATAGCATTGGTCACTATATTTTCTTGTAGGTCTTTTGTCAGGTTGTTCTATGGGGTAGTGAAATCTCGTACTTTTATTGTTGATTTGCCTATTTCTCCCTTCAATTCTGTTAGTTTCTGTTTCATGTATTTGGAATCTCTGTTGTTAGGTGCATATATGTTTATAATTTTTATGTCTTATTGATGGATTGATCCTTTTAATCACTATAAAATGTCCTTTTTGTGTTTAATGACAATTTTTTTATTTAAACTCAATTAGTCAACATATAGTACATCATCAGTTTTTGATGTAGTGTTCAATGATTCATTAGTTGCATATAACACCCAGTGCTCATTACATCATGTACCTTCCTTAATGCCCATCATCCAGTTACCCCATCCACCTGCCCACCTCCCTTTCCACAACCCTCAGTTTGTTTCTCAGCATCTATCCTGTCTGATATTAGGATAGCCACTCCAGGCTCTGTTTGGTTGCTGTACACATGGTATATCTTTTCCCATCTTTTACTCTCAGTCCATTTGTGTCTTTGAATCTAAAGTATGTCTCTTTTAGACTGCATATGGTTGGATCATGTTTTTTATCCATTTTGGTAATATCTGTCTTTAGGTGTTTAATCAACATTTAATGTAATTATTGATAAGGTGGGTTTTACATCTGCCATTTTGCTATTTGTTTTCTATGTATCTTATGGTCCTGTGTTTTTTAGTTTTGGGGTTTTGGGCGGTTTTTTTGGTTCTCTGTTCTCCTACTGCTACTTTCTTTTTCATTAAATAGATCTTTTCTAATGTAACATTTTAATTTCTTTGTAATTTCACTGTGGGTTTTTTAAGTTATTTTCTTAGTGGTTACTCTGAAAATTACAATTAACATTTTAACTTATAACAACATACTTGGTATTAATACTAATTTAATTAGTATTGTTGTATGCAGAAGCTTTGCTCCTACATAGCTCCATTGCCTGCCCCCTCATTTGTGCTGTTACTAGTATACAAATTACATTTTTAGACATTGCATGCCTATCAACACAGATTTCCAATTATTGCTTCATGCCATTTCCCAGCTAGGAGAAGAAAAATTACAAACAACAAATACACTTATACTGTAGTTTATGTTTACCTATGTAGTTACCTTTACCAGAGTTTTTTAGTTCTGCATGTACCTTCAAGTCCTTTCAGTTCAGCCTGAGAGACTTCCTGTAGAATTTCTTTATACTTAAGAATTTCTTTCTAAGTTTGCTAATGGTGCATTCTCTCAGTCTTTGTTTATCCAGGAATGTCTTAATTTCCCCTTCATGTTTGAAGGATAGTTTTGCTAGCTATAGAATTCTTGGTTGAAAGTCTTTTTTTTTTTTTTTTTGGTCACTTTAAACATGTCAAATTACTGACATGTAGATGTTAAATCTACCATCTTATTTTGTGTTTTGTTTGTTCTACCCACTCATTTCTTTTTTTCTCCTTTTTTATTGGATTAACTATGTTTATAACTCCATTTTTTTCTTCTCTGCTAATAAGTAAGTTATATGCTCTACATTTTAATGGCTACATTAGAAATTATAGCAGGAACACTTCACTTATCAAAGTCTAAAGTTAATCTCTCTTCCTCCTATATTGTACAAGAACATTAGAACACTTTAACTCCATTTACATTTTTCTGACTTTTACATTATTGTTTTCTTATATCTTAATTTTGCCTTGTTTTTTAAACCCACAATGTATTATTGTTGTTGTTCTATGCAATTATTGTTCACTTGGATTTATCCACATATTTGCCATTTTCTTTGCTTTTCATTTCTTCTTATACCTTGTCCTTCCTCATGGATCATTTTCCTGTTCTTTGAAGGGCATCCTTTAGAATCTTATTTATTGAAGATCTATGGGTGGCAAGCACTCTCAGTTTTTGTTTGTCTCTAATATGTTTATTTGTCCCTCATTTTTTGAAGATATTTTTGGTAGGTTTAGAAATCCAGGTTGACAGTTATTTTCTCTCAGCCCATTAAAGAAATCTTTTTAATATCTTCCAACCTCTTATTGCTATGGAGAAGTCGGCTATCAGTCTTTCACTCCTTTGAAAAGTCTGTCTCTGTCTTTGGTGTTCTGCATTTTCTGTAGTTATTAAATGATAATTTAGCTGGATCAGAAGTCCAAGTAGACACATTGCTCTTGGTGGACTTTGCTGGCATTTACTATTACTGAGAAGTCTGCTTTCAATCTAATCATTGTACCTTTTAGGTAGTCTTTTTTTTTACTTCACTGACTTTAAGATCCTCTCTTTCTTGTTGGTATTCTGAATTCTTTTACACTATGTTTAGCTATTTTATTTATCCTTCTTAGAATTCATTACGCTTCCTGGATTTTTTGACATCTGGGGAATTCTCAGCTATGGAGTTCTATAAATATTGTCTCGCCTCATTCTCTTCCTTCACTACTTCTGGGACTCCAACATTAGACCTTCTTGTGCAATTCTCTGTGTTTCTGAAACTCATTCATATTTCCAATCTCTGATAGATTTCCCCAGGTCTCTCCATGTTAGTTACATTAATATTATTAGGGGTCTTTTAGGTTGAACTAATTTAAAGTAGAAGTAAAATTCTGTTCTGGATAATCCGCTATCACTAGGCTTGGTGGGCTTTTCACCTCTACCTATAAATCTTCTCATTATTTTGCTACATAGATGAATTTGTTCTTTTTTTAAAATTTTATTTTATTATGCTATGTTAGTCACCATACATCATTAGTTTTTGATATAGTGATCCATGATTCATTGTTTTCATATAACACCCAGTGCTCCATGCAGTATGTGCCCTCCTTAATACCCATCACCAGGCTAACCCGTCCCCCCACCCACCTCCCCTCCAAAACCCTCAGTTTGTTTCTCAGAGTCCATAGTCTCTCATGGTTCATCTCTAAAAATTGTTCATAGGTAACTTGTCTGTCCTACCATTTGTTAATTATCATTTTAGCTATGTCTTAGTTGAGGTTTAACTATTCACTGAGTTTCTGTTTTCAGTTATTTCTTTTGTATTTGAGATGTTTTATTTGGTTGTTGTTCAGATTTGCTTGATTATTTCCATTGGGTTTCCTCTATAAATGTATTCTTTTTATGTCTTTCACATATTAGATATACTTATAATGCTTTCCATATCTAATCATTATAATATCATTATCTTTATGACTCTAATTTGGCTATTGTTTTTTCTGCTGATTCTCACTTATGGTGACTTATTTCTCATGTGTTTTATTATGTTTCCATTGTAATCTCTTATTGGGCTGATCTTAATCTGCAGGAACCATGAACCAGGCTCTTAGTCTTATAGAAGCCAAAGCCTAGAAACAGGCTAGCCATTATCTCTCAAAACAAATGACTAATGCTCAATAGTTGCTGATAATTTTTACTCCAGGAAACCAACTGTAACTTCTTTTTCTCGTTAGGATTTACAAGGTGCTAAACTCTGCCTTCACTAATTACTGAGACCACTGGTTTCTATCATTATTAGGGACATAGAAACCAAATAGAAACCAAAACCAAGAGGCAGATCTGCTCTTATTTTTAGAGCAGGTTTCCCCAGGACAGCAATGATTATTACTCACTCTGAATATGAGCTTCAGCAGGACTTCCAGAAAGATGATATACTAACACAAGAACCCAATTAGACTATTCACTTGTTGATGGGGGGAAAGTAAAGACGTTTTTCCCTAGATTTTGTGAGAATATTTCAAAAACACAAGACCCTGAGGAGCTTTCATTGCCTATTCGATCCCAAGTGACTCCCAGTAAAACCATTTTCACTGCTATTTCGTGATTATCATGACATTATTTTAGTGGGCTAACTGAATTTTTCTTCTGGAAGACCAAAGTACCTGTGAACAGGCTTATGGAAAATTGTAAAGTACTTTACATATACATCTGATCAATTCAGTTAATGAAAATCAGCTGTTCCTTCCAGGCGAAGGCAAACTGTTTTAATTGGCATGGATGTGCAGGGACCAAGGAAAATGTATGACCCAGGTCTATATCATATGCTATTTCCCTGATAAAGTGCTTTAGAAAACAGTGGAAACCCTGGAGGCTGGCCAGCCATCAGTATAGCCCTCATACTTGGGGTTTAGGAACCAGCATGAGGTCCTTTTCCTTTTGCTGTGGGATTCAGCATAGCCCACACCCAACCATTAATTCTGATACTGTTTTTTGCTTAATTAAAATTTTATATTTTTTTCTCAATCCCCTGTTATATATGTATTCTGTGTAAGGCAAGAAAGTCTGATATTATTTGCAGTGCTAAATATCTATCTTGCCTATTTTTATGTACACATTTAAACTTATTTGCAGTTAAAAAAAATTTTTTTAACTAATTTGCTGTTATAAATTACACAGCCACTGCAGGATTTGGAGATCCCATATGGACACGGGCATGAACATTAAAAACATTTTTAAAATGTTTTTATATTGACAAATTGAGAAATGCAGTAGCAGTTAATCACCTTCTCTGTGTTCTTCACCTCCCTGATTTGTATGCAAATACACACTGAATATAAGTTGTTCCTCTTTATTATTATCTTATATCTTTTTCCTGTTGTTCCTTACCCACAGCAACCAAATGGTATTGATACTATTTTATCTTTTGTCACAAATATTTTTGTGGTTGACTTATTCCTCCTTTAAAAGAACAAACCACAGAAAAGGAATAAAACAATAGAGTATACTCTGGTTGCTAATTTTACAGATACCCAAGTGGCCTAGATCAAGTCAGTGACAAATAAATAATTTCAGGCATTGCATATACATTTTTTGAGACTATTAGATAATACCATAATTTAACACTATCCTCAAATTAGCCAAAGAAAAATTTTAAAGCCAAATAAGAACATCAGAAAAACAGCCAGCCAACTATAATCACAGAAATCAGTAGAAGTAGAGGGGAGGGGGGAGGGGGATGGGTTAGCCCGGTGATGGGTATTAAGGAAGGCACATATTGAATGGAGCACTGTGTGTTATACACAAACAATGACTAATGGAACACTACATCAAAAACTAATGATGTAATGAATGATGACTAACATAACATAATAAAATAAAATTTAAAAAAAAGAAGTAGCCAACATATATGTGTACTATGTACATCAATACACATGAACAAAAATGTTCTTATCAGTGTTATTCATAAAAGCCCAAAACAGGAAACAATCCAAAAGTCCCTCAACAGGAAATAATCCAAAAGTCCCTCAACAGGAAATGGATGAAAAAATGTGGTATATTCACACAGTGCTAGGATAGTCAACCTTGAAGATGGTCCCAATGACTCCACCTACTGGTATTCATGCCTTTATGTAGTATCTTCCTATATTGTACCAGGGTTGGTCTGTGTCAAGTGGAGGGGTGTGACTTACAAAGTTCAGTCATAAAAGACATTTCTACTTCCACCTTGCTCTCTTGGATCCATCACCCTGGGGGAAGCCAGTCAGTTATCTATTGGCATATAACAAACATTTCAAAACTTAAAATAGCAACTGTTTGTATTTTCTCACAATGATATAAGTTTAGAATTCAAGGCTTAGCAAATTCAAGGCTGAGCAGGTGTATCAGTCCAAGTTCTCCAAAGAAACAATAGCCAATGGGAGATTGCAGAGATACAGATGTAGGTATAGGTATAGATACATATTTTTATATCTAAATCTAGATCCAAGATGGCTTCACTCACATGTCAGGGAACTTGGTCCCAGCTGTTGCCTGGGGCATCATGATTATTCTCCACATGACTACTGTCTCCATGTAATTTCTTATCATTCAGTAGTCTAAGACAGACTTCCTTACATGGTGGCAGTCATATTCCAAGAAAATGAGGGCAGAAGCAGCTTGACCTCTTAATCCACAACCCACCCAACGTCACTTCCACCACATTCCAGTGGTCAAAGCAGTTCACAAAGCCAGCCCAGATTCAAGGGGAAGCAAAACAGTTTCCATGCCTTGATGGGAGGAATTGTTGACAGTAGTCTCTGCAGATAATATACCATAGGCACTTAGAACATGACCTGACACACATTAAGACCACAGTGAGAAATGTAGATAGCCAAGACCTAGTCATACCATCCCTGTGCCTGGCCAAAATTCCATCATCAGGAACAGCATTGGCCCAACTCACATGCTATCCCTTTGGTCACCTGTCTGGATCATCACCCATGCTGTGCCCTGTGCCCTTTTTGGGTACAAGCAATGGCTACAAGGATCTCTTACCATACCCCAAGGTTTAGTCCATCCAAGTCATTATCATCTCTTCTTAAACTACTGTGACAGCCCCCTCTTTCTTGCCACACTCTGGAATGTTGTCTACACTGTAGCCAGAATGATCTTATTAAAGTCAAATCACATCACTCCAGTGGTGTCCCATCATACAATCCTAATTCTATGCCATGATCTGGTTCTGAGCAACCCATCTGTCCAAGTCCTCCTCCATTCTTTCCTTGCTCAGTTCATTCCAGCAACCTTGGCTTTCTTGCTATCCCTCAAACACACCAAGCTAATTGTGCCTCTGGGGCCCTTCCCTCAGAATGCTCTTCCTATAAATCTCGCATGACTGGCCTCTTTAGAGCACTCAAATCACTATTCAAATGACACCTCCTCAAAGAGATCTTCCTTAACCACACTACTCAAAAATAACACTCACAGCCCACCCCTGAATACCTTTTTCCTGATGGAGCTTTATTTTTCTTCATAACACCCCCTAGAATTACCTATTTTTTTAAATTTATAGTCTCTCTTCTCCACTAGAATATAATTTCCGTAAGAGCATAGAAATTCTTCTCCCAACATATAAAACAGTGCCTAACACATGATAGGCACTCAATAAATATGTGTTGGGTAAATGAAAGAACCCGGGATCAACTGGGGCAAAAACAATGGGAAGCAAACCCAGTGATGTTGAGCACTGCCCTGCCCTATCCTGTATATCTCAATTCTGGTATTCTCATCTTTCCTTTTTAATTGAGATATAATTGACAAACAACATAAGTTTTGGGCATACAACATAATGATTTGATATTTGTATACATTGTGAAATGATCACCACAGTAAATCTAATTAACATCCATCACCAAACACAGCTTTAGAATTTTGTTTCTTGTGTTAAGAATTTTAAGATCTAGTCTTTTAACAATTTTCAAATATGCAATACAGTATTAGTAACTGTAGTCACTATGCTGTACATTATCTCTTGTGACTATTAATGTTTGTTCCTTTTGACCCCCTTCATCCATGTGGCCCACCTCCCATCCCATGCCTCTGGCAACCACCAATCTAGTCTCTATCTAAAAGCTCCATTGTTTGGGGTTTTTTTTTTTTTGAGATTCCACATGTAAGTGAGATCATATGGTATTTGTCTTTCTCTGAATGACTTATTTCACTTAGTATAATGCCCTCGAGGTCTATTCATGTTGCCACAAATGGCAAGATTTCATTCTTTTATGCCTGAATAATATTCCATTGTATATAGACACTACATCTTCTTTATCCATTCATTTGCCAATGGACACTTAGGTAGCTTCCATGTTTTGGCTACTGTAAATAATGCTGCAGTGAACATGGGGTGCATATATCTTTTGAAGCTAGGGTTTTCATTTTCATCAGATAATCTGGTATTCTAATCTTATCACTGGTGTTCAGTTACAATTTGGTGTTTCAGGACAGGGAACTTGCAGACTGAAGGGGACAAGTTGGGGACAATTGATATGGGCATCTGTAAGATGCAGGTGGAAAAAGACTAGACCTGGCCCTTATTTGGGAACCTGTAGCCAATGCAGACTGTCCTAGGATGACAGGTTGTCTCTTCTGTCTTATGTTTGCTATGTGTACCACCTTTCTGCCAGAGACACCTTGGGTATGTCCTACAGCAGTGAGGAAATAGGGAGAGGTGTGCACAAGAGGCAAAGAAGAAAGGAAACAGATATTATTGCATACCAGCTACATGCTGAACAGTTTCCCATGTATTATCTCATTTAACTCTTAAAACAACAGGTATTACTCTTCATTTCACAGATACGGAAAATGTACGGCAAGGTGGGTAGGCTGATGCCGGGTAGGCGTGCCAACAGAAAGCAAACTTCAAAAGATAACCCAGGCTTTCTCTTCTTCTCTGCCTGTCATTATGGAAAGCCTATGTCCTGTGATGACAATCCATCGCTTTGCGGAGTTTCTGATGTTTGCTCTTCCCCACAGTGGTGTCCTGTGGCCATCCAGGCTCCCCACCCCATGCCCAGATGTCCGGGGACAGCTTTACTGTGGGAGCAGTCGTGCGTTACAGTTGCACCGGCAAGAGGACTCTGGTGGGAAATGCCACCCGTATGTGTGGGCTGGATGGACACTGGACTGGCTCCCTCCCCCACTGCTCAGGTATGGAGCCTAGCATGAGGGAGCAGGGTCCAATGGAACCCTTGGCTGGGGGGAGATGGGACAAGCTCCCAAGATGTGAGTGTGACAGATGGGCAGGAGGGAAGCCAACCTTTTAGACCCCCATTTCATAGGCAGAAAACACAGCTATCAGAGGTCCCAATCAAACTTCAGCCTTTGGTGGTCTGAGACCAGCTTCCTCTCTTGGTCTCCTTTGGCCAAGCCCATACAACCCAGAGATTGCAAAACTAGGGAGAATGCAAGTTTGTGAGGTACCCCTGTGGCCAGAGTCCTGTCCAGACACTTGTTTCCATAAGTTTCTGAGAAGAGTCCGAGCCTCCCTGTTGTTGGGCCCAGATCTAAAGCCACCCTTGTGTTCTTTTTTTTTAAAGATTTTATTTATTTATTTGATAGAGACAGACACAGCGAGAGAGGGAACACAAGCAGAGGGAGTGGGAGAGGGAGAAGCAGGCTCCCCGCCGAGCAGGGAGCCCGATGCGGGGCTCGATCCCAGGACCCTGGGATCATGACCTGAGCCGAAGGCAGACGCTTAACGACTGAGCCACCCAGGCACCCCACCACCCTTGTGTTCTTTCCTTCCCTGTTTGGGACTCCAAGGCCCCAGCCTCCTTCCTTTTCTTTCTTATCACTGCCTCCCCAACTTGTCTTATGTCTAGGCTGCCTAGTGGGATACAGGTCTCCCATATTGCCCTTATACACCAGTCTCAGATTTTTCCTATTAATATATTTGTTTTACTATTAATCTCTATGAGGATACTGACAGATGCTATCCAAAGAGCAAATTTAAGAAACTGCCAAAGCTCTTGTGTCTATATTATCCAAACCAGAATTTCCTCTATAATATCTTAACAGAACAAAATATTTGAAATTGAATTGTCCCAACGACAGAAATCACTAACCCAAAAATTAGTACCCCTGAACTTGGTCTCCTTTGAGATGAGCCTTCCTGGCCCCAGAAGGGATCCCATAAGGTGTGTCAACCCCAGGAAGGCAACTGCTCATGTAACTTTATGTTTCTCAGGGGGCCCACCTTGGCATTGATACTAACCCCTATCCCTTCCCATGCCAGGGCCCCTCTAGAGGTAAGAATCCCAACCTCCTCCTATTATAGATGCCTTCTCCTTGATTTGGGACCTCACCCACAAGACATGTATGTAGCTGTTCCTGCAGTCTGAGTCCCCAGATGATCTGTCTCCCAAAATTTAGGGCACTGCCAGAATATTGAACCAGATATTGGTTAGGTCTCCTCAGAAAGAAGAAATTCCTCAAGTGCTGGCCACTGTTTCAAAGGGCTTCTGGCTGCCCAGGACAATCTCAGACACATCACTCTGTATCACCACCCAGGACTTTGGCCCCTCACCTTTATTAATCTCATTAATCACTCACTTTATGAACTGGGTGGGACTATATATTAGCCATGGAGACTCCTTTAGCCTGGACTAGAGGAAAGCCTATTAACCAGGCCCCTAACTTCATTTTGTTTGGACTTCTGGTGGAAGTGACTTGGGGAGGATGGCATGGAGAAGACAGAGTCCTGTATGTATATGGAGGCTTCCTGAGTTACCCACAGAGCAAGTTCCAGGAGGAAAAGGCATTCCAAAAAGGAAAGTCATGCATTTCCCATCCAAATGCCTGCATAAGCACACATTTGCCCCAGTCTCTTCTGTGAATTGTCCCTTTACATAGTTTCTCCCTCTAGACACTTCTCTAGGGCATTGGGCCAATGGTGTTCTTAAAGCCTATTTTATCTATCTTGGGGATCTTTGTTGTCCATGGGAAAGGGAATTGCAGAGTACAAGAGAAAGAAGCCATAAAGAAAACCTTGAGCCTCTCCTGCCTGTTAACATATATAACCCAACCACACAGCGATTCTCCTGGCCCAAGGCATGGAATCCAAAATCTTTTCTCCTCAGTGTAATTTCCCTTCTCTGGAGTTGTGCTAGCAGATGCTGGAAAATGACCTACTTGAAAAATGACCTACCCCAGAAACAATTCTTGTTTGGGATAGAAAACTAAGGTAGAAAACCTACAGCCCTGAGATTTCATAATTTTGTGACTTCCCAAATACCAGTCCTCTGTGTGAAAAAAGGGACTCTTCCTTGGTCACATCAAAGGTCAAGGGAGACTAGAAACAAGCTGACTCTCTAGGAACATGAAAAAGTGAAAAGCAAGAAAGGAACCTTCAGAGGACATGGACCCCACTCATTATGGGATATGTTGCATTCAGCTGTTTTATACCTGATGATGAATATTCTGAAGAATAGTTTGCAGTCACTTCTCCCATGTATCCATCAAGGATGACAAACACTTTGGAGACCAGAATCATGGGCAGAGTTTTGCTGGTGACCTCTGAGGACAGGATTAGAGGGGATTATATTAATGCTAAGGCTGAGGAATGAATGAGTTTTAAATGCTTTAGATAAGAAACTGAGAGATGTGAAGAATAAGTGATTAGAAAGTAACACTGGAGGTGCTCTTGTGAGTAGAATATAATTCCTCCCTTCCTAAAACTTACAGATATCATCTTTTGCAACACTATCTCCTGCCAGTCCTAAGAAATATGCATTCAGAAATCCAAGGTCACATTTCTGAGCCTCATTCTGTATGCCCATGCATATAGATGATACATAACAGGCTATAAGTGTGTGGGCCATCATCAGAACATGCAGAGATTTCTAGCATTTGAGACATGCTTCAGGTTGGTCATTGTCCACCTCTGCAATGTCATCATTTGCTGATATACCTCAGTAGAGGACCAACAGTTACCGTGTGCCCCTGTGGTACAATATTGTGTCTCAGACTCCTTTATATCACCAAAAAAGAGCCCCAAACACTACAGTGAGGACCATTCTGTCAGAATAAGCTCCCAGGACTGGAGACCTCCACCCTCAGGCCTGTTGTTCAGTAGTGCACCTCCAGCTAAGGTCACCTAGCCAGTGTGGGAGTTTGTGTACTCACCATCAGAACTGCCTTCAGGGGGACCCAGTGCAGCCTGTTGCATTAGCTACACCCTGGAAAACTCCAAGAGAGAAGAAAATCTAGCCAAGTGTGATGGGCCCTCTTTTTCCAAATGTTTGAGTTGAAGGTTGAATAAATCCCCCTTCCTTGGTAGAGAGCAACATGGGATCATATAGTAAGTATTCTCACAGTCTGAGACTAAATGAGAAAAGGAAATAATTCCATGATCGAGAAGAAGAGACATAAATGGTAAATGGTGGGTTATACCTGACTTAAACATTTATTTACTCCAACAAACTAAACGTGCTTATTCAGACATTCGCATTTGATGCCCACACATGTGGGTTCCTGAGGAGATGCATGCCACATCAGATGGCACCCTGTCTTCTCATGAAGTTGCCATTTATTCCTTCATTTTCCTCTTCCTTCTTCATGCTTCCCATGGCCTAGTCTGATCTAATGATGTCTCCTATACAACTCTGTATTATGAGGGGTGCTGGCTTCCACAAGCCTCGACCTTGTGGCTTCGTCTCCTGTTCTCTACCCTCCTCCACCCCTTGGGTCCTTATCACTCTCTTGGGTGGGTCTGTACAATATCAGGACCCAGATGAATGCAGAAATGTAGCAGGAGGCAAGGGCCAAAGAAAGAATGGAATGAGAGAGTCCAAAACATTTCACCTAGAATTCACCTGTGTTACATACTTGGTGAATAGGGAATCCTCAACGAAAGGCCCAAGATCCAGATTCAAGCTGAGCTGTTGAGAAGACAAAACTACACTAAGGAGTTTAGACTTTAACCCACAGGCTATGGGAAGCCAGTGGAGACATTTCAGTAGGAAAGAAACAAGATCAGATGGTTGATGGTTTTTCGTTGTCAAGGTTTGGGGATAAAGTGGAAGATGGGTTACAGGGAGAGTTTAGGAGGTAGGGACATTAGGAGACTCTCACAATAGTTGGGGCAAGAGAATGCTGGGCATGTGAGCTTAAGATGCTGGAACCAGGGACAGAGAGGGCGCAGAATCCGCAGATATTGTAGAGAAGAAGTAAAAGGAAGGAGGAGGAGTTGTGGCCAGCTGGGACCACTGACATTCCACACTGGCACTGGCCAGAAAGCAAAGGCCTGATCTCTACCACAGAGCCTTCCGTCTGCTTTCTTCCCTTGCTGTGCAGTCCCCGGGGACTCACCCATGACCTCAGACCTTTGTATTCTCTGACCTCTGGGTAGTAAGGCAGGTAGTAGGGTCCAACTAACTGGGGTAAGACACACAATCAGTTTTCACCCCCCTTATTTCTGGGGCCCAAAGCCTCCCCTTAGCACCGACCCACTATCTCTCTCACGTCCCCACTGCCAGCTCTTCCATGCTAAAACAACAGGGTTTGTTTGGTTCTGGTCCATAGGAACCAGCATGGGAATCTGTGGTGACCCGGGGATCCCAGCACACGGCATCCGTTTGGGGGATAGCTTTGCCCCAGGCAGCCTGATGCGTTTCAGCTGTGAGGCTGGCCACACGCTCCGGGGATCATCTGAGCGGACCTGTCAAGCCAACGGCTCATGGAGCGGCACGCAACCTGAGTGTGGAGGTAATGTATGTGACCATTCTGCTTTTCTCCTTTGTCCACCCCAGCTGCTCGTCCCCCATTTGCCTGCTCCCAAGCACCTGCCCTCACCCTTGCAGACAAAATCCGTGGCCCCGTTGGAACCCTTGGCCTGGAAGATAGTGGTCAATAGATAGTCCTCAGTCATGCTCATTATTAATCCAAAGATGAACATATTCCCCACCCTCACCTAAGAGGGGAAGAAACCAGAAGGAACTAAGTTTAGCCCCATTTATTCATTTATTTCCCATACAGCTCCCACAACTATGTGCCAAATACTATAGTAGGTGCTGGGGACACAACAGTGCCAAGACGAACATACCTCACCCTCTTAGAGTTTAGTTTAAGGGAAGAGACTGTTAAACAATTATCCAAGGTGCCAAAAGAAATACAAATCTCATTTTTAAAAGACCCTTTAAAGGTAATAGAAGTCCCTACTGGGGTTTCCTGAGGTAGCTCCAGTGGGGAAATTTAGATTTCTCCACACACTCCTGAATTTCTGAAAATAACTTTATTTTAAAACTTCTCTCGGGACGCCTGGGTGGCTCAGTCGGTTAAGCATCTGCCTTCGGCTCACGTCATGATCCCAGGGTTCTGGGATCAAGTCCTGCATTGGGTTCCCTGCTCAGTGGGGAGCCTGCTTCTCCCTCTCCCTCTGCCTGCCACTCTGCCTACTTGTGAACTCTCTGTCAAATAAATAAATAAAATCTTAAAAAATAAAACCTCTCTCCCCAGAGTCCAACCTTTTGTAGCTGCTCCCAGGATCTCTCTATCGCTCTCTAAAATACAGCCTGCATAGCACTCTCTTAATTAGGAATCAGTGTAACTGCTGAGAGTAAGGGTGTGTGAGAAGGTGCTGGAAGAGGAGGGAGACCATATGGAAAGAGTCACCTAGCAAGGGGGGCGTGGGAGTCGAATAGGGAAATGTATAATTGCCAGCAGCACCAAGGGCTCACTTAAGGAAAAAGGCCATTAATTAAGTGAGAGTGGTTAGCATTAGCCTGTGTTTTTGTTCAGGCCACATTTTGCCCCATAGGTGTAGCCTTTGGGTAGGTGAAGCATTAGGTATACGGTTGAGGTTTTATCAGGCAGCTAAGACATTGGCAGCAAGTGGGAAGTGAGAGGGTTTATGCAAGGCAGCGATTATGATGGATCTTGGCATCTATGCTGGGTGAGGTGGGAGCAGGTTTATGAGTGGAGTAAGGGACAGTGAAAAAGTGGTAGGATACATGGGTTATAGGTCCCATTGGAACCAAAAATATCACCAGAGAATGAATCCCAGAGGGTATGAGCTGAAGAGATAAGAGGCAGTGGTCAGAGAATGGCCCTTGAAATTGCGGTTGTGGAGTAAGTCCTACTAGTGCAGGGACCCCCTCTCCCACTTGTCTGCCTAAAGTCCTGCCTTTCTGAGGGTGTTTTTGCAAAGTTAGTTTCCACGGGATTTTTTTTTTTTTTCAAGTAGGCTCCACACCCAGCAGCAGCCTGAACTCAGGACCCTGAGATCTAGACTTGAGTTGACATCAAGAGTCAGACACTTAATCAACTGAGTCACCCAGGCGCCCCTATTTCCATAGGATTTTGTAGGCATAGTAAGAGGTCTGTGGTAGTGGGAGAGTATATTGGCAGGGAGAGAATTTAGTGCATTCTCAAATATCCATTGTGACCCAGGTCCCCTTTCATACCACTCAGATCCCAGCATGGAGTCAGTCAACATGTGAGGAGTGTTCAGGGAACAGAAAGCGGGTGGATAAGAATTTAGACCTGGAAGTGAATGTTTATTAGATGAGTGTGTGTATGATATGGACACAATTCTTCATGACTTTCCTTGACAAGTTCCCACTTACCTTTCGAAGTACAACTCAGATTCTTATCTTCGACCCCAATAAGCTCCTCCCTTCTTAGTGTGTTTTTTCCTTCAAGTAAAACACTTATTGCATCCTATTTCAATTCAGCTATTTATAAGTACGTCCTTAAGATGGACTGGCCTCCTGAAGGGCAGGGGACATGACTTCCTAACTACGTTCCCAGCACCTAGGCAGCACAAATACTTGAATCCATGGGTGCTAAGACCTGTCTGTTGTGCTCATTATGTAGGAATTATTTGTAGATTTGACTTTGGGACCACATAAATGTTGTATATACTTGGCAAAGTAAATTAAATCAAAGATTAGAAACAAGCAATCTCTAAATATCAAAATCAAAATGAAAACAAATGAACCTAACTACTCATCAAATTGGTGATTTAACAATTCAGAGAATTATTTCAACTGACTTGAAAAAAGTGGAATTTGACTATGGCATATGTGCCCTAAGGACAAAGAGAATGACAATGAAATCTTAAATTGTTTTTCAGCAATCATATTATTAGTAATAATATTGATATTACTATCCTGAAACTTTTTGAAAACAAATTAAAATCATTTATCATTAAGAACCAAGATTTTCAGCATTAAAGAGATATAAAAGTAAAGAAGTTAAGGAAAGACTCTTAATCCTAAATTTGGATTGGTAATATCAACATAAACTCATAATGAATTTTCAACCTAAAAAGTTATTTTCCCCGCTCTACCCATTCTAAAAGTCTAGTATCAATGACCAGCTCAGTAGCAATGAGTACCCTTAATTTTCAGATTATGGTTTTTAAAGCCATTCTCCATTAAAAGAAACCAGAGCTCTTTAGAGAAATGGCTGATTCCAGGACTGGGGCAGGATATACAAGATGAACATGGAGCATAGTGTTACTCCAGCAAGAAATCTACCATAGACGAGTGGGATCATGTCAAAGGAACACAGAAGCCAACATGAAGAGGCTCCCCCCAGCCAAAGATGGGATAATTTAAGCATCAATAAGAATAATAGTGGCTATACCTTGGCTAATTGAATTTAAATAAATTTTAAAAAGAATAGTAGTGGCAATGGATGGCAACATAATAAAATAAGTTTAAATCCACGAGTCCAAATGACTATCCATCATCTTTGGAGCTTACTAGGAAACCAAACCATTATTCCGACATCAGATAAGAAAGAAAATCAAACATTATCCAGCCTTCCTTTATGAACTGTATTTCAGGGAAAGCAAATATTTGATGATGGGCAAGTTCTTTATTAAAGAACTCTAGCAAATGAAATAAAATATTTTTTAAAAAAAGATTCATTATTTATTTGAAATTCAAATATTAAAAAAAGAACTCTAGCTAATTCAGAAAGAATCATAGAATTAGATCACCATTTTCTGTCCCTTAATGAAATAACAAATCTGGTCAACAATCATCAAAGTGCTGCTTAAACCATTAAGTGAACAACCAATGGGAATTCTGTAATGCTGGATGAGGTGGGCTAACCGGAACCCATTCGATCAGCCTCAACATCATGAACAGGGAAACAGCCAGACATTCCGTGCCTCCTGATGTGGTGCAGTAGGAAAGACAGGACCACCCATGAAGTTCCCTTGCCAAGAAGCAGAACTTGACTTACAGGAATTACAGGGGACAGAGCAACATGGGGAACAGCACCTCACCAGGGCACTTAGCAACATCTAGAAAGTGGGAAATTGCACTGGAGAAACGCCTCTGTAACAGATAAATTCTAGGAGAGGGAACAGGAATCTCTGAATTCAAAGAGGCTTAGAGGCGTGATTGTCCAAAGTCATATTTGGATCATGATTCAAACAAATCAACGGTTTAAAAAAAAAAAAGGATGGGGGTTGGGCAACTGAGGTAAATTAAGCATTGGTTGGATATTTGGTGATATTAAGGAATTGTCTACAATTTTAGGTGGGATAATAAAAATAATTAGTCTTTACGTCTCAGAAATTTAAAAAAAAAATTCATTCAGACCTCTCCTTCCCTTCTGGGGGCCAGACGCTTAGACGCAAAAGCAGCCTGAGAGGCCTTTCATTCCTCAGGGTCCTGACGTAGCCCGCGGGTTGCCCTCTGGGCCGCTCTCCGCCCCCCCCCCCCCCCGGGTGACGCCCCACCCTTGTTCTGGTGACTAATGCACTCCTCTGGCTTCCCAGTGATCTCTTGTGGGAACCCCGGGACTCCGAGCAACGCCCGAGTCATGTTCAGTGACGGCCTGGGCTTCTCCAGCTCCATCGTCTATGAGTGCCGGGAGGGCTACTATGCCACGGGCCTGCTCAGCCGACACTGCTCCGTCAATGGCACCTGGACAGGCAGTGACCCGGAGTGCATAGGTGAGAGCCCAGGGCCTCTGGGCTCCGTGGCGAGTGGTGGCCAAGGCGATCGGGCTCCTCCCCGCCGAAGAAGACTGTCTGCGGGAGACTGGGAAGGCTGACTGCAATGGGGGGACTCACCCCCGAATGAGAGTGTCTATTTATTGAGCACGTACTATTTGACCACCACTGAGCTAAGTGTTTGATTTGATTTGCATGTGTCATTTGATTCCCACCACAGTCCACTTGACATATGAGATGACTGAGGCTCAGGGAGATTGAGAATATATGTATTTGCTATTCCTCGGGCTCTCGCTAGCTCCTTGGGCTTTCTTGTTCTCTTTTACAGCAAACTCCCCGTGCTCAGCCTGATCCTAAAGCTACCACCATCCACCATCTTCACGGGTTCCTCTCGGTCTTGGACCCATTCCCCCACCCCACCCCCTAGCCTGGCTCTCAAGCCTCCGTATAGCCCCACTGCTCCCCTTCCCAGCTCCTCTCTGGGGCAGCCCCAGACCTTTTTCCTTGGGCAGTAAGTCACTGTGGGTCCCAGATGGAGGGAAGTGACAAGATAAAGGTATCTGAGAACACAGTCCCTTTCCAAGCCCTAGCCTGTGATTTCAGGGCTCTATCTAAATCCCATGTCAAGTTCACTTCTCTTCCGAGGCCAGAGCTCACCAAACCCCACCCTCACTCCATATCATAACAAAGATACGACCATTGCAAGGTTACAAGACCCTGCTTCTAAGCCCCTGGCCCTACAGGGGCCTCCTAGGCAGAACAGCGGGTAGTAACATGCACCCCTCAGCAGACAAATTGTCTTATGAGGTCCAATAACACAGGCTCTTCGATCAGAAAACTTCCCCCTCTGAGCCCCAGCCTCATTTAGGAACTAAGCCCTGTAGGTACTTCCTCTGAGAGGAGTGGGCTTTGAATAAGGATGGTCTTCATAGTCCAAGTTGCTGGGGTGCATAAGGATGGTGGGGGCGAGGACAGTGGGGAAGTGGGAGGGCCATTGCAGAGAGACTTGGCCAGAGGGACTTTAGAAAGTGCAGTGCCCAACCGGAAGCCTGTGAAGAGTCAGGGCATCCCTGATCTGACTCTCTTCCCTCCTGGACATGTGCGGAGAGTACTAAGGACAGCATTGGAAGGCTGGGGAGGAAAGGGTTCTGTACCGGTAGTGAACCATGCTTTATCTCCCTTCTCCTAGTCATAAACTGTGGCGACCCTGGAATTCCAGCCAATGGCCTCCGGCTGGGCAATGACTTCAGATACAACAAAACGGTGACGTTTCAGTGTGTCCCTGGCTACATGATGGAGTCACATAGGGTGTCTGTGCTGAGCTGCACCAAGGACCGGACGTGGAATGGTACTAAGCCAGTCTGCAAAGGTGTGTCTGAGGGCTGCACATGTGGACACAGGGCCAAAGAAGATACAAAAGTGAGACATGGGCCTCGAACATGTAGCAGGGAGGGAGGTGATGAGGCAGAGCCCTAATAACATCTTGTCCTGGGGGGTGTGAGATAAGGACTGATCCCTGAACATCTGCAAGGAGGGAGTTAGAAACACCAAGGTAAGGCCTGGGCTTTGAGCATCAAGGGGAGGACTGTGCAGACAGAGGAGTGGGTTGTCACACTTGAGGGCACTGTAAAATGCAAAAGGACCCCAGCTCCCAAACTAAGAGGGGGCATTTCTGATTCTTCCTGCTTAGCCCAGAATCCCAGCAGGCGCAGGGTAGCCAGTGACATCCGTGCTGGGGAGTGGGGCCTAGTGCCCCAGGATGGCACCAGAACTCAGCGTGCTTTGCTCTCCCCCTCCCCCAGCTATCATATGCAAGCCACCTCAGCTCATCCCCAATGGGAAAGTGGTGGGATCCGACTTCATGTGGGGCTCAAGCGTGTCATATGCCTGCCTGGAGGGGTACCAGCTGTCCCTGCCTGCAGTGCTCACCTGTGAAGGGAATGGATCCTGGACTGGAGAGTTGCCTCAGTGTTTCCGTAAGTTTGCTTATGAACAGGTCTTTGTGCATCCTATCTGCCAGCTCCTTCCCCTTCCCTCCTCAGAGCTCTGCTACTGGAAGGCCTAGAATAGGTAATACCTTCCCCCAAAATCGGGGAGAGGCTTTACCAAAGACACTCTTAAAGGGAGTTTAAAGGAAAATAATGAGAATATCCCAACTGAGCCCCAGCTATGGACACCATGTGGAGTTACAGTGGAAGGAAGTTAAGCCAGAGATAAGGGAGGTGTCTCTTAACATGAAGGGTTGTTCACTGGATGGGATAGTTCCCAAAGATCTAGAAGGGGCCCATGCTGGAAATGTGCCTGTCTTTATGGAAAATAGCCCACAGAGAAAAGATTCCTGGAGCCTACCTGATTTTTTGGTGAAAGACTTTATTTCTTATCCCCCTGGCCTAATTGTGTCCCCAAGAGCCCAATTCCATCCCAGAACTCACTTCTTCATTTAGTCTTGTCACATAATTGGACTCTGGAAGATCCTCTCAGCACCCATGCTTTGGACAAATAGTAGACCTATTTTTTTTTCTACTAGGCATTTATCTAATTCTGTAGAAAACCATCAACATACTCATGACATTGTTTGGATACCTCTGAAAATTTACTTCAATTTGGGAAATTTCAGCAGGAACTAGGACCAGCAGCTCAAAAGTGGATGCAGGAAAGGCAGCATCTGGTGCATGGTCAGCCCCTCAGGCCTTTGCATACCTCCAAGGAAACATTAGGAAGGTAGCAAGTCTCAGGGTTGAGTCTGGGCTGAGAAACCCTACTTTTCTTCTTGAGAAATAGCTAAATTGCTTTTGAACAATGAATTATGGTCATCATTAAAAAAAATGTATATGTATCTGAAAAAGCAAAGAAGAACATAACACTCTGGCTTCCCGAAGATAACCAGGGTTAAGCTCTTGACTGTGCTTCCACCCCGACCACAATGCTTTGGACATAGAGGTGTGCAGTTTTCGGCGAACGGTATTAAATCATGCTGTGCAGACTAGTTTGTGACTTGTCTTCATTGATAGGCCATCACCACCTTTCTCCATCAATCCATACTGACCTACACATCATCATTTTTAATAGCTTAAAGAACTTCCTTATTGTAGCTACCACAACTGGTTTAATCTTCTCCTACTGGTGAAGAATTTAGGCTTCTCCAGTTTAGTTGCATTAGAAGTTCTGCAATAAATGTTCTTGAAGATAACATTTCTTTACTCTTCTAGTAAAGTCCTAGGAGAGAGAAAATGCTGAGCCAGCGGGTATGCACCCTATATATCTTGACACATGGTGCCAAACTGTCTTCTAGAAAAGAGTCCCAACTCACACTCCCACCAGCAGTTTATGAGAATACTTCTTGACTCAATTCCTCATTAACAATGGATTTTGCCAATATCTTTTAATATTTACCAGCCCAAGAAGTTTAAAAAGGTATCTCATTGTTCTAATTGGCATCATATTTCTTATCAGCAAGACGGAGTTGCTCTTTCTTTGTCATCCATTTGTACTTCTTGTTCACTGAGCTGCCTCTTCCTAGATTTGGTGACTTCTGATCAAGTCAGCCTTTAACTGACTTCTGATTGGCTTGTCTAGACCCCCAGCTCCCATAGAGGCTTCCACCAGCATAGGCTGCTGATCCTGCTTCCATTTTATTATTTTCTATTTCTTTAGGATGCATCCTTTTTTTCAGACTTTTTTTAAATTAGTTTGATAGGTAGAATTTAGTGATTCATCAGTCTTAGATAATACCCAGCGCTCATTACATCACATGCCATCCTTAATGCCCATCACCCAGCTACCCCATCCTCCCACCCCCTCCCCTCTAGCAACCCTTAGTTTGTTTCCTATGATTAAAAGTCTCTTATGGTTTGCCTCCCTCTCAATTCTCATCTTATTTTATTTTTCCTTCCCTTCCCCTATGTTCATCTGTTTTGTTTCTTAAATTCCACATATGAGTGAAATCATATGGTATTTGTCTTTCTCTGACTGACTTATTTTGCTTAGCATAATACCCTCTAGTTCTATCCACAT
Source organism: Zalophus californianus (assembly GCF_009762305.2). Classification (NCBI taxonomy): domain Eukaryota; kingdom Metazoa; phylum Chordata; class Mammalia; order Carnivora; family Otariidae; genus Zalophus; species Zalophus californianus. The sequence continues at coordinate 25,399,600 of NC_045598.1, read as the reverse complement.
CATTACAAATGGCAAGATTTCATTTTTTGATGGCTGAGTAGTATTCCAGTGTGTATATATATATATATCACACCACATCTTCTTTATCCGTTCATCTTTTGCTGAACATCTGGGCTCTTTCCATAGTTTGGCCATTGTAGACATTTCTGCCATAAACATTGGGGTGCATTTGTCCCTTCAAATTACTGTTTATATCCTTTGGATAAATACCTAGTAGTGCAATTGCTGGGTTATAGGCAGCTCTATTTTCAGCTTTTTGAGGAACCTCTATACTGTTTCCCAGAGTGGCTGCACCAGCTTGCATTCCCACCAATAGGTTCCCCTTTTTCCGCATCCTTACCAACATCTATTGTTTCCTGATGTTAATTTTAGCCATTCTGACAGGTGTGAAGTGGTATCCCACTGTGGTTTTGATTTGTATTTCCCTGATGCCAAGGGATGTTGAGCATTTTTTCATGTGTCTTTTCTTTGAAGAAATGTCTGTTCATGTCTTCTGCCCATTTCCGGACTGGATTTTTTGTTTTCAGGTGTTGAGTCTGGTACGTTCTTTCTAGATTTTGGATACTAGCCTGCTTCCATTTTATTTTGTATATGATTATGAAGCTCTTGGCTGTGTGCACACACACACACATTCACATCATAGCATGAAGGGTGTTCTTCATGCTTGAAGTGATGTCTTGGGGAACTATGACTCTGGTAGTCAGTTTTCTTGGAGCTTGCTGTAAAGAAGTCAAATATATTTATTTCTAACCTGCTGTGCTCCACAACATATTTTCCGTGGCCAAGCGGCTGACCACTTGAGATGTGCAGTATTGGAATTCTTATCATTGTTTCCAAACTTTGCATCTGGGCCTTCCGCAGTGCTTGGTACTCCTGCTTCCCTCCTCCAGACTGCATCTCTTCCTCCATAGGCATGCCTCTCAGACCTAGTCACTTTCTTGCTGTATTACTGCAAACATATTCCTCATAACACCACTTCTTCCTCTTACATAACTCCCTAAACATGGGCAGGGATTTTGTCCCCACACTGTAGCACATCAGGATCAAGATCATTGTCAGCCTCACCCACTTCCTGCATGCTTCCCCAGACCCACTCAGCCCTTTCCATGCCACCTCCCCGTTTAGCTTGACAGCTCCCCTGTCTTCAGTAAAGAAGCTTCTGAAGTTGACTACCCCCCTCCCCAGATCCCACCATTTCCAAATATGCAACTTCTACTTCTTCTCCTGAGTCCCTGATGCACTTAATGTACTTTCAGTAAGTTTTGTTGATGCTCAAGCCATGTTATTTATCTGTATTTTTCACCTTTTATACCCTCCTGTGTTATCCAGTTTAGATTCTAAAATCTCAGAAGGCAGGGCTCATGTCTGCGGACTTATTCGGTGCCAGAAGCAGCAGAAAATCAGGAGCTGAAGATGTTTGTTAAATGCTGTTTGAAAATTAATGGAAAAGGAAGTGAATTTAATTCAAGGCAAAACGGACGTGAGGAAGAGGAGTCACACTGCGCCATTAGCTTTGCTCTGATTACCCACACGTGAACTCCTCCCCTGGGAGGTCACAGAGTATCAGTCCATCCACAGAGATAACATTTTACATTTCACAGGCTTTGTGCTGCCTCCTCAGGGGACATTTACACACATGGTCACATCTGATTCTCACAACGAGATATCCTGAGGTGGGCAGAAGTCCCATCTCCGGTGGCTGGCAGGGAAGATGAAGCTCAGAAAAAGGACCTGACCTAGTGTGTTAGTGACAAAGTCTAGTCTGAAAACAATCATTTCTCCAGACAATTTTCTCTAAAATTCTTACTCAAATTTACAGCCCGTGTTATCACCACTAGAACTTTTAAAATAGGAAAAAAGGATAGACATAAAATTTAATTTTGCATTTTAGAGTGCTTCAGTCAGTGGAACTCCAAAGCCACATATGATCGGCCTGAGGCCCTTTCTCTTAAGTAAAGCACATTCACAGAGTGTGGGGGACCCATCCGGCCACTCCCCACGGCAGCTGGTTTGTTCTGGGAGAACTGCTGCACAAGTGTTTATGGGAAATCAGTGCAAGCTCCGTGTGCTTTCCGACCAGCTGAACCCAAGCGTGCTGGTGGTCCCGTGGGCCTGCTCCTGCCACACCGCACACCACTGGCTGTCTATTATGTGCCATCCCTGATCTTGAGATCTGTTTGAAAGTATATTGGTCCTAGGAATAAAAACACAGGTAGAATCCCTTTATGCTTATTTTCAAGGCATCAAAATCATATTTGCAGGCAGCCCCTTAAAAACACAGGCCTGTCTCTGCAATGTCCTAAGGAAGTAAGCATTTTTAATAAATCATGTGTGCAAACACTTAAGACACTGAGGAGAAGGGACAGAAGAGGGGCCTGTGTTTATTCTGTTTGCTGTCACATGATTTGAATTCAGTAATCATTCTTTAGGGAATCTCTCTGAGGATCTCAATGAAATGGGCACATTCATACCCACCGCAGTATAAATGCACACACTTTGGAAAGACATTTGGCTGTATACATCAAGAGCTGCAAACACGCTCGACCATACTAAGTCCACTCCTAGAGAATCCCTATAAGAAAACATTACCAGGGGCCGCCTGGGTGGCTCAGTCGTTAAGCGTCTGCCTTGGGCTCAGTTCATGATCCTGGGCTCCTGGGATCGAGCCCCGCATCGGGCTCCCTGCTCGGCAGGAAGCCTGCTTCTCCCTCTCCCACTCCCCCTGCTTGTGTTCCCTCTCTCGTTGTCTCTCTCTCTGTCAAATAAATAAATAAAATCTTAAAAAAAAGAAAACATTACCAGGGAAAGAAGAGCCACATTTAATGGTATAATAATAGAAAATGCCTAATATAAAGGCTACGATAAACCACAACTATGGTACAACCTCTCATGGCAAAATTATGTAGCCAGTAAGTGATAATGATGTCATAAACATGGAAAATATTTACAGACTAGTTAGTGAACAAAGCAAGGTTTATAACACTGGGACACTGGGTTCACAGCCACACACAAGTTTACACACATGAAAATGGGAAAAAGTTTTGTGTAGTGAGTTGTAGTTTACTTTTTCTCAATTTAACTTCCTATAACGTTGCTTCATTACTTGGGTGATTATTAACAAGCATTTTGGATTTGGGAAGGAGAGGACACACACAGCAGCAGGTGTGTGAGGCGGGTGTGACTATTGACCCAGGGCTGCCCCCGTTGGCAGAGTTCAAGTGGCACTGGGAGGAAAGCCAGCCTGTGGTGGCCGATGGGGCTCTAGAAAGCAACTTGGACCTGCCTTCCTCCCTTCGTCTTCCCAGCCGTGTTCTGCGGAGATCCTGGCGTCCCAGCCCGTGGCAGGAGAGAGGACCGAGGCTTCTCCTACAGGTCATCCGTCTCCTTCTCCTGCCAGCCCCCTCTGGTGCTGGTGGGCTCTCCACGGAGGTTTTGCCAGTCAGATGGGACGTGGAGTGGTACCCAGCCCAGCTGCATAGGTGAGAGGTGGTTTGGGGAAGAGCGTTCGAGCTGGTGGGCATCCTTCTTTCAGACCCGAGCTTCTTAGAGCAGGGTGTGAGATTGAAATAGCCAGAGTGAGCGTGCTGCCAGGAATCACATAGTCGGCCCAGGGGTATGACTCGGGTGGAGATATTAACAGGTCGGGAAGTAGGATGTGGCTCCCATTTTTCCCTCCTACACCTATCTCTCAGAGTGAGTGGAGGTGATGAAAGCTTCTCTGACTGTGGGGTCTGTTTCTCTGTTTTGCAATCTAGACCCGACGCTGACCATGTGTGCAGACCCCGGCGTTCCACAGTTCGGGATACAGAACAATTCCCAGGGATACCAGGTAATGAGGTCAGCCAGGATCAGGCCTGCCTGCCACCTGTCCCTGTCTATCACTGTCAGCCTCAAGAGGACTCAGGGATCTTCCCAGGTACAGCACTGGGGGGAACAAGACCTTGAAAGCTGGAGACAGAAAGTGTTCTGCGTCTTTGAACCATGCCACACCGGAGCACCCTGCAGAAACGGAGGCACTGACAGCAATCCGAGAAACTGATGCGCAAGAGATTCTCACATAGTGACAGAAACACTCCCCAGCAGCTCCCTGCGGTTGGGGCGGGCAGTTGTGGGAAGACAGAAATGAGTGAGACAGGCAACCGTCTGTCCGCACGGCACCTATACGCTCCCCGTAGACCCGGGGCTCAAAGTGGCAGGAACGAGCAAGTGCCACATGGGAGGCAGGCTCCACGGACACATCTCAGAAAGAACTTCAGAAAGAGGAAGGGATTTGGACAGCCTGGGATGGGACACTCGGAACAGAGAACAGGAAGCAGGGAAGTATGGGTGTGTTCGAGACAGGACAGTTAGCTGGAGCCTGAGATGTGCCCAGGAGAAATGGCCCATGGGGATCCAGCCAAAGAATGTGACTTACTCAATCTGTATTCATGTAACAAATATTTACTGCCATAAACTTTCTAGGTGCTAGGAATGCAGTGGGAACAAGACAGGCTATGTGCCCACTCTAAGAAGGTCTCTGGCTGGTGACAGTGAACAGGATAACTTCTGAGAGCAATAAGCCCTACCCACCATCTAGTACCAAGGGGTTGTGACAGAGTGGCCTGCTATTTTAGGAAGAGCCCTCCTGAAATTGAGCTGTGGCCTCCAGTTCAAAGGGGCACCAAGGCGGGGGAGCACTTAGCAGGCTGGAGGAGTGGAAAGCAGGGGGGCCAATGAGTCCAGAGCAGTGTGAGCCGAGGAGGAGATGTAGCCAGAGAGCGAGGCGAGGTTTGAAAACAACTGGGCACTGTCTTGTAAAGTTAAATATTCACACATTCTGCAACCCAAAAGCTCCATTCCTGGAAACGAACCCCAAAGACACCCTTGCACATGTTGCCGAGATCTGAGAAAAATTTTAAAGTCACAGCAGTGAGAATGAATGCAGGACAGCTCTCCACGACGTGGGTGAATCTTAGAAACCTAGCATCAAATGATAAGGTGGGATGATGCTATTTCTATAAAGATTAAAACTAGGAAGGACATATGATTAATGATAGATGTGCATATGTGTGATAGAATTATCTTTTAACAAAGCAAGGAAATTAAAAAACACAAAATTCAAGAGAGTGCTTACCACCGAGGAGGAGCCAAGGAAGGAGGAATGGGGCAGGGAAGGAGGACGCAGAGAGTAACAGTTGTGTTGCTAACATTCTAGCCCTGGAGCGCTGGGCTCAACTTAACGTGTCCAGTTTCTTTCCAGATATTCTTTTGCATGCATCAAATATTACATAATAATTTTTTAAAAGAGAAAGCCATGGGCCAGGTCACCTGGGGCCCTTGAGGCCATGGTGAGCATTTTGGATTTTATTCTAAATGTCATAGGAAACCATCTGAAGGGGACTCCGATCCATCATTTGAATGCTGCAGAGAAAGTGAATAATGGGGTTAAGACAGAGGCACCCAGACAAGTAGGACACTGTTGTCATGGCTCGGGGGAAGGGCGAGGTAGTGACAGTGACACGGAGAGAAGTGAAGGGATCAAGATGGACTGTGGAGGCAGAACCAAGAGGACGCGCTGACGGATGGGAGGGAGGGGTTGAAGAAGAGGGAGGAATCAAGACTGGCTTGGAGGTTTTGATCTGCACACCTGTACGGACAGAGGGGCCATTGCTGAATGAGAGGATGAAATTCCAGACAAAGTGGAAGGGCCTGCAGGAAGGGAGTGGAAGTCAAGAGTTTCACTTGGTGTTGGAATTTTGCTCCCATAGGTAATAGGGACATGTGAGTGTTTTGAGCTGGGAAACAGGGACATTGGAGTTACAGCTTAGGAAGCTGCCATGCGAAGGGCGGAGGGAGAGATGGAGCCGGTGGTTGCAGGGATGTCGTGTGGGACAGTGAGGGCTGGTGGATGGGGGGGGGCGCAGACACAACTGAGCAGAGGCAGAAATGGCAGCAGGGTGGTAATTCTGCCCAACAGATACTCACTAAGCAAGTGCCAGGTTCTACGGGGGAGCTGTCTATAAAGAAGACAAGTCTCCCTTAAGGAACATGTAGACTCATAGAAGAGATACACCCAAGTAATAATTCTGTGTTGTGCAGTGCTTCCCATTTTATAAAATGCTTTCAAATCCAGCACCGAGTTTGAGTGTCACGACACTGCGCTGTAGGCGTGGAGGGGCTGGTGGTCCCATGCTCTGCACCGGAAGACTCAGGTGTCAAGTTCCCGGCAGCCTGTCATTCCGTGAGCAAACGTCGAAGCCGGAACTCAGACCAGGGTCTTCTGATTCTGAGTCAGGCATCTGCCCGCCACAGCAGAGCGTGCTACGTCCAAGAAGAGCATTGCTCTGGCCCGGGGGCTTGGGTAAGGGCTGAGGGAAGAGGCATAAGGCTGCCTCAAAGGGTAAATAATATTTAACCAGGCAGAGAAGTGGAAGAAGGATGTTGCAGGTGGAGGCAAGGGTGTGGGTAGGAGCTGGGTGATGGGAAAGTAAGTAGTCAAGTAACAAGGTATGAAGCATCACTGGATAGAAAGGGATGAAGGAAGCTTCCGTCCTCCCTGCAGGTGGGAAGCACAGTGCTCTTCCGTTGTCAGAAAGGTTACCTGCTTCAGGGTTCCACCACCAGGACCTGCCTCCCCAACCTCACCTGGAGCGGAACCCCACCCGACTGTGTCCGTAAGTGCAGACTTCCCCTGCATCCCTTGACAGTTCCTCTTGGCAACACATTATCTCCCCCACCTGGGCACCCAGGACATGCTCGAATGCTCTGACCGACAGGAAACTCATGACTTCTCCCTGGGACCAATATTGCTTTCTTTGTAGTCCTTATCCCTTGGGGCCTCACGGAAGACATTTCCACACAAAAGCCTTTCTGATATTTGAAGGCAATTCCTATGCCTTAGCGACAAAGAAAGAACTTTCTAGTGGCAGCCAAAACTCACAACTACAAGGTCAGCCCTCAGGTTGAAAGATTTCAGGCTTTTGACCATAATTACTCCTCTTCCCCCAGGAAGAGTGCTGCAGGCCCCCCAGGGGTGACTAAGCCTGGATCCACATCATCTCCATCGTGGCCATAGGTCTAGACATCAAGGCTGGCGTCGGAGGGGAGGTGTGGGGAGGGGATGCCGGACACGAAAAGGGCCTAGAGGGGAAAGGAAGGGAACGTTCCATGTAGGAACAGGAATAGTCAAAAGGCCTCCTGAAGACCCTATTCTCTCCGGGTCCAACACTGTCTTTCCTCTCACCCAGCCCACCACTGCAAGCAGCCAGAGACGCCATCCCATGCCAACGTTGGGGCCCTGGACTTGCCCTCCATGGGCTACACACTCCTCTACTCCTGCCAGGAGGGCTTCTCCCTCAAGGGTGGCTCTGAGCACCGCACCTGCAAAGCAGATGGCAGCTGGACAGGCAAACCACCCATCTGCCTGGGTGAGTGCGCCCACTTGGCGAACCTCTCCAGGGTGGGAGACCAAAGGTGACAGCTGAGCTTGAGCAGAAGACAGCAAAAGAGAAGGAAGAAATAGGATTTCCAGGAGCTGGATCCTGCTTCTGAGTTTCTGAGGTATTGAGCCTCTAGGATATGAAACCAGAGCAGTCCAAAGAGACACATAGTGAGGCCATCCCAAGTTTTATTTTGCTACCTTTCTGCCTTGGCTTAAAGATTTATTTATTTGAGAGAGAGAGTGTGTGTGTTTGTGTGTGTGTGCATGGTCTCTCTCCCTCTCTCTCTCAAAAAAAAGGTAGACTTACCTTAAAAAAAGAACTGTTTTGTAGCCCATATGATCTGTCCTGGAGAATGTTCCACGTGCACTTGAGAAGAATGTGTATTCAGCTGCTCTTGGGTGGAATGTTCTGTAAGTGTCCATTAAGCCCTCTTGGTCTCAGCTCAGATCTTGCTCAGGTCTCGATCTCAGGGTCATGAGTTCAAGCCCCGCACTGGGCTCCACACTGGGCATGGAGCCTACTTAAAAATAATAAGTAATTAAATAAATAAATAATAAATAAATAAATAAATAAATAAAGCAAATAACAACTTAACTTTGAGTGCATACAACAGCTATACATTTTTACACTCCCTTCTTAAATTTTATGTTTTTGATGTCATAGTTGACATCTTTTTATACCATGTATTCATTAACAAATTATTGCAGTTCCAGTTTGGGGTTTTTGTTTTGTTTTGTTTTGTTTTTAGGCTCCACACCCAGCCTGGAGCCCAATGCGAGGCTTGAACTCAAAACCCTAAGTTCAAGACCTGAGCTGAGATCAAGAGTCAGATAGTTAACCAACTGAGCCACTCAGGTGCCCCTGCAGTTGTAGTTATTTTAACACTTTTGTCTTTTAATCTTTATACTAGAGTTGTAACTGATTTATCCACCACAGTTACAATATTAAAGTATTCTGAATTTAACCATCTATCTATATCAGGGAGTTTTATAGTTTCCTATGTTTTTATATTTAGATCCTTTCCTCTACTTGAACTCCTGCTGTTAAACCATGTGTAGCTGTACATTCAGTGCGTCCATGACAGGAGGGGAATTCAGGGACCTCCCATGTCACCATCTTGGTCCAGAGTCTCTTCAAGAGTTCTTTATATATCTAGAATATAAGACTCTTATCAGATACAAGATTTGCACATATTTTCTCCCATTTTATGGGTTGTCTTTCACTTTCTTTTTTTAAAATTTACAAGTACTTTCTTCTTTATTTCACTCATCACCTAAAATGAAATTAGACTGTCACATTTCAAGCTCCATTTTAGTCCTGTGTTAAATTTTTTTCTTCTCTTTTTAATGGAGTGTTTTTACAGCCTTATTGAGATATAATTGATATATAAAAATGCACGTATTTAATGTAGACAACTTGATGAGTTTGAATCTTTTCACCTCCTTTTGGTGTCCTTTTAAGCACAAAAGTCTTTAAGTTTAATGAACTCCAATTTATCTATGTTCATGTTTCCATATCATACCTAAGAAACCATTGCTAAATCCAAGGTCCTGAAAACTTATGTCTATGGTTTTTTCTAAGTTTTATAGTCCTAGCTCCCAAATTTAGGTCTTTTGTTCATTTTGTGGGGGTTTTTGGGGGGGAGGTGGTCATTTGGGGTCCAAATTCATTCTTTTGCATGTGGATATCCACCTGTCCCAGCTCCATTTGTTGGAAAGACTATTCTTCACTATTCTTCATTGAATTTTCTTGGCACCCCTGTCAAAGATCATTTGACCATAAATATGTGAGCTTATATCTGGATCCTCAGCTTTATCCATTGATCTGTATAACTGCCTCTATGACATCACCACAGTTCTGATTACAATAGCTTTGTAATAAGTTTTGAAGTTGGGAAGCATACATCCTCCTTTTTGTTCTTCTTTTTCAAGATTGTTTTAGCTCTTCTGGGCCCCTTATATTTCTATATGAACTTTAGGGTTGGATTGTGGAATTCTGCAAAACAGACAGCTGGGATTTTGACAGGGATTGCAGTAAATCTGTAGGTCAGTTTGGGGAATGTTGCCATCTGAACAGTATTAAGTCTTCCAATCCATGAGCAGGGGATGTCTTTCCATTTATTTAGATCTTTAATTCCTTCTAAAACGATGGTTTGTCTTTGTCATTATACACGTCTTGCACTTCTTGGTCACATTTGGTCTTAAGTATTTTATTGTTTTTGATGCTATTATGTACTTGTCTATAAAAGTACAAAATGCTTTAGATGCAGTTGAATTTCAATTCATCCCCTTACTGTGTGATCTTTGGCAAGCCTCTTCACTTCTCTGCCTCTTAATGAGTTTCTCTTCTATAAAATGGAGATAGTAATCTGTACCTCATAGTTCTGAGAGCAGGAGTAAATGAAATAATGTGAATAACATGGCCTAGCACAGCTCTTGACCTATAAGCTTTCTCCCTCTTACGTCCTTCATCTTATAAAAACCTAAGACAATAAAGGCATTTTCTTCATAAAAGTACTTTGACTGAGACACTGTGGAAGATTTCTCCACAGCCTTCTGTACATAAGCTGCCCTCCGGAGTTGGTAGGATTGTGCTCAAAAATCTAGCCTCCTCAAGGAGAAAGAAGGGAGAGTCTGCCCTTCCTTGGTGATAAGGCAGATATTTCTGTTCTTTCTGTGCAAAAGAAGAAAAGACATTAACAATGGCTGACTGTGACCTTCATGTTCACAACCTCATTTATTCAGCGTAGACCTGTGAGGTATGTTTCAGTATTTTCCCATATTTCCAATGAGGAGATGGAGACTCTGAGGGGTAAAGGGACTGATCCAGGTCACACATCACGAAGTAGCACTGCTGGGACCTGAACTTACACTATGTGGCTCAGGCCCAGAGCTTGTGACTTTGCCTGTGAGGGCTTCTCAGTCTTTTTTACTCCCCACACACAAGTGCTTTATTGAATTCAGCTATAGACTGATGCGTATAGACACTGCTATGAAAGGGGTGAGAGCCTCAGACCACGGGCAGCTACTAGCAGCCTCCATAACATTTTACGGTCTCTGAAATTGCATGGAGAATCATCAGTGAGCCAGTGGCAAAAGTAATGGTGAACGTAATGATCAGAAGGAGGCCCAAGACCAGGGCCCGGATGTTCAGTCACTTGGCAGCAGGGACGTAGGCCAGGGCCCCAGTCACGTCGCCTGCCATCTTCAGCTCCCTAGGCTTCACAGAGTAGGCGAAGGCCAGGAAGCCCAGACTGTGTTGAACAGGGACCGGATGATGTGAGCTCATATCTGGATCCTCAGCTCTATCCAGCTGTATAATTGCCTCTGTAACATCACCACAGAGGTCTTGCTGTGGATGTCAACCGTGGTGGTCCTCAGAGGAGCCACGCCCTGGGTACCCCAAGTACATCCCACTCGTGCTCCTCCTTGACCATCTCCTAGGTTGGTGGGATGCTGGTGTGGACGCCGGAGAAAACGCGCTGGGAATTGTGGTTCATGGTGCAAGACGGAGCAGCTGTTGTGGGCCTCGCAGTCTTAGTATCATCACTCCAAGGGAAGGGAGCATACCACTCAAACTCCCACCAGGCCTCAAGGAGTTCACTTTTGATTGTTGGAAGGTCCGCCTTCGTGCCAGGCATCTGGGAGGAAAGCAGAGTCTGGGACAAGGCTTTTCAACCTAGGGTCATCAATAGGGGCATTCGGCAGATCTAGGTACAAGGGTGGCAGAAGAGACAGCTTTATTGTCCTTTACCTCTTGCTGAAATTTAGCATTTCCTTTAATGTGAAATGTAGACAAAAGCCTATAGTAATGTTAACAATACCTATAACTTTGTCACCAGTAAAAATTACAGAGATTCTCATATTATATTGCAGTTGTTACTGATATCATGAAATATTGCTGACTACTTCAAGGATACGGTAGTGACTGGACCTGCTATTAGATCCTGTTATTTAATGCAGTAATAAAGAATCACGTATCTACCTGCATCCTAATTCTTTGTTTAATATGTCAATGACTATAATTGATAAAACGGATTTCCTTTTAACTCATTGTTTTATTATTCCAAGAGGGGTCCATAGCATCACCAGACAATCAAAGTATCCACTCCCAATTTAAGAGGATAAGTCCAAAGCAAGATCTCAGAGAACCTATTGACCTAGTGTCAGAGAGGTGGCCATTATTTTTCCAATAGAGTGCAGACCAGAGGCTGAACCTGTGTTCTTCCATTCTCTTTCCCCAGCAGAGGTCCGGCCTAGTGGGAGACCCATCAACACTGCCCGGGAGCCACCACTCACCCAAGCTTCTGGTAGGTATGGTCCAGATCTTCGGCTCAAGAAACTGGTGTTGATTCCTTCACCTGGTTACCCAGAAACATGCACATGACTTTCCGAGTACTCAGTGAAAGGGTGTGAAAACTGTCTACGGAGCCAAACAGATTCCTCCACCCACTACCCACCCCTGACAAACTTCAGGACGAAGTGAGCCTGAAGGAAACAGAAACCTCATCCAGAAGAGAGAGCCAAAGCCTTCCAGAAACAAATCCAGACCTTCGAGCTCAGGAGCCATTGTTTACCACAACCGCCCCCCCCCCCCCCCCCCCCCCCCGCCCCAGCACAGGACTCGCCAGTGTGTAGTCATACAGACACAGAGATCCAAGTCCTGCCCAGGGAGCTTCCTGGAAACAGTTACTTTTTTAACACAGGTATTGTTTCTTTCAAAGTGCAATGTCCAGAACTGGGCACATAACTACAGGTGTGGCCCGACCGATGCAAAACTATTATGGACTATCGTAACCTTTTTTGAACTTTATACTTTTATTCATCACATTAGCGATGTGTGTTATATAAGAAGGAAACTAGAGTTGGCATCATACTCAGTTCAAGTTCCATTTTGGATCACAGGAGGACCGGAGCACTCCACCATCCTCTCCCGAGTTAGGCTTTGGAGAAAGCAATCTCCGTGAGTGAACTGGGGGCAGCCATCAGGTGGCCTCAGTCCCTCTCACATCTGTTTCTCACTTCCTCCAGTTCCTGGGGATGTTTTTGCCAAGAACTCCCTATGGAAAGGAGCCTATGAGTACCAGGGGAAGAAGCAGCCGGCCATGCTCAGAGTGACTGGCTTCCAGGTTGTCAACAGCAAGGTCAACGCCACCATGATTGACCACAGTGGCGTGGAGGTGCACTTGGCTGGTAAGGAGTAGGCCACCCCCGCGAAAGCCTGGGTGTGATAGGGGTGGGCGGGCACACGCCCTCTACAAGGGCAAGTCTACTGTCATTGCATCCTCATGTCCTGGGGAGACTTGTCTGATGGGCAGGAGGAGGAGAAATTATTCATCTTTGTTTGCATGATAAAATCACCAGGGTCTAAAAGGAAATGGTTAGATGATAAACAATAACGTGAACTGAAAAGGACTCTTAAATAAAGAGAAAAAAGACCAAAATCCCTAAAACTGAACCAAAAGTAGGGACAGAGAATTCCCAGAAGCCAAAATACAGTCAATAAACAAAAGAAAGAATATTTTTCAGCAATAATCAAAAAACTAAAAGTACACAGAAAATGTCATTTTCCACTTATCCCACTAAGATTTTTTTTTTTAAGTGATAAACTTTAGTGCTGGTCAGGGTCCAGTGAAGGCACTGATGCAGTTGATGGTCAAAGTGTAAAGCAGTACAGTTCTAGAAAACAGTTTGGCAATTTGTGTTAAGATCTTTGAAAATTATTGAACCCATTAATCATATTTCTAAGAATTTTTATCATAAAAAATAACTATGAAGGGAGTGAAACATTCCTGAATAAAAGATGTTGACATTACAGGGCTATTTTTATTACATAAAAACTGGAAAGAGAAAATTGTCCAAAAATAACAAAATGGATATATTAATTATAGTACACCTGATAGATAAAATAGTATGCCAATTTGGGGGCAAATGGACCTACCATAGTGCATTTACAATGTGACTCCAGTTTTTAAAGGAAAAATTATAAGAAAGAAAATTGGGGGGTACCTGGGTGGTTCAGTTGGTTAAGCATCTGACTTCGGCTCAGGTCAGGATTCCAGGGCCCTGGGATGGAACCCTGCCCCTAACCCTAACCCTGCTCACCGGGGAGTCTTCTTCTCCTTCTCCCTCTGCAGCTCCCCCCACTCGTGCACTCTCTCTTGCTCTCTATGTCTCTCAAGTAAATAAAATCTTTAAAAAAGAAAGAAAATTGGAAATAATTCCACCAAAAGTTTAACAGTGGCTATTTCTTAGTGATATCAGAAATGATTTCTTTTTTTCTTCCTGCATCTCTGCCTTTCCCACAATTGCCCCAATTTTCAATCTTTTTATAATCAGGAAAACTAAATCTCTCAGAAAACAAACATTTCTGGAAGAGATGGACAGGTAAAGGAACGCATGAGTGAATGGATGTAGACATTCATACAAGGCCCACACACAATCATACCCGCTCATCCATGCGAGCGCGCACACACGCACAGGTGAACAGTCGGGTTCCCCATTCGCTCTAAGGCAGGGTAGTAAAGACATCACAGAAGCCCACCTACATGCCTCCTGCATTCCCGCACCCACGGAATCGTAAAGCATACTCATGCGTTAACTGACACATTCACGTATGCAAAATCATATTCACTTTATTCTGACGCATGCATGTGTTAAAAGGGTCACAAACACAGGTCAGTGATCCAGTTGTCTGTAACACACATGCACACACTCTCGTGTATCCTCACAGCACACACAATCTCATAGGCCAAACTACGCTTACCTACTGGCAGTCATGCATGCCATGTTTACATCAACATCGACACGTGAAATTCCACGTACCCGCAAATTTGGGCTTGGAGATTTTTCCAGATCTTTAGTGTACTGTCTGAACTTCCTTTTCCCAGGAATTTACAAGAAAGAAGATTTCCATCTCCTGCTCCAGATTTACCAGATTACAGGGCCTGTGGAGATCTTTGTGAACAAATTCAAAGACCACTGGGCTTTGGATGGGCATGTAAGTGCTGCAAAATCTCAGTCCTTGACCTCCCTGTGCCCTTGCCCTGTCCCTGATTCCCAGATCACAGGCAGGGAAGCGGGGAAAGAGAGTGGAGATGCGTAGGAACAACATGGAAACTTGGAAGGTTTACTTGGGGGCCAGAACTAGGATCAAGGGAATCCTCATCTCCTAGTGAAGTAGGTAAAGGAAAAGATGAAGGGGCCAGGAGGCGGAGTGTCCGGAAGGCCAGCACACCTGAGTGATACGGAGTAGGGTCTGATGTTCGAGCAGAAAGCAAGGAACCCGAACAGCTGTGTAAGAGTGAACTCAAGCAAGCTGGAGGTAATGGTGTGATGCTGGGGTACGGGAAAAGGTCCCAGGTGACTACTTCAAATATCCACTCACAATTGAGGATGCAGATTACAGATGATTTAGCACAGCTTGAGAGACCAAGACACAGGGGAGGAGATACGGCTTTCTTGCCTTCCCGTGTGGGAAAGCCTAACTACATTCTAGGGCATTCTTAAGGCAGAAGGCAGATCCACAGTGATGCTTCTCTGCCTGCACCTTCCAATTTCACGGAGGAGGGGGAGAATTGAGCATAGTGTCCCGTATCTCACCTGTGGCTTCCCTGTCTCGGATTGTTGATGCTGGGCATGGAAGGGTGGGAAGGAGGGAGAGGTCATGGTGGCCAGAGTAGCTGAGGAGTCAGAGTGCATCCACAGGGACAAGACAGATGAGCCAAGAAGACTTACGTCCCCAACTACCTCCTCAAATTAGTGGCTATTGGAACTGTGATGAACCGTCCAAAGTATGTTAAATCTGCTGGGTACACTTTAATCACAGCTCGGTGGTTCCAGGGGCTCTTGACGGCCGTTTTCATCACAGTGATAATGGCTAACAGTTCTCTAGGCCCAGAAGTGGTCTAAGTGCCTTCTCTGCGTGAGCTCAAGCAGGCCTCGCCACCACCCTGTGCACAGGTACTGTTGTTAGTCCTGCCTGGCAAATGGGAGGCCCACACAGATGAAGTGATGGGACCAGTAGACGATGAGGCACCTCCCCACCTCCCAGGAGCACCTGGTGGGCCCGGCCCACCTCCAGCACCACAGTCCCAGGGTACACCAGAGTCTGACAGCCTGCACCAGGAGGGCGTGCGGCTTCACCTGGCCATGCCCCCATCTCACCGCCTCTGCTCTCACCTCTGCAGGTCTCATCAGAGTCCCCCGGAGGCACCTTCATCTACCAAGGCTCGGTCAAGGGCCAAGGCTTTGGGCAGTTCGGCTTTCAAAGACTTGGTAACTAGCATTTGTCCCCGGGAAGGGAGACACTTGTGTACAGGGGTGGGGGGTAGAGGAGTGAAGTGCAACAGCCAAATCCAGGGGTTCTTAACACATTTGGGGGTCACAGCTGCCTTTGAGATTCTTTTTTTTTTTAAAGATTTTATTTATTTATTTGACAGAGACATAGCAAGAGAGGGAACACAAGCAGGGGGAGTGGGAGAGGGAGAAACAGGCTTCCCGCTGAGCAGGGAGCCCGATGTGGGACTCGATCCCAGGACCCTGGGATCATGACCTGAGCCAAAGGCAGACGCTTAACGACTGAGCCACCCAGGTGCCCCGGCCTTTGAGATTCTGATAAAGGCTATGGAATATGTCCCCCGGAAACAAGCACATACACATGACAGGCTCGACCTTTGCCAGTTTCATGGCCAGGCCTGGAGTTGAGAGCCCCGGCGTAAGGGACGTTGGGTCTCGAATATGGCCCCCAGCAACACCAGCCAGCCAGCCCTTGGGCACCACCCAGACACCCTGAAGCATGCAGATGTGGGGTTCTTAGGGGTGCCTTTAACTCACATTGTCCTTCCCTCCCCGAGCAGTCCCGGAAGGTGGCTCTTCCCTGGCATCTTTACCCTGCCTGCTACAGTCATCAGCATCCAGTCTCCTCCCTTCAGAGATTGACCTTGACCCAGAGCCTCAAACCCTAGTCCAGGGTGGGCCCCTGGTTTCTCTGAGGCGGTGGGAGGGGAGACAGGAGGCAGTCAGGGGTGCTCAAGAGCCAGCTCTGTGTACCCGGCTGCTGACACCACCATGCCCAGGAGCCCTGCCTGCATTTTCTCGCAGCTCTGACCTTCAGGAAGCTTCTCCTTGTCTTAGTGAAAATCTGCTTCCCTGTCATTCCCACTCTCCTCCCCTAGGGGAGTTCTTAGCTCGCCCTTGTGAGGAGCATGGAGTAAGACCTCTCTTTCCTGACAGCAGCCCTTCAAGTACTTGAAGACAGTTCCCCTGGCCCCTCAGCCTGACACACTAGAGAGAACTCAGAAGCTGGAGTTCTCGATTCTGGCTTCTCAACTGACTCCCTGTGCTCCGGGGCAGACCTGTCCCCTCTTGGAGCCCCCACCCCGGTGGGGTGGGCCACTTAGCAGGCCGCGTGTCTCCCTGCACTCCTCTGAGCCCGCCCGCCCAGCCTGGTGCCAGGAGGACCACAGGAGGAGCTGGAGGGAGACCCCCCCCCCCCACCCAGGCTGCTCACACCTCCTCTCCCACACCACCACCCCTCCCCCAGCAGGCCCACCCTCACCTGTTTTGTATTTTGGCTTCCTCCTACGGTTTTACCTGATAAAAGGCTTCTGTGGCCAAAAGAAGTTTCAAAACTTCTGAAGGCAGCACCCTCTGAAGATTTTAGCCTGTGACAGGTTTTAGGGTCTCCCGCAGATTGGCTCCCCGGGGACTGGGGGCGGGGGAAGGCAGCTGGCTCGGGGTCTGGGCTGCAGGAGATGACCTCCCTGCTCGAGGCCGCACCGCCCCCCGGGGGGCTGTCCCCTCACATAGCTGGGTCTCTGTGACCTGAGGTTTCTGCTTCTGCGACTTTGCAGACCTCAGGCTGCTGGAGTCCGACCCCGAGTCCATCGGCCGCCACTTTGCTTCCAACAGCAGCTCGGTGGCCGCTGCAATCCTGGTGCCTTTCATCGCCCTCATCATCGCGGGCTTTGTGCTCTATCTCTACAAGCACAGGTACCGGAGGGAGGGCGGAGGGGAGGGGGGGCCTGGAGGGGGTCGGGCCCCATCCCCGACCCCAGCCCACAGCCTTCCTGGGGCCTTCTGAAAGTTAGACACAACCTCCCGTTCCCTCCCTCTCCCCCTTCAGATCCTGAGTCAGTCTCTCTCTCTCGCTCTCGCTCTCGCTCTTGCTCTCGCTCTCTTATTCCCAGGAGAAGACCCAAAGTCCCGTTCAATGGCTATGCTGGCCATGAAAACACAAATGTCCGGGCCACATTCGAGAACCCAATGTACGACCGCAACATCCAACCCACAGACATCATGGCCACCGAGGCGGAGTTCACAGTCAGTACGGTGTGTACAGCGGTATAGCCCCCAGGCCTGGCTGCCACCGCCGCCACCGAGAGCCCCGCCTCCGGCAGCCGGTGAGACGCGCGTGCGCGGGGGGGGGGGGGGGGGGGGGGGGCGACAGCCCCGCCCACAGCCCCGCCCACAGCCGGGGTGGCGGGGCGGGGGCCAGACGGCGCGCTGAGTACCGCTGTGTGCCAGGCGCTGAGCTAGGGACGGCCCCCCTGCGAGGTGGGTACTGTTGTTATCCTCATTCAATGGGAAAACTGAGGTACAGGAAAAGAATGAACTCGACCAAGATCACATGGCTAGTAAAGTAGCAGGGGCAGAATCCAGTCTCAGTTCCAGGCAGCCTGACTCCAGAGACTGTGCTCTTCCTAGCCTTTGGGCTTGGCAAAATATCCGAGTAGAATGTGGCAGTCAGGGCTCTCCAGAGAGAGGTGCCTGTGTGTACACATAATACATGCATGAAGTCCACATACCATGCATATATGTCTACATCTCCATATAGACAACTGCATATCTATGTCCATACAGGAAGATGTATGCATCAGTGTGTCTAGATGTATAGAGCTATCCATCTGGAGAGATGGATGTACATATGTATGTATTGTATGTATACACAGAGAGAGAGGTGGGGGGAGAGATTTAGTTTAAGGAATTGGTTCACATGATTGTGGTGCTGGAAAGTCTAAAGTCCACAGGGCAGGCCTGCAGGCTGGAAATTCCATCAGGGGTTGATTTCATCTTGACCCAAAGGCCATCTGGAGGCAGAATTCCTTCCTCCTCAGGGACCTTAATTTTTCTCCTCAGGCCTTCAACTGATTGGATGAGGCCCACCTCTATGGGGTGGGTAATCTGCTTTACTCAAAGTCTACTGATTTAAGTGTTAACACACCTAAAAAATTCCTTCACAGCAACATCTAGACCTGTGTTTGACCAGCTAGTGTCTGACCAGAGCCTTGTCAAGTTGATATGTCAAATTAGCCATCACCTAGAGCATGGTAGATGGTTGACACAATCCCTGCCTGTCTCTGATTCTCCCCTCCCTCCTTTGAGTCCACTTCCTCCTCTAGATTATTTCTCTGGCTTAAGTCTAGGCTTAAAATTGTAGGCATTAAGATAATTTATACATAAAGAGATAAAAATTATTTTCAGAATATACAAAGGCAACCATTGAACACAATTAACTTATTGAGTCTTTCCACATCCTTTGACATCCATCTGAAACAAACATTTAAAGAAGGAGTAGAAATTATTCCAGAATTCCATACTTAGTTCTGAGGTTTCATCTTTATGATCCCTCTGTACTTTTTCCTACTCAGAACTCATACAAATAGAAAGCAAAAAAGAAAAAGGAAAAATCCCCTCTGATGACATAAATCAGGCCTTATGCGTGATCAGTAATGACTCTGAACTTCGAGTTGCTGAATTACTGAACAGTATAAGAGAGAAATCAGAATGCCCCCTGATCTGCATCACGCCCCTCCCCAACCCCCGCTCCTCATTTCGGGCTCCATTGGGTCCCCACACCTGTGTGCATATGTGTCACCTCCAGGTCACGTGCAGTTGGTGTCTCCAAGTCTAGGAGCCCCCAGCATTGTCTGTCATCAGCATTCAGGGCTTCAGAATATTCCACCCAGGCCACAGCCCTCCAGTGAGGCTCCCCTGGAAAGGGGCCCACCATGCCCTGCCCAGAGCAGGAGCACAAAGAAAACACAGAGAAAGCGTTGTTGACTCAGGGAGGGGATGTGTGAAGAACTACCCTGAACACACACACGTAGGTTTAAAATGAATAATTAGGTGATAAATTCAAATGATGCCTAAGAAGAACAGCTGAAATTAAAATAAGAACCCGAAACAGGAACATCATGGAGACCTGTGGGGTCAGCAAGTCAGGGAGCAGGACTGTGGTACGGCTCTCATGGGCCTTATCCTCCATTAAAAACAATATATTAAACATGATAGTGGACAACTGTGTTGTTAGAAAGATGAATATAATCCAGTCTGGACACATTATTGTATGCCCATTATTGTCACATTCATATTTTTTCCTTCCGATTTTGAAAGAAACTAAAGTTAAACCATTCTCCTACACCCCTAAAAGTGTGGTGGCCCCTAAGCATTGGGTCTCTTGTGCCTAATGGATAAGTTGATACTGCCAGAAAAAAAAAAAAAAAGACAACATTGGGAGAATGTGTGTCCTGCTGTGTGTGTCCCCCACCTACACCCCATCCTCAGTTGGGGAAGATCAAGATCAAGGCTACTAATCTTCTTCTTTCCCCTTTATCCCGCTCTGCTTTGCCTCTTTTCCTCTCAACGGCTCCTGCTCCCCGCCCCGCCCCCGCCTCTCTTGTTTACCATCTCTGGTGCCATCTGTCCGTCCCTGGTTCTCCGGGGACAAGCCGAGGGCCCCCTGAGCACAGCGCCCGGTGCCCATCTTCGTCCGTCTCTCTGCTGCCTGTGTCTGCTACGGCTGGGACTCGGGCCCTCGCTCCGCCACCATCTGCACCCGCCACCCCAGAGAAGACGCCCAGTGGGCCCCGACTTTGGACAGTAGAGGAAGAGGGGGCTGCAGATGGATGAAGGAAGCTTACAGATTTAAAATAGCAAAGCATCTTGTGGACGTGCCCGTGTGTGTACGGGCCCGAGCGCACACAAACGCACACGCCTCTCCTTCATTTGAGTCTATGGAAGAGACCACAGAAGCTTAAGAAAGAAAGAGAGACGTGTGTGAAAGATGCCCCATGCCCTGCCCCCCGCACACACGGAGAAGGGGTGAAGGGGGGACGCCGGGTCCACACTGAAACCGGCACGCCCCGTCTGCCCCGTGTGTGAGGACGCGGTGAATGTGTCGGCAGGTGCCCAACGTGCAGGAAGCAGCTGTCTGCCAGTGGACGCCCTCATCTGCAGGGTGACAGCAAGGAGTACCCCAAGGGCAGAAAAACATCTGGAGAAGTACTGTAGAAAGCAGTTTATTTTTTCCAACAGAATTTTATTGAGTTCTAAGCGCAGTAAGTTAAAAAAGTCATTCCGGGTCCCGGGAAGCACTGGAAAAGAAGGGTGAGTTCGGGGGGAGGGACGACATGAATCGGGCCTTGGGTTCAAGGTTAAGTCTGGCTGTCAACTGACAAGGAGACAAGAAGCAAGTCAGTGGCCCGGACAGAGGTGGCCAAGGCTGCAGGCATCGGGAAGGGGCTGGTACAGGAGGGCAAGCTTAGCCCAGTGTCCAAAAAGTAATGGCTGCCATGTGCTGAGTTTCTTCTCTGTGCCTGACACTTTCAGTGTATCATTTCTAGACCTTACAACACCCAAAATAGAGGAATTATTGTTCTTGTCTTATAAATGAGAAAACAGAAGCCCGGAAAGGTTGAGGAGACGTAAACCACACAGTAAGTGTGCAGTCAGGATGCTAACCCAGATGGGTCTGACTCCAAAGTCCACAATACCAGCTGCCAGACACCCAGGTCTAACGGGGCACCAAATAAAGGGGGGAGTAGGTGCATCTCTGTAGCAGAGCTGTGGCCAGGGCTGGTGGGCCAGGCAGGGGACCTGTGTGTCCCAGCTGGGCTCTGTTCTCTCCACCTGGGCAGCGTCAGGGAAAGGACCCAGTATCCAGGCCTCCTGGAGTCGGCGCTGGCCCCTTGGCTCCCAGCAGCCCCTCGCTACAGCAGACAGAGAACCCGAGCGCTCCTGAATCAAAAGAATGGAGTGAATGAAAGTCACATTCTCTCCAGTTCCTTGCAAGTCGGCTTGATTCATTTTGAGTTCCATCGTCCTTGGGTCATTATTGAATTCCATATATGTATTGTTGGGACACTAACAAGTTTAGGGATCAAACGGTGGCATTTAGAGCTGTTTTCTCTGTCTTCGGGAAGGTCCCCCTGGGCTTAAGCACCTGTGCACATGTGACATGCTGTCCTAAGATGTTCATATCACATAACTGAAATAACGATTAGAAATGTAAGGGAGTGGAATGGCAGGGACACCTGGTTCTTAAGCAAATAGTGATCTGCCTAACGCTAAGATGGGCTGGAGTACAGTGAGAGGTGGTCAGTTTCCAGCAGATGGGACTGGGACCCGCAATGGCAGGAGCCCACAGGCGCCCACACCTGCTCTGGGTCACCACATCCCTGGGCTTGGCGGGAGAGGACCAACCCAAACACACACACACTCATGCGCTCATCTCTCTCTTTCCCTGGAAACAAATGCAGGAGGTTCTTTGGCTGCATCCTTTCCCTGTTCTTCACTCCTCTCAGACCACGCAGTGGACTCCTCCTCCAGCCCTGCCTCCGCCCCCTCCCCTGTGTCCCCTTCTGAAGTCCCAGGAGACGCCCAAGGAGCACATGCCGGTGGGGCACCCAGCACTCCGCTGTGCATCACCCATGCCCACCTCTGGCATTTTCACACCACCTCCAGAGGCTTGGAAGGAACCGGGGCAGACTAAGCCTTTCACTCACCGTCCACACCATATACCCACCACCATCCCATGAGGAGAAAAAAAAAAAAAAAGTAAAACAAAAACAAAAAAAAAATCTTTTGTACAGAGATATATTTTTATTATACAAAGTTTGTACAGTACCAAAAAAGAAAGAAAAAAAGGTGTAAATTTTTTTTCATTATTGTAGGTAAACGGTAGTGGAAGCCTTTTTTGTAAATGTAATAAAATGTATAAATATGGTTTTCAGAAAACATCAAGTACTGTAAATATGTAATCTACACACCTTCTTGGCTTGTCTGCGGTATATACATTTAATTTATCTGTCTCTGTATATGAGGCTTCCCCTGGGGTCCTGCATTATGGTACTTTCCTGAATTTGAAAGCAATTTTAAATTTTTTGAATTCAAATAAAATATAAATTTTTGCATTGGTTTCTTACATTTTAATGGCCTTTTTCGTGGCTAGGGGCAAGTGTTTCCTGGGGAAGGGGAGGAAAGACATATTTTGGGCCAGAAGCCAAGAGTGGAAATATGGAACTCTACCACAGACAAAAATTAACACAAAAGGGAGTACATACCTAAACATAAGACCTAAAATATAAAAATCTTACAAGAAAGCATAGGGGAAAGCTTCATGACATTGGATTTGGTGATGATTTCTGGGCTAGGACTCCAAGAGCACAGGCAACAAAAGAAAAAATAGATAAATTGCACTCCATCAAATCCAAAAGCTGCATCAAAGGACACAGTCAACAGAGTGAAAAAGCAACCTATGGGATGGGAAGAAATATTTGCAAATCGTATACTGTTAAGGGATCAACATCCAAAAAAATGTAAGGAATTCCTACCATTCAACAACAACAAAGCCTGATTTTATTTTTTTTAAGATTTTATTCATTTGAGAGAGCGAGAGAAAGGACACGTGAGGGAGGAGCAGAGGGAGAGCAACAAGCAGACTCCGAGCTGAGCATAGAGCCCAATGCAGGGCTTGATCCCACGACCCTGAGATCACAACCTGAGCCAAAATCAAGAGTCAGATGCTTAACCTACTGAGCCACCCAGGCACCCCTCAAAACCTGATTTTAAAACAGGCAAAGTACTTGAAGAGACATTTCTCCAAAGAAGACACACAGGTGGCCAACAAGCACATGAAAAATTGCAAAACATCACACATTGGGGACATGCAATCAAAACCACAGTGAAATGCCACCTCACATCTGTTAGGATAGGTTCTGTGAAAAACACAGAAAATACCAAGTGTTGGCAAGGATGTAGAGAAACTGGAATCCTTGTGTGTGTGAAATAGTACAACTGCTGTGGGAAATAGTATGGAGGTTCCTCAGAAAATGGGCTGCTGTATGATCCAGCCATTCCTCTTCTGAGTATATATCCAAAAGAATGGAAAGCAGAGTCACAGATATATGTGTACCCATGTTCATAGCAGCATTATTGGTGATAGCTTAGGGGTAGAAGAGCCCAAATGTCAATTGACAGATGAATGGATACACAAGATGTGCTGCATGTGTACAACGGAACAGTAGCCTTAAAGAGGAGAGAAATTTTGACACATGCTGCCACATAGAGGAAGCTTGAGAACGTTATGCTAAGTGAAACAAACCCATTACAGGACAAATACAGCACGATTCTGCTTTTATAAGGTGTCAGATTCATATAAATAAAGTAGAATGGTGGTTGCCAGGGGCTGGAGGGAGGGGGGAGTGGGAGCTGTTTAATGGGTACGGAGTTTCCATTTTACAAGATGAAAAAAATCCTGGAGATTGCACAACAACGTGAATATATTTGATAATGCTGACCTGTACCCTTAAAAATGGTTAAGATGGTAAATGTTATGCAATGTGTATTTCATCACATTTTTTTATTTAAAAAATTAAGTTATAGTAAAGCCCGGATCAGCTCAGGATAAGAACCTGGGGACAGAAAAGCTATTCTCCTTCAGGGATGGGGTTTGGCCTGGACTGAAGAGGTCAGGTTCCAAGGATGGCAGCCTAAAGGGCAGGTGGCTTAGGCAGCAGGAAATCTATAGTAGACAAAGGCCAAACTAAGGAGGATCATCCAGGCAAGATGGCCACTGCAGGAGAGGTAAAGAAGAAAGGACTGGCAAGAGCTGGGGGTCTCCTCTAGGGAACCCTCGTGCACTGTGGGAGGGAAGGCAAACTGGCTCAGCCACTGTGGAAAACAGTATGGAGATTCCTCCAAAAATTAAAAATAGAACTACCATATGATCCAGCAATTCCACTTCTGGGTATATATCCGGAGGGAACAAAATCACTATCTTAAAGAGATAACTGTATCCCCATGTTCATTGCAGCCTTGTTTACAATAGCCAAGACATGGAAGCAACCTAAGTGTCCATCAGTGGACGAATGGATAAAGAAGACACACACACACACACACACACACACACACACACACACACACACGTAATAGTATTAAGCCATAAAGAAAAGAGAGAGAGAAGGAAATCCCCACATTTGCAACAACATGGATGGATCTTGAGGACATTATACTAAGTGAAATAAGTCACACAGAGAAAGACAAGTACCGTATATTCTCACTTATATGTGGAATCTTACAAAACAGAACTCACAAATACAGAGAATAGATTGGTGGTTGCCAGAGGCAAGGGTGGTGTGCAGGAGAAATGGGTGAAGGTGGTCAAAAGATGCAAACCTCAAGTTGTAAGAGAACTAAGTTCTAGAGATTTAATGCACAGCATGGTGACTATAGTTCATGATACTGTGTTGTGTATTTGAAAGTTGCCAAGAGAAGAGATCTTAAAAGTTCTCATCACATAAAAAAAGAGTGTAACTATGTGAGGTAATAGATGTCAACTAAACCTATGTGGTGATCATGTCACAATGTATACATATAGCAAATCATTATGTTGTATGCTTTAAATTAATACAATGTTATGTATCAATTATATCTCAATAAAACTAGGGGGAAAACAGAATAAAACAGAAAAAAAAATGGTAAAATATTTAGCTAATGAAAATACTCCCCCCCAAAAAATATAAGCAAAAGAGAGGGGAAAAAAATTTTTTTAGAGGAAAAGAAAACATTCTCTGGGCCTCCAGGTTAAAAATTAAGTCCATTGCAAGAAAAGAAAATCAGGTTGTCATCAGGTTTCCTAATAGCAACACACAAAGCAAAATAAGAGTGAAGCAACATTTTCAACAAACTGAAGGGAAAATATAAGCCAACTATTATATATGCAGTAATTTTTAAGCATCGAGACTATGAAACACAGTATTAAATATTCAAGAACTTAGGAATATTTTACTCGGGAACCCCTCCTGAAAAATCTACTACTAATGAGAGGACAGGTTTTATCCACCCCATTGAGAACTTCAGCAAAAAGACTGGTATTGAGAACTGAGTATATTGAAATCTAAGATGAAGAATGGAAGATGGAAGAATAGTATATACTAAATAGTATAAAGATGGAAGAATAATATATAAATGTCATGTGTCTGACAAAAAGGAAATATCTTTTTTAAAGATTTTATTTATTTATTTGAGAGGGAGAGAATGAGAGCCAGAGAGCACGAGAGGGAAGAGAGTCAGAGGGAGAAGCAGACTCCCCGCTGAGCAGGGAGCCCGATGCGGGACTCGATCCTGAGACTCCAGGATCATGACCTGAGCCGAAGGCAGTCGCTTAACCAACTGAGCCACCCAGGCGCCCCAAGGAAATATTTTTTTTAATGGGAAGAGAAAGGAGAGGAAAGGGGAAAGTAAAATGAACCCATTGTTGGCCACAGAGAGACTGGGTGGGAGTCAAAAGATCACCTAAAGAAAGATTTCTCAAACTCAGCACCATTGACATTGGGGGCTGGATACTTTTTGTTGTTGCATTTGGCTGCACTGTGCATTAGAGAATATTTAGAAGCATCCCTGGCTTCTACCCACTAGATGCCAGTAGCACTCCACCTCCAGTAGTAACAACCAAAACTGTTTTCAGATATTGCCACATGTCTTCTGGGAAACAAAACTGATACTCACACACACCCTCCCTCCCCTCCATTGAGAACCACTAATATAAAGCTAATAAAATAGTAAGAACCTAAGTAGTGAAAAGGAGGACTAAGGGCATTACATGAATGTATTAGTATAAAGGAAATCATTAGAATAAAAATACAAATTTTGCTAAATATTAATACACATTTTAGGGCACCTGGCTGGCTCACTTGGTTAAGCGACTGCCTTCAGCTCAGGTCATGGTCCTGGAGTCTCAGGATCGAGTCCCACGTCGGGCTCCCCGCTCAGTGGGGTGTCTGCTTCTCCCTCTGACCCTCTCCCCTCTCATGCTCTCTCTCACTCTCTCTCTCTCTCAAATAAATAAAATCTTTAAAAAATAAATAAATAAATAAATAAATAAATATTAATACACATTTTAAAAGGACCCAAAATATCACATTGTGAAAGAACCAGTACATATGACATATACACAAAGCAAATACAACATAAAATATTATGACAGATCTGAAAACAAACATGGCCATTGTACCACTAAATGTAATTAGGTTTAATTCACCTGTTAAAAGGTTTCAGATTAATTCACAAGGTAAAACTCAACTCTGTGCTATAACAAGAGGCATACCTAAAATAAAGTAAATCAAAACAGCTAAAACCAAAGGAATAGGCATATGTTCTGCATGGTTCAAGACAATTATACATTCTGTAAGCTGGACTTTTAGTAGGGCAGGGGAGGGGGACAAGCTCTCATAGCCACACTGGGGGTCAGATATGGATATGCTGGGGGTCCTAGAGCACATGGATGCATGGCTTGGAGCTAAAGTAAAGAAACATAGTTGCTACAGTTTTTACTGTTAGTGTTTCAAAGGGAGAATCAGGAAAAACAACAAAGGAACAAACAAAGGAGCAGCAGACATATGCAAACAAGAACCCAGGGACCTTTGTCTTGGCATCAGACAAGTCAGAATTCAGGCCCAAGGCATCAAACAAGACCAAGAAGCTCATTTTACAGTGCTAAAGGACACAATTCACAATGAAGATGTAACATATGTTAACTACTCACCCTATAAGAAGCAGCCACTTTCATACAGCAGAAACTAAGAAATGCAAAGAGAAATAGAAACACACCAATAATAGGAGCTGTAAGTGACTACCATGAGGCCAACATTAATTGAAGTAACAAAAAAAAAAAAAAAGGAAGGTTGCAGAAGACCTAAACAAAATAATCGTAAGGAAGTTTTTATGAATTTCATGAAAAAAGAACTGCAAGTGGGCGCCTGGGTGGCTCAGTTCGTTAAGCGACTGCCTTCAGCTCAGGTCATGATCTGGAGTCCCAGGATTGAGTCCCGCATCGGGCTTCCTGCTCAGCGGGGAGTCTGCTTCTCCCTCTGACCTTCTTCCCTCTCGTGCTCTCTCTCATTCTCTCTCTCTCAAATAAATAAATAAATAAATAAATCTTTAAAAAAAAAAGAACTGCAAGAAAATGAACTATTTTCAAAAATCATGGTGGTAATAATGTTGGTATTTTATTTGGATACTGTTTTGTGTGTTATGGGAAAAAATAATTTTGTTGGTGTAATTTTTTACGGGGCTTTTCTCAGGGAAGAAAGGAAATTCATATGTTAGATAAAGGATGTTAAGTAAAACCCAGTAGTCCTGAATTTAATTGGAAATATCACCATGATGTTACTTTATCATTAAAATGTATGTATGTATGTATGTATGTATGTATTTCCTAGCTCTGTCTACTGAAAAGGCCTAAAGACAATGTACAATCCGTTTGCAATGAGCATGCTTAACCCTCAGTGTGTGGTCTCTAAATATTATTTTCCAATAAAAGGAACCAGAGCTCTTTGGAGAAAGAGCTGGTTTCAGGTCCAGAGCAGGAAATTTACAAGATGAACATGGAAAATCTTGTCATCCCAGAAAACGAGAACTACCAAAGGCCACTCATGTCAAGGGGACTCAAAAGCCAAGTTTGAAAGGCTCCCACTCCACAAATACAGGACAATTTGAACATTGCTACCACTAATAATAGCAATGGATGGAAACATAGTAAATATGTGTTAATCCATGAGTTCATAATAACATTTTTTAAACTCATTCAGATACCTTATGAAAAACGCCAAGGAATCAACTCATTATTTTGATAACCAGTAAATACAAGAGAAAAAAGCAAGCATTTAGCCTGCGTTTCTTGTATGAAATGTATTTCAGGATAACCAAATATTTACGGAGGGGAAACATGATATAAACTTTCTCTTTAGAAAAGTATTCTGGCTAATAAATGAAGAAGGATAGAACTTAAGTATCACATTTTGAAACCCCTATTAAAATAAATCCCAGTGATGATCATCAATAGTTAATGTGACAGAAAAAGAGGCAACCAGACATTATGTTTTCTGATGGAGTACACAACACCATGTATGAAGAATTCTTGGATGGGCATCTGGTTGGCTCAGTTGGTAAAGCATGCAACTCTTGATCTTAGGGTTGTGAGTTCAAGCCCCATGTTGGGGTAGAGATTACTTAAAAATAAAATCTTTAAAAAAAAAAAGAATTCTTGGGAAAAAGTTTAAAGTCAAATCTAAATCTGATCAAATCTCTAGGTCTCAGTACTAGTTCACAGATGATATAGATGACAGAGAAACAAGTTCAATGACACTAAGGTTGCAACTGACAATATACAGAGTCTGGAAAACTCCTCAGTAAAAATGACCTAACTCTAAATTGAGTTGCAAGGTATGATCTTATCTGAATCCTGATTCAAACAAGCTATTCTTAAAATTTGTGAGACAATCCATGAAATGTGAACACTAATTTAATATTTTTATTATATTAATAAATAACTTTTAACTTTTAGGTGTGATGAGGGTTTTATGCATATGTTTATTATTAAAGGCATCATTATCTTCTGGAGATACATACTCAAATATTTATGGATGGACTGATATGACATCTGGGATTTGCTTCCAAGTAGTCTTTGGAGGGAAAGGGTAACAACATACATAAAACAGGAGTAGCCATGAGCTGATAATTATTGAAGCT
Organism: Zalophus californianus; assembly: GCF_009762305.2. NCBI lineage: Eukaryota > Metazoa > Chordata > Mammalia > Carnivora > Otariidae > Zalophus > Zalophus californianus. Next base: position 25,370,370 of record NC_045598.1, on the reverse strand, counting down.
GGACATTCATTATGCTTTCTACTTTTGTAGATGTTTACAATTTTTCTTTAATAAAATGTCTTTTTTAGAAAACAAAAGAAGGGCAAGTAATAATTTGTCTATGTATACTATATATATCATGTCATATATAAATTATTATATTATATGTAATATATATACAACATAGTATATATATAATTTGCTTTGCTTGCCAAAAAATGCAGGACTGATTAACCATCATTACCTACAGAGGATAGGTGGTAATGGGGTGAAAATCTAGGAATGGGGGGGAAACCTTGAGTACATCTCAATAGTTTTACATTGTATACCAAGCAAATTTACATATTTAAATATTTTTTTAAAAATTTTTTAAAGATTTTATTTATTTATTTGACAGAGAGAGAAAGAGCAAGAGCAGGAACACAAGCAGGGGGAGTGGGAGAGGGAGAAGCAGGCTTCCCGCCGAGCAGGGAGCCCGATGCCGGGCTTGATCCTAGGACCCTGGGATCATGACCTGAGCCAAAGGCAGATGCTTAACAACTGAGCCACCCAGGCGCCCCTAAATATTTTAAAATTAAAACAGAGACAAACGGGCGCCTAGGTGGCTCAGATGGTTAAGTGTCTGCCTTCGGATCAGGTCATGATCCCAGTGTCCTGGGATCAAGTCCCGCATTGGGCTACCTGCTAGGCGGGGAGCATGCTTCTCCCTCTGCCTCTCTCTCTCTCTCTCTGACTCTCATGAATAAATAAATAAAACATTTAAAAAAAAACAGAGACAACATAAAACGAAATTGGTATCATAATCACAGAGAGAAAATGATTATTTTAAATCACTTTTGAACACAGAATTCTGACTTAGTGATATATACTCTAAGGATTAGAAGGATTGCAAAGAAATCTTCAGCATGACTTAGCTTATTGTTAATAGTGACCTTGGTATCACAATTTTGAAATAATTTTATGAATATATATGATTAAGCAAATAATATATTAATGTTAATTAGCACCAAGATGTAATCTGAAAAGGAGATATAAACAACAAAATAGCTGAATAAAAATCATGTAATATTAAATTTGAATTAGTTTATTAACAGGAGGGTGCCTGGGTGGCTCAGTCAGTTAAGTGACTACCTTTGGTTCAAGTCATGATCCTGGAGTCCCGGGATCGAGTCCCGCATCAGGATCCCTGCTCAGCAGGGAGTCTGCTTCTCCCTCTGACCCTCCCCCCCACCCGGTCGTGCTCTCTCTCTCTCAAATAAATAAATAAAATCTTTTTTAAAAAAAGAATATTAACAGGAATTAGTGAAATTTAAAATACATATGTGTTTACTAACTCTGTCCCTTGAAAGTGTCCAGAAGCAATAACAACACAGCAGCAGCAATGAGCACACTAAACACCCAGATCTTGGGGTTTTTTCTTTCTTTTTTTTTCTCTTTGTTGTTGTTTTTCCCCCCCTTAGGTACAGGAAGATGACCCTAAGTAACTTTTTTTACTTTTACTTTTTAAAAATTGAGGTATAATTGACATACATACACATTATATTAGTTTCTGGGGCACAACATAATGATTCAATGTTTGTATATATAGTGAAATGATCACCACAATAAGTCTAGTTAACATCCACCATCACACATAGTTCCAAAATTTTTTTCTTTTGATGAGAACTTTAAAAATCTAATCTCTTAGCAACTTGTAAATATATAATATGGTATTATTAACTATAGTCACTATGCTATACAGTACCTACCAGGACTTATTTATTTTACAACTGGAAGCCATCTCGTGGTTTCCAAATACCATTTCTCACTAAAAGAAACCAGGGCTCCTTTGAGAAATGATTGACCCCACGTCTGGAGCAAGTTAAACCCAAGCTGGGGCATCTAGTTATAATGCAAAGCAAGGAAGCACTCAAAGACTGTAGGTCAATTATTAGATGATATCATGTTCAAATCCATATGTTAACTGTTAGAAATCTTTCAAAATACAAAGTTGCGGGGAAAAAACAGGCCTACACTATTTTACAGAAGAATTTCATCAGACCTTCAAAGAATATATAATCTTCAAAGAATATATAATTATATAAATTATTCCAGAGAACAGAAAAAGAAGGAAACTCTCTCAAACCCTTAATTATGAAAAACATAAAGAAATCCTCAACATCAAAAACCAAATGAAGTAAATGAATCTAACAATATATAAAAACTGGTAAGTAATTATTTCAAATTACTGTGACACAGTACCCTGTCTGTGCATCTCTGATGGTATATATCCTAAGAAAAAAATTGGGGCGGGGTGGACTTTAGAAGCCCAACGAGTACCCTAGACCATCTCTGGTCCTTGCTTTTATCTCATGGAAGTATAAATAACTTAAAATTTCATGGTAAATTAATACTGAACATTGTATAAAAATCACCAAAGAACACCAATAAGTCTATAATTCCAGCACCCTGAGATTACCATGGTAACATTTTGCTATAGATCTTTTCAGAGTGTTTTTGTGCCTACACCCACTTTTGTAATATTGCTGTTAACAGTTCATTGTGGATATTTTTACATGCAGTTGTGTATGTGTATTTTTTGTCACATTTTAAATGATGGCTTAGTCATTTGCTGCTGGTATATAATTTGTATCATATTCCCCTTTATTGGACATTTTGATTATAAAATGTTTTGCCATCAAATTGCTACCATGAACAACCTCATAGGATGATTATTGGGCTTGTTTAGGACCTAATTGACCATGAATTTATTGTGGCACCAATCTTTCTGATAATGCTTTTATTTTCTTACAGAAAAAGTTAATAGCATGAATGCAGGTAATAGAGAGATTGCATTGTTGGATTCTTAAATGATTGAGATTATGCCAGGCAGATGTAATAGAAGATGGCAGTAAGAGTGCAAAGTTATTGGTAAGAATGGCTGAAATTCCGAATATGGCATCTAAACTGGGTAGAAAGGGATATGAAGACAGGAAGGAGGTGATAGAGAGGAGAGGGGGGCCTAGAGACTAAAGATCCTTAGGTGCATTTCTCTCCACCTCAGAAAGGGGGAACCCAGCTCAAACTAACCGAACAATAAAATACATTGGCTCACGTGACAAAGTGCAGCAACTGAGTGGGCTTTGGCTTAGCTAGTATCTCCAGCTCCATTTCTCTGGGATTCCCTTGGCTCGGTGCTTGTGACTCCTGGCAGGCCTTCTCAACGCAGTAAAGTTCAGAAACCAATTTTCCAGCCCCAACCCTCCAGCTGCTATTTCATTGGCACAAATTGGGTCACACGTTTCTGATTATCCAATCCCTGTTATCGTGGGAATGTCATCACTGCATAGCAACTTGTGTTCTTAGATGGAGAACAGGCCAAGGAGAATGGGATTATCCTCAGACAAAGCAAGCCCTGTCTGGAACCTGGAGTAGGGGAAGCCCTGAGGCATGTGGGCCTCAGAGAAGGAAAAGTTACCTAAAAAAAACTGCAGGGCACCTGGGTGGTTCAGTTGGTTAAGCGACTGCCTTCGGCTCAGGTCATGATCCTGGAGTCCCGGGATCGAGTCCCACATCGGGCTCCCTGCTCAGCGGGGAGTCTGCTTCTCCCTCTGACCCTCTTCCCTCTCGTGCTCTCTATCTCTCATTCTCTCTCTCTCAAATAAATAAAATCTTTAAAAAAAATAAAATAAAATAAACTGCAGTACTCCTAAGAAGGAGGGAAGCAAACAACAGTGTCCACACAGACACTAAGAAATAAACATGTAATAACAGACTGGGATAAATGTTATGAGGGAAAGTGGGGGAGGAGTTTGTGGCTTTTAAACTGAGACCTGAGAGAGGCGCCTGGGTGGCTCAAAGGGTTAAATGTCTGCCTTCGGCTCAGGTCATGGTCCCAGGGTCCTGGGATCGAGCCCCGCATCAGGCTCCCTGCTCAGCGGGAAGCCTGCTTCTCCCTCTCCCACTCCCCCTGCTTGTGTTCCCTCTCACACTGTGTCTCTCTCTGTCAAATAAATAAAATAAATAAATTGAGACCTGAGAGAGGACCTCCAGGGAAGATGGTGGAGTAGGAGGATCCTGGGTTCACCTCATCCCATGAATACAACTAGAAAACACATCAGTGTAAATAACCCAGAAAATGACCCAAAGACTGGCAGAACAGACTCTCTACAGCTAAATGTAGAGAAGAGGCCACATCAAAGAGGACAGGAAGGGTGGATATGCAGTCAGAAGCTAAATAGACCCCAGGGACTGTCCAGGGGAGGGAGGGACCTGCAGGCATAGAGAGGGGAAAGGACCAGGCAATCACACTGGGGAGACCGCACAGGGAAGATGAATCCCCATGACATTTGGCTTTGAAAAACAGAGGGGCCAAATTGAACAAGTTCTTACAATCAGCAGGACTTAACATCTGGAACTTTAAAAATCTCTGGGAAAGCCAGGAGGGTGAGAGGAAACTGAGTCCCTCCCCTTAAAGAGACTGCACAACAAACGGCCCATAGAGATACAGCATAGAAGCAGCAGTTTGACAAACTCCTGGGACATATGAGAGGGAGATTTGTTTACTAATCTCAGAGTGTGTCTCAGAGGGACAGTGATCACTGGAAGACTCTTCCAGGAGCAAAGGAGCTGCTGAATGTCATTTCTCTCCCTCATCCTGCAACATAAACACACAGCCACCTGTGGGAACCAGCACAGGACCAATTCTCACTACTTATCTTGCTAACAGCATGTCCCACCACCACATGCTCCCACAGTCATGCCCCTCCAGCCAGGCCTCTCCTTCAGGTCCTCTCACACAGCAGATGCATGCAAACCTTGCTAACACCATGTGGTCCCACCCCAGAGTCCTTTGGCAGACCACCCCCCGACCAACCCAGCCTGCCTTGGTCCTAGGTGGCTGCAGGTACCCTCCCACATCAGACCAGTGGGGATCTTGCTGGGACCATGCACCTCATGTTCTCCAGCCAGTCCTCCCCCTTCCAATACACCCTTGGCTGGAGCCCATCCCAAGCATTGCCACAAGCTTGGCAGTGTGTAAGCAGCTCCAACAGGAGCCAGCACCACTCCAAAGTGACTCCTGCCCTGGGTAGAGGGGAAGATAATCACACACACCAGTCCAACTTTGGCACTAACAGTGGGCTGGGGGGAGATATCTGGTCTAACGGCAGGCCCTGCCCACCAGTGAAAGTTTCTCAGGGGACAACACAGGGAAAGTGCCTTGCAGTTCAATACTGCATCCCTGGCAAACACCTCATCTAACTCAAGTCCAATGTGTCCCCAAACTGCCCACTAACAACACAAGGACCAAACCCTGCCTGCAAGGGGGAAAGCGAACCATTGCAGACAACTGGACTGAAGGAAAAATTGGCTTAGCCACAATAGCAGGGTACAGGCAACACACATAGGAGATACCCCTGAAGCATCAGATTCTAGTGAACAGGGGACACTGCACTGCAGGGCACTACAAGACCTCTTCTTCATAAGGCCACTACTTTCAAGACTGGGGGGTGTAGCTGACTTTCCTAACACAGAGAAACAGACACAGAGAGGTAGACAAAATGAGGAGACAAAGGAATATGTCCCAAAGGAAAGAACAGCACAGAGGCACCTGGTTGGTTCAGTCAGTTAAGCATCCGACTCAATCTAAGTTCAGGTCTTGATCTCAGGGTCATGAGTTCAAGCCCCACATTGGGCTCCATGCTGGGTGTGGAGCGTACTTTAAAAAAAATTATTTTTTAATTAAAAAAAAAAGAAAGAACAGGACAAAATCACAGCAAGAGAGCTAAACTCTTGAAGATAAGTAATGGAGATAAGTCATATACATGATAAAGAATTTAAAGTAATGATCATAAAGATACTCACTAAACTTCAGAAGAGAGTGGAAGACCTCAGTGAGACTCTTAACAATGAGAAAACATTAAAAAAAATCAGAGATAAGGAACCCAAATGAAATTAAAAACACACTAGATAGAATAAACAGACTACAGGAAGAACATATATCAGCAAACTGGAGGGCAAAGTAATGAAAAGCAATCAAGCTGAACACGAGGGAGAAAAAAATAATAATAAATGAAAATAGACTTAGAGAACTCAGTGACACCATCAAGTGTAATAACATTCACATTATAGGAGTCCCAGAAGGAGAAGAGAGAGAAAAGGGGGCAGAGAATTTATTTGAAGAAATAATAGCTGAAAACTTCCTTAATCTGGGGAAGGAAACAGACATCCAAGGAGACACAGAGAGCCCCAAACAAAATCAACCCATGGAGGTCCACACCAACACACATAGTAAAATGGCAAGAAGTAGTCATAAAAGAGAATTTTAAAAGCAGCAAGAGAAAAGAAAAAGAGTTACATACTAGGGAAATGGCTATCAACTGATTTTTCAACAGAAACTTTGCAGGCCAAAAGGGAGTGGCATGATATATTCAAAATGCTGAAAGAAAAAAACCTGTAGCCACGAATACTCTATCCAGCAAGGGTATCATTTAGAATAGAAGAAGAGATAAAGAGTTTCCCAGACAAACAAAATTTAAAGAAATTCATGACCACTAAACCAGCCCTACAAGAAATGTTACAGGGGACTCTGAGTGGAAAGGAAAGACCGTAAGTCGGAGTAAGAAAAGTAGGAAGCACCAGTAAACCAGTAAAGATTTTTTATAAAAAATCTTTTATAAAACACCCAAACCAGTAAAATTAAGTATATCTATAAAAATCAGTCAAGGTACCTAAAACATAGTGGGGAGAGGAGTAAAGAATGGGTTCAAACTTAAGTAACCATCAATATAATATAGACCACTATATGCATAAGATATTTTATGCAAACCTAAAAGTAACCACAAATCAAAAACCAGTAATAGATATGCAAAAATAAAGAGAAAGAAATTCAAGTATATCACTTAGAAAGCCAGTCAACTGTGAGAAAAGAGAGCAAGAGAAGAAAGAAACAAAGAACTATAAAAAAACCATAAAACAAGAAGAAAATGGCAATACGTATATACCTATAAATAATTACTTCGATTATAAATGGACTAAATGCTCCAATTAAAAGACATAGGGTGACAGAATGGATAAAAAGCAAGACCCATCTATATATTGCCTACAAGAGACTCAGTTCATAACTGAAGACACATATAGATGGACAGTGAAGGGATAGGAAAGTATTTATCATGCAAATGGAAGTGAAAAGAGACCCAGGGTAGCAATACTTATATCAGACAAAATAGACTTTAAAACAAAGACTGTAACAAGAGACAAAAAAGGACACTATATAATTATAAACAGAACAATCCAACAGGAAACTATAACAATTGTAAATATTTATGCACCCAACATGGAAGCACCCAAATACCTAAAGCAGCTAATAACAAACACAAAGGAAGTAACAACCAATAGTAATACAACATAGTAGGGGACTGTAACATCCCACTTATATCAATGGATAGATCATCCAAACAGAAAATCAACAAGGAAACTGTGGCTATGAATGACACATTGGACCAGGTGGATCTAACAGATGTATTCAGAACATTCCATCCTAAAACAGCAGAATACACATTCTTTTCAAGTTCACATGGAACATTCTCCAGAATAGATCACATATTAGGCCACAAAACAAGTCTCAACAAATTCAAAAACATTGAAGTCATACCAAGCATATTTTCCAACCACCACGCTGTGAAACCAGAGATCAACCACAAGAAAACATCTGGGAAGAACACAAATACATGGAGATTAAATAACATGCTACATAAACAATGAATGGGTCAACCAAGAAATCAAAGAGGAAATCAAGAATACATCGAGACAAATGAAAATGAAAACACAATGGTCCCAAATCTTTGTAGCAAAAGTAGTTCTAAGAGGGAAGTTTATAGCAAGGCAGGCCTACCACAAGAAGCAAGAAAAATCTCAAATAAATTGAGACCTGAAAGATGAGTGGGCATTAGCCAGGGGATGAGGGCAGGGAAGAGGGATCCATGAGTGGGAACTGCTCACCTGTGTTGGAGGAACAGAAAGGGGGTCACCATGGCTGAAGTGTGGTGAAGTAGGGGAACAGTGTGTGATAGAAGGCAAGTGTAAAATCATACACCTGGAGAAGTGTAAAATCATACACACTGGTGGGAAGCCAAGTGACATAGCCTGATGTATGTTGTAAGAAAATAACGTGCAACTATTGGGGCTCGGGTTGAAGAAGGCCAAAAATAGAAGTAGGAATGCTCATTAGGAGGTGGCTGCCGTTGACCAGGTGGGGTGATGGCAGCCAGGACAAAGGAAGTAGCCATGGGAATGGAGAGCAATGGGTGGAATCAAGACGTCTTCTGGAGATTCGTTCCACATGATTTGGTGATTGAATGTAGAGGCAAGGGAGGGAGAACATTCAGAGGTGACTCTAATGTCTGACGAGCAACCTGGATGGATGATGCTATCTTCACTGGAATGAAAAAGGAAGAGGTTGGAAGGCTAGGAGCAAGCTCAGGGGGAACCTGTGTAGACCTGCTGAGTCCCAGAGGAGATGCCAAGTCACTAGTTGTGCAGATCTGAGCTCAGAAGAGAGATTAGTGGCTGGACTAGTTGCATTAAGGATATCAGAGGTGGTGGGTTCAAGGACAAATGTGGCTGAGCTGGAGTGGTCAGAGACTGCCTGGCCATCCTGTGGTTGCCCGAGCCACCCCGGGTGATGACAAGACTGCCTGCCAGCCAGGGGAGGAGGTCCTCGGTGATTGCAGGGGCACATCCAGGAGGTGGGTTGTTGGAGGCAGGGAGGGGCTATGGGAAGATACAGGTGAATGGCTTGAGCACCACAGGAGTGGGCCTTCAAAAGACCTACTGGTGGAGCATGGCCAAGAGTGCAAGCCCTGGAGCCAAACTGCCGGCCTGGAATCTGGGCTTTCCCATGGAACTAGCGGTGTGGCCTGGGATGGGTCATGAACCTGAAACCAGGTTGTAACTGACATTTGTAACTGACCTCTGGGCTCTGCTAATAGCAAGAGCACAGCAATGAGATGTCTATGCCCTCTGTCCTGTCTTCCAGGAAGACAAGCCCTGTGGATCTGGTCCCTGTCAGAGCAACTGCCAGAAAGAAGTCGCATGAAAACATGTCAGCAAGACCTAGAACTTCTCTTCCAGGGAGACAATGACTAATTCTCTCCCAGATCTCATCTTTGTCCCAAAATGTGCAGAATATTAGCGCATCCCAGCCACTACTATAACCTAACACTTCCTACAAGAAGAAACAGTTTCCAGTGGATTCTGATCAAAGCCATGTCAAATTCTGAAATATCACTCTCTCGCTCCCCCTCTACCAGCTTACAACCAGCATTCAAGGACAGCAGAGTCGAAAAGGCGAAAAGTTGCCTATGCCCCACTCAATAAAAATACAGAGTGAAAGTTGATTAGGAAATTTCAGTCTTGAGCCCCAAAGTCTTCTGGACATTACTGGAAGAGGTGGGTGGAGGAAGGAGGGGGAAAATCCCCATAAAGACCCTCCAGCTCTCCCCTCCTTGAGTACCAAGTGTGTCCCTCTGTTCCATGAACCGGGAGGCAAATCAGAGGAGCCAGGTAAAATTCAGCCCTCTGAGAAACCTTCCTTTCTTTTCATCCATAATCATCCTTGTGTTATTTGGTCCCCAGATACCTCAGATTTCCTAGCACAGAGATCCCAGGAGAAAATCAAAGCAGGTATATGGAGAAGGCCAGCAGACCAACGAGCCACATGTTATGGACAAAAGGCAATGGCTCACGAGTTTGTACATCCACCCATGTGTGAAGGACCATGGAGAACAGTGAAAAAAAGATGTCAGTCCAGCACAAGGGGCCTTTGATCATACAACCTCATTGTGTACCCGATTCCCCCTCGCCCTTTCCTCCGTGCTTTGAGGGTCATGAAAGAGATGCCAGGAGAGCTCAAAACAAGTTTTTCTTTCAGTTTAATCAGTATAATTTATTATTTTATCAGGCCACTTCGTCCCAAAATAGGATTTAACTAGCCAAAAAATGAAATAATCACCAAAAAATGAAAATGTGAAAATAATGAAATGAAATGGAAAATGAAAATAACAAAGCCAGGCAAAATGAAGTCAGGGACTGGCGCGCAAATTGCGAACTAAAAAGGGCCTGCTCGGTTTTTAGAATTGGATCTTGAACCTCTGAGCCTCCTGGTGGCCTAACTTCATTCCATTTTCATTTCAGAGTCCCTAAGATCGATCACAAGTGTCTGGTCTTCGTAAGGTATTAGTTGCTCAAAGAGAGTCCCTGGAGATCACATGCCCAGAATGTGCCAGAAGGGCTTAGCGTGACCTCCGGCCCGGCTAGGCCCACCTCCTCCCATCTATTTCTGGGCAATTTCAGGAGTGGGGTTGGATTGGGGGCCACATGTGTATGGTCATGAACAAGTCTTTCCTTATCAGGTGCTGTCTGGGGTGGGGGCAGTCTCCTGCCCTGCCCACCCCCTTCCCAGTGAAGTATGCGTGAGGGTTTCAGAGTAGCGGCTCACCACCACCACCGTTCCCAGGCCCGCCCTTGACCCTCATGCTCATCTCCACTCCTCTAAATATACAGAAGCTGCTCCATGCCCTGTGAATTCCCCAAAGTACTGAAGCCAAGCCACGTTGTACACGGGAGGAAGAAGAGGAGTCCCTTCCCCTGTGTGTCACAATTGTCACCTGGTACCACAGCAGGGCTCCCTGAGCCCCGGTGACTCTCCAGAGGTGACGATGGCTCCATCAGCCGCTGTCCGTGGCTCCTGTCCTGCTTGGGCTCAGGTGATCCAGAACCAGCCTTACAGGCCCATGTGTTTCCTTACCCTTCCCTCCTGAGGCCCTCCCCCTCTAGGTGGCACAATTATGGGGCATTTTCCAGCAATGAAAATGTGAAAAACAAATGTGACTTCAGAAAGCATTATGTGATGGCAGATGGCAGACAGGCTCAGAATCATCCGCACAAACCAAGAGAATCCCTCACCGGACTGGGATTAGAAAATCGATGTCTGCGGGCACCTGGGTGGCTCAGTCGTTAAGCATCTGCCTTCGGCTCAGGTCGTGATCCCAGGGTCCTGGGATCGAGCCCCGCGTCGGGCTCCCTGCTCCGCAGGAAGCCTGCTTCTCCCTCTCCCCTCCCTCTGCTTGTGTTCCCTCTCTCACTGTCTCTCTCTCTGTCAAATAAATAAATAAAATCTTTAAAAACAAATTAAAAAAAAGAAAATCGATGTCTGTGTGCGTCCGTATTCTGCCCATTCAGTGTGTTTAGGCAAAATTGTTTAACTGTATCCTGCCCTTGACCGGTCTGATGCTCTTGACTTAACTAAGTGGCTCTTAGACCAAAGCAGTGCTCAGCCTTGAGATGTGGGAGGACAGACCCACATTGAGAAGAGGGGCCTCTTAAGCTCTCTGCCTCTTCCTCCAGGCAGCCCACCGGGCTCAGGCTCCGTCTAGGCTTCCTTCAGGGACAGCTGAGAAGGGCGCCACAGGGCAAAGAGCTCCCAGCCTGGGGCGGGGAAGTACAGTGAGGGCCACCACAAGTACATTTGGAGGTAATTCCAGATTTGCCTCAAGTCAGAGTGAGGGGAAAAAAGGTGCTACAGACACAGTTGTGTTGATACCGATGTCAGGAGACAGGCAGCAACCAGGAGCTGTGGGAAGACATGGTTGCACCCTGAACTCCTAGGCACCACTTGAATCCCACTGTCCAGCCAGGCCTTCCCTGACCTCCTGCCACCTGTCACTGACCTCTAGGAGCAGCCAGGAGCCAGGGCTCAGCCTCAGTGTCTGCTAAGAAGAGGGCGCACTAAGGGACATCGAAAGGAGAGGTGGGCTCAAAACTGAGATAAGGGGCTGCTTCCGGTGACTGATGGTGACTGCAGGCATGGGCCCCGGTCAGAAGGTTCCCGGTGTGGCCCGCTGGACAATGCCCTTCCGAGGGAGACTGTGGCTGGGGCACTGATTCTGCAGGAGGTGGGATGGGCACGCCTCGCTGGAGCTGTGGGGGACAAGGAAGCTGAGGCGGCCGTGACGGTGAGATCCCTGCAGGAGCCCAGGTCTAAAGAAGTTGGGTATCTAAACGCAGCCACAGCCCCCATTCCCGGCGCTCACCTTCGGGCCTGCTGCCTCCATGGAGTGAGAATCCTCTGAGTGTCTTCCGGTCACCCCAGAGGAGCCGATGCCCTTCTTGAGGGAGGGTACACAAGTCAGGTAAGGGGACACAGTTCACATGCGACACCCTGCCAGGGTCGCATTCGCCACCTCAGTTTCCCATCACCGGGGGCTGAGCAGTGCACACACAGGCTGAGGCCCAGGCTGCAGAGTGGTTCTGCTTCCCAACGGCAGACTCGCATTAACGAAGCTCAGAATGTGCCAGACCCAGGCGTCCATTTATTGGAGCAGCAAAGACCTGCTGGAGGATGTCTGGGTGCCCCCGCAAAGCGATGGGGCAGGACCCAGACACAGAAGCCACCTGAACAAGAACTTCCTACAAAGGAAGGGTCGGTTATGCAGGGAGGAGGGTCCACCTGGGCCCCGTCTTCCCTCCCGGCCCACCGCGCCTGTGTTCTCAGGCTGAACCTGCTGTTGCTACAAAGGATCAAGGGGTAATGAACACCCAACTATTCACTGGAAGCGTGAGACACTAGCACACCTCCAAGAACAGGGGAGCTGGTGACACGGGGGAGAGGGCTCAACTTGGCTTCCACAGTGAAGGTTCCAGAAGACTTGGGACTATACTGAGAATTAGGCATTGGCAGCTACGGAGAGTGTCCAAAAGATGACAGAGTGTGCGGGGGGTGGTGGGAGTGCGGAGTGGTCTAGAGCTCCTTTGAGGAGAGTCTCACCCTCCCTTTGGTGCTTCTCAAGTTCTGTCCTAGGACCAGTATTTCTAGGACTTGAACATACTCCCTTTCCTGTGGTTTAACTCCCATCAAGTACTTTAATACAGCTCAGCCTTGCTCCAAGTGTTGTCAATTCGGGTCATTCAGACACTTTCATATTTAGGGATTCTCAGTTGCTGTATTTGCTAAAAGGAGAATTCATAAAGGAATTTTAGTAAGAAACCTGGTCCACAAAGTGCTTTGGGATTCTCACACCTGAGTTACCAGTGGAAGGGGATTCAGTACAATAGTTAGGAACACCTCAGGCTCCAGAGACAGACAGATCTGGTTAAAGTCTGCCCCCACCATTTTCAAACATGCCACCCAAGCACATTACTTAGCTTTTCCAAGCCTCAGTTTTCTCCTCTGGGAAATGGGGAGATTAGTACCTTCCTCCCAGGGCTGCCGTGAGGAGTGAGAGGATGTGTACGAAGCGCCTAGCACAGAGCCTGCCAAAGAGCAAATGCTCAATAAATACTGGCTACATTTGCTATTATTAATATTTGGTAATGACGTCACTGATGTTCCTCCTCTTTGCTGAGGTCATGGTGGTCTGCTTCAAGCCAGATTCCCAATTATGCCCTCTCTCCCCCATCTCAAAAGTTCTTCTGTATGGACACACCCCAGCTGAAACCTGCCATTATGAAAATTTGCTGACATGAGCCAACGGACACTGTAAAGGCACAGTGGGGTTTGGAATCACTGCTCAGGGCCATGGATTTACTCTAATCCCCTACGTTATCAGTCCGGCTCAAACACTGATAAAGTCCTCCCATGACAGCAAACGTAAAGACAGCCTGAGGTCCGCATGGAGGATTTTTATAGGAGAAAAACAAATTACACTTAAGAAAAGTGGCTTCAAACCATAAGAGACAAACTGAGGGTTGCTGGAGGGGAAGTGGGGGATGGGGGCCGGGGTAACTGGGTGATGGGCATGAAAGAGGGCACTTGATGAAATGAGCACTGCGTGTTATATGCAACTGATGAATCACTAAATTCCACCCCTGAAACAAACAATACAGTATATGTTAACTAAATTGAATTTAAGTTAAAAATTAAAAATTTTAAAAATTTTAAAATTTAAAATTTTTAAAATTGAAAAAAAAGTGCCTTCAAATCTGGATCCTTAGCATTTGTAATTCACTTCCAAATAACCTGGATTATACCAAGATGGCTTCCCTGGGTATACACCAAGCTTAAAAACTGGGTAAGTTTCTACCATACATCTTATGATCGGAGATTTAAATATACATTTTTCTCTTTTGCTGTTGTGGCGGGGTGGGGGTGGGGCGTCTCCTATGATGCCTTCCCTCCCACATGAGTTCTCCGGTGGGCACTGAAGTGGGAGCTATTGTTGAAGTCTTTCCCACACTCCATGCACTTGTAGGGTTTCTCCCCAGTGTGGATTCTCTGGTGAATAATCAGACTAGAGCTCTGGTTAAAACACTTCCCACACACTCTGCACTTATAAGGCTTCTCTCCCGTGTGAATCCGCTGGTGAGTGATAAGGTTGGAACGATCACGGAAGAACTTCCCACACTCGAGGCATTTGTAGGGCTTCTCTCCCGTGTGCACTCTCTGGTGTGTGACGAGCTTAGAGCGCTCACTGAAGCTCTTCCCACAGTCCACACACTTGTACGGCTTCTCCCCGGTGTGGGTTCGCTGGTGGTTAGCCAGCGTGGAGCTCTTACTGAAGCTTTTCCCACATTCAGCACATTCATATGGTTTCTCTCCCGTATGGATTCTTTGGTGGCTAATGAGGGCAGAGCTCTTAGAGAAGGTTCTTCCACAGTCAGAACACTGGTAAAGGTTTTTCCCTGAGTTGGTGCTGTGTGGGCCAGAATTCAAGTTCTTACTGGCACTCTGAGGTTGTTCAAGAGATGTCTCTTCTGTAGAGTTCCTGCAGTGAGCACTGAAAGATGAGCTTGGGCCCAAGTTTTCCCCAGGCTCACTGCAATGGTCAGGATTGCCTCCCAAGTGAATTCTCTGATGTTTCAGGAGGTTTGAGCTCTGGTTGAAACTTTTCCAACATTCCCCACATTTATAGGGCTTTTCCCCTGTGTGGATTCTCTGGTGGGTGACAAGATTGGAGTGATCACTAAAGCTTTTTCCACATTCAAGGCATTTGTAGGGCTTCTCTCCAGTGTGGATTCTCTGATGGGTATTGAGGTTGGAGCGGTCACTAAAGCTCTTCCCACATTCAAGGCATTTGTAGGGCTTCTCACCTGTGTGGATCCGCTGGTGGGCGATGAAGTGGGAGCTCCGACTGAAGCTCTTCACACATGTATCACACTTGTAGGGTTTCTCTGCCAAGTACAGGCCTTGATGGTCGATAAGTTTTTCTAAGTCCTCTTCAGAAGAACATTCTTCCCACTGCTCCTGGGGGGTGTTTCCCCAGTGCCCTTCACCTTCACCTTCATTTTCACTGTCTTGCCCCCAGTCAGGAGGGTGGCAAACATCCTCTCTAGTACATTCTGATAAGGCTCCAGGCAGATCCTCAAAAATATCCTGCTCCAAAATCTGGTCTTCATCCTTATGCCTCATCTCAAACCCTAAAACAGACAGAAATGCAGTTTTTCTTCATTCATTAGTTAACATCTATTTATGGACCTTGTGTCTTGTGAATTTAACATGAATTTATATCACATATTTTCTGTTCACATCTTGTAATATGACTAACATGAAACTGATCAACTTTTGGTGCATATGTAAATTTCTGACCTGCAAAGCAGAAAGCGGAGCCTGGAACATGGTGACCCCACCAACAGAGTCATGACGCCCAGGCCATGCAGCCAGCTCGTCGGTCTCTGGCCAACTCTCCCATCCCTCTACTCAATACTGAACACTTCCTTCTTCTAGCACATTCCAAATAGTCTGCATCATGGGAAATTGAATAAACTCTAATTTCCAAGATAAATCCCAGTAAAATCTGGACCTGACTGCTTATCTCATTTGGGGGATTACACAAAGCTAGAGACTGAATCATCTGAGCAAATCACAAATGCTTTTCCTATTCATTTCCATTCTCTCTTATAGTTCAGAGACAAACAAGAAATGAGCTGGCCCCCTTGCTCTCCCTGCATGCTTCTGGATTTTGTGGGCATCAAATTACTCCCAGCTTACCGGTGTCTGGGGTATTAGGACGTGGGACTGGAGATTTGATGGCATCTTCATCTGCCATCTCATCCCAGGCCTGCTGGTCATCAGCCTCGGTATTGCTCTGCCCGGACCTAGGGAGAACTGCTGCCTCCCTGAGGGTTCCCATGGCTCTGACAGCCGTCCGAGCCCTCATCAAGGAGTCCAGCTCCTCATAGAAGGGGCACGTCCCTGGTGGGTGGCTGCTCTTGGCTTTCCGGTAGCTTCGAAGGAGGTTTTTGAATCTGTAGCGACACTGCTCCAGGGTCCGCAGGAAGCCCTGTGCACAGAGCCGCTCTGCGATGGCCCGGTACACCTGGCTGTTCTGGTGACAGGTGCGAAGCTTTTCAGAGAATGGGGACTCACTGAGAATGGTCAGGAAGGCCTTGGTCTCCTCGTAGCCCCAGTGCACACCTGCTGTCAGGAGTGAAGAGTTCAGAACTGTGAGGCATAATGAGACGTGCCTCGGTCATCAGGGTTCAGGGTCCCCTGCCCCACCAAATGCCTAGAACACAGGCCCCTCAGAAATTTTCCTGGCACCCAGGGCCCCAGCAAAGACTATTCCCTTGCTTCTCAGAGGTATGCCACGGGCCTCCCACCCCACCCCCTTCTAAGAGTTTCCATTAATTCTTGAGTCTTAGCTGAAGAGGACTTAGGTGGCCACATTATACCAGGTGACCCCACTCCTCTGGCTTCAGTTGACTGGTGTGGAGAAAGGCCTCAAGCTGGGACCCAAGAGACTTTCTCTATGTCCATGCCATACACATCCTCTATTTTATGAACTTTTCTCTTAACAAACATGGTAACTGAGAATCCCTAGACATAAATGGACTTCAAACAATCTTGCAATAGCATCCACCTGAGGATGCCCTTTCCTTTGGAGGAAAAGGAGGTGGTCTGTTCTCAGGTCCTCTGCAGGTAAATGATGCAGCCCAAGCGGACAGCATGGTGGAGGGGAAAACCACATAAAACTGGAGACAGGAGATCTGGGCTCTGATCCTGACTCTGCCCCTACCTCACTGCGTATCTTTAGACAAGACACTTCATCTCTTGGGCTTCCGTGTTTCCACTTGTACAGTGATTGGGTGTTTCCCAAATGTCACGTGTTCAACTCTATACCATCATGATTTCTGTGACATGTTAAGTATCTCACTCAGTATCTTTCTTTACCTAAATTTACTGTCTGTGAAATCACCAGTTGATGTGCTCATTACACATTAAAATTAAAAGTTCACTCATAACACAATAACCATCCCCACACTCCTAGTGACACACTCTGGCAAACACAGCTAACCCTTGAACAACATGGGTTTGAACTGCACGGATCCACTAATACACAGATTTGGGTTTTTATATACAGCACAGTACTGTAAATGTATTTTCTCTTATGATTTTAATAAAATTTTTTTCTCTAGCTTACTTTATTGTAAGAATACAGTATATAATACATATATAAAGTAAGTATTATTTACGGTACTGGTAAGGCTTGTGGTCCACAGTATGCACTATTAGTTAAATTTGGGGGTAGTCAAAAGTTATACGTATATTTTCGACTGAGCAGAGGGTCAGTATCCTAACCCTGCATTGTTCAAGGCTCACCTGATACTGAATTAGCTCTTTAAGGTTCCTTAAGGTTTTAAAAGTTTGCTTTTATAGCTAAGAAAACTCATTTTAGGAAACTGATCATAGGCGGCAAGAGTAGGAGTTTGGGGACAACCAAAGAAACTTAACACCTTACTCCAGTGGCATCAATCTAGACTTGCAATCCAGTCTATGCCCTGAAGTCAGGGAGCAGAGGTTTGGCTGGCAGGAGAGTTGGAATCTGGATCCACGACACCCCCTTGTTCTTACCAATACGACTCTGGAACAGAGTTGGGCCCCCTGGAATCCTGGGCTCCTGGACGGACTCACCAGCGGCCAGGTCATCACCATTACAGTCTTCTGCTGTTTCCTCAGGCTCCCAGCCTCCTTCCTCCTGCTCATCCATCTCTGCATCGCTATCCCCCAGCCTGGGGAGTGCCATAGCCTCTCCTGGGCCATCTGTGGCTCTGATGGCTGTCCGGGCCCTCACCAGGGCCTCCAGCTCCTCATAGAAGGGGCAGGTCCCTGGTGGGTGGCTGCTCTTGGCTTTCCGGTAATTCCGTAGGAGGTTTTTGACCCTGTAGCGACACTGCTCCAGGGTCCGCAGGAAGCCCCGAGCCCTCAGCCGCTCTGCAATGGCCCTGTACACCTGGCGGTTCTGGTGACAAGTCCGGAGCTTTTCAGAGAAAGGAGACTCACTCAAAATTGCCAGAAAAGTCTTGGTCTCCTCGTAGCCCCAGTGTACACCCGACACCTTCATGTCCTCCGTGTCCCACTGGTATGGTTCCTCCCAGGCCTTTGAGTCTCTCCAGGCCAATGACTGAGCTGGTCTTATTTGCTCATTACCTGGGTTGTAATCTGCACTGTTCCTTTTTCCGGAATTTATAAAGCTTGGATGCCAAAATTCTGGTCCTTGCTCTCGCTGGCAGTTGATACTTGGTTTTGAAACTGGGGGAACTCAAACCAAAGAAAGAAGAGAAATGATTAAGTAGAAATGATACACTGAGCAGAGCATTTGTCCAAAATGCCCCTGAAAGAGATCATTTCCCTGCATGAGGCTAATGATAAATTCCCATGCCAATTCCCCACGTTAACTGACCTGTTTGCTTTCTTCACTTGCTTTCTTTGTTGTAGTTATGAGACAATACACAGAGTGAGTGTTACTGGTCCACAGATGGGCACCTGGCCTAAACTGGCCCAACAAGAATGAATTTAATGGTTGGAGAAAAGGTTTTCCTCTCTCTCACTCATTTGCTCTGTGTGTGTGTTTGTCTGTGTCTCTTGCTAGGAAACTTGTGAGCTCAACTGACATTGGCATCTATCTTCGATTATGACACATGATACTCCAGTGCGAAGCAGACACTGAGGATGGCAGAGCAGAGAGAAAGAACCTAGGTCCACCATGACACTGCTGAGCCACTCTGCACTATGGTTGGAGCATGCCCTCCACTCGACTTCCAAAAACGTGAGAAAATAATTTCCTTATTTTTTAAAACACTTAGCAGCTATGTGTAGAGGACTGCTGTCCCAACAGCTCCTAGCCCTAACAAAACAGGAAGCCTTTAATTAAAATAAATATCTGAAGAAAACCAGATCAGAAGCAGCTGAGAGCTACAAGAAACTTTAGGCTTACTTGGTTCAGCATTTCCCAGTTTGCTGTGAACACTACCTTACCCAGATACCATGGTTTATGTAAAAAAGGAGTTCTACTGTCAAGAAAGCTGCCAACAAGCTTCCCGTGTCTCCCCTTAGCTCCCCTGAGAGGCACACCTAGCACTATCTCCCACTTTATCCCCTTCTTGTGTCTAACCCCTCACACTGACCCCAGGCTCTGCAGGGAAATGGTTCATTTTTGTTTGGCTCCCTGGAGATGCACCTACTGAGACAGGTGCAGGCCATGTGGGCTTCAAGTGCTTTGAGCCCTATGATGCTTACTTCTCACTGTGGTTTAGTACATCAGTCTCATGGGTTCAGCTCACTGGAGTCTGCCCCTGAGAGATGGACCCTGTTTGCTGCAGAAAGGACTGGGTTTCTGAGACAGCCTAGGACCGCCATGGTCAATGTACTGAGGAAATGAGCCCCAAGAGGGTAGGCTCTTGGAAGCCAACCGCCAGCCTCTCTATGCAGGCAGACCCCACGCCCCCCACTCCATCCCTGCCACCAGTGCTGGCCACAGAGAGCATGTCTTCTTCCTGTGTGTCAAGTGCCAGACTTCCTAGAGCCACAAGTCTTAAGGGAGCGACGAAACATTCTTCCGGAACTGAGTGTACCAGAAACCAGACAAGATCTTCCTGAGAGGGAACTATTTCCTTACCTAGGGGCACGCCATTTCCACACCTGTCTCCTGGGGGGTCCTTGCAGAACTCCTTCTCAGCGTGTTTGCCAGGGCCCAGGGCTTCCTGTGAGATGTACAAGACAAGGATGGCAATTGAAAACAGCCTGGGAACCCTAGCAGGCCCCAGGAAAGGTCACGGACACAGGGAGACCATGTGTGAGGCCAGCGTCGTAAAGAGCAGCATGACTGAGGAGAGGCCCAGCAGACTGGAGGCCAGGAGCGGGGCAGCGGCTAACGCCCTCCAACACATGCCCTTCTGCTGAGGGCAGGCCACGGAGAGAGGGGAGGGACGCAGGGGCACAGGCCCAGGAGAAGTCAGAACAGGAAAGAAAGGACAAACAGCAGCTTACCTGGGACTCGGCTGTCACCTCCCAATCTCCAACACTCCCCATCTTCGGGAGAGTAGGGACTCGGGGAGTGAGCACAGCTGAGGAGAAGAAAAAGTCTCTGAAACCCAAGCTCTGGTTCCCAAAAACCATCCCCTCCCAGGTCCAGCTTTCCAACGGCCACTCTTGCATCAAGCTGAGACTGCCTGGCTAGCCAGGTCAGATATTCCCCTTTTACTTCCCTTCTGGAGTGTCTGGTTTCGAAGCAGGCCTGAGAGAGGGCTGTGTGTAAGATGCCAGCTCAAACTCCTATGATCACCAAATGGCCCCAAGCCAACCTGAACGTGCTGTGTGATTCAGCTCAGTGGGGCGTGCCAACATCGCTCAGAGCTTCCTCTTCTTGCACAATGCTCACCTGCCTTACCTCGCAGCGTGGCCATCAGACACCATTCTACCCCTTGCCTTGAATTCTTCACGTCCCTCCTCCCCGTGTGCCCTTCCTTACCCGCTCTAACCCTCTCCCCTCTTCCTTCCTTTTCCCTGATTCTTGGTACTCACCACTCTCTCTCAAGGGCTGTGGCACCATCTTGGTGTCTAGATGCTTGGGAAGGTCAGGGCATGAATTCTTCACCCACTGCTTCTGGCACTGTGCCTCAGGCCAGTGATTCACTGGCTGCAGCTGACAACGCTGAGATTCTTGCATTGCCTTTAAGGACCTGGTCTCTTCTGCACACAAGTCCAATTCCTACACACAGACAGTCAAAATTCCCAATCATCAGTTCAATAAGACCAATTTTGCTAGGGCAGGGAATGCTCTTTTGAGTACAGCTGTGGTCCAGAAGTTCACAGGCTCATTTTAAGATTCAAAGATGACTACGTATGACAACAAAGCCATGAGACCGACATGAGTAAACAGACCAGCACTGATATCACCAAATGACTACTGTTTTGTTCAACACAGGGAGGCTATGCAAGTGTCTCAATGAGGCTGCTATTGTTCCAGACATTTTTGAATCATAAAGAGATAAATCATGTAACATGATTTTATGACATTAAAACATAATCTCTAGATGTCAAAAACAGGCAGTTTCATTTTTAAGGTATCAAAAAAAGATAAAAGTTAACCAGGTATCTGTCAAAAGATAAAAAGAGATATAGCAATAACTTTAAATATAATTGCTCTAAATATTCCTGTTGCGAGGCAAAGAAAATTCAAAAATAAATATAAGAGAAAGGAGAGGCAAACAACTACAGATGGAATTTTAAAATGGAATAAAAGTATGTGCTGTTTGAGAGAGGTCCATCTACTCTTAAAACAGAAGGAGAAGCAGAGAGGAGGCACTGTAACTCAAAAGGAAAACAGAAGAGGTAATTTCGATTTCAATGCAGAAGTTCAGGCAGAAAAGCCCCTCAGAGACAGAGCACACATATATGAAATAAGAAGGAATAATCAATTAAGAGAGGACATTACCCAACACAGCATTATCAATCATAAAGCTCATTTCTTATCCGTCTGTTGGTTCCAAATTCAGAGATGGAGGTGGAGATGTTATTTGCCCGCCCTAAAACCCCAACAAGTAACAATCTCATTGCCTTACAGAAACTTTAAAAAATGTGTTTCAATGTCTTCATAGATATTTTCAATACTCAGGTGGTTTCAAAAATAGAAACTATGAAGGTCTAGTTAGTGAAAACAGCCCATCCCATCTGCCCAGTGTCTTCCTTCTCCCCACTCCTCCCCACAGGAAACCACTGCTCTGCATCCTTTCGGTTTCTGTATATATAAGCATCTACGAATACAGATTCTTATTTCTTCCCTATTTTTATATAAAACATAGCAATTATATACATTGCTCTGAACCTCATTTTTTGATTCAAAATAATAACATCCACCTTCATCAACTTAGTGAGTTTGTGAAACCTATAACTCCAAAACTCTTTTGGCTGATCTGAAAACTCCAATCTTCTCCCCAAAACGGGGATGTTTATCCTTAAGATATATAGGACCGGGCCATAAGCATAAAAAGCCATTCCAGATGAGGCCGTCCACCAATGTAGTGTGTGGTTCACAGGGAGAAAACATCTGCTTACTGCCTTCTTCCGTGGCTGTTTCAGGAAAAACCAAATCAGCCTCTGTTTGTTACAGCCATAATCTTACCATCCGCAGAGAAACTGTGTGACTACGCTCCATAACAATCCTCACTCCCAGCCCGGGCTCCTCCAACTACTGCCACACCTAAGCAAAGATTCTGAGTCCACGGATGGCAATTGTAGACACAGAAAGAAGAAGATTCAAGTGACAAGGAGAAGGAAAGAATCAACAGAATACTAGTTGGGGTATGGATGAATAAAGAACCCACCAAAAATGCCTGTGCACCACACAAAAGCCTGCACATGGATGTTTACACAAAAGCGTACACATGGATGTTTATAGCAGTTTTACTCCTAATTGCCAAAACTTAGAAGCACCCAAGATGTCCTTCAGTAGGTGAATAAAGTGCAGTACATCCAGATGATGGAATATTACTGTGCTAAAAAGAAATGAGTTATCAGGCCATGAAGACACATGGAGGAACTTTAAATGCATTACTCAGGGCAAGATGGCGGAGGAGTAGGAGACCTAGATTTCGTCTGGTCTCAGGAATTCAGCTGAATAGGGATCAAACCATTCTGAACACCTACGAACTCAACAGGAGATCAAAGAGCAGAGTAGCAACAACTCTCTGAACAGAGAAGCAACCACTTTCTGGAAGGTAGGACGTGCGGAGAAGTGAATCCGAGGCGATATTCGGGAGGATAGACGGTGGGGGAGGGGGCCTCCGTCGGCCGCTTCTGGCAAGTGATAGAGCCGCAGAGCACAAAATCGGACCTTTTAGAAGCCGGCTCCGCTGAGGGACGTCGCTCCAGTGGCTAAGCGGGGGGTGGAACCCTCGCGGGACAGTGGGGTCTCAGGACCCTTGGGGTCACAGAAAGACCGGGGGAGCCTGAGTGCGCCAGAGCTCCCAGGTATCGGAGCGGGGAAGCCAGCTGCAGAGACGGAGCTGAGGCGCAGGCTCTCAGCTCGGGGTTGCCATAAACTGTGATCCGCGGCCCAGTCGGGCCACTGCTCCTGCAGCAGGGACCCAACAGGCAGCAGATCCGGGGAGACTCCCCTTCCTTCCCGGGGAGGAGCGGCGCGGGAACGCACCGCAGGGATCTGCTGGGTTTGGAGACTCCACACGGGGTCGGGTGCCAGAGATACAAACGCTCGGTCACAGGCTGGGTGAGCACGGAGTGCGGCCGGAGACCAGGGACAAGGGAGTGACTGCTTTTCTCTGGGGGCACACTGAGGAGCGGGGCCCTGAGTTCTCAGCTCCTCCGGGTGGAGATTGGGAGGCCACCATTTTTGCCCTGGTCCTCCAAGGCTGTACGGAGAGCTTGCAGGGAACAAAAGCTCCTGAGATCAAACCCGAGCAGCTTGCTTAGCCCGGACCGACAAGGGCGGAGCAATTCAGCCTCCAGCAAAGACATTTGGAAACCACAGTAACAGGCCCCTCCCCCCAGAAGATCAGCACGAACAGCCAGCAAGCCAAGACCAAGTTTACCGATCAAGGAGAACGGGAGAAATCCAGCGCTAGGGGAATACTGCACATAGAATTCATGGCTTTTTTTTACCATGATTCATTAGTTCATCAAAGTTAATTTTTGTTAACTGTTTTTTTTTCTTTTTCTTTTTCCCTTTTTCAACCAACATCTTATCGATCTCTTTTTAAAAAAAAAAAAAACATTTTTTATTTTTCATTTTTAGAGTCATATTTTATCCCTTCATAGTAGTTACCCTTATTTTTGGCATATATATATAAGTTGTTCTCTCTTTAAAATTTTGAGATAGTTTCTTCTAACAGATAAAAATATACCCTAAATCACTAGTGTATGGTTCTGTTCTAGTCTCCTGCCTGATCACATTCTCTCCCTTTTTTCTTTTTTTTTTATCTTCTTTCTTTTTTCAAACAACTTCTTATCTTATCAAGTCCTTTTATAAAATCTTTTATAATTTTCATCTTTACAGTCATCTTCTATCCCTTCATTGTATCAACCCTTATTTTGTACATATATGTCTTTCTTCCTTTAAAATTTTAGGAGGCACTTTTTTCTAACAGACCAAAATATGCCCAAAATCGAGTGTGTGGCACTGATCTATGCACTAGCCTGATCATATTTGATCACATTCTGCTTTTTTTGTATTGTTCTGTTTTTGTTTTTATCTTTTTTTATTCTTTTTTTTTTTCTCTTTCTTTTTTCTTTCTTTCCCTTTCTTTTCCCCTGGTTTCAGGTCTTTTCTGATTTGTATACAGTATATTTGCTGGGGACGTTGTAAACCTGTTAGCATTTTGTTCTCTCATTCATCTATTCTCCTCTGGACAAAATGACAAGACGAAAAAAATCACCTCAGCAAAAAGAACAAGAGGTAGTACCGTCAGCCAGGGACCTACTCAATACGGACATTAGTACGATGTCGGACCTAGAGTTCAGAATCATGACTTTAAAGATACTAGCTGGGCTTGAAAAAAGCGTGGAAGTTATTAGAGAAACCCTTTCTGGAGAAATAAAAGAACTAAAATCTAACCACGTCGAAATCAAAAAGGCTATTGATGAGGTGCAATCAAAAATGGGGGCACTAACTGCTAGGATAAATGAGGCAGAAGAGAGAATCAGTGATATAGAAGACCAAAAGATGGAAAGTAAAGAGGCTGAGAAAAAGAGGGAGAAACAACTACAGGATCACGAGGGCAGAATTCGAGAGATAAGTGATTCGATAAGACGAAACAACATTAGAATAATTGGGATCCCAGAAGAAGAAGAAAGAGAGAGAGGGGCAGAAGGTATATTGGAGCAAATAATAGCAGAGAACTTCCCTAATGTGAGGAAGGAAACAGGCATCAAAATCCAGGAGGCACAGAGAACCCCTCTCAAAATCACTAATAATAGGTCAACACCCCGACATCTAATAGTAAAACTTACAAGTCTCAGAGACAAAGAGAAAATCCTGAAAGCAGCTCGGGAGAAGAGATATGTAACCTACAATGGTAAAAATATTAGATTGGCAACAGACCTATCCACAGAGACCTGGCAGGCCAGAAAGGACTGGCAAGATATCTTCAGAGCACTAAACGAGAAAAATATGCAGCCAAGAATACTATATCCAGCTAGGCTGTCATTGAAAATAGAAGGAGAGATAAAAAGCTTCCAGAACAAACAAAAACTAAAGGAATTTGCAAACATGAAACCAGCCCTCCAAGAAATATTGAGAGGGGTCCTCTAAGCAAAGAGAGAGCCTAAAAGCAGCAAAGATCAGAAAGGAACACAGACAACATACAGTAACAGTCACCTTACAGGCAATACAATGGCACTAAATTCATACCTTTCAATAGTTACCCTGAATGTAAATGGGCTCAATGCCCCAATCAAAAGACACAGGCTATCAGATTGGATTAAAAAACAAGACCCATCCATATGCTGTCTGCAAGAGACTCATTTTAGACCCAAAGACACCCCCAGATTGAAAGTGAGGGGGTGGAAAACCATTTACCATGCTAATGGACACCAAAAGAAAGCTGGGGTGGCAATCCTTATATCAGACAAACTAGATTTTAAAACAAAGACTGTAATAAGAGATGAGGAAGGACACTATATCCTACTTAAAGGGTCTATCCAACAAGAAGATCTAACAATTGTAAATATCTATGCCCCGAACATGGGAGCAGCCAATTATATAAGGCAATTAATAACAAAAGCAAAGAAACACATTGACAACAATACAATAATAGTGGGGGACTTTAACACCCCCCTGACTGAAATGGACAGATCATCTAAGCAAAAGATCAACAAGGAAATAAAGACTTTAAATGACACACTGGACCAAATGGACTTCACAGACATATTCAGAACATTCCATCCCAAAGCAACGGAATACACATTCTTCTCTAGTGCCCATGGAACATTCTCCAGAATTGATCACATCCTAGGACACAAATCAGGTCTCAACCGGTACCAAAAGACTGGGATCATTCCCTGCATATTTTCAGACCACAATGCTTTGAAACTAGAACTCAATCACAAGAGGAAAGTCAGAAAGAACTCAAATACATGGAGGCTAAAGAGCATCCTACTAAAGAATGAATGGGTCAACCAGGAAATTAAAGAAGAATTAAAAAAATTCATGGAAACCAATGAAAATGAAAACACAACTGTCCAAAACCTTTGGGATACAGCAAAGGCAGTCCTGAGAGGAAAGTATATAGCAATACAAGCCTTTCTCAAGAAACAAGAAAGGTCTCAAATACACAATCTAACCCTACACCTAAAGGAGCTGGAGAAAGAACAGCAAATAAAGCCTAAACCCAGCAGGAGAAGAGAAATCATAAAGATCAGAGCAGAAATCAATGAAATAGAAACCAAAAGAACAGTAGAACAGATCAACGAAACTAGGAGCTGGTTCTTTGAAAGAATTAACAAGATTGATAAACCCCTGGCCAGACTGATCAAAAAGAAAAGAGAAATGACCCAAATCAACAAAATCATGAATGAAAGAGGAGAGATCACAACCAACACCAAAGAAATACAAACAATTATAAGAACATATTATGAGCAACTCTATGCCAGCAAATTAGATAACCTCGAAGAAATGGGTGCATTCCTAGAGATGTATCAACTACCAAAACTGAACCAGGAAGAAATAGAAAACCTGAACAGACCTATAACCACTAAGGAAATTGAAGCAGTCATCAAAAATCTCCCAAGAAACAAAAGCCCAGGGCCAGATGGCTTCCCAGGGGAATTCTATCAGACATTTAAAGAAGAATTAATACCTATTCTCCTGAAACTGTTCCAAAAAATAGAAATGGAAGGAAAACTTCCAAATTCATTTTATGAGGCCACCATTACCTTGATCCCAAAACCAGACAAAGATCCCATCAAAAAGGAGAATTACAGACCAATATCCTTGATGAACATGGATGCAAAAATTCTCACCAAAATACTAGCCAATAGGATCCAACAGTACATTAAAAGGATTATTCACCACGACCAAGTGGGATTTATCCCTGGGCTGCAAGGCTGGTTCAACATCCGCAAATCAATCAACGTGATACAATACATTAACAAAAGAAAGAACAAGAATCATATGATCCTCTCAATAGATGCAGAAAAAGCATTTGACAAAGTACAGCATCCTTTCTTGATCAAAACTCTTCAGAGTATAGGGATAGAGGGTACATACCTCAATATCATAAAAGCCATCTATGAAAAACCTACAGCAAATATCATTCTCAATGGGGAAAAGCTGAGAGCTTTTCCCCTAAGGTCAGGAACGCGGCAGGGATGTCCACTCTCACCACTACTATTCAACATAGTATTAGAAGTCCTAGCCACAGCAATCAGACAACAAAAAGAAATCAAAGGCATCCAAATCGGCAGAGAGGAAGTCAAACTCTCACTCTTTGCAGATGATATGATACTTTATGTGGAAAACCCAAAAGACTCCACCCCAAAACTGCTAGAACTCACACAGCAATTCAGTCAAGTAGCAGGCTATAAAATCAATGCACAGAAATCAGTGGCATTCCTATACACCAACAACAAGACAGAAGAGAGACAAATCAAGGAGTCGATCCCATTCACAACTGCACCCAAAACCAGAAGAGACCTAGGAATAAATTGAACCCAAGAGGCAAAGGATCTGTACTCAGAAAACTACAAAATACTCAGGAAAGAAATTGAAGAAGACACAAAGAAACGGAAAAACGTTCCATGCTCATGGATTGGGAGAACCAACATTGTGAAGATGTCAATGCTACCTAGAGCAATCTACACATTCAATGCAATCCCCATCAAAATACCAACCACTTTTTTCAAAGAAATGGAACAAATAATCCTAAAATTTGTATGGAACCAGAAGAGACCCCGAATTGCCAGAGGAATATTGAAAAAGAAAAGCAAAGCTGGCGGCATCACAATTCCGGACTTCCAGCTCTATTACAAAGCTGTCATCATCAAGACAGTATGGTACTGGCACAAAAACAGACACATAGATCAATGGAACAGAATCGAGAGCCCAGAAATGGACCCTCAACTCTATGGTCAACTTATCTTTGACAAAGCAGGAAAGAATGTCCAGTGGAAAAGACAGTCTCTTCAACAAATGGTGTTGGGAAAATTGGACAGCCACATGCAGAAGAATGAAACTGGACCATTTCCTTACACCACACACAAAAATAGACTCCAAATGGTTGAAAGACCTAAACGTGAGAAAGGAGTCCATCCAAATCCTAAAGGAGAACACAGGTAGCAATCTCTTCGACCTCAGCCGCAGCAACTTCTTCCTAGAAACATCGCCAAAGGCACAGGAAGCCAAGGCAAAAATGAACTATTGGGATTTCATCAAGATAAAAAGCTTTTGCACAGCAAAAGAAACAGTCCACAAAACCAAAAGACAACCGACAGAATGGGAGAAAATATTTGCAAATGACATATCAGATAAAGGGCTAGTATCCAAAATCTATAAAGAACTTATCAAACTCAACCCCCAAAGAACAAATAATCCAATCAAGAAATGGGCAGAAGACATGAACAGACATTTTTCCAAAGAAGACATCCAAATGGCCAACAGGCACATGAAAAAGTGCTCAACATCGCTCGGCATCAGGGAAATCCAAATCAAAACCTCAATGAGATACCACCTCACACCCGTCAGAATGGCTAAAATTAACAAGTCAGGGAACGACAGATGTTGGCGGGGATGTGGAGAAAGGGGAACCCTCCTACACTGTTGGTGGGAATGCAAGCTGGTGCAACCCCTCTGGAAAACAGTATGGAGGTTCCTCAAACAGTTGAAATTAGAGCTACCATTCGATCCAGCAATTGCACTACTGGGTATTTACCCCAAAGATACAAATGTAGGGACCCGAAGGGGTACGTGCACCCCAATGTTTATAACAGCAATGTCCACAATAGCCAAACTGTGGAAAGAGCCAAGATGTCCATTGACAGATGAATGGATAAAGAAGATGTGGTATATATACACAATGGAATATTATGCAGCCATCAAAAGGAATGAGATCTTGCCATTTGCAGCGACGTGGATGGAACTGGAGGGTGTTATGCTGAGTGAAACAAGTCAATCAGAGAAAGACATGTATCATATGACCTCACTGATATGAGGAATTCTTAATCTCAGGAACAAACTGAGGGTTGCTGGAGTGGTCGGGGGTGGGAGGGATGGGGTGGCTGGGTGATGGACATTGGGGAAGATATGTGCTACGGTGAGCGCTGTGAATTGTGTAAGACTGTTGAATCACAGATCTGTACTTCTGAAACAAATAACGCAACATATTTTAAGAAAAAAGAAAAAGAAGAAGATAGCAGGAGAGGAAGAATGAAGGGGAGTAAGTCAGAGGGGGAGACGAACCAGGAGAGATGATGGACTCTGAAAAACAAACTGAGGGTTCTAGAGGGGAGGGGCTGGGGGGATGGGTTAGCCTGGTGATGGGTATTGAGGAGGGCACATTCTGCATGGAGCACTGGGTGTTATGAACAAACAATGAATCATGGAACAGTACACCAAAACAAATTATGTAATATATGGTGATTAACATAACAATAAAAAATTTTTAAAAAATGCATTACTCAGTGAAAGAAGCCAATCTGAAAAGGCCACATACATCCTGTATGATTCCAACTATGTGACACCTTGGAAGAGGCAAAACTATGAAGACAGTAAAAAGATCAGTGGTTGCTAGGGGTTTGGGGAAGGGAAGGATAAATATGTAGAGCACAGAGGATTTTTAGGGCAGTGAAACCACCTTCTTTGATACTATAATGGTGGATACATGTTGTTATACATTTGTCAAAATCCACACAACTACAACCTTAAGAGTGACATCCAATGTAAACTATGGACTTTGGGTGATAATGACGTGTCCATGTAAGTTTACCGATCATGACAGGTGCGCCACTCTGGTGGGGAATGATGTGCATGTGGGCTGGGGGGACAGGGGGCATATGAGAAATCTGGGCACTTTCTGCTCAGTTTGGCTGTGAACCTAAAACGGCTCTAAAAAATAAAGTCTAGGGCGCCTGGGCAGCTCAGTTGGTTAAGCGACTGCCTTCGGCTCAGGTCATGATCCTGGCGTCCCGGGATCGAGTCCCGCATCGGGCTCCCTGCTCGGCAGGGAGTCTGCTTCTCCCTCTGACCCTTCCCCCTCTTATGTGCTCTCTCTCTCTCATTCTTTCTCTCAAATAAATAATCTTTAAAAAAAATAAAATAAAATAAAAAAATAAAAAATAAAGTCTATTTTTTGTTTAAATGCCTATGCACCTGATGGGGAAAGAGGTTCTGGAAGAGGTGACGACAGAATCAACAAGCCAAAACCCACCCAATAGCAGAGCTGAAAGATCTCTTTGAGGAAAATATCTTGGACATTTAACCCAGCAGCACCACTTTTTCCAGGCAGTTCTCTCTGAGGAACGTAGTTAGCTGGTTAAGTCTTGGAAAATTTTCACTTGCAGAAAATGTAACTGAGCCAGGTACCCTGCAGTGTAATCACAAGCTGTAACATCTGTGGGGGCAGGGAGCTCCTTTCCTACTTATCCATTTGTTTGGACATCTGTGAGCACTCAAGAGCAGGGAGAAAGTTAAAAAATAAAAATAAAAGTCACAGGAAGATAATACATCATAGAGAACGTTCCATTACCTTACTTTTTTTTCCCCAATTTTAGAAGCAGTTCAATCTTGCCTCAGCTCATAGGGGTATAATTTGAGAACTCTTGGTCTAATCCAACCCTCTCATTTTACACATAAAGAGTCATAAAGACCCTGATTTAAATTGATCCTCATCTCTGGGTCTCAAGGTCTTCATCTTCCAGCTCTGAAGTCCTAAGACTTCCATTTGTTTTTTCACTGCTACTTAAGATGAATAGCTGGTTTCTTTACAAGAAATAATATGGGAGGGTGGGCTGGCATATTCAAATACGGTACACTCTCTCATACTTAGTTCTGTAACTTCAAATAGGACACTTTCTGTGTCTTCAGTTTGTAAAGGAATCCAAAAAACCAACCCACAGACCACAAACCGTTCTTCCCCTGATCTCACATCTGTCCAGAGCTTTACCTTTTACAGAAAACCCCTGCCATTTGCAAGGGATGTTCTCAAACCTATAATTTCCCCCAACAAAATGTGATTAACTATAACATCAAAAAACTACTGACCACGTAACCAGGGGAAGCAACAGGGTTCTGCTGAGATGAAGGTTCTGGGCAGCTGGCTCAGCCCGTAGCCAGCTCAAGGACTTTGTTCCACATATACCAGCTCCAAAAGCAGGATTCAAAAAAAAAAAAAAAATGGTGCCACAGAAAAATTATCAATGACATCATGGGCCTTCAGTCTCTTGCAAACTATTGAAACTGTGAATGTTAAATCCACGACGCTTTCACTTCCCTTATCTCGGCTCTACCACTTACTTACATAAATCTAGGCAAGTTCCTTACCTCTTTGAGCCTCTATTCACACAGCTGAAAAATGGTGGCAGAACAGCACCTACCTTCTTGGGCTGCTGTGTTGATGAGATGAGCAGTACATATAGAAAGCTGAGAACGGTGTCTGACACACAGTGAGTGCTCAGGAAATGTCAGTTACTAACCCATTTGAGCCTCATGCCTCAGAGGTATTTTAGTTCCCATGGTTTGGCAGATGAGGCATCTGTCGTGTCATAGAAAGAACATCAACCTTGGAACCTGAGGATCTACGTTTAGGCTCCAGTTCTTACTGACTGAGCTCTGCAAGCCACCTGAGTTTGGGGACCTTAGTTTAATCTACACAATGAGGATGATGATGCTACGTCTGTCCACCCAGATTTCTGCTATAAGCACCCAAAGATTTCATCACATGTGAATCATAATACAAATCATCCACACTATGAATACGGTCCCAGGAGGCAATCTGGGCAGTGGTTCTGAACGTGGTCTTCAGCATCAGGCTGCCTGAACATGCTCTATTGTCTGGGGCTGTGTGACCTCAAGCCGACCACCTAGCTGTCCTCTGCCTCAGTTTCCTCATCGGTAAAATCAGGGTAACAGTACCAATCTCATTAAACCTTTGACAGGATTAGATGAGTTAATACATGGAAAGCACTGAGAACAGTATCAGGTACACAGCAGTGCTCAGTAAATGTCAGCCGGTCAATAACAACAACAATCACGATTATTACCGCTGTGGTTTCAGCAATCATTAAGCTAATCACAGCCCCGCCGCCCTGCCTGACCCACTCCTTGGAGGACAGACTGTTTGCCTCACCCTCTGGCCTGCAGCCCGGACTTCTCGGTGCCAATCCTCCACCAGGGCCACTGCCTCCTCGCCACTCTCAGGGTGGCGTGCCTGCACCCAGGCCTGGACCTCCCTGGGTAAGATAGTCAGGAACTGCTCCAGCACCAGCAGCTCCAGGATCTGCTCTTTGAGGCGGATCTCCGGCCGCAGCCAGTGACAGCAGAGCGCCCAGAGCTGGCTGAAGGCTTCATGGGGTCCCGCCGCATCCCTGTACCGGAACTGCCTGAAGCGCTGGCGGGAGGCCTCGGGGCCAGGGACGGGGTCACGGTCCTCCTCCCGGAGTCTGGATTCTGATCTCCAAGAGTCCCCCTCCAATTTCACAATCAGGAGTTCTTCAGGCTCCGGTCGGGGAGAGGCCTGGGTCTGGGGTTCTAGGGCCACGGCCATGGTTGGTGCTGGATACCTCGCTTCAGCTGGACTGTTCTTGTTTAACGTCTTCCTGCATCTAAGGCGTGTCCTTCAAGGGGCTCCTAGGAGAGGCAATGCTCCCTAAGGCTCTGAAGGCAGAGAGACAAAGGACAGTGTAAGAGGACCCCCGTACCTTCCACTGCCTTTACCTGCGGCGGGGGTGCTAAGAGAGGAATATGCATAAGCGGGGACCCAAGCCAGCAGCCAGCAAGCCTTGGAGGACAGCACAGCATGAAGTCCTCTGGGATGTGCCAGAACACTGTATTCTGGCATCAAAGCCTTCATCATTAAGCATGCCTGCCTTCCTCTACGCATGCCCAAAGTCTGACCTTTCCTCAAGGTGGGTTCCAAATGTCACCCCCTTCATAAGGCCTTTTTTCCCAGACCTTCAACTCTCCCCTAAGGGTGCTCTCCTCACAAAATCCTCTCAATCCACACTCCCTCTTGGCCAACCCATCCATTTGGCATTTTTCACCATCTCAAAACTGATGACTCCCAAAACTCCCACCAGGACCTGCCACCACACCTCCAGACCCCAAATCCAACCATCTACAGGACATTTCCGCTTGACTGTCTACTAGGCACCTCAAACTCAGTGGGCCACAAACTAAATTCATCTTTTTCTCCCACAAACCTGTCCTTCTGGAGCTCTCGACCTCTCCAAGGCACCACCTTCTTTTTTTTCTTTTAAGATTTTCTTTGTTTATTTGAGAGAGAGAGAACACACAAGCAGGGGGGGAGGGGAGAGAGAGGAGAAGCAGGCTCCCCACTGAGCAGGGAGCCCGATGAGGGGCTCGATCCCAGGACCCTAGGATCATGACCTGGACCAAAGACAGACATCCAACCAACTGAGCCACCCAGGCATCCCAAGGCACCACCTTCTATCAAGTTACCCACACCAGAAACCTGGTCATCATCTCTCTCCAACATCCCCCACATCCAATTCATTACCAAGCTGTGCCCTCCTGGCCTTCTAGGAATCTATACCCCCAATGCCACCACTTCGAGCCAGTGAGTAGCCATGCTTTTCACTGCATCAGCCTTCTAACTCATGTCCCTGCCTGCTCTCCCCTCACCCCAACCCGGGGTTCTTCACACAACAACCAGACTAGCTCCAAGTCTGACCAGGTCACTTCCTGCTAAATACCCTCGGGTGACCTCCCACATCCCTCAGGATCAAGTGCGAACCTTGCCCACGTCCCCACCTCATCTCTTTGCCACACTCCCGCTGGTCAGGGCGTTCCAGCCGCAGACCTCTGAACCCTCCCACGGGCTGCCAGCAGTCTCCTTTGGGAAGTGTTCTCCCTTTCTTCACCAAGCTAGGTCTCAGCTTCAACTATACTTTTTCCAAGAGGCCCTCCCTGTGCCCTGAAACAAGATTCAGTCCTTCCTGTGCCACCAGCTTCTACGCCACCTCCATTTGCTCCGTTGTTCTCTTACCCACGAGATCATAAGCTTCCTAGCACAGTGCTCAGCACACGCAGGAAGTGCTCAATAAACAGACAATGGTCAACTCACGATGGTGACGTGTCATGAAGCAAGAGTTAAAATTAATCCCCTGCTGCACACACTAGATTTTTTTTTTAATGACCTTCTTGCTCATGCCAGAAGGAATTCTCTTCTCTTTATTTCCATCAGTGTCACACAGGCCACATTCTATGTTGTGTTACAGGGGTGTGTGTTTGTGTGGCCCCAGACGGATGACAGCCGGAGGACAGGACTATAGTTTGCCCCTTCCCTCCCCTACCCCCAAAATAAGCGTGGTGCACGACGCACAGGAGGCTCTGAGTAAATGCTTGCAGAGTGGACATCTGGGGTTGCTTCTTTTACACAATGAAGACTGACGACACTCATGCTGGCTTATCTGGAAAAATGAGCTCCTTGTGTCATTCCCAACAAGTCCAGATGACATAAAAAACACCCACTCAAAGGAGGCTATTAGCTACCCCCAAGTGGGAATGACACAGCTGAACTGAGAATGGAGGGGGGGTAGTATTTAGATTTTAGGCCATCTGACTGGACTGCCCAGAAACAAGGCAAGGACAATGCAAAATAAAGCCTCGTCCTGAAGACCTCCACATACACAAGGAGGCTAGGAACAAAACTCATGAGCACCTGGCAACCTCCTCTTTGTCCTTCAGCTACCAGGTCATGCCCTTGTCATGCCCTGCCCCCATCCCTGCTCTCCCAGAATCACCGCCCCACACCCATGTCCCAAAGCAGTTGGCACATGCCTCTACTATAGGTGTCCTTCTACACCATTGTAGTTCCCTGTTCTGACCTCTGACAGCCCCACTGCATTGTATTATTAGGGCCAGGACTCTATTTTACCCATTTCTGTATCCACAGTGCCTAATAAATAGCAGGGCCATTTGCTGTTTTGTTGCCTTTTATGAAAATGGTAAATCTGGTACATCAAAAGCCTAAGGGGCTATGGAAGGTCCATCATTTATACTAAGCTAAAGAATTAAATCTTCATGAAATTTCTTTTGTAACCACAACCTTAATCATGCACTAGTCCAAAACCTTTTGTGGTGCTCTCTCACACAAGTCATTCACCACCAGTCATTTACAGAGTCCTACTGTGCACCCACACTGTCCTGGTAGCTGGAGAGCCACCAGTAACTGGGAGAGACAGTCTCTACCTTCATGAAAGTTACACTGTCATGAGAGAGACAGTCAATAAGTAGCAAAGAAGTCTGCACTCCTGCACCGAGAGAACAACATTACAACAAAATAGGCAATTAGTAGTTTTGCCAGGCCCAAAGCCCAGGGTCTCAGGTAATAGGTATTTTCTTCTGGGAAGACTTGAAAGTCCCAAAGGTTAGTTTCAAATACAAATCTGAAAGCTTTTTCTGCTACTCTCTTAGATAATGAATAGTGGCCTATCCACAGAGGGAGGTCAATACAGTCAGCAAATAGCAGGGTGACTTTACACAGAGCTGATGGAAAAAAAGAGACAAGGGCATTCAACAGTCCTAAGACGACCACGAGTATCCGGGCCACTCGAGGATCAGCAAACTCAAAGAGTACCCATCTACTGAGTGCCCATGAGGCGCCAGCCTGCTGCGAAGTGTTCCACCTTCATAATCTCATTGAATCCTCCAGGCAAGCAAGAGGGTGTCATTGCTGTGGAGCTGTACTACACTGATCTGTAACTTACTCATGTGAAACTGCATGCAAACACCAGAAAGAGAAAGAAAGCACGTAATTTAAACAGTGCAGTCAGTTCCATTCACTAGGTGTCTGTTCCAGAATGAGCATGACTTTCCTGGTCCCCAGGGTGGTCTGAGTTCCCTCAGTCCTTCCTTTCCAGGCTGTGAGCAAAGTATGTTTCATACGGCCGGTCCCTAAACACAGGCCAACTCTTTCATCTGACATTCAAACAAGGAAACCCAGCTGCGCTGGTTAGCTTATTGAAAGGCAGTGTGTTGGTTTCTAAATGGCTCCTTGCCAAAGGATTTTCAAGCTGAATGTGATTTTTGGCTAAATGTGATTTCCACCTTCTGTGCTGAGTTTAGAATATAATTATCCTGTAACGTATGAGTCCACATCCTCAATTTACATATAGGGACCCGAGCTTCTATGAAAAGACTCACTTAAAGTCACACAACTAGCAAGCAGCAGAGTTGGGACTCAGCCAAGATTCATTCTTTCACTCGTTTTTCTTAACTGCACCATACAGCTTCCTCTAGGTTTGCCAATCACCCAAACTCCTGAGAAGATGGTATGAGAGTGGAAAGAACATTAAGGCAGGAGGGAGCAAATCAGGGTTCCAGTTCCACTCATGCCATTATCAGCTGTGTGACTTTGGACAGGTCATGTGGCCTCTGCAGCTTACAGCTTGACCCTACTCAGCGCTTGCCCCAGATTCCCCAATTAATATGATGGGAGCAGAGCAAAGGGAGAGGAAGACTAGAATCAGTGGCTACACATTTAAATGGCTACAGGGGCCAGGGAATGTAAATGGGTACATGAGTGGAGCAGGGGCTGTGACTAACTATGGAGCACTAGAGAGAACACTGGCCCAGTTCCCAGGCCTTCTATTTTTTCCAAGAGAAGCTAACTCTGGATTTTTAAATATTGGCAACCAACTCAAAATTGTTTCAAACACCAGGACTAAATAGAGGATGATGACAGGCTTCTTTCAGCATGGACTGTCATCACTTTACCATCTTTCAGCTAAATGATCTCAAAGGTCTCTTCCAATATCCTAGAAGACCTAGAAAGGGTACAGGTTCCCCCTAAGCAATGAGGGATCGGTGTTGACTGGGTCAGGATCCCTTTACAAACACAGGGAAGCTGAGGGGTATCCTGGCTCCTGGGGTACTAAGTGTGGATGTGGACATAAGGAGCCCACCCGCTGACCAGTGAGTTGGTAAGAGATCTGCCCCAATCCCATGGCAAAAGCCAAGACTGGTCTGTGACTTCCAAAGAAGAAACCAGGAGTCCCCAAAGGCTGTCAAGCTTACTGGGCTGATGGTCCAGGCTACTGCTTAAAGTAACTTGACCTCACATTTAAGGGATTAAACCAGGGAGAGCAAATGGGTTTCACATAAAGCACCAACTTCAGTCAACTGCAGTAAGGACTCTGAAATCCGTGTCAATATGTGTTGTCACCAATTAGCTATAACCACCAGACACAGGAAGGAGAAGCGGCAGCACACATTCTATGTATTTGCCACCCCTGGCTTAAACTCCCATAGGTAATGAATCAGCACCCAGCAAAGACAGCCCTGACAGGCAGGAGAAGACTAAAAGCTCATGCCCCTAGAAACCCACCGGAAGTAGCAGCCTTCAAGACTGGTATAGCAAAGCTCACCCTAGATTGTCATTATTCACACATGCATCAAGTATTCAAGTGTTTACTGATTTACTTGATTTACATCAAGTATTTACAACCCTAGGCTGGACAATAAGGAAATGGAGGTGACTAGGAAACTGTCTCTGTCCTGGAGATGCTTATGGTCAAGTGGAGGAGACTAAAAAAAAAAAAAAAAGTCACAGACAATTATGATCAAATGTGGTAAATGCAGTAAAAAGGTCTGTGGGAACTGGGGTTGGGGGGTGACTTAATCTGCTTAAGGGAACTGAACAAAGTAACATTCGGGTTCTCTTGACAGACAATGGGGCGACAAAGTGTACTCTGAGCTGAGAGAACAGCATACCTAACGGTGGAAAACTAAACAGCCTCTCCAAGAGATGGGGAAAACCAACCAGTCCTGGAGCATGGGGTGCACAGGATTAGGCTGCAGAGAGAGTTTATGAGAGTCTTGACCATCAGGCTAAGGTGTCTGTACTTAATTCTACAGGTGATGGGAGCCAAGAAGGTTTTTGAGCAGAAGGCACAGTCAGATTTGTGGGTTAAATAGATGACGCTAGCTACAATGTGTCTGTCCAGGCTGGGGAGGTCTTCAGCAAAAAACCCGACCAGAAAGGGGCTGGCTGATTCAGGACACATTAAGGAAACAGAGGGATCTGAAGATCCTGGATGTGGAAGAATGCAAGAAGAATCAGAGGGTGCCTGGCTAAAGTGGACGACGGTGCCATTCACTTCCATCAGGCAGAAGGAAAGAAAGAGCACTGGTTTGGGGCCGAACACAATAGCCAGTCCCACCTACTGGGTTCCAGAGGTCACAACCATTAGGGAAAGTGTAAGGGGGTATCAAATCGGCTGTTTGTCGAGGCGGTCAGGTAGAGGCTGGAACACTATTTTTAAGGTCGGGCTTCAAGCTCAGGCCCTTTTCACTTCTTGCCAGGGCCCGAGAACCCTCTATCCTTCCATCTGTGGTCTCCAGACCCTTCTAGGACTCTACCGCCTCCAGAACTTCTCACGGTCTCCTCACCTAAAGACCTTTCTACGAACCTCCTCACTCCCAGGGTGTTCTATCTCCCCGTTCATCCCCGACCCTTCTATGACCCTTCCCATCTCCGGACGCTTCATCCTCTGGCCGCCCTCACCCCCACCCCCACAGAAAAGCTTCTTTCTCCCCTCTCACTTTCCCTGCCCTCCCTGGGACACCACCACCTCCTAAGCCTCCATCCCAGAGCCTGAGCCTCGACTGCCCCCGCCCCGCCACCCGGACTCACCCACCGAGACACCCACTTCACCAACAGGGCGGAAGTGCTCCGGGGTTCGCGCAGGGAATGCTGGGACGCGGAGTCCGCACCGCGCCACCCCGGGAATGGAGCCTCTGAGACTACAACTCCCAGAAGGAACCGCGCGAGCGCCGATGGGCGGCCCCCTCCGTTTGCTGCTTGTCAGATGTCATCAGCCAATAGATGTGTCATCTTCTCCCGGTCGCGGGCGCCGGAACAAATCGGAAAAAGCGTCTATTTGTGGGGGCGGATACTGTCACGATCCCGGTCCTTCTACAGGCTCCGAGATTATGGCACCGCCCAGTGGGCGAGCACTCCAGCCGAAGGGGCGGGGCCTGCTGCAGGAAAGAGCGGGGAGCGGTGGGCCGGGAGAGGTCACAGCAGAAACTGGGAGAAATGGAGAGGGTGACTGGTGGACCGGAGAGAGTTGGGCAATTGTAGGTTCAATTTCCAGCTCACACTTAAGCCACGTGATTTTGGATCGATGGTGAACTTCGCGTTCTTCACCTGCAAAGTGAGGATAATAATAGCATCTGTTCGCCGGGTTTTTGTGAGGCTTCAATGAGATAATACACCTAAGACGATTAAATCAGGGCCTGGGTCCTAATAATACACAGCGAATGTTAGCCATTATTATGTAAATCAGTACAGAGCTTGGCACTTCGTGGGTGTTGGAAAAATGTTAATCATTATTTGAATAATAATAATCAGAATAATTTCAATATAAATGCAGTTGCTTTGTGCAATTATGAATACTTAGTGATATGAGCAATCTAATATGGGGTTGAGCATGTGGGTTTTGCAGTCAGGCATGGATCCAAATCCCAGCCCAACCACTCCTGTAGCTGTGTGACCTCGAATGTATTACTGCGTCTCTTTTGTGTTAGGTTTTCGCATCTGTAAAATGCAGGTGATATAATAGAACCTACATCGCAGGGTGTTGTGAAGATGAAATGAGGTAATGCAGGTAAAGCATGGTCTCTGGAATCAAGCTGCTTGTGTCTGAAGCGTCTTTCAAATGCAGGATGTAGGTTTTGCCACTCACTAGTTCTAAAACCTCGGGCAAATCACTCAACTTCTTTGTGCCTCAGTTTCCTTATCTGTAAAATGGGAATTATCATAATGGCATCTACCTAATAGGGTTTGTGAGAGGAATAAATGGGGAAAAGTTTGCAAAGGACTTGGCACAGGCGGGGCAGAAGGAGTTTAATAATCATTAGCTATTATTATTTTTACTAATGGGTATGAGACTTTGGGGAAAGTAGTAGTACCTAGCAATATAGCAAGTGCTCAATACATGTTGGCTCTTGTTAAAAATTAGGGGAATTCTATATTTTAGTTTTAAAGCCCCAGTTCCTCCTCATGTTCAAAGTGAAACATGTTCCAACTTACAGAACTCATGGGATTGTGCTCAGTGAACATAATAGTGACCTGTATACCGCTCCTTGCTATTTAAGTCTTTCAGCAGCCCATGAGGCTGGTATTATTACCTCCAGTTTACAAGGAGGAAATGGGGGCTTACACGGATGAAATGGCCTGCTCAAGATCACATGGTAAGTGTCAGACTGGAATTTGAACCGCTGGCCGTGACTGCAAAGGTTTCTTCTGGGCTCCACACTGATAGGGAAAAGATCACGGTTGGAGAAGGGTGGGGGTTGAGAAGTGAGAGAGACCTTGTGTCAGACATTTGAGAGACTGTCAGGATCTGAAGCTGGAAAGGCAGGATTTGCCAGGCAAAGGATGGCCAGGCACTTCAGGATCGTGTGTTGGAAAGACCTGTGGTGAGGTTGTACAGAGAGAGAAAAACACCATTAAACACAAGAGGGCGCCCTTCACCCTAAATCCAGCCTGGAATTGTTTGATGGTTTCCCTTAGCTTTTTTCTGATTAAAGCCTGACATTTTACAGAAGAGGAACACTAAGTCCCTAAGAGGCCACGTGCCCTGCCCAATGCCACATAAAAATAATCAATAGCCTGAACCAGACCCCAGTTCACTGCATCACTATCCACCAAGATTTTTTTCTCACCACAATTGTCTACAAGAATCCCCTTTGTGCTGGGCCAGCACTAGGCTCTAAGGATGCAGAGATGAATCAAACTGGTCCTGGTCCCCAAACCTTCCAGATCGAATTTCCCCAAGATCTCCAAACTTTCCAGATCAAATTTCCTATTAGTAAATTAGTATTGCTTCCTATTAGTAAAATAGTTTTGAACACACACTCCCAACGTATGTGTATTTATTTACTTATAAATGGTATACATACATGTAGTACATATGTACTTACACAGAAAGCTAACTTTTATTGAACATTTATAATGCATCACGAGGTCCTGCTCTCAGTGCTTTATACATATTAATTCACTTAATCTTCACAAAACCCTCTGAGCAAGAGTCTAATACTATCCCATATTACAGAAGAGGAAACTGAGGTACAGAAGTTAAGTAACATAAAACCATATGGCTAAAAAACCGGCAATCTAGCTTCAGAATAAAATGAGATCGAAAAATAGAAATTTAAGTCTTAACATTTTTTCTAAACCCCCGTGTCATCTTGTGCACATCTCTTTGGAGACCAGTGCTTGAGGGGCCCCCAGACCTGTGCTGGTGAGTACAGTGTGACCAGTACTTTGAGAAAGGGAAGTGCAGGAAGCTATGGGACCCAGAGGCAGCAGCTTACCTAGCCTGCGAGGTCAAGAAGGGCTTCTGGAGAAAGTGATGGCTAAACTAAATCTGAAAAGATATGTAGTAGTTTCCCCAGAGGAGAGAAATTGGGGGAAAGGTGTTTCTGGGCGAACGAGCAGTGCATGCAACGGCCCAGGGGCAAGAGCACATGGTGTTCTGGGAGCTCCAAGTAGTTTAGCGTGGCTGGACACTGAGTGCCAAGGGACTGGATTTCTCCTCCCAGTGTTGTTAGGAGGTTCAAACAAGACCATAGGTATGACCATGCCTTTGTGTCTTTGCTGAGGGAACAGGCAATCAGTCTGCTGCCTCCTGGGCAGCATCCCAGCTTTTCCGTCCTCAGCTGCCAATTCCTCTATAACCCAGATGGCAAAAGGGGCCCCTCTGCCCCTTGAAGATCTGATTTGAACTTGGCCTGGACTCCATTCCACAGCTGAGGACTGCTCACAGCCCTCCCTCCTTCCCCAAAGCCTCCATGAATTTCCAACTTTATTTCCTCTGAGCTACAGTTTCCATGACCCCAGCCCCTTCACCTCCTGCCTCATGTGGATTTCCATCAAAAACAAAAAGTCCAATTAAGCCAAGCATTTCATGGAGTTAGTAAATTTACTAAGGATTTGGAGATCTTGAGATCACATCACATACTGCATGGCCACCTGCCATCTCCCAATTTTCTCATTCAGAGGCTCATCCAGAGCCTTCTCAAAGCCTGTGCTCCCAAAATCAGCTGATCCTCCCGACACATGCAGCACCCCCACCTCCCACCAGAAGCTGAGTTCAGTCTCGTGCACCCACATGTGCCGCTATCTCCCTGCCAGGCTGGCTTGCTTTTCCTATCCCGATCTCCAACATGCACACACCCACTCTAGCCCAACCCAGGCTGCCCTACTCTGCTCCCCAGCCAAGCCCAGAAGCCTTCCTTTCTTTCATTTTCCCTGGGCCACACACAAAAGTCCCCTCTGCAGAGCAGCCAGGCCCGTCCATGGTAGCTGGGGAAGTGGTGGTGGGAGACAGGTTCCAGGAAGACCAGCAGCAGCACTGGGGGATGGGGGAGCTGCCAGCCTGAGGAAGGTAGCCAGGCGGGGAGCTCCAAGAGGCTATGTGGGCTGTGTGGGAGCTGGTGACTCAGTACACAGTGTGACCCGGCTGCTTGCCGTGCTATCTGCCACATTGTCAGCCACATCCTTGCCTGCCTCACAATCCTGCTTGGAGAGGCAGAGGCACGACCCCTGCCCAGCAAGAAGGCCACTCTCCAGAGTAGACAGCAGCTCCTGCACCACCCAGCCCTGGTCTTGCCTGGGGTGGGATACAAACACATCATAGAGGAACCTCTTACCCTCAGCCTTCCAACCCCTCAGACCCGGCAGCCAGGCCCTGAACAAGGCTGGAGATAGAGAATCTAGGAGTTTCTGGCTTCGTGTAGGAGGAGCTAAGAGATCAGCAGAAGCTACAGGCAGAGCAACCCCAAAAGAGTTCCAACCCCAAAATTTTGGGACAGCGGCTCCAGAGAGAGGAGAAAAGGGGATTCTTGGGGGTGGTCCCCAGCTTCTGGCCAGCACAGCCTATGTGATATGATGTGCATCTATGTTCTGGGGGATCCACTCAAGCCCAGGCCCCACCCGGGTCCTGGCACTCTGGCAGGCCAAGGAAGCACCCAGAATATACACGTGCTATACTGTGTATAGCACATACTGTGCTCCTAGAAGCTGCCATCCAGCACGAGGCCTGGCTCACAGCCTAGCACCAAGACCTGGAGACTGCCCGGGCTCCGGAAAGCAGCAGTGTCTCCAACCCCGCTTTGACCAGAGGCCGCAGCTCAAGCCTGGGTCGCTCGCCTACCCATTCCTCAAGCCCCCCTGGGCAGGTCCAGGCTCAGGACCACAGGGCTGGCAGCTTCAGCTCCTGTAGACTGGGCAGCCCCATGACGCAGCAGGCCCCGGGCTATACCCATCCACCCAGACTGCAGATACTGGAGCCTGGCAAGCTGCCAGATGAAGAAATTAGAGCCACCCTGGGAGCACAGGGCCTCCAAGTATGGCCAAGCAGAGAGAGCTGGCCAAGAGTGGGGAAGATCTTGGCAACTTTCTGGGTCCCCAGCTGCAGTGCCTCATCTTTGAGAGCCAGGGTTTGCAAGACTGACAAGACAATTGAGAAGCCAGCTTTGAGAACTTCCTATCTGAGACAGCACAAAGCTTCAAGGTGGTCAGCCTCTTGGGCAAGGAAAGCTCTACCCAAGAAGGACCAGAGGGGAACTACAGTCTCAAGCTATGTATACTCTCTGGGCCCTGGAAGTCCAAAGCCAAGCTCAGCACCATGGGTATCCAGCTGGGTTAGGGGGGTCAGGGAGGGCAGAGGAGCCAACCAGCCCTGGCCTGGGGCTGCCAGTGAATTCCTGCCAAGTCCAATATCTCCAGCCTTCTTAGGCCCTGGAATACCTGGCCCCCAGACAAACCAGCTGGTTTCCCTGAAGTAGCGGCTCTCCAGGAGGAAGTGGCTAGGGGTAGGGAATGCACCCCGTTGTTGGACAGAGCCGGGGCCTACGGTCCTGACACAGCCCCTGCTTCAGCATGGCACCCCGCCGTTGGTAGCCACTCGGGTTCAGTCTCTGGGCGTGGCAGCCAGGAAACCTGGTTTGACCCTGTTAAACCCGGTTAAACCACTGTTAAGACCCAAACCTTTCAGGCTATGGCAGGAAGCCAGGGCCTCCGGAGCTATGTGCCCCATGAGAGTGGATCCCAAATTCAGCTCCTGCAGCTCAACATGGGCAGCTGCCTGGCAGGCAGCCCGGCCGTGTTGGTGTTTATCACAGACCGGCTGTCCCGTCTCTGCAGCCCC
Source organism: Zalophus californianus (assembly GCF_009762305.2). NCBI lineage: Eukaryota > Metazoa > Chordata > Mammalia > Carnivora > Otariidae > Zalophus > Zalophus californianus. The sequence continues at coordinate 25,325,792 of NC_045598.1, read as the reverse complement.
AGTCCTACAACCGCAAGCTGCCTCCATCTTTGTGTGGTCCAGACACAGAGTCCCCAGCTGGAGGCCCCGAGGGGCCCCAGGACTAGCCATCTTCAGCCAGTTGGTGAATGACAGGTCCAACATGTCCAGGGTCCAGGCATCACCAGAGGAGGGGCCAAGCACCAGGTCTGGGAAGATGTCGGCCAGCTCCCCCCCATTCTGAAAGCAACTATACTTGGCAGCCAACTGTGTAGACTGGAAGGCAACTGAACTCCCAAGTTCCCATGTAGGCAGGGGCCTAAGAAAGCAAGATACCGGAGGAAGCTCGGGTTGCCAAAGGTGTCGGGGCTAGAAAGAGGTAGTAAGTTCAGGGGGCCAGTGAAAAGGCTGCTGCAGCTGCCCCAAGCCCCCGAGAGCTCCTGGCAGAAGCTCAGGGAGATGCAGACTCAGCCCCAGGACCTGAACTTAGGGAAGTGGCAGAAGTGGAACCAGCAAAACAGAGCCCCTCCATGCTCTGTGGCACAGCCTCCAAGGCATGTGTCAGCTTGGTCACCGAGGAGCCTGCTGCAAGGAGGGGCAGACTGGAGTCCAAGGGGCAGATCAGGAAGAAGCAGGAGACAGAGGCAGCTGGGAGCCTTCCATCACAGGGCAGCTGGGAGCAGCGCAGCCTGCAGTCCGAGGAAGGGGTAGGAGTGCTCACCCACCTGGGCACCAAGCCTGGTCTGCAGAGAGGCAGAATCAGGACCTCCCTCTCTGCCCCCCACTTCCTTTTCTGGAGGGGAGCCCAGGCCCCATCCTCCCTCCCCACACACATCCAGTTGTCTCAGCACTGACAGGGTACACAGCGTCCAGGGGATCCAGGAGGCTCCAGAAGCAGGGTCAGAGGACCACAACGCTTCCAAACTGCACAACTGCTGGAAGGGTGGGACCAGCCTCAGAGACGCTTGGAACCCAGGATCTAAGGGTCGGGGAAAGGCAGAAGTACACTAGTGGGGGGGGGACTCCGCCCTCACCTTTCTGCTGCGACCAAGCACATAGTGTTTCTGAGCACAGGATTTGGGGCTAGAGGTCCCAGATCTCACTCGGACATTGTCCTTCAATGTCCTTGAACTTGGGATCCACTCACACAAGCTTTAGTTTCCTCCTCAGCTTGCCAAGTGTACTGTTACCTGCTCCACGGGTTTGCTGCAAATGGCATAGGGGTGACAGAATGGGGTTTCTCTCCTCAAGTATACTACTTCCTCTCCTTTGTCTAGTAGAAAGGAAATCCTGAGTAAATCGGGATTTTTGTTTTAAAGATTTATTTATTTATTTGAGAGGGGGCGGGGCAGAGGGACAGGGAGAGAAAGTCTTAAGCAGACTCTGCACTGAGCATGGAGCCCGACTCCGGGCTCAGTCTCATGACTTGGGAGATCACAATGTGAGTCAAAACCAAGAGTCAGCCACTTAACTGACTGTGCCACCAGGCACCCCAAGTAAATCAGGATTTTTAAAATGCAGATGTTTTATAAGCAAAATAATACATCAAAATGATGCCTTCATAAACATCTTGTAATACTCCATGTGGAAGATCCCCCAAAGCCCAAGATTTATCTAAGAAGACTCTAGGGCGTCTATTCCTGCCCTTCAGGAAGAACAGTCTTCAAGGCCTTGACCTTGATGTGCACTACCAAGATGGAGTCAGGACTCCAGGGGAGAGCAGAAAGAGAAAACGGACCCTTATGACGATCTCAAACAATGTAGTAAACTATTCAATAGAATTCAATCTGATCATGATTTTAAAAAAATAACGAACTCAGAGAGAAGAAAAATGCCTTGACTTATAAAAGGGTATTTACCCCAGATCTACAGAACATATAATTCTTAATGATGAACCATCTGTTGCATTCAATTTAAAGCCAGGAATGAGACAACTATGATTATTTGCGTTCAACATGATAATGGAGGCCTTAGCCAAGAGAATAAGAAAGGAAAAGAACAGAGATTAAAATTATAAAATGATAAGTATTTTAAGAAACAGAAGGGTCACCATTTAGAAGATGCTGTGATTGCTTACACAAGAATTCCAAGAATTTTTAGGAACAAACTATTAAAACTAAAGAATGTTTAGCAAGGGTGCTAGATACTTGATACTTAAACAAATAAAAACAACAACAACAATAAAAAAAAAGCTTTCTACCATACCAGTGCAGTACTGAGAGTCCCAACAGGAAACCACACATTCAAATTGCAATTTTTCTAAGGGGTTTGTGTGTCAAGAGACTAATCACAAGCCTGTTAGCAAGGCTTCAGGGTACCACGAGGGGTAGTGCAGGACCCAGAGCCGGCAAACACAGGAGCGGTCCTCATACCGAGAACTGAAGGCGACTGTATTTCATCGGATCTAAGATGCTCATTTGTTCATATTTTTAACACCTTTGAAACACGGCTGTGTCCCACAATTAATGATACCTGGTTATTGCTGGTAACCAGGCAACCTTCATGATATGGTTACTCCTGCCTGTGCATATGTATACTTGATCATAGCTGTTCATATTATTAGCAATTCACCTGAGTTATGGATATCGTTGATACGACCCATTTTACTTCGGCTGTGCTTTACAATGTCTTCAGGAATATTACACTATAATTCCACATTGAAATGGAGTGTTACTGTATGTACAAGGAGAGCATGGAAAGAAAGCAGTGGGGCGCATATTCTCTGTTGGAGAAATCATGTGGGAGGAGCTCAGAGGAGGACTATAAATATGAAGGAGTCTGAGGAATAATCAATCAATTTTTCTTATATTTTAATTTTTTGTGTGTGCAAAAGTTATGTAAGATAAAAATCTCTGTCTAAACGCGTATAAAATAGCTCTAAGTTACAAGTGATGCGAAATCGTTGTGTCATCATTTAACTGGATCATTTTCCTTAATGGTACGTAAAATAATGGTTTGTTCCACAACTGATTCTTAGAGTCAATCAAATGCAGTAATTTAACTATTTTAAATAGTTTTCCTTTCCTTTCCCTCATTATTAAACAGTGTGTTGGTGGTGGTGAGTTTTACAATTTATTGCTTAGATTATAGAATTTTGAGACAAGATAGTACTCGTCAGAGGAGGCACCCTATCCCACAGCTCATGGACTGGCAGCTGGATATAATTACTCACAAGACTTAGGATGATTCCTCTGGGGATGAGTAAATCATTATAGGTTTTTCAAAAGATGATTATTGTATTGTAGTTGATGGAAGCTTTATTTTGAAGTGTAAGTATTGGAAAACGGGGTTATGTCAATGGACAAGCCAAGGGGTAGACAGTAGAGGGCATCTGTTATTCATTTAGCATCTGAACTCCCTATCTATGCCTATAAGTAACCAAGTCCACCTTGCTTCTAGTAGTTAAATGCTATTGCTTGGGGTCTGCTCTCTAGGATGCTGGAAGCACTACTGAAATCAGGGAGCCCATGTCAACTGCAGCTTCCTACGCCTATCCCAGTCTTACAGAGAACAGTCACAATGGAGTGTTTCAGAGATGACAGTATTAACCCTCACTAATGCATTTTCTCAATGCTTTCAGAAAAGGAATTGTCTTCTGGGCCCATTCTGGGAATACAGTTAGTGGGTGGGGAACACAGGGCACATGGAAATGTACTCAATATTTCAAACTCCCCTCTCCCACTTGACACCAAAGAATTTATGGCATCTTAACTTCGTTTAGGAGACCACTGGTTAGTCCAAGATCCAGTCAACCAACAAAGCGAACAAATTAGAACACTTCTGGCTACTGAAAACTAGTCTATTGAAATAAAAACCTCTGGTAAATGCATCCATATCAATACATTCAGTACAATCTAAAATCATGTTGCTTCCTCCTTGGCCCAACACACCCTCAGTGTCTGTTTCCACATGCATTCTTTAGATTTGGCCAACATAAGTGAGCAGAACTCTACCCTGATCTGCCTCTCCCCTTGGGTTTACTTTGTAATTGCCTCCTAGGTATACCGGAATCTGATGCTAGTTAGACATCTCTAAACTGCAGAGAAGATGGTTTTCCATTTGTACCACTTCCGGGCCTGCTTCTCAGATCCATTCCTCTCCTTCTCCTCCTCTGCTCCATATCACTGGCAAGCCAACGCCTGCAAGGGGTATTTCCTGACCTCTCTGGAAAAAGGCTAGAGGGCAGGATATTTCCCCTCCTTCTCCATCAGTGGCTCCTTCAACATCAGTTGCAAGTCTTCCACTGTTCCAACACCTGCAGGGCAGGCCTGCCGTACTTCCAGCGTCTACTGGTTGACTCTGGGCCCTTGGTTCCAGTAATACTACCTCTTCCCCTTCTTCCTGCCTCTGGAAGAAATTTGAGATTCTTCAATGACAGTCATAAAACACCCTTAGCTTTTAGGCGGACAAGTGGGCTGAGAAGTTAGGATATGAGCTTGCAGTCTCTGAGCCCCTCATGTGCTCTCTGGCATGGTCAGTCAACCTCTAGATCCTTGCTTTGCATGGGCGCTTCATTCCAGGTGACTGGAACTTTTCATTTAATTGACTGCTTCACCGTTGCTTGTCTAATCTGTCAGAGTCCTATGACTTAAAGCTGGGTTTTCCCTGCGCCTGGTCCCGCTTCTGCGGCCATTGGGGTTAGGTTACGCTACCCATCCCCCAGAAATTAGATGCTGGAGCTGCTGCCTCATTACCAAAAAGGGATTCTGCCTTAGTTTCCCCTTGTTATGGTTACCAGGAGATTGATTTGCTTTACCCTAATTCCTCATGTTGGAGCTGGGGACCAGCATTTGATGGAACCCCAGAATCCTTTCCTTCCTCAGTCATTCAGGGATCTCAGAGACTTGAGACTGCCTGATCAGGAAAGGCCCTCTGGGTTCATCTAGTCCAACACCTTCCTTTTCAGATGGGGAAACTGAGACCCAGCTTGGGGAAGGGGATTTTCCAGGGCCCAACAGAGAGCAGGTGGCAGAGCTGGGATCAGAACCCAGAATCAGGCCATGGGAGGGTGGTGGGATGGAGGGAGTATTCGTGGCAGCAAGAGGCCTCCATTCCTGACCATGGGAAGGGAAGTGAAGCTCTTGGAGCCCAGAAGACCACTCCCACCATCTTCCTGGCCCAACTCACCCCACACACATTCAGAAGACAAGGGTCTCGCCATCACCTCCTTGGGATGTGATGTGAGGAGTTTATGGAAAGATGCTGACGGAAGTCAGCCCGATTCCCATGTTAAGGTCCTGCCAGAATGGAGAAACCAGCTTGGCAAAGAAATGAAGTGGAATGATAAAATAAAATATAGTATATAAAATAAAATGAAACAGATGCCTTTGCCTTGGTCAGGGGGCCACTTTCAGAGGTGCCTTCTTTCTCTCTCCATCCACCTATTTTTCTTGCCTCCGTGCTTAGCACATCCTCTCTCTACTACTTTCCCTCCATCCCCTGTCTCTACCCCCACTTCCCCCCTACCCCACACCGCTGCCTAAGCACTGCTGTCCTCCTGGAGGATAGGCTTCCAATGCAACCAAGTGACCGCCTTCTCTGTGAGTTGTTAACTGGTCAGCAAATATAATTTCTAATCATAACCAGTTCGTAGTGATTTCACTGCATAAGCAATTCAGATGACATCACTGAAATTCTAAATAAAAAGAAGAGAGGTGTGATAGACATCTCCGCCATCACCAAATCAAATGGCTTTTGCCTGCCTGAGTTCATTTCGGGTCTTGTCCCAGCTTTAAATACTTTTCCCGAAACCACCACTTCTTACATTTTCTTATGTGCCAGGCATCCTGAGAAGCACATTAAACAATATCAGCCCAGAAATGTTTTATTTCCCAGAATCCCCCCTTTCTTGGGCTACCTAGAATCCCTTTTGATAATAAAAATAACTAACATTTGTTGAGAATGTACTGTGCCAGACACGATGCTCTCATGACACAGTTTCTGTGTGCTTTTCCTTCACATTCTCCAGATGGAGAGATGTGGCCCAAGGAACTTCAGTGGCCTATCCAAGGGCTGTCCCTGAGGTGGTTAGGTTTTTCCTCTGTAGAAAGGTGAGAACGTGGGAGCACCTTGGTGGCTCATTCTGTTAAGCGTCTGCCTTCAGCTCTGGTCATGATATCCTGGTCCTGGGATGGAGCCCCGCATCCATCCCTGCTCAGTGGGGAGTCTGCCTCTCCCTCCCCCTCCCCCTGCTTGCTCGCACTCTCCCACTCGCTCTCAAATAAATAAATAAAATCTTTTTTAAAATTTGGCAATGATTAAAATAAAAAAAAAGAGGTGAGAATGCCCTAGTTACTACCTCCCCATTTGGGTTTTCAGGGACCATTGGGGTTTGACTGTGAGTTCCTTTGTTGTTACTGCCTTTGTAGCTTTGGTGTTTTCAGATGTAATTCCCAGCAGCCCTGGGTAAAGGGTGGCCTTGTTTCCTGTTATTTCAGACATCACAAGGACAGACAGAGGAGTCTAAACAAAAGCTACGGAAGGAGGATAGATACACTGATGCACAGAACAAATGGGAACCCAGCGGGGTAGCTGGGCAGAACCTCAGGGCAAGAGCTCCCTGTGGGCCATGGCAGTGGGGGCCCTGCTGGGGAGGGGAAAGAGGCCGCCCAAGAGTGGCCTGGGCTACTTTATTGTCTTAGTGGAGGCTCCTTTTGTGTCCAGGAACGGAAGTCAACTTAGACTTCTGCAGGCTCAATTTTTTGGGAAGATGTGGAGGTAGTTCATGGAATCCTCAATCAGCCAGGCCTGGGGAAGGACTGAAGCCAGGGAATGGGGCAGTCAGAGACCTTCCAGTAGTTTCTCTCCCATCTCTGCTTCAACTTTCCATTCCCTCCTGAACAGCCATGTCTGCTTCTGGGCTTTCACAGCTGACATTGGCCACCCCATCCAAAAGGAACACCAGGCTGGGCTAAACCAAAGGCCAGCTTTGGAGGGTGCAGGAGCCCCACCCCTCCCTGCATGTTTACCTCTCCCACCCCTTCCCACCAGCCACCACATCTGCTTGAGGTCCCTCCTCGCTGCTGATTTTGATGCCTCCCCCCACCCCACCTGCCCCACTCCACCCCCCAGATCTACTGCGGGAACCCTGAGAGAAAAGAAGCCAGCATCTTCCCTCCTTGGAGACCACTGAGAAATCCCTCTCCATATGGCTCCCTGTCTGTGTTGTAAGCTTGCTGGGATGCTCTGCTTGGGCATGAAGGGGTTTCTCTACAGCTCTGGGGAGAGAAGCAAACGGTCTCTTGCCCAGGGGAGCAGCAAAGCAAAGCACTGTTCCATTCCCAAAGAAAGCTTGCAGGTTGGGCTGTAAGGGGCCATTATTGGGTCCTGGTTTCTCAGTTCTCCCTTCCCCTTCGGCCTGCAGATTTCATTATGTAGACAGTCTTCTTTGTTGACAATTGTGTGCAATTGTTCAGCAGTTGTGCGATTTCCCCATTTATGCCCACAGCTATCGTGAGCCTGGCATGGGTACAGAGGCCAAGGGGGCAGTTTCTGCCCTTGAAAGGCTCACGGTAGGTGACAAACCCATGAAAAGGGGAATGACCCACATGTCCTCTAGTTTCTCCTGCCCTCAGTCCACACTCCCTTTGGCGAAGAAGCAGCAACAATCTGAGCGCTCAATCTGCAAAGACTTTAGGAAATCTGGTCTCTTACCAGGTTCCCTTTTCCAAGCATCTCTGAGAATTCTCACGTATTCCACCCATTCATTGTGGTTGTCACTCGTCATTGGACCCTGGGTCTGAACACCGGCAGTGCCTGCCCTCAGGAGAGCTGCTCTCCCCAGGCCCCTGCTTCCCATACAACTTTGCCTAACATGGGACTATTCCCACGGAAACCCCAGGCTCCCTCCTCTCCTCAGCTGTCTCTCCCTGGGTGATCTCACCCGGTCCCACGGCTTTTAAATACCATCTGTCATATTTACCAATGACTTTAGAAATCTGTATCACCACCAGTGACTTCTCCCCTGAGCTCCAGACTCTTATATCCACCTATCTATTTGTCACCTTCACTGGGAAGTCAAATAGGCAATTGGAACTCAATTCAACCGAAACAAACTCCTGATTTCCTGCCCTGCCATGTCTGCTCCCCTCTGAGTATCTCCATTTCAGGGACATCTCAGTACATCACATGACACCATGCAATTCGTTGCTGGACCTACAAATCTGAAAGTCATTCCTCATTCCTCCCTTTGCTCCCTCCCAGCAGCTGGCTGATGATACCACCTCAGGACCTATCCTGCATCTGCCCACTTCCTATCATCTCCCATCTAGATGACGGCACCGGTATCCTCACTGTCTGCTTTCACTCTTGCCCTCTGCAGTCCATCTCCCACACAAAATCCAGAGTGAGATTCTAAAAGTATAAACCAGATCATTTCACTCTCCTGATTAAGCTTTTCAATGGCTTCTCATCACATTTTTTTTTAGAGAGGGGGAGTGGGGGAGAGGGAGAGGGAGAGGGAATCTTAAGCAGGCTCCATGCCCAGCACAGAGCCCGATATGGGGCTCGATCTCAGGACCCTGAGATCAGCACCTGAGCCAAAATCAAGAGCTGGATGCTTAACCGACTGAGCCACCCAGGCGCCTCTCTCACAGAATAAAAATTTAATTTCTTACTCTGACTGACAATGGCGTCCTTGAACTGGTCCCTGCTTACTTCTGTCCGTACAACTCCCGCTCTTGCGCTCTCTCTCGCTCTTTCTCATCCTCCCCCTCTCTCTCTTAGAGCCACACTTGGCCTTCTCTCTGTTCATCAAAAGGACCAGGCCTACCTCCACCAAAGGATCTTTGCAAGAGCTGTTCCCTTTGCCTGGTGAGCTTGACCTCACCATTGAGGGCGTGTGTGTGTGTGTGTCTTTTTACTAACCATGAGTTAATCCTACAAAACGAATGGCTTTGCACGTGGGTTAGCACTTTAGGAAGTTTTTGCCTGTGACAAAACAATTCTCCTAGGCCATTAAAAAGTTCTGTTCTCTGACGGGTGTGAGGTGGTATCTCATTGAGGTTTTGATTTGGATTTCCCTGATGCCGAGCGATGTTGAGCACTTTTTCATGTGTCTGTTGGCCATTTGGATGTCTTCTTTGGAAAAATGTCTGTTCATGTCTTCTGCCCATTTCTTGATTGGATTATTTGTTCTTTGGGGGTTGAGTTTGATAAGTTCTTTATAGATTTTGGATACTAGCCCTTTATCTGTTATGTCATTTGCGGATATCTTCTCCCATTCTGCCGGTTGTCTTTTGGTTTTGTGGACTGTTTCCTTTGCTGTGCAGAAGCTTTTTATCTTGATGAAATCCCAATAGTTCATTTTTGCCCCTGCTTCCCTTGCCTTTGGCGATGTTTCTAGGAAGAAGTTGCTGCGGCTGAGGTCAAAGAGGTTGCTGCCTGAGTTCTCCTTTAGGATTTTGATGGACTCCTGTCTCACATTTAGGTCTTTCAACCATTTGGAGTCTATTTTTGTGTGTGGTGTAAGGAAATGGTCCAGTTTCATTCTTCTGCATGTGGCTGTCCAACCTTCCCAACACCATTTGTTGAAGAGACTGTCTTTTTTCCACTGGACATTCTTTCCTGCTTTGTCGAAGTTTAGTTGACCATAGAGTTGAGGGTCCATTTCTGGGCTCTCTATTCTGTTCCATTGATCGATGTGTCTGTTTTTGTGCCAGTACCATACTGTCTTGATGATGACAGCTTTGTAATAGAGCTGGAAGTCCGGAATTGTGATGCCGCCAGCTTTGCTTTTCCTTTTCAACATTCCTCTGGCTATTCAGGGTTGCTGGAGTGGTGGGGGGTGGGAGGGTTCGGGTGGCTGTGTGATAGACATTGGGGAGGGTATGTGCTATGGTGAGCGCTGTGAATTATGCAAGACTGTGAATCACAGATCTGTACCTCTGAAACAAATAATGCAATATATGTTAAGAAAAAAAAAAGAAGATAGCAAGAGGGGAAGAATGAAGGGGGGCAAATCGCAGGGGGAGACGAACCATGAGAGACGATGGACTCTGAAAAACAAACTGAGGGTTCTAGAGGGGAGGGGTGTGGGGGGATGGGTTAGCCTGGTGATGGGTATTAAAAACGGCACGTTCTGCGTGGAGCACTGGGTGTTATGCACAAGCAATGAATCATGGAACACTACATCAAAAACTGATGATGTAATGTATGGTGATTAACATAACAATAAAAAATTTAAAGAAAAAAAAGTTCTGTTCTCCCATCGTATTTTCTTAGCAGATAACATGGCTTTGGACAAAACAAAGCAAAACACATTGAAGTCTTTCCAACAATAAAAAAAATTCCATAATTTGGGAAGAAGGAGAATAAGCAGCAGCAGCAGTGGCAGAGAAGCGAGAAGAAATGGAATCTAAGACCAAATCATTATGTGAGGTTAAAGAGGATCACACTGAAATAATAAAAGCTATGTTACTAGAGTAATAAAACACACAAACCATGGCTTTTAGAAAGATAAGGAGACGTTAATAGAAGCAAAATGATAGTTTTCAGTTCTTCTCCCAGCAAATGTTAGACTGCTATGTGCCAGGCACTGTCCTAAGCGGTAGGGAGTAAGCCGTGAACAAAACCTAACACCTCTGAGCTATGGAGCTCACTTCTAATGGGTGAGAAATGACAATTTTAACTAAATATACTGAGCTCTGTGAAAAAAGATAAAGCCATGAAGGGGGTTGGAGAGAACCAAGGGAGGGATGGGTTTGCAATTTTAAATAGCATGGTCCAGTAAGATCACTTCTTTTTTTTTTAAAGATTTTATTTATCCATTCATGAGAGACAGAGGGAGAGAGAGAGAGAGAGAGAAGCAGAGGGAGAAGCAGGCTCCCAAGGATCAGGGAGCCCAATGCGGGACTCGATCCGAGGATCCCGGGATCATGACCTGAACCGAAGGCAGATGCCCAACCATCTGAGCCACCCAGGCGCCCCAGTAAGATCACTTCTAATGAGGTGACGTTTGAGCAGAAGTCTGAAGAATGAGAGAGAGAGATCCATGCTGCTCTCTGGAGAAGAGCACTCAAGGCAAAAGAAAGAGCAAGGGCAAAGGTCCTGAGGTGGGAGCAGGCCTGGCCTGTTAGAAGAAAAGCCAGGAGGCCAAGGTGGCTGAAGTGGAATGAGCCAGGAGAGTTGTAGGAGATGAGGCCAGAGAGATCATTGTAAGAACTTTGGCAGTTCTGAGTGAGATGGGGGGCCAGTCAGTGTAGGGCTTTCAGAAGAGGGATGACACAATCTGATTTCTACTATAAAAGAATCATTGAAGCTGTCATGATGATGGCAGAATGGCTGAGGGTAGCAGTGGTAATGTGAGAACAGAAGCATAGGGACAGGCAAGGAGCTACTGCAAAAATTCAGGCGTGAGATGACGTCACCTTGGACCATGATGGCCAACCTGCAGAGGAAGGAAAGATGTGATTAGATTTTGGCTGCACTTTGAAGGCAGAACTTGCAGCACTGACTCATGGGTTTGAGGGGGGATGTGAGAGAAAAGAAAGTCAACGGTGATGCCAAGACCGTGGGAGAACAGGTTTTGGGAAGTTAAGAGTTCGACTTTTGACATATTGAGGTTAACATGACTATGAGATGGCCTAGTAGTGACAGCAAAAAATGTCAAGTACTAGATGTAGGGTGTGTGTGTGTGTGCATGTGCAGGCATATCATAATTAGACCTGGTTCTGTCTCTTGGTGCCTGTGTGATCTTGGCAAGCCACCCTGCTCCTCTGGAACATTGACCCAGTCCGGCCCACTTCGCAGGGTATGGTGTTTTTAAAACATGTCCACAGTTTTTTTACCCTACTTCGAACCAAAGGTAAAGTTTAATTCCTCTCCCTTTGCACATGGAAGACCTTAGTGACCAGCTCCTAACAAGTCAAATGCACAAATGATACAATGTGACTTCCAAGGCTACGTTAGAAGAGCTACTGCCTTGTTCTCACTCTGGGGACACTCACCCTTGGAACCTAGCCACTCCGTGGTGAAAAAGCCCAGGTCACAAGCAGAGGCCACGTAGGTGTTCCAAGGCACAGCCTCTGCTAATGTCCCAGCATCCAGTGCCGGACACGTGAGGGACGGGGCCTTCAGAGGATTCCAGCAGTCCTGCTGATGCCGAGTGGAACAGAGACAAGCTCTTCCTACCAAGCGCTGCCCAAATTGTGGGTCTGAGAGCAAAATAACTGTGGTTGCTTTGGGTCGGTATGTTATGCAGTGATAGAGAGCTAAAGCTGTAGGAAGTTGTGAAAGCATTTTGTACACCGGAAATGGATCATTAGTCTTAGACATCCTGAGCTCATCTCATGACTCCAGCTACGAGTTCTTCTGAGCTGGCTGTCGTCTCAGGCCAGGCTCTGACTCTTTCCAGCAGCAGGTAACATTACCCATGACACCTCACAGCCGTCATCTGGCTCCAGGCCTCCTCTCACACCCCGCCTCCATCAGCTGCCCCCTTTGCTCCCACCACTTAGGACTCCTTCAACACACATTATCCAGCTATGTCTCTGCACTTTTTCTCATACTTGCCTCCTGGCTGAACAGCCTTCTCCTTGGGCTGCAGGGACTCGCTTCACCCAATCTTATCGAAGGCAGGACCCCAAACCTTCCCGTGGGGAAGAGCTTCTTCCCACGTGTCTGTCGAAGTCTGAGGGCCGCTTGCTACAAATACGCCGGACCCAGTGCCTCTCAGCAATACAGTCCCAGTGGAATGAGGTGGAAAGGGACCGCCACCACCCACCGATGGAGAGAGAAGAGAGGAAAGGAGCTGGAGCAGTCCATGTGAGTTTGGGGCAGTGATTTCGGAGAGATCAGGTGGTCTCCAGCTCCCTGTAAGGCATATCCACCAAACTTTATTGGTTCCCAAGCACACCTCACTTATGTTCAAGGATGAGTCCTTTCCCACAGAAGGTCTGCTGTTTTGCTGACTGTCCGCCCTGTCCACACTCCTGCTGAGCCGACCCATCCTTCGGAGCCTGATTTCCACAGCCGCTCCTGCCAGGCACACAGCTGTTGTGGGCCACTGGCCACCTGCTGGGCCGTGCACGGCCTGCACGGTAGGCGATCATCTGTTGGGGGAATAAGTGAAAACTGCAAGTGTGCTTTGTGAATGTCTTCCTAGCTTTTGATCTGGTGCCTGGACCTTCCTTCCCACGCCACCCCTCCCAGGCCCAGCAGCACTCGGAGCCCCCTAGATGACGTATAGTGGCAGGAGGCCCCTTCCCTTGTGTTACAGGGATAATGTAGATGCTCACAGACCTCGTCAGCCTGCAGGGATGAAAGAGGCCAGAACATCACTTGGACATACACGTTGCCAGCTCAGTACCGCACCATCCTCGCGCAGGTAACTGCTGGGCTCAGAATCATCACAAGCGCACTCTGCCCTTGGCGTCTGTGGCAGTCCCAGCGTTGTCCATGCTTCCGCAGCGGTCAAAGCTGCTGCTCATGCTGCCTCCTCCACTCTGCCTGGACATCACGTGGGCAGACGCTTACCTTGCGGGGCTGGCCTCGGAATGCCTCCTAATATCCTGCCAGACTGCTGGTCGGTGTCTGTTTCCCTCATACTCCCCCTGCCTTTTCACTCGTAGGAGGATAGAGAAACTGGTCTCCCCTCCACTATGTCGCTCCCTTAGCTGAGAATCACTGCTGAGTCCTGAGGTGGTGCGTTATTTAGATTCTTGTTTTGTTTTGTCTACATCTATGGATACACACAGACCCTGGGGCCAGAGCCATGACCTGTCTGTATCATTCAGACTCTGAGTTGAGGCTCATTCTTCATTTCAGGTTCCTTTGTGCATTCAGCTGCTAGCCACCAAGTGGCTGTGTTTAAGGGACTATGGCAGTAACTTGTATTAATTTTGCATTGCTGTGTTACAGATTACTGCAATCTTAGTGGTTTAACACACCATACATACGTTCGCAGTGTTGGAGGTCAGAAGACTGCAGTGAGTATGCAGGGCCTTCTGGAGGCCCTGAGGGAGAGTCCATTTCCATGCCTTTTCCAGCTCGTAGAGACCACCCACATTCTTTGGCTCGTGGCCCTACATCATCCCAACCCCAACATCTCCTTCCCTGACTCTGACCCTCCTGCCTTCCTCTTACAAGGACCCTTGTGATTACATTGGGTCTGCCTGGGTAATCCAGGATAACCTCCCACATCTCTAAATCCTTAGCTCAATCACATCTACAAAGTGCCTTTGGCCATATAAGGAAGGTAATATATTCTGAGGTTTGGGGGATAAAGACATGGGGAGCTGCTATTCTGCCTGCCACGCTGGGTATCCTGCTGAAGGGATTCTATCTGAGGGAGGCATACTCTTGTCCTGCAATTTACCCTCAGGCACTCACCCTTTCCCTCCCCGTTTGCTAAATACACCTGTTCATACCTGAACCCAATTGTGGGCCAAGTTCAAGTTCTTTTCTCAAGAGCTTCCTCTTCAGCCCCCTTGTAAATCAGAATGGACATATTTTCCCTTCCGGGGGGCCTAATCCACCCTCAGACGTAGGGCCCCTGGCTCTCCTGTTAGTGTCACAGAGAGAACTCAGATACTCAGCTAAGAATCTGGAGTCCCTGCTACATGTGTGTACATCCACATATAATCCTAGGGAAGCTTCCTACCTCTCCCCCCGCCCCCAGCCCACTCTCCACCCATCCCCAGCCTATTCTGTACACCAGGTGACTGACCTCCACGAACCACGTCCATGAGCGCTCTTGTCCTCTGGCTTCCTGTTGGGATTCAGCCAATGGGAATTCTGGCAGGAGATGGGAAGGTGGAGGAGAGCGCAGGCAGGGTTTGCCTCCCCCTAACTCCCTCCCTGCGGGGCTGCCCTGGACTAAGGCATTCCTCACTGAAGGCCTCAGCTCCTGCCGGCCCCTGTGGGTTCAGGCAACTGCTCTTCCCCACCTCCCCAGATATCCAGGCCGTAGGGATAGCCCCAGATTTCACACGATTTCTTGTGGTTTCCCCAAACTCTGCCCACACCTTTGTAAAGACCCTCCATTAAACTCTTCTCAAATTACCCAGTTGGAGTGTGTCAACTCTTTTCTGATGGGCTTCTGACTGTTCCATTCTCCAAAACGTAACTCAGATGTCCCCCAAGCTTGCTGGGCCTAAAGGAATGATGTCATGATATAATTTAGATCTGAGTGTTGGCAGCTTACTAACCACACACCTGAGTCACCGCACAAACTCAGTTCCCTTTCAACCTTCTAGAATTCTTGAGTCCCCAGGGATTGCTCACAACTGGTCACTCCTTACATTTCCTCCATGCCTCCTCTGCTCGGGCTGTGGTCCAAGACACTATTGACAGAATGGAGTTTTTCAGTTCTTTTGGGAGCCAGGCTCTCCCTGAGACCCCAGTACTTTCTCCAAGGCAGACTGAGGTGGTTTGGGTAGGCTGCAGATATGGGAATCAAAGCCATGTGACTCTGAATCTGACTTAACTTATACATGTGCACACCTACTTTCTTTCCTGATCAACTATTTGCCAACACCTCTTCTGTACCAAGAGCCCCCTGGTTTATGGAGAAAATGGAGCCATTGGGCAGGAATTGTGGGAGGCCACGCCCCATCCCACATCCACAAGTATAACCACTTCACCATTCATCCTCATGCACCTTCCTCATCTCAGAAGACACGTTTCTCTTTCTGCTCTTTCTGTTCAAGGCTCATCTCTGTATCTCTGCTCTTGGCCCCACGCCCTCCTGTCTCCTCTGAGAGCTGTCTCTATCTAGCGCAAGGAGCTAATTCCTCTTTCCACATCTTTGAACTCTCCTCTATGGAAATACTCCTCTTTTCTTGTAACTGTTCTCAGAGTTTTCCCAGCATCAAGAAGGAGGAGGAGGGGGCAACATCCTCCTTTGTTCTAGAGTTGGCTATTTCTGCCTCTCCTTCTCTTCTCCCCCAAGTTACCCAAAAGAACTACCTTACACTTCTAGCTCCATATCCTCATTTCTCACCCTCAACCCACTTCTATTTCACTCCTGCCCTTCTGGGGCCAAGGAACTTCTTAAATGCCAAACCCAATAGGCATCTTTCATCCCCATCTTATGGGACTTCCCCACTGCATTGAGCTGTTTGGACCTTCCATCTCCTCCCCCTAGGGTAGGGTCCTGGTAGCAGAGACTTTGAACTTCCCACCATGGGTTCCTTTCTCTCTTCTTTTTTTCCACACCCCACCCCTGCCCCGAGCTGTAACAGAGAACACAGCTGCCCGGCTGGATTCTACACTCCCCCCCAGACTTCCCAGAGCTAAGTGTGGCACTGTGACTTGTGAGGGGAGCAGAAGGGATGTGGCAGCTTCCTGGCCTTACCCTTGGGGTTGTGGACGCAGAAATGGGAGCCTCATTTTAAGGACTGTAGCATCAAGCCACCAACCTAAGTCCCAGATGACTCTTTGGAACAGAGTTGGTCCTGCCTGCTGTGAACTACTCATATCTGGACTTTTCACATGAGAAAAATAAACTCAGGTCTCATTTAAGTTATTGTACTCTGGGACTTTGTTACAGCAGCTTACCCTGTACCCTAAGTAATATAGTATTGCCTCAAGAGCAGTCAATCTGGAGGCTTTTTAAAGCCTACCTCACCCCCAATCTAATTTAGATCCTCTCACACTCTCTTATAGCACCCTGTACTTCTCCTTCAAAGCACGTATCACAACTTGCAATTAAATAATTATTTGGGTAATGCAGTGTTGATTGCTTTTCCCACAGCTCTCTGCCTGCCTTCCTTTTTATCTCGCAGAATCCCGATGTTACTCAGGAACTCATAGCTTCCTCATTCTGATTCCTGCTGCAGGAAAAGATGAGTGTAAGCCCATCAGATTGTCTCTCTTAGATTTTGATGAAGTAAGGAACGAATAAGAAGACACTTATCAAAAGGATCTAAGATGGAAAGTTCACGTGGGGCTACCGCGGACCACGTGCAAACCAAAACTAAGAATGAGAGTGACGGGCAGGTAGGAAAGGAGCAGGTGCATGAGGTGCAGGCAGTGGTGCCTGTGCTGACCTGTGCATCATGTCCGCTGAGGATCTGCAGCCCCCTGGATTCAGGGTTATGTCCCAGTTCCATTCTCTGTCCTTGGTCCTCCACAGCTAGCATCTACAATTATCCCGGCAATACACCATCTTTCCCTGGGTTAACAAGAGTGCACACTTGTTTCTTATCATCAAGCAGGTCTAGATAAAGCAGTAACTTTGGGCAAATTTATTCAAAAAGGTTTTTGAAGACCTACTACGTTCTAGGGCACTCCTATATGCACTGGGGTCCGAGGGAGAACAAGATGGGCTGCCTAAAGCATCTTTCTGAGAAGCAAAGTCAACTACACTCCTCGACCTGCTTCTAATTCTTCAATGGCTCCTCATTGACTTCAGAATAAAGCCCTAAATCCTAAAGGTTTACAGGCAACCTGGCATGAAACAGCCTCTGTCTATCATTTGAATCTCAATTCTGTTACTTTACCCCTCCTTCCATTTCCACCAGATCAGCTCACACTCAAGTCCCCCAGTGTACAAGCCTCTCTCATGCTTGCAAGCTTTTGCACCATACTCTTCCATTTACTTGAGTGTGGTAAGCAACAGCATGAGACAAGGATAAGGGGGGTGATGAAGATCAAATAATATTACCACCTGAGCACTCGTATGTACTTTATATATATTCTTCTTAACCTTTGTCACAATATCGCAAAGGACATTCTGTTTCCCTCATTTTACAGATGTGGAAACTGAGGCTTCGGTACTTCAGTAAACTGCTTCAGATCCCACAGTTAAGCAGTGGCAGAGCCAACATTTGAATCCAAGCTATTTGACGCCAAAGGACAAGCTGTCTAAGCCAGCTGTCATCTTTTGGCCACTCTTTTGAGCTCAGCTTCTGGACGCAGACAGCCGTGGGTTTGGATTTGGGGTTCTGCCGTTTCCTGAGTGGGTGGCCTTGAGCAAGTCACTCAATGTCGCTGAACCTCAGTTTCCTCATCTGTAAAATGAGGTCATCAACAGAACCTACCTCAGAAAGTTATAAGGTGCTTGGTATCGTGCCTGGCCCAGTGCATTTGGTGAAGGTAGATAACCATTTCCTTATCATCATCTTTACCTTCTTCACTTAGGCCAGTAGCTCTCTCCTTCGCCCCACCCAGGTCGGAGCTCTGCATCTTGTCACAGACACAGCCCAAGAGCTGCTTCTCTGCGGGGCCTCCTGGGGCCAGGCTTCCACGAATCTGTGGAAGGAAGCTTGGGCCGCCAGGGGAATGGCCTGTAATTGATCCCAGTTAGAGGTGGACAGGCCCTGTCCTCCTCGGCTGGGGCCTCAGGAAGCAGGGCTTTGCCTGATTTATGTCCCTGTTGCACCGAGGATGACCTGGTGACCTCTCTACGTGTTCTAGCATCAGACAAGGCCATAAAACGGAATTGGTGTTGCACGTTTTTTCCTATCGGGGCCGACTTGTCCACTGCTGCACCCCACTTAGGTCAATCCTCTGCAGGGCCCTCCCCGGGAAAGGTTGGTGTGTGTGGCCTGTCCGTGCAGTCAGGCTTCTGGGAGTTCAGGGACAGTGTACAGAAGGGAAATCACAATCTCCTATGCTTTCATGGCTTCCGTGACCATCTTCAGTGAAAGACACCCAATCCACTTCCTGAACCTATAGCTCCCCCACCCAGCCTCAGACCCAGATGTCCATGGCCTGCTGGCCTCCTCCTCCCGCACGTCTGAGGTCATCATGTTCACCTCTCTGCCGGCTCTTCTCCCTTCCCTGGGTGGCACCACCCCTGCGCTGAGGGGGCCGCTTCCTCCCTGGCCTGGTGCAACATCTTTGAACAGACTCCTCCACAGCTCTGACCTCCCCATTTTGTGATTAGAACAACTTCTTGCAGGCTTCACTATTATGCAAATCTCTGTCTCCTCCAATAGACTGCGAAGTCCTAGAGGCAAGAGACCACGTCTGATCCATCTCTGTACCCCCAAGACCTAGCACAGGGCCTGGTACAGAGGACAAGCCACAAACCTTTGATGAAGGAATAAGGGGATGGGTGGATGGATGGGCGGATGGATAGATGGATGGATGGATGGATGGCAGATGGATGGATGAAGGAACATAGAAGGGTATCTTTCGAGGTAGTTTTCAAATAAAGAATAGGGCTTCTTAAGAGGGACCCCAAAGTTCTGCTAGGAAGAGTGAAATTAGATATTAGCATCTTAGAGCCAGATTAACCTTATTAATTGCATACTCTGAGCTATACTCAGAGCTCTTCCATGTGCAGACAACTGAGACCCAGAGAGGTTAAAGAACTTCCCAAAGGTGAACAGTGATTTAGTGGCAGACCCTGGACCAGACCCCAAACCTCCCACCCCAACTCTCTGTAGCTTCTCCCTCTCTTTCTATATGCTGAGCTTAAGTGAGCTCTTCACAAACTCCAGAGCTTGGCTTCCAGAAATGCACTATAGAAGGCAGAGGGTCTTGGGGCGTCTGGGTGGTGCAGTCACTTTAGCATCCCACTCTTGGTTTCCGCTCAGGTCCTGATCTCAGGGTCATGAGATCGAGCCTGCATCGTGAGATCGAGCCTGCATCGTGAGATTGAGCCCTGCATCGTGAGATCGAGCCCTGCATCGAGCCCCACGCTCAGCGTGGAGTCTGCTTAAGAATCTCTCTCCCTCAGGGCGCCTGGGTGGCTCAGTCTTTGAGCATCTGCCTTCGGCTCAGGTCGTGATCCCAGGGTCCTGGGATCGAGCCCCCACATCGGGCTCCCTGCTCGGCGGGAAGCCTGCTTCTCCCTCTCCCACTCCCCCTGCTTGTGTTCCCTCTCTCACTGTGTCTCTCTCTGTCAAATAAATAAAATCTTTAAAAAAAAAGGATCTCTCTCCCATTCCTTCTGTGCCCTCTCCCCACACTCTCTCTCTCTCTCAAATAAATAAATAAATCTTTAAAAAACAAAAAAACAAAAGTCTGCTTAAGAATCTCTCTCCCTGTAAGTCGGAGGGGGAGACGAACCATGAGAGACGATGGACTCTGAAAAACAAACTGAGGGTTCTAGAGGGGAGGGGGTGGGGGGATGGGTTAGCCTGGTGATGGGTATTAAAGAGGGCACGTTCTGCGTGGAGCACTGGGTGTTATGCACAAACAATGAATCATGGAACACTACATCAAAAACTAATGATGTAATGTATGGTGATTAACATTACAATAAAAATTTAAAAAAAAGAATCTCTCTCCCTCTCCTTTTTTTTTAAAGATTTTATTTATTTATTTGAGAGAGAGAGAATGAGAGATAGAGAGCACGAGAGGGAAGAGGGTCAGAGGGAGAAGCAGGCTCCCTGCTGAGCAGGGAGCCCAATGCGAGACTCGATCCTGGGACTCCAGGATCATGACCTGAGCTGAAGGCAGTCGCTTAACCAACTGAGCCACCCAGGCGCCCATCTCCCTCTCCTTCTGTGTCCTCTCCCCACACACACACACACACACACACACTCTCTCTCTCTCAAATAAATAAATAAATCTTTAAAAAACAAAAAAAACAAAAATAAGGCAAAGCGTCTTCCAGACTATCTACAAGGTTTTATTAACAATGTGATCCATAGCAGAAAAATTGAAATGAGCTTCTCAGAATTTGCAGTTGGAGAGTAGCATAAGACTATATGATGGTGTGGCCCTTATCTTCTCTGAGCCTCAGTTTCCTCACCTGCAAAATGGGAATAAGAATAGCATCTGTCCTGGCAGAATACATGTTTTTTTCACTTTAGGCTCTTGCAGTGGATTGTATTATTATTCCCAACTATTTGCTGCACTCCTAGTGAAAAGATGATCCATCTCTGCCCATAGCAATGAGACTTGCAGTGCTTCTCTGTGGGGAGACTGTACCTCACTAACCCCCTTGGTGTCAGCCTAGGCCATTCGCTTCCTTTGACCAATGGAACGTGAATAGACATGACATATGCCACATCCCAGCAGAAGCTTTAAGAGTCATTGCAAGATTCAGCCATGGCATTTTCTCTTCTGTCTCTGGACTGATATAGGGGCCACTCCTTTGGTCTGAGACACAGAATGTGAACACGTATAGAACAGAACTTCAAATAACCTGCAGCTGTCATGGAGCATAAACAAGAAATAACCTTCATTGCTGTCAGCCGTTGAGATCGTAGGGTGGTTTCTGCTGCTAAGCCTAGCAAATGCTGCCTAATAATCTTTTGTTTATAATAGAGACAGACTCATTTGGGACCTCTTAAGACAGAGGATAGGGTTTGTGGTAATGATATCCACAAAATGCACCAAATCCCAGGTATTCCTAGAGCTAAGTATTCGTAGTCTGCCATAATAAGAGACTCCAAAATAAAAATCTTGGGATGCCTGGGTGGCTCAGTGGGTTAAGCATCTGCCTTCGGCTCAGGGCATGATCCCAGGGTCCTGGGATGGAGCCCTACATCAGGCTCCTTGCTCAGCGGGGAGCCTGCTGCTCCCCCTGCCTGTGCTCTCTCTCTCTCTGACAAATAAATAAATAAAATCTTTAAAGACATTAATTAATTAATTAGTTGAATTAATTAATTAAAGTACACATTTACTTCTCTCCTGAAACAGAAGATGTAAGTGGCTGGTTCAGGATGGTTAGGCAGCTCAGCTCCATGGCTGCCCAAAGATCCAGGTTCCTTCCAACCTGCTGCCCCTGCTACCTTCCATGGTGTTCTCCTCATCTGCACCACATCACCTTCCAGCCTGCAGGAAGAAGAGGAGAGAGAGCAGGGGTGACCAGTTCTCCTTTTAAGGATGTACAGAGAACCAGCCCACACCACTGCTGCTCACAGGCCACTGACCCGATCTTCCTTACGTGACCATGGGTTGTGTAATATAGGGCGCAGCTGTAGATCACAGCGAGTGTCCAGCCACATGACTATGAGCGTAATGAAACAAAAGTGCACCTTCTATTAGTAAAAAAAGAAGGGGACAATTCGGTGGTGTTCAGAGCTGGCTTACACAGGCTCAGGAGAGCCCATCACATGTATTGCCCACCCCCCAGTTCAATACTTATTGACATGACCTGAAATTGGCCTTAGTGGGAGTACACCACAGAAATAGGTGAGCACTACAAATCCGGACTCCCCACCCTGACCTGCCAGAGAGCCCACTGTTACACATTTGCTTGCGTGGAGGGTGACAGGTAGTGAGAGGTAATCAGCACTCTCTGCCACGATTGGGCCACTGTTTCTTGGTGTTTTCTCTGCTGCCTTCTCTCACTTCCGAGCAACTTCCTCACCTTCTGCTCTACAAGAAGTCCTCCTTGGTTCAAATTTGTGCGTGCAGCTCATCTTGCTTACATCTTTCTTGCTCTATCTGGCCAGACGCCTCCACCTGGGCTCCTCAGCTATGTCCAGGGGTGGAGGGGCTGGATGGGGATCATGCCCAAAGCTTCCTTCAGAGGAGCTGCAAGCAGAACCGACCCCAGAGGCAGACACTGTGTGCAACTGAGGAGCGAAAGTTCTTTCTCTGTCCCTACCATGCAGTTTAGGTTGCAGGAGACCATCTTTATGCAGTTTGTTAAATATTCCTGTGTATTGTGATAAAGTACCCATAACATAAAATTTACTATCTTAACCATTTTTAAGTGTACCGTGCAGTGATATCAAATACATTCGCAACGCTGTGCAACATTACTCCCATCCATCTCCACATCTCTGATACTCCTTTTGTCTCTCTTGTGACTAGATGGCCCAGTTTGGTGAAAGAGGCACTTGCTGAGGTGGCAGGAGTCCTCTGGCTGAGGCATGGCTGTGCCCTATATCACAAGGGCAGTAATTTGCGGTATAGACAGGACAGTGGTGATTTGCAGGAGACCTGAGGTCCACACCCAAGGATCAGGAAAAGTGGCTAGATGAGCACTCCCCGCAGCAAGGCAATCCAGGAGGAAAGAAAGAACGCAGACCTCAGAGTCAGACAGCACCCAGAACCTAGCCCTGTCTCTTGGTGACCTTGGACAAGTCCACCTAACACCATGTTCTTCATAAACGCCGTGCCTTCTGGGCCTGAGCAGTTCTTGCCTCGCTTTGGCTGATTAGTGCCTGAAGCCCTTCGGGGGCCTCTAAAAGTGGGTATCTGTATGATCCTCTCTCACAGACCCTGGTCTTCTTTTTTGTACCCTAGTCAGGTTTTACCTTATCTCCTAATTTTTCATCTGTGTCTGTACTAATCTAGATGTGCCATTATTTTTGTTCAGCATTGTGACCTGAGTACTGAACCCAGGATTGGCACAAAGCAGCCATTCAAAAAAAATGTGTTAAATGAACGATTGACCTAGGTTAGTTAGCTTCTTTAAATCTTACCTGTAAACAGGAGGGTATTTAAAATATCTAACTAGTGAAGCAGAGGCAAGAACCCATTGGTAAACATGCCAAGGGTTTAAGCCAGAGTCCTTGCTATGCCTGGTATCAACCTTTTAGTTGCTGGATGGTGTGGAGGTCTGGGGGATCCCAGGGAAGAAACTAGGGTACAAGGGAGCCAGAGGGGCACTTAGGGGACTTGGAGCAACACACAAGAAAAAAAAATTTTTTTTACTAAATTAACAAGCACTTGAGTCTGTGCTGGTGCAAGCCAGCTAAAAGTCATTCCTGCCTATAAATTGGAGGAACTGATACCTAGCGGATCAAAAGGGGTGCTGGGGAAGACATCAATCAGCCCTGTGACACCCTAGGAGAGGCAGGCCCGAGGAAAGAAAACACCAAAAGCTTAGAACATACTAGAACAGGAATGGCTGCTCCTCACCTTCCTGCTCTCACCCCAACCCCCATCCCCAAGAGAGACAGACAAGTCCTAGTAACCAGTTCCAGGTGTGGGGGCGGAAACCAGCTCAATTTGGGAAGGGTGTCAGCGACTGAGGAATTGCAAATATTAAAGAACAGAACGGGAAGAGGTGGCATGGCTCTCAGGAGATCCCTCCTTAACTAAGGAGAGTTAGAAATAGGGGTCCCTCCCATGGAAGGCCTGGCCAGGCCCCCTCTAGCGTTCAAGACCCAAATCCCTTCGCTCCTAAAGTTCTCTGACCCAAAATCTCATTCAAGCTCAGCAGAGACAATTCGATCCCGAGACCCCAGATTTGAATTTTCTTCCCCCTCGAGTAGCCCTTGAAAAACTGATCTCTTGGGGCGCCTGGCTGGCTCAGTTGTTAAGCGTCTGTTTCAGCTCAGGTCGTGATCCCGGGGTTCTGGGATCGAGCCCCCCATCGGGCTCCCTGCTTGCTCAGTGGGAAGCCTGCTTCTCCCTCTCCCACTCCCCCTGCTTATTTTCCCTCTAGCGCTGTTTCTCTCTCTGACAAATAAATAAATAAAATCTTAAAAAAAAAGAAAGAAAAGAAAAACTGATCTCTTGAACATGGAAGACCCAGTTGCTGAGGGGTACAACCTGCCTTCCAGGCACCAGGTGAAAACGGGAGACACCCTACATCTGACTTCAACACAAAGAAGAATTTACTAGAAGGATAGAGGATGTGTCACAGAATCCCAGGTTAGGGACAGCATAGGGAGGCAGTCAGGAACCTCAGCACCCTAAAAACTAGCCATTGGCTTTGCTTTTCTTTCTTGCTGCAGACTGATTGGTTCTTTTTCCTAATATGCACGGTGCAAAATGTCCACTGCCAACCACTCCTAATATCACTTCCATTCAAGAGAGCAGCCAAAAGGCAAGCAGCAAGGCCTCAGCTCCATTCCGGAGTCTTGGACATAGGATGTGATTGGCTCAGCTTGGGTCTGTTGCCTGCCCTGACCAATTATCTGTGGCCTGGGGTGAGGGGCGGAATCACAGGTGTGTTTAACTGCTCTTCTCCCGGCCCTGTGGTTATAGGAGAGGCAGAACCCATTCCTAGAACAGTGATACTAAGCAAGCAGTAGACACAGGTACCTTCTACATGTGATTTGTCCTATGTCACTTAGCTAGAAAATGGCACACCAGGTCGAAACGATTTCTATGTTCTTTCCATTTTGCTCCGTTTCAAGGAGCAAACGAAGGTCATCACACCGGAGGGACACCAGAAGAGAAGCCGAGAGCTGCAGACTACAATGAGGTTCAGGAGGCAGTGAGTAGAACTGTGCTTCCGAGGTCTGGCTTCCCTGTTAGACTATAACTGGGGAGGATGGTGTGTGTCTAGCAAGGGTCTCGGCAGGTAGGAATACTCAGTATTAATAAAGGAAGAGAAGGAAGGATGGAAGGAAGGGAGGAAGGGAGGGAGGGAGGGAGGAAGGACTGTACTTCTAAATCACTTGTAGTTTAGTAAGAAGAAAGATTGCAATAGCAAGCAACATTTATTGAGCACTTCGTATTTTCAGACTTCACATCAAATCAATGAGTTGAATATTATTATTACCTTTTATAGATAAGATACCGAGGCACAGAAAGGTTAAGAAGTGCACCCCAGTTCACTGGGTTAGTGGCAGAATGGTTGCAAGTCTAAGCAGCCTGGCTCCAGACTCCCCCATGAGTAACCTCTGCACCGCACAGCCTCTCAAGATGTCAAGAGCCCAGCCCAGACCTAGAGAATCAGACTCTCTGAGGGTGGGACCTGGGAATCTGCATTTGACCAAGGTTCACAGGTGATTCTGATGCACAGCCAGAGTCAGACCTAAGACTGTGGATCTAAAAAGTAGCAGCAAGTCTGGGACCACGTGATTAGAACAAATAAGGCTACCTCCAGGATATTCGAGTTTGTCTGATCGTGTGAACATGAGGCCTGCTGAGGAGGCCTCCTCTTTGTGAGGAGGGAACCCAAACCCAGATCAATCACAAAGAACCCTCTGGAGACCTGTAAGCCGAAGGCCAACTCAGGAGACCGGCCTATGAGACACTTGCTGAAGGGGCTCCAGCCACTGGCCACCGTCCTCCCAAGAGCCGGGCCTGACTGTGTACCTGCCTAGTTCCTGGACTTTGATCTCCCATCTGACCTCCTTCTCACCCCTGCTCTGATCTGACAACTCCTGCTGGGTTGACCCCATCTTTGACCCAAGCCTGCCCCAGTTTTCAGTCTCACTGCTCCAGGCTGACATCTCACAGGGTGACAGCTCGAGGCAGGACAATATTCGGATCGGCCACCAATAATGGGAGCAAGATGCCATGTCTTCTACTGATGGAGTGACAAATGGAATAGTCATGTCAAATGAACTGTGGATTTCAGAGTGGAATTCGGGGACCTGACCCCAGCTCTGCAACCATCACTGAGCGTGGAATGTCAAAATAGCAATAAACAGCCCTTGGTCTTAACTGGAGCAATGTTCTTACATTCACCGAGCAAATGGCTATTGGGTGCTGATTCCATGACAGTTTCTGTGTCAGCCCTGGGAACAAAAAAGATGAACAAGACATTGTCTCTGCCCTCAAGGAGTTTCTGTATGCCTGATTCCGCTGTGGCATCCAGAGAAGATGATGCCTCGAAGATTAGCCAAAGAATTGGTCCAAAAAAGAAAAAAGCCTGCCGGATTGCACTTTCGGATAAGGAATGGTTCTAGCTTTGTCCAAGGTTCCAAAGTCCCTCAATGACAGGACCTGCCTATGGAAGTCTGGGGGAGCTAGTTCTGAGCCTCAGAACACAAACAGCTTTTTAAAAACAAGATCTGTGGGTGCCTGGGTGGCTCAGTCGGTTAAGCCTCTGTCTTTGGCTCAGGTCATGATCCCAGGGACCTGGGATCAAGCCCCAAGTCAGGCTCCCTGCTCAGCTGGGAGCATTCTTCCTCTCCCTCTGCCACTCCCCCTGCTTGTGTGCTCTCTCTCCTCTCTCAAATAAATAAATAAAATCTTAAAACAAAACAAAACAAAAAATGAGATCTGTCTGTGCACCAGAGGCTTAAGCCCAGGGGTTGGGTAGCCTTCCTGGTAGGTATCAAAAGGGCTCAGGATTAGGCCTTGGGCTCTCCCATTCTGTTCTTGGCAGGATGCAATCCTAGACAATTCACACTCCCTCCCTGGGCTTCAGTTCCCTCAGACCATTTCCTTTCTCTCTGAATGAATTCTCTCCAGCCGTTCAAAATGTATTTGATAAATGTGTGTTGAATGAATGAATGAACCTCTGAGGTCCCTTCCAGCTCTGATACTGTGAGTCTATGAGCTGGAAACATCTTTGGGAAAGAATCTTAAGGACACCTGGCTGGCTCAGTGGATGGAGCATGTGACTCTTGATCTCGGGGTTGTGAGTTCGAGCCCCACATTGGGTGTAGAGATTACTTAAAAATAAAGTCTTTAAAAAAAAAAAAAAAAAGGAGGGCGCCTGGGTAGCTCAGTTGGTTAAGCGACTGCCTTTGGCTCAGGTCATGATCCCGGAGTCCCGGGATCGAGTCCCGCATCGGGCTCCCTGCTCAGCAGGGAGTCTGCTTCTCCCTCTGACCCTCTTCCCTCTCGTGCTCTCTATCTCTCATTCTCACTCTCTCAAATAAATAAATAAAATCTTTAAAAAAAAAAAAAAAGGAAAGAATGAAAATGAAATTGGCCAAGAAGAAAAAGTTTAGTCCCATTCCTAAGCGACCCTGGGTCACACTCCATTCTCCAGATATGATCTGCTCCTTATGGACAACCTCACCTTTCTTTTCATCCCCTTCCCTCATTTTCCATCTCCTCTGCACATATTGTTGTGGGTTGAATCGTGTCCCCCAGAAAAGGTGAAAAGATATGTTCAACTCCTAACCCCTGACACTGGAGAATGCAACCTTATTTGGAAATAGGGTCTGTAGATGTAATGAAATTAAGATGAGGTTACACTGGGTTAGGGTGGGCCCTACTCCCATAGAACTGGTGTCCTTACAAGAAGAGGGAAATTGGGACACAGATGCACAGGAAGAATGTCATGTGAGGATGGAGGCAGAGACGTGAGTAATGCATCTATAAGCCAAGGAATGCCAAGGATTGCCAGCGCCACCAGAAGCCAGGAGAGAGTCATGGGAGACATTCTCCCTTTGAGCCCCAGAGAAGAAACCAACCCTACAGATGCCTTGATTTTGGGAGTCTGGCTCCGAATTGTGAGAGAATAAGTTTGTGTTGTTTTAAGCCACTTAGTGTGTGGCAATTTGTTATGGCAGTCCTAGGAAACTAATATATGGCTCCAAGGCCATTATTTGGAAATCACCTAACTGATGCATGTTAGCAGAGCCCTAAAAAGCACCAGTGGCCCTGACAGCTCTCCAAATGTTCATTGCAGATGAGTCATCATTGTGCCTATTGCGGATCTCTGAAACCAAGAAGCCTGACTCCCCCATGGGAAGGAAGAAGGCCTTCCACAAGATTAGCAGGAAGAGGGTGCTGGGGAGGTGGGGGGTTGCCAGCTGCTTTTCTTCCCCACTGGGGAAAGCCCAAAAAAGGGGACTATCATCACTATTAAATGTCACAGTCATTTCCTTTCGCTCACTCAGTAAGTATACGCAGAGCACTTAGGGTGCTGGGTGCTGCTGGGCGCTGGTGGAAAGCATGCGCGTGTGGATGGGGGAGGCACACTACAGAAATAAAGCACACTTTCCATGAGTTTTATGAGCCACTCTGAAGTCGGAAACCTGGGGCATGGTGGGTTACCAGCATGGACTTGGGAATCAGACAGTCCTGCCTGAATCCTGGCCGCTGACTTCCATTGTGATCTTGGCCAAGTTACTTAATCCCTCTGGGTCTTTGTCTTATTGTAAGTATTAAATAAGATGAGGTATATAGCACAAGGCCCGAGTAAGTGCACAATAAATGTTATTTTCATTATAGGAGAGCAAAGATGTTCACGAGAAACAGCTCAATAAAAGGGCAAGGTGATTATGATCAAGCAGGACCCCATCACCTCTTGCCTAACACTATCTGATCAAATGCTCAGAGCAACTCTGGGAGGTAGTCTCAATTTACAAATAACATAACTGTCGGGGTGCCTGGGTGGCTCCATCGGTTAAGTGTCTGCCTTTGGCTCCTCTGGTGATGAATCCAGAGTCCTGGGATCGAGCCCCGCATCAGGCTCCCTGCTCAGTGGAAGTCTGCTTCTCCCTGTCCCTCTGTCTGCTGCTCCCCCTGTTTGTGCACACGCGCTCTCTCTGTCAAATAAATAAATAAAATCTTAAAGAAAAAAAATAATGTAAGTGTGGTTTAGGGATGTAAAAACTTGGCCAAGTTCACAGAACAAGAAAAGTGGCAGAGTCTGTTCAAACTAGAGTTAGCAAGCACATACTCTTCTTATTCCTGGGCAACCTTTATTTGCAAGTCAGGATGGGGGTGGGTGGGGCAGCATCTGGTTGGGGGAGAAAGGGTCTAGAGCACTTTGCTTAAGGCTGTGCCTTCCTCAAAAGTACATTGTTTGTACTGGACTTACACGTTTATTTTGTTTAATTAGCAAATACAGCTCTAGTGCTTAGTATAAGGGGTGCTAAGCACTTTATGTTAGTAACTTATTTACCTTCACAAGAGACTAGAGGGTGGGCACTGTTTCATTCCCATTTTGCAGATGTGGAAATTGAGACCCAAAGAGGTTAAGCAACTTTTCCAAGGTAGTGGAAGCAGGATTCACACTTGCTCCTTTAGGTCCAAGTTGTATGCTCTTAACCACTCTTCTATACTGCCTTATCTTTTGGAGTGGTGGTGGGTTGACTGTCCAAGTGTGTATACCCGGGGGGTGGGGGGTTGAGGGAATTAACACCCCACACCAGCCACCCTTTGGTGCTATTCCTGCAATAAGACCGTGAGTAATTTGACCCTATATGGTGAATGGCAGGATAGGGGCTGTTTAGCCCTGGGTTTCTCTGAGTCAACAGCTTTTCATCCCTGCCCCACTTCCTGAAAACTCTTTGCTCCTCAGCTTTGGAAATCCTTTGAGCACAAAGAGCTCATTTCCTGTGGCCAGGAAGGACGGAGGAGTTCCTGATGACAGCTCATCTCCCTCATTAAGGCGCTCATAAAAGTGTTTCAAGGAGCCTGACTTATGGCTCCGCTGTTTGTCAAGATCCTCTTCTGTAAGAAGCCACTCTGGTAATTTGGTGCTAGGAGATGTGCAGGAGAAACCAGCTCCTTTGAGTCCAGGAATTATTTATGATCCTAAGAAGAGGGAATGTCATTGGAGAGATAACAAGTCTTCACCAGCACAACAGGCTGTTTAATATGCCACGAGGGATGGGGAACAGCTTCAAAATTCCAAAGCCAGCTAGGAAACCTTGAGAGATTCTGTATATGTGGGTTGTCTGTTCCTAGGCAAGCTCCTGGTGCAATAACAGCTAACAATTATGGAAGTTTTACCCTAAGCCAGGACTTGTGCTAAATGCTTTTTATATGTTAATTTATTTAATTGTCACACCATTCCTACCCTACTTTACATATGAGGAAATCAAGGCACAGCGAGGTTAGGTAACTTACCCAAGGTCACACATTAGTGAGTAGCCAAGTCAGGATTTTATTCAAATAAGTCTGCCTGCGCAGTTGTGCTTGTGAACACCAATTACAGTTTAGGAGGAAATTGGGTTTTAAATCAGCCCAATAAAGTGAAATGTACAATATATTCAAAATTACCTTTGATAATCCCTTAAAATGCCTATAAAGTTCAGCATATTTGATTTGAGGCATATGGCCTTTCTCCAGTAATCAGAGAATCACTGAGCTAACTTAAAGGAGCAAAGGGAAAGTCCATATGCAGATGTTTACACTTTTAAACTACTCTGCTTCAGATCTCTAGGGGTAAAAATCAAAAAGCAGGGAATTGTAGAGTGTACGTACCCACCTACAGAATTCTTTTTTAATATTTAGCCTCTGTGACCCTAACACATACCACTTGTCACGTGATGGTTTGCAGAGAGCATGGTCACATTTTAAGAGAGGCAGGGAAGTTCTGTTACAGAAGTCCAAGTCCAAGCCTAAATTAAATGAACCTGGTACAATGAGACTTCATGAGACGAGCTTTATAGCCAGATAAACCTAGATTTGAACCTAAATCTGTTACTTACTACCTGTGTAGCCTTGAGCAATTTGTTTAACTTCTTAAAGCCTCAGTTTCTTAATCTGTAAAATGGTCGTAGCAATACCATGTGTTGAGAAGATTGAATTTAAAAGTTTATAAAGTATCGAGTTTGAGTATAAATCATAGTAATTAAGTACTAGCTCTTAAGAGCTGTTTGACGGGAGGCAGGTCACGTTACCTCTCAGCCTCATTTCTCCTCATCTGCAATATGGACATAACTGTTCTGCCTACTAACGTCAAGGGT
Source organism: Zalophus californianus (assembly GCF_009762305.2). NCBI lineage: Eukaryota > Metazoa > Chordata > Mammalia > Carnivora > Otariidae > Zalophus > Zalophus californianus. The sequence continues at coordinate 25,294,698 of NC_045598.1, read as the reverse complement.
CATTGTAAAGAAACGCTAAAGCACTGTATAAAGTTTGTAGGAGGATCTTCTCAGCCGTCTGGTATACCTGAAATTGTGAGGAGGTACTGGGAGACCCCTGCTGGAGAAAGTGACTCTAAGGGAGTCCTGGGCCTGAAGTCAAATATGGACTCAGCTCTCCACTTTTGCCATTTGGTGTGACTGTGTGACTTTGAGTGAGTGACCTAATCTCTCTGAGCCTCCACTTTCCCTTCTATTAAGTGGGGTTGACAGTACTGACATCACAAGGTGACCCCGAGATTCATATTTTGCCGAAAAGTGTTAGGCACGTGGTAAGCGCTCATTTACTGTTTGCTGAGTCTGAATCCTTCTGAGAGGAGCCAAATTCAGCCCCTCTCCCTCCTCAGGGTGGGGAAAGTGCACGGTGTCTCCACACGGAATTCGGGTAGGAGAGATGCTCCCGGGGGGCCACTGGGCTCCAGTGCCTCCCCGCTTCCCCCCGCCTCCCGTCCTCCCAGCCGTTGCCATGGCCACCGGTTCAGGCCCGGAGCAGCACCTAGGCGTGTTCAACCCAATCCCCGCCTTTCCAGAGTGACCATTGGTTGGAGAGGCCACGTGATGCGCGCTGGTATGCTAATATATGGTAATCGCCCCCACGCCCCTCCTCCCCGGGCTGTGTCCGAGTAGCCAGCAGGGTGCGCGGCGCCGAGCCGAGGGGGCGGGCTGAGGGGCGGCCCCCGGGAGAGAGCGGCCAGGTGGAGGAGGAGCGCGAACGCGACCGCAGGTAACGGGCGGGCGCGTGCGCGCTGGGGCCGGCTCGCGGCGGACGGGCAGCGCACGGGGCACTCGGGCCGCTGCGCTGCCGGCTTAACCCTTTGGGCACCCAGCTGTCACGCCCGGGCCGGGGCGCGGCGACCGGGCCGGGCCGCGCGGGGCGGGGCACTGCCGTGGGCACGGGCGGGCAGGCGGCGGGCGGCCTGACCCGGGATCCGGGGCGCGGGGCCCACGCGGGCACCCGGCAGTCGGGCCCGCGGAGCAACCGGCCGCGACGCTCAGAGTGCCGGGACCCAGCGGCGGCGAGGGCTGCGGGGCAGCCGCGGGGCCGGCACTTGCGGCAGGCTGAGGGGGACTGACCGGAGCACCGGCGCTCGCGCGGCTTCTCGGGGGCCGAGTCCCTTCAGCGCAGAGGCCCGCGCCTCGGCAGCCCGTGGCCTGGCGCGGCCTGCGTCCGCTCGGCTCGTCCCGCAGAGTGCGTGGAGACCCGGGGGTCGGGCCTGACAGCCCGGCCGCCGGCACTTTGACCCGGAGTCAAGCAGCACCCCCCCCACCCCCCGCGTGGGACGAAAGCGAGATTGGTGCTTGGGGGGGCACCGGCAGAGGGAATTGGGGATTGCCGGTGCTGGGAAGAGAGGACAATCCCCTAAAGGAAAGCCAGGCCCCAAGATTTGCCAGGTTTGAGAAGGAGGGATGCCCAGGAAAGGCACTGGCCCCTTGTTTTCTGTGCTGGGTGATGACCTGACACTCATGGGCAAAGGTCACTGCCGGACACCTGGATCGGGTCTGTCATGTCCAGAGGAAGCGGCTGTTTTGCGTGAGTTTCTAACAAATTTTTTATAAGACAAGGTTTAAATTCGTCTTCCTTTCTCGCCCTTCAACTAGGTCGGCTAACAGTGTGTTCTTTGGATTATCCACCTCCCCTCCCCCAACCACCACCGGTTCACTAAGATCGGTGGCAGCTTTAGGCTCACGGTGTAATTTAGCTTTCACTACAACAGAGATGGTAGGATGGGCGATGTGCCACTAATGTTAAGCTTGCCCTGGGAGCTTCTTGGAAGAGTGGGGTGAGGGGGATGTTGCTATCATCAATGGGGATGAAAACCCGGCTAATGTGCCAGTGATATCAATAGAATTTCCTTTATGAGTCTAAAGTCGTTTCTCCCAAATCAAGGGAAAACGTGGTTACACATGAAAAGTACAGGAACCAATTTGATTTTTGCAAGTGAAGTGCAAATTGCACTTCTTGATGCTCTTGATGTCTTTTATCACACAACAACAAACACTTGCTCTATGCCAGGCACTCTGCTGTGTCTTGTGCTATGTCTTGGGGATGCAGAGATGAATAAGATAATTAGGCCTTGTCCTCAAAGAAGTAGTGGGAGAGACAAAATTGCCAGTAAAAGTGATAGCATAATAGATGTGTATATAAAGAGCTGTGGAAACACAAAGGAGGGAACAATTAGCTGTCTGAGAGGGTCAGAGAAGGCTTTCCAGAAAAGAACATGTTTAAGCAAGATCTTGAAGGATGAATAGGAGTTTGCTTCGCAGAGAAGATTGGGAAGGACAGGAAGGGCAGCCAAAGCAGAGGAGAGAGTGAATATAGACACTTGAGTATGGTATCTCTAGGCAATGGCTTTATATTGTAGCCATGGCCTTTTTCCTTCCTTGATAAAGTAAGTTTCCAAAAGTAATCTAGAATTTCTAATTGCCACTACAATTTTCAAGTGGTATTTTCCTTCTTATTGTTCTTCTTCCCCACTTTTTCCCCTTACCGGTTTTTCTGAGCCTCACCCCTGGTCTTTGTCACTTGTATCTTTCCAAGTAACAGTCCAACATACAGAGATAGGAAAGGGATACTTTGCAGTAGCTCCAAGGTAGAAGGCATGGACACTGGGTAGAATGTGTAGCAATAGAGGCACAATCCTGAAAGGACAGATCTACACCAGACAACAAAAGGAAAATACAGGGCATAACCAGGGAAGCAATGCTGAATGTCACATCTGTGAGGTCAGGTTTCTGAGACCTGAGGAAGTGAGTAATAAGGTCAGAAGCTGGGAGGATCTGGAGCAAGAGAGGATCTGGCCTGTGATATGGGTCAGGACAAGCAGTTCAGGACTGAGCCATGAATCATGCAGAAGTGACAGAACCCACTGTTATATGGTGCCAGTCGCAAAGGACAGGGTTGGATCCGACAGCTTCAAGCAACTATTCAGAAAAGGACAGCACCATCTTCTCAACAGAATATTTCTAGCATTTCCTTCTTCCTGTTCTGTCTCCCTCCTTACTCTTACCCTCTTTTGATCCCATTTTCCACCCACGATGCACTTTTATTGGGCTTCTTTTACCAAGGGCTTAGCTACCAAAGCAGAGAAATCCTATTCTGCTGCCTTAGCATCCACCTCCAGAACTCTAAATAGTCCCATTTTACCTCATAAGCCATCAACTAGCCAGCCTATGTTCACTTCCTAAACATTTGGAAACAGCAAGGTTGGCCCAGAGGTAATACAATGGACGTCCCCAAAATTCACCTAATGTTCAAATTAGATAAAGGCGTTTTAGCTTTGCTTAAACCAACATTAATTTTTAGAATGGATAGTGGTGAAGTTTTGGCAAATCCTCTGTCTTGAACTATGCTACAGATCAAGCAACATGAAGAAGTTGATGTGCCTAATACGCATTGCTAGGATTGACAATTCTGTAAGTGCTAGAGAGTCACGGGTGCTATTTAAGCAATTTTCTCAATCACCATGTTTACTGAACACCTGCTTGTGTGCAAATACTGTGCTGTATTTGTGGTTTGGAAGAGACAGGAAAATGGGAGAGGTGGTGTAGTTTGGGGATTATTCTCAGCTAGGCAAGGATTTGGAACCCAGTTCCACCAGTTACTTGCTATATGACAAGTTAGTTGACTTTGTTTCTTTGTAACAATGCCACCTACCTCATGGAGTTGTGAGGATTAAATGTAAAGCAGCCATTCGGTAAGTTTTCAAAGTGCTGAAACATGGGGCGCCTGGGTGGCTCAGTCGTTAAGCGTCTGCCGTCAGCTCAGGTCATGATCCCAGGGTCCTGGGATCGAGCCCTGCATCGGGCTCCCTGCTCAGCGGGAGGCCCGCCTCCCTCTCTCCCACTCCCCCTGCTTGTGTTCCTGCTCTCACGCTCTCTGTCAAATTAATAAATAAAATCTTTAAAAAAAAAAAAGTGCTGAAACATGTGGTATTATAGGAGTCAAAAAAAGGAGAAAGATCATTATGGACTATGATTACAAAGGAAGGCTTGAGAGAAGGAGGGTGGAAGGAATTTCCAGATGGGAAAAATCATGTTTATAAAGCATGGGACAGGAGTATAGAAGAAAGTTTTCAGGGACCAGTCTGGCAAGATCAGGTTTAAGCAGAGAAGTTGTAAGACTGGAAGGGGTGATTGAAGCCTGACTTTAGCAGGCATTGAATGGTGAACTAAGGAGTTAGAACTTTATCCCACATGATGGAAAGTCTGAAGATATTTGGTTAGGAAAATGTGGGGTCGTGAAAGTATTTTTAAGAAGATTCTCAACAACAGTGTGGAGAATAAACTTTAGTAGGAATAGAAAGAGAATTGCACAACCAGCTAGTACATTATTTACATAGTCTAGATGTGAGGGGGTAAGGAATTGAATTAGTGTGACAGTGAAAATAAAAGATGGATTCAATAAGTATCACAAAGGAAACATGAACAGGACTCTATGACTGTGGATATGGAGGACAAGAAATAAGGAAGAATCAAATAAACCCTTGAACTTGGGTGACAAGATGAACAGAGATAAGACAAAAAGGAAAGCCAGTTTGGGGAGAAGAGGAAAAGCTAGATGCTAGATATCCTGAGGTGATACTGGAACTCACAAGTGGACATGTCCCATATGTATTTGGAAATGGGGGGCTAGTGCTCAAAAAAGAGAAGTCAAGGAGTCTTATGTAGAGAAGGTGATCAGTGAAGCCATGTGATTAGCTTAGTCGACCAGAGGTAGCGGCATTGAAACAGAAGTATAGAGGACCAAGGGCTGAAGCTTGGAGAAGCCCACATCTAGGGAGGTAGGAAGAAGAAATGGGGTTAGTATGGTAGAAAAGAAGGAATATCAGAGAAGCCAAAGAACCATCTAGTTTATTCATCCAACAAATGCATTCTCTTCATGACCATTTTTTTAAAAGATTTCATTTATTTATTTGAGAGAGTGAGAGAGAGAGCCCAAGAAGGGGTAGGGTCAGAGGGAGAAGTAGACTCCCTGCCAAGCAGGGAGCCAGATGTGGGACTCGATCCCGGGACTCCAGGATCATGACCTGAGCCGAAGGCAGTCGCTTAACCAACTGAGCCACCCAGGGATCCATCTTCATGACCATTTGTGTACCAGATAGATGCAAGGCTGACTGGACATGCTGTTAGCCATGAGGGTGCAGTGTTAGTTAACAAAAGTCAGAAAGGAGAAGAGAGGGTTTTGAGCTGGAGGAATCGGTCAACAGTATGAAATTGTACAGAAAGTGGGAAATGCCCATTTTATTTAGTAAACAGGAGGTCATGAGTAACTTTTTGAGAAGGGGGTGGCCATGAGGATATTAAATGCCAGAGTAAAGAGGATTGTGGATAAAAAATGGAGGCAGCATGTACATCACCCTTTGTATGCTTTGCAATACATGGGAAGAGAGAAGTAGGAAAGTGGTTAGAGAAGGCAGAAGAGCCAAGCAGAAGATTTGATCTTCCTTGTCTGCCTCATTTAGTTGCCCTAAAATCCCAGTCGCATGCTTTCATGTCCTTAATAGCAGTTCAGCAATTCATTTCTTAAACTCACTGCTTTGATAATTACCTGCATATTTCACCGAACAATAATAGTTCAGCTACCACTTGTTGAGTGCTTACCATATGCTGAACACTTTGTATACATTCTATTCCTTATCCCATTTAATCCTCACAATACTGGATTACAAGCACACAACCTCTTGGAAGTATGAAGAGGCTAAATAGATTGCCTAAAATTCCATAAATAATGGTTGGCAAAGATGGGATTTGGACCCAACTCTGACCCTAAAGGACCATGCTATACTGTCCCTGAAGGCAGGACCAGCTTCGCAGGTATGCAACCTAGGCAACCTCCTAGGGCCCTGCACTTAGAAGGGCTCCTCACTTGGCTTAATGCTCCGTTGTTGCTATCTTGAAATTCTTAATTTTTTAACAAGGGTCTTGCTCTTTCATTTTGCACTGGACCCCACACATCATCGAATAGGCTCTGCCTGAAGGTATCAGTACTACTTCCTGAAGCTGGAAAGCATGTTGTGCTGGATCCCTTGTTTTGATTGTGTAGTGTGTCAAAGTCCTTGTTGTGTCATGGTGCATGATCACATTTTTCTGTGGTCTTCTCATTTTGGACTCCTGATATTAAGGGCAAATGGGGAATATTTTGGGGCTCAACTAGATAGTCAGTATGAAGATAAGAGAATAAAGAGGCAAGGAATTATTACCTGGAATGGCTCCTGGAAACTCATCCATCACATCTTGAGAGTATTATTAGGTAGAGTTACAGTCCTGATGCTGTTGGTACTCCCAATTTAAATAAGAAATGAGTTCATTTCTATTCTTTTTTAGTCAGATATTCCCATTTGCTTGTAGGAAGCTATGGCAAGCTTTTTTTAACCTGCTAAAACAGAAATTGGGATTGAACAGATATAATGCAACTTATCTGCCCTAATCTCATGCCTTTTTAGTCAGGCTGATGCTACCCCGTTGCCCCCATACCAGGGACTACCCAGAAACTTTGAACAATGTGGCCTGTTTACCACATTTGTCTTGAATGCTCATGGGAACATGACACCCTTGTCTTTGTTGCCTGCTCTATTCTTTTATCTACTCGTCTGAATCAGGAAAACTTAATCTTTGATATTATCTCTTATTTTTGGCTTTACAATCATTCCTTGGCACTGACAACAAATGACGTTTTTCTGGTCCTCCTGATTACTGCTCTCTCAAAAACAACTTTTACTCATTCTCTCGTTCCTCCCACTCCTGGTCCCTCTGAGTAATTATTTGGCCAGTACTGACCAAGTCCTTACACCATGTGATACTAGCTGACCACCTGACCAGGTCCGAACACCAGCCAACTTAGGTTCTTCTGTGGAGGATATCAAACAAGCCTGAGATTGTGTTGCTTTCTCTCATTCCCTGTGTCATTCCCAGAGGGCTTGTTCTCACTTTCTACTCCTGATATGGACCAGGTGAGCCTAAGGATATGTAAGATTAAAACTATAAAGAGATTCAGAGTATAACCTATGGTATATGTCACAAAACAAAGTTTAGATGGCCAGGTATTCTCCATGGTCTCCTATTTGTACTAGTGGTATAGTTGCCAGAAGGCATGTAGTAGTTATCTATTGCTGTGTAACAAATGACCACCAAATCTGTCAGCTGAAAACAACAAACTTCTCTATCTCTTAAGATTCAATTCAAGCATTGCATCTCAGAAGCATTTCCCCACTTGCTTTTTTTTTTTTTTAATATTTTATTTATTTATTTGACAGAGACACAGCAAGAGAGGGGACACAAGCAGGGGCAGATGGAGAGGGAGAACCAGACTCCCCGCTGAGCAAGGAGCCCAATGCGGGGCTCGATCCCAGGACCCCGGGATCATGACCTGAGCCGAAGGCAGCAGCTTAACAACTGAGCCACCCAGGCGCTCCTCCCCACTTGCTTTTAATGAATTAGTATCTTTCCTCTCTGGGCTTCCTTTGTGCTTTAGCATCTCATTTTAGCACTTACCACAGTGTTGTAATTGCTAAGGAACTATGTCTTTTTCATATCCATAGTTTCAGTTCTGAAAACCATTCCTTGAACATAGTAGATGCTCAATAAATAGTTGTTGACTATGCTTAAGAATAGCTTGTACCTGGGGCACCTGGGTGGCTCAGTCATTAAGCGTCTGCCTTCGGCTCAGGTCATGATCCCAGGGTCCTGGGATCGAACCCCACATCGGGCTCCTTGCTCCGCAGGAAGTCTGCTTCTCCCTCTCCCACTCCCCTTGCTTGTGTTCCCTCTCTTGCTGTGTCTCTCTCTGTCAAATAAGTAAATAAAATCTTAAAAAAAAAAAAGAATAGCTTGTACCTCTATATACTTTTTACTCTAGAAAACATATATACTGCAAAGTATCTAGCCTTGTGCCCTGTGATAAATATACCCTTCTTCATTTCCTTGTCTAGAGGCTCAAGTATCATTGTTGTTGAAGATGTAAAGAGACTATTATACATATCAAAGACTTGTTGATGTGCCAACTCACCTATTCAAGGGAGGGCTTCTCGAACTTGTTTCTGTTGGTTAAGTCCCTTCTCCATCCATCTGAAACCAGTTCTAGCCCTTGTAGGAAATTGTATAATGAGCCCCTAGCCCAAAGATACTTGATTCAGTAACAAAGCCAACATTGGTTCACTATTTAAATATTTGACTATAAACCTTATGAAGGCAGGACCTGAGTCTGGCTTATTCACTGCTGTATTCCCAGCACCAAGTACTATTAGATGCTTAATAAATACATGGTGGATGAATTAATGACACTCCATACTTGATACTCATGTTCCATTCCTGTTATCCAGGTTCTGAACTCTGATCACCCAGAATCTTAGGTGTTCATCATCTCGTATGCCCCAGACATTTTGTCTTGGTCCTTGACTCTTCTCTTCCCACTCTTTATCATAGCTGATCTTTGGGAATTTGACTCCTTGCTTACTCTGAATTAATTCAGAGGCACCTCTTCCTCTCTTGATCTTCCTAACTAATAATATTGGCCAGATGCCCTTAGGAGAATATTCTTTTCTCTACCTATAGCCAGAAACTATATGTGTTGAAAAATACTGAACTAAAGAGAATTACATTCAAATTTCAAAGGAAAGGAGACAGGCCCCTTAAGAAGCAAATTTTGGCCAGAAACCAAGTTCTAAAATTTTGTGAGTCTGTTAAACTGATTAACTTGTAAGCTTAAGCAATTCAATGCAAATTAATTTTTATACCAACCAGCAAATCAAAGGAGGGGAGGGAATTAAGTGAGTGTGTAAATATGGTTGCCAGGGAAACTTTTCCTGACAGAAGAGGGAACCTCACAGGAATTTATGCAGGCCCAAGAAGGCAATGTAACCTGATCTCTCTGTTCTCTCTCTGATGGGGGAAGAAAACAATGTAGAAACCATGGGTACAGATAAGGGTGGCTAAAGCCTAAAGGCTTTTCTAGAGACTTGAGGAGTAAGTTCTTCCTCTTAGAGCAGGACTGAGTAGTAGAGTTCTCCAGAGCAAATATGACTATTATAAGGCACCCGTTACTTCTGAGAAAACATCTGGAAATGCAGAGTTCTGAATCCATCTCTGAAACGGTATTCATTCATTCAACACATATGTATTCAGCACTTTCTAAATGGCCCATTGCCCAAAGGGAATATGATTATAAAGGATTGATAACAATTTGAAGGTCCTATATCACACCTAGTGGATGGTCTTAAAATTTTGTCTAAATTAAGTTTTTGAATAAAGGGTAATATGGACCTAAATAATGCTTTTTTAAAAAATTAAATTCTGTTTCTGTAGAAAAAGCATGAACACAAGGGCATTTTCTGCCATATTTCTATTCTCAGGTCACCATTCTTGAGAAATACCTAACCAACATAAATTTATGTTGATCCATAAATTCACACCTTAAGGTCGATATTCATCTAGTGACAGTGTCTCATCTGTGTTGTAGGCTTAGTACCAGTAAAGGACAAATCTATCTCCTAGATAGCTAAAATCATAAGAGACCCTTAACATCTTAGCTATAAACGATGGGTGGTTTGAGATCTAAAATCTTGGCTGTAAAATGCATTTGGATTGAAATGTGTAACACTGTTGCGTATCTGAGGCCTATCATTCAGTGTTTGCCCTTTTGCCTTAATGTGCTGGAGTTTTGTATTGCGTATGGTGCCTTTCAGTGGCCTGCAGAGAGGGCAGTAGACGGTAGTGGTTAACAGCATGGACTCCAGAGCCAGACCATTCAGGTTCCAGCCCCACCTCCACCACTCATTAACTGAGTTTTACAGCCTTCTTCGAGTCTCCTTGTGCACAGTGGGGATAATAATAGTACCTACCTTGAAATATAGAATTAAACAGGTTAATACATGTGAGGAGCATAGTATGCCCTGTGTAAGCTGTACCTTTTATTATTTCCTGTGTCTTCCTAGATAGTAGGGTTGATTCCATTTGAAGGAAGAGCTGGTTGAGGTATACAGAGGTATAATTTCCCTAAAGTTGTATGCTAAGTTTGGGCTCAGATTATTTGCATCCTTAATTTAGCCCTGAAGTTTTCCATTCTACTTTGTAAGAGAGAGAGAAAAGGAGCATTTGAGTAGGAGAGGAGAATTTGGCTTTTGGAGCACTTTGAAATAGGGGTTATTTCACAAAAGATGGTGACACTAAAGCACAGGAAAATAAAGTTGTCTTCTCAAAAGCAAAATCAGTGTGAGAAATGGTTGGGAGTCATGTAAGACAGGGGACGTCATACTGGGCAGGCCTTTGTATGTCGAGCTCCAAATTCTGTCTCTGATCAGGATAACGGGACAGTTGGAGGAAGTCTTGTAGCTGCCATCCATGACGGGATCTTCTAATTATAGGGATGGACCCACCTATCCCTAACTGTCTTAGTGTCTTGCTATGTCTTGGTCACTCAAAAATGTAAGCTCTACTTCTACTTTGGGTCTTTAAAATCTGTTCATTTATTCAACATTTTTAAAGCTCTGCACCCCCATGCTAGTAGCTAGGGATGCAAAGATGACTAGACTCCAATCCTAGCACCCTAGAGGTTTATAAAGGAAGACAGACATGGAAACATTAATTATGGTATCATACTCACTGTCATTAATAGAAGTATGGACAAGATGTTTTGAAAGCTTAGAGGAGGGATCACTTAATTCTGCTTAGAAAAGTCACCTTCTGAAGAAAGTCACAAATGAGATAATGACAGGAGGATAGGGAGTCCTTAGGCGGACAGCGTGGCTCAGACAGAAGGAGCAGTATGTGCCAAGGTGGGGTGTCCATGCGCAGGAGAGCAAGTATACGCAGGGAGTTGCAAATCATCTGACATGACTGAAGCAGAGCATACGAGGCGGGTAGCGGCAGAAACGAGGCTAAAAAGTAGGCCAGGGGCAAACACAAAAAGTTTGGCTGGCCAAGCTAAGGAATCTGGTCCTATTGTTAGAGGCCCCAGAGAAGTGTTGAAGCAGTGAGGGGCTCAGAGCTGCAGTCCAGAGAGTGGTTTGGACAGGAGCAAGACTGGACACACAGTCTCACGATCATAAGGGCACCTCTAGCTCGACTTCTCATCTCCTGCCAGTATTTTCACTGAGTGTGTGCACTTGTTCTTCTCCAGCCCTGATTGATTGATGACATGCCAGGTAGAGGGCTAACTGCTGGAAATCCTGAAGATTTCCAGAAGTCGAGCTGGGTTGGGTTGGCCTTGTCTTTGCTCATGGTGATGTCCCTGTCCCTGTCCCTGTCATAACTCACCCCTCTCAACTTTCCTCTCTCCTAAGTGCAGAGTTTTCATCATTAGTGAATTGCTATGCCGAGTGAATCAATAGCATCCCCCTTTTTAGACTTTTGCTATTTAAATTCTTCATCTTGTTTCATTTCCGCAAACATCAGGCATTCTAGGTTAGAGCGCTTAGTCCTACATTAAACTCTTTGGGCCCTACTTCCTGTCCTTTACTGGTTTACAGAGTCCTTACTCTCTTCGTCCTTCTTTTCTTCTTACCCCAAGGAGGATACCAGAATTGCAGACTGTGTTATTTTCCAGGCTTTTTCTATGTGGTGTTAACACCTTTCACCTTGAGATCACAGTCCCCAAAAGAAAAACTCCTCCCACTCTGAATATAAGGAAATTGAAGATGAAAGGATATTTCTGCTGCGATAGAATAGCAGATAGTGTTTTATTAGAAATAATAGTGTTTAGTACATAATAATAAATTGTGATTATGATTTACTGAGCAGTTATTCTATATGCTAATTACCATGCTAGAACTTTACATGAGTTCTTATTTAAACCTCACGGCCACTCTGCGGGGTAAGAACTTACTACTCCTATTTTATAGATGAAGAAACAGGCTCAAAGGGGTGAAATGATTTGTCCAAGTCACATCACTAATAATAATAGCATCAGGTCTTGAACTCAGGCCTGATTCTAGAAATTAATTTCTTCACTACTGTGGAGCACAAGGTAAATATGCAGGGTCTGGGTGGGGTACCTGTGGTCATTGAGAGTGAGCCCATTTTTTTCAACCTTTAGTGACAACTGCCATTGTCAAATCTAGTTCTTGGTTCTTACTAGCCATTTTAATAAGCTATTTTATTTGGATCATAGGAAGGCACAGTAAGTTTCTAGTAGCACCCCTCCCCCAAAGTTTGTGATGTTTCTCTTAATTTTATGGATTTTAGTTTGTATGTTAGTCCTTAGAGATGTTGTAGTTCATTATGGATTCGGTGCTCACAATTTGGGGACCTATCAGGTGAAAAGTTTGTGCCTTGGCATGTTGCATATTCTAACAGGTTTGTTGTAGAGAGAGCTAAATGTCCTCTTAAAAAATATTATATATGTTGTAATTTCTCTACAAGATCCGTCTACCCCAGGGATGGGTATAATAGGTTGAATAATGCCTATTCAAAGATAATTAGGTCCTATATATAAGGTAACTTATAAATGTTACCTTATAAAGAAGAGGGGTCTTTGCAGACGTGATTAAATTAAGGATCTTGACATGCGGAGATTATTCTGGATATCTGGGTAGGCCCTAAATCCCACCACAAATGTCATTCTGAGAGGCGGAGAGAGATTTGACACACAGAGAAAAGGCGGCAATGTAAACACAGAGGCGGAGATTAGAGGGGTGCAGCCACAAGCCAAAGAACGTTGGCAGCCACCAGAACTCGGAAGAGTCCAGGAGTGGAATCTCCCTGAGAATCTCCAGGGAGAATGCAGCCTTGCCAACCCATTGATTTCAGCTCAGTGAAACTGGTATTGAAATCCCAGCCTCCAGGACTGCGAGAGAATACATTTCTGTGGTTTTAAGCCAGGAAGTGATTTGTTATGCCAGCCACAGGGAACTAATACAATGAGAATAGTCACTTCTTACGCTGCTTCGTTCATTTTGAGGACACATATCATGACTTAATAAAGGTGACAACCAACTAATATAACATGAATAATAATTGTAATTTCAGCAAACACTTGTGTAGTGCTCACTATGTGTCAGGTACTATTATAAGCATTTGAAATGTATTTATTCATTCAATTTTTGTAACAACCATATGAGGAGGTTCTATTACCATCTCCACTTCAAAATAGGGACATTGAAGTACAGAGAAGTTAGGTGACTTGGCCAAAATTATGTAACTAGTAAGTAGTGGAGCTAGGACCTGAACCCAGGCAGTCTGACTCCAAGTTCATGCTATGAAACACTATATAGGGGTTTGCACTTGGGAGGCACTGTCATTGTCAGTCCTCTGGCCACTTTCTCTCTCCATGTTTTCTGCTGTGTTCTTCCTCCATGTGTTCTGTATCTTTAATGTCTTTTCTCTGTTTTGTTGTTTTTTTTTTTTTCTTTTTATAATAGCCTTGTATGGTTTTCCTATCAGTAAATCTGGCCTCATAAAATGAGTAGGTAAGAATTTCCTTTTTCTATTTTCTGGAAGAGTTTATAGACCATTGGTTTTATTTCTTTTTTTGAATCTTTAGTAGAATTCACCAGTAAAATCACTGGGGCCTGGCATTTTCTCTATGGAAAGATTTATGCCAAGAGCTTATGTTCTTTAATAGATAAAGGGCTACTATTCAAGTTATTTATTCTTTTTTTTAAAGATTTTTATTTATTTATTTGAAAGAGAGAGAATGAGAGAGATAGCACGAGAGAGAAGAGGGTCAGAGGGAGAAGCAGACTCCCTGCCGAGTAGGGAGCCCGATGCGGGACTCGATCCTGGGACTCCAGGATCATGACCTGAGCCAAAGGCAGTCACCCAACCAACTGAGCCACCCAGGCACCCTCAAGTTATTTATTCTTGAGTGAGCTCTGATAGCTTGTGTCTTTCCAGGGATTTGTCCATTTCATCTAAGTTGTTTACTTTATTGCTTATAGGATCCTTTTAATGTCTGTAGGATCTTTCATTCTTATTATTGATAATTTGTGTCTTTTCTCTTTTATCCCCCTGGTCATTCTGGACAGATCTTCATCAATTTTATTGGCTTATTTCAAAGAACCAGCTTTACATTTCATTGATTTTTCACCATACTTTTTCTGCATTTTATTTTACTGATTTCCATTTTCATCTTTATTATTTCCTTTCTTTTGTTACATTTCACTTGCTCTTTTTCTAGCTTCTTAAGTAGATGCTGAGATTAATCATTTGAGATCTTCTTCTCTAACATAGGTGGTTTAATGCTATAAATTTTCCTCTAAGTATGGCTTTAGCTATATCCCATAAATTTTGATGTGTAACATTTTTGTTTTCATTCAGTTCAAAATATCTTCTACTTTCCCTTGTGATTTCTTCTTTGACCCATCAGCTATTTTCTTTCCACATACTTAGGATTTTCTTAATAGCTTTATGTTCTGGATTCAAGTATAATTTTCTTATGCTCAGAAAATATATAGTTTGCATGATTTTAATTCTTTTAAATTTATTAAGACTTATTTTATGATGCAAAACATGTATTCTGTTGTTACTGGGTAGAGTAATATAGATACAGATATGGATATAGATATATAATATCAGATTGGTAGTGTTGTTCAAGTATGTTACATCTTTATTAATGTTTCTGTCTACTTGTTTTATCAATAACAAAGGGAAAAGAATTGAAACTTTTTTAAAATTTTTTATTGTTATGTTAATCACCATACATTACATCATTAGTTTTTGATGTAGTGTTCCATGATTCATTGTTTGTGCATAACACCCAGTGCTCCACGCAGAACGTGCCCTCTTTAATACCCATCACCAGGCTAACCCATCCCCCCACCACCCTCCCCTCTAGAACCCTCAGTTTGTTTTTCAGAGTCCATCATCTCTCATGGTTCGTCTCCCCCTCCGATTTACTCCCCTTCATTCTTCCCCTCCTGCTATCTTCTTCTTCTTCTTCTTTTTTTCTTAACATATATTGCATTATTTGTTTCAGAGCTACAGATCTGTGATTCAACAGTCTTGCACAATTCACAGCGCTCACCATAGCACATACCCTCCCCAATGTCTATCACCCAGCCACCCCATCCCTCCCACCCCCCACCACTCCAGCAACCCTCAGTTTGTTTCCTGAGATTAAGAATTCCTCATATCAGTGAGGTCATATGATACATGTCTTTCTCTAATTGACTTATTTCACTCAGCATAACACCCCCCAGTTCCATCCACGTCATTGCAAATGGCAAGATCTCATATTTTTTGATGGCTGCATAATATTCCATTGTGTATATATACCACCTCTTCTTTATCCATTCATCTGTTGATGGACATCTTGGCTCTTTCCACAGTTTGGCTATTGTGGACATTGCTGCTATAAACATTGGGGTGCATGTACCCCTTCGGGTCCCTACATTTGTATCTTTGGGGTAAATACCCAGTAGTGCAATTGCTGGGTCGTATGGTAGCTCTATTTTCAACTTTTTGAGGAACCTCCATACTGTTTTCCAGAGTGGTTGCACCAGCTTGCTGGGTGAGAATTTTTGCATCCATGTTCATCAAGGATATTGGTCTGTAATTTTCCTTTTTGATGGGGTCTTTTTCTGGTTTGGGGATCAAGGTAATGGTGGCCTCATAAAACAAGGTTGGAAGTTTTCCTCCCATTTCTATTTTTTGGAACAGTTTCAGAAGAATAGGTATTAATTCTTCTTGAAATGTTTGGTAGAATTCCCCTGGGAAGCCATTTGGCCCTGGGCTTTTGTTTGTTGGGAGATTTTTGATGACTGCTTCAATTTCCTTAGTGGTTATAGGTCTGTTCAGGTTTTCTATTTCTTCCTGGTTCAGTTTTGGTAGTTGATACATCTCTAGGAATGCATCCATTTCTTCCAGGTTATCTAATTTGCTGGCATAGAGTTGCTCATAATATGTTCTTATAATTGTTTGTATTTCTTTGGTGTTGGTTGTGATCTCTCCTCTTTCATTCATGATTTTGTTGATTTGGGTCATTTCTCCTTTCTTTTTGATAAGTCTGGCCAGGGGTTTATCAATCTTGTTAATTCTTTCAAAGAACCAGCTCCTAGTTTCGTTGATCTGTTCTACTGTTCTTTTGGTTTCTAGTTAATTGATTTCTGCTCTGATCTTTATTATTTCTCTTCTCCTGCTGGGTTTAGGCTTTATTTGCTGTTTTTTCTCTAGCTCCTTTAGGTGTAGGGTTAGGTTGTGTATTTGAGACCTTTTTATTTCTTGAGAAAGGCTTGTATTGCTATATACTTTCCTCTTAGGACTGCCTTTGCTGTATTCCAAAGATTTTGAACAGTTGTGTTTTCATTTTCATTGGTTTCCATGAATTTTTTTAATTCTTCTTTAATTTCCTGGTTGACCCATTCATTCTTTAGTAGGATGCTCTTTAGCCTCCATGTATTTGAGTTCTTTCCGACTTTGCTCTTGTGATTGAGTTCTAGTTTCAAAGCATTGTGGTCTGAAAATATGCAGGGAATAATCCCAATCTTTTGGTACTGGTTGAGACCTGATTTGTGACCTAGGATGTGATCTATTCTGGAGAATGTTCCATGGGCACTAGAGAAGAATGTGTATTTTGTTGCTTTGGAATGGAATGTTCTGAATATGTCTGTGAAGTCCATTTGGTCCAGTGTGTCATTTAAAGTCTTTATTTCCTTGTTGATCTTTTGCTTAGATGATCTGTCCATTTCAGTCACGGGGGTGTTAAAGTCCCCCACTATTATTGTATGGTTGTCAATGTGTTTCTTTGCTTTTGTTATTAATTGCCTTATATAATTGGCTGCTCCCATGTTCGGGGCGTAGATATTTACAATTGTTAGATCATCTTGTTGGATAGACCCTTTAAGTAGGATATAGTGTCCTTCCTCATCTCTTATTACAGTCTTTGGTTTAAAATCTAATTTTCTGATATAAGGATTGCCACCCCAGCTTTCTTTTGGTGTCCATTAGCATGGTAAATAGTTTTCCACCCCGTCAC
Organism: Zalophus californianus; assembly: GCF_009762305.2. Lineage (NCBI taxonomy): Eukaryota > Metazoa > Chordata > Mammalia > Carnivora > Otariidae > Zalophus > Zalophus californianus. Next base: position 25,277,753 of record NC_045598.1, on the reverse strand, counting down.
TTTCAATCTGGGGGTGTCTTTGGGTCTAAAATGAGTCTCTTGCAGACAGCATATCGATGGGTCTTGTTTTTTAATCCTATCTGATAGCCTGTGTCTTTTGATTGGGGCATTTAGCCCATTTACATTCAGGGTAACTATTGAAAGATATGAATTTAGTGCCATTGTATTGCCTGTAAGGTGACTGTTACTGTATATACTGTATATTGTCTGTGTTCCTTTCTGGCCTATGTTGCTTTAGGCTCTCTCTTTGCTTAGAGGACCCCTTTCAATATTTCTTGTAGGGCTGGTTTCATGTTTGCAAATTCCTTTAGTTTTTGTTCATCCTGGAAGCTTTTTATCTCTCCTTCTATTTTCAATGACAGCCTAGCTGGATATAGTATTCTTGGCTGCATATTTTTCTCGTTTAGTGCTCTGAATATATCATGCCAGTCCTTTCTGGCCTGCCAGGTCTCTGTGGATAGGTCTGTTGCCAATCTAATGTTTCTACCATTGTAGGTTACAGATCTCTTCTCCCGAGCTGCTTTCAGGATTTTCTCTTTGTCTCTGAGACTTGTAAGTTTTACTATTAGATGTCAGGGTGTTGACCTATTTTTGATTTTGAGAGGGGGTCTCTGTGCCTCCTGGATTTTAATGCCTGTTTCCTTCCCCAAATTAGGGAAGTTCTCTGCTATAATTTGCTCCAATATACCTTCTGCCCCTCTCTCTCTTTCTTCTTCTTCTGGGATCCCAATTATTCTAATGTTTCGTCATATGGTATTGCTTATCTCTCAAATTCTGCCCTCGTGATCCAGTAGTTGTTTGTCTCTCTTTTTCTCAGCTTCTTTATTTTCCATCATTTGGTCTTCTATATCACTGATTCTCTCTTCTGCCTCATTTATCCTAGCAGTTAGCGCCCCCATTTTTTATTGCACCTCATTAATAGCCTTTTTTATTTAGACTTGGTTAGATTTTAGTTCTTTTATTTCTCCAGAAAGAGTTTCTCTAGTAACTTCCATGCTTTTTTCAAGCCCAGCTAGTATCTTTAAAATCATGTTTCTGAACTCTAGGTCCGACATTGTACTAATATCTGTATTGAGTAGGTCCCTGGCAGTCGGTACCACCTCTTGTTCTTTTTGTTGAGGTGATTTTTTTCCATCCTGTCATTTTGTCCAGAGGAGAATAGATGAATGAGAGAGAACAAAATGCTAACACGTCAACAACGTCCCCAGAAAATATACTCTAAACAAATCAGAAAAGACCTGAAACCAGGAGAAAAGAAAGGAAAGAAAGAAAAAAGAAAAAGAAAAGAAAAAGATAAAAACAAACAAAAACAGAACAAAACAAAACAAAAAAAACAGAATATGATCAAATATGATCAGGATGGTGCGTAGATCAGTGCCACACACTAGATTTTGGGTGTATTTTGGTCTGTTAGAAGAAAGTGCCTCCCAAAATTTTAAAGAAAGAAAAACTTATATATGTACAAAAATAAGGGTTGATATGATGCAGGGATGGACTATGACTGTAAAGATGAAAATTATTAAAAAATTTTATAAAAGAAATTGATAAGAAGTTGTTTGAAAAAAGAAAGAAGAGGATTTAAAAAAAAGGGTGGCGGGAGAATGTGATCAGGCAGGAGACTAGAACAAAGCCATACACTAGAGATTTAGGGTATATTTTGATCTGTTAGAAGAAACTGTATCTCAAAATTTTAAAGAGAGAACCACTTATATATATATATATGCTAAAAATAAGAGTAACTACTATGAAGAGATAGAATATGACTCTAAAAATGAAAAATTAAAATGTTTTTTTAAAAAGGGATTGATAAGATGTTGGTTGAAAAAGGGAAAAAGAAAAATTAAAAAAAAAAAGACAGTTAAAAAATTAACTTTGAAAGACTAAAGAATCATGGTAAAAAAGCCATGGATTCTATGTGCAGTATTCCCCTAGCGCTGGAGTTCTGCCATTCTCATTGATCGGTAAACTTGGTCTTGGCTGGCTGTTCGTGCTGATCTTCTGGGGGAGGGGCCTGTTGCCGTGGTTCCCAAATGTCTTTGCTGGAGGCGGAATTGCCTCGCCCTTGTCGTCCGGGCTAAGTAATCTGCTCGGGTTTGCTCTCGGGAGCTTTTGTTCCCTGCAAGCTTTCCATACAGCTTTGGAGGACGAGAGTGAAATGGCGGCCCTCCAATCTCCACCCTGGAGGAGCCGAGAACTTGGGGCCCCGCTCCTCAGTGCACCCCCAGAGAAAAGCAGTCAGTCACTCCCGTCTCCCCGGTCTCTGGCCGCACTCCGTGCTCCCGGCCTGTGACCGAGCGTTTCTATCTCTGGCACCCGACCCCATGTGGAGTCTCCAAACCCAGCAGATCCCTGCGGTGCGCTCCTATGCCACTCCTCCCGGGGGAGGAAGGGGAGTGTCCCCGGATCTGCCGCTTGTTGGGTCCCTGCTGGAGGAGCAGTGGCCCGACTGTGCCGCGGATCACAGTTTATGGCAACCCCGAGCTGAGAGCCTGCACCTCAGCTCCATCTCTGCAGCCGGCTTCCCTGCTCCAATACCTGGGAGCTCTGCCACACTCAGGCACCCCCGGTCTTTCTGTGGCCCCGAGGGTCCTGAGACCACACTGTCCCACGAGGGTTCCACCCCCCGCTTAGCCACTGGAGCGACGTCCCTCCGCGGAGCCGACTTCTAAAAGTTCCGATTTTGTGCTCTGCGGCTCTATCACTTGCCCAAAGTGGCCGACGGAGGCCCCCTTCCCTGCCGTCTATCCTCCTGAATATCGCCTCGGATTCACTTCTCCGCACGTCCTACCTTCCAGAAAGTGGTCACTTTTCTGTTCATAGAGTTGTTGCTATTCTTTTCTTCGATCTCCTGTTGAGTTCGTAGGTGTTCAGAATGGTTTGAACCCTGTCCAGCTGGGACCAGAGGAAATCCAGGTGTCCTACTCTTCCACCATCTTGCTCAGAATTGAAACTTCTAACTATAATTGTAAATTTATCTTTTCCTCTTTTTGATTCTATCAATTTTGCTTTATGTGTTTTGAAACTCTGATGCTGGGTGCATACACATGGATTGTATATCCTCTTGATGAATTGACCCCTTTATTACTATGAAATGATCTTCTTTTTCCCTGATAATATTCCTTGTTCTGAAATCTACCAATGTTGATATAGTCACTATAGCTTTCTTATGGTTATTATTTGCATGGTATATCTTTTCCATCCTTTTGCTTTTAACCTATATGTCTTTATTTTTAAAGTGGGTTTCTTACAGAATGCATTTAATTGGGTCTTGCTTTTTAATCCAATATGCAAAATTCTGCCTTTTAATTGAGATGTTTACAATTAACATTTATTATAATTATCGATATGGTTGGATATAAATAGCCCATCTTTCTATTTGTTTTCTATTTGTCCTGTTTTTTTTCTTTTTTTCTCTTTTTTACCTAATTTTGGATTATTCAAGTTACTTATTTATGACTTTATCTTCTTACTGGCTTATTGCCTTTATATTTTTGTTCTATCCTTTTTTAAAAGATTTTATTTATTTGAGAGAGAGAGAGAGCACAAGCAGGGAGAGCAGCAGGCACAGGCAGAGGGAGAAGCAGGCTCCCCGCTGAGCAAGGAGCCCAATGTGGGACTCGATCCCAGGACCCCGGGATCATGACCTTAGCTGAAGGCAGATGCTTAGCTGACTGAGCCACCTTGGCATCCCTTTGCTGTATTTCTTATCTTTGGTCCTCTGTAATATGTCTTTTTTCCCTCTGGCTACTTTTAAGATTCTCTTTTTATAACTTAAGCAATTTGACCATGATATTTTTGGGAATCATTTTCTTTCTATTCTGTGTGGATTTGCACTCCTTGGATCTGTGGGTTTATAGTTTTTATCAAATTTGGAAAATTTTTAGCCTTTATTTCTTCAAAGGTTTTTTCTTGTCCCCTTCCTCCCCAGATCTCTTTTCCTTTTGGAACTCCAAATTCATGAATGTTAGATTGCTTGATATTGTCCCACTGTTCACTGATTCTCTGCTTATTTTAATTCTGTCTTTTGTTTCTCTGTGCTTCATTTTGGATAGTTTCTAAGGCTGTGTCTTCAAGTTCACTGATCTTTTCTTCTGAAGTTCCCAATCTATTTTTAATCTAATTCAGCATATTTTTAATTTCAGGTATTATATTTTAGTCTCTAGATGTTTAACATCTTTTTTTAAAATAATTTCTTTCTCTTGTCCTTTTTCCTCTACTTCTTGAACATGTGGAATGTATTTGTAAAGGTATTTTAATATCCTTGTCTGCTAGTTCTTTCATTCCTGTTATTTCTGGGTATGTCTTTATTTATCTTGTTTTCTCTTACTTAACAAGTTTCTTTACATGTCTGGAAATTTTTTATTGAATAGTGAACATTGTTTATTTTATATTTTTGGCTGCTGTATTTTGCTGTGGAATGTACTTAAATTACCTGGAATCAGTTTGATCTTCTCAGGGACTGCTTTTATGCTTTGTTATGGGGGTCTATAGCAGCCTTTATTCTAGGTCTAATTTAGTTCCTACTACTATGGCAGTATTCTTTGAGGATTCTAATTCCTTGTGTATTACAAGATTGTTCTACTCCAACTGATGTGAATACAAACTATTTCCAGTCCTATGTGAACTCTGGGAATTGTTCTGCTTGGTCCTTTGTAATAGTCTTGGGTAGTTTTCTCTCACACATGTACAAATCAGTGCTCAGCCGAAGACTCCAGGGAGGCTTGTCTATAGATGGAACTATGGAGTATGTGCTGTCCCTCCCTTCTTCTCTCTGTGCAGCACCATTCACTCTGGCTCTGTGTGCCACAAATTCTAGGCACTTGGCTCCCCAGAGCTCTAATCTCAGTCTCCTCAACTCAGTGAGCTCTGTTTGGGCTCACCATCTTTATACCACATCCTGGAAACTGCCTTCAGGCAATAAGCTAATACAATCATAGGGCTCACTTTTTTCTCTCTCTCTTTTTTTTTTAGAGATCATAGGCCTGTATTGTCTATCAACCAATGTCTGAAAAACATTGCTTTATATATTTTGCCTACTGTTTAGTTGTTTAAGACAGGAAGGTAAATGTGATCCCTGTTTCTCCAATTTTTTTTAAGAGAGAGAGAGAGCATGCGAGTTAGAGGAGGAGGGGGAGAGGGAGAGAGAATCTTAAGCCGACTCCATACCCAGTGCAGAGCCCCACGTGGGACTTGATCTCACAACCCTGAGATCATGACCTAAGCCAAATTCAAGAGTCAGACACTTAACCAACTGAGCTACCCAGGCACCCCTCTCTAGTTTTTAAGTGAAAGTCTCTGACATCTTTTCTAGGGACCTTACATGTTGTTAGTACGTTCCTTCTTTAAAGAAGCTTGGGTCACTTCAGACATGGCTTTTGAAGAGTTAAAAATTAGGTCTGTATTTAAAGTAATAGTCAGGGCTCCTGGGTTGCTCAGATGGTTGAGCATCTGCCTTAGGCACGGGTCATGATCTCCAGGTCCTAGGATCAAGCCAACGGGCTCCCGGCTCAGCAGGGAGTCTGCTTCTCCCTCACCCTTTGCCGCTCCCCCTGCTTGTGCTCTCTCTCTCTGTCTCAAATAAATAAAATCTTTTTTAAAAAATAAAGTAATTGTCATACATCTAGATAAATCAAAATAGGGTTTAAGAGATTTAAAGACTAATTCATTGTTATTAGGATGGCAGGGGGTCAAAAAGGACTTTGAAAATGGGGCTAAAGCTATCCAGATGGTGATTTACTGAGGTTCCAAGGTTGTACAGGGTTGTATCCAGTTACCGAGTCTTGGCTATAAGCTTTTTAACTGCCCTACTATCTATTTAAGTTCCTTTTGTTAATGTTTAGTTTATGCCTCATCCCGATATTCAAACAAGAGTGAAACACTCCAAACCACTGAGATAAAGATCAAAACTGTAGTGAGAGGATCGAAGAAAATGCTAGCAGTTGGGGCACCCGGGTGGCTCAGTCGTTAAGCGTCTGCCTTCAGCTCAGCTCATGATCCCAGGGTCCTGGGATCGAGCCCCACATCGGGCTCCCTGCTCAGCAGGAGGCCTGCTTCTCCCTCTCCCACTCCCCCTGCTTGTGTTCCCTCTCTCACAGTGTCTCTGTCAAATAAATAAGTAAAATCTTTAAAAAAAATAAACAATAAATTAAAGAAAAAGAAAATGCCAGCAGTGTTTAAACTGTGGAACGCTCCACCAACTACTGACTGTCTGACCCTAGAATTGATATTTTTGTTCATGTCCTTGCTGGCTGCACCGAAAATAAGTGATATTATATTATTAAATAAGTCTATCCTTGGACTAGGTTATGGAGGCCAATAAATCAACCTCAACTATTAACCTTGTGTGTGTGTGTGTGTGTGTGTGTGTGTGTGTGTGTGTGTGTGAGAGAGAGAGAGAGAGAGAATATATGTGCAGGTATGCATGTGCACATATTTAGCATCTTATATGTGCCACGCATCCCATTTAATCTTTATAAAAACCCTATGAATTTGGCTTTTAGGTATTACATATTAGGTATTCAATGAAAAAGCTGAGATCCAGGGTGCCTGGGTGGCTCAGTTGTTAAGTGTCTGCCTTCAGCTCAGGTCATGATCCCAGGGTCCTGGGATCGAGTCCCACATTGGGCTCCCTGCTTGGCAGGAAGACTGCTTCTCCCTCTCCCACTCCCCCTGCTTGTGTTCCTGCTCTCACTATCTCTGTCTCTGTCAAATAAATAAAAATCTAAAAAAAAAAAAAAAAGAAAGAAAGAAAGAAAAGAAAAAGCTGAGATCCAGAGATACCAAATGACTTGTTCAGGTTCATGATGCCATACTGCATTACCCTCAGTAGTATCATAATTCAGTTGTCAATAGACCATAAACACAACCTGGGCCATTCATCTTGCAGTTATGTAATCTGGACCACAAGAGGTATTGTAAGACAGGGTTGGATAGATAATCACAATGTCTTTCAATAGCAAAAACAATTCCGAGTTCATAATTTACATACAGTGGGTCAAAACAATAATTAGGCAGTGAGGACAGTATATTATTATCTATACAGGCCCATTTAACTGAAAAAGACTGATACACCCCCAATACCATACTGCCTGTTGCTCAAGGACAGACATTTTAGTTTGAAGTCATAGTTCTATTATTAGCAAAGTCTAACAGTGTTTGCAACTTTGTCTTTTAAACTTATGATCTTCATAAAGAACCTTCACATTTGAGATTGCTACCATGGAATGGTTTTTCTGTGGTTGCTTTCCAGCTGTACTATTGCAGTATAATGTTCTACATTAAAGTCATAATTTTATCTACTTTGCTAGCAGTGTCCTTGATTTAGCTCATCACAATGAAGCTACCTCAAGTTCCTGCTATAATTTTTTTCTGCCTATGCCCTGTCTAGTGTTGGTAGACTGGCTGTATTTCAAGACTGTGGTATTCAGTAGTAGGTTCAATAAATTCTTGTTCATTTAGCAATGCTAGTTATCCTATTATTCATGTTATTTCCAGTAAAACCTGGATTACAACTACTTAAAAATCCCTACATAGAGTCCCTGATGATAACCCCAAGTTTCTTCCATAAAGACATAAATGCCACTAGCCTTACTTTGGTGTGTGGTTATTTAGATATTAGAGCCTTACTTTTGAAGTCTACAACTGTTTTTAAAATTCTGTTTTTGAATGTGTCAATGAATATGCTATCCTTCATATACAAGGATGACAGTTCTAATGCATCATCAGTACTCTTTCAAGTTTCACCCTCTACAATTAGAGATAAGTTGTACTGAACTAGAGCATTTGCCATTTATTTGGGCAGGGTCTAGGTAGGGTATATATATCCAGGTTGTATTAGTGAGGTTTTAGCCAGTGTGAAATGTGCTCACCTGTTAAAGATTAAATGTGTAACTTTATTAGGCAATCAGCCATCATGCTTTTTATATATATAGTGAAGATTCAGGATTCATACCTTGTTTTTTTCTTCCTCTTCACCAAAATTTAAGGTGAAGCTAGTGGTAATTCAGTAGAAGAACAGAAATGATGTTAATGTTTGTGTGTATGTATATAGTAACACCTTGATTAGTAAGTGGTCTTATAATAGTTAAGAGGAAGGATCTGTTATTGTATCTTGTGATTTTGATAAATTCACTTTAGTTCTAATGGCTTTTTGGTAGATTCCTTAGGATTTTCTGTAAACACAATTATGTTGCCTACAAATAAAGACAGGTTTACTTCTTCCTCTCCAATCCTTATGTGTTTTTCCCCCTGCCTTATCTAGAACCTACAGTATAATATTGAATTGTCATTCCCAATTTTGGAGGGGAAGCATTTGGTCTTTCATTAAATACTTATTATGTTAGCTGTAGGTTTTTGTTTCATGTCCTTTTTCATGCTGAGGAAGGTTTTTTCCTATTCCTTGTTTGCTGAGAGTTGCTATGATTAGGTATTGAATTTTGTCAAGTGTTTTTTCCTCATCTATAGGGATGATCAAGTGATCTTTATTCTGTTAATACGGTGATTTGCAATAGCTGATTTTCAAATGTTTTTATCTTAATATAGCAAGGAAATAGAGATATTCCAATATATATTCTGTGTATTTGTGTATATTCTGTGTATTTGATTTCTGGCGAAATCTTAAGGTAGTTTAAAATCTCTAGGCTTATTGCCTAGTTGTCTCTCAACTTTAAAGCTATGTGTTAAAGGCATAATAATAATTAACAATAAAACACCTTTTGGGGGAGAACAGTGACTATATAAAGTCTTCCTGATTTGTGATTTAAAGATATTTTAGTGAAATCTGAACCAGGGCAAGGAGAATATAGTATTTACACTGGCTGACCATTTACTTCTCCCATAATTCACAGAAAAATAATCTTCTTTTGAGATCTTCCTTTTTAAATAAATGAATATACTAGGTAATGAAACTAGTAGGTAATACATAATTGTTGAGAAGTAGTTAACTGGATATTTAGAAGTTATTTTGGAGGGGTACCTGGGTGGCTCAGTCGGTTAAACATCTGCCTTCAGCTCAGGTCATGATCCCGGGGTCCTGGGGTTGAGTCCTGCGCAGGGCTTCCTGCTCAATGGAGAGTCTGCTTCTCCCTCTCTCCCTGCCCCTCCACTCCTGCTCTCTCTCTCTCACTCACGTTTGCTCACTCTCTTTCCCTCAAATAAATAAATAAAATCTTCTTTTTAAGAAAAGTTATTTTGGAGTAATAGTCATAATAAGCAGAATTTCCAGATGAAGAAAGGCTTGGTTCTTCATCTGGTGATAAAGAAAAGGAAGACCCCCCCATAGTTGGTGCCTTGATTTATCATGCTTGCTATTCAACTATGACCATAATATAACGTTCATTCTCTTTACAGGAAGGCATTTTTATTGTTTGTTCCTAGGTATTACTGGGCCTGTTTTATTATAGTGACTGCTATTTTTGTAAAGAAGGCATTTAAATATAGTAGGAATGACTCATCCTCCCCATTGCCACTTTCAGTTCTACAAATGGAAACAGCACTGAAGGGGACATCAGCTGATTTAGTCTCCCATTGAGGTTCTATTTGGAGAGCCCATGATTGCTAAAGGCTTAGTCTGCCCATTACCTCAACAGACCTTTGGTACAAATAAAATTGAATCAAGCAGATGAGTGAATAAGTGTCTGGAACGCAGCCCTGCAATCTCACTGCCCTTCTCCTGTGCATAGCTGCATTTCCCAGTCCTCTCTGCACACATACCGCTTGTGATGATTAGATGAAGATTGGCCTCTTCAGCTTCGATAAGCAGCATGACCTGTTCATTCAGCTACTGTTCCCAGCCCATTCTTTAGCTTCTTCTCTTACGTTCCCAGGGAGTGAGGCTTTGGGTTTGTCTTGCACATGCTTCCTGAGCAAATCATTCCCAGAGACGGTCTGCTCTCTAAGGGAAAGCAGTGAGCCAGTGAGGAAAGAGATGACGGGTTGCGCCAAGAGGGGAAGAGTAAGGCATATTAAAAATGACATCAGTGCAGTAATCCCACAGGGTCTTCAGTTGAGCTGGTATGTTTTTCCTGGAAATTCCAGTTCATTACAGGCATTCATTTTTTTCTATAAAGGATTGGGGCAGGTTTGATTCTCTACATACCACAGAGACAATTAAGCAGCAGAGGCAATTAGGCCTTATTGACCAGCATTACACAGAACTACTAAATATACAATGGCCTTCCAGGGAAAATAACATGAAGTTGTTATAATAATGACTTTCCCTTTGGGTATTTTCTCAAAATATTTTTATTTAGCTTGCATGTGAGAGATAATATAATGTCATAAGGATAGTTTAAAATGGAGATTACTTGGTAGAAAACAATCACATTTTAAGTATACGGCATTCTTTTTTTTTAAGATGTATTTATTTTAGAGAGAGAGTGAGTGAGCGAGCACAGGGAGTGGCAGAGGGAGAGGGAAAGAGAAACTTTAGCAGACGCCACACGGATGCAGAGCTCAATCTCAAGACCCCAAGATTATGACCTGAGCCGAAACCAAGAGCTGGTCACTCAACCGACTCTGCCACCTAGGGGCCCCAGTATACCACATTCAGTTTCCAATTTACGTGGGTAAATTTCTGGCTATTAGCAATCAGTTCAGTTCAAGAAATACATACTACAAGTCACCTACCCACTGCTGATGGATGAATGTTACTCTATTCTCGGTGGCCAAAAAGCTGAGAAAAGCTGTGTATACATTAGGCATGGAAAGAGGATGGAATTAGGAGAATATAGACTTCTCTGTTAATCAGTGATAGATGGATTGGACCTAGAAATGGCTCGTCTGAGGTGGCCAATTATATTTATCTATAGGGAAAGGAACTCTAGTTTATTTTATAATCAATTTTTTCTTATAAAAGTAATATGAAAAAAGTAGTATGTTTTCATTACAGAATACCAACAGGGAAAAAAAAATAAGCAAAGCTAATGAAAAACCACTGTTCTCCTACCACCCCAAAGTAATGCTGTTAACATTTTTAGATCCTTCTAGTTTTTATGAGTACGTATATATTTTTTACCAAAAAAAGATCTTGCCATATATGTTCTTTCATAAATTACTTTTATCATCTTATGGTGAACATTTTTGTATCATTAAATATTCTATTATATGAAGTTACAATTACTAATCCCCTTCCGATGGGATTTTAAGTTTTTTATTTTCCCTCTTATAATGATCATCCAGGTAGCTAAATCTTTGTGAACACCCATGAATATATTTAAGACAAGTTCATAAACATGGAATTAATGGATCAAAGTTGTATAAAATACAGTGGCTCTTGATGCATTTTTTTTAATTTCCCCCAATTTATACATCTGTCAACCATGATTATATGAGGAAAGTCTGACTTCTAAGTTGGACATAACTGAACAGTATCAAACTCCATATTTGTATTTGTCTACTTGTATATACTTGCACTCTGATTAAATCCTCAAAGTTGATGTAAAGTAGTTTTCATTCAAAAACAATAATTTTCATTGCTTTTAGTATTCAGCTAATGCCCTGAGGGAAGAGATGAATTCCTAAAAATCTAGTTCTCAGGTGCCTTCAAGTCCCAGGATGGTAATAAAGATGACAAGAAGACTGGAATTTTATCATTTTTGTCCTGGATCTAGAGAAAAGGGGATACTCATTAAAAACAAGAAGGATTTCAGGGCACCTGAGTGGCTCAGTCAGTTCAGCGCCCCTCTTGATTTTGGCTCAGGTCATGATCTCAGGGTCATGAGATTGAGCCCTGCATTGGGCTCCATGCTGGGCATGGAGCCTGCTTAAGATTTTCTCTCTCTCCCTCCCCCTCTGCCTCCACCCCCTCCCCATTCACTCTCTCTAAAACAATAACAACAACAACAACAACCAAGAAGGATCCCTATATCTTAGGAGTGCCTGGCTGGCTCAATCAATAGAGCATGTGACTCTTGATTTTGGGGTTGTAAGTTTGAGCCCCACACTGGGTACAGAGATTACTTAAAAAAAAAAAATCTCAAAAACAAAAACAAAAAATGGATCTCTAATCTTTAAGTGCTTATTGCCTAGTCAGGAGAGAGAGAGCACATATGTCTATGTGAAGCAAACATCATGCAAATAAGAAATTCACTTAATTCAAACTGTTCTTTTTGGTTAATGTTTTAAGTATGTTATCCTTTTTGCTTATAAACAATCTGACAGAATGTGACCAACTTGATTCCCCCCTCCCCTGTTTAAAAGTCATCTGTTGGCTTCCTATCATGCTTAATCTAGGAACTTTCATTGCTGATAATGTTAGCCTCGATAATTAGGACCATTGAGGAGAACTAGAAAAGTTGAGAGAAATACTCCTTTTATATTACTTAAATGTATCAAAGAGCTAACAAAATGGTAAGATAATAGTTATCTATGGTAAAGCAAGAACCTAGAAGGCAAGGTGACCACTCAAAGCCGCTTTTTCTCTGAAGGCATTCCAGTCTGGAAGAAATGCTTGTGAAATAAAACTGAGTTTTTGGTAGCCTTATAGGACAAGGGAGACAGGAATCAAACCTAACATTTAACCTAGGTAAGAAATCTAATTAGCCCTCCCCTTCTTTAAGCTGGAACCCTAAAGAGTTACACCTTCAGAGTAAGAGTAACCTGGAAGTAAACCCGCCCTGGAGCAGTTCAAATTTGTGTCACTTAGGTGGTCCATGGAACTGCAAACTTTTAACTTAGCCCAGAATGGTTCCATACTAGTAATGTCTTGAGGTACCTAGCAGAAACAAAGGAAAATCCTTTCTAGTGGATGGTGCCATTATCCTAAGATTCAAGTTAATTTTAAAAAATAATTTTTTTCAAATATAATGACCAAAAGTCAAAGATAATAAAAAATAACAAGATACCCTGAGTGATAACCAACAGAAACAACAGATAACACAAGGTCCCACAAAAACTTCAGATATTGCAATTATTAGGCTACAACACAGTTTTGTGGACTATATTTAAAGAGATTTTTAATAAGCTTGAAAATATCTGCAGGAACAGAAATCTATAAAAACCATTATAACAGATTTGAAAAAGAACTAAACAGAACTCCTAAAAACTGAAAAATACAACAACCCAAATTAAGAACTCAGTGAACATATTTATTAGCAGATTATACACAGCTGAGGAGAGAACTGAAAGATAGATCTGAGGAAATCATCCAGAAAGCAGCAGAGGAGAAAAAATGATAGAACATAAACAAGCTAGGATATTTGAAGAGGTGATGACTGAAAGTGCCTCTGTTCCAAATTGCTTCTCCACACCTTCTGGGGCTCTCATTTAAAGCGTGTTAGGTCTTCTTATTCTATCTTTCATGTCTCTTATCCTATCTTGAGATAGGATTTCTAGAGATAAAAGGTGTTACTTCAAAAGAATAAAAGTTTTAATTTATCAGAAAGATATAAGAATTTAAAAACTATATGCACATGATAAAATGGCCTCAATACATAAAGCAAAATATTTGCAGAACTCTGAGGACAAAGATAATTTTATAATCAAGGTATCTTGTTTACTTTCCCTTGTGGTATTTGCTATAACAGAAAAAAAAAACAGTAGGAATATATAAGATTTGAATAACAACAAATTTCACTGATGGACATATATAGAACATTAAAGCTAACAACTATAGAATACATATTCTTTTCAAGCACACATGGAAAATTTATAAAAATTGACCATGTATCACACCACAGAGCTAGTCTCAACAAATTTTACAGGATTAAAATCACACAATATTATGCTCTCTGACCACAGTGTAATTATATTAATCAATAAGATAAAAGTGACTGGAAACACACCATCTTCCCCAAACATTTAGAAATTAAGCAGCATACTTCTATATAAACCATGGGTCAAAGAACAAATCATAGTGGACAACAAAAATATTAACTGAATGATAATGAAAAATACTATATATAAGAACTCCTGGGGTGTAGATAAAGCTGAATTAGAAGGAATTTTATAGCTTTAAACTCATCCATCTCAAAAAGTTAGAGGAAAAATAACAAATTAAACTTGAAAATGGAAGGAAATAAGAAAGACAAGAATAGAAATTAATGAGATAGTAAATATTCACAGAGAATCAGCAAAACAAAAGTTGGCTCTTTATGAAGACTAATAAGATTATAATCCTTACTAAGACTGATCAAGAAAAAAAAGACACAGATAAGCAAAACCAAGAAAGAAAAAGATGTCTCTGTAGATCCTACAGACATTAAAAAGAATACATTTATAAAAGAGTGAACTCCAGCTTCTTATTTTGCGTGTACACAGCCCTATGTTTTCTAATCCCTGCATTCCTCTGGTTTTATACCACTTGCTCTCTTGTCTACTATGCAGTCGTCAAACATGGCCAAGTTTGTTTCTATCTTAGGTACTTTGCACTAACTAGTCACTTTTTCTGGGATGCAATGACTGTCTCCTTGTAATTTGATCTCAGTTCTAACTATAATATCCTCAAAAAGGCCATTCCTGACCACCAGTCTGAAGTAGCCACCAGTCATTCTATGTCACATTTTCCAATTTTAATTCCCTAATTAGCACATATTACTACCTGACTTTTTAATTGCTTCCTGCCCCAAATATGAAACACATGAAAGAAGGAACCTTATCTTGCTCACCACTTTGTCCCAGAGTGCACACAGTAGGTGCTCAATAAATATTTGTTGATTAAAATACCATCTTCTGATTCAGTCATGGAAAGGTGGACTAGGGGAGATATGGTAAAAATTAGAAACAAAATGAAGAAAAATCAAACTATTTAAGAACCTATTATGTACAAAAATACAAAGAAAAGGAAAGAAGAGACAAAAAATGTGCACAATGGATTGAAAAGGGAGAAGAAAATACTTTATATAGTAGTACTGTCATGTTTCAAAAAACTCTTAATTATGGGAAAGGAACTAACTTTATTGAGCTCCCTCTATGGAGGAAGCCTAATTTCCAGATGATGTTTTTTGAAAGGTTTCATTTGTACTTAGAGCTACAACCAAAATTTTCCTTGTTTTCCACACCTTCCAAGGAAGAAAAGAGAGCAAGTTCTTTTATCTTACAGGAGGGCAGGGGCAGGGGAGGGGGGCTATTTCCTTTTGTGGAATAGTATTTGCCCGGGACTACTCGTAGTACCATTCACTGAGACAGACTACTAGAAAAAAACATTTTGGAGGGAAATCATGAGTTTCATTTTTAACAGGTTAAGATTGAGAGACTTGTAAACGTCAACTAGAGATGTTGACTAAATAATGGGATACCTCAACCTAGAACTGAGAGGTCTGAACTGGAGATCTAAGTCTTTGATGTACAGTTGGTAATTGAAGCCATGGGCATGGATGTAAATGTCTAGAGAGAGAGAACAGAGTATGAACAAAACAAGGTTCTAGGGATGAACCTTGAGAAGCTCCAACATTTAATGGTTAGGTGGTGGAAGACAAGCCATTTGGAAAGCAATTGAGAAGGAATGGCCAGGAGACCATGGTTTCATGAAAGCCAAAGTGAGACACTTTTTCAAGGAAAGAGGATGGTTAGCAGCATTGAATGCTGCTGAGATGTCAAAGAAAATAAGGAATGAAAATGTTTTTTAGATTAGTGACAGTAAAGTCTTTGACCACAATGAAAGTAATTTCAGCAGAGTGGTAGTAGAATTTGAGTCAGTCTTAGGCATGCAATTACAGTGCCTTTGCATATGGTAGACACTTGATATATTTTTTTCATTTGTTTTAGTGTAAAATGTTTAATTGTGTAGAGGAATGTGTAATATATACATGTGGAATTTTAAGAATATTTATAAAGTGAACAACATTTACTGATCACCCAAGTTAATAAATTTTAGAAGACACTTCCCTAGTTGCATCTACCTTCTTCCTCCATCCAGAGGTATTATTCTCCCAACCGTTGTAATAAGTATCCCCTTGCTTTTCTCTATGGCTTTACCATATATGAATGATTTCCTAAACAATGTGCTGTTATTTTTACAATATATGTTTTAGTTTTGACTGTCTTTGAATTCTGTATAAATGGAATCCTACTGTGTCCATTCTTCTGGGTCTCACTTCTATTGTTCAACATTATGCTTTGCAGATTTGTCTGTAGTGATGCATGAGACTTTACATCATTCATTTTTACTGCTGTATACTATTCTATTGAGTTAATATACAAAAAATTGTTTTTACATGCTGCTTTTGATGAACATTTCCAGTTTTTGCAGTAACAAACACCGCCATGAGCATCATCATCCATGTCACCTTATGAACTTATTAAGAGATTTTCTAGGATAGGTGCATACATAAGAATAGAATTTCTGGGGGCATGGGGTATGGGGTATAGGTATGCTCAACTTTATTGTGAAGTACAAACTGTTTTCTGCAGTGGTTATATGAATTTACACTCCTGCCCTCTCTTAGGAGAGTTACCATTGCTCCACATCCTCCCTAGTGTTTGATATTGGCAAATGCTAAAATTGCTTGATCTGATAGATATGAAATTTTTTCTCATTATGGTTCTAATTTGCATTTTCCTGGCTATTAAATAAGGAAGAAAAATTTTATGTTTATGGGCCATGTACTATTTCACAAAAGAGAAAATCCCATTCTATTGTCCATTTTTTCTGTTGTATCTTTTTCTTTTGATTCATAGATATTTTTTAATATTTTGGATGCAAATTATTTTTTGATTATGTGTGTTGAAAATGTTATCTTCAGGGAAAGGCTTGAATTTCACCTTTTTTTTAAGATTTTTATTTATTTGTCAGAGAGAGAGAGAGCACGAGCAGGGGGAGCAGTAGAGGGAGAGGGAGAAGCAGGCTCCTCACTGAGCAAGGAGCCTGATGTGGGACTCGATCCCAGGACCCTGGGATCATGACCTGAGCCAAAGGCAGACGCTTAACGACTGAGCCACCCAGGCGTCCCATTGAATTTCACCTTCTTTATGATACCTTTTAATCAATAGTAGTTTTTAATTTTAATGTAGTCAAATTTTATCAACCTTTTCTTGTTTAAAAGATCTTTTCCTATCTGAAGTCATAATGGCTTTCTCCCACATTTTCTTCTAAAAGTCTTATATTTTTGCCTTTTCCACTTAAATATTTAATTAAAAGCTTGGGGCTTTGGCGTAAGCTAGGGAATCAGTTTGGGGTTTGCCTGGGTTTTTTTCCATATAGATTCTTGATTTTCCCAGCACTATTTAATGACATGTCCATCCCTTCTTGATTGATCTGATATATCCAACTGTCATAGAACAAGTGTTCACAAATGTTCGGATCTGTTTGGAGAATCTCTTATTTGCTTTCATTCAGTGGTATGCTGGTAGATATTTCACAACCAGCTCTACTCTCTCCTCTCCAATACACACAAAAAGACCTGATTTTTGCCAATTTGTGTGTTATAAATACTCCCACTATGACCAGTTGCAAGCTACCAACATGATGTCACAGAATGCAAAGTTGGTAAGAGATGCTAGCAGTTGGTTCTCAAGAACAAGGTTTATCCCAGAGCTAATATACTTTTTAAATTACTATACCTTGATATCTGATAGGGCAATTCTCCCCACATTGTTCTTCCCTTCAAGCGTGATGTGCCTATTCTTGGTCTTTTGTATTTTTCATATACATTTTAGAATCAGCTTGCCAAGTTTATTTTTAAAAAACTTACTGAGACTTACATTGGAATTATACTTAATCTGTAGGTTGATTTGGGAATAAATGAAATTTATATAATACAGAGATTTCCAAGTAACAAACATAGTATATGTCTCCATTTGTTTAGGTCATTTTAAGTGTCTTTCAGTGAATTTTTATAATTTTCCCCATAAGTGTCTTGTACATCTTTTGCTAGGTCTATTCCTGAGTGCTTTAATTTTTTTGTTTCTATTATAAATAGTTTATCTTTTCAAATTCCATTTATAACCCTTTGTTGCTAGTATATAGAAATATAACTTGGGCACCTGGGTGGCTCAGTTGGTTAAGCCACTGCCTTCGGCTCAGGTCATGATCCCGGAGTCCCGGGATCGAGTCCCGCATCGGGCTGGGCTCCCCCTTCTCTGTGGGAAGCCTGCTTCTCCCTCTGCCTCTGCCTGCCACTCCCCCTGCTTGTGCTCACTCTGTCTCTCTCTCTCTCTCTATGTCAAATAAATAAATAAAATATTTAAAAAAAAAGAAATATAACTGATTTTTATACATTGATTTTGCTGTCTAAAAAATTTTGCAAACTCCTATTCATTCAACTGTAGATTCAGCTGGATTTTCCATATATACAATCATGCAATCTGCAAAAAATAGCAATTTTGTCTCTTCCTTCCCTACACTTTTACTTTATACATTTGAATTCTTGTTCTGCCAGAAGGGGGTGGCTAGGATACCCAGTACCATATTAATAAAGGGATAGCAGGCACCCAGGCAGTTTTCCCCATAAAGCATGTTATCTCAGTATATACTTGTACAGTTAGAATCATATTGAGGATTAAATTGAGAGGTGTGGACTAGAAAAGCTACAGCTGCTTTGGAGAAGCGAGGGCTCTGTTGTTTAAGAAAGGTTCTTGATTGACATCCTGAAATCCAGACTGAATAGACTTTGCCTGAATAAGAAAGGCTCGCCAGGGCAGGAGGAGGAGAAGAGCAAGAACAAAGGCAGGGATGAGCTTGGCATACAGGTGGCCGAGTAAGAAGGCCAAGTGATTATAGTTCCTTTTGATGAAATCAGCACATTCTCTCAGCTCAACCTTCAAAATACATTCAGAATCAGACGCCTTCTCACTTCGTTTATCAAGACACCCTAGTGCCAACTACCATCATGTCCTGCTCAGATCTCTGCAGAAGCCTCCTGACAGGTCCGTGCTTTGGCCCTGGTCCCTCTGCAGTCTGGTCTCCTGGCAGCAACCAGAGCGAGACTTTCAAAACATAGCTGAGACCATGTCACCTCTTTGCTCCCAGCCCCTAATTGCTTCCCAGCTTGCTTGGGAGTAAAAGCCAAAGTCCCTGCACTGGTCTACAGGGCCCTATATCAGTGTTCCTCAACCTCGACCCTATGACATTTGGGCCAGATAATTCTTTATGTAGGAGCAGACCTGTGCACAGCAGCTGTTTAGCAGCATGCCAGGCCTCTACCCACGGGGTACCTGGAGCACCGCAGCCTCCAGCTGTGAAAGCCAAAAATACCTTCAGACATTGCCCAATGTCCCCTAGGGAGTAAAATTGCCCTCAGTTGAGAACCACTGGCCCCCACGGTTCAGTTTGCACCATACCACACTCTGCTCAGCCCCTCGCACCCCACCTCAGCCACACTGGGGCTTTCCCTTTTTTTAACTTCACTCTTCTTCAAACACATGAAGCGTCATCACCTCACCTTAGGGCCTTCACATAAAGCAATTCCTCTGTGCTTGGCATGCTCTTTCTCCAGATAGCTACATAGCTCACTTCTTCCCTCATTTCTATCAGGTTTCTGCTCAGATATCCCTAAAAAAAGTCCTTCCCTATATACTAACAACCTTCCCTACCACCCCAGGACCCCTGTCCCCTTGGTCCTACTTTACTTTTCTCTGAGGTATTTAACACTGCAGATATTGGTTTTCTGTCTCCCCCCAGCTGGAATGCACACCCCACAAGGAAGTATCCCCAGTGCTCCGCTGCTGTGTCCCCAGTGTTGAGAATAACCCCTGGTACATGGTTGATGTTCAGTACTCTGTTGAAGGAATGAACAGGGATTTTGGATAGGTGGGGCCAACAACCATCAGAAGGCAGTAACTCTCACATGAAATTGCATGAATTCCTTCCTGAAGTTTAACTATTAAGGTATTGAAGGAAGGGGGCTGAAAAGTCAGTAGAAAGCATAGATTTATTTATATAGACATCTTAAACCAGGGCGGCTGGGCATGATGAATTAGAGAAGGGACGTTAGACAGAGGGAAAACCTGTGAGAACAGTACAGGAACCCAGCCACATTATGATGAGGACCTGACTGAGGCGGAAGCCATCAGAATCCAAAAGAACGGAGAGAGGAGAAATGACAGATAGCGGCCAGACGCGTGGAGTGCCCTGCCGTAACTTGGGTTTCCTCCAACACACACCAGCTGTGCCGCGTTTCCTAACAAAATCCACACCCTGCATGCTAATCCAGACTTTCCCAACCTCCTGTTCACACTGCGATGGTAATGCCTGCGCACGTTCTTCCTGCGTTTCTGCAGCTTGTTCTATCCCACACGCAGCCCTTGGAACACTCCTCCTCAAAAAAATTGAATTGTATCAATCCCTTCTTTTTGTTTTTATTTTTTTAAAGATTTTATTTATTTACTAGAGAGCGAGCGAGAGAGAAACAGCATGAGAGGGGAGAGGGTCAGAGGGAGAAGCAGGCTCTCCGCTGAGCCGGGAGCCCGACGTGGGACTCGATCCCAGGACTCTGTGATCATGACCTGAGCCGAAGGCAGCCGCCCAACCAACCGAGCCACCCAGGCACCCAACCCCTTCTTTTTATAAACAAATCTGCAAAGGCTCCTTGTCTCACTTTTAAGGCTAGATCTTACTTTGGCCTTCAAGATTGTCTTACTACCCTCCCTTCATTCTCTCCCTTACTATCCTGAGGAAATCGGTTAGTTTAGGAAAACCCACCATTGAAATGTACATTGACCAGCCCTCTTCCCAAACAAAACAGTGGTAATTTTTACATTAGGAAAGAATTTATATTTGGACTGGAGTCCTTCCCTTTTCAGATAATTCCCCTGATGCTTTTATTACTTTTTAAATATAAAGAAAAATAATGATCTACTCCTATATCTTCTTTTTTATTAACACGAAGGGAGGAGGATGTCTGAAGTATGTTATTCCAACCTGGATCTTTTCAGTTAGTAATTGGTCTTCGAGATCTTTCCATATCAACGTGTACGATTCTAACTCCTTTTAACTGATGCAGTGTTCTGATGTGTGTGTGTGTATGAGAGAGAGAGAGAGAGAGAGAGAGAGAGAGCGCACGCACAAAAGCGAGCATGGGAGCGAGCACATGACCTCTGGAACCAGACTATCTGGGAATCCTGCCACCTACTGTGTGACTTTAGACAAGGCTCTTAACCTCTGTGAGTCTCATTTTCCTCATTTATAAAATGGGTGAGTAGCAATACCTACCTCAGAATTGTCACAAAGACTAAATGAGATATGTACGTAAAGCATCAGAAACTACCCACCACATAGTAAGTGCTCAATAAATATTAGCAGTTACTATTCTGTTATTACGCCTGGTGTTTTCATCATTCCTATTGTGGCATTGCTCATGAACACTCGGTTTGTTTCCAGGTTGTGGCTGTGACCAACAGTGCTGTAGTGAACATCCTAATATATATCTTAAAATACATTGAGAATTTATATCCCTAGGATATAAATTCCTATAAGCAGAATTGTTGGGTCAAATGGTATGTGCATTAAAATGTTGATATCTCTTGCCAAATTGCCCTCCAAAAAGGATATTCCAAATCGCACTCCCACCAGCAGTATAAGAAATATATTTACCCACCTTATTCAGCCTGGGTATTACCAAATTTCTAAATGTTTGCCAGTCTTATCGGTGTTATTTTGATTTGCATCTCTTCATTTTTTTTTAAGATTTTATTTATTTGAGAAAGAGAAAGTGAGCAAGAGAGCACATGAGCTGGGGGAAAGGCAGATGGAGAGGGAAAGGCAGACTCCCCGCTGAGCAGGGAGCCTGATGCAGAACCCTGGGATCACGACCTGAGCCGAAGGCAGACACTTAACCAACTGAGCCACCCAGGCACCCTTGTATCTCTTTAAATATTAGTCAGGTTAAACATCCTTTTATAGGTTTGTCACTTGTAATTTTTTTTACAAGTGATGGTGAACTGCTTATTCATATCCTTTGCCTATTTTCCTACTAAGTTATATATTTTTTTCTTACTGATTTCTATGAGCCCCCAAGGCCTTATAAATAAAAATATTGACAATTTTCAGAAACATAGTTGCTGAGAAAACTAGGTGTAATTGTGAGTTAGTTACATTCATTTAGTATTATAAATATTTTTTTAAAGATTTTATTTATTTGACAGAGACACAGCGAGAGAGGGAACACAAGCAGGGGGAGTGGGAGAGGGAGAAGCAGGTGTCCCACTGAGCAGGGAGCCCGATGCGGGGCTCGATCCCAGGACCCTGGGATCATGACCTGAGCTGAAGGCAGCCGCTTTACCGACTGAGCCACCCAGGTGCCCCAGTATTATAAATACTTTAAAGCTTCCTCCCCCATGCCACTGCCCCACATATATCCCGAACATTCCCACCTAAAAGTGCGTGGGGTCAGTGCTATGACTTCTCTTCCTTTGTGCCCTCCTTTCCCTAGTTCCAGTAGCACCTGCTCCTTTGCCAAATTCAATGACTGGTAGAAGGGCCTTGCCATGGAAATTTCAAAAGAGTGGACTGAGTTACAGCCCTAAGACATAAGCCACCTGTTGAGCCTTGTAAGGCTTAGAAAACAAGAAAGTGGTCCAGAGGCTAAGCAGGCCCCCTACACATCTCCAAAGGCAGCCATGTTTAAGTCCATTATAGCAGAGAAAAAGATGGGCCTGTTTCTATGGCATCAGCCAGGAAAACTTGGAACAAATAACCGAGGCTTTTTGTGCCCATTCACCTGTAATCATATGGCTCCATGGAACTTTTCCAAATGGGGACAGTGATGATGATAATGTGACTACAGTGTGATCCCTCGAGGCCCCTGTCAGCTCAGTGTCCAAAATAGGAATAATCGCAGTACCTTGTGTGTGAGCGCACCTCACAGGCATCCTGCCTGTTCCTCACAGTGTCCCCTCAAGGGCTGCCATCTCCCTTTTAGAGATTGAGGAAACAGTGACTCCGCAAGGTACAGCACGCTGTCCTAGGTCACACTGGCAGCAGATGGCAGAGGTGTGTCCCATCCAGGCCTGGGTAGCCCCAAAGCCACTGCACCACACTGCTTGGCTCCACTGTTCACATCTGTGGCAGAACTGTTCATATTTTGCTTTGCATTATAGTTCCTTATATCTATGTTTGTCATCCTTACAAGATTGTCAAAGCCCTTGAAGGCAGAAACCGCATCTTTTTCACCTACCTTCCCAGCAGCACTAAGTGAAGTGAACTGGATTGAGTGACTTGCCCCAAGAACACTTTGTGGTCACTATCTGGGTCAGGGGTTGTACCCTGTGCTGGAACTGATCCTAGGAGTCTGATGCCGCCCATCTTTGTGTGCTTTCTAGCTCTGCAAAATACCAAATAGCCCCTGGATCCGTTGGCTTATGTATTTAGGGAACCCGGACTGCCTCCAGCCTGGGTTCAGCAGGTGTCTGGATGCTGTGGCCCAATGTGGACAGACCTGCACCACCAGCTTCTGAATGACCAGGACTTGTCCAGATGGAGAATGAGCACCCTTTCCCTGTGGTTTTCATTTTTCATTTGTTTTATGCTGAGAATATTATGATGTCTCAGCCCAGATAATTTAAAAATATGGACAATTTGGAAAATAAAGAAAAGCACAAACAAGAAAATAAACATCAGCAGTGACCATACCACCCCAAGCAACCATTATTAACATTTTGGTATATATCCTCCCATGGAGTTATACATCCAGTAACACATAATTCACAACAATGGGATAATACTGTGCATATTACCTTCATAACAGGCTTCATCCCCTTCATTTTGCCTCATTATTACAAACCTAGTGAGAACCCTGCTGGAGGCAAGTCCTCTCCTTCCTCTGGCCAAGACTGAGCGGGGCGGAAGTGGGTTTAAAGCATAATTACACTTACTTAATAGCATTTAATAGTGGGCAAAGCACTTCACAACCTAATGAGGAAAAAACGTAATCTTGCTCATAGCCCCGAGGCGAGGTCAGAGTCCATATCTGCAGGGCGGTCTCAGAGGCTTCACACCAGCTTTCCACGAGGCTGAAACTTGCAGGTTCCAGGAGGAGAAAGAGAGAGAGGGCAGCCCAGTTCTAAATGGAGCTAGATGATATAACGGCAGGGTCAGATGGGCTGTTGTTTTTCATTGCTTTTCTATCGGAGGCATTCTTTTTTAAAATTATTATTAACTAACCAATTTCTGAATATGTTTTACATGCATAGGGAACAAAACGGCAAAGAAACAAAAGGGTATCCACTGAAAAACAGGCCTCCTCTCGCCCTGTCTCCCAGCTGCCAACTCCCTGGGCCACCTCCCTGCCTTCTGTGGGGCATGAGCAGCTCTTGTGGGTCCTTACCTGAGGCATTCGCAGTTCAGAGGGCAGGAGTCCACAGAGGTTATCAAGGATGAGAAGAATGCTCTTCAGTATTTTCCTTCATCATATCAGTCTCCTCCACTGAGGTCATCTGAGTAACCAGGCCTCACACCCCCAACGTAGTCCAAATAGAACCTAAGTTCCTTCTTCCAAAGCTCACTATGGATGCATCTCAGGCTGGGGGGAACCCCCCACCGCTGAAGCCACTGCAAGGGGAGGGAGCAGAACCTCTGCTGCTGGAGGCAACAGCCTCAGGAAGGCCCTGCAGAACCTGGGCTAGCCTCAGGGTCAGGGGACCGAAAGCTTCATCCGGGCTCTGCCATGGACTGAGTCTAGGTGACTTAACCTTCGCTCTCTGAGCAGCGCGTTTGACCTGGTAATCTCCAAGGCCCTTCCTTCTCTGACCATGCAAGACTTTTAGCCTGGGCCACTCTAACAAAATACCATAAACTAGTAGCTTAGAAAGGACCAAAATTTATTTCTTAGAACTTTGGAGGCTGGAAGTCTGAGCCAGGGTCATCAGTTCTGATGAGAGCCCTCTCTGGGTTGCAGGTGGCCAACTTTGGGTTGTAGCCTCACAGGGCAGAGAGCCGAGCAGGGAAGCAAGCTCTTGTTAGCTCTTATAAGGGAGCTAATCCTGTTTCTGAAGGCTGTACCCTCACAACCTCATCTAATCCTACTCACTGTCTACAGGCCCCACCTCCTAAGGCCAACACGCTGGGGGGTAGGGTTGCAATTTAGGCATTTGGGGAGGACACACTCAGTCTGTAACAGGGGATGACTTGAAACAGGGCTTTTCAAGTTTTAATACGCATATGAATCACCTGGGAATCTTGTTATAATGCAGATGCTGATTCGGCAGGGGCAGGTCTCGGGTGGAACCCAGGATTCTTAATTTTCAACCTGCTCCCAGGTGATGTGAGCTTGTGGAGACTCTAAGGACTGAGCTAGCCTGAAAAATGGCCTGTGACTAAGGGAGAAGGGACTGTTCTGGGACTGAGCATCTGGGAGTTGGAGTAAGGATTACTTTGAAGCTGAGCAGCTCCCTCTGGAGAACGCTTGGCGTCCAGTTTCCTAAATTCTTCTCTGCTGGAGAATGCTAACGTTCTGTGAGCTCTCCTGTGTGCCAGAGCTCTCTCTTAATCCTCACAGCTACCCAATGAAGTCAGTGCTGCGATTATTCCCATTTTATAGATGAAGGCACTAAGCCTTCGAGGAGTTAAGATTACACAGCTGGCAGAGTGGGCATTCCCAGCCAGACCCAGACCATCTGGCCCCAGACCCCGCATCTTGCCACCAAACCAAAGAGCAGAACCGTGTTCTGGCTTCCAGCCATGGAGGAGGACACCATAGGGATTGCTGCATCACGGCACCTCCTCTTGTATGTGGGAGACGGATGCTGCTGGCTGTCAGCTCAGAGGGTCATTTCCAAGGAAACACGACTCCACTTGCAGACCTGTCCTCAGTCTAAGATTTTCTTGATAACTCTTAAGGGGTTCTGACTGCTGTAATATCAGTCATGGGGTAGGAAGGCTTCTTCCACGAGTCTCCTCCGTCCCTCAACAAGAGGGTTCCTCGGCTGGGAAAACAGGTAGATTGTGTCATAGGAAGGCCATGGGCCTTCACAGGCCACATCCATTTTCATTTACCTTCTGAAAGAAGATTAAGGAGAAAATTCAATTTTGCCTAATGCCTCCCCCAAATGGCTAATTTATATGCTAATTAGCAAGATAAGAATCGATGAAACTGGTAATCAATATGATATCCAAGGCACCAGTAATGAAATTCATTTTGAGATACACTGCCAGTGGAAATGAAGCAATTATGCAGAATAAATGGGGCAGCTCGGGAATAGGGGCTCCCTCCATATTGCACTTGACGGCACTTTTCCCCTTCTGCCCTCCCTCACTCTCTCCCCCTCCTGCTGGAATCAGCTGTCCACTCAGATCCCTTGGGGCATCTCACACCAGCTCCTTCCTCCCTAAATACCTGACCCTGCACTCTCCCTGTGGCTCTGTGGGCCGCCAGGGGGGAGTGGAGCTAGGGAAATTAGAGTCTCAGAAGACCAGAGGTGCAAGCCCTGGAGGGGAATCAGGTGCTAACTAGGCACTTTTAAGCCATAGACAGAGTAGTGAATAGCACTTTACCCTCACACGGGCTGAGGCTGGGTTACAGTTTTTAGTTCTTAGAGCATAAATATGATATTGCCCAGATTTTCCAGACCTGTCCTGATTTCAAGTAGTTTGTCCCATCAGACTGTACGTTGAGTGATGTGTCCTACGTGAGTCCGTGAAGTTGGCCCTAGTATCTCTGCAAGATTTCACCTGACCCTAGACGTCTTGTTTCAACCTGGACATTTATGCCAGGGATTCTGCTTTTCTTTTCTTCCGTGTGTGTGTTGGGGGTTGATTACAATCATCTCTGGAAATTAGGGGCAGCATTATTCATTTCATCCTTTCAACTAAGAGAACTGAAATTTATATTTTACTCCCATGTCTGCTCATTGGAATCACCTGGGGAGCTTCCCCCCAAATTTTATTCTGAAAAAATTTAAACATACCAAAAAGTTGAAAAAAAATCACCCAGTTAATATTACATGTATTTGGATTCTACAATTAACATTTTGCCATCTTGCCTTATCTCGAATCTGTCCAACTCTCCATCCATCTATCCACTCATCAGTCCGTCTTAACATCTTGTCACACATTTCAGAGTAAGTTTCAAGCATCAGTACATTTCACCCCTAAACACTTCAGCATGCATGTCATTAAAGTTCAGTATTTGTTTCTTTTTTTTTTTTTTTTTTTTGAGGTAAAATTTACTGACAGTGAGAGGCACAAATCTGAAATACACCATTCTGTGAGTTTTGGCAGATGAGCACAGCAATGTAAAACAACCTTCTCTGAGTATCTGGAACATTGCCCGCACCAGGAGTTCCCTCATACCCCCTCCGCAGTCACTCCCTACCCCCACTTCCATCCCCCACTTGCAGAGGCAACCATCACTCTGATTTTTCCCACCATAGATTAACTTTTCCTGTTCCTAGAACTTCATAGAAATGAAACCACTCAGACTGTACTCTTGTATAAGGGTGGGGTTTTTTGGTCATCCAGCATAGCATTTTTGAGATTCATCCATTTTGTTGCCAATATCAATTGTTTGTTCTTTTTTTCTTGCTGAGTAGTATTCCACGGTATGGATATACCACATTTTTTAGCTATTGTGAATAAAGCTGCTAGCAACATGTTTGTACAAGTCTTTTTGTGGACATATGTTTTTATTTTGCTTCAACAAATTCCTAGGAATGGAGGTAGTTGTATATTTAGTTATATAAGAAACTACCAGGCCATTTTTCAAAGTGCTGTGCTCTGCCTAGGAAGCTCTTTAAAAACACTGCCAGGGTGGCTGGGCGGCTCAGGTCATTAAGTATCCAACTGTTGATTTTGGCTCAGGTCATGATCTCAGGGTTGTGAGATCGAGCCCGCATTGGGCTCCACACTGGGTGGGGAGCCTGTTTATGATTCTCTCTCTCACTCTCTGCCTCTCCCCACCCCATGCACTCTCTCTCTTAAAAAACAACAACAACAACAACAACACTTCCTCCCCTGTAGCCCCTAGAAATTCTTTTTTTTTTAAGATTTTATTTATTTTAGAGAGAGAATGAGAGAGAGAGAGAGCATGAGAGGGGGGAGGATCAGAGGGAGAAGCAGACTCCCTGCAGAGCAGGGAGCCCGATACGGGATTCGATCCCAGGACTCCAGGATCATGACCTGAGCCGAAGGCAGTCGCTTAACCAACTGAGCCACCCAGGCGCCCGCCCCTAGAAATTCTTAATTGGTGTGGAGTGGGACTCAGGCATACGTATTTCTGATATGCTTATCTAGTAGTTCAAATGTGCAGCAAGAGGTACGAGTCACGGAAGGTTTAGCAGTTAACACTAGATGAAAAAACTTTGGGTACCTATACTAAATGCAAAAAAAATCCTTTTTTTTTTTTATTTTGAAAGGTGGCTTTCTGTTGCTGACCTCTTTTTTTCCCCTTTATTTTTATTGCTGTAACGACCTGGGCATGATCAGGGATGATCTGGACATTGCAGTTCAGACTTGAGTAAAAATACCTGCTTTTTAATCCCAGTTTTGCCACTTTATAACTATATAGCTTGAGCAAGTCACTCATCAGTTTCCTCTTCTGTAAAATGGCGTTTATAGTATGTATTCCAAGGTAATAAGGATAAAGGTGCCTGACTCAAAGAATCTTCTGAAACGTACTATAGACCAGGGTGGGAAGAGTTATCCAACCCTCCAGGTGAGTGGGATTCGTTAACTCTGCCTTTCTGAACAAAGGCAGACTGACAGATTTTTTTTGTTGTTTGTTTGTTTTTTGTTTGTTTTGGGAGGGTGTTCTATAATATGGCTCAGGATGGTAAGGCTGTGAGTGTCAAATATTGGAGAGCTGTCACCACCTCTGTATAATGATTGGAGTATAATCATCTCTGTCTTAACAAATATGTAAAAGCTACAACTCAATAAGATAGGGGATTTGAACTGGTTTTCCATCCTGGCAGTAACTTGGGCTGATCTTTCTATGCACTGTCCCTGTGTAGCCAACAACACACCTTCCCAAGACTGCCTGCTAGAGTCCATATTAGGGGCACAGTGAGGAGCTATCCAGCAGCTGAGGTCACTTGCCTTCATGCAGGATTACTGAGCATTGAGTCAACAACAAAACAAACTACCGAAATCTGGTTCCTACCATCTGAAACCTGGCCCACTCTCCCAGAGGAGACAGACCTGGACACTGTCTTCTGAGTGATCTAGCCCCTGGACCTTACAGAAAGTTGGTAGGCATGGCTCCCAACAGCGTTTTACATCAAATGCTCAGTACTTGGGAAAACAAGCACAGAAACATCTCTTAAAGGGGTCTTATGAGTGATGTGGCTTCTCTCATTGTTCAAACATTTGAATGAAGATTTGCCAGGTTGGCACCAGGAAGAATGCAGTTGCAAACAATGGGTTTTCTCCTGTAAGACAGGTCAGCATGGACATAGATAAGCCTCTTAAATCAGGCTAGAAATGCCAGGTTTTAGCTCCTTTCTGAACAGGAGGGCTGTGGAGGATTCTCCTTCATGTCCTCCCCTGACAACTACTGAGAATGTGGTATTCCTCGCCTTCCCAGGAATGTATGGTTTCCAGAGTATTAGAGGTTTCTCTGAGCTGTAGTTATCAGTACAGAAATCCAGGGTAAAGGATGGCGGCTAATAAGCCTCTTTTCAACTTTTTGGCCTCCCTGAGTGTCCGTCTGTGGAACCTGCATGCTTTTGTCAGAGGGTACAAGGCGGAGGGGATGAGGGAAAGAGATCAGATGGCCTGCTACCCGAGGCATGTGCCTGACTTCAGTAGGCCCCTTTGGGGTTGGTTTTATTCTGTAATGTGTCCCCTGAGAAGACAGACTAAGCAGCCAGGGTTACCCTGCAATTTCTCCAAACTATTTGCATGAAATACTGCAGGCAAAAAGCCCAGGCCCTGATTGGCTGTTGCTAGGTAACAACATAATCATCAGGAAATTAGGCTGTCCTTTTTTTTTCTCCAAACCGGAGTATGTGTGTGATTGCAGCGTTGTGCAGGAAGAGAGAGGGAGTGAAACAAAGAGAGATAAATGGGATGGTCTTGAAGGCGGGGACACCACAGCCACAAACCTGCATCCCACGGTAGGACAATCTGCTTTGGGTTGGGCTCTTTCCTCAGTCAGGCCGATATTGGTACCTTTTTTTTTTTATAAGAATGACAAAGCTAGCGTTTCTGCAGACAGCAGGAGCAGAAGCTATGGAAGCAACTTTGACATTTGAAGTGATTTTTAGAAGCAGGATGTAGTGTTTTAATATATGAAAATGACTCCAAGTGAGGATGAATAAATGAATGTGTATGGAGAACGTGGGTAGGTGGAGAAGAATCCATTAGCGTGGCTATAGAGCTCCTGCGAGGCACAGAGCGTGAGAATGCGCATGTGAATGAGGCGTGTGACGGAGAAAAAACAAGTATGCTTTACAATGTGGAAGGAAGCCCCATAAACTGAATGAAGTTCAGAATTGTGCCTGCTAAAACTCCGACAGCGTTTAGGCATGTGGTCCTTCCATTATTTAGCCGGGCGGTCTTCAGCCTACCTTTCCGCCTGGCTAGACTTGGCAGGTGGATGAAGAGTAATATAAAGAGAGCGTTTGTGTCTGTGTGTCTCGTTCACGCAGGTGTGTGGTGCATGTGCACTGGTGTGTGTGCACGTGCACTGAAGCACCTAGTTCATTTTCAAGGCTGTCTCCTAGCATAAGAGCATGGGGCACCCTGACAAGTGTACGACTACACCTGGACACTTCCACTGGCTAATAAATATCCATGGAGACCGTGAGGGCTTTCCTTTCCCTTCCTGCCAGCCCCAGCCCCAGATGGTTTTCCCAACCCCTACCCTCCCTTATCTTGTCCTCCTTTTGAGTTCCCTAGCAATGACCCTGCCCTTACACTAGACCCTCAGTTGCCATACTGCATACTTCATTGGCTTGCTACAACCCCAGGCAAGCTAATTGCCTTTTGCCATTCATTGTCTACCAGATTAATGACTCCTCCTGCATCTGCCTGCCCGTAGCCTCCTCTGAGATTCCTCTGTGTGCTCTCTTGCCCTTCTGCCCCCTCCTCAGCCCAGCCTCTCTGAGCCCCACAGCTGACTTTTTCGAAGTCATTTAATCTAAATGCTAAAATAGAAGCACTGTTTTTTTTGTTTTTTTTTTTTGCCCGATCAAAGGAGGTAGTCCCCAGAATAATGCCGAGAGGACCATCTTGTAGCAGTGGTAAAAATACAGAAATGTATCAGGAGCAAGAAAGAATGTATGCCAATAACCAAGATTCAGACAGAACTATCCTAACCACACAGCACCCCACAAGGACTTGCTGCCTCCAGTGGGTGAGCCTAACAAGACTCAGAGCTCCTGCTGTGGAGGTAAAGAGCTGTCACCCAATCTCCAGGGGCTCCAAGCCCCTTTCTGAATCTGTGCACTAAATAGAATGAACCTGGTGCTCTGCAGAGCATCCACGCCCTGTATGCAGATGAAACAAGATATTCTTTAAGACTATTGTTCTCAGAGTGCGGTCCCTGGACCAGCAGCATCAGAAATCTGGGGGTGGGGCCCAGCAATCTGTTTTCCAAAACCTCCAGGTGATTTTCATTTTTGCCAAACTTTGAGAACCACTGTGGACCTGAAAACTTGCATTTTTAGTAAGTTTCCAGGTGATACTGCCCATTCTTTGAAAACCTCTGCTCTAAAAATAGAAAACAGGGCTCATGTGTAATTGCCCTCCTCCCACCTAGCATACCCCCTTCCCATTTCCAAAGTCTCAATCAAACCCATCTTTATTTTATTTTTTTAAGGATTTTTTTTAAGATTTTATTTATTTATTTGACAGAGAGAGACACAGCGGGAGAGGGAACACAAGCAGGGGGAGTGGGAGAGGGAGAAGCAAGCTTCCTGCCGAGCAGGAAGCCCGATGCGGGGCTCCATCCCAAGACCCTGGGATCATGACCTGAGCCGAAGGCAGACCCTTAGCGACTGAGCCACCCGGGCGCCCCCAAACCCATCTTTAAAGACCTACCGCAAATGAAACTTCTGATTCAACCAAAGGTTATCACTTTACATCTTATTGTATGTTTAAACATCAGCAAACTGGGGCCCACGGGCCAAATCCAGCCCATAATCTGTTTATGTAAGGTCCCAGAACTGAGAATGGCTTTTACATTTTTAAATGGTGGGGGTAGGGTGATGGTTGAGGATCAAATAAGAATATGCAACAGAGACCATATGTAATCTGCAAAGCCTGAACTATTTACTATCTGGCCTTTTATAGAAGAAGTTTGCCTACTCCTGTTATATTTATTTATGTACTTTTCTTACTTCTCTTAAACTGTTAGCTCCGTAAGAAGAGTCAATATCTTAATCATTATTGTATTCCATTCAGTACCAAGCACATAGTAATTGTTCAATAAACATGTAGAGGATGGAGAGATGGATGGTGGTTGGATGAGCTAGTTGGGCAGTTAACTAGCATTCTGGGAATCCGAAAGAGATCAGCTTTCCTACTTTGCCACTCTGTTGCTGCCCCATCCATGAAATAAGAACAGTGGTTTCCTCCATCTGAGTAGATGATAAGAATCAGGAAGTTCATATGAATGGAGCTTATTCTTTCCATTAGTAACCAGAATGGTAAAAACCATCTAGACGCCGTCCTGCCCCTTGACAAACAAGATTCCCATTTAGAACATTCATAAATGGGAGAGTTTAAAAATAGGGAAAAAGCTTAAAATTTCGGGTGGATTTCTAGCATCCAGTAAAAGATTTTCATGGAATTAGATGCTAGCAGTGTTAAAATAGATCCTAGAGGCAAGGCTGCATGCCTCACACCTGCCATGTGGTTGCTCCAACACTGGCCGCTCGCCTCCATCCACTGGGAACTCGCTTCGCACAGCCCTCCTTCCACCTCGCATAGCCCCACCTCGCATAGCTCGCTCCACATGTTCCCAGCTCCAGGTGTTGGTGAGTACTTCTCTCTGTGGAGTTGAAATCTATCTCCTTATAATTTCCACTCTGTAGTCCTATTTCTGCCTATTCTAGCTATCAAAATGAGCTACCTACATTTCGAGCAAAGAAGTAGGGTAAAGTTGTATTTGGCTGGAAAAAGTGGAAGATGGAGGGGCATCTACCCCACTGAGATCATTTTCCCCTGCAAACAGTTACAGAGCAGGTTAGATATATAAGAAGCTGTGAGCCAGCCGGTACGCTAAGAGAGGAAAAGCAAACGTATGGGTATAAAATGGAAGAGAGCAGAGCGCCTGGGTGGCTCACTCGGTTAAGCATCTGCCTTCGGCTCAGGTCATGATCCCAGGGTCCTGGGATGGACCACCACATCGGGCTCCCTGCAGGGGGGCAGGGGCTAGCTTCTCCCTCTCCCTCTGCTGTTCCCTCCGCTTGTGCTCTGTCAAATAAATAAATCTTTAAAAAATAAAAATAAAAAAATAAATGGAAGAGAGCACAACATTCCCAATACAATAGGAAGCAGAAGGCTGGTGGTCACAGTAGATCATAGGCTGACCACAGACGTGCAGTCTGTTTCTGCTAGAGAGGAATGTTAATAGCAATTAGAGGCCATTATTCGGGACAAATGAGGGAAAGAAGGCCCCAGAGCTGGGCCTGGGGGACTCCGGAATTGCTCTGTGATTCCAAAGCTCTGAAACAGCTGCCAGGACGAGTTGCCAGGGCAGAAGCAGAGCAAGAGAAAGCCTCTTAGGAATGGCCGAAGCGTCTAAATGGTGGGCTGGGCCAAAGCAGTGAGGGCCCATGGAGGAAACTGTCCCCGAGAGGATGGGAGGAGGGGGTGGAGAAAGGAAGCTTAAATCTCAAGATGGACGCCGGCGGACGATGTAATGTAGTCAATATTAATCCAAACACCTGGACAGCCGAGAAATCAATCATTGTTTGAACAACAGCGCCAAGAAGAATGTTTAGTGATCACTTACTTTCTGCATTCCTAAGGTACTTTTACTGCACAGAGGCTGGTGTTGCGTGAGGAACTTAACCTGGTCATAGCTTCGGGGCTCTCGCTTTCCCCTCCCTCCCCCTCCCCCATACGTACCTGAGTGCGCACGCGTGAGCACCCCTCTCACCCACGCGCACGCACTCCGTGGCTACGGCTACCCTGGGTACCACTTCTTTCAGGTTCAGGTGGAGGTGGGCTTTTTTTCCCCTTATTTTTGGTTTCTTAAGAAGAAAATTCCTGAGATCTGAGAATGGGGCTTTTTTGGACTCTGGAGAAAAGCTTACAATCGAGCCTGGACTAAGAGTCTATTCTGTAATTGCAAAGGATTACAAGCCCAAAGTTTTAGTCTTCCCCGCTCCACTTTCACATCACTCCCTGATTACCGGGACCCACCTAACAGCTCTACGGTCTCGGGCGAGTGACAGCTCAGAGCCTGCGTCCTCATCGGTAACTGCTACTCTAAAACAACACTGCAAGCTGGCAAAGAGCGGCTGATAATTATTAAATGCCTATTCTGTGCTGCACACTGTGCTGGGTGCTCTGCTTGCATTTTCGTATTTACTTTCCCCAATAGCTCTTAAGACTCTGTATCACTGGCACTCTTTACAAATGAGGAAACTGAGGCCCAGGGAGGCGAAGTTACCTGCCTGAGATCTCCCAACAAGGGCAGAGTCGGGAATCAAAACAGCCCTCTCTGAATACAGAGCTCCTCCTCTTTCTGCTAAATCTTGCTGCCTCCCTGACACTGTGCCCAGCATGGAGTGGGCAATCAGGAAAGGTGGGTGTCCTTCATCCCTTCTCTCCAAAGGAGAGGTGGGTGGTTCTTTTTCTTTGGTATTACTTTTCAATTAAATAGTTAAAGTTGGCTTTGTAAACACTGCTAACAGAACCAGCCATATATGAAGGTAAGATACCGGAAAATACCTCTGAAAGGAAAGGCCTACAAATATGAGACGTGCCCCAGTGACTGCTGCATGTTGCCAGGGTACAAGGCAGACACTGGGAGAGTCCGAGTTGACAGGTTTGCCATGGACTGACCTCCCTGCTTGAGATGGCTCTTGTGAGACAGTCTGTCAGACACAAGGCAATAGGAGCCAAGTTAACTTCATAAGAACTCACTGGCCCAGATTGGCCTAGACTGGAGTAAACACAAGTAATTCTGCCTCTTACGCGGGACTTGCAACCCTGGTTTCCGACACCTGCCATTTGCCAGCTCCGTGGGCTCAGAGAAGTTACTGGACCTTTCTGAACCTCAGTTTTCTTGTGGGAAAAATGAGGAAGTAATCCCTGTGTTCTAGGGTTGTTGTGAGGACTACATGAGACAAAGCCCTTGGCCTTGAGCAATAAATGGCAAGAATTTTTTCCGAGGACCAGGCCAGAGACCACTGGCCTCCTAATGGGTAAAAGATCACTTACATACAGAACAAAAGTGTTCGTAACAGAAGACTTTTATCCCAGGCAGTCTATCTCTTTATAATCCATCAAAGTCTATAAAGCTCCATTCCCAAAACTCCTATAGGGGATATAAAGGGAAACTCTTAAGGAAGAAGCCTACACTCCTGGAATAAGTTCTAGGGGCAGCATACCCAGATAGAAGCAGGAAAACAGGACAGTGCCCGCTTTTCCAGGGCACTCTCAGCTAGTGTTCCTAAAAATGAGCAAACTCCTAACCCCAAGTGCCACACAACACTGGGTTGGTGAGACCTACCTGGCCCCAGTAGGTCTGAGCTATGTCCCAGATTGAAGGAGTAGAACAAGAAGAAAAAGAGAAAAGAAGGCTAGTAAAGGATTTATAGACAAATGTCCATGCCCTTGAACAGTGATTTTGAAAGCCTGGCTGCTGTCCATGATCCCTGTCCTGACTTAGTTATGCTTGTCAGGAAGCAGCAGTGGCAAAAAGACTGGCCTACCATGGCTTACCCTAACAACAGGCCAGTTCAAGGCTAAGACGAATGCAGAAAATGGTGAGTCCTAGAAGGGGAAGGGGTGTGTGTCTGTGTACGTAGGCCTGCTTTGTGAGAGACTTAGGATGGAGAAGTTTTGTTCTTATTCAGGTATAATTAAAATTAACATACATTATATTAGTTTCAGGTGTACAGCAGAGTGATTTGATATTTGTATATATCATGAAATAATCACAGTAAGCCTAGTTAACACCTATCACCACACATAGTTACAGAATTCTTTTTCTTGTGATGAGAAATTTTAAGATCTATTCTCTTTTTTTTTAAGATTTTATTTATTTATTTGACAGAGAAAGACACAGCGAGAGAGGGAACACAAGCAGGGGGAGTAGGAGAGGGAGAAGCAGGCTTCCCGCTGAGCAGGGAGCCCGACACAGGGCTCAATCCCAGGACCCTGGGACCATGACCTGAGCCGAAGGCAGACGCTTAACGACTGAGCCACCCAGGCGCCCCTGAGATCTATTCTCTTAGCAACTTTCAAATAGGCAGGATAGTATTATAAATCATAGTCACCATGCTGTAGGTGCATCCCCAGATCTTATTTATTTTGTAACTGGAAGCTTGTAACTTTGAAGAGATTTTTATAGAGGTCTTTTTTTATAGCCTTGGCTCCTGAGATTTCTGTGCAAAAATCCCAGGAACGCATAGCTCTACTAAGAAAAAACAGGGAAGAATTGACTAATGGAAGAATTTACTCACCAGATTTTTTTAAAAAAATCCAAACTTTGAGGTAATTGATGGAAATAAAATTTTCTTTTCCTCTGGAAATAAAGTCTTCAGTCCTAACCCAACTTACTCTCTTTCCAGCCTGTGCCATGAAGTGGGTGGCTTAAAATGACAGAAATGTATTGCCCCACAGTTGTTGAGATTAGAAGTGTGATGTCACAGAGTGCACAGGCCCATGCTCCCTCGGAAGGCCTTCCTTGGCTTGAGAAGGCCTAACTCCAATCTCTGCCCCGATTGTCACATGGCTGTCTACTCCCTGTGTATGTCTGTCTCTTCACATGACATTCTTGTCTAAGGACACGAGTCATATTGGCTTAGGGGCCCACCCTGCTCCAGTATGACCTCACTCACATCTACAGCGACCCCATTTGCAAATGAGCTCATATTCTGACGTACTGGAGGTTAGAACTCTGACTTATCTTTTTGAGGAGACACAGTTTAGCCCGTAACAAGCAGTATTTAAGGTGTAGGCAAAAGGACATGGACACTGTGTGTCATGGCTAGCCAGGAACTTAAAGAAATGAATGTCTCAAAGCTAGGTGCCAAGTGAACAGAACGATGGGATCCAAGTTTGTGTACATGTTCATCTTTTGAGCATCCAGTAGAATAGCATTGCTCTTTGGCCCTGGAGTAAAAGTTCTTCCCGAAGGACCTTTAGCAGTGTCAGTAATAATAAAAATGTCAATAATAACGATGACGATGATCACAGCTCACATTTATTAAGTGTTTGCTAAATGACAGACATGGTTCTAACTGCTTTACATGGATTATCTCATCTAATACAACAACCCTCCGGGATGGATTTTTTTTTTTTTTTGTAAACACTGACTTTTATTTTTTTATTTTTTATTTTTTTATTGTTATGTTAAGGATTTTTTTTTTTTTTTAAGATTTTATTCATTTAGGGCCCCTGGGTGGCTCAGTTGTTAAGTGTCTGCCTTCGGCTCAGGTCATGATCCCAGAGTCCTGGGATCGAGGCCCACATTGGGCTCCCTGCTCAGCGGGAAGCCTGCTTCTCCCTCTCCCACTCCCCCCTGCTTGTGTTCCCTCTCTCTCTGTTGAAAAATAAATAAAATCTTTAAAAAAAAGATTTTATTCATTTATTTGACACAGAGAGAGCACAAGCAGGGGGAGCCGGAGGCAGAGGGAGAGGGAGAAGCAGGCTCCCCCCTTGATCCAGGAACTCGATGCGGGGCTGATCCCAGGACCCTGGGATCATGACCTGAGCCAAAGGCAGACGCTTAACTGACTGAGCCACCCAGGTGCCCCTCAGGAAGGTATTATTTACAATTGAGACTGAAGCCTGAGGTCTCGTAACTTGCTCAGTCACACAACTAGGAAGATGAAGTTCTAGAGCATACATTCCTAAACACAATATAGAGACTTACTTTCTTTATATCTTAGGTTCCTCAAGAGCCTTCTGGAAAAGCTACCCTTTAAAAAAGAGACAAAGATTATACAGGTAAAATGGACCATGGTTCTTTATAAAGAGATTTTTAAGTGTGACTCTGACCTGTGACCAATGATGAGAAATAACTTATGGGATCCCCACTATTTGAGGTGAAAGGAATTGCTTCCATATCCCAAGTTGGATTCACACCCTTACCATGTATCACATGCTTCCTGTTTGCTAAGTATTGTCCTCCGGGTTGTACGGACACTTTATTTAATCCTTATAATGGCCCCATAGGGATATGTGATCTCATTTTACTGCTGAGGAAATTGAGGCCCAAAAGATGACACAGCTTGCTCAAGGATACACAGTTAGTGTGTGGCCTGGTTGGAATTTGAACCCAGGTCTTACTAACACAAAAGCCTGGGCCGTTAACCGGTGTGCTACGGGTACCCTGCCGGCCACATGGCTGGTGTATAAAAAATGAGTTTGCCACAGAACAGGGTTCCTGTGAGCTATAGCCTGCAGGCCAAATCCGGCCCGCCACCTTTTTTAGTAACTAATGGTTTATTGGAACACAGCCACACACCCCTTATGATTTGTCTAGGGCTGCTTTTGTGTAGCAGAGGTGAGTAGTTGTGGCCGAGACCGTATGCCTGCAAAGTGTAAAGCACTGGCTAGCCAGTCCCTTACAGAAGAAGTGCCAGTCCCTGCCATGGGAGACGCAGGCTGTGAGGTTGCCCTGTCTTAGAGCAATGGGCCGAAAGCCTCCTGGGTCCAGACACACTCATGCTTGTACCTCAGTCCCATCTTCATCTGCATAACGTGGCTTACCCATACATTCCTTCCAAAAGAAATCAAATCCTTCCTTTTCCTCTTCATATGCTTCAACCAAGGAGCACCTGCATAGAAACACTTGAGATAGTCTCCTTTCTATAACTTATAAAGAAAACAATGAGGTTTCAACAAAGTTTATTTAAATTGATATGGTTCTCTTTCACAATGAAATCATTATATTTTGATTGCGAGGGCTATGTGATCTGTTTTAATTTCTCATCCTTCATTTCTGTCTTTGTTAGTCTTCATGTATTTACTTTGGTTCCTCGAGACTCTGAAGGAGGCATCATGCAGAGGATTGGGGAGAGGGAGGGAACTTTTTGAGGAGATTTGAGCTGAATCCATCTGGACTGCTTCCAATGTATCAGTAGCGTCAGACAGCTGCCAGGGGCATAATGAGGCTGTGTAAATCAGGATATTTATGTTAATGCAGCAGCTTAGAGGTGTAAGGCGGTTTCCCCCAGGTCCCCTACACCTAGAGAGCCTGAACACTCTGCTGTTATTGACTTACCCTCCGACAGAGAAGCAACCAGAGAGGAGAGGCAGAGCGAGAGCAAAGGAACACGGTCACCCCATCACCCTGCCTTTCAGACTCTCCATACACAAGCCACTACAGGAATGATAATACCAGCAGCCTCTGTGGGGCAGACTAGACCTCTCATTTCCTGTCAGTCTCCAAATCCATTAGGAAAAGCTCCACCCCACTTTACCCCAAGGGCTTTAGGCTCAGGATTTGGAGGGCTCTGTTTTTAGTATCTTTCCCCTCCACTTCCCTGGACCCTCTGCCGCAGCTGTAATCCGCAGCAAATGGATTTCCCTGACCCCGGGGACAAAGGCCTGGTGTTCCCAAGACTTGGTGGCTCCTGGGAGGGCAGGACCTCAGCATTTCTCCAGCTGCTGGTCTCAGGCCCTGTGGGCAGTGGGGACCTGTAATAAGATCACTCTCCAAGCAGGGTACAGTCATCACATCGTTCAAAGTGGCCCCTTGCGGTTGGGAAAGGAGAATTAACTAAAGTGGGAATCATAGCCTTCAGAGCTTGGGCTCGCACAAAACCACACAGTGAGCTGGAACCTAGAGAAAAAGAGACTTCAGGTTCTGGATGGTGGCCATTAATCAGATTTGGCTGTGGTTCACAGTGGGAGTCCACAAGGATGGGTGGCCTTGGGGAAGAAATAAGGAACTAGTTAGGTGGAGAAGGGAGGAAATAAGAGCAGGAATTAAAAGGAAATTGAATAGGGGTGTAGAAGGTGCTGAAAGCCTAGATGCTATGAAAGTTTAAAGGTTCAGATTTTCTACTATGAGGCCCCAGGGTTGGGGGCATACTGAGAGTCCCCAGATCCCTTACTGAGACTCCAGAACACCTCCTTTGCATCCCGCAGACCAGAGCTTTGGGGTAAAAAGAAGTCAAGAGTGGGTAAACGTGGAAAGCTTGCGTTCAAAGAGAACGTTTGAATGCTACCATATCAGTCTGCACTTTCTAATTAATTCTGTTACTCTAGCCCAAGCTCCCTTCTACTGGGAGACCACTGAGAAAGTGACATATGACAGGACCCTAGCTTCTGATCTCTCCTCACCGCAAACTCCAGCCCTCCAGTTGAGTAAATCCCAATGAGTCCAGTAGGTTTTCTGGGGGTGCCTTCTGTGCCCATGCTACTGGAGGAGAGTCAAAGGAGCCAAATCTCCTTGTTGGAGCCACTTCCCCAAAAACCGGGCCTCAGTCTCTACGTAGGAAAAACAAGGGAGATTATGCTGTTGTTGGATTTCTTAAACTGGTCGGTGGGTACCCATGCATATTATCTTTTATGTATGTATTATATGTGGGGAGATTATTTTGTAAGTATAAAGTATTTAATAGACATTGGGGCCCCTGAGTGGCTCAGTCGGTTAAGCATCTGAGTCTTGATTTCAGTTCAGGTCATGATCTCAGGGTTGTGAAATCAAGCCCTGCATTGGGCCCTGCACTCAGCATGGAGTCTGCTTGGGGTTCTCACGCCCTCTCTCTCTGCCCCTTCCCCTGCTCATGCTCTAAATAAATAAATAAATAAAATATATATTTAAAAATATATTTAATAACATTAATAATTAAGAGATCAAATTCAGTGGTCTCAGTTCCTTTCCACTTCTGAAAATCCAGTATGCTCTGACATGGGCTTTGTCCAATGTCACTGAATAACGGCTCAAGGTGAGATTATGGGTGAAGCCTCAGAGGGTATAGTGGGAAGAGCTCTGGCTTTGGAGTCAGACCCAGTTTTGAATCCTACTTCACTGATGATCTTAGATGAGTTACCTAGATAAGTTCCTCATTGACAAAACTGGGATAATAAATCCTACATCATAAGGGAGGTCATGAGTATATGTAAAGCATCTATTACAGTGTTGACATGTAGTAGGTGCTCAATAATAATCATTATTAGTAGTATAGACACTCCTGATGGAAGGTACAAAATTTAAATAATCAGTAGTGTATGTTTTAAAGTAGTTTGGGAGAATTCTTCAAGTGAGGTAGAAAGAAAGCTGAGCTTTCAGATGAGAAGCAGGACTAAGTGTGGTGCCTTTCAAACAATTCTGTTCAACAAACATTTATGGAATGAAGCACCAGGTATATATGGGAAAATATATTATCCTATTCTCCAGGAGTTCAGAAGCCAGTGGGAAAGACAGACATATAAGTAAACCACTCTCTTGTAAAACTACATTACAAGTGCTAGGAAAGAGGTAAGCACACACAGTGTTGTGGGGAAAGCCATCCAACTGGATGGCTTAGCAGAAGACGTTAGAACCTAGTTTGAAGGAAGCAAGAGAAGTGTTAGAGGAGGTTGTGCTGAGTGCATGTTTCACAGGAGAGACTGAAGTTGTTTTGAAGATCAAGTCGGTTAGGTGAAAAATGGAAGGGAAACATTTCAGGGAAAACCACATCAGTAAATAGTAGAAGTAGGGAACAGCAAGGCATCCAAAACTTCAGGTTGTTTGGAATATGCTGAGTGAGAGTATAGTGTGGAAAACTAGTGGGAAATGAGGCCAGGGAGGTAGGAAGGGTCAATTCGTGGAGGGTTGATATGCCATACTGAGGAGCTTGGTGGGGGAATTGTGTTGGCCCAAGAACAAGTAATTTAACAAGTGGTTCAGGGACAACAGGAATATCCACATGCAAAAGAATGAAGTTGGGAAAAACAGTTTGATGGTACCTCAACAAGCTAAACATAGAATTACCATACGATCCAGCAATTCCACTCCTAGGTAATACTCAAAAGAATTGAAAGCAGGGACTCAAGCAGATATTTGTATACCAGCATTATTCACAATCACTAAAATGGAAAAACAACCCAAGTGTTCATCAACAGATGAAGAGATAAACAAAATGTGGTATATACATAGAATAGAATTCAGCCAAAAAAAGATACATGCTACAACATGGATGAACCTCGAAAACATTGTGCTAAATGAAAAAGTCAGACACAAAGGACAAATATTGTCTGATTCCATTTACATGAGATATCTAGACAAATTCATAGAGACAGGAAGTAGAGGAAGGTTGCCAGGAGCTGAGCAGGGGGAAGAGGAGAAGAGTTCCTGCTAAAGGATTATAGAGTTTTTGTTTGGGTTGGTAAAAAGTTCCGGCCATAGATAGTGGTAGTGGTTTCACAACATTGTGAGTGGCAAATTTTATTTTATGTATTTTTTACCACAATTTAAAAAATGAAAATGAAATGAAATAATGTTGTCCCCTTACCTCACACCATATACAAAAATTAACTCAATATGGATCTAAGTCCTAAATGTAAGAATTCCACGGGTGCCTGGCTGGCTCAGTCAGAAGAGCATTGTGACTCCTGATCTTGGGGTTGTGAGTTCGAGCCCCACATTGGGTGTAGAGATTACTAAAATAAATTTAAGAGACACCTGGGTGGCTCAGTCAGTTAAGCATCTGCCTTTGGCTCATGTCGTGATCCCAGGGTCCTGGGATCGAGTCCTGCATCGGGCTCCCTGCTCGGCAGGGAGACTGCTTCTCCCTCTGCCTGCCACTCCCCCTGCTTGTGCTTGCTCGCACTCTCTCTCTCTCTCTCTCTCTCTCTCTCTCTCTCTGACAAATAAATAAATACAATCTTTAAAAATAAATAAAATAAAATAAATTTAAAAACTTAAAATGTAAGAATTATAACTATAAAACTCTTTGAAGAAAATTTAGGTGTAAATCTCCATAACTTCAGATTAGGCAATGGTTTCTTAGCTATGGCAGCAACGAAAGAAATAATAAATAAATTGGACTTCATCAGAATTAAAGAGCAGAAGAAATTATGAGCATGTCGTATGTGGTGAAGGAAAGCAGAGCCACCAGCCCAGAGCCATAGACTCACATCATGGAATACAGCCTCTTTTGTTATGCTTCACAGATACTGTGTTTTTTACAAATCAAAGTTTGTGGCAACCCTGTGTCAAGCAAGTCTATTGGTGCCATTTTTCCAACAGCATTTGCTCACTTTGTGTCTCTGTGTCACATTTTGGTAATTCTTGCAATATTTCAGACTTTTTCATTATTATATTTGAATGGCTGCAATCTCATGATAAAACTTTAACAGATGAAGAATTGCTTCTTGTGGATGAGCAAACAAAGTGGTTTTTTGAAATGGAATCTACGCCAGGTGAAGATGCTATGGAGAAGGTCGAAATGACAACAAAGAATTTAGGGTAAGACATAAACTGAGTTGATAAAGCAGCAACAGGGTTTGAGAGGATTGCCTCTAATTTTGAAAGAAGTTCTATGGTGGGTAAAGTGCTATCAAACAGCATCACATGCTACAGGGAAATGGTTTGTGAAAGGAAGAGCCAATCGATGCAGCAAATTTCGCTGTTGTCTTATCCTAAGAAATTGCTGCAGCCACGCTAACCTTCAGCAACCACCATCCTGATCAGTCAGCAACCATCAGCATCAAGGCAAGACCCTCCTACAGCAAAAAGATTACAACTCATTGAAAGCTCAGATGATGGTCAGCATTTTTAGCAATAAAGCAGTTTTTAAGTAAGGTATGTACCTCATGTTTTTAGACATACAGCTGTTGCATACTTCACAGACTCCAGTAGAGCGTAAACATAACTTTTATGTGCACTGGGAAACCCAAAAATTCATCCACCTCACTTTATTGTGATATTTGTTTCATTGTGGTGGTCTGGAACCAAACCCGCAATATCTCTGGAGGCATGCCTGTATACGATTAGAAAAGTGGAATGAGACTCAGAGATGAATCCACACACACACACACACACACACACACACACACACACACACACACACACACACACACACCACTACCACCACCCCCTCAGCAGGTATTATTACTACCCATATCTCTGGAGGCATGCCTGT
The DNA here is from genome assembly GCF_009762305.2 of Zalophus californianus. Classification (NCBI taxonomy): domain Eukaryota; kingdom Metazoa; phylum Chordata; class Mammalia; order Carnivora; family Otariidae; genus Zalophus; species Zalophus californianus. Next base: position 25,233,683 of record NC_045598.1, on the reverse strand, counting down.
ATACGATTAGAAAAGTGGAATGAGACTCAGAGATGAATCCACACACACACACACACACACACACACACACACACACACACACACACACACACACACACACACACACACACCACTACCACCACCCCCTCAGCAGGTATTATTACTACCCAATGTTGTGATTAGGGAACCAACACTCAAGAGAGCCTGCCTTGCCCAAGGCTATACAATGGCAACACTGCACTGGTATTCCCAAAGCTAGGATTACCCACCTTCTAATCCCCAGCTCTTTCTCCTTTAATGCATTGCCTCTCCTAGGAAAATTGAGCCACTGGAGAATGCCCAGAGGGAGAGGTTGGGCACTGTTCACCTTACAGCATTGACTGTTTATCCAGCAGCTGCGTAAATCCGGGCTTCACAAAGCCTGGAGTAGCTCCTCCACTGTCCATCTACCCCACTGTACACATTCCTTATGCCTCACTTTTCGCAACACTAGCAAATGTTGTCTCAGTCACTCATCTGAAACTTGGCATATGGTAGCAAATAATATTTTTATCTTCAAATTTGTACTTCCTGCCCGATTTCTACCTAGCTAAGAAGCAGAGCTTCTTAGTCCAGAGTTAATGGACAGGCTTCAAAGGATTCATTAACCTCTGTAATTACAAGTACATTTTTGTGTGTCTCTGTGCATTCTTTTCTGGGGCAAAAGACTTTAGGTTTCACTATTTTGGATATGCCCACAAAAGTGAAAACCTTAAAATGAGGATTCATGTCTTCTACCTCATCTATTCCCAGTACTTAGCAAGAATACCCTGCATGTGGTAGATGCCCAGTAGATGTTCATACCTGGGGGGAGCCAGGAACTTGTTGATTGCGAAAGGTTCTAGAAATGACTGACAAGGAGTGGAAGGTGGGACAGGGCAGCTTTATGCAGTGAAAGCGAGAAAGTGTGGGTTCAGGCAGCTCAAATGTTACTTCTCCTTTTAAGCGTTCCCTGATCTCCTAGGAAGTCTGTACTTCCCTCCTCTGCTTTGTATGAGTGAGTGAGAGAGAGAGCCAAAGAGGAAGCGAACACTTGAGAGACTGCTGTAGCTATCCAAACCTTGAGCTAGAACAGGGAGTGCTGGCCCAGAGAGGGAGGCAGAGGGCGCATGCACTATCTAGAGCATGAACTTGAATGAAGGCGAGAGAATATGCTGGATCAGGCCTGGGGGAGAGATATCCTCAGGCACAAACAAGAAGAGAGGGCTCGAGCGTGGGAGGCAAGGGAGGCAGACACAGAGTGAGCCAACTGCAGAGCAAGGGCCATCGTGGGCAGGGCAGGCGAGCAGGGCTAGGACCCAGTTTGGGGAGAGAGCAGAGGTCAGGAATGGGGAGAGAGAGCTCACTACAGTAAACTGGAGCAACCACTCAGGATCAATGGGACCTGGGTACGAGAGAGGGGACGGGGAGGGGGAGATGCATGCACGTGTTCCAGAGTCAGAGAGGGAAAGAGTCCAGAGCCAAGGCACCAATCGAGGTAAGTGTGATCCTCCCCATGGAGGAGGATGGGGCCAGGGCAAGGAAGCACAGGTCGGACAGAGGATAGGGACAGGGGACAGGAACCAAGAACAGGGAAACCCGAAAACCAGGGGTTGGGGGCAAAAATTAATGAGACAGAAAAGGCGGGGGGCGGGGCAGAAGCCAAGAATGCAAGAATGAAGAGAGAAGGGAAAGGCAGTGCTTAGCAGCAGGAGGAAGGAGACAGGCAGGGTAAGAGAGTTCAGGAAACGCACTGCATCTGTCCCCATGTTGCTAAGTCTCCTACCCCAGCATGAGGGGCAGTTGCTGTCCTTGCCTGTGTGGTTTTTCAATACAGGAGTGCCATGCTCTCGTTAGGATTTTGCCCTGTTTTATTTCTCAACAAGGACAGAGTATACACTGTGCACGAGATCTGCCAGAGCTGCTGCAAAGGGAAAATAAAATAGAGCTGAGGCTCTGCCATTTAGGACGTGTGGATTACTCCTTCTGTCTTCAGTTTGCTGTGACTGCAGCTGTTTCCCCGTTTTACATTTTACGTTTGTAAGTACTTCCAGTGAACTGTCCTAGGGCAGAAAGAAAGCAAGAACTGAACCCAATCCTGGTCAACATTCTGGGAAAGGTATTTCACAAAAAGACGACTTTAGGATTCTATGGGATATTCCGTGTTTGAACATAACTCTGATTTGTTGGTGGTGATCCTTGACATTTCAGCTGAGCCTCGTCTCTACAACCAGTTTGTTGGTTTCCACAAGATTGCAATTAGGCCTGTACTCCTTCCTATCCAGCCTACCTGTCCCTCCCTAGAACATAAGATAAGATAGCTTACAACTGAGCAGAGCACGGGAAATATTTGTCGACTCTGGGGTTTCATTGATTCCTGCATCGTTGTTATCATCGTAAGAATCTTTGACGATGATGGCCATAATGAGGCCCAGCCCTGAGTGCAGCTCTGGACAAAAGGGACTCATGACAAGAGCCTTGTCCTGTGGCAGTGAAAGCAGACGTTCAAACATTAGGGAAAAATCACTGCTCAAGGACCCAGGACCCACACGTTCCTGTCCGTTAGCCTTTACCCCCACTTTGTTCGGCTCACTGTGAAACCCACCCGGTCAGAAGAAGGCAGCCTGAGGAATGTTGACCACCTCCACACTGAGCAGCGTTGGGAAGAAGACAATAGGACATTAATGACTATTTTAGTTTTGGGTACTAACCAATGCTCTCATCAGTATGAAAAATCATTATTTTTTTCATTTCTTAAATTAGCCTAATCTGCAAGCAGAGAATTCAGTGTTTATGATGGGACGACAAGTGTCGTTTCTAGATATAGGAAAGAATAGGTAGAAGGAAAAGCTCATATAGAGAAAGGAGAATTTCAGGAATAGCATGAAAGAAGAAAGAGAGGAACTTGACCTCGGACCTGGGTCTGCCTTTCCCACCACCCTTCCTTCCCTTCCAGCCCCTTCATTCCCCGGCACGTGTCTCAAGGGTATGTGTGATTTCCAGTTCTGAATCCAGCTCATAGGATGGTCCCTGAGGGAATTCCCGGCACCCTTTAGTGACCGGGATAGAAGGTTCCAGGAGGCTGGGCCAGTTGTACCTTGGAAGAAGATTGATCTATTGGAACCGGACTGGAGACAGTTTTAATAACCACAACGACAGCCAGCCTTCGGGAGCACTCCGTATTTGCCTGACGCTCTACTAAGCACTTTGTATCCTTTTTTGACTTGCTTCTCTCACCAATTCATGTATTCTCACATCTGACAGATCAAGACAGAAGGCTGGAGGAGTGTGACTTGCCAAGGTTTCCCAGCTACTAAGCGGCAGAGCCAGCACTCAAGCCCAAGTCTTTCGGATCCCAAAACCTGCAGTTTTAACCACACCACGTGATGCAGTGCCCTGCTCAGCATCAGATCAGAGGGCACTCACTAACTACTTCATCGAGAAAACAGACTCCAGACACACTGGCTGCTCTTTGGGCCTGGAACAACACAACCAAATAAACACTCCAGCTCATCTTACTGCCGCATTTGTCTCTTTCTCTCATTCTGTTCCCTCCAGACTTGGAATCCCATCTCTTTCATTTATTGGCTTTATACATACAGACACATAATAAGTTCTCTGATGCCCAATTTCTCCATCCCAAAGGTGAAAGCGTAGACAGCGGGGGAGAGATGACCCCTAAGATCACTGGCAGGAAGGCCACTGGAGGAAATCGGCCTCCTTGGCTGGTTTTAGCTCCTTCAGCAGAAGGAGGAGTGCCAGGTCATAGACTTTTTTTTTTTTTTAAGGATTATTTATTCATTTATTTGAGAGAGTGAGAGCACGAGCCAGGGTGGGGGCAGAGGCAGAGGGAGAAGCAGACTCCCCGCTGAGCAGGGAGGCTGATGCAGGACCCCGGGGGTCGTGACCTGAGCTGAAGGCAGACGCTTCACTGACTGTGAGCCACCCAGGCGCCCCCAGGTCATAGACTTTAACATCAGGCGGGTCTGATTGTGAGCCACACCTGGCCCTGTTCCTTGCGGTGGCAGGTACGCCTCAGGCCTCAGCTGAGAAGCGGTCCCACCCCAGGCTGATGGGAAGCTGATGCGTACGTGTGCGTTCTCTGGGAGGCATCTGTGTGACGTTTCACTTCTGCCTCTTCGCACCCAGCACACGCCTGCCCTTCTGCCATCGGAGCGCCCTGACTGTGCCATACCGCGCAGGCCATGGAGAACGAGCTGCCAGTCCCCCAGACGTCCAGCAGCGCCGGCAGTGCCTGCTACGGCAGCAGCAGCGGTGGGAGTGGCCGGCCCTCGGGGCCCCAGATCTCCGTGTACAGCGGCATCCCTGACCGGCAGACCGTGCAGGTAAGATTCTGGCTGCTCTGAGGTCGTACTCCTGGACCGCGTCCGGGCTAGCGGGAGGACGGGTCTGCATGGGCTGGTGGAGCAGCTGGGCTGTGGAGTCTAGAATGGGCATCGGGGAGTGTGTTGGTGGATATATACTTAGGCACAGTTAGAGGAGAAGTGATGCTAGACGGGTCCGATCAAGGGGGTTCGGGGAGAGTGGGGATACTTCGCAGATCTGGAAAATTCCTATCTCACCTGGTGATTCAGATCCCAGAGTGCTGTTTGGGAGGACAGGCGTGTGAAAGTGTGAAAAGGCTAGGGGGCTGGGGAACAAGTAAAAATAACAAGCAGAAAAAACAATAAGGAGCCACTCAGCCATGACCTAGACCCACTATCTGAAGAACCATTGCCCTGTAATAAAACTAAGTTTCTTAGACAGAGGACGAAAAAGGAGCCCCAAAGCAATCTCCCTAAAGCAGCCGTCTGCTAAGTGTCATCCCTGAGGCCTTCCGGGTGATGACACCCGGTTCCCCACACAGCCGTGCCCATGTCTCGCCATCTGCTTTGTGCCCTACGTGGTACAAAAATCACTGCAGATTTATCTTCTCCTCCAGCTAGAAATGGCTATTACAGGTACAATTCCATAACCGAGAAGACTGGGGCTCAGAGAAGGTAGTAACTCGTCCAGGTCATTCAGGTAAAGACAAAAAAAGCTGAACCTCATGCTCCCCTCAACCCTGTGTCTGTGTGAGGTCCCCAGATAAGACAGACAGACACTGCCGCTGAGAAGTGTTCACCCCAAGGAGCTGTGCTAACCCAGCATGATGTACCAGACAAGTGACTTCATCCTGCTTTGGCGCCTGGCCCAGGTTAGGGAGTAGAAGGCGGGTCACGGCAGGCAGCGAGAGCATCTGAAGACACCATCAGATACCCTGGAGTCTTCCCTCTCCGGGTTACTTCTGCCTCCCATGGAGTAAAAACCATGTTTCCTGAACCCATCCTTGCCACCCCTCACACCTAGCCTCTTCCCAGCCCCTCGGAACATGAGAGTTTGAGCCTAGCTTCTAGCAGCCCATGTTAGGATGTGCCGTCCTCCCATCCCTCATCACAAGTCTCTACGCAAGGGATTTGGGCTTTTCTGCACTGGCAGATGGAATCCCCCAGAGTTGCGTTGCGCACCCAAGCAGGGTCGTTCAGGGTTCCTGCCTTTTCCACTCGTTGACACCGGCCCTCTGGTGAGGAAGAGCCACGGTGTCTCTGCTACTGCTGTCCGGACTGCAGGGAGGTACTCGGGAGTCTAAGGGAAAGAGAGAGGCCCGGGTAAAGGGAATAAGAGGAAAGAATTCTGGGAGAGAACAAGGAATAAACAGAACTGTGCTTGTATAAACCAGGACCCTCCGAGGAGAGAGAACACTAAAGGGGAGTGGGATCTGAAGAGTTGGGTTGGGGTGGGAGAATCAGGAGACCCCAGAGCCCATGAAGAATCTGTGATATTAGCCTGTTTTCACAGAACTCCAAATCTGAGCTCACAGATGGTTTTGTTCTAGAGCCACCAGCCCTAGAAGTCAGGCTAAGCCAGAGAGAGCCAGATTGGATGCTTGCTTGTTGCGGGCAGGACCCAGGTTTGGGAGAAGCCCCATGGCCAGGGTTGCAGCAGGTCTAAGGGTAGCAAGTGGGCCAAAGACTGGCCAGGGCCCACAGGGATCATCAGGCGGCAAGAGATGGCAGGAGGGTGACCAGACAAGGAGAAGGGAAGAGAATTCTCTGTGGGGCTGAGAAGAGGACAGAAGATCTCAGGGCTGGGTGAAAGGCATTCACTTTTCTTTGTTCCTGGGGGCGAGGGGAGGTTTTGGGACACCGGGAGTGAAGAGCAGGTGGGGGGGATCAAAGGCAGCCTTTGTCGCTTCCTAGAGACAGTGGCTCGGCCAGTCCCACCCAGAAAAAGGAGGAGCAGTAAGGCAAAGTGATGGTGGCCAGAAAGAGGGACCGGTGGAGAGGGGGAGGGAAAGAGTACAAGAGAAATGCATCATCCCTGTGGCACCGGCCTGCTCTGCAAGGCCAACGGGACCTTCTTCTAAGGGACTGCTAGGACTCTCCAGCAGCTGGGGGCAGACCTGGGAAGCAGCCCCAGCCGGGAGGGGGCTGCCCTTGGGTAAGTTTCCACTGCTGGCTGTGCTGCTAAGGCTGCAATAGGCCCCCCTTGGGACCTGCCTCTCTCTCCCACCCCTTTCCTGCTCTCTGCCTTATCGGGCTTCGGTTCCCTGCCATCACCGTCCAGTGTTCTGGCCCCCCGAATCTGAGGACGGGGAATGGCCGGGGGGGTGGTGAACAAGCCTGGCACGGGACACAGCATCACTGGAGGCTTTCTCCCTGCTGTCTGCTATCTCCCCGAGCCTCCCCGCCACCCAGAGCCCGTCAGAGCAGCGGTATCCCGCGATGACTTTTCCCAAGCGGGCGGCGGCTGCAGAAGCAGATGGAGTTGGGGAGGAACAGAGGAGAACACGAGCTGAAGATGTGCGGGACAGACGAGGGCAGGGGAGTATGTGGTGTGAAAGCCCGCCGTCTTCCCGCTCCCTAGGGCGTGATGACCCGTTGCCGTGCTGCTCACCAACCTGGGGTGCCCTGAGCAGTTAGGGGGAGATGGGGCTGGCAAAGCGTTGCGGCAGAAGGGGTGGCCCCCCCACCCCACGAGCCGGGTCACAGTGCAGCCTTCCCCCTGCTGCCCGGCCTAGGTGATTCAGCAGGCGCTGCACAGGCCGCCCAGCACAGCGGCCCAGTACCTGCAGCAGATGTATGCAGCCCAGCAGCAGCACCTCATGCTACAGACGGCCGCGCTCCAGCAGCAGCACCTCAGCAGCGCCCAGCTCCAGAGCCTGGCGGCCGTGCAGCAGGTGAGGGGAGTCTTGGGGTGGGGGGGCGGCGGCGTGGCAGCAGTGAGGCGGGGAGGGGCAGGCCCCATGCGAGTGCCCCCAGGCCTTCTCTGACTGCACCCTCACAGAACCCCCGTGCGCAGGCACGATGGTCATGGTCCTTTGCCAGACGAGGAAAGAGTCTGTGGGAGGTTCCGCACCTGGCCCAAGTTCACACGGCCCCGTGAGTGGAGTGATGGAACTGTCCACCCAGCTGGCCCCAGGAAGAAGGGCTGGGAGGACCCCACCTCCCCACCGCACCACACTACACACAATGCGGAGGGGGCCGAGGGGCCGAGGGGGTGTCCACAAGAGAAGGCCACCTAGCTTCCTGTCTGTCCTCAGTGGCTGAGAGGAACTCATGCGTTCCTTCATTCAACAAGAGTCTCGCACACCCACTCTGTGCCACAGTTCATGTCAGACACTGAGTCTACTGTGGACCCTGCCTTCTTGGAGCTTAGATGAGGTGAGAGCAAGTAAACAGAAACCCAAATAGACAAGGAAACAGAATGTCTAAATCTCTAGGTTGCCATAAGCACTCTGAAAGAGAACAGCCTGAGAGACAAGAGGATTGTCCTAGGTTGGGCTGCCAGGGACAGTCCGTCTGCTGGAGTGACGTGGAAGCTGACACATGAGGGATGAGAAGAAGCTGGCCACGGGGAGGCGGGCAGGCGGGACGTGCCAGACAGCCCGTGCAGAAGTCTCTGTGATACGAGCCTGGTGTGATAGAGCAGGGTGGAGTGGTGGGGGGGGGAGGGGAGGCTACAGAGACCCGGAAAGATAGGTGATCATCATAGTTAACGATTTGAGCTCTTGCGTGTAAATGCTTCGCCTTGTTCCATCCTTTCCAAGATGCTACAAGGTAGGTTCTGTTATTATCCCCACTTTATAAAGAGGAAACTGAAGCAGGTGCTTGAGGCCACACTGATGAGGCAGAATGAGGGTTTGACTGTAGGCGTTGGACTCCTAACCTCCGTCCTATAGCACCTCCTTTGAGAGCTTGGGCAATGACTGGGGGAGATCTGGTCCCCTCGTGCCAAGAATTGTTCTTTTCTAGGCAAGCCTGGTGGCCAACAGACAAGGGAGCACATCAGGCAGCAGTGTGTCTGCGCAGGCCCCAGCCCAGTCATCCTCGGTGAGTCGATGGGGAAGCATCAGGCAGAGCCCACAGCGCTGGGACCAGCTCCTTCCTCCTTGCCCCAGATGCTCGCAGGCTCCCAGACCCAGCTGGCTAATCCTTAGCCACATACAATCATGGCTGGAATCTATCACTCTGGCCGGGGAGGGGGAACCATGTGCCTCTTTCTAACCCTTACTTTAGTAACTCCCTGTCGTCCTTCATGCCAACGTCCAGGCTCTGTGTTTACAGTTCAGTTCTCTTCCCCATTGGACCCTCCCTGCAGCTCCCCACATAGGCCAGAGGTGGGGCAGTGCTGGGGGGCGCTCCAAGGCCCAAGTACCAGAGATGGTCCTAAAGAAGGCTGAATCCACCAAGGAACAGAAGAGGGGGAGAGAAAGAAGTGGATGAGGGGGGCACAGAGTTAACCAACAGAACCTCCTGCTTCCTACTGCACGCGTCTCTCTCTTCAGATCAATCTGGCAGCCTCCCCAGCAGCAGCCCAGCTCATCAACCGGGCGCAGAGCGTCAACTCGGCGACAGCCTCAGGCATCGCCCAGCAGGCTGTGCTCTTGGGCAACACGTCTTCTCCGGCCCTGACTGCAAGCCAAGCACAGATGTACCTAAGGGCACAGATGGTGAGTACCCAGACTGGGCCACGGCTCAGGTGGGCTAAGAGGAGGACAGCGGCAGACAAGTCGGGGCCGGGGAGGTTAGAGAGGGTAGGGATTAGCGAAGTAGGGGGAAGGAGCACCAAGGGACAGGTGGCAGGAGGTAAGGGGTGGAATAAACAAGAGGGCAAATGGGAGCTTGGGTCCAGGCTCAATGACTCAAGGACAGGGTGGGTGCCCGGCTGAAATGGAGAAGCTTGCCGATGATGCCTCCTTTCCTTCCCTAATTGTCCTCTTCTTATCAGAAGCCACTCCCCCAAATTAATTAAGGTAGAAAATGCAGGGGTCCGTGCCCAGATGGTCAGTATATGCGGATACTTAAGCAAACACACAGATGTCCCTGTAAGTACTCTACAGAAATGCGGTCTTAACCCCCTGTGGCAGTCCTTACAGGGACTGGCCACCCCTGGCTCCAGGGCCAAAGGAAAATTCCAGCCCGGGTGGTGAAGGTGGCATTCCACTTCATGACATGCTGCTGCCTCCACTGCTCTCCCAGCTGGGCCCCCTTCCAAATCAGGGTCACTCTCACCTGTTAATTCAGCTTATTTGAATGTGCCACATGTGCTCAGGATGGGATCAGCGCCGGACCTGCATACCTAGAATCTCCCCTCTACACCTGTCCCTAAGGGATGCAAAGGTCCTAAGGTCTGGGTCCCTACGATTTGGAAGAATTTCCAGGAGGCAGTAACATCTAGCTCTCTGTCAGGCTCGGATCGCTGAGTCTGATCTCATGTCTCCCATCCTGAAAATTTCTCTCTCCGGCTCCTTGACACGCTATCCTGAAGAAAATACAGTCCTACCCTCCCTTTGCTTCTGTGGCCAGAACTTGACACTTGGAGCTTTTCTGGTCTTGCTCCAGCACTTCCCTTCTTGACTCCGAGTTCACTGTGGTGTTCCATTCCCAGGGAATAGCCCCTGGGACACACAGTATGGAATAGACTTGCACTTCTCTAGGGAATGGGATGGCCGCAGTGTGACCCTGCCCAAACTTGCCTTTGTCTTCAGTTTACGCATTCCCTTGTGCTACTCAGCCACCCAGCTGGAGTCCTTCAGCCTGTCTGCCTCCCTCCCCAACGCAGGGCATACATGCACAGAGGAGTAGACATAGGTGCACCTCAGAGTTCGGGGAAAGCAGCCTGTGAGATATGAGCACGTCCACGGGGGAACCAAACGAGGCTCGTGGGGTTGGAAGTGTCACGCCGAGACCATCATATAGCCCGCACCCACCGAAGGAGAGGCAGGCATGGCACGGCTCTAGGCACCCTGCTTCCTCTGCCACCGGTGTCTCTGCACCCCCCACCCGAATCTAAATTCGACTGAAAACCGAGAAAAGAATACATCTAATTTGATCCCTTGTGCGGGGGGGGGGGGGGGGGGGGGGGGGGGGGGTCCTGTTCTGGTCCAGACCTGGAGTCAGGAGTCAGTTAGACCTGGAAAGAGGTCCTGGGGCATCTGTTTGAACCCAAGGCCCCTGCTCCCCGGGTGCGACGGAGAGAGTGACTTCAGGGTGTCCCGGGAATGTTGGCCCCTCTAGGATGAGCTCCTCACAGAGGCTTCCGAAGTAAACCCAACGTGCATCCCCAGATGGGCTCTCCTCTGCCATCCCCTCCACTACCCAGCGTGGATCAGTACGCTACAAGCCTCTTGAGACTTTCAGGTGGTCGCCCTGGACTCTTTCCCTCTCTTGCCTCCCTCTTTCCCCATATCTGCTCCTTGGCTGAACTGTCCTGTCCTGTGGCTGAGCCCACGTTGGGCAGGTAAAAGGCGTCTCGTTTCCTGTGATTCCAGGCCCAGCCAGGTAACCTGGTGCAGGTAGCTAGGAGCCTAGGCGGCACTGTTCCTTTGTCCCCTCAGCTCATCTTCACGCCCACGGCCACCGTCGCTACTGTGCAGCCTGAGCTCGGCACTGGCTCCCCCGCCCGGCCCCCCACCCCCGCCCAGGTGAGGATTCCATGCTGCTGGGAGGGCAGGGGGGGGTGGGCACCTCCGTAGAGGGGTACTGATACTGGGGATGGGCACAGGCCTGGAGGCGCTTTGACTCTTTGGAAAGGTTGGGATCTTCTAGGAAAGCCGGGGGGAGACAGGACATCCCGATGCTCCCAGACTGACTCTTTAATCAATTCCCCATGGAGAAGACCTCAGCCACTCTTGACTCTGCTCCTCCATTCCCTCAAACGTAGATCAGGAGTCAGAGAGCAACAGGCTGAGGCAAACGCGGTTGGCAGTAATGGGTGGTCATTACTATCTTTTTCCCAGTATAACCTCTGTGTTGCTTTTCAAGTGGAAAATCCCACTCTGGCTACACACACTAGCACCTCTAGTTCAGGAAAAATGGCACGGAAGAGGGAGCAAAGATAAGTCCTGGGTCCCCACCTTCCGCTGGGAGCACGCAGATACTGCTGTGGCTGTAAAGATTCTCAGGGCAGCGGGGCAGCACCCCACCCCCATCCCCACCCCCACCCCCTCCTCACCCCAGCTACAGACCGGGAGAGCACTTGGGAGCCAGAGAATCCGATTTGTCAGGAGCGAGTCTGGCACAGCCTCCGCGCGTCCAGCAGAGGGCACCAGGGGCCAGCTTGAGTAAGCACGCGGATCCTGGTGGAAACCTTATCCTGAGGACAAGATGATCCTTTGCCTGGTGGCTGCACTGGTCAATTAGCTTCCACTTTTGCCCTGGCCTTTTTGCGTGTGGAAAGCCCCATGCCCCGCTGTAGCTGGGAATTCTTTCCAAATGGAATGCATCCCATCCTGATAGTTCGGGGGAGGAGAGGAGGTCACAGAAGGGAGAGAGAGCCCACCCGCCCCAGCCTGGGCAGTCATCCCTTCTCAGAATTCAATTTCTTCTGCTGATGGATCCAATCACTAGCACTCTTTCTTGTCCCCTTTAGAAACTCTACCTGTTCCTGGTTCCTCTTTCAGCCCCTAACTCATTTTCTCTCTTTTCTCTCTGATTTTACAACCTGCTGTCCTGTTTAGCCATTCCTAGGTCCATCCCTAATTCCTTCCCTACCTTAGCTGTGTGTTGCCCCTGCTCCTACCCGCATTCTCGGGACTCCTATAGACCCCTCTTTTCCAGGTACAGAACTTGACCCTCCGAACACAGCAACAACCAACTGCAGCAGCCTCGGGCCCTACCCCCACGCAGCCTGTCCTGCCCAGCTTGGCCCTGAAACCCACGCCGGGTGGTAGCCAGCCTCTGCCTACCCCATCACAGGGCAGAAACACCGCTCAGGGTTCCCCCGCAGGTGCCAAGCCTGGCATAACTGACAGCGTGATGGAGCCGCTCAGGAAAGGAGATGCTAACAGCAGCGTACCGGGGAGCATGGAGGGCCGGGCTGGGCTCAGCCGGATGGCGCCCGCTGTGGCCACCCATCCCCTCGTCGCACCAGGTAAGGGCTCCAGAGACAAGGGTCCTATCCCAGAAAACCCAGGCGGACAATAGGGGAGGGGGAAACTTTCAGACTTTCCTTTTTCCCATGGACATGCTAAGATACCAGCCCCGCGTCTCTCTTCCCTCTTTCACTCTTGAGCAGTTCATCAGCTCCTGGTTCTGTACCACGCCTCCATCTAGCTTTAGAGGAGCTTTAGAGGTTATCCACATCATTTGGAATAAATGAGTCCTTCGCGATGGGCACCATGGTGAATCTCGGAGTGCACAGTCATAGCTCTTAGCCTTGAGAGAGGGGAGTTTGGCAGGTGGGCAATTTTGAAATGCTCTGAGGGTCAGCAAAAAAATGCTCTGAGGATGAGCCAGATGCACACGACACCGCACAGGGAGAGGAGGAAGTGGGAAGTTGATTTTCTCATCATTCAACAGACATTTGTTGACTAATATGTGCCAGTTCTGTTGCCAGTTCTGGATGTGCAGAGATAAATGAGACTCGGGCTCTGCCCTCAGGGAGGGCACCGTCTGGGAAGATAGACAAGTACAATGCGGGACAATGTGATCCTCATACACGCAAGCTCTGGGCACTGCAGGGGCATGGGGGAGCTATCTAGCTCCGGGCAGAAGAGCCAGAAAGGCTTGCCAATGAGGGTGACACTTGAGAAAAAAATCTAGCAGATTAAAAAATAATAACAATAACCAGATTACTTGTGAGGCAGATTCTGTGAGGAGGCTGACTCAGCATTCCCTGAGGCTGGACTTCTTTCCTTGCCTGTTAGCAATGTCCCAGCTCTGCCTGTTGTAGGCAGTCTTTCCTTAGAAAAGCCTTAGGAGGAGTGCCTGGGTGGCTCAGTCATCAAGCGTCTGCCTTTGGCTCAGGTCATGATCCCAGGGTCCTGGGATTGAGCCCCGCATCAGGCTCCCTGCTCAGTGGGGAGCCTGCTTCTCCCTCTGCCTGCCACTCCCCCTGCTTGTTCTCTCTCTCTCTCTCTCTCTCTCTGATAAAGAAATAAAAAAAAAATTTTTTAAAGCCTTAGAAGCCAGCTTATCAGTCTAGGGAATAAGACCTCACTGTTAGACCACAGGAGTAAATATAGCGATAGACTACACGGCTTTGCATTAAAGAGAGAATCACCCTGGTCACATCCCCGAGACCATCACTGACCCTCTGTCCTCATCCAGAGCATTTTACCACCCATTCTAACCTGCCTTGTTTTTTTTCTTGAGAGCCCGTGTATGCTGGTTACTAGATTAACCGAGAGGGCCAGAATAAAATGCTTTAACTAAATGAGTGTGCAGTCAGAAGGAGGGAGCCGGACATATAAGCAAATCCATTCAATTTCATAGATTTTATTAGAGGAATAAGTCCAAGGTAAGTGTGGGCACAGGCGGCCAACTCAGTGCCAGGAGCATGGGTCAGAGATACTGTCCCTCAGAGGAAATGGCACATGAGTCTCAAAACATGAGTAGTTTACCCACCAGACAAAGTGGGGGAAGATATTCAAGACAGGGGAAACACAAGTCAAGTGTCATAATAGTGAGCAAGGAAGAATCTACGCTACAGTCTTTTAGTTACCTTCTTGAGGTTTTAAGGACAAAGGGTTGGTGATTCTCTGCCTTTGGACAGTCACTGCTGAGCTAAGGAAGGCAGCTCCCTACAGAGTCCTCACTGCCCTCTGGTTCCAGATATTTCTCACTGTCCAGGATTGCTTTCTTCCGAGATTAGTCCAGCCTCTTCCTATGGAGAAAGAAACTAGGCTCAAAAGGGTTAAGGCTGGGGATCTTACAGTGAGTTGACAGCAGCTTGGACGAGAGTGAGACCCCAAATTAGCACTTCTACCTTCTCATTCAAGCTACAAACCCTACAAA